>NC_141166.1:11173333-12387500 GCF_055505025.1 Bos grunniens
GTGCCATCAAACCCCAGACTAGTTTCTTCCCCCTCAAAAAAAAAAAAAAAAAAAAAAGATAATATGCTAACATAAGAAAGCCTTCCTGACATATTTACCCTGGAACTGCAATGGTGTTAATGAGAATAACACACTGCTTTCTCCCTCTCTACACCCAGTTTTAGCCAGCTGCTCAGGGGCTTCACATCTTTCACTTTAAATAACAGAAACACTGGCTCATTTAAAGCGCCAGCCTCAGATACCATGTTCAGATGCTACTGCTTTTCAAACAAACGCCTGTTTTCAAAGAGCTAGGCATTTGGGGTTCTGTCACTTCTGATGGGTTACTTTTATTTACAGGGTCTCTGAAAATCACTTTAAGTTTCATTCTCTGGGCACTGTTGAAATCATCAAATCTTGTCATTAAGGACTTTTTAAAAGTGCCTAATCTGTCGTCTTCTTTTACAATGAACCAAAACACATTCCCATGGGTAATTCCTAAAGTGTATACAGTAGTCCCCTTTCTCCAAGAGTCATACATTCCAAGCCCCCCAAGGATGCCTGAAAGTACCAAACCCTATATATAAACAAAATACTTTTTTCTTTCCTTGTTAAGTCGAGAACTTTCACCTTTTCACTTTTTGGCCTCTCTTTGCCTACTCTTGCATTTGAGGGTCATTAATAGGTAAAATAAGGATTATGTGAACACAAGCACTGCAACACCTGACAAGTGATCTAATAACCGAGATAGTGGCTAAGTGACTAACAGGCAGGTAACATACACAGTGTGGCTACGCTGGACAGAGACGATTCACGTTCAGGGCAAGACAGCATAGGATGGCGTGAGATTCTGTTATGCTACTCAGAAAGGTGAGCCATTTAAAATTTATGAATTGCTTATTTCTGGAATTTTTCATTTAATAATTTTGGACTACTGAAATTAGTTATTATTTAACAATTTTGGTAACTGAAACGGAGGAAACTGAAACTTCAGATAATGGGTGATGACTGTATGTATGTTTTAAAATAATATTCTTCTGAGCCTTTTTCTAAAAAGCACAATTGGTTTTCCTTTTTAGCCCAAGTAAAGATAATTATATATCAGAAGTGAGTCCCACCCCCCCATCTCTTTCTGCATATGGGGAATGCTGAAAAGAGAAGTCTTTTTTAATTATTAAATGTAAATAGCTCATTAAATATAATCCAATTACTTTAATTGTAAAAAGGAAGTAATTACAATATGTACATGTATTCTTGCCTAGTAGATTTAATATCTTAAATTAATCTTTTCAGCATTAATATTTTAAATTAACCTTTGATATCAGAAAAATTCAAGAGACTGATGTCTACTTTAAATATATACATATAAAGCTGTACCTTATGGATCTTTGTTGTGCTTTCACCCACAAACAGTTTTTGTGGGAACAGCCCCATCCCCATAAAGAAGGGTAATTAAATAACACCTGCCCTAACTGAACTGGTATTTCTAGTCTGCTGTAATTCATGTTAAAGGGTCTGTTTTAAATTCTAATGCTTTTGTGGGACAAAAAGCCAAGAGATGAATTCTGTGGCATTCCAATAATCACAACAGCTTTACTTAGCAAGACAAATTCAAGCCAAAATTAGGAGCATGTCTCTGGTATAGTAGCCTAAATTTTCCACTACCTCATTTCTATTCTGTTCCTATCAATTACAGTTCCCTGAGACTACCCCCGAGCATTCTTCTCTTGCTAGCCCCTTCTGGTCTAGCCCCTCAAGTTTGCTGTTACAACACTTTCCCTTAGCAGCCATTTGGCTCTTTGATTTTTACTCTTTCTTGGTGACCGAGAGTAAGTAAATTGCATAGCTAAATCTATGAACTGCTTTGAAAATGGGCTCTGCCACGGTCTGTGCACAGAAGAACTTCTATTAAAATGGAGAGTAAAGGCCTATACAGATGAGAAATTACGAAGACTGAGTTTTGTTTTTCTACCCCCCACCAAAATCTATCAATGAGTGTTGTTTTAAGATATGAGCATGTGTTTAGAAAAATTAAAATTGTGTTTACATTAACACGGAACTTTTCCAAACTTTAGAAATATCAAGAACTGAATGAATATATATGTTGTAGCAGTAACAACTGCAGCCATGTTTGTACAGCACTTCCCCTCCAAAGTAGAAAAGTTCTATTTAAAGTACAAAGAGGAACTTCTCTGGCAGTCCACTGGTTAAGATTTTGCGCTTGCACTGCAGGGGGCACAGGTTCAATTCCTGGTCAAGGAACTAAGATCCTACGAGTCACTCAGTGCGGCCACACACACAAAAGAAACTGCAAAGAAGCATCATGCGTTTTCAGCAACTCTCCAGGATTTCAGTGAAATAAATTTCACGGCTCAGACTCCAGTATTAATGAGCCAAAGGTGCATCTGTGTCTCACTGTTATGACTTCTCAAAACAAATAATGAAATAGGTAAGCCTGCTGCTGCTGCTGCTAAGTCGCTTCAGTCGTGTCCGACTCTGTGCGACCCCATGGACTGCAGCCTACCAGGCTCCTCCATCCATGGGATTTTCCAGGCAGGAGTACTGGAGTGGGGTGCCATTGCCTTCTCCAATACATAAGCCTAACTATGACTAACTCCTTTCGCCATTCAGACTGTAGCCATACTGGAGCGGTTCCTGACCACATAATACATAAGGCTGGCTTCTGCTGTCATCCTGGCTAACCTGGAAGGCTATTTTATGGTCCAAAAGGATAGTGACAAGGGGTCACTGTGAGTGCCTCATTTCAAACACTGTAATGAATTCTGAACAGTTACCAAAGGTTAGCAGAAGGAATGGAGTCTGGTATCTGATGATGATCACAGGACTCCAGAAGGACAGTGCCATTAAAAGACAAGAAGTAATTTCACAAGTAAAAGGTGTACTGGCAGCTAAAACTGAGCCCCTTTCAAGATTTAAATGATTCAAGTCTCATCTTAGTAACACTGGTATTTTTGTACAAAATATATCTTATTAGGCCAGCCCTTGAAAGTTAAAAGGTGTCTTTAAATGCCTGCTGACCTAAAATTGCCATGTTCCATGTTTAAAGGGATTGATTTTCTGGAAAAGGACAATAAGATGCCAAATTTTGTTCAATGGAGATCAGAATACTATTTGGTGAACCTATTCTGCACCTGTGGAAGCAAAAGAATAAGACTGGCTCACACACCCCAGAGGGAGGGTAGTATTTATGTGGGCTCTCCCTATGACCTCTTTGGCAGCAATGTAAGAAAGCCCTTTTTTGAGGCTAAGGGGTGGGTCCAGGACTTTCAACTACCCATTCAAGCAGGGTTACGATTCCCCTCCTCCGTAATTAAGTTCCCTTTCCCACTCTCCATGCATGCATGAATTGTAGTGACATTGACATGGGGGTCTGACATTAGTCTTTGAAGGTCATTTAAATCCTCCTCCTTCCAAGCTGCCTTAAAAGCAATGCATCATCCTCTCCACAATGCCTGAGTATGGGGTTTGACTAGATGGTTCTCAATGTGGAGTGAACCTAAAGCATAAAAGGAAAGGGGGCTCCAAATTCATATGATACCTCCAAGGGGTATCATAAAACGAACAAACCGAAGAAATAAAACATTAGGTAAAACTCAGCTGCTCAAGAGACAATACCAAGAGAAACACTAAACATCTAACATTACATGCATGAAAACATGTCTACTGATTAATTTAGGAAGGTAGAAAAGGTCATTCACAATATGGCCCCTTTCTTTGGCTCCAGTCTCATCTTCTGTCATATCTTCACATTTACATACCCTTCCCTGAAGTCCCACAGACCTTCTCATGGTTTCCCATCTCATCACGTTCTCTCTTGCTTCCATACTTTTGTTCAAGTCTAACCACCTACCACAACCCCCAACTTCTTGGTTCAGTTCAGTCGCTTAGTTGTGTCCGACTCTGCGACCCAGTGGATTGCAGCAAGCACGCCAGGCCTCCCTGTCCATCACCAACTCCCGGAGTTCACCCAAACCCATGTCCATTGAGCCAGTGATGCCATCCAACCATCTCACCCTCTGTCGGCCCCTTCTCCTCCTGCTTCTAGGGTCTTCTCCCCAACATCTAGGGTTTTCCAAAACTGAGCTCAGGTATTTCGCTGGTGGTCCAGTGGCTAAGACCCTGCAATCCCTGCAGGGGGCCAGGGTTCAATCCCCGATCAGAGAACTAGACCCTGCATGTCACAACTAAGACCCAGGGTAGCCAAATAAATAAATTAAATTAAAAACAAACAAACAAACAAACACACCCACTGAGCTAAAGTGAAACATCTTTTGACATGCCTTGACCCCAAAAGAGCTTGATGCCCCTCCCTCACACCCTCTTCAAAATTCCATAATACTCTGTGCATGCCCATCCTATCCCACTGCTTAAAAATGACTGATTTTCTTACCTGCTCTCCCACTAGACTAAATTGAGGTTAGTGATCAGTCATCTCTAATTCTAATGCCTACCACCATGCGAGACACAGAATGTTCAATAAAAATTTATCAAATGAATAAAGCTACAGTAAGTGGCTACTATGCTTTAGCCCTCAAAAAGGTGAGGTGGGGAGAGTGTCTCTGGACCTCCAGTCTTACAGCACTGCTTCCTGAGGGAAGAGAACCCAATCTGAACGGTCCAAGTTTAACCTCTATTTTAGATTAAGAGTCCTGGTAGCACACCAGATCACAAGACAGAATCTCCATACACTTTCCAAGCCCTAGAAAATATCAAGGGTCTAATCTGGTACAGAGTGAGACATTAAAAATTAAAACCCAGGGCAAAAATTAACTAAAAAACAAAAGGCTACCCTGACCAATATGATCAATCTGCCACCTCCTTTTTATTCACTCACTTCAAAGTTCTTACTTCCTAAAGTAGAGAGAGATGAATGATAAGAGTCATCAGCCAAAGAAGATAAATTTCCAAAAAGGCTAGGGAAGGTCAGAAGAGGGTAAGTCATGAAAATCAGCACATGTCCACAGCTTGAAAGAAATCCAGGCTGTTATTAGAATCCCTGGGCACTTAGCCTAAAACGTTAATAAGCCTCTGAATCTTTCCTTTCCCTCCCAAGTCAGCTTCTGGCTTCCCTTCCCTCGATACCTCTTCCCCATCATCTACTCACCCAGCAGCCTGCCCCCCGTCTTTCTTTTCCTTCCTACCTTCACAAATACTGACAGAGATTATCAGAATGTGGCAAACAAGTGACAACTAACTGCATGTGGGGCATCAGTATAAAGGACATCCAATTACTCATTTGTTTGTTCCTCCTTCCTTCACTCATTCAACAGACCTTATATACCAGACAGTGTGCACACAGTGGGGAAATAATTCAACACTGCCCTGTCCTCATGAAGCTTGACCGCTCCTGAAGGAGACAAATTAAAAAGGGGGACAATAATATAAAGTGATGAATGTGACCACAAATGTTAAAATTCAAGGGTTATGGAGGCATCCAGCTCACACTGTGGGTGAAGGGGTCATAAGAAAGAGTGTCTTAAAAAAAAAAAAAAAAAGAGTGTCTTAAAAGATGAAAAGGGTTAGTTAAGAGAAGTTTCAGGGGAAGGAAGCAATGTGTGCAGAGGCGAACAGTGTTCCAGGAACAGCAAACAGCTTGGTGTGGCTGAAGTGCAGGAGGTCACGAGTGATGAGGCTAATCAGACAGACAGAGGCCCAGGTGCAGAGAGCCTTGTGTGCGTACTATAGCACTTGGGAGTGTGTTGATGGCTACTTCGAACTACTTAAGATTGAGGCCAGGGAGTGACATGATCGGATTTGCATTTAGAAAGCTCTCTCTGGCAGCAGAGAGAATGTATTACATGAAGGGGAGAAAGACTGAGGCAGTAATCCAAGTGGAAGCACTTCTAATTGATCGATAGAATCTACATAATGGGAAAGTTGCAACGTAAGATGACAGAAATTGCTCTATATTGAGTTTGAGACCAAGTTGTCACTGATAAGCTTTCTCTTTTGAACAATTAAATTACCTAATCTCTCTCAGTTTTTACATTCTGAAAAATGCATTTGTGTGTTCTAGGGGGAACACTAGACTATCACCTATCATCAACCTTTTCTTAATGCTTTAAAATTTATAGTATAAATTTTTTAATATATGTATAGTGAGATAGCAAGTATCAGTGTAGAGTGTACCTACCGCCTAGTTTAAGAAGAATATTACCATTAGTTTTAAAGTCCCCTGCATGTCTCTCCCCAAACCCACCTTCTTCTCTTTTCACCATGAGGTAACACTATCCCAAATAGTGATAACTTTACCACATCTGTATCTCTAAACATTTTTAGTTTCACGTTTCTTCACATGAATCTTATCATAATATATATTCGTCTGCAACTTTTCACTCTACAATTTGTTGAGATTCATTCATGTTGCTACAGTTGCAATTTAATCATTTCCATGGCTACACGGTGCTCTACTGTATGACCACACTGAGATTTATTTATACAATCTGAAGTTGATGGATACTGGGATTTTTTCCCAGTTTGGATTTTTTGTTTATTTTGCTAATGCCAACAGTGTTGCTACGGACATTTTTGTACACATCTCCCACTGCACACGTGCAACAGTTCTTCAGGGTAGATACCCAGGAGAGAAACTGCTGCGTACAGGTAAGCACATCTTCAATCATGAGATAATACCAAATTGTTTTGCAAAACAGTTGTACCCATTTACACCACTATTTGCTGGGTTCCGGTTGCTTCATGTCTTTGCTGACATTTTTTGCCAAACTTTAATTTTTGCCAATCTGATAAACACAAAACAGTACATCACTGTAGTTCTAACATGCATTTTCCTGATTGCTCATAAGGCTGAGCATCCTCAATGCTTTTTGCAGAAAGGAGCTACTTTTTATTTTCAGAAACCTTCTCTGAAAGCCTTGAATGGCTGGAAGTCCTTCAGAAAGCTGCCTCCCAATAACTAACAAGATGAAAATTGGTCTTTCTTAGCACTAAGCTAAAACTGTATGACCAAACCTCAGCCATACTGACATCTGACACACAGGCAAATCTAAGATTTTTCATCTGACAACTGATGGTGAGTTAGAGGATTTAGAAGAACTATGCTGCTGCTGCTAAGTCGCTTCAGTCGTGTCCGACTCTGTGCGACCCCATAGACGGCAGCCCACCAGGCTCCCCCGTCCCTGGGATTCTCCAGGCAAGAACACTGGAGTGGGTTGCCATTTCCTTCTCCAATGCATGAAAGTGAAAGTGAAGTCGCTGAGTCTTGTCCGACTCTTAGCGACCCCATGGACTGCGGCCCACCAGTCTCCTCAGTCCATGGGATTTTCCAGGCAAGAGTGCTGGAGTGGGGTGCCATTGCCTTCTCCAAGAAGGACTATAATGAGACAGAAAAATCAGAGGGGCAAATATTGCAATATTTAAGGCCTCTGACTATCTGATATCAACATACTTCTTCAGCTTCCTTTCTGGTCACACCTTTACAATGCTCTACACTTCTCCTGCCTGTGATTTCATAAAAGACATTTCCTGCTTCCTGGAATACCTACCTTTTTTAAGTTTTTTTTTTTTTTCCTCCCCCTACTTCTTGAAATTTTATTAATCCTTCCCTGCCCAGTTCAAATGTAATTGCTTCCGTGAAGCCATCCTCACCCTGTTCCCCAGAAATAATCAAGCTCTCCACTGCTTCAATAGCACTCTATAATTCTTCTGTTAGAGTACCCATCCCATATTACAGTTGCAACAGGGATCAACTAGGAGCTTTCTAAGGGAAGGTACTATCTCTTAAATCCTCAGGGGCTGAGTAGCACTCTGTCAACCACCATCAATTCCTCATAAAACACTGGGTAAGCAGACAGAAAGATAAACAGAATCTGCTAAGAAAAATTCTCTAAGGAATTTCCTGGTGGTCCAGTGGTTAGGACTGTGCGCTTTCACTGTCTAGAGCCCAGATTCAATCTCCCTGGTCAGGGAACTAAAATCCCGAAAGTTGCACAGTGCGGCCAAAAGGAATATAGTTCTTAAAAAGAAGAAAAGAAAAAATCTTTCAACAATAAAAAGGTTCTTTCTTATTCTTGCTCATTATGAAGGAAAAAAAAAAATCAGAAAAAAGGCAAGGTAGGACAAAAGCACTGGGAACTAGTAAGAATTAACTTTGACAATTCAGACTCCTTAATGGAGCTCCGTGTCAGGTAGGCCAGGAAGTGAACATGTAAACGGTACAGTCACCTTTTTAATGGGGGACAAGAACATCGAAAAAGAGATTTATAACTGAATCTAAAACCTCAGGTTGTATCTTTAAATTCATCTGGAAATTATTTGGGCCTGGTATTTTCTGCAGGAGAAGTTGTTTTCATTATAAATTCAATTCATTAAATAGTTAAAGGTTTTCAATTTTTTCTTAAGTCATCTTGATAAGCTTTCTTTTGAAGTTTGTCCATTTTATCTAAATTTTAAAATAAAATGACATAGTATTCTTTTTAACTTGATTAGCAAAAATGATTACTATAAAGAAAAAATATCTAGAAGACTGGACAGAATAAGGGCAGAGATAAGGATCCAAAACAAAGATTTGAGATTTCACAATACTGCAAAGTGTTCATGTGTCTCTGCATTCCTAAAGCATAGACTTCTTTTGGACAGGGATCATGTCTACCAGTCTTTTGTACATAATGTGTTCTAAAAAGTATTTCCTGATTTCCCACATCAAATAAAAAATACAAAATTGATAGTTCAAGTCAACAGGTATTTTCTTATTTTAAGAGTTGATTTTGATTAATATATGGTTGACCCAAGTAATATTTGTAGTTGTCTTTAAAATAAAAACCTTTTTTTCAATCAAGTAAAAACTGGTTTCAAAGGTTACTCTCACTCATTAACTTAGATCTTAAAAAAAAAAAATCCATTTAAATACGGGAATTCATTGAATTTAAAGGGGAAAAAACCCAGCAGGAACTGATTTGAGCTATAAAATACAGCTTTGAATGAAAAAATACACATTACTTTAAAAAATAAAAATGCAGTTATTATTAAGACTATTGTTACTATAAAATCACACTTCATGACTTAAGAAAAGTCAGTTTACTGGTTTAAAAAAAAGCATGGTAGTCATTTGTTTTATTCACTTCTTCCTCAAACCTTAGAACACAGTAACTAACTAGAAGGAAAACTATCTGATTTAAATTTCAGGGTCCCTACCCTGTCCCACCCTCTCCTGCCCCAGCGGATGTGCACTTGGTTAAATGCATTTTGTATGAGAAAGGAGAAGCAAAGAGATGGTTTGAGCTTTAAAAATCCAGAGCAGATTATATTAGAGTAATTTTGAAAGCTTGTTTAGCGACTCATGGAATAATACTAGTCTTCTATTAGTGAAGGTCAACCTTTTTAATTGGACATAGTCCAAGACACTACCTGGGCAACAAATCAGTGAGACAGTACAGGCACCTCTGATTCTAAACTGGTATAATCCTTTTTTAACAAGCATTATCACAGCCTCCAGTATTATACAATAAGATTTCCCAAATATCTATGAGAAGTTGACAGTGGTAATACTTCTCTACCTATCTCATAATACCCATGTATTTTACCAGCTCTTCTCCCTATAGAAATCACATTAACAGAGATGTTTAGAGAAATTCCCTGGCTGTCCAGTGGTTAGCACCCCACGCTCTCTCTGCCCAAGGCCCAGGTTCCAACCTTGGTTGGGGAACAAAGATCTCACAAGCTGCTCAGCACAAGGCCCCCCCCCCCCAAAAAAAAGATGTTTGAGGATTTATGGTTTTAAATGTCCGTAGTTTTAAAAACTAGACAAGTGTTACAAAAATTTTTGTTGGTATTTTTCAGGCTTGGTGAAAATGGAATTTGACAAAGATTATTTTCCAAGTGGTGTGGAAGGAAGCAGAGAATTAGCAAAATCGAGAGGAGAAAAAATGAGAACGCATCAGGTGAAGGCCTGAGGTTTGTTGGCAGGAGAAAAGTATGGTACTGTGTAAACAAGAATCCATGGTAAACAAAATTTAATTAAAGTGAAGCAATTATCATGTCTTGTCACATTTGTTAAAACTAAACTCTGCCAACAGGTATCCTGTTTTAGGGTGTCCATCAACTTGATTTCCATCAATTGTCCCAGAGAAATTATTAATAGTGCCCCCTCTTACTCTTAAAAGTGAACTAGTTTAAAAAATACCAAATCACCATGTTGTACACCTGAAACTAACATAACATTGTAAATCAACTATCAGTCAGTTCAGTTCAGTTGCTAAGTCGTGTCCGACTCTTTGCGACCCCATGAATCGCAGCACGACAGGCCTCCCTGTCCATCACCAACTCCCAGGGTTCACTCAAACTCACATCCATCGAGTTGGTGATGCCATCCAGCCATCTCATCCTCTGTCGTCCCCTTTTCCTCCTGCCCCCAATCCCTCCCAGGATCAGAGTCTTTTCCAATGAGTCAACTCTTCGCATGAGGTGGCCAAAGTACTGGAGTTTCAGCTTCAGCATCATTCCCTCCAAAGAAATCCCAGGGCTGATCTCCTTCAGAATGGACTGGTTGGATCTCCTTGCAGTCCAAGGGACTCTCAAGAGTCTTCTCCAACACCACAGTTCAAAAGCATCAATTCTTCGGCGCTCAGCCTTCTTCACAGTCCAACTCTCACATCCATACACGACCACTGGAAAAACCACAGCCTTGACTAGACGGACCTTTGTTGGCAAAGTAATGTCTCTGCTTTTCAATATGATATCTAGGTTGGTCATAACTTTCCTTCCAAGGAGTAAGAGTCTTTTCATTTCATGGCTGCAGTCACCATCTGCAGTTATTTTGGAGCCCCAAAAAATAAAGTCTGACACTGTTTCCACTGTTTCCCCATCTATTTCCCATGAAGGGATGGGACCAGATGCCATGATCTTAGTTTTCTCAATGTTGGCTTAAAGCCAACTTTTGCCCTCTCCTCTTTCACTTTCATCAAGAGGCTTAAAGTGTGGTGTCATCCGCATATCTGAGGTTATTGATATTTCTCCCGGCAATCTTGATTCCAGCTTGTGCTTCTTCCAGCCCAGCGTTTCTCATGACGTACTCTGCATAGAAGTTAAATTAGCAGGGTGACAATATACAGCCTTGACGTACTCCTTTTCCTATTTGGAACCAGTCTCTTGTTCCATGTCCGGTTCTAACTGTTGCTTCCTGACCTGCATACAGGTTTCTCAAGAGGCAGGTCAGGTGGTCTGGTATTCCCATCTCTTTCAGAATTTTCCACAGTCTACTGTGATCCACACAGTCAAAGGCTTTGGCATAGTCAATAAAGCAGAAATAGATGTTTTTCTGGAACTCTCTTGCTTTTTCGGTGATACAGAGGATGTTGGCAATTTGATCTCTGGTTCCTCTGCCTTTTCTAAAACCAGCTTGAACATCTGGAAGTTCACGGTTCACATATTGCTGAAGCCTGGCTTGGAGAATTTTGAGCATTACTTTACTAGCGTGTGAGACGTAGCGTGTAAATCAACTATACTTTACATAAAAAAGTTTTAAGTGAATCGGTTTACACAATCAATTATATGATCACCCTGTCCTTTAAGAACCAGGAGGTAGAGCTGCCTCAATGTTCAGGATCGAATCATAGTCCCAACTATTTAAAATTCAGTACATATTTCCCTCATTTATCTAGCACCATGACCACAAGAGCAACAGCAGAGTAACTAAGAACATGGACTCTAGAAGCAAACAGCCAGAGTTCAAATCTTAACCCTGCTACATAAACTCTAGCTATGTGACCTCAAGAAATTTTGCTGTTTTTTTATTTTGAAATAATTTCAAACTTGGAGAAAAATTGCAAGAATAGTACAAAGGACTCCTTTATGCCCGTCACCGAGGTCCACCAATTATGAACATTTTGCCATATTTACTTTTTTATCTTCACCACACACACAATTTCTTACTAATTTTTAAACTATTTTGATAACAGGTTGTAGATAGACATGGTGCCTCTATGTCTAAATACTTCAGAAAGTCAACTCCTAAGAACATACTACAGTCCAATTATCACATTAGAAAATTTAACAATAACAATACAGTATTATTATGCAACATAAAGTCCATATCTAAATTTTACCAATTGTCCCAATAATGCTCTTTATGGGAATTTTTTTCCCTCAATCCAGGATTCTAATCCAGAATTGTGGCCAGGTTTCTTAATTTTTCCCTCATGGGATTACTGGGAGAAATAAAGGAGTAAACATACAGAATTTAGAACAGTTTTTGGCATTTAATACAGGTATTAGCTGCTTTTCGGGAGAGACAGACTCCATATAGGGCTTCCATGGTGGCTCAGATGGTAAAGAATCTGCCTGCAGTGCAGTGCAAGAGACCGAAGTTCGATCCCTGGGTGGGGAAGATCCCCTGGAAGAGGGCATGGCAACCCACTCCAGTATTCTTGCCTGGAGAATCCTATGGACAGAGGAGCGGGGCAGTGGGCCACAGTCCATGAGGTAACACACAGACTCCATACAAAGTACAATAATTGTTGGATAATGAAAATAACTCTTTAGACACTATAGTTCTATTGTGTGTGTGTGTGTTTTTTGGCGGGGGGAGGCATGCTGTTCAGCATGTGTGATCTTAGTTCCCCAACCAGGGAACGAACTCCTACCCTCTTCACTGGGAGCAGGGAATCTTAATCACTGGACCACCAAGGAAGTCCCTAGACACTATACTTCTTGAAGTCATTTTAATGAAAACTCTCTGTAAAATATGTTGTGCATATCCATTATTTCTTAAACACAATACACAAAATATAATTCAATCTTTTCCTTAGTAACTCAGGGTCTTCACATAAGCAGGAGTACTGTGCTATAAAACCATGATGCTGTCAAAGGTTCTTGAGGCGTGAAGTGCTATATACCTCTGTAGTGAAATGGCAATAAAGTTCTGGACAGACATCTTGAATCTCCTCCCTCTGCTGTCATGCTTTTGATCATTTGTATGTATCAGTGCACACACTCTATATTATTCTAATAATGCTTATAGTCAAACAAGGCTTTTAGTTTAAAAGGCACTTTCATGTCATCTCTCATTAATTCAATAAATATCTACTATGTCATTTGATTAATTAGCTGATTTGAATTTCACAAGAAGTCTGTGAGGTAAAAAGAACATGTATTACTACTTCCAATTTTAATTACCTTGTTATAGATGAATAAATTAAGGCTCAGAGAGGTCAACACACTTACTCTGGGCCACAGAGCCAACAGGCAACACCGACAGCCTTCGCACACCTAGATCCTCTGCCCCTCAATACAAACACAGCTACCTCAGAGTGAGGCCCTAGGATGATAGACTTTTTAGGTAGGTGAACAAACTTTTGGAAAGCTCTTTGACTTTCAAAAGTACTTTCAGCTTCCTTTCAAATGCAAGGAGTTGCATTCTGCTCTGCTGAAAATGCCAGATGTCTGACTTTCAGATGCTCTTCCTCTGTATTTTCTCAAATATTTTTTCTAAAATTCTCTGAACTTAAAAAAAAATAAAAAATAAAAATAAAAAATAAAATAAAATTCTCTGAACTTGATGGCAACACTTTATTAACATAGACTCCATACCCATTTGAAACTTGAGATAAACTCAGATCTGAGCTAAAGTTAACCTCTGCACTCTAATAAAGAAAAGCCTGGCTAAGAAAATGGTGTAAATAAGATTGCAGGGAGAAATGTTTAATGAGCTGTTTTTAAGCATTTCAGGAGTCTAATTTACATACAATTAAAGTTAAATTGCACATCATTCTCAGCTATTCATTAAACCAGGTACAGGGACCTCTACCTAACAAAATAACCTGGTAACATTATTAGCCTAGTTTCAGTTATGGCTCAAAGTAACAGCTGCACCTAAAGAAAAACAAAACACAACACTCTCACTAGGATTTACCCCAATTAGCCCAAATTAATGAGGTTTGATTGTACCTCCAACAATGACCCACAAAACCTATCTTCCCCTGACGGCCTAGAGTAGAAGCTCAAATGCAGTTAAAACAGCTGCCGCAGAAGCTAAGTAGAGAAAGAAGACAAAATGGCAATGGCAGAGTTAAGAGCCAGAAGCCTCAGGTTCCAGGTCAGCTTATGCTGCTAATCTGTGTGACCTTGGTTAAATCACTCTACTTCTAGAGCCCTCAGTTTTCTAAGCAATAAATGTGGTCTTTAAATACCATATCTCACTGAAAGCATCCAGAGCTCTTTGACTAAAGGGCAGGAATTGTTCAAGACGAGTCTGGAACATCTTATAACTAGAAAGCAAGGAACAGTATCAAAGACTACTTCAGTTATGTCAAAAGGAATCAGGAGCCAACCTGAGGAGGCTCCCACTAGTTCAAGACGGAACAAACTGAACATCAGTAAAAATAACTACAATAGACTAAAACATATCAAGTATGCTAAAACTCATGATGATACTTTTTTTAAAAACCCAAACAACTCATTCATTCCCTTTGGAGTGTATCAGGGAACCAACTTATTTTCAAACTTGCAAATAAGGGAATAAAGGTAAAGAATAGAGTATTTATCCTGCCTTTCCTGCACAAATCAAAAACTTCAGAGAAACCAAAGAGTTGATTAGGGAAGTTTTTCTTTTTTTAAGTATTCCAGCTCATAAATGAAGAAAGAATAATAGGGAAAAAAAAAAGAATGATAGAACAGGAATGAATATCACCATTTTGCAAACATCTAGGTAATCATCCATGACCACTTACAACACAAAAAGAGACATCTGGACATTACAGGCCTTCTGACAGAACACAACCACACTTAGAAAGCATTATATCGTCAAAGCAGGGAGCTGATTTAGTTCAGGCCATCAGCGTTGTGCTGACCAGTAAACAGCCACTACACACATGAAGCTACTGAGCACGTGAAATGTGGCTGGCTCACATGAACTGCACGTGCTGTGAGTGTAAAATACACCCCAAACCACAAAGGTTTAGTATGTAAAATATCTCAATAATTTTTATATTTATTACATGGTGAAACGATAGTAACTTACAATAAAATGAATTTCACCTGTTTCTTCTTACCTCTTAAATGCACCTACTAGAAAATTTAAATTTCACTTCAGACTTGAATATTTCTATTAGATAACGGTGCTCTAGATCTAACAACCAGTTTACAAGGAATACAAGCGGCAGAGAAACAAATAAATCACAGAAATTCAATAAGCAAAATCTAGAATAAGAAAACTTGGTTTCATCAACAACAACAAAAATATAAGGGAAAAAAGAGGCAAGAGAACCCAAAGATTAAAAGAGACTTAAGAGCCATATAAACCAAATCAATGTATGGACATTTTTTTGGAACCTGATTTGAATAAACCAACTGTTTAGAGAGAAGGGAGGAGCACTGGTGAAGGGAGAGAGGGAAAAGAGAAAGCAACTGTGGAAATATGAACACTAACTGGATGTCCAATGATGTTACTGTGTACTGTGATTATTTTTTTTTCAAGAATAATTACCTTTTAAAGCCACATAATGAAATTATTTACAATTTAAATGATATGGTGCATGGAATTTCTTTCAAAAAAATCTTGTGAGGATGCAACAGTAGCAGTACAGATGAAACAAGACTGACCATGAGACTGATGATTGTGGAAGTCCAGTGACGGACATGTAGAGGTTCATTACATCATCTTCTCTACATCTGTAATGTTTGAAATTTTCTAAACATACTTTTTTTATGAGAAAAAATTTTACTATAAGGACACTTCCAGCTTGTGAATCTACAAATATCTATGAAAATAAAAGATGGGGTTGGCAGGTATCTCAAGAAGTCATTCAATCTAGTTTTTTGCTTCCAGGAATGTTACTTGCAATATTACTTCACTCAACAAATATTTATTAAGTAATTACTAAATGCAAAGGCCATAGCACTGTAGAAGATGTATGCAGATATAAGAGTTTCTGTTTAAAGAGTTTCATAATACAGGAGAGACAAGAAAAGAACATAAATATAAAATAAAGTAAAAGTGATGAAGTTATGGTTTACCTGGTTAAGTAAATCACAAAAAGGCATGATAGAAGTGTGTCATATAACTAGGTGTTAAAATAGGCAGGATTTCGACATGTAAAGACAAGGAGTATTATGTCTAAGGTGGACAGTGTGAGCAGAGGTACATAAGCAGAAAATAATGAGACATTTCTGAGGAATGAAGATGAGTACATTATTGCAAAAGCAGTAGGGAACACGGCTGGAAAGACAAGTATGGCCAGATGATAGAATCTTAAATATCAGGTTGAGTTTGTACTTTAGTCGCTAAGAGATAGGAGTCACACAAGAAGAGATACAGATTAAAGAATATTTAGGAAGATGCTAGGCATCTCACTTGGTATTATTGCCTGGAAAATTCCATGGACAGAGAAGCCTGGCAGGCTACAGTTCATGAGGTCACAAAGAGTGGGACAAGACTGATTGACTGAGCACACACACATACATCTCACTTGAGTAGAGAAGAACAGAATGGACCTGGGGGGCGGTGGGAGTGGGGACAGGCGCAATACAGAAAGTAGAAGCAACAGTCAAGGCAAAGCTAACAAGGAACCTGAACTGGTATAGTAGGGAAAAGAGGGAGGGACCTGAGAGTATCTTGGCATGAAAAGGGGAAGGTCAGGAAAGTCAACCAGCAACTAAGGCCTTACATCTCACTGAACTGGGGAAACAGTAGAGCCAATGTTTGGTATGTTGGCAGACCTATACTAGCTCTGAAATGTACTGAATAAACGACTGACTGAGTGAATAAGTAAATAAGGGGGGTTGGGGGGTGGGATGGGCAGAAGAACAGCTCAGCCTTCCTGTTTTAACTTAGGAGGAAGTCAAGGTGCTGAAGGAAAATGCTGCCCAGGTGTGCTAAGCAACATTGTCAGAAAAGCAGAGGTTCCATCGTTAAAACCTGTATAAAAAGTATAAAATCCATCCTGAAAAACTTTTACCATGTCTCCCTAGCAAGAAGGAAACAAGTTGTACCAATATGACCACTGGTTCCCAAAAGCAAACAATCCATGAAAAGCTGAAGGTGCAGAAGAGATGACCAAGTGGAAGAATTCAATAGGAATTCTGGGACTGGGGTTCAAAGGTGGAAATACAGATCTGGAAGTTTCCAAACAGAGGAGGTGATAGTCAAAGACATGAGAGAAGAGATGACCTCCTAACACAAAAGCATAAAGAGAAAGGTAAGGACACAGGACCACCTGGAGACCGACAAAGAAGAAAGATCAAGGAAAGCCAGAGAATCAGAACAATGCCCTGTTAAAAAGTTTAGAGAAGAGTTTCTAGAAGGAAGGCATGCTCAATCCTTGTTTTCTTCCTTGACCCACATATCTAATTCATCATCAAGCCTATCGGCTCTACCTCCAAAATACTTACTAAATACATCTACTTCTCTCATTTCTTCTTCCACCAACCTAGCTGACATCTCTACCACACCTGGACTTCTGCTATGCTATGCTATGCTATGCTAAGTCACTTCAGTTGTGTCCGACTCTGTGTGACCCCATAGACAGCAGCCCACCAGGCGACCCCGTCCCCGGGATTCTCCAGGCAAGAACACTCGAGTGGGTTGCCATTTCCTTCTCCAATGCATGAAAGTGAAAAGTGAAAGGGAAGTCACTCAGTCGTGTCCGACTCTTCGAGACCCCATGGACTGCAGCCTACCAGGCTCCTCTGTCCATGGGATTTTCCAGGCAAGAGTACTGGAGTGGGGTGCCATTGCCTTCTCCGGACTTCTGCTATTCACCTTAAATCAATCCCTGCCCCTCAAATAATTTTTTTGTTGTTGCAGCAATTGGATTAATCTTTTCTTTAAAAAAAAATTATTTATTTAGTTGGCTGCGTTGGGTCTTCGTTGTGGCATACAGGATCTTCAGTCTTCATTGTGGCACACGGAATCTGTAGTCGCTGCATGCAAACTCTCAGGAGCAGCAAGTGGGATCTAGTTCCCTGGTCAGGGACTGAACCTGGCTCCCTGCATTGGGAGCTGGGGTGGTCTAGCCACTGGACCACCAAGGAAGTCCCTGGATTAATCTATAAAAAATGGAAATCATATCACATACCTACTCCCTCTTTAAAACACTAACTAAATGGATATTTAAAGACACTGGGGTGTGACAATGCTAATATAATCATGTTCCTGTGGGGGAAATACTTGCATTATATATATATATATATATATATACATATTATATATATGCTGAAATATTTACAAATGAAGTCTGCTTCAAAAATAATAAGGGCAAACAAGTCTGAACTTATTCTATGAGGCCAGTACTACTGTGCTATCAAAACCAGACAAAGGGACTTCCCTGGTGGTCCAGTGGCTAAGACTCCATGCCCCCAATGCAGGGGACCTGAGTTCAATCCCTCGTCAGGGAACTAAATCCCATATGCTGCAACTAAGGCCCAGTGCAGCCAAATAAATAAATTAATTAAAAAAAAAAAAAAAACCCAAAGACTTCCCCCTAAAGTTAGGAACAAGGCTGCAATATCCATTCTTATCACTTCTGTTCAATACTGTGCTGGAGGTTCCAGCCAGGGCAATCAGGTAAGAAAAAGAAATAAAAGGCATGAGACTGGAAAGAAAGAAGTAAATTCTATTTGCAGATAACATGATCGTGTAATATAGAAAATGCTAAGAAATCCATCAAAACACTGTTAGAACCAAGGCAGCAGGATACAAGATCAATATACAAAAATCAATTTTAGGGACTCCCCTAGTGGTCCAGTGGTTAAAAGAATCCACCTTGCGATGCAAGGGACAAGGATTCAATCCCTGTCAGGGAACTAAGATCCCCCATGCCTCAGAGCAACTAAGCCCGTGAGCCACAATTAGAGTCCATGAACTGCAACAAAAGATTCCCCATGACTCAATGAAGAAATGATATGCTGCAAGTAAGACCCACAATGCAGCAAAATAAATTTCTTTTTAAAAAATCAATTTTATTCCTATACACTAGCAATAAACAATCCAAAAATTAAACTAAGAAAATAATTTCATTTACAAATGCATCAAAATAAATTTAGGAATACTTAGGAATAAATTTAATAAAAGAAGTGTAAAACTTGTAAAGACTTCAAAATATAGAGAAAAATTTTAAAGGCCTAAATAAATGAAAAAACACCCTATATTAAGAGTGAAAGACTTAATATTGTTCCGACAGCAATACATCCTAAATTAATCTACAGATTCAATGAAATTCCTATTAAAATCCCAGCTGAATTTTTTTTTTTTGGCAGAAATTGACAAGCTGAGCCCAAATTCATATGGAAGTGCAAGGGACTCAGAAAGTCAAAACAATATTGAAAAACAGAACAAAGCTGAAGGACTCATACTTTTATATTTCAAAATTTATAATAAAAGAGCTTCAGTAATCAAGACTGTGACACTGGTGTAAGAACAGACATTCAGGTCAGTGGATAAGAACTGAGAACTCCCCCAAACCTCTATGGTCAATTTATTTTTAGCAAGGATGCAAAAAAATTCAATGGGGAACAAATTGTCTTTTCAATATATGGTGCTGGGACAATTGGATACTCATCTGAAAAGAATAAAGTTGAACCTCTACCTAACACCATAACAAAAAATTAACTCAAAATGGATCAAAGGCTTAACTATAAGATCTAAAAGTATAAAACTCTAAGGAGAAAATATAGGTGTAAATCTTCACAATCCTGGACTAGGCAATGGTTTCTTAGATAGGACACCCAGAAAAACAACCAACCAAAGGAAAAGTAGATAAACCGTACTTCATCAAAATTAAGAAACTTCTGTGTTTCAAAGGTCACAGCAAGGAAGTAAAAAGACAACACACAGAAATGAAAAGAAAATATTTACATATCATATCTGGTAAGGGGCTTGTATCCAGAACATATAAAAAACTATACAATACAATAATAAAAAGGATGAACAACCCAACTTAAGAATGGATAAAACATTTAAACAGACATTCTCCAAAGAAGATACAGAAACAGCCAACAAATACATGAAGGCTGCTCAACATCACGCTAGTTAGTAGGGAAATGGAAAGCAAAACATTAGCTATGTGGGAGGTGGGCAAACTAGGCATTTGGGATTAGCTGATACAAACTACTACATAAAAAGCAGATAAACAAGAGGTCCTACTGTATAGCACAGGGACTACACTCAGGATCTTGTAACAAACTACAGTGGAAAAGAATTAGAAAAAGAACATATACATGTATAACTGAACCACTATGCTGTACGCCAAACACTGACACCACACTACAAATCAACTATACTTCAAAAACAAAAAGAAAGCTATGAGGTATCATTTCACACTCACTAGGATGGCTATAAAAAACAGATGAGAAATATTGGTGAGGGTGTGCAAAAACTGGAATCAGACAGTGCTGGTGGAAAACAGACTGGCAGTTTCTGTGTTACCATATGACCCGGTGAACCCATTCATAGGTATGTACTCAAGAGAAATGAAAACATACATCCACTCCAAAAAATCTCTATATGTTATAGCACCTATATGTTATTCATGACAGCAAAAAAGTGGTAACAAACCAAATGTCCACTAACTGATGAATAAATAAAAGTGTTACATCCATACAATGGAGTAGTGATACAAGCCTACCACATGATGGACACTTGAAAGCATTATGCTAGGTGAGAGAAGCCAACCACAAAACACCATGTATTGTATGACTGAATTTATATGAAATGTCCAGAAAGGGCAAATCCACAGACACAAGAAGCAGATTAATGGTTGTCTAGGGCTGTGGGGAGGGGAAAATGGGGAGTGACTTCTTTTTGTTTATTTTTTTTACTTTACAATTTTGGTTTTGCCATAGGGGAGTGACTTCTAATAGGTATGGGGTTTCTTTCTGGTGTAATAAAAACACTCTGCATTTTGGAATTAAACAGTGGTGATGTCTGTATAACCTTGTGAATAGACTAAAAAACACTGAATTGCATATTTTATTTTTGTTTTTAATATTTATTTATTTTTGGCTGGGTTGGGGTCTTAGTTGCAGCACATAGAGTTTCCTTGCAACATGCAGACATCTCTCTAGTTGAGTAACCCGCTACAGGTAGCGCGGGCTTAGTTGTCCAATGGCATGTGGGATCTTAGTTCCCCGACCGGGGATTGAACCTTGGTCCCCTGCATCACAAGGCAGATTCTCAATCACCAGACCACTGGGGTCCCTGAACTGCATGTTTTAAATGGGTAAATTGTTTGGTATGTGAATTGTATCTCACTTTATATACATATTTATTTATTTATTTATGGCTGTGCTGGGTCTTCATTACTGCTCGGGCTTTTCTCTGGTTTCAGCGAGTGGGGGCTACTCTCTACTGGCGGTGCACAGGCTTCACATTGAGGTGGCCTCTCTTGTTGCAGACCATCGGCTCTAGAGCACAGGTTCAGCACTTGTGGTGCACAGGCTAAGCTGCTCTGAGGCATGTGGAATCTTCCCGGATCAGGGATCGAACCTGTGACTCCTGTATTCACAGGCGATTCTTCATCACTTAGCCACCAGGGAAGCCCTGCATCTCACTTTTAAAAATCAAAAAGAAATGTCCACATAAAAACTTGCACACAAATGTTCATAGCAGCTTAATTTGTAATAGCCCCAAACTAGAAACATCCAAATATCCATCAACAGGTGAATGGATAAACAAACTACTATATTCATGTAATGGATTATTACTTGACAACCAGTGAAACTTGCAACAACATGGATGAATCTCAAAATAATCATCCCAAATGAAAGACACCAGACCTCTGTCAATCAGCATGTACTGTATGATTCCATTTATATAAAATTTTAGATTTCCTGATGGCTCAGCAGGTAAAGAATCTGCCTGCAACTCAGGAGACAAGGAGACAAGAGTTAGATCCCTGGGTTGGGAAAATCCCCTGGAGGAGGAAATGGCAAACCTCTCCAGTTATTCTTGCCTGAAAAATCCCACGGACAGAGGAGCCTGGCAGACTATTGTCCAAAGGAATACAAAGAGCCGGACACAACTGAGCATGCACACTGGTTAGAAGATTCAAAATAATTTATAGTGATAATGTATCAGTTGTTGCCTGTGGCTGGGAGTGTGAAGGTGAGCAACAGAGCAGAAGGGAGTGATTACAAAGAGGCAGGAGGAAAGATTTATGGGTGATGAAGATGTTCATTATCTTAATTATGGTAGTGTCTTTAATGGTATATACATATGTCAAAAATTACCAAATTTTACATTTCAATATGTGGTTTATGCCAATAACATCTCAAAAAAGCTGTTATAAAAATGAAAAAAAAAAAAGGTCTGTTAATTCAAGTATTTAAACTGCTGCTGTCTATATAGGCTAGATAGTAATTTAAAACAAAAGTTACATGATTAATAGTTACTATGTGACGTGATGTATGTGTTAATTGGCTTGATTGTGGTTAATCATTTCACAATGTATACACATACACCAAATTTTCATGTTGTATACCTTAATATAAGATTTTTGTTTGTCAAAATATCTTGATAAAGCTTAAAAAATAAAAATAAATAAAAGTTACATTAACTGTTGAAAAAAATAACATTAGGGGAAGAGACAGAGTATTAGAGGAAAAAATTAGCCATGAATTAGTAACTCTAGTCAGGAAACAGATACACAGGGGTTCATTATACCATTTTTTACTTTTATATATGCTTGAAATTTTGCATTAACAACTTTTTAAAGGGAATACCCTGGCAGTCCAGTGGTTTCACTGGACTTTCACTGCCAGGCACAGGTTCAATCCCTAGCTGGGGAACTAAGATCTCGCTCGCAAGCCACACAGTGGGGCCAAAAAGAAAGAAAAACAACAGTTTTTTAAAAAACTGTTCAAGCATCTGAATTAAAAAAATAAAATCTCATCAAGACTTCCCATTTTACTTAAAAATAAAACTTAGCAAGCCTACTAAGCTTTGAAATACCTTTGCCCTTCGTTCCTTCTCCTTCTACCTCGGAACTGTCTTTTCCTCACCTCTTAATTTGGTTCATTCATTTTCACTCTTCAGTTTTGGTTTGTCACCGTCTCACAGAAGCCTTTTCTGACCATCTCTGTGCTGTGCTTAGACACTCAGTCATGTCTGACTCTTTGTGACCCCAGGGACCATAGATTACCGGGCTCCTCTGTCCATGGGGATTCTCCACACAAGAATACTGGAGTGGGTTGCCATGCTTTCCTCCAGGGATTCTTCACAACCCAGGGATCGAACCCAGGTCTCCCACATTGCAGGCAGATTCTTTACCAACTGAGCCACCAGGGAAGCCCAACCATCTCTAAGTTCCTCCATTATTTCTGTTATAATACCTTATTTTATTCTCTTACTAACATATCACAATCTTTCAATATTTTATGAGTTTGTTTTTGTTGTTCAGTCACTAAGTTGTGTCCAATTCTTTGCGACCCCACGGACTATAGCACACCAGGCTTCCCTGTCCTTCACTATCTCCCAGAGTTTGCTCAAACTCCTGTCCATTGAGTCCATGGCATCATCCAACCATCGCATCCACTGTCACTCACTTCTCCTGCCTTCAATCTTTCCCAGCATCAGGGTCTTTTCCAGTAAGTCAGTTCTTCGCACCAGGTGGCCACTGTACTGGAGTTTCAGCTTCAGCATCAGTCCTTCCAGTGAATGTTCAGGGCTGATCTCCTTTAGGGTTGCCTGGTTGGATCTCCCTGCCATCCGAGGGACTCTCAAGTCTCCTCCACACCACAGTTCAAAGCACTGATTCTTCCTCACTCGGTCGCCTTTACGGTCCACCTCTGACATCTGTACACGACCACTGGGAAAACCAGAGCTTTGACTAGACAACCTTTGTTGGCAAAGTGATGTCTCTGCTTTTTAATATGCTGTCTATGTTTGTCATAACTTTTCTTATAAGGAGTAAGCGTCTTTTAATTCATGGCTTCAGTCACTGTCCTCAGTGATTTTGGAGCCCAAGAAAATAAAATCTGTCACTATTTCCACTTTTTCCCCATCTATTTGCCATGAAGTGATGGGACCTGAGCCATCATCTACTTTTTTGAATGCTGAGTTTCAAGTCAGCTTTTTCACTCTCCTCTTTCACCCTCAACAAAACACTCTTTAGTTCCTCTTCACTCTCTGCCATTAGAGTGATATCATCTACATATCTGAAGTTGCTGATATTTCTCCAGGCTATCTTGATTTATTTGTCTATGTGATTAATTTAATCTTGATTTATGTGTTTACTTATTGCCTACCCGAGCCTCCTTAAACTGCATGAGAGCAGCGACCTTGCCTCTTACAATCACTGAGCTGTGTTCTTCATGCCTGGCACATAACAGATATTCAATAATTTTTTGTTGAATGTTAAACTAGTAACCCAATACTGGGTATTATTGTCGAACATTTAATACATTAAGGTCCTACAGAGAACCTATTGTTTGCAAAGCTTCAGGTAACACATATGCATATCTGAAGTGAAAGGATACGTGATGTAACATGAATAGAATGAAAATTTTTTTAAATTCCTCCAAAGGCTAGTGAAAACAGTAAATAAATACTATTTAAGACTTATTTTTTTTCTCTGGAGAAGTCATTTAGAAACAGAAATAAAGAGCGTTCTGATATAGTATTTACCTTCTTCTCAAGGCAGACCTATAAACAAGGGGATCCCCCAGTGATTAATGCTGAAACCTATCAGAAATAACATTTTTAGAAATTATCTAGAAAAAAAACTGTCTAGTGAATCTTCTCAGCTTGCATACGACTCTAAAGTAGTAGCTAGAAGTACGATGATACAAAGTCGTGTGTTAAGAAAGGTGGAAAATAGCATCCATGTAGACAAAAATAAGGTCATGCCTGGATTTATGCTGAATACAGCTACAAAAAGGCAACAAAATGCTGGTCATTATTACGAAAGCTTTGGAAACAGGGAACACATCATCCTGCCCTTGTACCAAGCAAAGTGTATCTGTATTAGAATAGAATGTGCAGTTGTGGTCACCATAACACAAAAAGGTAAAATAGAGAAGGCCTAAAAAGATACCCAAAAAGGCCAAAGGACAGAGGAGCTTATGTAAGTATATATATATATTTTTAATATAGATATATAAAGGACACATTAGTATGAAACGAAGAGGGTGTGAAATGGTAGACTACATCAAATCTTAAAAGTTACAATCCAGTTAGAAGTGTAAATAAACAAACAAAAATAAAGTATATATTTTTTTAATTTTAAGCCCAGGTTTTAGAATAAGACAGACAGAAGTTTTATGTCAAAAAAGGGAAGGGAAGGGGGAAAGGGAAGAAGGGGAAAAAAATGAAGGCAGGAAGGAATTGAGCTTTAATCCCAGTAGGCTTAGCTGTGTGACAGTGGGCATGATACTTAACTTTGAGCCTCGATTTTCTCATCTTTAAATATCTAATTTGAAGGGCTGCCATGAGAATGGAGATATGCACACTACCTAGTATATAGTCTACATTTACTACTTTTATTAGGACTAATAAAAAGTAATAGTTTACTACCCAATCCAATATATAAAGTAATAAAACTCATTACTCAGATGATGAGTACAGAATGTAAGGGAAAAAACAATCAAAGATAGTCTAGAAAAATTCATAGGCAGCTTTTCCATAAGAACCTTCTTCCTAAGAAAAATTACAAACTTTAGAACAGAGCCTTAAACTTTGAGGCTGACACTTTCACCCCTTTACCATTAGCAGCAGAATTCTGGACGAGATGATATATCCAACCAAATACGCCATTCATTGTCTTAATTTAACTAGACAGGTCCCTCTCTTACAGATGAGAAAACTGAACCTAAGAGAGTCAATGCCCAAGGCTACACACAAAGCTAATACATGGAGGAGCCTACATTTGAAACCAGATGGGCTGACTCTGGAATCTATACTCATAACCACAACTAACTGCCTCCTACTCTGCAAGAAATGTTGGATGCTGGGTATGCAAGAATGAGATGAGTGATTAAGGAGTATACAGTAAGTATTCAAAAAGGCTGCTTGATGAGTCCAGCCCAGCCAAGGTCACCACCAGTTAGATACTCAGATTTAGGGTGACCACAAGCACAAACACTGAAATAATAACTGATTAATGAGGATGTAACAAACCTAATAAAAGAAGGGAAGCCTAAAAATCCCTAAACTGTGGTCTCAGATATGGTAAACAAACTGCAGAAAAAGAGGAAAATATATCAAAATGCTAACTAGTGGGATTATGTGAAAGTGAAAGTCGCTCAGTGTGTCCAACTCCTGTTGACCCTGTGGACTATACAGTCCATGAGCGGGTAGCCTTTCCCTTCTCCATGGGATCTTCCCAACCCAGGGATGGAACCTAGGTCTCCCACATTGCACGCAGATTCTTTACCATATGAGCCACAGGGAAGCCCAAGAATAACCCAGGAATCAAACTGGGATCTCCTGCACTGCAGGAGGATTCTTTACCAACTGAGCTATCAGGGAAGCCCAATGGGATTACGGGTAACTCATTCTCTGTTTCATATTTTTTTAATTTGGCTTTAAAAACAAAAAAGAGCTCATATTATTTTCATAACTGGAAAAATGAAGAAATAAAAATAAATCTGAGGAAACTTTCACTCTTTACTCACTTCTAATTCTATAATTTGTTGCAATGAGCATGTATTACTTTTGTAATTCCAAAGACATTTTAAAAACAAATAAATCTAATATATTAGAAAAATGAAGTAAATTACATGCAAATACCAAAGCCAAAAAAATGGATATAAGAATTAGCAAATAAGGAGTTACAGTTTGTTGGAAAGAACTCTATACATACACCACAAGACTTAAGATTCACACTGAAAAAATGAAAAAAAAAAAAAGATTCACACTGATATACACACTAACACGGACATCAAAAACTATTTTGAACAGTAGAATTCAGACACAAGAGTACATACTGCATGAGCCAAGAACAGGAAAAATTAATATGCAAGGATAGAAATCACAACAGTGGTTGCCTATAAGACAGCAGGGAACTGAGGAGGGTTATGGAGACATTCTATCTCTTGACTGGGTGTTAGCCATCCACGTATTTACATGTGTCAAAACTCATCTATCAATAATTACATACTTGTATTTCTATGTATTCCACTATATGTAAATTTTACCTTTAAAGAAATCTCATTTTTAAAAAAAAGACAGGGTTCAATCTCAAAAGACAGGGTTCAATCTCAAATCTGTTATTTATTAGTTGAATGACTTTAAGGAAGTTACTTAACCTCTCTGAGGCTGCTTATCTGTATGTATGCTCAGTCACATCTGACTCTCTGCTACCCCAAGGGCTGTAGCCCACCAGGCTCGTTTGTCCATGGGATTTTCCTGTCAAGAATACTGGAACGGATTGCCATTTCCTCCTCCAGGGGATCTTTCTGACCCAGGAATTGAACCCCCGTCTCCTGTGTCTCCTGAATTGGCAGGCGGATTCTTTACCACTGAGCCATGGGGAAGCCCATTTATGGGTATAAAATGTAGCTAACATAATTTATCTCAATGCTGGGAACTGACTGTAACATGTATCAAAGTCAGAGACTGTGCTTTGCAAACTATCACCCTATGAATGTTCAAAGAACTTTAAAGGTAAAATGGGGGCAAAGTGGATCTTATATTTCTCATAATACCACAAATGGCTTTGTTATCAGGAACACTATTCTTTAAAGACTATCAGTATTCTACAAAGGGAAATTTACTTATAGTTCTCCATTGTGAAGGGAAAGGAACATCATGGACATGATCTAAGACCTCCTTCTACACAGTTAAAAACAATTACTCAAGATACGACTTGAGAGAAAGCTTGCTAGACTGAGTACTTGCCAGAACAATGGCATAATCACAGGAGGAAAAGGTCTCAATTCTAAATATGTGAGAGTAAAAGAGTTGCTCACTACTTTACTATGTCAATTACAAAGTTTAAATGTCTCCGTAAGTCATATCATAAGTGTGTGTAAATGTGTATCTGTGCACATACATACACATATTTACTCAAATTGGAACAGAGTTAAACCACTGCTTCTTCCAAAAAGGGCTTCTACATTCTAAAAATAAGAAACTTAATTCTGTTCAACTAGAATTCAGAATTCATCTTATAACTGAGAGTATGTCTCAGGCTTTCCCATATTTACCCAAAAAGAAAAGCAGCTTGAAAAATAATATCATAGGCAAAGTCTAATAGCCTCTCCCATCAATCTCAAACTGTTTGTCTTTATTAGTGTATAGAAATCATGAAGACAACCAAATTTTTCTGCGGTAATTCTATATCTGAATGTTATTTCTTCTGTAAGCATTCAACAATTCTTGTTTCTATTCTTCTCTTTTCTAATTCAATTCTGTTTGGTTTCTAAGTTAAGAAGTGTGTTTCATTTGCATAAATGGTAACTATTCTGAGATACCATTCATAACTATACATTTGAATTCTCTAGAGTACTATTCATAACTTTAAATGGAACAGGGGAAAAAAAACCCTCATTCAACTTCACTTTAATGGTGACTAAGACATGAATGGTTATGCTATCCTGTAGAGGGCTGGCCAAAGGACTCAAGTCCCCAGTGCTACTGCTAACTTGTCATCATTTTATGAGCGTCCAAAGGAACCAAGAGGATCACTGCCTTGACCAATCCACCTACCACAAAAAAATACTGAGCTCAGAAAAACATGCTCATTAGCTAAACATGTTTTTTAGAGTTATGAAGTATCTATGTAGAAACATTAAAAGAGGTATCTTAGCCAAGAAGCTCAAAAATTAGCTGAGAAGAATCCTGACAAGTCCTGGCAAGTTCTCTATAAGACCAATGCTGGTTATTCTCTAAGTGTTAAAACAGCTTTTCTGAGAAAAGCTGAGTCTTTTATTCAAAGTAGTAATATTCTAGTAGTTCTTTACCTAATCAGTGGCAGAAACTGAATTCACAAAATCTGCATAAATAATTCAACTGTACTGCTCTAATAAATTTAAACCAAATAAAATAAAATTTGAGCAGAATAAAAATGATGGTGCTATTTTAAGTTTGTCACCTCCTGATTTCCCTCATTTTTCTTTCTTATCCAAAAGTCAGAGACAAGAGACTATATAACCAGAAAAGAGGAATGGAAGGACAGTG
The DNA here is from genome assembly GCF_055505025.1 of Bos grunniens. Classification (NCBI taxonomy): domain Eukaryota; kingdom Metazoa; phylum Chordata; class Mammalia; order Artiodactyla; family Bovidae; genus Bos; species Bos grunniens. Next base: position 11,202,399 of record NC_141166.1, read on the forward strand.
CATATGTGAGGACACCTACATTCATTTCCGCTGTATGACCCTATCCTTGACAGAGTTTTCAACAGAGGGCAATTTTCCCCCCAAAAGACATTTGACAATATCTGGAAACACTTCTGGTTGGCACAGCTGAGAAGGGACAGAGGTGTAGTTACCATTAATAGGTAGTGGGTAAAGACCAGGGATACCGCTAAAGATACTACAATTCCCACGACAGTCTACCACTATACAGCATATTATTCAACCCAAAATGTCAATAGCACTAAGGATGAGAAACCTGAACCCAAGGCTCAATAAAGACCTATCTCTCAATAAATGTTTGTTGGAATGAACTGAAAAGGAAAGACCATAAACTGGAAAAAGAGAAGCCTACAAGAATGAAACAGAAGACAGAGGCCTAAATTAAACATTACTAGCATCTATCACGGAGAAGGCAATGGCACCCCACTCCAGTACTCTTGCCTGGAAAATCCCATGGATGGGGTCGCTGAGGGTCCGACGCAACTGAGCGACTTCACTTCACTTTTCACTTTCACGCGTTGGAGAGGGAAATGGTAACCCACTCCAGTGTTCTTGCCTGGAGAATCCCAGGGACAGGGGAGCCTTGTGGGCTGCCGTCTATGGGGTCGCACAGAGTCGGACACGACTGAAGCGACTTAGCAGCAGCAGCAGCAGCAGCATCTATCAAGCCTTTATTGAGACTTTCTGGAGGTCCAGTGGTTAAGACGCTTCACTTCCACCACAGGTGATGTGGATTAGATCCCTGGCGGGGGAACCAAGATCGGACATTACACGTCGCATGGCAAAAAAAAAAGGCTTTATTGTGTGTTTCACAATCGGTCATACAGAAATGAACAACAGAGCCCAGCCCATAAGAAGCTCATCGCCAGGTAAAGGAAAGAGTTTTATAATTTGTCTGTTATCTGATTTGACAATATCCGATAAATGCTTTAATGAAGGAGAAGACAAACAAGGGAGTCACTCAACTTTTCCTAGGAATGATTCACATCTTAGAAGACATCTTAGCTCAGTTCTGAAGGATGAGTAGGAAGCATCTTACTTCACAGCTTACAATGCCTCTTTCTAGACAAAAAGCCATTCAAAAAAAACTGTGGAATACCAATTATGTTCCACGCATTCTGTTATGTTTTGGAGACACAAATTACAACTTTCCACTTTTTCCCTTGGCATTGCCGGTACCCAGCAGCCCACCTCCACAACCCAAATCCCAACAATTCTTTCATTTAGCAATTGTCACCAACCTATCACAGTAGTCAGTAAGGCCACTATCTACAGATTTAGTAGAACTTCCAGTTGCCTGTCGACAAGACTGTATCTAATCTTGCCTAGATCACAAAATCAGGATGATGATGCTGGCAGAGTAACCTGCAATGAACTGACTATGCGTCCAGATCTGCCAACTGTTGGATGTGTGCTGGTATCTTGGAAAGCTATTTAACTTTATGAAAAAATCCTCTTCCACCCTACCCAATTCATGCCAGAACCAACATGGAGTTGCTCAGTCGTGTCCGACTCTTTGTGACTCCATGGACTGTAGCCTACCAGGCTCTTCCGTCCATGGGATTTTCCAGGCAATAGCACTGGAGTGGGCTGCCATTTCCTTCTCCAGGGGATCTTCCCGACTCAGGTATCGAACCCAGGTCTCCCACATTGTAGACAGACACTTTACTGTCTGAGCCACCAGGGAAGTCCAATATCAAATTAATCAACATGTATTTACTGAACACCTTCCAGGTGCTTACCTCAATGGTTGTCAACCCTGGTTGTTTACTGACATCAGAATTCTCAGATATAATTTCCTTTTTGATGGTAAATTCTGATGCAACAAAAGTGTGATGCCTTGGCCTTTAGGCTTTACAGAATATACAAGAAGTGTAATACACAGTGCTTGTCTTGAAGAGCTTAACCACAGTCATAACAGAGTAAATTGTAATAGTATGTTTGTTCACTAATTTGTAACCCTTTTGCAATATTATCAATCCTTACCAAACAGAAGAAACTGAGGTAGTCTGGATAAGAACTACTTCTATTCCCTAGTCCAATCAAACACCAACTACACCTAATACACAGTTACACTGATACACTGTTCCACACCCTTTCTATCTCCCAGACAGTCAAAGTGCCACTCTCAGAAACTATGAAGACACTCCAATTAGGAGAATGAATTGAGGCCCTCAAATCAGGTGGCAGTTTGTCCTGAAGCCCAGAATCTCTCAAATTCATGCTGTCGAAGGCCTTCTTTTAAATAGGAAAAATAATTATTTAACCTCTAACAATACCAGTCTACCTCACTCCTAGTTGAATTGTTCAAGAATAGTAAAGAGCAGACTGAATTTTTGTAAATGCGCTCCTAGAGGTCCTTGGCCGTTTAAAGGAATCACCCAAATTCATAAGGCTGGTAAACTTCAGTTTTTCACATGGTAAATAATTGAAATTTTTTAAAAAGTAAAAATATAAATCAAAACTATCTAAATCCAATATATTTTAGTAAACTCCTTGATGTACAAATTGAAGAAGCTTTAAAAGTTAAAAACATAAAAATTTTGATCTAAATCTCATCCAGCAGCAATAACCTCATACTAAAGACCACCTTGAAACTTTAAATTCTGCAAACATGATTCTACAGATCCTCACCTGATTAGTCTTTCTCTGAATTATATGGGAAAAGATACAATTCTCTTAATTGCTACATAAAAATTGATGATCACAAGACCTATAAATTACTTTTTAAAAAAAGAGGGCAGGGAAAAAAAATAGAGGGCAGGGATGTCATTCAAACATCTAAGATAGAGACCAATAATGGTATTAAAAGGTAAAATTTTGTACTTGAGGAAAAATGCATATTGATGTATATTAAAATAAGAATATCATATGAAAGAAAAAAGTGTCTTCTATGTAATACTGTTTTTAGGACCTATGACTTTAAAATTTGCTTGGTTGACAATATTTGTCCTTGTAATTGTTCATCATATAAATTATATCCATAAAATTCCACAATTCCTTATTTCCAAAATCCAAAAGGCTATAAAAAACAAGTTTTCATTATTCATTTGGTGGCAAATCCTGACATGAAATGACTATAAATGAAATGACATGAGGCTATTCATAACATTTATTTATCCCAGTTGGTGTGAACATTCTGACATTTTACTGCAGAAATAGAATTGTGTTCGATTACAAGGTGCTGCCCCACACCTCTCAGGGATGTTACATAACTTACAATATATGTACATTTCTTTTCCAAAATTCTAAATTCAGAAGCACAACTAGTCCCAAGAACCTCCCCCCGCCCACAGTACTGCAGACTGATAAACTATATATAATTAAGACTAAATCTTTTACAGAAAATATAACTGATATTAAGAGTAAATGCAAATCTTTACATGCAATAGATAATAAATTTAATGTCTTAACTATTCACACCTATATAATCCTGCAAAATAAAGCATTATAAAGACTTAACAAATGTCAAAAAACACACCATTTTTTGTTTTTCAATTGATGGGGACATTTGCATCATCCAATATCTAGATCAAGTCCTCTCAGGCTGAAATCCACTAATTTAAATGACAGTTTTAAAAAAAGAATCCCAAAGATGACAATTGGTAATTATGTTGAGAAAAACAATTATTCACTGACAAATAACATATTCAGTTCTGACTTTTTAAAAATTATCTCAGAAGGTTTAAGATTTAAAATTCTTTCATTCTAGAACATAATCTCTGAACGTAGAACATATTACAAGTGACTTTTTCTGTGAAAGCAGAGCCTTGGACAGGGGACAACAACAGGAACAGTCCTTAAAAACATTTCAATGGGAAGAAGAGTTTCACAGTTCTTTCCTTGCTTCCTCCTTCAGTTGCAGCTTTTCTGGTTTTAGAATTTCAAACAAAGAAATACATATTGGCTCCAATGCTAAGAAACGCCCTCCTTCTCAGCAACTTCCTCTTCCAATTTTCTTCCCTACGGTTGACATATGAGAACAATGCACACTGCCGACCTACCATTTTGATTAACCAAAAGCTCTGAGACTTGGAAAAATTAAGGGTTGCAATTTATTTGTAGTACCCACTCTAGGTCCACAATCTTCACTAATCTAGAAGTCAAATAACAGGAAGCAAAAAGAAAGGAGTATTTCACTTAATCAAGAAGCGGGCTATTGAAACTTTCACCCCAAGAATCCAAAGAAATTTGCACTAACAAATGGGAAATTCCTTCCATCCCAAGAAAGCTTGGCCTTCTTAGGGAAGAGAAAAAGTTACTAGGCTGGCACCATTCCAAACCAAGAGTCGAGTCTATGCACCAATAGTTAGTGAACTTCTACTGGCCATGCAATCAGGATTCAAACTGAGTTCTCTTGAGATCCTGACACACTTCCGAGTGACTTTTACAATTCGGTAACGGTCCTTTCCAACTCACAAACTGAACAAAGGGGATGCACTTATGATTAACCAACCAGAGATTAAGACCCAGCCTGTCTCCTTGTCAGAAGTCAATTCAAGTGTCTGGGACCCAACCCCTCCCCCATCCATGACAAAGCAAACTTCCTTTAAGTAGACAGTCAATTGCCCCTAGACCAGTGATTCTCAAAGGAAACACCCTAATGTTGGTAAGCTCTGAACCTTACTGTGTGACCTTGGGCAAGTTACTTAAGTCCTCTGAAACTTAGTTTACCTATAAATTCTCAAGTGTGGCTGTAAAAATTAAACAAGAACCTGTTTGACATACAGTAGGAGCACCATAAATGTTCCTTCTAAACCACCCAAAAGAAAAGCGAGTTCTTTGGGGCCTAAATTTCAATCACAGCCCCAAGAGGCTCCAAGGATCCCTTCCTCTTCTCCGATTCTATGAAGAACTGTACAAAACTTCCCCATCTCAGAGACTCTAGGGTCCTGGAAGACCAAGACAACCAGACCCCATCCCATTATAGTCTGGGGTCCATCCAGAGTCTTCCTCGATGGGCCCCTTTAGCCAACTTTCCTTATTACTTTGCAGACCATCCTGGACACACACCTACACTCACGTACACACACATTCCTCTCCGCCACTCTGCAACTGAGGCCAGAAGTCTCAAAGAGCGCTTTAATGCCTTCATGGCCGAGAAATGGAAACTGAGGCTCCGCCGAGAGAAGATCTCTGACAACGTCTGCCCGCAAAGCCTTCGTTTTACAACTGGGTAAAACGAGGCCCAGAAAGGGAAGTGACTTGCCCAAGGTCACACAGCGAGTTGAAAGCACAGATAAATCAGGCTGGGGTACTTTCGCAGCCTCGCGGGCCCTTCCAAGCCTCCGAGGGGATCTCCGGGATACCTCCTCTCTGGGGAGGGGAGTGTACTGTGAGACATCACCCCGCGCTGACCGCTCACCAGCTCTCAGTCGGTATGTGGCTGGAGGCGCGGCACCCACTCGTCCGGAACCCTGAGCGGCTCGGGAGAGGCGACCCGACCGGGCCCGGCGCCTCACGGCTGGGCCCGCCCGCGGGGACTTGTTGCTCACCTGGTCTCGCGCGGTCTCCCTTAGCGTCAGAAGGGCTGGCCAGCCGCCCTTCTCCGCACAGGGTCTGCTCTCTCCGGCCACCTCTCGGGTTGCCACACAGCCGGACCCCCCCCCCCCCCCGCCTCAGCGCGATACGCCCCCAGCCGCGCTCGCCCGGCCCGCGTCCGCCATTACGCGATTCCCCGCCCTGGGACGCAGCCACACCCCGCCAACAGCCCTGATTGGCTCTCTGCCCCACCCGCCTGGGACTTCCGGGCTTTCCATTGGCCTGAGTGCAATGTCAGTTAAAAGCTACGCAAACGACGTACTCAAGGGTACTGTCCCGGGAGCTCCACCCGAGCTACTTCCGCAATCGGAGTAAACAGCAAGGGGCAAACCAAGTGAAGTGGGGGTGGCTTTGAAACTAAACCAACTCTTATATTCAAAGTAGGAAAATCCCACCTAAAAACTCGTACAAAGTGTATCGAGAGGCGAATTCTTCTTGTTAGAGTTCAAATAACCAGGATCTTTGGTAGAATGAATGGGCCAAACCTATAAAGTTTCTGTGGACACCCCTAAAGTTACTGATAGTTTTGTTCCTTCCCGGCCGGTCTTAGGCCGGCCGAAAGTAGGGTGGGGAGAGTGAGTCACAGGCTCTCGCCTGCCGCTAAGGGTCCTTCTGGGGTGAGGCCCGGGGTCCTGGGATTGGGTGCTGGGTGTGAAAGGCCAGGGTCAGGTGAGTTGGACCCTGGTTCAGCCGCCACCGCACTCTGCGACCTCAGGCAACTCTCTCAACTTACCTGGGTCTCAGTCTGTCCTGCAAAGTAGGAGCAGTCACGTCTGCCTCTTGTCCTGTAGTGTTTGTTAAGGATTCATGCTTGAGTGGGTATATGCGCGTCTTGCTGATCATAAAAGGTTGCAGGCCGGATTCACATTGTACCTCAGTTAGTTCTCTAGAGCAACTCTTAAAGGCAGATACTGTCCTTATTTTGCAAAAGATAAAACTAAAAACGCCATGACTTAACGCCTGGCCATGAGTCGCCCAGGGAATTTGAAATGACCCTGGGACTCAAACCTGTATATTTTGGCTTCCATTTCTGTATTTCTCCCTTCCAGGTCTGGTGTCCCCTGAGAAAGACCTCTCCCCCAACTTGTTAGCATTCCAGGGAGATTCTTGAGGGTGCCCTCAGCCAATCCCTCATGTCTCTGGTCACCATAGACTTAGGTGACCACTCCCCAGCTCCGAGGTTCCTGGGAAAAATAAGCCACTCCCAAGCTCCGAGGTTCCTGGGAAAAATAAGCCAAGGGATGTACCCGAACTGTTTCTGGGGGCCTAGGAATCAGGAGGTGGGTAAAAGATGACAGGTGGGTCAAAAACCCAGGTAGAATCCTGAGTAAGGACACAGAAGCTCCAAGAGGGGCAGTCTCCATTCCAGGACTTAGGTCCAGGTCTCTCTGCTCTCCGAACAGGGCTCTTTTCACCGCAGGATTGTTTTTCTCGGAACGACTGCCTTGGCTATAATTCCTAGTCCTTTTCCCTCTCTGGAAAGGAAGGAAGCCAAAAAGGGAGTGTGAGGGGGGAGCAGCCTAAGACATTAGAAGGACAGAAACCACCAAGTGGGTGGTGCCCATAAGGCCCCAGTGCCCGCTGAGTCAGTGACCTCCAGGCTCAAATTGGGCCATGTGGTCTGACGACCGATGACTATTTAAATCCTGACTGTGGCCACTGGGTGCTGGGAGGCAGCAGGTGCTATGCAGAGGTCAATGACTTTAGGGCAGACTAACCTAAGATTAGGAGAAGGCAATGGCACCCCACTCCAGTACTCTTGCCTGGAAAATCCCAAGGACGGAGGAGCCTGGTAGGCTGCAGGCCATGGTGTTGCTAAGAGTTGGATAGGACTGAGCGACTTCACTTTCACTTTTCACTTTCATGCATTGGAGTAGGAGATGGCAACCCACTCCAGTGTTCTTGCCTGGAGAATCCCAGGGACGGCAGAGCCTGGTGGGCTGCCGTCTATGGGGTTGCACCAAGTCGAACACGACTGAAGTGACTCAGCAGCAGGAGCAACCTAAGATTGAATCCAAGCTCCACTACTTTGTAACTAACTCTCAGCCTCACCCAGGTCTTCTCTAAAATGGGGACAACATAGCAGTTGTGAGGATTCAATAAGTTAATTGTGGAATTAATGAGTCATGTGTGTAAAGTGCCTGATAGCTATTTATTCATTCATGGATTAATCCATTCAGTAAAAAAATTATTACACATCAACCATGTGTAGGGCAGCCTGCCAGCGGTGTAGCTACAGTGGTAAGCAAACCAGACTCATACCTTCATGGGGCTTACAGTTTGATGAGGAAGCAAGTTGTTAAATGATCAGACAAATCAAAACTTATGATAAGGAATAAGGAGGCAAAGTACAATGTGTTTATGAGAGTGAATGTCAGGAATTGAGATGGGGTCTCAGGAAGCTTCCTGAAGAGGTGAGTCGATGAATGGGGATTAACTAAGCCGCAGATGGTTGGAAGAAGTGTTGGAGGCCAAGAGAAAGCGTGCTGAAAGTATCTAGGCCCAGGCCCATGCGTGTGAATTGCAGCATTGGGGACAGAACTCTTGCTGTGGGCCTAAACAAATAAGGTGTTACAGGGTAAGGCAACTGGCTTTGAAAGTGAGGCCATTCTCCAAGGGTCTCTGTTCTTTTCTGGTAGTGCCTGAGTGTTGACATCAACCTCCCGGGCTTGAATCTTGGCTCTGCCATCTCACCTTGAACCATGTGACCTTAAGCAGTCACCACACCTCTCTGTACCTCAGCTCCTCTTCCAGTCAGTGGGGATAGTGGTAGAAGGGCTTAAGGTGAGGGAGTGAGGATTCAGTGTAGAAATGTGTATAAAACACTCTGGCAATAGAAGGCACTTCACAAATGATGTTTAGCCTTCACAGCATGGAGGGAGGTGAGCCTAAGGCAGCATATCCAGTAGATAAATCATGCTAATACTAATTAGCAATTAGTATTAACTGATTAATACTGATATTGGGAGAGAGCTGATGCAAGCACCTAGGCACCAGGCAAGTTGTCATCTGACCTTAATTGTCATAAAAGACTTTGGAGCCAGGCAAGCCTGTGTTCAAATCACATCTGTACCATTTCCTGGCAGTGTGACCTTGGGCAGGTGACTCCACCTCTCTGAACCTTGGTGGTTTCCTTGTCTGTAAAATGAGGATGATAATTGCTCCTGATTCTCAGAGATGTGAAGATTATCACAGCTTTATTTATCTCAAATGCGGGGACTTCCCTGGTGGTCCAGTGGTTAAGAATTCACCTGCCATTTCAGAGGACATGGGTTCAATCCCTGGTCAGGGAACCAAGATCCCACATGCTGTGGGGCAACTGAGGCACAACTACAGAGCCCACATGCTCTGGCACCTTCACATCACAACAATAGATCCTGCATGCTGCAACTAAGACCTGAGGCAGCCGTAAATAAATATTTAAAATGTGTAGTAATTAGCATAGTGATTGGCACATAGCTGCAGTTGTTGAATGTTCGCCTTAATAATATTATTATTGATGTCAGGAGTTACTGTCTGTACTAGGTAAGATTCTGGTGCTTTGCTTGAAGGTTGTCTGGCAACAGGAGACTTCGTTTCTCCTTTCAGGCAATGGAGATAGGTTACTTTCAGAAGGGGAGGTGCTATGCATCTTAATACTAATCTTGGGACTTACCTGACAGTCAAGGTACTGCCAAGGGCATGGGTTCGATCCCTGGTTGGGGACCTAAGATCCACAAGCCACATGGTGCTGCCAAAAAAAAAAAAAACATTACTGTTACTAATAATAAGCACTAACATTGAGCATTTGCTATGTGTCAGCCATGGGGTAAGTGCTTTACTCATACATTCTTACAGCAGGCCTGTAATTTAGGTCCTGTTATCATTTTCCAAATGAGATAAAGGAAGCACAGAGAGGTCAAGTGACTTACCCAAGGCCAAACAGTCAAGAAACAGTATGACTGTATTGGTGTTTTGGGGGAGGGAGGTGGGAGCGGGGTTCAGGATAGGGGACACAGGTACACCCACGACTGATTCATGTCAATATATGGCAAAAACCACTACAATATTGTAATTAGCCTCCAATTAAATAAATTAATTTTAAAAAAGAAACAATATGACTGCAATTTAAACCCAACCTTGGAATTTGAGAGGGCTTGGTGCTTTTGAGAGGCAAGCCCTGTCTCTAGTACCCGAGGAGTTCTCACCTGGAATGATGAAAGAGTTAGTCCCAGGTTCTGAAGACCAAACCCTGTTCCTTTCCCACCAGTTCTAAAAAATAACCCGTGCCTGTTCCCTGTCCTCGGAGGCTGATAAGATCAGGGAACCTAACTTCTCCCTCTGCAAGGGGAAGCAGGAAGACACATCGAGTCACCAGAACTGGATTTGAGTCCCAACTGTGCCACTTAATGGTTCTGTCCTAGCCAAGTCACACCCTGTCTTTGAGCCTCAGTTTCCTTGTCTATGAAATAGGGATGATAATAGCTCCGCCTCCAGGGCTGTTGTGAGGAGCAGAAAAAACAAGTCCTGTATGAACTATAAAGTACTCTTCAGCACAAGGCTTCCTCTCCTTGTTGCTATGGGGATGGTGAGCACTCCAGAAAAGCAGTCACAGCCAGTATAGTGCATAGCAGGCAGATTGCCATCTCTGGAAACAGTCCTGGATTCGAGTCCCAGATCTGCCTCTTACGCCTGTGTGACCTTGGGGCAGTCTTAACCTCAGTTTTCTCATCTATAAAATGGAGTGAATCGTACTGATCTTGTAGGGCTGGAGGGAGGGCAAGCACAGCGAAAGAAGGCACCAAACGCCATGAACCCGTGCCTGGTACAGAACTGCCAGAGCACAGGAATTCAGGGCAGAGGGACCACGGAGAATCACCCTGACCCCTCCACACAACCCCTGCCTGAGGGCGAGAGGGTGGAGAGGACTGTGCTCAGAGGCAGAATGGTCTCCAAGCCACTGCCCTGCCTGTGGCATCCTTAGCTCAGGCTGGGTCCACTGCATCTCTGTCTGTCTCCCGCCCTCCCTCCCTCTCGTCAAACAAGTTCTTCTCCACTGAGCAATCCCAGGGGGCCCCCGAACCTCGGTTCCAGCCAAGCTTGCAGGCTTTCCCCGCCTCCACATCCTGAATCCACAGCCTTTGCATTTGCCATTCCTTCCACCTGGAATGCTCTCTCCTCCCCGGAGCGACTTTGATGGGGGAAGGTGGGGGGAGGGGAAGGGGGGGCGGTGCTGGAAGGGAAGGATCTGGAATGATGCTCCCCCACCACCTCACTCCCCTTGCCTGCAACCCCCACACGGCAAGCCTGACCTCCCCCCCTCCCAGCATGGGGGATGAGACAGCGCTGGGAGGGGGAGGAGGAGGGGGAGGACTCAAGTGAAGGGCCCTCTGTGGGGTTTTTCACCTGCTCAGAAGAGGCAGACGGAAATGAAAGCTCTAGAAAAATGCCTGCCGCTCTGCTCCCGAGGCCCCAGCTCGGCAAAGCCTCCCTGCCTTCCCACTGTGCCATCTTCTCTCCCTCCCCCCTCCTCCTGCAGGCAGGTGCCACACAGTCAAGGAACATGGGTGGGCAGGCAGGCCAGAAAGCCTTGAGTTCAAGTCCCATTCCTGCCGCTTACCCAGGGAGTGGCCTCCGCAAGCTGTTTGGCCTGTTTACACCTCATTTCTTGGTAAAAGGAGACAACAATCCCTTCTCAGGCCGCTGTGAGGACTAAACAGGGAAGCCAGATGAAAGTGCCCAGCACAACCAAAGCGCTCAGCAATGGAGTTGGTAACAGTGATGGCAACACACCCAGTGCCCACGTGTGCCTGGCACAGCTCTCAGCACCTGGCAAATATTAGTCTATTTGATTCCTGGTGAGGTGGATCCCATTACTGTTAGGGGAAGCACACTGACTGAAACGTCCACCCTGGCCAGGCACCATAGTAACCATTTGCATGAGTTGTTTTATGACAGGAGGTCCTGGTAAGGAACACAGACCTAATAAGCCACCACCAACCAACCGGAAGAGTTCAGGAAAGGTCAAAAGGAGACACCACATGTCTGACCACCTCCCAGAATCCTTCTGTCTGGCATCCATTTGGCTGAACAAGGCGTGTACCACCAGGAAGGACTCTGACTCAGAATGATTGCCTAAAGACAACCCGGAAACTAATCCCATCACCATAAAACCCAAGACTGAGAGCCACATGGCAGAGCAGTTGTCCTGGCTTCCCTTACCTTACTGCTCTCCACCCGGGTGCCCTTTCCCAATAAAATCTCTCGCTTTGTCAGCATATGTGTCTCCTTGGACAAGTCATTTCTGAGAGTTAAACGAGAGCCCAGTTTTGGGCCCTGGAAGGAGTCCCTCTTCCTGCAACATTACTCTCTCTCATTTTACAGATGAGGACACTGAGGCACAGAGAGGTTCTATAATCTGCGCAAGGCCACACAGCCCACGAGAGGCAGAGCTTAGCTCTGTTCTTACCCTTTGCACTCCGGTGCTCTCAGTGGTGGTGGTTTTATTTGCTGTTATCTGTACCGACTCTATGCCCTCGGTAAGTACATGTTATTCTTTTCTTTCCCTCCCACCTTCAAAATCCTGCCTTAAGTTTCTCTCCTTTGTAACGCCTTCTAGTCTATTCATTTAATGAGCCTCTACTGCTGATGGCTCTTGCCAGACAGACCTGGCAATCCAGGGATCCATCCACCCAGTCTCTGCCCTAGAGTGACTCCCAATCTAGTGAGGGAGAAAAACACATACATAAAAGCTACACATACATAGGACTTCCCTGGTAGTCCAGTGGCTAAGACTTTGAGCTCCCAACACAGGGCCTGGGTTCTATCCCTGGTCAGGGAACTGGATCCCACAGACCACAACTAAAGATCTGAAAGAGGCCAAGTGCCACAACTAAGACCTGGTGAAGCCGAATAAATATGTAAATAAATATTTTTAAAAATATAAATAAAACTCTCTAACAGCAAAAAGAAAAGTAAAGTATTAAAAAAAATACATTATTTGAAAAAAAGAGAGGAACACCAATTGCAGCAGGAGCTGGGAGCCCACAGAAGCATAGAACTTAACTGGAGGATTGGGGCAGGCTTACCAGAAGAGGAATCATTTGAGTGGGGTCTTGAAGGGTGGATAGGAGTTCCTCAAACAAAGTTATAATATAGAGACATAAAAAAAAAAAATAGAGAGACATAGAATATGATGTATAGTGCAAACCCTGCAAAGGAGATTGAATCTATAAAGGCTAGATACTAACATGCTGGGGTAAGTTCTATGCTAGGTCTTCTGGGCACCGCAGATACAGAGGTGGAAAGAAATGCCCCCAGGGAGTTTACAGACTTAGAATCAGGGAATAGAAAGCAATAAGTAAAGCAAAAACAGCAGTATTAAAGAAGAATCCAGAGAGGCTTTGGGACTACCAAAAAAGAAACCTAAACCTGTCAAGGGGTCAGTGAAGGCTTCCTGGAGGAGTAGTTGATGCCTGTGCTAAGTCACGTCAATGGTGTCCGACTCTTTGTGACCCTGTGGACTGTAGCCCATCAGGCTCATCTGTCCATGGGATTCTCCAAGCAGTACTGGAGTGGGTTGCCATGCCCTCCTCCAGGGGATCTTCCCAAACAGGGATCAAACCTGTGTCTCTTATGTCTCCTGCACTGGCACGTGGGTTTTCTGTCACTACGACTACCTGGGAAGCCAGTTGATATCTAGGCTGAGATTTAAAGGTCAGGGCCAAGGACTTCCTTGGCGATCCAGTGGCTGAGACTTGGTACTCCCAATGCAGGGAGCTCGGGTTTGATCCCTGGTCAGGGAATTTAATCCCAGAAGCCACAACTAAGAATTCACATGCCACAACTAAAATTCCGCATGCCGCAAAGAAGATAGAAGAAGATCCTATGTGCCACAACCAAGACCCAACACAACCAAATAAATAACTTTTTAAATTTATTTTTTTATTGAAGGATAATCGCTTTACAGAATTTTGTTGTTTTCTGTTCAAGTTCAACCTGAATCAGCCATAGGTATACATATATCCCCTCCCTTTTGAACTTCCCTCCCATCTCCCTCCCCATCCCCCCTCTAGGTTGTTACAGAGCCCCAGTTTGAGTTTCTTAGCCATACAGCAAATTCCCCCTTGGCTATCTATTTTACATATGGTAATGTAAGTTTCCAATAAATATTTTTAAAAATAAAAAAAGGAAAGATCAGAGCCAGATTATGTCAACCTACCACCACCCAGCCCATATGTAAATTCAACATAAAAAACGAAGGTAACTATAAGAGTAAGGAACTCCAATAAACTTCAGATGTTTGCCATGAATACTATTTAAATGTTTTTTAAATTATCAAACATCAAATCATTTTTTTTAAATGTTTTTAGTGTCCCTGCTTTGTTGGTGTCCTGAATACACGTTGCCCTGCTAGTTGGGTAATCGGACAAGGTAATTGGCCAGAGGGAGTCAGCCAGGTGAAGAGCTGGGGAAGGGTGTGGCAGGCAGGGGGGAATTTCTTGTAAGTACAAAGGCCCAGAGGCAAGAGAAAGATGGCGTGTTGGGGGAAAAAGGAAATCCTTTGATGCGATCCGGCAAATGGAAAGAGGTGGGGGATGGAGAATTGGACTGGATTCTAAGGGTGCTGGGGAGGCACGGAAGGGTTTTAACTGGGATGTGAGGTGATCAAATGTTCCTTTTGCAGGATCACCCTGAATATTGCTAGAGACCTTTTGATGGTTTGAAATCATTCATGCAAGAGACACCAAGTACCCAGGATGTTTCAAGCACTGACCCAGGTCCTGGGGCTGCAACAGATAATTAATTAAGGGTTCCGCAGGCAGAGCAAGACCTGGCGGGCACATTGAGTGCCCCGCTACGGAGGAGTCTGAGTGGATAGAGGCTTGGAGTGTGGAAGTGTATGGCTTTCACAAAAAGAAAGCCAAGCCCTGGTGCTAGATGACGAAGCAGTGAGATGGGAGATGGCGCTCAGGGAACTTGCAGGGGACTTGTAGTGGAGAGACTACAATGTCTAGGAGAGGAGAATAAAGGAATGAAAGCGGGAGTAGAGGCAGTGGGTTAGGGGTGAAAACTCCTGCTCCGTGTAACCTCCCTAGAAAGTGGCCAAGTGGGCAGAGGGCAGAGGCCCTGGCCAACCCCATCAGCCCCCCATGCTTCCTGAGCTCTGCTGAGCCCTGCAGCTCGTCTCCTCCTGGCTCCAGAAGTCAGACGAAACCCTGAAGGAGAGCAGAGGCGGGTGAGGAGGGGGTGGGCGGGAAACAAGCCCAGGCCTCTCACCCCAGCAGGGCCTTCCTTCCCAGCGGCTGGAGCCAACCCTGCTGAGGAGCCAGAGGTTACAGGGAAGGATTAAGGAGTTGGTTGCTTTTTTACCCAAATTGTGGCTGCATTTCTCTCTTTTTTTTTTTTTAAAGAAAAATGTTCCTGTACACGCACCCGGAGGCTTTTGCAGGAGGCGGCTGTTGGAGAACTGGGAAAACAAGCCAAGAAACAAGAGAGAGGAAAAAGACCACGCCTCGCTTGGCAGATTCCTAATGGCCCAGGAGACCTGAGGCTTTACAGTGGGAGGCCAGTGGGGGCTGGCTCGGGTGGGAGGGAAGGGCAGGCCGAAGGACAGCCACTTGCTGGCCAGTGACCTTGGGCGGGATGCTGCCTGCTTCCCTCTGGTGAGAATGGGGAGGAGGGGGCAGGGGCCAGGCTGGCCCACTGAGGTCACAGGAAGGCCCCTTCCAGCCTGAAACGCGATCTCGGGATGTGGGGCCTGCCAACCTGCAGCGACCCTGGGCCAGCAGAGATGAAAGGCTGCCTGTCCCCGGCTTCCGGACCCCCGGGGCCACAGTGCCTCCAGCTTGAAGGGCAGCAAAGCGGCTGCAGCTGGCTGAACCCGGTTACTGGGCTCCCCCCACCACCACTACCACCACCACCACCCTCCCCCACCACCTGATGTCCTTCAACCCTCCCTTCCCTGTTTTGCAGAGGACACTCGGAGCCCAGAGAGGGCTGGTGACCTGCCCGAGGTCACACAGCAAGTTGGAGGCTGAGCCAGGACTCACCACAAAGTCTTTAGATTCCAAGGCCAGGCCTCATTCCCTTTCCTGGAAACTTGGCTGCCTGGGGGGGCTTACCCTGGGGAGTTGGAGAGACCCAGGGTTAGGGAGGACAGTTGGGAGCTGTGTCTGTTTGAAGTCACAGCTTAATGTTGATTAAAGTGCCTTAAAAAAAAAAAAAAAAAAAAGACGAAAGGAACATTCCCAGCCCCTGCCATGAGCCTGGACTTGCTCTGCTGGCAGGGGAAGGAATGGTGGCCAGCTGCAGCCTCAGTTCCTGCTGCTCCCGCCCCAGCAGACAGAGGGACAAAGGCCTCTTCTCAGCCTGTCCCCTCCAGCCCCCTGGATCAGAGCAACAACCAGGAGGCTCTGTCACTGACCAGCTAAGTCCCTGTTTCTCTCTAGGTCTTAGTGCCCTTTCAGGAAATGGGGGCAGAGTATCTGCCTGACCTATTTCTCAGCACCATTTTGAGGTTTCAAAGAGGGAAAGTTAACAGAAATACAAACCTCTCAGCACCTCCTTCTGCCTAAGGGTAGGCCACCTCTGAGACCCCTCTCCCTTACCCTTAAACTGGCCAGCCCCAGTGCTCAGCGGGGACCATCCCTCACTTTGGGGAGCCCTCTCTCACCTCCAGACTGTGCTGCTCCTTCAAGGTATTTATCCCTGTTGTAATTAAATAATTAATTGTGTAATTGGATCTGTCTCCCCATTAAAAGGTGAACTCTGTAATAATAATAGCTGACACAAAATGCTTACCCAGTGCCAGCGACTTTGCATGTATTAACCCATTTAATCCCCGTGCTGGGTACGGTTAGTTTTCCCATTTTACAGATGAGGAGACTGAGAAAAGGAAAGATAGAGTAATGTACCTGAAGTCACAAACAAACTGGAAGCTGAGCCAGGACTCGGTCCAAGAAGTAGCAGAACCAGGATTCAGATGCAGACCCCAGGTTGGAATCATTAAGCCACTAATGAGGCTAGTTCAGTTTGTCCCTTGTCCATCCTAGCTCCAGAATACCTGGCATACAGTAAGTGCTCCGTATGTATCGGGTGAGCAAGGACAAAAGTAAGTGATGAATGCATTCAGGTATTTGGAAAAGACTAAGTGGTATTGGAGAAGACTCTTGAGAATCCCTTGGACTCCAAGAAGATCAAACCAGTTGATCCTAAAAGAAAATCAGTCCTGAATACTCATTGGAAGGACTGATGCTGAAGCTGAAGCTCCAATACATTGGCCACCTGATGTGAAGAGCTGACTCGTTAGAAAAGACCCTGATGCTGGGAAAGATTGAAGGCAGGAGGAAAAGGGGACGACAGAGAATGAGATGGTTGGTTGGTATCACTGACTCAATGGTCAAGTTTGAGCAAGCTCCCGGAGATGGTTAAGGACAGGGGAGCCTGGCATGCTGCAGTCCATGGGGTCGCAAAGAGTCAGACAAGACTGAGCGACTGAACACCAGCAAGAGCACCATCCAGGGGTGAGTTTTGCAGGTGACATGTGTGGAGCAAAGCCCCGATTAAGGGAGGCGGTACCCAATATATTGTTAAAGACCTGTTATTAAGCTTCTTTCTGGAACATAACAGGCCCCAAACCTGGGACATCATCTGTGATTTCTCCTTCCACTTCATCTGCCGGAGCCATTTAGCCCCCAGGTTCTGCTTGCCATCTCCCAGTGCACCCCGTCTTCTCCATCCTTCAACCCCCATCTTTTCCTTGGATTTTTGTAGCAACTCTTACACAGGGTTCTCTGTCTCTAATTTCTCCTCCTTTGAGCTGGGGACTTCCCTAGTGGTCCAGTGGTTAGGAATCTACCTGCCAATACAGGGGACACGGGTTCCATCCTTGGTCCAGGAAGATCTCACATGCCATGCAGTAACCAAGCCCATGCGCCACAGCTACTGAAGCCCTCACACCCTGGAGCCTGTGCTTTGCGACAAGAGATGGCACCTCAGTGAGAAGCCCGTGAACCGCAGTGAAGACCCAGTGTAGCCAAAAATAAATAAATAAAGTTTAAAAGTGGTGAAAATGAACTCAGTCATTTAGGACTCTTTGCGACCCCATGGACTGTATAGCCTACCACACTCCTCCATCCACGGGATTTTCCAGGCGAGAGTACTGGAATGAATTGCCATTTCCTTCTCCAGAGGATCTTCCCAACCCAGGAATCGAACCTGGGTCTCTGGCATTGTAGGCAGACGCTTTACCATCTGAGCCACCAGGGAAGTCACTTAAAAGTGGTAATAAATAAAAACAGAAAGCTAATTGTGTGTCCCATCCCTCTTTACTCCCTCCCTCACTAATGAACCTTGCATGGCTCCCCGCTGCTCTCTGGATAAAGGCTGCACTTCTCACCAAGGCTTCTACCACCCAAACCTCTGCCTCCCCCAGCAGTCTCCCCACCCCCCAGTCTCACCGGCTACCCTTCTCCACATGTCCTTTGCCCAAACCACTCTACGTAGAAGTTAAGAGCATGGAAGACCTAGGTTCAAGTCTGAATTTTGCCATTTACCAGATGTGGAAGTTTGTAAATAAATCAGTTCCCTTCTCTAAGCCTCAGTTACCACATCTGGGAAAATGGGCATAATTATAATACTTCTTCATAGATTCATCATAAGGATTAAATGAATAAATAGGGTGCTGAGCACAGCACCCAACACTCCCAGTAGTTCCCTTAATTCTTACCCTTTCCTCTGCTATAAAGAGCATTTCCTACAGTCAGTCTTACTATTCTTTATGACCCAGCTCAAATGTCACCTCTTGGAGGAGATCTTGCTTGATATTCACACTCTGTTCCCCAAGTGAAATCAGCCTGACTTTCCAGGCTCACTTGCACTTTGCACCTCTGTAAAGCACTTGTAATATGGTTGCACCCTTTCCCCCATTACCCCTGGAGTTCCGGGAGAGCAGGAACAACACCTTCTTAACTCTAGCCCCTGCCTGGAGTGCAGCTCAGAAAGTGTAGGTAATATTGAATGGAGGCACCACTTTCAGCGCCTTTCTCTTTTTTTTTTTGGTTGCGCTGGGTCTTCGTTGCTTTTGTGTGGGCTTTCTCTATTTGCAGAGAGTGGGTGCTACTCTTCTTTGGGGTACGCAGGCTTCTCCTCACACCCACTACTCTCTTGTTGCAGAGCACAGGCTCTAGGCACACGGGGGTCTCAGGAGTTGCGCCTCTAGGACCATAGAGCCTGTGTTTAGTTGCTCTGCAGCGCATGGAATCTGCCCAGACCAGGATTTGAACCTGCGTCCCCTACACTGGCAGGCGGATTCTTACACACTGCGCCACCAGGGAAGATCCTCGGTGCCCTTCTTGAGCGCCTTGCAGGCAGGAGGCCTGAGTGATGCTGGGACCTGGCTGCCTGAGTCCCACTCCAGCTCTGGCGCAGGTATGTTGGTATGCGGGTGGGAGTGGAAGTAGGCAGAAGAAACCCCTTACCTCTGTGCTCTTTCCTCCTGCCGGGCCTCTGCAGTCCTCTGAGGGAGGACGAGATGGGAGGAGGAGGGGAGGAGGCACAGGTGCTGAGCAGGGGTGAGGTGGGGCTATAGCCAGAGCTGGGGCGTGAGTGGGAGCTGGCAGACTCCAGCTGCTCCAAGACCAGGGCTGGGCCCGGCAGGACAGAGCCTCACAGCCCAAGTCCCCACCTGCCATGCCCCGCCTCATCCTGGCACCTGCATGAAGTGACTTTTCAGGTTGTAAAACTACATCTTGATCTGCAAGGAAGCAGAATCCAAGCCTGGCCTTGTCTAGTTGCTGAGCAGGGAAGAAGGCGAGTGTTCCCTTTTATTCTCTTTTTTGTGTGGGCAACCCCTTGCAATCCCAGACACATCAAAAGAGGTAGCACTCTGCAAACCCAGGTTAAGGTCAAGTTATCCCCCAACTGTTGCTTCAGTTGCTTCTCCTGCCACTCCCCCTATTCAGAACCTTCCTTTCAGGGCCTAGCACCCTCAGGATAAAGTCCCAACTCCAAACCCAACCCATAAAGTCCTGGGTAGTCTGGCTTCTGCCTCCTCTTGCACTTTTTCTGCCTCCATGTCTTCTGGCCTTTTCTCAGTTTTTTCCAACACACCTTGCCCCCTTCCTTCCTCTGGGCCTTCACACACACTGTTTCTCTGTCTTGAATGCTTTTCCCCATGCCCTGATAATTCTGTTTCATGTTGAGTACTTTTGATGCCTAAGAAATCTTTGCCTATCCCAAGATCCTGAAGGTACGCCCATTTATTTTCTTCTAGGAGTTTATAGTGTTAGCTTTCTCATATAGGTCCCTGATTCATCGCGGTGTGTTGTCAGGTAGGGGCTGAGACTCATTCCTGCTCTAATTCCTACTCATTTTTTCATTTTTTTATTATTTTTAATTTTTTGGCTGCCCTGGGTCTTTACTGTGGTAGGCGGGGTCTTTCGTTGTGGCATGCTGGCTTTCTCTAGTTGTGCTACAAGGGCTTCTCACTGCAGTGCCTGGGCTTTTCTTGTTGTGGGGTGTGGGCTTAATTCGGAGAAGGCAATGGCACCCCACTCTGGTACTCTTGCCTAGGAAATCCCATGGACGGAGGAGCCTGGTGCGCTGCAGTCCATGGGGTCGCTAAGAGTCGGACACGACTGAGCGACTTCACTTTCACTTTTCACTTTCATGCATTGGAGAAGGAAATGGCAACCCACTCCAGTGTTCTTGCCTGGAGAATCCCAGGGACGGGGGAGCCTGGTGGGCTGCCGTCTATGGGGTCACACAGAGTCGGACATGACTGAATCGACTTAGCAGTAGCAGCAGTGGGCTTGATTACTTCATGGCATGCGGGATTTTAGTTCCCTGACCAGAGATTGAACCCATATACCCTGCATTGGAAGGCAAATTCTTAACTTCTGGAACACCAGGGAAGTTTCTCCTGCTTATTCCTGACAGTTGAGCTTATCCCTCACCTCCTCTGAGAAGACTTCCTTGACTGCTCCAAGACTAGATCAGTTCCTCCCACTCCATAGCCCAAAGCACCCTCTATTTTATTGCAGCACTTGTCACAATTGTAATTAAGCAATTATTTGTGTAATTAGTTGTTTAACATCTCATCTCCTCTTGCATGCTGTAGCTCTCTGAACTCAGTGCCTGTGAAGGTCTTCTTTAAAATCTTTGTATTGAAATAGACATTCCGAAAACTGCGCATATAGAAATATGCAGCTTGATAAATTTTCACAAAAGGAACACAGCATGTAACCGGTACCCAGACCATCATGACACTAAACATTTTCTGTACCCAGGAGTCCCCGCATGTCTCATCCAGCTATGGCTGTCTTTTTTCACCCCTATATTCTTAGTACTCAGCACAGAGCTTGGCATCATTAAGCTCTCAAAATTTTTGAATGAATTAGTTGGTGATGCTTAATTCTCCTGCGAAGAATTAGACATGGAACCTGATCTCAGCTCTAGCTCCAGTTCATTGTGACCTTGAGGAGGTCCTTCTGCTTTCTGGGTCTCAGTTTGCTTGTTTATAAAATGGGTGGGTTGGGGGGATGGAAGGAGGTTGGATAATAATCCCTTTGGGACTTTTCCAGATATGGCATTTGAGGCAGAATTAACCCCTCAGGTTCTGACAATATATCGTCAGGGATGATTTTGGTTTCATGCCTGAAAATGAGGGCCTGGAAGGATTAGAAACTTGATCCAGATGGAGCATCAGGAGCCTGGGCCTAAGAGTCAGAAGAGCTAGGTCTGGCCTCTGGGTGACCCTCGGCAATTCCTTCCCGTCCCTGGGTCTCCTTGGTTTCTTCACTTAAAATGAAGAGTCGGTTGGCCTCCAAAGCTTGACAAATGGTGATGCTGGCTCCAGGCCTCTGAGCACCAAGTTTCAGTTCCTGGAGCACAGGAAACTGGCTCCGGGCTCCTCCCTTGCCAGGCACCATGGGGGGAGAGGAAAGCACACAATGTGATAACCACCCTAGCAAAGGGAACGCACAATCTGGCCGGGGGACCCAGTGTTCAGCCAGGAACCAAATGGAAAATGGGCTGATGGTCCAAATGATTCTCTCTACTTGTGGGGCTGGAGGGGAGGAGTTGGAGTGTTCCCAGTAGGGGTAGGAGACCTGGGAGTGGCGGTAAGGGAAGACAGAGATGGCTTCTTGGGGGAGAAGCCTTTGGAAATTGGCAGGGCAGCCCAGGGTGCTTCCCAGAGATGGGAGGAGGCAGGAAGGAGGAAATTGGGTCCAGGTGACCACAGAGCAGCAACTTGGCCAGGGAGTGGGAGAGGCGGGAGCTTGGGCAGCCACCCCACAGCTGAGTCTTGAAGGGGAAGGGGGGGGCGGGGGCGGGGGGCTGTTGCCTCTGCCTCGGCCCTGGGAAAGCGCCATCTTCTCAGGCCACAGGCTGCAAAGGAGAGCATGGCTGTGAGCTCAGGCTAGAGGGGTGTCTTTTGGAGCTATCCCCCAGGGCCCTGCCCAGCTATCCTAGAGCTGCATAAAAAGCAGAGTCCAGCTCCTTCCACAGGGCCCTCCCTTCAGCTTGGATCTCATTTCTGCCTCTTCCTGGCTTTACAACCAGGGGGCACTCAGAGCATCTTCCCTGAAGCCCATTCCTCAGATAGATGACTGAGGCAGAGTGATTGGGAGCCAAGTTAAGGCACTGAGTTCTGCCTCTGCAAATGGTAATAGGCAGCAGAGCCTAGAGTTAAGAGCTTGATTGCCAGGGTTCAGCTCCCAGCTCTGCCGCTTGTGGGCTGTGTGACCTGAGGCAAATCCCTTAACCCTTCCGTGCCTCTGCTTCCTCATCTGTAAAGTGGAATGATCATACTACTTAAAGCATAGGGTTGTTGTGAGGATTAAATGAGGCAGTGGGTATAAAGCATTTAGATATAAATCACTGCCACCTCCGAGGCAGCAAAACGAACAGACTTTGGAGTTGCTCCTCTGGTCCAAGCCTCAGTTTTTTTATCTCTAAAATGGTGTTAATAATGCCTGCCTTTCAGGTCATATGTGAATATTAGTCAGGATGAGCCGACCCCTAAGAAGAGTATACTGGAAGCCTCTCTCTCACATCCCCTCCCTGCCTCACCATCAGCCTGTTCAAGCTCTGTTCATCGGTCCCCAGCAGCAAACAGCTGCTCCGTGGCCAGCTCAAAGGCTTAGGAATCTACCCTTGCAGTGGGGTTTGGTTTAGGCTAGGGCCATTCAGGCTCTGGGACCTAGTTCAAGGGCTTTGGGGATCTGGGTACCCAGAGGTGGTCTAGAGGGGGTGGAGGTGGGCTTCAGGTGGGCATGGCCTCTTGACCTCTCTCTGACTCCTCATTCGGTGAGGGAAGGAGCCAGTAGAGGAGGCTGAAAGTAGACCCTCTGAAATGTGGGGGTTCCTACTTCCCTGGTTGCCTGGGCCTAAAGATCAAACTAATTAAGAAGAAATGACAAAGCCTATAGTGGTCCCTTGGGAAATAGTAAGACTCGCTGCTATCCATTATCTTCACAACAGCCCTGCAAAGCAGGCACTATTGAGCCCATTTTGAAGATGAAGAAACTGAGGCTTAGAGAGAGATAAAGTCACCTGGGGGTCACAGAACTATATCTAGGGGCACAGCTGAGATTCAAAGCTGGATCTGTCTGATCCCAAAGGGGCTGCCAGCCAAAGGATAGGAATCCCAAGGTCACCAGCACCTTGGTGACCAACTGGGGCTGGACCAGGGGCCAGATTTAGAATGGGCATGGTGTGGCCCCAGGATGATGACCAGATCCACTCAGGATAAAACTGTTTGATTTACCCTCAGAAACCTGTCTGTGAGCCCACTCACCACCCTCTAGTAGCATTCTTTTTTTCTTGGCCATGTTGGGTCTTAGTTGCAGCACGTGGGATCTTTTGTTGCCACACGGGATACTCTATAGTTGTGGCCAATCTCTAGATGTGGCACATCCCGCAGCATGTGGTATCTCAGTTCCCCGACTAGGGATCAAACCCAGGTCCACTGCATTGCAAGGTGGTTCTTAACCACTGGACCACCAGGAAAGAGCCAGTAGTAGCTGTCGTACTAAAGTTATTTATTCTGTCTACAGACATTTGCACACCTCTTCCATACATAGAGCCATATGCTCGGCCCTGGGGACCCTGGATGAATCAGACTTGGAGATTGCCGGCTAAGTGCTGCTAGTCTGCCAGGAAAGACAGAGGCATGGCTAGAAACCTTACTAGGGCAAGGTGGACTAAGGAGTAAGCACTGAACTGTGGCCCCCAGCTTCCTGGGTTTGAGCCTCAGCTCTCTCTCTTATTACCTTTAGAAATGGGGCAAGTCACCTAACTTTTCCAAGCCTCAGTTTCATGTGTGTAAAATAGAGATGACGATATTTTCTTTTAAGATATCCATGAGGATGAAATAATATCATGAACATGAAATGCTTACATATATAAAGTCTAGCGTATAGAAGGACTTCCCTGATGGCTCAGCTGGTAAAGAATCTGCCTGCGTGTGGGAGACCTGGGTTCGATCCCGAGGTTGGGAAGATCCCCTGGAGAAGGGAATGGCTCCCCACTCCAGTATTCTGACCTGGAGAAATTCATGGATTGTGTAGTCCCTGGGGTCACAAAGAGTCGGACACCAGTGAGTGACTTTCACTTTAGCATATAGAAAAAAGCATCTGATGACTATTAGCTGTCTGTAATTAAGTGGAATGGGGGTGGAGAGGAGAAATCTGTTTTTGTTGGGCAACAGGAATCAGGAGAGGCTTCTTGGAGGTGGGGACATCTGAGTTGGGCTCTGAAGGATGACTTCACCTGGAGAAGTGGGGGAAGACACGCCAGGGATAAGGCCCCAGAGACCAGGAGGATATGACCTGTTTGGGTGTGGCTGGGCAGAGTCAGCTGGGAGGAGTGATTGGAAATGAGGCTGGAAAGGCGGTTTCAAGGGCCTCCAGTGCCTTGCTGCCCGAGTTTGGACTTTAAAGGGCCGGGGACAGAGCAGGCCTTTAAGAGCTGGGAAGGGACATGATTGTGCCTATTTTAGGAAGATGATTCTAACTGTAGTGTGGATGGAGCATGAACCGGAAGGGGAGAGACTGGATGTCGGGGAGCGAATCTGAGCGTGTGCCCCGGAGGTTAAAGTCCCCCAGGGGCTCCCCCAGCAGCCTGCAGATCAGGCCCTGACCTCTTCCTTCCTGACTGCCCCCAGGCCCCTTCCTCTGCGTGGAATGTCTTTCCCCCTCCCTTCGTGGGCTAATTCCTTGTCCTCCCTCTGGTCTCCGTCTAGCCATGCTTCCTCCTGGAAGCCCTCCTGGGCACACCCCAGCCAGGCCTAGATTAGGTCTTCTCCTCTTGGGGACTCGTGACTAAACTCTGGCTGAGCGACCACCTGCTCAGGGACCACCAGGCCCAGCACATAGGGGGCGCTCAACCCTGAGCAGAGGAAAGACGGAATCTGTGAGTGAAGGGACAAGCCCGTTAGGGGGCAGGTGTGAGAGTCAAGTGAAAATGATGGGGCCTGCGGTGCAGTGAGGAGCGAGAAGCATTGACAAGACGCACGACTGATGAGAAGTGAGCACAGGGTGAAAAAGAAAGAGTTGGCGATAACTCAGAGGTTTCTCCCTCTGATAGCCTGCTGCCTTTCACCAAGAGAGGAAACATGGGTGGGGTTAGAAGTAGGGGAGGAGGGGCAGGCCAGGGCGGAAGATGGGCCCCCAGTGCTGGCTGCTCCCCGGAATGCCCTCCCCACTGCTGGGTCCCCATCAATGTCTGTGACTTGGGCGAAACGTTGCCTCCTCAGAGAGGCCACTGTGAGCCCCTCTAGGGAGGGTGGCCCCCCCTGTAGATTACTCTCTACCAGCATACCCGCTCCATGCCCTTCTAGCCCTCCGCAGAGCTGTCATCGGCTATCTACTGATTTGTATTTTGTTTGTAGTGCGTTTTTCTCAATAGATGGGAAGTTCCTCTGTCACCTTGTTGCATGGACCACGTTGCATCTGGCAGGCTTCCTGAAACACGGTAGGTGCTCAAAACAAGATGTTTTTTTTTGGTACGAATAAGTGAAGGAAAGAAGGAAGGCAGGCCTTGAATGCCATGATAAGGAATTTGACTCTTGGCCTCCAAGAAATGGGGAGCCGTGGAAAGTTCTTAAGGGAGGCAGTGTCAGGATTCAGCTTGTGTTTTAGGAAGCTTGCCCTGGGGGCAGTGTGGAAGACGGACTGGGGAGGGAGGGGGACGAACTGAGACAAAGACAGTACCCAGGCCCAGGCTTGGAAGCCCCCATGCCTGTGGGGGCCCTGGAGACCCTCCCCGTCCTTCCCCACCCCCGGCCAGGCCTGTTGTCTCTGAGCCCAGCGGCAGGCGGGTGGTGGGAAGAGCAGGGCTGGCAAAGCTGACACTCACTAATCACGGCCCTCACCCCAGAGCCGCACTGACTGTCTGGTCTCCATGGAGACAAGGCAACCTCCGGCCACTTGTTAATGGCAGCTCAACAAGGCTGCAGCAACGGGGACGGGCCTGACCAGCGTGCCCCAGCCCGGCACCACCTGTCCCAGACTGGTCTGCCGCAGCACACCCCAGGGGCGCCCGAGTTGGGGGACAAGACTGGAGGTCTGGTGGCTGGGAGGCCCCCCGCCCCTCCACGGCCCCACCTCCCTTGGCACTGCCAAGCAGGGAGAGGGCAGAGGCAGCCTTCTGCCCTGGCTGCCTCCTCCGCCAAGCTGCTGGGAAGCTGAGCTCATGCAGGTCACCCAGGCAGGGCCAAAGGGCTGCAGGGGGATGGTGAAGGGAGTATGTGGGGGGGACCGGCCTACATCCCACACAGGAGAGGAACGGACAGGGCGCTTCGCTTGCCCTGACAAACCTCTGCTCTGCTAGCCTGAGGCAGGGACCCGATTGGGAGCCATCTGTCCAGAACCTCTTCTCTGGTTTGCTGTCACTACATCTGAAATCTGAAATGCCACCATTAGCAATTCACTCCTTCAGGAGGCTGTGTGGCATAGCGCACACACACACACACACACACACACACAAACAAAAACAACTCTGGCTTTGCAGTCAGGCAGGCCAGGATGTAAGGCCTGGCTCCGTCTTGCCACCTCTGAGCACTGACCTCCCCATCTGTAAAATGGGATAGTAATTGCACCCCACACAGACTCACATTGAAAGGCGCACACGTCTCCGGGCTTACCCTGATGTAACCTGGAAGGCTGAGCACGATACCTGTGAACCCTCCAACTCCTAGAGGCCTTTCTTCACTCCCACAGCTGAGCTGGGTGTCTCCTCCCTGGCCCCCAGGACTAATACCACAGCATTCACCCCACTCAGGTAACCATGTGTCCCACCTTTGTCCTCCCCACAGATTGTGCTGTTGGGCAGAGTAAGCAGCAGGAGTTTGTCCAGTAAATAAAGGCGGCCGGGCGGGGGGGGGGAGTTGGTGGGGGGCTCCCTCCACCTTTTGTCCTCCTCCCTCCACAGGGGGTGCTCAGCCCCTGGAGCACTGCTTGAGAGTCTCCTTCCCCCTTCCTCCCCCGCCGCTCTCCTTCATACCTTTGTTTGTCCATCTGTCTGTCCACCCAGCCATCCTGCAAAGATGTGGGAGAGGGCCCAGCTGTGACCCCAGCAAGCAGGTGAGGCAGAGGCCAGATTCCTCAGGTCAGATACCTGAGGCCCACCCACAGCTGCCTGGACCTTGCCACAGCTGCCGCCCCCAGCTACTTTTCTCCTCCGTCACTCCCCAGGCAACATTCCAAGCTGAGAGGGCCCTTGGAAATCATCTAGTCCAATGCACTGCAGCCAGATGAAGAAACCAAGGCCCAGAGAGGACTGGGGCTTGCCCAAGAGCCCAGAGAAGCTCTGTTTCTGAGCTGACAATGTACCAATTATGTGGGCCTGTTTGGGAGGTGACTTTTGGCTCTCTTGGCCCTGCTGACAGCTGTGTTCCCAGTGGCAGCTGGAATGCTGGTGGGAGGCCTGTCTGGCCTTTGCACCCTGACTCCCCAGGGCAGAACCAGGTGGCTTTGGGAGGTGGGGGTGGGGGGTGCTCAGGGCTCCGTTGGGAGGGTAAGACGATGGGTGGGAGGGTAAGACGATGGGTGGGAGGGCCTTAGAGGAGCAGCCAGGATACCAGGGAGGGTGTGGGATGTCTGGAAGATAAAGGAGGCAACATCGATTTTAGAGACTAAATCAGAAGCCTTGAGCTGCTGTCCCAGCCCTGCCATATTCAGGGTGCATCATTTGACCTCCCTGAACCTTAGTTTTCTTATCTGGAAAATGCTGCTACCTTTGTAGAATGAAAACGTCCTGTCAACGGTGACAGCAGTACAGAGGGGAGGGATGTTTAACTGCTGGACTGAAAAGCTAAGTGTCTGAAAGGGGAAGGGACTAGCCCGAGGCCAAGGAGTGAAGCCACCTCTCCCTCCCCTGAGTTCTCTGCCCTGCATTGGATACAAGGTTTGGGAGCTGGAAGAAGCATACAGAGCAGACTGTTCACTCACTGAAGGAGGAGGAAACGGGATCAGAGAGGGGGAGCAAGTTCTCCAAGGTCACCCAGTGAGTCTGGGGCCAATGTAGGCCCAGAGCCCGGGCTGGGCACGAAGTCCCCCTGCCCAGCTGCCTTGCCTACTCATCCAGCCCCCTTGGCTTTTGTCTCCCCCAGTGAGTGGGCGCAGAACGGGCCCAGCTTCCTTCCTGCCGCCCTGCCCGCCGTCTGCCACGTTGGCAGCCGCCCGCAGCCTTCTCGCCCCTGCTGCTGTTGCTGCTGCTACGGCATCAGCCGAGACCAGCCCGCCGAGAGAGTTTGCCCAGAACAGCCAGGGCTGCCGGAGCTGGGGCTCGGCTGGCTTACTCTGCCAGACAGGAAGGAGCGAGCCAGCCGGCGGAGGGAGGGAACAAGGGCTGAGCCAGCCTCCAACCTTCCCAGTCCTTCCCCACCCTCACCAGCCAAGAAAGGGAGGCCAGGCGACTGGGGCTGCGGGCCTGGGGCTGCTGTGTCTGTGTGTGAGCTTTTAGCTGGGTCTCTCCGTGGCTGCGTGCATGCTTGTGTGTGCAAGCGGTGGGGGGCATGTGGGGGTGATTGGTGTGAGTCTGTTTGCCTCAGTGTGTGCAGGTGATGCTGTGTGGGGTGAGTTTGTGCTGGTTTGTGAGACACGGGGTGTGGGGGGGTACCACTGCGTTGTTTGTGTAAGCACGAGGAAAGACAACAAGACGACAACTGTCAGTGAAAAGGAATTGGTGTGTGCATAAAAGGCTCAGCATGCGTGTCTGAGTCTGTGTACTCACCTCGTGTCTGGGTGTGTTGGCCCCCTGTGAATTTGTTATTGTGTCCAAGAGGATAACGATGATACTGTGAGTCTGAGCTCCTCTGTGTTTGCCCAGGGGACAGTGTCTGTGTGTGTACACCAGAGGGATGCTTGCAGCTGGGATTTGAGGCAGGTCCCAGGAAGACACTGTGGAACAGAGAAGGCTGGCCCAAATGTCCAGGGCATGGGCACGGAGTGTCTTTCTGTGCCCGGCAGGCTTTGTAAGCGTGGTTATCTCTGGTCACGCAGAGGATGACCGTGTGTGACTGTCGATTGCTGGGCTGTGTGTGCAGAGAAGAGGCGGCCCGGGTGTTGTGTTCCTGGGGTTGCATCCGCAGGGGCCGCAGCAGCCGTGGTGGTGTGGCGGCTGTGTGGTGCAGGGAGACAATACGCTACGGGTTTGCACTTGTTTCTCTGCTCGGCAAGGCCCTGTGTGTGACTGTGTTTATGCGTGTTTGTGAGCACCGCGTGCTGGAAACGGCGTGCTTCGGGGTCTGTGGGAAGCTGAGTGTAGGAAGGGGGGAGCACATGGCTGTGTTTGTACTTGTCTGTGAGCCCGGGGTCAGATGCACTCCATGTGCTACCTCCTGTGTGCACAGGTGGCCGCTGTGTCCAACCGTGTCTTTGTGTGTTTCGGGTCGTCTGAATGTGCACAGGAGGAGGACATGGCGGGGATGGTTTGAGTGCGTGCCTGTGCAGGCCCCTTTAACGTGGCAAGTCGAAGAAATGTCGGCCTTCTTGGCAGCAAATCTGGGCTTGGTTCCACTGGGGGTGTCTGCAGTGAGGGGCTCTTAGAAGGGACGTGCTTGAGCGAGAGAGACAGGAAGGGAAAGGGGGGCTAGCCCCAGCTCGGGGTTTCCAGGAGGGAAAGCCAGACATTGGAACTTGTCAACGCTACCTCCCTCCCCGCCCCCACCTCTCCTCCTGGCGCCTTAAGGCTGCTGGCAGCTGGACAGACAGACAGACAGCGCACACAGAGACTGGCTCACCGGCACAGAGCCCGAATGTGAGCCCCTAAATACACAAGCCTGGAAAGCCTAAGGTCCAGAGAGGGCGAAACACATGGCTCAGGCTTAGAGGAGCACATGTGTTTATAGGTACCACGGGGCAGGGGGTGCTGTTGGCTTCAGGTGCTTCAACCCAGGGGAGAGCCCAGCCTAGAAGCGGGAGGAGGCTGCAGGGCTGGGGCAGCCCCTGAGGAGGGGCCTCTTATTACTCTAATCAGACTCCCAAGGCTCCCGGGCCCCCTCCCTGTTATATTATACAACTGCTGCAGAGTCTCTGAGAATTTTGGTTGCCTCAGAAATCACCAACTGCAGCTCTCTCTTTGTTAGAAGCAGAAGAGTGACCCAGAGAGGGGCAGCAACTGCTCCAGGGTAACACAGCAGAGTTAGAACTGGAACCCAGGGCTGCCGCTCTGCCTAGTATGTCTGCTGTGCGCGCTGGCCCAGGGGCCAGTCCATCCTATCCTAGCCTTCCCGTGACCCACTGAGCTGTTTCTCCCTCCTAGTTCTTCAGGATACGATAATGACCTCTGGCTTTTGCTTTGGTTTTTTTGTCCCAAGTGATGTGTCTGTCTGCTTGTTAGTCCGTCTGTTTATCACAAGGGCGCCAATACCCTCTGGGGCAGCAGAACCTGGAAGAGAAAAGGAGAGTTTGGTTCTGGGCCAAGGGCTACTGGGATGGGGAGATGGAGAAAGAGAAGGAAAGGAACTCAAGAAGAGATGGAAGGGACTTCCCTGCTGGTCCACTGGCTAACACTCTGTGCTTTCAATGCAGGGGTCCTGGGTTCCATCCCTGGTTAGGGAACTAGATCCCACATGCCCTAAGAGCTGGTGCAACCAAATAAATATTTTTTTGAAAAAAAGGAGGAAGAGAGGGAGGCGGGGAGGAGAGCAAATCGGGGAGGGGCCTGGTGGCAGATCTGAGAAGCTTAAACTCTCCTGGCTCCACCTCCAGCCTGGGCACCAAGGGCAGACTCTGAGCTCCAAGGGAGTCTTGCCCCTTGCTGGGTTTCTCTAAGGCCTGGACTCAACCCCCCAAACCCTGGGGTCCGTAGGGTTGGAATCTTGGGGGCACCACACACGTGTGGTGTGCAGTGACTAGACACACCTTAAGAGAAAATGGGGTGGGTGTGAACTTGGGTGTGTGGCATCTTTGGAGCTTGGGAGTTAGGTGTGTATGTGACCTTGTAAGTGTGATAAGACACTGCATGTACACCTGTGAACACAGGCTTGGACTTCCCTGGGTAGGGGAAGGATTGTGGGAATGTGTACATGTGTGTGTGCTATAGGCAGGAAGAGGAATTTTATTTACCCTGAGGTTGTGTGCCTGTGTGTGTGCGTGCATTCAGGTATGTGGAGGAGGCTGTATGACCTTGCATTTACATGCTGTTGTGGAGGCTGTATTCTGTGTACACTAAGTAAATTATATGGCTATGCACAGTGTGTGCGTGGCTGGATTTGTGTGTGTGGATCGTGTTTGCGTATTTATATGTGAAGTGTATAATTGGATATGAGTGCAGCTGTGTACATGTCTGTGATTGTTTTGAGATACAAGGTGGAGTGGTGTGTGTGTCTTGACTAAGAGTGGCGTGTGCAGTTGTGTATTTGTGGGACAATGAATGTGAGGGAGCTGTTCACATATGTGGTTGTACATTTTGGGGGATTGGGTTAAATGTGTGGTTCTTGAAACGGTACTTTGTCTATTTTTTATTTATGGTCAAACATTCCCCCACCAGAATGTAAACTCTGTGAGGCTGGAATTTTGGTTTGTTTTCTTCATGGTATCTTTTGTGTTTAGAATAGTGCCTAACACACAGTAGGCATTGAATCCTATTTCTCCACTAAATGATGAGCGAATGGGCGCGTGCTGGGCTATGTGCGGGAAGTGTGTTGTATGTCTGAACTGTGTGTGCGTGTATCTGGGTGTGTGAACAGGTACATTTTGGTGTTGTCCAGGCGTGTGTAGTTTTAGGCTAAAGTGGCTTGTGAACCGAGTGTGTACAGGTGTGCCTGTGTGTGTCTAGATCTGCACGTAACTTGTGTACCTGAAGCTGTGCCCCTTCGGTGAGCATTGGGAGTGTTGGGGGATGTGTCTGTGTGTGTGCACAGTTGTGTGTGCATGTGCACGGGGGCGGGAAGACGCTGGCGGCTTCTCCCAGCCTTCAGCACTCACTCAGCTTCACCCCAGGTCGCCTGCTGCGAAATGTCAGTGGCAGAGAAGCTAAAAATATCCGCTCTCCTCCTCCTGCTCACTGCTTGGGCTGATGGAGCTGTGGGGCCCCAGCAGGCCCCTCGGGCCCTGGGGGGAGGAGGAACCGCTGGGTGAGGGGCGGGTGTGGGGTGAGATAAGGAGGCCCTCCTCAGCACACCCCCTCCTCCTTCCCTCTTGGGCTCCCAAACCAGGCCCCAGGCTTACCTCTGTCAGGAAGCCCTCCAGAACCTCCCGGGAGCTGCCACATGCTGGGCTGTGTGTGTGTCTGTATCTGTAGTGTCCAGAGCTGCCTGGGAGGGAGATACGGGCTCCATCTGACCAGGGCTCCTGTGGGCAGGACCATGTCTCCTCTGTCAGTCCAGGCAGGGACTTGGGAGGGCAGAGCTGCCAACCGGGCGTTCTGGGGATGGGCTATATCTTTCCCCCTTAGCCTGGGTAGGGGGCTCCTGGGGAAGAAACTGGTGCTGTTTCCTCCCTAGCGCTGAGGGTCAAGGGTACAGCCCAGGCTGTGTGGGTTCATCTGGAGCTGGTCCTGGAGCCACTAGGGCCCTCTGACCCCAAGGCACATCTGCTGCTACTCAGGGCTTGTGGGCAGGGAGGAGTCTCAGCTCAGCTCACACCCTAGGCCGGCATGTTTTGTGTGGGTGTGGGTGGGACATGTCAGGGCCCGTGGTTCTTCAGGGACCTGTGTCCCATCACATGTTAGGCTCCTGGGTGTGTCTTCGCTTATGTCTGTGCTGTCAGCAACTGCCTGCCTTAAACCTTGTGGGCAATCAATGAAAGTTTGGGGAGTTGGGTGTTCCCCCATGTGAATGTTCCTCTGTATGTGAGGCTGGGTTTCTTTCATAATGCAGACCCGCACACCCTAGGCTGGAATGAACTGTGGTGGTGTGTTAGCTGCCGGTGTTACCACATGGAGAATTCGGCGTGGCGGTGTGTTGGAGTGTGTGTCTCTATCAAATGGTCAGTGCCTGTTTGTCCTCTGTACCAAGAGGTCCGCGAGTGTGTCTGTATGTTGGGATGTCCGCCACCTGATGACTCTGTTTCCGTGTGTCTGTGTGTGTCTGCCTGGATGTCATTTTGTCCATGGGCACCTCTGTGCCAGTGTGTGTGCCTGTTGTCAGCTTGATTTCGTGGGTCTGTTGTGGCCATGTGTTGCTGCAAATGCTGGAGTTGTCTGTGGGGGTTGAAATCTGTGCACAAACTGAGCACCCCTGTCCCTCAGTCCTTTTTCAGTCTTCCACCATTTCTGTGTTGAAGGCCTTGGGTTTTGTGCCATGTATATGTGTGTGTGTGTGTGTGTGTGTGTGTCTATCAGTTGTCCCCAGCCCCAGTGCCTCCAGCTCTGAGATCTGCCCTCCCACCCTCTCTCCCGTTGGACTTGAGGTGGGAGCTGAAGTAGAGGGCAGGCAGGAACCAGGCATGGAGCCCACCACAGCCGGGAGCCGAGGCCAAGCTGCCACCAGGGCACTGCCTCAGCTTTCCTCCGAGCAAGCGGTAAGCCAGAGCCTCGGTTACATGTAAACACCAGCTGTGTCAAGACAGCGCAGCTTCTTCTAGGTCAACAGACAGCTGTGGGGTTGCTAGGCAACCGCCTGGCTCCCCCCTCTATTAAGCCCCCACCTCCCACTGCCTCTACCTGCAAACCCTCTGCCGGCTCCCCCCACCCCGGGATACTGCCACGCCCCCTCCATGCCAATTAAAACAGCGGGGTTGAGAGGGTAGGGGGTCAAGGCTGAGTGAAAGGGGGGCTCTGGGACTGGGATTAAGGTGTAGGGAGGTGTAACCCTTCTGGTGCCGCTGTCCTCTGGCCCCCAGTCCTCAGCCCACTCTTCCACTCTCCCCTCCTCCTCACCCGTCAGACAAGGGCAGGACTGGAGGGAAGGTAACTGATGCCCCCTGCCAGAACTGGAGAGATGCTGGAAGCAGATGGAAAGTGAGGGGTGCAGACCGCATTAGCGATTGGTCAAGTCTCTTCCCCCTCCCCGTCAAGCCTGGGGAAGACTGGCTGGAGGACCCTCTGGCAACGAAAGGGTTAAATTCCCCCTTTATTTCCACCCTCTCCCAGGATAGCCACCCCCTCCTAGCTACCCTCCCCACCCCCGTTTCCAAGACAGCACCTGCGGTCCCAGCTGCCAATGCCCGTTTGGTGCCCGTGCCCAGGCCAGGCAGCCCCCGCAGCGCCCCAGGCCCTCGCCCTGCGCCGCCTTTCACCTGGCCTGGGCCTCCTCTGGGGGTCCCGCAGCGCCCCCCCTCCCATCCCCGGGCCTCCAGACCGCCCCAGGCCCCAGGCCGGCGGGGTGTGTTGGCTCTCGGAGTAGGGTGCGCGGGCCCAGCCGCGGGGCCAAGGCTACTCTGGCTGAGCGGGAGGAAGGATGGGCGGAGGGAGCGGGCCGGGCAGGGGGCAGCGCCCGTGGCCGCCCCATTAGTATGCGGTCGCGCTCTGTGCTCCATGGCAACCGCTCCCCCCGCGCCGCGCCGGCCAGGCCGCCCCGGGCGCAGCGCGCACCTCTCCTCCCACAGGTGGCGGCGCGCGCGGGCCGGGCACGCTCGCGCGGGCACGCACAGGCGGGGCGCCTGGGGGCGCCCGGGGGCGAGCCATGGGCGCCGGGTGCGCTGGGCCGCCGGGTCCCCGCGCCCGCCGTCCGTGGGCGTGTCCCCAGGTGCTCCAGAGTGAGCCCGGGGTGGGGGGGTAGTGTACCTGAGGATGATCTGCTTGTGCCTGGGTGTGTCCCTCAGCGCGCCTGTTGTGCCTGTGTCTGGTTGTCCTTGAGGGTATTTGCCTGTCTGTGCTCATTTGCCTTCTTACTCCTGATTGTGGCTCTGAGTGTGACTGCCCCAGCGTAACTGTGTGCCTGTGCCTTTGTGTATCTGTGTTTCAGCGTGTGGTTGTGTCTGCCCTCTTTGTGCCTGTGCGCCTGTATGTTCCTTAAGGTGTGTGTGTGTGTGTGTCTGTGTGTATGCCCATGGCCCTGGGTTTTCCTGTGGAAGAATGCCATATGCCTGTGACTGTATATCCGGGTATGCCTAGATGAGTATTTGTCATTGTGTACGTGTGATTTCTTTGCACGTGACCCTCGGTGTTTGGCATCCTTGTGTGTGGTGGGGCGCAGCTGTGTGTTGAATTGTGTACCTGTGTATATGTCCTCCAGAACCTACTTCTCCATGTATGTTGTCGTGTGTTCCTGTAAGCACCCTGAGTTTGTGTCCTGGAGTGTGGCTGTGTCCAGGAGCTCCTGGCTCTGTGCCCTCCTCAACTTCACTCCCTGCTGCCTGAGTGAGCCGACACCTGCTCCCTGAGCACTGGACCCCCTCCTCCCACCTGGCAAGGACAAGGAAGGACACGGAGACAGAGGCAGACATAGAGGCAGAGACAGAGAGACTTGGAAGAGGACACAGAGAGCCAAGCAGGCTGCAGAGGTGGTGACCCAGAGTCATGTGATCAGCCTCAGAGCCCAAAACCCAGAAGAGAGAAACAGAGATCCAAGATTCAGACATTAGAGAGACCCAGAGTCACACAGAGACCCAGAGCACCAAGTCCGGAACTGCTGAAACAGACCAGAGATCAAGGATGTGGCTCCCCAGCCTCCCTCCCTCTCTCCCTCCCTTCCTCCCACTCTAGAGTTTCCAGCCCCAGCTGTGCCTCCTCCACACACCCAAAGCAGAATTCTCTTGGCCCTGGGAGTTTGTGCCCTAGGACTGGAACCCAGCCTCCTCCTCGCTGCAGCTGGCTGTGTGTGTGTGCGTACATGTGTGCGTGTGCACATGCACGCAAGTGCTCCAGTGTGCATGTGCTACCATCTGTGTGCTATTCTTGGCCAGTGCCTACAATGGCACTCAGCCCTCCCAGGGCCATGGGCATACAACTGACATAAACACACACACACACACACACACATCTCTTAAGGAACATACAGGAGCACAGGCACAAAGAGGGCAGATACAACCACATGCTGAAACACAGATACACAAAGGCACAGGCACACACACACCTCCCCCCTCATACACACACACTGTTGTCTGCATTTTCACTGGCCCAGATCATGTACACCTTTATACACATGTCACACAGTCAGCCACACTCATTCACACCCGGAAACATGCCCTCAGTCTCTCTCTCTCTACACATCTATACACAGGGCCAGGTGATCCACCATGCATACAGCAAGTGTCACCTTCTTAAGTTCCCCCAGGCTGCCATTCACCCTTCAGCAACCCCTGAGGGGTTCCCAACCCCTGTCACCCACAGGGAAAGACATAAGAACAAATCTGTCAATTCCATCAGACCATACACACACAGACAGGAACCCCATCTGTCTTGTTCACTGTTGTATCCCCGGGTGCCTGGGACAGTGCCTGGAATCTTGTAGATGCTTAAGAAATATTGGTTGAATGAATGTGTTCACATAGTGTCTCTAACAGTCACTGAGAGAACCCATGGTAATTTACAACCAGTCATTCAGTGAAAAACACTGACGGGTACCCTAGTGTACACACAAAGCGTTTTATGCACACCTAGGACAACACGTTAAATACAGGTGTGTGCACACAAGTGGCTGCTTGTGTGCAAACATTCAGCACAACAGCTAGATTCAAGGTTCTCAACTTTGGCTGCACATTAGAACCACCTGGGGAGCTTTTAAAAATCCCCATGCCCAGGCCCCACCCAGGCCAACAGATAAAATCTCTCTGGGGTGAGAACCACTGATCTAGATGAATGGACTCGAAAATGTTGACGTAAGGGTTATTACCAAGAATGGCGGTAGTGTGGGTTTTCACTTTGAACAGTATAGTGAAACAGACTCCTGAAGGAGATTGCTTGGGTTTCAACCCTGGTGTCCTCATTGAGATGTCTTTGTAAATGACCTCTCTGTACCTGAGTTTCCTGTCTGTAAAATGGGGATGATCTACAATAAAGCCTCATGGGATTGTCATGGGGACAAAATGAGTTTATAGATCTAGTTTAGAACAGTAACTAGTACATAATGTTATGTAATTATTTCTTGATCTTCTATCATTTAAAATTTTAATCATAGAATGGATGAATTTGGGGATTAATTTTATAAGCAAGACCTTTTCCCTTTGTTATGAAAAAGCAATGGTTCAGAGTCAGACTCTGGGTCAACCTACTTCTGCCACCTCCTGTGGGATCTTGGGACAGGTTACTTTGTTTCTCTGAACTTGTCTTCCCATCTGTAAATGAGCTGAGTATTTTTTTCTACCTCAAAGATTGTCCTGAGGAGTAAAAAACCTCAGGGAGGGGCTTAATAAACAGTGGCAAAATCCAAATACCTAGGAGCCAAGTTGCCTTAATGTACTGTGGGATCAGGTGTGGGACGTTGGCTGTGAAGGGCCAAACTTCTGAGCAGGGTCTCTGCTCCCCTTCCTTCAGAAGCCCGAGGGCCCGAGGGCCAAGAGAACCTTCCATCCCAAGGGCTGTGCCCTTGGCCCTGGCAGCTCCCCCTGAGTCTGCTCTCCAAATACACCTCCGGCCCCGCCCTCCTCAGCCCGGACTAAGCCACAGACCCTAGACTGAGACCCCTCCCCTTCCTGGGCTCCAGGAGCCTCCTTTTCACCTTTCAAGGAGCCCCTGTCCTCCTCACCCAGCCTCCCGCCCATCCCGGAAACCACAAGGCCTTCTCTGGGTTCCATCCCTCTCTGGGCGCCCCTCTCTTTTCAGTGAAACCTCACCCTTCCTACAGAGCCCTCTTCGAGTTACAGAGCCCCCTTGCTGGGCTATAATTACCTCCCTCAACTCCCATTTCCTTCCTGGGTCACCCCTCCCCACCCCCACCCCAATTCCTGGGCACACCACGGTTCTGTGTCCTTCTTCCTCTCTCCCTGAGCCCTAACAATGCCTTCCACAGAATAATTCTGTTACCCCCTTCCCCCATGGCACCCCCACCGACCCCCGGCCCTCAGCCCCCGTCACCGGGGCCCCACCCTCTACCCAGCCTGCCCCACCTGGACAGCCTCCCTAGGTCTCCTCTGCTTCCTCAGCAGCCGATGAACGTACTCATTTTCTCCCTGCAGGAGACTCTTGGGGCTGAAAACAAACATCTCAAGGCCTCCCCCGCTGGTCTGGTCGCTTTGAGGCCACCCACCCCTTCCAACCAGCCTGCCCCCGCTCCCCGGCCCCCAGCCCTGGGGTGACTTCATGAAAGCCTTCTTTCCTCCCCAAACAGACAAGTGTCTACTCCACCTGGATCTAGCCACACGTGGCTTCCATCCCCTGGCTCTCTCTCCTTTGGGAACTCCCTGGCTTCTTCTGCCTCGCACCTGGTCTCGGCCTCCAGGAAACCCTCGCCAGGTCTCACCACCCCTGCCAGTCCCACCCCACTGCAGCCTGATGCCTGGGCCCTCACTGCAGGAGGGGGAGTCTTGGGACTGCAAAGGAGGGAGGCTTCGTGGGAGAAATGAACCTTCACATCCACCACAGAGACTGAGGTTTTAGGGGCTGTTACTTGCCCCTGTCTGAACCCTCCGGCGTCTTCTTTCAGATAGGGATGCCCAAAGTTGGGGGGTTTATCTTCTCTCAGATCGAGGGTTCCTCTGACTCTCCCAATGCCTGGGCCATGCTGCTTGGGTGAGGAGCAGGGGCAGGTAGTACGGAGCTGTCCCTTGGGGGTCACCTTGAGCCTCAGCAGGGAGGGCCACAGACATAAACTGGGGCTATGGGAAAAGTTGCCTGCTCAGGACCAGGCAGCCCAATGTGGGCATTATTTGGTCAAGGGCAGCCAAGAGCTCGTCAAGGTCAGGGAGTGGGACACAGCTCGCCCTGCCAGGTCCACCAGAAACAGGCTCAGGATTAGGAGTTTTCTTTTTCCAAAGTTTACAGAAGCTGGGAGGAAATTCAAACCTGGCATTTGGGGTTCAGGGTGGAAAGACAGGGGAAGGCAGAAATATTGGGGTCATTGGCCTAGTCAAACCCTGCAGTTTGCATAGGCAGGTGAAGGTGTGTTGGGGCAAAAAAGTGGGGAAGAGGGGTGCTGGAGACAAAGAAGACCCAGGCCCTGGGGTGAGCAGGAGACACATGAACAGATACTCCAGTCCTTGTGGGAAAAGCGGGTGAACCACAAGGGTGCTTGCCCTTAGGATGGACTGAGTATCTCAAAGACAAGTATCCTGAACCGGAATATAACTGGGGGGCCCAAAGGCTGGGGGGACACAGGACAAATGAAGGGGCTAGAGTCAGAGACCCAGGGCTGAGGATGGAGTGAGGGGGTCGAGAAGCACAGGGGGACCCAAGACCTGATTTATAATGGGGGTTCCTCAGGGAGAGGAAACCTAGGACTTGGGGGATAAAAGGGGTCTCAAATCAGGGGAGACCCAGGACCTAAATCAAAATGAAGCTCTAAAAGGCAGACTCCCTGGCCCTGGGACAGAATGCATCAGGGCCTAGGAAACTTTGGGGCTAAGACTGAGGAGCCCAGAGGCAGGGGAGACCCAAGGCCTGGTGTGCAAAGAGAGGGGCCCAGAGGCAAGTGACACTCATCTCAGGCAGAAGGAAGAACTCTGAGGGAGGGAAAGTGGCGGAGATATTTCAAGTTCTCTGGGGACCCGGTGGATGGTGATGATCCCCAGCTGTCACCCCTTCCATTCTGTCCACCCTCATTCATCCCCTTTCACAAGACACAAGGTTGTTTTTTTGTTTTTTTTTTTTTTTTGCTTTTTTTCATTTCTTTTTAATACAAACTTGGATCTTTGGGTGTGTCCTGCCAACAGAAAACAACAACAACAACAGAAGAGAAAACCCAAAAGAGTGAAAAATAAGAAAGAAAGAAAAAAAAAAAGCTCCCGCAAGAGGTTCTTCTCCCTCCCCCCAACCATGCGAATTTGCACACCACGGGACCACAGCAGGTTTACAGAATGCAATATACAATCCACGATTTATAATAAAACAGTATATACAATAAATAGGATATTGTTCATTTTTGTCAAACAACCTGTAGATAAATTTCTCAGTGCATACTTGCAGGGGCTCTGGACACCGTGAGGCCCCGCTCGCAACCTCTTGCACACTCGCGCGCGCTCTCTCTCTCTCTTTTTTTTTGTCTTTTTCTAAAACTGTGTTTTGTTTTTTTAAGTTTTGTACATTTTTAAAAAGTATTTACAATTGCTGGTTTTGTGCAGAAAGGGCTCACCTTCGGCTTCTGCGTGGAGGAGATGGGCAGGGAGGGGCGGGAGCAGGGGACAGGGCTGCAGGGGCTGTGGGGGGGCGGCGGGAGGCAGAGGGGCAGGCAGAGGAGGACGATGTGGACACTGGGAGGGGTCTTGGCGTTGGTTTTCTGAAAGCTGCAAAGAAACACAAGAGAAGAGGCAGAAGTCAGTGGCAGGGACAGACCCTGAGCTCTAGGAACAGGGAGTCTAAGAGCAGGACCCCCCCACCCAGTTCACCCAGAAGTGAACTGCCTTGTTCCTCCTCCCAGAAAATTCCAAACGGCTCCGCTCATGAAACTCTGGCCTGCTTCGAGCTCAATTTCCCCACTGGTAAAACAGGTGTGTCCCCAAGGCCCACGCCACTGAGGGATAAAGGATGGGCTGGATAAGAAGGTGGAGTTTCAGGCAGAGCAACCTGTTAAGAACTTGAGCTCCTGAGTCAGACACAGCTGAGCTCAAACGCTAGCACCTCCATTTCACAGCTCTATGACCTTGGGCAAGTCAGTGGATCTCTGCGGGCCTCAGTTTACTCATCTGTAAAAAGGGGATAACAGAACTATCCTGTGTATTTGCTGGGAAGATTCAGTGGTTTGAGGCAGATTACAGCTGGTCCATAAATGCATCATAAGTGATACTAATTAGCACGAGTCATTATCCTCTTGGGGCTTGGGCCAGCTAGGCTCTCCACGTCTCAATTTCCTAATGTAACAGTAAGTTTAGTAATTCCTCCTACTGAAGCTGTTCTGAGGAATGACATAATGGGAAGACAAGGCCCTAGCACAGCACAGGTGTGAACTGCGGCTTTAATTTTTTCCAAATCCAACCTTCTCCCCATTCCCTACCATTGCCATTCTGTTCCTTACAGAGGTGAGGTGATGAGGAAGTCTGTCGGAATAAAGGAAAAAAGAAGACAACACAATAGCATCTGTGCTGTCTGCAGCCCCTGCCTTCCGGAAGCTCAGAAACTCCCCCAGTCCCTACAATCATCAGACACTAGAGATATGAAGTCACCCACTCCCCTAGATGGTCCTAATTATGTTTGCAGGGCTCTGGGGACCTGATTTCCTATCCAGACCCCCAGCTTTGCTGGGGTGAGCAGGAAGATGTCCAGTGGGAAAGAGGTGATATTCTCAAGACCTCTAGTTACTATCCTGGCTCTTTTGGGGCTCCATCTTCTCAGAGCCCTAAAATTCACGTCTCCTATACTTGGTGAGTGACCATGCCACTGAAAATGGGCAGGCATGGGAGGTGCTAGAACCACCTTCTGAGACTCCTCAGGGAGCCATCCACCCTCCTCCCCCCAACCCCCCCGAAGAACCAGCGGCCACTGAAAGCCTTTCCTCTCTTGTCCTCTTTCTTGGCTTCCCTTTCCAATGGGTCCACATTTAAATTCTGCTCAGCCCTGACTGCTGTCTGCTGGGCAGTCAGCCCCGGGGAAGACTTTTGTCCTGAGGCTGGACTTGCCAGGACTCCCCTCAAGGGCCAGGGGAGCCAGGTGGACCCCTGAGAGGTGGAACAGAATCCCATCCTGGTGCAGCAGCCCAGGTGGCTTGCAGAGGCGTGAGTGGGAGGGCAGGAGCTGTATCTTTGTTAGGCTGTCAGGTCTCCTGCTGGTGGGAGGAGGATGGAAAATTAGCCGCAGGGGTAAGAGGTGTGCTTGTTAGGGTGACAGCTGTATCACAACTGGGGTGGTGGGGACCTGGGGTGCAGTTGGGGTGGGTGCCAGTTCTCCAGTTAGGGGAGTGATAAACGGGTAGGGGGGCACAGGTTCTGTTGGAGGGCTGGGGGCATCTATCTGTAAGACAGCTTTACTGCAGTTGAAGAACAGCTGCCAAGCTAAGGAATGGCCGTTGGGGTGATAGATATGGTGTATTGGGGTGACAAGTGAGGGGGAGATTCAGGACGAGCAGCTCCAAACCACTTAACAAGCAAATTGTACCGAACCCCAGCCTCCCCTGCTTCCCCTAAGGGCCCCAGGGCAGGCTGGGAGCCTCTGCACAAATCCCTGTCGCCCCCGCCCCCCTCCAGCCCTTAGCCACTGCCAGTGACCCTCTCCAAGCCAGGTCTCCATGGTGATCTCAGCCCAGCAGGCAGCTCCTGCCAGAACCATTCCCGTGGTGCCGGCGGCCAGGCAGCGGGGAGGCTTTCTCACCCTCTGCTAAGCCACCGCTGTCTCACCTTCCTCCTCCCGCCACCCTCCCCAGCTTTCATGACTTGGCCAGAATCTGGGGGATGGTGGGGGGTGGGGGATGGGGAGAGAATCAAAACCAGAGGCTCCTGAGCCAGGAAGACAGAGTGCTGTGGCCATGTAGAACCCTGACCTTACTAGGTGCAACTCGCCCCAGCCCAGAACCAATGCTGCTGGGCCAAGCGGCCCAGTGCTGGGCACTGGGGACAAAGCAGAGAGGAAGACGGATCTGGTTCCTGCTCAGGAGGGGCTCACAGAGCAGAGAAGGAAGCAAAGCAGACCCCCAAACCAGGGGATGACAAGGCAGGGAGATGGGGGTATGGCAAGAAAAGCCCTGGGGGGCTCAGGGAACACACTTTACCCAGCTTTGGTGGGAAAGACTGACTCTTCCAACTCACTGCTGAGCAGGGCACCCGGCACATGCTGGGCCAGTGGTACACAGGGACTGAATGACATAGCTGTGACCAGTCTACGTCCGATGGGGGACTCAGGGTCCAGCTCAGGTCTTGCATACCTCCAGACGCCTCCTCAGACCACCCTGTTACCATAGCTACTGGGGCACTTGTCATTCCCTTCCGAGCTCCTCCTGGGCATCCCGGATGCCAGCACGTGGCCAGCGCCCCAGGACACCAGCCATTGTTCACGAGACTTAACCTTTTAGTACCTCCATAATGAAGGGCTGCAGAGCTATATTCCACAGAGCCTAGTGCTCCAGCAGCTTTACCCGGTCTGTGGGGCCAGGTCTCTCAGTGGCCTCTGCCTGTCAGTGGGGGCTGGCACTGGGGACACCAAGGGAGAGCTGAGTTGAGCAGGAATTTAAAATGCTGAAGACCACGGATAAACCAGGTTGTCCAAAGAGAGCTGCTCTCCCCAGCAAAAGGAGCACAAGTTTGTGCATTCACTTAAGCAAACCAGCGGAGGGATAGTCTAAAGTATAGCCCCATCTTCAAGTCTCTACCCTCCAGAAAGGGGGGTCTCAACATCCAATACGACAGTGGAACAGAAGGCGAAGAGTGCATGAGAATTTGAGAGACCGATTTGCTGTGTGACCTAGGTCAAGTCCTTGCCCTCTCTGGGCTTCAGTTTCTATGCAAAATAAGGGGG
Organism: Bos grunniens; assembly: GCF_055505025.1. Taxonomy (NCBI): domain Eukaryota; kingdom Metazoa; phylum Chordata; class Mammalia; order Artiodactyla; family Bovidae; genus Bos; species Bos grunniens. The sequence continues at coordinate 11,245,866 of NC_141166.1, forward strand.
TTGAACAGGGAATGCGGGAAGATCTTTAGACACTGAGATAATGTGCCAAAGACAAGGGGTCAGAGACAAACCACAGCTGCCCAAAGGTGATCCATCCCTTGAGGTTTTTCAGGCAGTCAGGCCTGCGAGTCCCTTAAATGTGGAGAGTAGACTGCTAACCTGAGACCCAGAACATACCTGGCAGATGGGGATACTCTCAGGTAGGCGGGACCCAGACAGACATCTATTAGGGATAAAGCTTCCAACTGGGGGTGGGTAGCTGTGGCATGGGTGGGTGTGGCTCTCCCTGCCCCAGAGTTTTTCAAAATCCACCCACCAGTGACCAGAGGCATTCCTTAAACTCCAGTTCTGCCAGTCATTCCCTCTTTAGGGACCCTCCCTTGCTTACCCCACTACTGGGCACACGGAGGGATGCCAGTGAGACCAAGCGGGGTTTACACCCATGGCTGCCCACCCAACTTGTGGGACCTTGTGTATATCTCTCACCTCTTGGAGCCTCACACTCCTTACCTCCTTACTTCTGGGAGGAGGCTATACATGTCCCCCTAACACCCATCTCTCTCTTCCCAATGGGAGATGCCTGTGTCAGGACAGGTGTCACCCACAGGTAATGTGTTGGGCATGCAATTGAATGGAAGCTGAGAAGTGGCAAGAACACGGACCTGGGTGATCCCGGCTCTTTGTTTCTGTGATTTCCTGCCTGGGTGGCTGGGTGAGTCCCTCTTCCTCTCTATAAACTTGGAAGGGGCTGCACTGGGAGAACTCCAGGAGCCATGAGAGTTGGAACTGGTTTCATTTACACACCCCACCCTTGCTCCATCCTTGGGAGCACGATGCCTAACCCGTTCTCTCACAGTTCTCCCTGGTCTACATGCCCTTCTTTGACTCAAGGAGGGGGGGAACCCTGACCCTGACCCCTGAAATGTCCCAGGCACGATGAGACACTGAGGGGACAGTGCACAGAAATGAGTAACCCGCCTAAAGGAGCTGATGGCGCAGTGAGGAAGTCATTCCCAGGAAGAGCTGTCACAGCTGCATAAAGGGCTGCAGATTAATTGCGCCTGGGAAGGATCCTGGAACGCTTCTTGGAGGCGGCAGTGTCTGAGTGAAAGATAGGACCTGACAGGTGGGAGATGGATGGTGGCTAGGAAAGGGCGGCCCAGGCCAGGGAACGGCCAACGCAAAGGCACAGGCACGCTGGGGAGGGGCCTGGAAAGCTCTCTCCAGACCCCACAGTCTAGGGCTGGGAAGGGAGGCTGTGCGAGCAGGAAGTCGGGGCTGAAGAAGCGGCCTCAAATGCCTAGAACACCAGGATAGGAGGCTGAAGGGCTGAGGATGCAATCAGAAGGTGTTACGCAATGAAGCCACAAGAGCAGATATGTGTGAATCAATTCATCCAGTAAATATTCGGGAGTGGGGAGCTATCCAGACACAGCATCCCACAAAGCTGAAGGATATTTGGCAGCCACAACAGGGGTATGGGCCCCGGGGGAGGGGAGTGGGAGGACAGATATTGGGGAAGAGACCTGCCAGGTGCTGGCTGGGCTGACCCAAGTGGCTGAGCCAAGGTTATAGCTTCCGAAGCCTTGAGTTTGTTCAAGACCCATTTTGCTGCCCCGCCCCCCACCGGAAGCTCTTCCTGCCAGTCCTGCCCCTGGTTCAAGAGGGTGGTCTCTGGTACATCTGGTGGGAGTGTCTCAGTCCCTTCCTTGGTGAGTGATGCCCACATGGATGCTTGTAATGAACACCCGCTTAAAGGCTGCAAACTCCATGAGGGCAGGACACTGCTCATCTTGTTCAGTGGCTCCTTTAGTACCACATGCAATGGCTGGCTCAGGCTAGGTGGTTCATTTGTGTGGGCTGAACCCAGAATTAACCTACTTTCTCCTGCCCTCCGGCACCAACGGAGGGCACATGGTAGCCAAAGTTAGATGACAAAGTGACAAAGAAATCTTTTTTTTCAGATGATCTGGACTGAGACAGAGAACTGGTGTGGGTAACTATGTGCAGAGTTTCCAGCCGACCTGGATCACGCAGCAGTCTGGGGCCTGTTGCCCATCAGGCTTTAGGTCCACTGGGGTGGTCCACTGGGGTGGGACCTGTGACTCACCTTGACTCTGGACACCCCCCAGGGAGGACTCAGCCCCACTGTTAAGGCATGTAACCAGGTGGCATTTCACAGTTTCCCAAACCCAAAGGCCCCAAACCTACACTAGAATACAAGCTCCTTCTAGGAGGGAAGCGGGGAAAGCAGGTGAAGGAGGGCTGGCTACAAGAGTCCTGAGCTTGGAGAAAAGGGTCAGAGGTGTGTGACTCATGCAGACTGCGAGGAGGTATGTTATTCACTCATCTACCAACCACTGATTACGTGCTTCCTGCGTGCCAGGGACTGGGCTAAGTGCTTCACGGGTAATCTCATTTAATTCTCACAAGAGAAGCAGTGAGGTGACATGATTCACCAGGTCACATGGCTGGGAAGGGATGGAATCGGGCTCTGCACAGAGGCCTGTCTGCACCCACAGGCCTGTTCCCAGCCACCACCCTCCAGCCTCCCTGGGTTCTTCCAGGTCCACAGAGATGCGGGGAGATGGGAAAGGAGGGGCCTGAGAGGGGATGCTCACGGAGAGATTACACTTCCAGGAAATAAGGGCTCAGAACAAGAAGGCCTGGCCTGAAAATGGCTGCAGGAGAGGCGAGAGACAGGCCGGGAGAGAGGACAGCACCAGACAGTGGGGAGAGGAGCCCGGGCAAGCCTGCCTGACCCCTGAGGTGTGGGCCTCTTGCTCAGGGCCAGAGGCAACATCAGGTGACCTCTTGAGGTTTCAAGACAGGGAGAGACAAAGCCCAGAGCGGCCAGGGCCTGGCCCAGGTCCGGGCATGCCTGCTGACCCTGGCTGGCTGGTGGCCTTGGAAGCTGCTTCCTGCCCCAGCTGGTATAACCTTGGAGGACCTGTGACATTTCTCTTGGCCTCAGGTCCAGACCCAAGAGGGAATGGGGAGGAGAGGGGGACTCGAGATCCCTGAACACCTTGGAGGGGCCCTTCCCACCCTTGCAGACTGTCCCCAGAGTCTAGAAGGGACTGATCTTCAGCTGTGAGGGCCCAAGGCGGAGCCAGTCTGTCTGGCTCTGCGTTCCATCTAAGGGACTAGAGATGTTTGCCGGCCGGGGCGCCCCCCGCCCCCCTCCCTCCCTGTCAGCTCAGCTCCCAGACAGTCAGGGCCCACATTCCCTGCTCTGGTTCCTCCCAGCTTTCTTCTTCTAACTCACATCGGGATGTGACCTGCCCCTGCCCGCAGTTTCCTCTGCCTGGAACTGCCCTTCCCCCAGTCTCCTGCGTGTCCACATCTTGCCTATCCTTCAAGGTTGAGCTCAGATGCAGCTTCTTTCACAGAACCTCAAAATCCATTTAAAATGTCAGACCCAGACAGAGCTGTGGGGACCATCCAACCACTCCGTCATCTTGCGGGTGGGGGAACAGAGGCGCAGGGGACCAGCAATGCACAGTATCCAGGATCCATGAGGGTGGGGTGCTGGCTTCAAATTCCGACTCTGATGTTTCCTACCCGTGGATTCCCTGGGCAACCTTCGGAGCTGCACCTGCATTCCAAGAGATTTGAATCGCTGATGGAAGAGGCAAGTACCCCGACCCCTCAGGCTGCTGTGAACGGCCAGTGAGGCTGTGTTGTACAAACGGCCCAGCATGAATACATGTCCCTTTTCTTACCAAAGGGACAGAGAGGTGACTTCGGGGCCGTGGCCCACCTTCCTGGTGCACAAGGTTTGCTTTTCCCTACCATCTCATGCCCAGACGCTTGAGGCTCTTTGTGGGCTTGGGTTAGCTTCCATGGGCCCTCGAGGACAGGGGCCGTGCCTGGCATCGGGACAGGCATCAGAGGGTAGGTGGGGGTGATGCTCAAGATGCGAGGTTGAGCTCAGTGACTGCTCCCACACCCGGCCCTGGGTCAAAAGGGCTCGCTGCCCTGCTGGTGAATGAGTGTGTCACTGTCCTTGTTTAAGCCCTCTGTTGACAATGACACTCCCTGTTAACGAGCGCCACTCCCTCTGTTAACTCTTCTTCCTCACCACTCTCCTTCCCTGCATCCCCAACACTTCCTTACTCCCCACAATGCTTTTAATCAGTCCTTGGCACTGGGAGCGGGGGCTGCCTGAGATGAGGGAGTATATGCCATCCTGGATGAAGAAGGGGTGACAGCCTTCCCGCCGTCACGGTCCAAGCCAGCACCACTGCTCGCCTGAGCTACTGCAGCTGGTCTCCCTCCTTGAACACCTGCCTGCTCCGCCACCGCCCGCGGTACCCCAGCTCAGAACCCTTCAATGGTTTCCCATTTGTCTTGGAACAAACTTCAAACTCCTTCCAATGGCTGCATGATCTGGCCCTGCCTCCTCACCCCGTCATTAGTGTTACTGTCTTCCCATCAGGTCGTCAAAGCTGAGCTGCTTTTGGCCTCCAGGCTTTACCCACTGCTGTTCCCTCTGCCCCACTCGCTATCTAGCTGACGCCCCCTCATCTTTCAGACATCAGCCTCAGCACATGGCCAGCCGACTGCAGACCTTTACGGCCTCCTACCTTTTCTTCTCTTGCATGGTCCTTCCTATGGCCACAATTACCAAATGCTTTGTGTTCTTGTTTCCCGTCTTTCCCTCTAAACTGGAAGCCCCCTGAGGACCAGGGGCTCACTGTGGTGTTCACTGCTGTGTCCCCAGTGCCTGGCAGGCAGTGGGTGTTGGATGGATGTCTCTGGAACGACTGAGTGCCTCGGTCTGAGGACTAGTGCTGTCAACTCCCAGCTCTGAGTGGGGAGCGGGCCAGAATGTGGGGCTGGATGGTGTCCCAGTTCCTCCTGCGTTCAGGCCTCGCTGGGTGGTTCCATTATGTATCTCAGTGAGCCATGACCTGCCCAAACACCCAGCCCCCACATTGGTTTATTTTCCCACCCAGAGCCCGCGAGGAAAGGTTTTCAGATTATTTCACATTTTCTGGATTATCCACGAGACATCTTCCCTCCAGTGAGAAGGATCAAGAGTTTGACATTTTAAACCCTAAGCAGCTTCTCCCTGGCCTGCTTCAGATCTGTGGCTCTGCTGCTTGCAATGAGGTGCATGGGGAATGGAAGGCCGTTTTAATCTTGGTTTGGCTTTATTACGAGGAAAAATATGCTGCCCTCAAGAAAGTCTGGTCCTTTCTCTATGCCATGCAGAGTTTCAAGAACCCAAGAGAACACCAAAGTCAATTTCCTTGAACAGATGGGGAAACAGAGGTTGGGGGGCATGGGGAGGAGGAGGGGCAAAAGCTTGGTCAAGGGCACATAGCAAGTCGGCCAATTGAGGAATGGTCTTTCCCCAGGCCTCCTGACTCCCACGTGCTGCCCTTTGCCATCTCCATGCACCAAGGAAGCTGAGGTCAGGCGGAGAGGGGGTAATAAGTTTCCACTGACATGACTTCAGGACCCTGAGTCACCTTGGCCTCGAATGGCCTTCCGCGAGCAGGGATGGGGCTTTCCAGAAGCCCTGTCATTCCTTCTCCAGGAAAAGACATTCCCAGGAGGCTGCAGCAGTCACAGAGGTGTGGGGTGGGGTGAGAGGCTCAGACAGACCCCCAGCCCACTCCATCACTATGCATACACCATGTCCAGGTCAATGAAGGGCCACTAATGGCTACATTTCTGGAGCAGGCTGTTCATCAAGAAAATGATTCCTTCAACTCTGTCCCCTTAGACCATTTTGGGGGCATTTTCCCCCCTCTTTTATTTTCCTTTTCTTGAACACAAAATCTTAAAGAATACTGAAGGAGGTGACAGTACCTGATAAAACAATATCAAAATACCTAATAATACTTAACTGAATTCTTAAGGAATGAATTTGGTTTCAGGAAAGGGCCTGGGATTTTTTAGGTAGGCGACATCCTACGTGGGGACAGACCCACTGGCTGGAGGTTCCCAGACAGTGAAATCCCAATACCCCTGTGGAATAATAGCCTTTGGGGTACCCTGTGAGGCCAGAAAAGGACATCCTAGCCATACCCTCAGCCTGGCTTTTGTCAGACTGCATCTTGAATTAAATGAAGTTCCCAGGGAGACAAGGAAGCCGGCAGGATCAGTATCCTGGATGGGCCTTTGTGGGTAATTATCCAACCTGCTTCTTCCTTCATCTGTCTCATGCAGAGTGATGCAAACACCCTCCCTTACAAGAGGTCAAGTGATGAGTGTGTGCTGGGACTCAGGTGGTCCCTGCTCAGGACCGAGCATGGCTAAGGGGAACAGACACCTGATGAACCAAACCAGATGGCCCCACCCAGTCTACAGTCCTCCAGCCATTTAAAAAATGGGTCCCCGGAATGTCTAAGCCCCGTACTGGGTTCCCCACCCAAGCACTCACCTCCTCCCCAAGACTGTTGCCAACAGCTAACGCCAGACTCCCTGAATCCCAACTCCCTGTTCGGTTGTCGGGTCCCCAGTCTTGCCCTCAAGTCCTTCTGGCTCGCGGCCATCCTTCTGCCCCCTGCCCAAGCTCTAATGTCTTCACGCCTCCCCAGTCCCAGCCCCCAGGCTTCTTCTGCCCACTGCACCCACATCCTCAGACTCACCCAGGAACAAAACCTCGAGGTCCAGTCGGCACTTCAGTTGGCACTACAGGGAGGTGACGGTGAATGTGTCCTCAGGGTGAGGTTCCGCCATAGGCCCCAGGAAGCCGCTCTTGGGGCCCCCACCCAGGCCGGGATGCGCCTGCGGCATAAAGCCTGGATACCTGTAGGCAGTATCCTGCAGGGGCAGCAGCGAGTCCCTCGGCACAGGGGACAGGGTCAAGTCACTAAGAAGTGGGCAGCCATAGCCAGCAGCGGCTGCAGCGGGGCCACGGGGTGGGCCGGGCGGCCGGGCCATCTCCAGCGGCTCCTTGTCGGCCTTGGGTGTGGCCGGTGGGCTAGCCAGGTGTGGGGCACTGAGGCACGCGGCCTCCGTCCTGCCCAGGAAGTCAGCCAGCAGCCCCGAACCCACCTTGCCTTCGTAGGGTGGGCTGCGGGCAGCTGAGCCTGGTGGGTACCAATACGCAGTACCCTTGCAGCTGGGGGAGTCGTAGTGAGGCTGGCCCAGTGGCAGGTCCCGGCAGCTCAGGTGGGCCTGAGCTGCAGCCGCATGGCCCAGGCTGGCCCCCTGGAGCCCATGCTTGAGGGGCTCACAGGCAGCCAGCTTTGTGGGTGGCGGCCGCAGCTCTTCCTTGAAGCCCAGGGTGGGTGAGCAGGTAGGCGAGTACGCCTTCTGCAGGCCTGCGTCAAACACCGTGGGCGGGTGGGCCAGCGGTGGGAAATGCTTGCCATCCAGCTCAGGGGCCCCCAGGCTAGGCGAGTCGCAGTGGAAGCCTTGGCCGAAGGTGCCGTCGGATGGCGTGGATGGGTTCATGGAGTAGGGTCCCATGAAGTCACAGGGGTCTCGCTCACCCACGCTGAAGGCCCTCGATTGGGAGGGCAGTGGGGACATGCTGCTGTCCCCGCTGTAGTAGTCCAGGCCAAGGTCTGGGCTGTCCTGGAACAGGGGGTTGACGGGCTGCGGCTTGGGGATGAACTTGGCTTTGGCCGCCGCCCCGCCCCGCTCCTTCTTGGCCGAGCAGGCTCCACCGCCCCGGCCACCCCGAGGCTGCCGGGGCCCGGTGCTCCGTTTGGACGGGTAGCCCGAGGCAGCGCCCGAGGCGGACGACGGGAAGCCCAGATGCGAGGCCTCGAACAGGTCCACTTTCTTCCGCCGTCCACGGCCCGGCTTGGAGCTGCTCTGGAAGAGGACGCTCTGGTTCCAGTTGTAACCGGGGGCGGACGAGGCCTCGTTCCAGTCCATCATCAGTTTCTCCAGGCTGGACAGGCTCGACTGGCCCTCACTGCTCGAGGCCTCGCTGTTGGCACGCCGGAAACCGCCGCCGACCGGCTGATTGAACTGGGTGCTGTCGGAGGAGGATTCGGAGAAGGTCTCGGACACGGCTGTCTGTTGCTTCACCTTCTGCGGGGTGTAGTTGGAGATGTCCAGGATCACGTTGGGCTCGCTGACATGGCAGTCGAAGCCGGGATTGTAGAGCTGACTGAAGGCCTCCGAGGCCCAGTCCAGGCCTCCATAGCCCTGCCGGAAAGGCCACTGAGAAGCCCCCGCAAACTGCCGACAGTTCTCAGGCGAGGGCTGGAAGGACGAGGACGACGAGGAGGCGGCGGAGGTGGCAGAGGCCGTGGTGCCCTTGGGCACCATGTAGCCACCGGGCGAGACTGTGCTGGCCCGGCTGTCACAGCGCAGAGGTGTGGGGGCTGAACCAGAGAAGGGGGCCCCCTCGGAGCTGTTGAAGAAGGAGGCCTTGCTTGGTGGCAGGCAGGGGCCACCGGTGGGCGGTGGGGCGTAGCCGGCACTGTGGGCGCTGCTGGGTGAGGCAGGTAGGCTGTTGCCGCTGCCATAGGCAAAGCTGCAGTCCTTGCTGTTAGCGCAGTCCTGGCCCGTGAAGGGCTTAGCCGGGGCAAATACGCTTTGTCCGGCCCCATAGCCACCGTACTGTGGGGGGTAGGTGTTGGTGGGCGGGTGGGTGGTAGGTGAGCGGGCCACAGCGGAAGGTGGGGGCACCAGCTTGGGGAAGGTCTCTGCAGCCCGGCATTCTGAAGTAGCCGGGGTGAGCCCATAGCTCGCTGCCCGGCTGGGTGGGAAAGTCTGGCGAGCGGGCAGCACCGGCTGGAAGGAGGGCTCAGCCCCAGCCCCACTGCTGCCCACGGCCACTGGGCTGGCCTTGGCTCCCCGGCTGGGGAAGGTGGCCAGGCCCCGCTGGGCAGGCAGGGCGCTGGTGGGGGGCCCTGCGTAGGTGCCTGATGCCTTCCGGGACTCGGGCCGAGAGGCCGAGAGGGCAAAGTCCAAGAGATCGGAGGAGTCGTCGGAATCAAGCAGGGAGCGGAAATAGCCGGTGAAGAGGTTTTGGCGCTCCTGGCTGAGCTCGGCCTGGCTCGCGGGCGCGGCCGCGCTGTAGTAGCTGCCACGGCCTGAAGCCCCACTCTCTAGCCCAGTGGAGGCAAAGGCCCGGGCCTCGGTCCCCTGGAAACCACAGTTTCGGCCAGCCTGCCCGCCTGGGTGCCCGTGGTGAGGGGCCCAGCCGCCACCCTTGTCCCCGACCCACTCAGTGCCCGCCTCCCCAAAGCCAGGGCCGCTGGGCACCTGCTCCGGGAACAGAGTCCCATTCTTCCGGGACCGCCTCTTGCGTTTGGGCTTCCCAGTCACAGCGTCCACCTCCCCCCGGCCTCGCTTGCGCGGATGCCCCAGCTCAGTGAGGCCGGGGCCCCCGACCCCCGCGGCTGCCACAGCCACCACCTTCTTCTTCTTGCCGATGCCCTCAAAGAAGTCACTGAAGGAGCACCGAGCAGCCTTGGCTGCATGGCCCCCTCCCCGGCCACCGAAGCCGCCCGCTTTGCCACCTCGCCGGCGAAAGCCCTGCACGCGATGCAGGAAGTGGGAGATGCTCTGGGTGTCAGGCGCCTGGTGCACGGACTCGGGTTCACTGGGCGTCCAGCAGCGGGGTGGGGAGCATCGCCCAGCGCACTGGCTCTGGCGGTTCAGGAAGGCGAGCTTGGCGAGGACGTCTGAGTACTCGGCCTTGCTGTCGTTGGCGTCTGCCGCGTAGGACGGCTGGGGGGACGCCAGCTTCTGCTTCCGCCGCCGGCGCTTCTTCACCTCTGGCATGGCCATGCTGGCTGTTGCCACGGTGGCTGCCTCGGCCGCCACCACCACCGGCTCCTTGGGCTTGCCGGGGCCCAGCAGCAGGTTCTTGGGAGGGCGGCCGCGCTTCCGCTTGAGAATGATGGGCATCTCGCCCGGTGGGAAGACCACCACCACGTTGCGGCCGTTGTTCTTCATCTTCAGCAGCGGGGTGGGCTCTGCGGACACGCGCAGGCCCAGCTCCTTGCCCTCCACGCTCAGGCTGCTGCTCAGAGACGACACCTTGTATGTGGTCTTGTTCCGCCGTCCCAGGGACACGGGGATCTTGGCCATCTTCACCACCATGCGCCGGATACCCCGGCACTTGCCTTTGCGGGGAGGGACCACCGGGGTCTGGGAGGCTTCGGGCTCCAGCTCCGGGACGGGGACTGGCCCGGGCAGGGCAGGAGGTGGCGGCGGTGGCGGTGGGGGTGGCTCCACCAGGGCAGCAGCCAGCCCAGTGGGCATAGGCAGGGGCAGCAGGCGGCCCTCGGGGCCAGCGTCTGCCTTGCGTCCCCGTCCGGCTTTCCGTCGGCGACACAGGATCTTTGGCCTATCAGTGCGCCGCAAGGCGTATTTGGGGTGACCCTCAGGCCCCGGAGGGCCATGGGGTGAGCATAAGTCCAGGCGCAAGGGCTCAGCCAGTGGGCAGGGTCCCAGGGGCTGCTGGGGCTCCAGGCGGCGGCCGGGGACGTCAAGCAACTTGGGCAGGGGGTCAAGTGCCTGGGGGTCAAGCAGCTGCGACTCCAGGGAGTCGGGCAGGGTGTCCAGAGCCTGTAGCGCCAGGCTTGGCAACCCCAGAGGATCAGCCAGGGGCTGCAGGGGCGGCAGCTCCAAAGCTTCCCCAAGCGGCTCTAGAGCCTGCGGGTCCAAGAAGCGGGGTTGGGGGTCCAAGAGCTGAGGCTCGGGCTCAGGCGACGGTGGCTCAAGGGCCTGGGCCTCCAGCAGCTGGGCCTCAGGGCAAGTGAGGGAGGCCAGCTCACTAAGGATGTCGGCGTCAGCGAGTTCTGAGTAATCGGGCCCGTCGGGCTCAGGCTCCGGTGGCAGACCGGTGGCCGCGGCCGTGGCTCCAGGACTGTGGCCTTGGCCAGGCTGGGGGCTGTCCTGAGGCTCAGGCTCAGGCTCGTACAGAGGGTGGCTGGGCCTCTCGGACTTGGCGTGGGGGGTGGCCCGCTCCTCTGGGCTGCGGATGCTGTTGGCCAGGCTGGGCGAGGAGAAGAAGCTGTACTGCAGGTCCCCGGGGGGTGGGGCGGGGGGGCGGCTGAGCCGGAGACCACCACAGTCCAGGTGCACGCCGCTGTGCTGCAGGTCCTGGGAGAGCCGGGTCAGGTCCTTCATGATGTCGATCAGCTGGACCACTGGACGCAGGGTCGCCCGCCCGTTGTCCCAGTGCCTTCGGGAGCTGCTGCTGTTGTCTCCCGCGGGTGTGGGGCAGCGGGCCTGGGAGACAGGACGGGCCGCCCTCGGGGGCAGCGGGTCGTCCCCCTTGGCAAGGACTGGTGGGCGCCGGGTGCTGGGGTCCCGGCGTGGGGGTGGGCGCGGGTTCTCGGAGAAGGTGTGGGCGAAGGCCTTGTCGGGTGGGCTGGCAGGGGGCCGGGCGGGAAGCAAGGGCCGGGGGGTGGGGGGGCCGCCGGGGTAGTACTTGGGCTCCCGGAGGTAGTCAGGAGAGCTGCACACGGCACTGGAAGTCACCACCAGGCCCTGGGGCTTCACACGCATCCTGACCTTGTCCTCCGAGGGCCGCCGGGCGGGGCCGGGACTGACATGAGGGTGCGAGAAGCCGGGACCAGGACCTGCTGGGCGGAACAGGCAGCAGGTCCCTCCTTGAACACCCAAGCCCCCATCAGTTTCCCATATCCCCTGTGGCCCCCTGCACCCCTCTCCTGAGACCCCTCCCAAAGCCCAATACCTCTGGTGGCCCTCGGCATTTCCTAAGCCACCAGGAGCACCATGAACCCCCATGGGCCCCAGTTCCACTTCCTAATAGTGCACCCACTTTTGTCTAGACCCAGGCTAAGGACTGGGGGAGAATAATTCACCTGCTTTTGAGAGGGACGCTCATGAATGGGGTGGAGCAACCACTCCAGATCAATTTAAGGAGGGGGCCAGGCCCGTCTGAGGGCCTGGAGGTCCTGTCAAGGACACGGCCTCTTCCTTCTTGCCCCACCCCTGAGGCAAACCCTGGTCACTCACCCTCGGCTCTGCCGCCTGGGCTGTCACACTGGAGATGTCTGTGGGTAACAAGACAGACAAGAGGCCATCTCAGTGGTCTGGGAGCCATAGCCCAACCGCTGCCCACCTGCCCACAGGGCCCCGTCTCCACCCCCACCCCAAGCCCAGCTCCCCAGGAACTCTGGCTGACCTGGAAGAGAGAGGGCCCCCGTGCCTGGGGGCTCTGCCAGTCGCTGGCTGTCAGCTGGGGGTGTTGTGAAGCAACTTTGGCCCGAGCCCAGGCCTCGGGGCGTGGACAGCGCCTGGAAAGGACCATCGCAGCTCAGGTTTAGTGAGCACCTACTGGGCGCCAGGCACTGGGCTGGAAGCTGTCCAGGCATCGTTTCATTTAATTCTTCATATCAATCCTGTGAGGTAGGGGCTATTAATAACCCCATTTTGCAGATGAGGAAACGGAGGCTCAGAGACGAAGTAACATATTCATTCATTCATATACTCAGTATTTGTGAAGTGTCTACTGTGCACAAACACTGGGTAGACAAACACTGATGAGACAATCATAAGTGACGTAATTAGTGGAATAACAGCAGCAGAGAAAAACTGAAGAGCGCCTGAGGTCCGAGGTCCAACAATCATACCAAGAGTCAACAACAATAAAAGTTCATGCCCTGGGTGCATTACACGGATCATCTTATCTAACCCCCCCTGCAAAGCTGAAATCAATACGATCATCACCCCCACTTTTACAGTCGAGGAAGCCATCCATTGGAAGGTGGTAAGCACCATGAAGGCAAGGATTTCCGCCCTGCTGTCAAGTGTATCCCCCACCACGGCCCATAAATGTGCTTCAGAAAATACCTACTGAACAAATAAATGAATGAGACACACAAAACAATCAGCCTTTCTCCACGAGGCTCTCTCTCATTCTTCTCCAGACCCCAAAGTGGGACCCAGGTAGGATGTGGAAGGAGGGAGGGAGATTAAGAATGTGAAAAGGGACATTCTCTGCTCCCCTGCCACCTCTAGCCTCGGCTTGGCCCTGCCACGTACTTTCAGAGCCCCCTTTATTTCACCTTCACAGTAGTTATCAGGACTGCAGTCAATTACTTGTGTGACTGGCTGTTCAGTGTGTCTTCTCCCGGAGTGTGGGCTCTCAGGGGCAAGGACCAAGTCTGTCTTATCTACCGTTGTATCCCCTGGCCCCAGGGCCTGGGCTATGGATGCTACGTAAACATTTACTGAGCAACTCCCTGAGCTGGTCAGGCTGAGTTGGGATTTAGATCCAGGCAGGTCTGACTCCCAAAGGAGCCAGGGGACTCAGGGCCCTGGTTGATCCCCAGGAGCTGGTTTGGGGGAGCAGGAAGCTGAATGAGCCCTGATCACTGGGAGGATCACTTTGTACTCCACAGGAAGACAGCAGAGCTGACCTGGGGACAGGGAGGTATGGGCAGGGCCACTTGTCCACTCCCCTCTGGTGGGCAGCAACATGCCACCTACAAAGCACCTCCACCTATATGACCCACTGCATCTTCAGTGAACTGGGAGACGTGGATTATTACCTCCATGTTACAGAGAAAGCAGGTTCAGAGCAGTTGTATAACTTGCCTGAAGTCACATAGCTGCTAAGTGGCAAGATTTCTAATTCCGCCAAGTCCAAAGCCTCCTTCCACTCCTAGCTCTTGCAATGCTCCTCTGGACACTCCTGAAAGTGCTTCTTCTAGAGCTGCGGTCTAAATTAAGGCTGGGAGGAACCTTAAAATCACCTAACCCTTGGGCTTCTAAACCCTGGGCCTGGGGAGCTGTGCAACCTTCCAGATATGCAGACCCTAGTCCAGGGAGTCTGACTCATAAATCTGAAGGGACATCTGGGAATCTGGTGGTTTTTTTTTTTTTTTGGAGGCACTGTGCAGCCTGTGGGATCTTGGCTCCCCAGCTAGGGATCGAACCTGTGCCCTGTGTGGTGGAAGCACGGAGTCTTAACCACTGGACCACCCTAGAGAAGGGGAAGGCTACCCACTCCAGTATTCTGGCCTGGAGAACTCCATGGACTACATCCATAGGGCTGCAAAGAGAGACACAACTGAGCAACTTTCACTTCACTTCACTTAACTAGGGAAGGCCCTGGGAATCTGCATTTTTAATCAGCTTCCCCCCAGTGGGTACACTGTTCCAGTGTCACCTCGTGCCCCTCCCATTTTTCAGACAAGGAAACTAAGACCGGAAGAGGGAAACAGACTGTGCCCAAGACCACAAGATAGCATGGGGAGGGGTGGCCCCCAGTGTGTTGTTCATCCAAGCAGAACACCCCCGTGTCTCTTCAGGTCCCAGGCCGCAGCTGCTCCTCACCGTCCCATTTACTAGATTGCTTCGGGTTCTGTTCTCTCTCATGCCCGCCTGCAGACTGTGGTCGGGCCCCTTCTAGGCCAGGCCCTCTCTGCTTGAAGAATCTCACAGCCGCTCTTGCGGGAAGAACTGTGAGTAAGACACTCACGAAGGAGGGAAGGGGCTCAGACTCTGGAATCTCCAGGTCCTATTTCCAACAGCACGGCTGACCCGTGGATCCCGCTGCCCTCTTCGAGATGCCTACCACAAGCCACCGCCCCTCTCTCGCTGAGGGTGGGGCTCACCAACCCTCCCTACTCTGGAGACCTCCCACTGGGGGCCTGAGGGTGTGACCTTGGCAGAAGAGACAAACCGCCTCTCCAGCGGCTGCTTCTGTTCCACCCACCCGTGAAGACCTCTGGGCGCGACCTCTGGGCGCGTCGTCCTGCCAGACCTCCTGACTGTCCGCGGCCTCCAGGATCTGAGGGAAGCAACTGGCTCCCCTCCCCACCACACCCAGGCAGACGTTTTCTTGGACCCCCTCCCAAGGGTACCACCTATCCCCACGTCTGTGAACAAAGTGGCAAAGGGTCCTCTGTCCGTCGTCTGTCTGCTTCTGGGTCAGTGTGTCTTGAGCCTGCTTGTGGGGACACCCGCCGGCTGGGAGGGGGGCTGGGGGCCCCAACCTGCTGCGCACAGTGCCGGGAAGGGCCAGCCCACATCCTTGAGTCCCCAGCCCCACCCTCCCCCGCTGCGGCTCTGACCACCCCACCCCTTCCCCAGCCAGCCTCCCCCTCCCCCACCCGCAGCCTCCCCAGGGGAGCCAGGCTGCCAGCCCCAGCTCTCACTTCCGGCCTCATGACCCTCTCTCCAGCCTCCTCCCCACCCCCACCCCCCACCCCACACACACCATTTCCCTCCCAGCCCGGACTGAAGGCCCAGAGATGTCCTCAAATGGAAAACTCGGCCTCAAAGGGGGCTATCACTGCTGCGCTGAAACCTTCCCTCAATCACCTCCCTTGGGAGGGACCTTTATTTCCCAGGATCTGCACCCCCTCAGGAACTATGCATCACCCTCCCCTCTCAATTTCCTTCTCTTCAGCCCCCTCCCACCCACCCCTGAAGATCTCCTTCCAACCTGACTCTGGACCAGAATTGTTACCAAAAAAATAACGATGATGAAAATAATAACGGGCAGCTGTCACTTATTTGGCATGTAAATGGAGGCTCAGAGAGGTTAAGAAAAGCCCTTAAGGACAAACAGCCATGACAGGGAAGAGTGTCTGCACTTGGGTTTGCTGAGCTCCTCTGAACCAAACTTCTCCACTGTCCACAGAGAGTCAGCCCCCTCCCCTGCGGCTTCCTTGAACTGTCCTGGTCCCAACAACCAGGTCTAATTTTTGACTTCTAAATCTACCCCCTCCTCTCAGTTTCTTCACCCCTCCCACCTAGGTCATTCAATGCACTACCCTCCCTCGCCACTAGGTGTCCCCTTAGAGCCACTGATGCCCCCAAGGGGAGCAAGCCCCGCCCCGCCCCCCTGGAATCATCAGGGCCAACCCCCCCAATAGCACAGCACACCCCACCCCACCCTACCCCCAGCCACACAGAGCTCCTTTGTGCAGCCCTTGCCCACCCCCTTCCTGCCCGGAGCAGGGCACCTGGCAAGCAGGTCTACCCTAGACCCGCCCCCTGCCAGCCCCCTGCCCTGGGTGCCAGGTGTGTGGGCACCACCCCCAGCTCTGGCTGAACCCGAGGGTCACCCTGCCGGGCGGCCCTCCCTTCCTCTCTCCGAGGTCACCCAGGGACTGTGCTTCCCGCCTGCTCCGCCCCCATCCCCTCCTGCCCTTGGCCCTTCCAGACTCCTGTCCTTGTCTTTCCTTCTGTCTCCCGGAGGACACCCCTCCTCCAGCCCCACCAGGCCCTCCCCACAGCCTCACCACCGCCCACCTCCTTCCCCTGAGAGCTCCTTGTTCCGCCCCCCCACCCCTCCCCACCCAGGTCTGAAAAACTCCTCCTCCTGGAAAGTTGCTGCTGGAAAGGAAGTGACTTCAGCAGTTTGGCCACAAGACTGGGCACTGCTGAGCCCAGCTCAGCTGAAGCCTTGCCCAGCCCACCTCCAAAGCACAAATGGAGCCACGTGCACACACATCCCCCAGTGTTGCAGCCACTGAACACACGCTTCCCTGGTGACACACAGAAGAACTTCTGTGTACATGATCCACCCCACCCAGTGTGTACTCGTGTATCACCCGGGTGTATTCAGAGTCCTGTCTGCACACCTCTCCAGTGTACACTAGCACCCTGCCCAGGAATGCCACCCAGCATGGCACACACAACACTCTAGCCTCCCCACACCTGCACAGGACACACCCTGAGTCCTACACACTCACTCCCATGTACCATGTATGCAGCCAGTGAATGTCTCCCAGCCCAGTCCACCTAGACTTTTATGTACAGCACCCTGCACACCTCAGGACAGAGTCCTACACACGCCTGCTTGCACACAAGCTGGAGTACTTGCACACTAGATGCCCTGTACATTTACAACTGGGTACACCCAGCTCTGACATCCCCACCCTGACAATCCCGGGAGACTCCACCCCCACAGACCTCAGGCCCCAGGAATGCTCTTTTGGAAGCTGGGTGGGGTCCCCATGCAGGCTGGGCTCTAGGGAGCTTCCTGGAGCCTGAGGCTTCATGTGTCAGTTCGGGGAGTTGCCTCTGCAGGGCAGGGCCGCTCCACCTGGCCTCTGCTGCTCTCTAGCCTGCCTGGGTGGGCTCATCTGGGCCAAGGCTAGGGAGATGGTTCCTGCCCCCGCCCCTGCCCCATCTCATCCCAGGAGGGCAGCCCAGCGTACCTCAACTCCCCAGGTCCTCTCAGCTTCCACAGACTCTAGGAGACAGGGGTCCTGGGGGGTCAGCATCACACAGCAGGCATTCTGGTTTCTACCTCTGCCCTGGGTTCTGATCACTGGGACAACCCCTTTCACTGCCCAGTTCTCTCAGGTCATCCAGGTGCAGGTCCCCCGACTAGGAGGCAGGACTTGGGGGAACTGGCTGTATATCCATGGACCTTGCCTTTCTGGATAACGGGGAGTCTGAGTAAGTGTAGTTACAGTATTTTGATACTAAAGGGCCTCTTCTTGGCCTAAGCTGAGAGGGGAGGGATCCCTGATAGGATTGAGAAGAAGTACCCCTGATCCCCACTTCCTGGGGTGGCCGGCAGACCCAGCTTCTCTGTACACTGTTACCTGAGCAAGCTGTGCAGATAGGCCCAGCTCAGCAGCCAAGGCCTGTCTTCGCCAGTGATTCCAGGGTGGTCTCTTCCGCAGCCTGAGAATCGCCCCAAACCCGGGGCCCTCTGCACGCACTTAGCTGGGCAGGCTCTGGTGTCCAGGCCAATGGGTAGACAGGTAGGCAAGCTCCCATCTGTGAAAACAAAAACAGCACCCCAGACATAAGCATGGATACAGGATGAACCAGACAGAGGGACCAGGAGGCCATCCTAGGTGAGTCTAGACGTACACAGAAAGTGGCTCCAACCTCATTTCACTGGGGACTACGAACTGTGTCTTGAATCCCCAGGCAGTATCTCTGCATGGGCAGATATGTATGCATGAACAAGAACACATACGCTATGGCGAAAAGAACCTGGTCTTGGGTGTCAGAATGGTCCTTGGCTCAACTTTCATCACCTGTGGGATCTCAGGCGAGTCAGTTAACCTCTCTGGCTCTCAGTTTCCTAATGTATAAAATAGGGAGAGTTTATGAACGGGGAGAAGTGCTCTAGGGAAACTATAAATGCTAAGAGCATTTACAATGCAGGTGTGAGAGTTACTGTTCAAAGTGATGGTGACTGCAGATCTTCACAAGGGGTGTATACGCAGCTAGCATTTACCCTTCTCCATCCAAGACTGGTTCTCTCTCTTATTTTCTTTAATAACTAGGGCCCTCCTCACCCCCTCTGCTTCCTGCCCATTTGTCTACCTCCCTGAGGTTTGTACTTGAGCCCTGAGGGGTCTGGGAACCAGGCCTCATGGACTGCTTATAGGTTTTGGTTGCCTGGGAATGTGTGTGTGTACATGCGTGTTAAAGAGATCCTGCACGTCTGTGAGCATTCAGCTGTCTGGGCAAACACACCTGTGTGTGGCTTCCTGGGTCTACTTAGCCTTCTGTATGTTTCTCTGTGTATTTTTGTATGTCTATGCAAGTATATGTGTGTTTAAGAGTGCCCATGTATAGGACTGTCTCTGTGTGTTTGTGAGAGCTGCTATTTACTAGAGTTGGTGTCTTCATGTGTGTATCTGGGTCTGTTCAGTTCTCTGTGTGTGTCCAGCTGAGCCTATGTTCGCACACCTATGGGGACACACAGGTATATGTGCCTAATGTGTGACCAGTGTACCCAGCTGTGATTGAGGCATGTGTGCCCGTGTGTACACACTCTGCATCTGGCCGTGTCAGGAGCCGAACTGACTTCTGCCCATCTCTGGATGTGTGTGCATTGGGGTGGGGAGGGGAGTGGACCCTCTACTGTCCTCACAGGTTTCCAGTCTCGAGGCCAGTGACTGGGGGCACTGGTGTCACTGGATCAGTGCCATCTCCCTCCTTCCCTCTGCCTTTCTCTGGGTTTTCAGGCTCGTGGTGCGACTGGTCACAGTGTCCCTGTGGGTCTGTTTCACCGCGGGTCAGTGTGTGCTTGACTGTGACCCTGCACGTGCGTCTTGTAAGACCTCATCACTGTGCACCTGTGTATGTCAGTGGGCCCTTGTGCCATGTCATCGTATGTCTGTGTCAGCGCAACATGTGAGTGTGTGCCATGGTGTGCCTGTCAGCACAGTGGTGCTTCAGTGCTCATGTGATACCTTTGTGTAACTTGTCGTGCGTGCGCGCGTGTATGTGAGACTCTGTGATAGTGTGTGTCTGTGTCACTGTGTCTGTATGCCTGCTTCCCTCCTCCCTCCCTATCTCCTGCTCTCTCTCTCTCTCTCTCTCTCTGTAGGAGCCAGACAACTCCCCAAGCCTGGATTAGGGACAATTTATCCACAGGCAGAGAAGGAGAATTTCAACCTGCCAGAGCCTCCCTCCTCTGATCCATCCCCCCTCCCCCCATGGTTGGGTGGGCACAGAAATGCAGCCCGGCAGCTCCTAAGCCCTCGGGGAGCCCCCACCTCTGCGGTTCCCCAGAGGCCCAGAAGGGTGGAAAAGATGGAAATCTGGGTGGCCCCAGAGCCCTCCAGTGGGGGTGGCTTGGCGGCCCCCCATTCAGGCCCCTGGAACTCAGCTCATCTTGGCCCTGTTCTCCTACATATGGTGCTGGTGGTTGGGGGGGAGTCTGCATGAGGTCTGCCTGGCCCTGGGGGCTGGGGCGACCTGAGGAGTGAAGCTGCTCCCAGCCCCTCCCCAACCTGATATTCCCCAACTGATAATGGCCAGCTCGCCCGCCCCTTTAGATGGTAATGACTGAGGAACTTGTGACTGTGCCCACACGGGCTGGAAGGCAGGGGACAGCGTGGTGGGGGGAATGCGGCAAGGAGGGGGGGTGGGAGCAGGGGCTGAGCTGGGACTAAGGCTCCCTTCACGGTGCTCCAGGCGCAAGGCAGCATCACATGTTTCCCATTAGCTGCTCTGGCCTCCTTGTTCAGGGGGTGTTGGCTGGGGGAGATTTGTTCTGGTTGCAGACACCAGCCGAGACCACACAAGAGAGAGAGAGGAAAAGACGGAGAGAGAGAGAGAGGGAGAGGAAAAGACACAGGGAGAGAAAGACTCAACAGAGTCGCACAGGGAGAGAGACAGGAGAAGCAGAGACAAGGACACACAAACCCCAAAGCAGAGACAGGACTGGGTGATGCTGGGCGAGGCTTAGAGTGGGGAACAGGGCCGGCAACTGCTAAGGAGACCAGGGTGGAGAGAGGCTGGTCAGGGGCTGAGGAGCGTGTCAGCGAGGAGGCACAGGGTGCTAGTCAGGCCTGGAAGGACCGAGAGGGAGAGGGCGGGGTGGGGGGCGCTGGGGCTGCAAGCCTGATGGAGGGGAGACTCAGGGGGAACCTGATGCAGGGTCAGGGAGGGCAGAGGCGATGGGTGGGCAGGGGGAGTGGCCGCCCTGGAGCAGCCGGGCGGGGGCGGCCAGCGAGCCCTGGAGCCTCCCGCCTCCTGACCCTGGAGCCTGGGAGAGATAACAGGCCCGAATAGTGCTGACTTGCGGTTCAGAAATCCAATATCCTCCGCGGCGCACTAATCGACTACCTGAGCTCCTGGCCCGCGCCGAGCTGCCCCGATTAATCCTGCGGCTCCACAGCCTTAATTAGTTTAACAGTTTCAGGGGCAGGAGAGGCGAGGCACAGGGCCCCCAGACTCGTGGGGACACAAGCCCCTCCATGCCACCCCTGCCTGGTGCCCTGCCTACCAGGTCGCACCTGCCCCAGCCCACATCATCTGAAAAACAGCAAATTCCTTCCTCCCAGGGAACAGTCCCAAGGGCTGGCACCTGGGTCACAAGTTAGGTCTTGGGGAGCCGAGACCCTCCTGCCCTGCACCCCTGCCCCGATCCCAGCTTGTCCCTGTGCCCATGGTCTGCGTCCTGGCTCTGGCCTGCTTTTTGAGGCCCTGCCAACTGACAGCCCCATGCCACTGGGCAACATGTCTTCTCCTTAGAGTCGAGAGACAAGCTCCCAAGTTCCTGAGAGCCCCCCACCAGCACGAGATAGTCACACGTCACTCCCTACACTGGCATGAGATGGGCACATGGTGACATCGCACACACACACCCAACAGTCAGAGAGATAGGCGGATGAGTGGGTGACTACCCTCCTAACAGGAGGGGCTAAGCACAGAACCTGTCACTTCCTCCAAAGCCTGAGATGGGCACACCTGATAACTCCAGACAGTCTGAGACAGAAACACAGTTGTCACCCTCCAGAGGGTGGGACCGACACACAAATAGGACCCCAACAGGGTGCAAAATGCAGAGAACCTCTCTCTCACACACACACACACACCTCACTTTCCAGGTGTGACAAAGGTACAGCTCCCTCCCCACAACACATCGAGTATAAGCCGGGGACACAACCTTCCCCGTGAGTCCTCCCCCTCCAGATTGCTGGGTGGGTAAAGGACATGTCACCCCGGGCTGCTCTGGACAGGTGACAGCCCACCGGCCCCTCCCCCATCACTGCCAGCCTGGTGGTGCCGTCCTCTGCCTGCAGAGGCGTCACAGCTCACAGGGCATGAATGTCACCCCAGCACTGCCAGCGCCGGGCACAGCCACACGTTGCCCCAGTGACAAACACCGCTGGCCCCAGGAGGTGGAGGCGCACAGGGCTCTGGGCGTGACCTTGGTCCCTGGACACCAGGAGGGGCGGCGCCATGGCCTCTCTCCTGGGTAGTCCGGGGCCAGGAGGATGAGTACCGGGAAGAAGGCAGGCCGCCTGGGCATGGACAACCTGAAAATGCCACCTTCCCAAGCAGCGCTCCCCCCCATTTCTAATAGAACGTAGTTGCTTTGGGGGGAATAGAATGCAGAGGCCAACGAGGTTGTCCTGGCCCTAAGGCCTGAGGAGCAGGTCCTAACAGGACTTCTCGGAGGCTGTGGAGTCAGGTGGGGTAGGGGTGGCTGTCACCACACGCTCGGGGGCCCAGGATGGACAGGGTGGGATGATCGCTTCAGACACCCACTGCGGCCAGAGGAGCCCCTCTTTCTTACCAAGGCCCCCTCTCCAATTCAGGCCACAGAGCCTGACAAGGAGGCCAAAGTCCAGGGGCATGACTCACCCAGGGAACAGGCCCAGCCTGCTGGCCAGAAAGTGAGGAGGACAGGAGCCAAGAGGCCTGGGTTCAAGTCTGAGCTCCTCCCAGGGCAAGCGGAGTGACCTTGGAGCAGAGGCTCAGTCTCTTTGGCTCTGGGGAGGGGGAAGAGGCAGCAACCCGGGAGGTGCTGAGGAGGAAGGACATGGCGGCTCACACCCTGGCCCACTGCTTGCTTCCTCACCAGGAACCTCTGCTTTCTGGAGCTCAGTTGCCTCAACTGGAGAGCAGAGAGGTTTCCCTGACCAGGGGTCGAACGCACGCCCCCTGCGTTAGAAGTGCAGTCTTAGCCACTGGCTCTCCAGGGAAGTCCCGAAATGGGAGCTTCTTATTGAAGAGGGGAAGATAAGACTAGGAAAGGGCAGGAGGCTTGCCCAAACCACAGGGCAAGTTAGTATCAGCTGAATCCAGCCTCTGCCTCCAGGCTTCCCACCTGAAGCTGTTTCTGTAGGACTGCTTGGAGGGAGAGAGAGAGTGAGTGAGTGAGTGAGTGAGTGTGTGTGTGTGTGTGTGTGTACTGTTGCTTACAGAGCTGCTCTCCTGTCCAATGAAGATCAAGAAAATGGACAGGAGTTTGTCATATAGCTTGACCTTTACCCACGTGGTCCACCTTCAGACTTCAGACCAGAAGGCTAGGGAGGCAGCCTGCACCCCAGCCCCCGTGAGTGGCGCCAGCACCTGGTGCTTGCAAGGACTGGGGGGGGTCTTGGGATGTCAGCATCCGGGGCCCTGTTGTTGTACAGGAGCCCAGAGAGGGACAGGCCTAGACTGAGGTCACACAGCACGACAGCAGCAGTGTCCAGCATCCTGGCCAGGGACAGCCTCAGAGCAGAGTTCTCTAGCCCCTGGGGTGGCTGGAGCTGGGGGGCCCTGAGGGACTGAGCAAAACGTGGCGACAGATGGCCTGCCGAGGCAGCGGCGATCTGGGCGGCTGGCAGGCATGCTCGCTCCCGCGCAGGGAAGCGGCTAATTTTAGCTGAGGCCTCGATGCCAGCTTTGTTCCCCCCACCCACCCGCCGAGGGGGCCCGGCATGCCTTGCGTGCAAACCCGCCTCCCCCAGGCACCCCTACTCCCCTGCCTGGCCCCTTGGTGAGTAGTGCCCAGACCCAGGAGTCCTAGAACTGTCTGCCCGCCCAGGTCTCATCACACCCAGAGGCAAGGGCTAGGCCCTGGAGGCCTGGCACCGCCATCCCAGGGTCTGTTTCCCATGACTCCAAGCTCATTCCAAAGAGGGGGTGTGAGGAGGAGGGCCTGACAGCAAGGGCTGCCAGTCGTGGGTCGGGGGGGAGAGGGGGCACTGTCCTCCACCAGACACTTAAGGAGACAGGACCCTTATTCCACCCCAGCCCTGAGCCAAACCAATTCTTCTGTGCTGAAGTCCCCCTCCAGCACAGAAGTATTGGTGAGCAAGGGCGGCGGAAGTCACTCCACCCTTTCCCTGTTCTTTATAACCCTGATTTTGCTCCAGGAACTCAAAGCACTCAAGAGGAGTCAGAGATAGAGCAAGGGGACTATACCCTCTGTACCAGAGGGGAAACTGAGGCACAGTCTGAGGCAGCCATCATTGTATGAGGGGGAGAAACAAATCCCAGGAATCAGGGAAGGAGGCCTAAACATGCTTTTCGTGGAGTTCCTAGAGCCAGGGGGCTTCTTGGGCCAGTTCAGCCCCTAACAACTACCGTCTGCCCTTACCTAGGCTGGGTGAAGGTAAACTAGATGATGGAGCCCGTCCTCTGAAGGGAAGAGAGGCCTGGTAATCTTGGTTCGTTGTGCCCCACGCCCTGCTGACTCTTTGCCCTTAGAACCTCCCCATCTCATCTCAGGTTCAACTACATGTGCCGAATGAACACCAGGATTATCTTGAAAGAGGACTCCTTTGGGGTGACTCCGGAGAGACCCCCACCATCCCAGGGGCCATGAGGGGAATGACCCCTCATGACTAGGAAACAGAGAAAGAAGACTGGAAAGAAATCTATGAATTTAGAAGGAGAGAGTCGGAAGAGAGACAAAGGAGAAACCAAGGCAGAGAATCGGATTCAGGGAGAGAGAGGCGGAAACAGGAAGCATGTCGGGGGGCAAGAGAAACAGGGCAGAATGAGGTTAAGAAGACAGAGATGGGGAGACAAAAAGACAGAGAAACGCTCGAGGAAGGAAAAGAGCCAGAAAGAGACAGGAAGTCTTCCCTTCAGGGAGAGAAGGATAGAGGAGGAAGAAAAAGACAAAGAGACAGAGAGACAAGCAGAACGAGGCAGAGACAAAGACAGAGAGAGAGAGCAAGACACCTGCAGAGGGGAAGGAGATGGAGAAGGGGCTGCCACAGACGGGGCAAGGCACAGGGGACTGAAGACACCACAGGAAGCTGGAGACAGAGGGACTGACTGACACACCCAAAGACCACTGGAGACAGAGGGAGAGGGGGAGAGGCACTCAGAGACTGGGAAGGCAGGAAGGGGGAGACACTAAGTGATAAAGTGTGTGTGTGGGGTGGGATGGGGGCAGCAGGAGTAGACAGAGGCAAGGAGGGAGGGGGTGTGAAGAGGAGGAGGGGGAGATGTCGTCGCCAGAGCTGGGGGGGACAGCGGACAGAAATGGAATGTGAGTCTGGGCATGAGGCTCACAGATGCGTCGGCTCCGGTTTCAGCTGGGGCAGTTGGTTGCTGGGGTGGGGGGGATGGTGGGGGGGAGGAGGAGAGCTCACAAGGGGGGGGGCTGTTGCCATGGCTGCAGGCACTGCAGGGGCACAGTCTGCTGGCACTTGGAGGTCTGGGCATGGTAGGGGGCTGACTTGGGGGAAAAACAGGGGGAGGGTGATGAAGAAGGCTGGCCCCTGCCCTGGGGGCTCTACCAGGAAGAAAGTTTCCAGACAGAGGATGGGAGATGTTGGGAACGGAGAAAAGCTCTGGGCCCTGCTCCACTCCATGGGGGCACACCATGCTCTGGGTTGCCTGTGGGCATCCCTGGTTCCCCACCTGTGCCTCAGGCTGGCCCTTGGGGATCCTCTTTCTTGTCCCCTCCAGTCTAGCTGAAGATCCCACATGCTGCCGCTGCTGCTTCTGCTTGCAGGGGAGCAGCAAGATTGTGAATTCAGGATCTGTAATCCTAACGCAGAGCCCAGGCCTACCGGGCTCCAGTTGCCAAGGCGACGGAGGGTCAGAGGGCAGCGCGGGGCGCCCGCTCCTCCAAGTCAGAATCCCAATTGTTAAAGCCCAAGAATAAACAGCTGAAGCGGCCGTGGGGGGGCCGGGAGGGGGGCTGAGGTCTGCATCGGCTCAGTGTGGTGTTGTCAAGCGAGATGTCACTAATTGTCTGAAGGAACGGGCTGAGGCAGCTCTTAACTGCTTCTGTACCACCGGAGACACCTTGGCTGCCTGGCCCCATCCCCTGGGCCTCCCAGCATTCCACCAGGCCAGCCTGGTGGTGGTGGGGGGTGGTGCTTGCCCAGCACAAACCCTGCCTCCCTTGCACTGAATCCCTACATACCTTGGCTCCCAACCCTCCTTGCGGCTCAACTTGGAACCTCCCACCTGCAAACTAAATGCCTTATGTCCCCAGAACCAGTACCCCCAATTACTGGAACCACACTACTCCTTACAGCCCAGAGGTAACACTTTGGCCTACAAAAGCCCTCCCAGCTCCTCCATCACTGTTTCTTCCTCATCCTCTCAAGAGCCAGAGATTCTGGTTCAAGGTGTGTGAATTGCAGAGGAAAACAGATTTCGGGTTCCTCTGATCTTTGGTGGGGGGGTGGGGGGAGAAGCCCTCCTACGGGGAGAGAGGAGGATTATGCCATCCTTCTTTGCAATTCCCTACTTAGTCACACACCAGAACTAAAGGCCTGAATGGAGCCTGGATACCTCATTTCTAGCTTTGATTCTTCTACCTATTTGCTGTGGGACTTCTGCCAGGATATTTTCCCTCCATGAGCCTGTCTCTTCATTTATTATCCATCCTAAACATTCAGTAGTGCCTATTCTGAGCCATGCCATGTCTGGAACCACTTCCCAGAGGAACTTCCAATCCAGTGGGTGCGAAAGGCTCATAATACAAGGTGGAAAGCAATCAGAGATCTATCAGGTAAGATATTCCATGAAAGACCCGTAAAGGCCTGGTACACAGTAAATGGTTCAGTAGACAGCTGCTGGTGTTAGTAGCAGTCAGTACTGGTATGACTGAGGATCGCTAAAAGGGTGTAGGTAATAAGAAAAAAGATTGGTGGGGGGTGGGGGAGAGGTCGGTTCTGGAAGGCTTCCTGCAGAAAGTGGTACCTGGTAGGATTTGGACAGGTGGGCAAGAAGGTTGAGTGCTCCAGGAAGAAAGGAGGTCTTGTGAGGTTCTTCAAAGAGAGCAGCTCGGTTCGCTCTCAGGGTCGTGTGCTCAGCCCCGCCCAAGGCAGGAAGGGCGAAGCCTTTCAATGGTCTCCCCGCCCCGTGGGCCGGCCCTGCCGCCTCCTCCACCCACGGCGCCTCCAGCTCTCAGAGCGCGGAGCCTGGAAGGGGCGGGCCGCCCGTGGGCACGGCTCCCAGAGATTGGTAGCACCTGGGTGACGTCACGTGGGCGGGGCCAGGACTCCAAGCACGCCCCCTACCCCAGACCACTCCCCGCCCCCCGCACCCCCAGCTCCAGGCCCGAAGCGTGGATCCCCCCGGGAGGGGGCGCTCAGGCAGCCTCGCAGCCCCCTTAGGTGGCCGGCGCGGCTGGGGCGCTGTCCCGTGGGCTGAGAGCCGGGCGCAGAAACAGGGGATCCCCCAGAGAGGGCCCAACCCGCCCCGGGGTTGGGCTTGTACAAAAGGCAACTTGTTCTTTCTTGGGATGCCTGCGCCTTCTCAAACATACCTACAGCCACACTCCGGGGACAGGCTACACCCACACATGGCTGCACAAACCCGCCGGGGTAGGCAGCAGAGGGGGCTGTCGCCAGCCTCAGAGGTCGGCTGTTAAGAAGAACCTTGCCCCAACCACCCCTTGCTACAGACTAAACATCATTTACCTCACCCCATCCAACCCCAAGTGACCTGGATACTCCCACAGCCTCACGCAGAGCCCTGGGGACACTGACCCCGTCACAGTCTCGTAACTCTCCTCTTCCTGAGACCAGCTGTAGCTCACCAACTCCTCTGGAGCCTTGGGACACAATGAGGCCCATTAAGGGTTACTTTTTACTGAGTACTTGCTCTCTCCCAACCCTCACGATTGCCCTTTATGATGAAGACGATCAGTCCCATTTTGTAGTTGGGGAAACTGAGGCTTAGGTTAAAAAGTTTGTCTGAGACAGACAAGGATTTGAACCCAGGTCAGGCTTGACTTCAGAGTCCATGTTCTTCTGTGTATTATCTCTGTAACGACCCCATCACACACAGCAAAGCCATTTCAGAGTCAGGGTAATTCACCAGCCCAAACGCATCGTAATGTCACTGTCTAGTAGCTGGCAGTTTCTCTCACCAATCAGTGTGTGTGTTGAGGGCGGGTAGTCTCCTAACTTTAAGCTTCCTCAATCCTCAGTGTTGGCCATCAGAGTCATAAATGGAACACAGAATGGGAGCAGGGCCACAACACGCTACCTCTAACCTTTCCAGCAAGCTCACCTCCACCTCCCCTGACCTTAGGATGACAAAGCACTGCCATACTGGCTGGGGCTCCAGGCCTGGAGCTCTCCCTGACCCCTTAGGCCAGGACCCTCCCCTACCCCTCATTGCCTGCTGAGAACAAGTTGAAACAAACTCTTCCTGGGGATGTCAAAGTACCTTTCCTGGGGGAGGCAGCTCTGTGATCCCCTGAGCAGGGCTAGGGAGAAGGATCGGGTTACTCCTTCCCCAGCTGTGCCTGGACTCCTTGGGGCTGACCTTTCACCTCATCCAGGCCAGGACCCAAAGGGGACTGGAGTCCAGCCCTCACCTCCTGTTAACCCTCTGCATTCTTCATCTTAAAATTCCAGAGCCCCCATGGGGTGGGGGTGGGGGGGTCCTCAGGAAGTCCAGCCGGGCATGCCAACCTTTCCCCACCATCCCATCCTGGGGTCTGGTTTCCCAGAGAGCTTTACAGAATGCTCCTCCCTGCCCCCTGCCCAAGCTGCCCTGCCCTGGCGGGATCAGATACCTCCGCCCAAGCAGCTGAAAATGACCTGGGCTATTTTCGCTCTGGGATCACATTGCAAACTCCCCCTGGAGCTGGCAGCTTCCCACAGTCCCTCCAGACCACTGCCCCTCACTTCCTCATCCCTCACCCAGAACCACTGACCAACAGGACAGGAGGGCTGTTAGAGACCACTGGCCTAAGCCCCTCACATGGGGAGACTGAGCCCACGGGGAGTCAGGCACAAGGTTGGGCAGAGAACCAGGCTGTCTGTGTCCCCGCCCAGGTCTCTTTCTACTGTCAAGCACAGCCTGCTCTGTACCCTAGATCTTAGAGCCTCCGACCCAGCCAAAAATCCAGCCGACCTCCTCCAAGCACCAGAAAGTCACAGTGGAGACTACCCACAAATCTCTGCGCCATCCTGCATGTGGGAAACTGCTTCCGCAACACACTTTTCTTTGTTTAGAGTTGGGACTGCATCTGTACCTGTGTCACAGTGACAGGGACCACGGGAATGTTCTGGGGGTGCAAACTAGGAGGAAAGACAGGGAGACAGTTCCAGAGGGACAGGAGGCTGATACAGGCTTCCAGAGGTTTACATTGCACAATCCTTCGAAGTTCCCAGCAGCCCCGTGCCCCACCTTCTCGGTACCCCAACTCCCCAAATCCTACACACCCAGCCCCCTCCAGGTCCCTACCTCTCCACCTCAAGCCTCATCCTCCTGGGCAGGAATGTGACTGGTCAGGTCTGAGTTGACCACATGAGTGGCTATAAGGCGACAGACGCCCCCCCTCTTCCTCCCATCTCCCCAGCCTGGAGGGGAGCTTACATACCAAGGTGGGGGGAAGAACTGCTTTAACCCTTTGCAGCCAGGCTTTCAGGGTGAAAAAGAAGGGTCCTCCTCTATTTCCAGTGGCCCCTCCCCTACAAGTGCTGCCAGCCTGGGCGGTGCAGGCAGAACCTACTTCACCCAGGAGGTAGAATGGGGGTATTTGCCCTGCTAGTCCCTGTTAAGGAAACTTATCCTTTGCTACCCCAAGTGTTTAGTCTCATCTCCCATGACATTTAGAAAAACAGTCATGAACTGGAGCTGAGGGAAGAGAAGGAAAGGAGGTATCATGAACCCCAACCTCAGGAGCTCCTAGTCTGATGGGAGAAATACAACCTCGCCCTGGGGAGTCTGAGGGGGGAGACCAGGCACAGAGGCTGGGACAAAGAGCTGAGAGCAGAGAAGAGCACGGAGCTGCGCAGAAGTGGGAGGAAGCCAGGGCAGGAGCAGAACAAGCCAGGTGGGGTCAGATCGGGCAGGCTTCCCGGAGGCCCCTCGGCCCACACCCCTCCCCCTAGGCTCTGGAATCTCGGGGGTCAGGGCTGAGGGACAACCCCGCCCCCTGCTCCCCTCGGGCTCAGGAATTCCACCAGCCAAGGGTTGGGGGGGCCTGCTTCGGCCTGAGTCCAAGTTGGCTCTCACTGGACCGGGAACTACAGCTCCTCCTTGGCCCCCCACCCCCACCCAAGCCCCTGGGCTGGCCCCCGGCCCCCTCCCTCCCCCTCCCTGGCTGGCACGGTGTGTGCCAGGCACTGGCAGAAAACAAACCCGCCGGGGTGGGTTTGCAGGGAGCGGGGTAACCTTGACACAGTTGCGGCAGTCGCTAATGGCAGACACACACTCCGCCTGTTCTGGGGGGACTGTTGCCGTTGCTAGGAAACCAGCAGCCGCGTGAATGGAAATGGGTCAGTAAACCTGGGGAGAGATAGTGTGACACTCGAACCACTGCAGCTGCTCCAGCCCACACTGAAATCCCTCCTCTTCAATATTTATCACTCCCGCCTGGGCCCTCAGCTCCTGCCAGGCCCTGCACCAGCCTGGACCTCAGCATCCACCCTGTGCCCCCCCCCACCGCTGCCAAGGCTCTACAGAGGAGGGGGAGAAAAGAGATGGTGGGGGCTGCTTATCCACTCCTTGGGGGTCCTCCCCAGGAGGGATGGAACTGGCTCTGGAGGAGATTGAACAGGAAACAGAGTCTAATCCCCTGGCGGGGAAGGGGTTAAAAGGTCAATTCACGCCTGGTCCTGATTTAGGCACCGTGGTAAAATTACTGCGAGTGTGAGCGGGTTGTGACTGCCTGCTAGCCTACCTGTGGAGGGACTGATGAAGACAGACCGCTCTCCCAGTGTGTAAGAGATGGAGGAGGAAGAGGCACCTAAAGCATGGCCAGGATGCTCCCACAGCCTAAGAACACCCTCCCTAGCAGCCTGGCAATGTCCCCAAGATGGCTCAAGGCTTCCTAGCAGCCAGAACCGACGCCCCTCGTACAATCTGATAGCACCCCAAATGGACAAAAGCTGCCTAACTGCCTTATAATGCCATCCTGTACAGATACTCTCCGAAAACAGCCAGACTCTTGCTGATGACTAAACCTTGACAACACCCTTACACAGATACCCCCACATGAGAATGTGACAACAGCAATTCCGAACAGTACGGTTCAGCACAGCACCTATAAACAAGCTGACAATCCTGGGCACAGGCAAAACTGTGTCAGACTGTTGAATATTCCAACACTTCCCCGTGAGGCTGGTGCCTCCCCAACAGCCTGCCCTAACCTAAAGCCTGACTCTGTGGTTCATCTGGTTTTTTTTTTCCTCCCTCCCATTGTCAGCCTCCTTGTCTTGCATACACCAGTAAACTGGCCCTGTGACCACTCTTCTGGACCGTCCCACAAGCTAACTGCCTCATGCACCGCGCCCCCCATTCCCTGGAGGCTGACTGGTCACTGACACACACATTCCCTTCCCCTAGAAGCAAGGAGTCTCACAGCCCCGCCTGACACCAGCTCTTGTTCTTAGGCACAGGCCTCTCTATTGACAGGGAATCAGTAGCACCACTTGGGTGATATGCCCCCCTCCACCCACCACAATCTCAGCCAGTATCCTTGGAGGGTGTGTCTTAGGGAGGGAGGCACTCCAGCTTTCTGGGGTGGGGGGGCCGGGTGGAATATACCTCAACAAGAATCTCCCAGCTGACTCGGTTCTGTGTGCTCCTATCTCCTAGGATACATCAGTCAACACAGGCTCCGAGCCTGTCAGAGCTGGAAGGTGCCTTAGGGAGTCACTAATCCAGCCTCCTCCTCTATGCAGGAGGAAACCGAGGCCCAGAGAGGGGAAGCAGCCTGCCCAAAGCCACACAGCCCTTCTTTTCTAGTCTCTGAGAGTCCTCTGTGATAATGGGGGTTGGGGGTAGAGGACACTCAGCCCAGAGTGAGATGGAACTGGATTAGCTGGGAGAGGGAGGGTCTGTAGTCCTGGAGAGCTTATGAGAACTGCGCTGCGGTGTCTTCAGATACATGGGACCCTGGCAGCCTCAGAATCTGGGGTCCACATGGATTTGCTCAAATTTGTACTTTGCCAAAATGATCTGGTACACATTCACCTCCAACCCACTTTCTATTCCAGGGCTCCAGAGAGCTCCCTCCCCAAATCAAAGGTGAAAGGAGGCTGCTCTGTTCCCTATACCTCGCCTAGAACGTCTAGGGAATCCCTGCCTTTTTTATTATTATTACTACTTTTTGGCAGTGGCACATGAGAGCTTAGTTCCCAGACCAGGATCGAACTTTCGCCCCCTGCAGTGGAAGGGCACCGTCCAGAGCACTGGACCACCAGGGAAGTCCCTGCTTTTTGTTATTTAAATAGATCTCTGCCACGGAGCCTTTGGGATGCTGCGAAAGAGATTTTCTGCAAGGTAATTTTTATTTCAACTCCACTTTGCAGAAAAGCAAAATGAGGTTCACAGAGGTGGTGTAGTTTGCTCAAGTTCACACAGACAACAAATGGAGCCTTGAGTTCCTTCCAGTACACAGGGAAGGCCCATCCAACAGGAAACAGGGAGAACTGGGGGGAGGAGGGGTAGGAGGAGAGGGAAGGGTGGGAGTTGACACAGGCCCAGGCCCAACATCCTGGGCTGAGGGGGAGCCAACAAGCATTTGAATTTGAATCTGGGTATCTGGGTTCCACCCCCACCCACTCTAGCTGAGGTGGAGTGAAAGGTCAGCAAGAAGATGAGAGGGAGAGGAAAGCAGAATTCCATCAGCTTCCCAGCCAGCCTGGACCATACTCCAGGGAGCTGGGCCAGGGGCTGCCCCAACTTCTCAGGCCCAGAGCTCTCTGCCAGCCCCTGCCCCCACCCCCATCCCAACAGTAGAAGGAGTGAGAAGACCCCACCCCTTCCCTGGACCTCAGTTTCTCCATCTGTACTAAGAGCTAGCCTCTGGTGGTTTTGTCGCTAAGCCGTGTACGATTCTTGCAATACCATGGACTATAGCCCACCAGACTCCTCTTTCCATGGGATTTTCCAGGCAAGAATCCTGGAGTGGGTTGCCATTTCCTTCTCCAGGGGATCTTCCCCACCCAGGGATTGAACCCAAGTCTCCTGCATTGCAGGCAGATTCTTTACCAATTGAGCTACCAGGGAATTCCCAGGTTAAAAAAAAAGAAAGCCTAGCAGGAAGGATTTCTAAGGGCCCTTCCAGCTTTAACAATGTGGTGACCATCCTGATTCTCAGCCTCCAGAGCAAATGTGTAAGTCTCTCCCCCAGACTGGAGCTGAGAATAACGGTAAGTGTGTGTTCAGTAAATAAATGAACACTCAATAGAACCAAGCTCCTTCCATCTTTCCCAGCCCAATTGAGAGGCACTACTTACCTTGCAAGGCCAAATTTCTCAGGGCTTTTGGAGAAGAGATTCAAACACTTTTGAAGGCTCTGAGTGGGGCTGGCTGTCTCATACACAGGTGCCCTTTATTTCCTGTCCTGACTGTATGCAGACACTATGGGAATTGCTTTAAATATTGTGCAACTTTAAGCCCCACCACAAGGCCGCGGACTACCTTCTAATTCGTTTTTGTTTTGTTTATCTTTGTTGTGGCCTACCTTCTACCATCCATTTCAAATGAGCAAAGGGACTAAGGAGTGAGGGGGCTTGCTCAAGGTCACTCAGCCAGGGAGCGACAGAGAAGGTATCAGAACTGTACCTTCGATCCCCTCGGCTTCTTTCACGCAGTGAGGGTTTGCTGGGTTGGGGCAGGACATGAAGTGGAACAGGGACCACTGGCAAGTGCGGGGGGGGCGGGGGTGGGGTCCAACCCAGGAGGGGGAGGTGCCTGCTGAGTTGCCAAACGGTTCCACGGTTTGCAGAGCACCAAACGGTACTGGAACTAGCGAAGTGGTGGGAAAGCATCCCTTCCCCTCCCCCACAAAGGGTAAGGTAGACCTCTTTCCCTCCCGCAAGCCAGCGTGCCAAGAGTGAGCCCTAAGGGGTCACTTACCTACTCCCCTGGATCTCAGGGCTCCTTGTAAAAGGAAGCCCTCCCGGGAGCCCTTTTCTGGATTCCCAGACCTGCAAGGTGCAGAGCCGGCCCCCCAAAGAAAGCTGCCGCAGCCGTCGAGAAAACTATCCAGGATTTTTCTGGCCCATCCGACCCCCACCGGGTCCGCAATTGCGAGGAATGGGGGTGGGGGTTCTTGTGAGCTGGCTGCCTCACCTCCCTCCTAGAAGCCCTCGGGGGGCCATGAGCTTGAGCAGGAGGCTCTGGTCTGCAGCCCCAGCGGTTCTCGGGCCGAACGGTCCGCGGCTTTTCCCGCCGCCGCCTCTCCGGCTACCTGGCAGGCCTGAGCGGCCCTCAAGCCTTGCCACCCCCCGCCCCCCCATCCCTCCCAGATGAGGCCTGAGCTACTGACTCCTGGAGGAGGTGACGGGCCGAGAGGGAAACCAGGCGGCTGGGGGAGGGGCGCCGCCTGCACCTGGTCCCTCTAGGCCGCCCCGGCCGGGAGGGGGCGGGACTGGACCCCAGCCAGACCCCCCGAAAAAGCACGGCGGGACACGGAGGCGGTGTGTGCAGCTCGTCTCGCCTGGTGCGCCGTGCGGAGGCGGGGCGGGAGATCTCTTACCCTCCCCACCCCACCCCCTATTACCCTCGCCGCGGGGGCGCCCCCTAGGGTCGAGCTGCAAGGCGCCCCTTCCCGAGCCGCGCGCTCAGCCCGCTCCCCCGGCCGGCCGCGCTCTCCAGCTGCAGGAAATTCCAGAAGCTCTCCATCATCCCGGCGCAGCGCGCAGCCCGGGCTGCCAAGGCTCCCCGAAGGAGAGCCACATGCCGGCCGGCCGCGCGGCCCGCCCTCGGTTCCCCCCGCCACCCCCGCCCCACGCCGCCTCCAACCCGGCCGGGCAGCCACGTCGGGCCGGGCGGGGGGCCCGACCGGCCGCCCCTTCCCGCGCCCCGGGCCCAGCGGAATGCGTGGCAGCCCCGGCCGGGGGCTATTTTCAGCGGGAAGGGGAGCGGCCCGGCCTCGGTGTTTTTTGGCTTTTTCCTGGCCCCCGGCCCGCCAGCCCGGGCCCTCGGCTGCCCGCGCAGTGGAGAGGGGGTCACGTGGCGGGGGGAGGCTGGTGGAAAGGGAGGGCCGCCGCGATCCGGCTTGGGGCTCGGGCCCCGGCCCAGGCCCAGGAGGCGCCCGGCGGCGGTGCGGACCTGCGCTTCTCGGCCGAGGCAGAGCGGCGGGATTATTAATAGAGCGCCTGGCTCCGGCTGCGGCTCCACGGCGCCCGCTACCTGCACGCCCCTCCTCCGGTGAACACGGGCGGCCAGGGCACTCCCTCCCCAGCGACGGACTCAGGCCTTACTGGATGGCGCGGCTATGCACCAGTGGCCAATCACCGGCCTCGATTTCCTTACCTGTAACTTGGGGATGAGCCTTACCTGGCTTTACAAGAGGGGTTACGGAAATAAAGGTTTTGCTCGCCGTATGCCTCTCCTTGGCCAAAACGCCTTCTCTTTTGGGAGCCTCAGTTTTCTCGTTCATAAAATGAGGGAGTCCGAAAGAACTCTTAACAGAGGAAGAATCCCTTATATTTGAATAACGCATTTTCACTACAACCTACTTGAGCTCATGGACTACCCAGGGACAAGAACCAATACTGGGCACTTGCCCTGTATAATTTGCATGCAGTAAACTCATTTAATTAAAAAGTTCCCATAAAGGAGGTAATGTTCCTTTTTTGCTGATGAGGAAACTGAGGCTCTAAGTTAAGTGACTCTCCAAAAGTCACACAGTGGCAGGGGCCAGAATCAGATAAGCTCTGGCTCCAGAGTCTGAGTAACCACTGAACTAGAATGCCCTGAGACAAGCAGGACAAACACTGTCCCCTTTTCATCGAAGGGTAAACTGAGGCTCAAAGCGATCTGTCCCAAGTTGCCTTTGCCCAGTTAGTGGCAGAGCTGAGCGTCTAACACAGATTTCCAACTCCTAGTCTAATGCCCTGTGCAGCACTCTGAAGCTGTTCAACACTCTGAAGCTGTTCAGTTCCTGCCCTGGGGTAGCGAGTGGGGCCCTAAGATGGGATCTAGAAATGGGCACAGAACTGTGTCCAGGGCCCTGAGGGATCACACTCTGCTCTCAAGGGTCAGGCCCAGACTCCCAGGCCCCCAGGATTTACTAATCCACCAAATTCTAGACTTAGCCCAGCCTTCCCATGAGAATGAAGACACGTGAGAGTGAGGAGAGATGACATGCAGGGGTAACAGCCTGGGAGAGGGCCTGGAGTTGCTTCCTGTCCCCCTCCACTACCCCTTAGCAAGGAAGCACAAAGGTTGGCAGGCCCCCTACTCCGCCCCGGAAACCTGGCAGTTTATTTCTGTCTCTGGGCCCCCTGTTTC
Source organism: Bos grunniens (assembly GCF_055505025.1). NCBI lineage: Eukaryota > Metazoa > Chordata > Mammalia > Artiodactyla > Bovidae > Bos > Bos grunniens. The sequence goes on from NC_141166.1 coordinate 11,281,662, forward strand.
CACAGAGTCAGTCCAGGAAGGCTGGCAGCAGCTGGCTTGGAGGGGTGGAGCTCCTGCTCCCTCAAGGGTCCAGCTGCTACCCTGCCCCACCCCCACCTGCCAGACCAGACGGGACTCAGAGGTGACGCTGGGAGGAAGGAGGGAGAGCTGGAGGCCAGTTGGTCAGGACTCCAAGGGAGGGACACCACCAGCACCACCACCTCCTCCTCCCAATCCAGAGCCTAGATGCTCTCCCAGGATAAGCCAGTCTATACCCAGTTCAGGTCTGCTAAGAATATAACTTCCGGTGTGACCAGCTCTATTTACTCCAGGTCATTCTGGCTCATCACTCCTCTGGACCCTGGTCCCAAAGAAAAGCCTGCTTCCAAACTGCCCGACGTTGGAAGAATATGCACCCAATGTGGTATAAATTAACTACTGGGCGCTGGGAATGTGGCTAGCTGGAACTGGGATGTGCTGTAAGCTTTTGAAGTCTAAATATGAAAAAAAGAATATAAAATAGCACAATGATTTTTTACAATGGTTTTATGTTGAAATGATTACATTTTTGATATATTGGGTTATATAAGATATATGATTAACATTAATTCACTTCTTTCTTTTTACCTTATTTAATGTGGCTACTAGAAAATGCAGATTCATATGTGTCCCCTATTACATTTCTATTGGACAGGTCCTGTCCTAGATCATATGGTGTTCTGGCTTTGGACCAAGACTTTGCTTGCTGTAGATCAATATCTGTGTGGCTTTAGCTCATCCACTTCCCCATGTTCAGACCACAGCCTTATGTGTGGGTCTAAATCTTACCACCCCACACCAGCCCTTCCCAGCTTTCTGTGAATCTGGCTCAGCCAGAGATTATGCCTTAGTCTGTCTGAAAGCACGGTCTAGTACATTTCTTGATCACCAGTTCTCAATATCTAGATCCAGCAAGAGAGTGGCTCTAGATCACCCAGTCTTGTTGCTTAGATTACTGTCTAGTCATGTTTGAGATCTAGCCATCTACAGGAAGAATAAGGTTCTAGACCAGGGGTTGGCAACTATGGCCCAAGGGCCAAATCTAGCTTGCTGTTTGTTTTTAGGATTCAAATTTGATTGGTTCAGAGCCATGCTCATTCATTTTACGCACTATGAATGTTTTCAAGGTACAGTGGCAGAACTGAGTAGTCATGACAGAGACCCAGTGGTCTATAAAGCCCAAAACTTTTACTATCGAACTATTTACAGAAAGTTTCCAATACCTATTCTAGATGACCAGCAAGTCCCACCCACCATAAATCTAGATTCCAGCCTGAGATGATGGCCTGGTCTAATCCAGAAAACCTCCCCCTAGATGGTACTGCTGATCCGGTTCTAAACCAGAACCTAACACGCACCCATGCTGATTGGGTTCCAGATTCCACTCTGATCTCAGGAGAGGGGCCTCAGTACTCTTTTCTGGGTTGGAAAGGGTGTTCCCTCTTCCGAACTTTCCTAGAGAGATCAAGGCTCATTGGCCCTTGTCAATGGCCTTGGGAAGGGGGAGGGAGGGTAGATTCCAGAGACAGCACTGGAGGCTGAGTCAAGAGTCAGGGGTAAGCTCTTCCTGCCAAGGGGGCAGGACATAATCAAGCCAAGAAAACAGAATAGCCCCTCCCCTTCCCAACAGGCTCCAGAGCAGGTCACTTAGCTGGGGGTTGTGTGGGACAGCTACCAACACCCTGGAAGCTAGACAAGGCACCTCCAAATGGAATCTTCCCCTACAGCCACCTGTGCCCATCATCTCAGGACTCCATGGTTTTACTCTTGCGCTGCTTCTCCACGGCTTTCTTTGAAAATCCCCCCGCATCTACTCTCCTCTTGCCATTTCTCCTTACTCCATCCAAAAATCCTAGCCCTTAACCTAAGGAGCTAAGATCTCAAGCTCTAGAGCTGACACAGCCAAGCTTCAATTCCAGCTCTGACTTTGGGCAAGTCACTGCACCTCTCTAGGCCTCCTCAGCTTCCTTATCGGTTAACAATAAAACAATGGTACCTGCCTCATTGGGTTGTTGAGCAGACTTAACAGGATTATGATGTATATAATAGCACTTTGCCCAGCACCTGGCCCATAATAAGCATGTAATGCTAGGGACTTCCCTGGCAGTCCAGTGGTTAGGATTTCATGCTTCCACTGCAGGGAGCCTGGGTTCAATTCCTGGTCAGGGAACTAAGATCTCACATGCCGTGGCATGCCCCCCCTACCCCTGAAAAAAGCATGTAATGCTAGTTGCTATTTTTTCTATTATTGATGATCTAGCTTGTTTCCATGAATGGTCTTTGACAAGTTTGTAAACCTCTAGCAAATTTTAACCAAAATTTGCTTTAGTATTTTTTCTGAAGAGGTCCATCATCTTCTCAAAATGGATTCTTAGCCCACAGGGTTAAAAAAAAGGAGGGGGGTGGTGGGCGGCTTTAGTTCAATCCAAATAAGGAAACAGGTACAGAGGGAAAAGGACTAGCCCTGGGTCCCTCAGAAAATGAGAGGCAAGGAGTACTCTGGTGGACTCGGTGTTTTCACTGCTGAGGGTCTGGGTTTGATCCCTGGTAGGGAAACTAAGATTCCTCAAGCAGCACACGGCAAGTCCAAGAAAAAAAAGTAAATGCGAGGCAGACCCAAGGCTAGCACCTAGAAGCAGGGTATCCCAGGCCCCACTCTGTCCATTAGTCCAAGCGGTCTTTCTGGTCTGACTTCCTCATCACTTCTTGCCCAGTCAGCTATGGCAGTCCCCCAGAGGGGTCCTCACTTCCAAACACCTCCCCTGAATCTGCTCCACCTAGTGCTAGATTCTTCTTCCTCAAATCTCATTCTCATGACACCCGTGTCCCTGCTCCAGAAACTTTTAAGAGCTCCCCACCGCTGAGGACGACATCAAGGCCGAGGTCTCCATCCTGCTATTCAAGAGCTGGATGGCTAGCTCCGGCCCTGCAACCTCCTCACTGTTCTCTCTGGTCTGGTCAGCCCTCCCCCCTCCCCCATATTCTCCATACCACCCCCACACTCACTCAGTTCTGGACAGCTTCTGCCCCTCTGTTCAATCATGCAGTGTCTCAGGGCCAGCCTGCTGCTGCCCCCGCTCTGCCCTCAGGGTTGCCCCTGGGTCCGGCCACTTCGAACTCACTCTGATCAGGCCATGCCGAGGTATGCTGACCACAGCTCTGGCCCTGGAAGGAGGCCCCTGCTCCTCCTCCCCAGCTCCGCCCCACCCCGAGATGCTAACCCACCTTGGCCCCTGTCTATATCCACCCCCTGTCCCCCTGCCACCCCAATTAACCTCTCCTCTAGACTTTTAGGAACAACACTCTTCTTGTCACAGGGAGTCATTAGGAGTCAGGCACTGCAGCCTGTCCTCAGAGTCATGATTCCAAGGTCAGATTCTTTTCTTTGAGCCTCAACGTTCTCATCTATAAAATGGGAACTGCAATACCTACACCTCGAGTGATTCTAATGAAGGATAAATGCCTCATAAACTGCAAGGCACTTTTTTCTGCTACAACCTGTCCTGCAAATAATGTTATAATATAGCCATACAATAATTCTACACAATAGCCTCTATTTATAAGTTTACTTCAAACTACAACCACCCCATAACCCTGGCAGTCCCCAAGCCCTTTCCATGTTTTGTTTTTCTCCTTGACACATATCGCCATCCAGCAAGCCATATATTTCACTGGTTTTCGCGTCGTTACCCTCTGAATATAAGCTCTTTGAGGCCAGCGATTTTTATCTACTTTGTTTTCTGCTGTGTGCCTAAGGGTGCACTTGGTAGCTGAGGAATAAATGAATGAATCAAGCACTTTCTACGTGCCCAGCACTGCACGAAGCCCCCCTCACAGATGGTCTTGTCTTAGGAGAGAGGTACCTTATTTTGAGAAGGAGATATCAAGCGACTTGCTCTGACCACACGGTAGGAAGTAGCCTGACTAGAATGTCCAGGACCTGCCCTCTTGATCACTGTGCTCTATTTCCTGTCCAGATGGGAGGTTATTTCTATTTCTACATTAGCTAGGCCTCTAGAATCTGTCACCCTCCCTATCTCCCTGGGGCTGTCACTCTCCCTGTGCCCCTGAGGCCTCCAGCCCTCCCAATCCTCTTTCTGACCTCCCTTAGCCATCTCCGGCAGCTTCTCGGCCCTATGCCATGCTGCGTGCTGACCTCAGGGCCTTTGCTGATGTTGTGCGCTCTGCCAGGAAGGCACTGGCTTGTCATCTCTTTCAACTCGGCCTGTTTCTTAAGACCCACCTCTTCTGAGAAGCCTGGCAGCTAATCTTCCCTCACTGTCTTCCCTCAGTTGTTTACTGCTGGGAAAACCCACCAGAGAGGCAGATGCTGACTTGGTCCATTCCTCACTATCTGCCCAACCTGGAGGCTCTGCCCATGTCTGTCCCTTTCCTGGCCAGGTCTCTCCCTCCTTCCTCTCCTGGATCACGGCCCCCACCCCATGCCATCTCTCAATCAAGTTTAAAGCTTTGTAAATCAAGAGCCTGGCCTTTGAGTCTCTCAAACCCCAGCTCCACCTCCACCAGCTGTGTTTCTTTGAGCAGGTCACTGCACGTCTCTGGACCTGTTTGCTACCTGCAAAAGGGGGATGACATGATCCCCTGTCTCATGAGCTGACCTGCCCAGCACATAGTAAGCACTCATCACCTATCAGCTTGTGATCAGGATGTTGTGCCTCCCCATTTAGGCAAAGACCCTGAAAACCCTCAGCCTCCTTTTTCTCCTACCTGAACAGTCCCCTGCCTTCTGAAAATGACTGATGAAGATAATAAGATCACTAACGTGTATTGACTGTTTATTATTTGCGGTGAATAGAGATATGTCTGGCACCCAGCAGGTGCTCAATATTGCTTATTATTTGTTTATTTATTTATCTGGCCACGCCGGGTCTTAGTTGCAGCACACTGGATCTTCGATCTTTGTTGCGGCACGCGGGATCTCTAGCTGCAGCATGTGCGATCTAGTTCGCTGATAAGGTATCAAACCCAAGGCCCCCGCATTGGGAGTGAGGAGTCTTAGCCACTGGACCACCAGGGAAGTCCCCTCAATATTGCTTATTGAATAAATGAGTTAACTAGTTTAATCCTCAGAATACCCTTTGGCGGGGGGGGCACTATTATTATACCCATTTTACAGACAAGGAAATCGAGGCCCAGAGAGGGTAAGTGACTCGTCATGGTTGGGATTTACACCTCAGCAGTCTGATTCCAGAGCCAAGACCCTCACTGGCCTCCTCATCTTCACTATTCCCATCCTGATCTGCTCCAAAGCCAGCCCCAGGGGCAGGTCCCTTTCTTTCTCTGGGTGTTGAGCCTTTCTCGGGTGCTCACTGGGCTCCAGATTCAGAGCTCAAACCCTTCATATTTTGTCTCATTTGAGCCTCACAAAACGCTATGGAGTCAGTGCCATCATTATTTCCCCATGACAGGTGAGGAGACTGAGAGTGGAGGTCAAATAACTAAGGCCACACAGGATTCCAAGCCCAAACTCTTTCAATTGCATCGGATTTTATGCTGTTTCTCTCCCACTTTCTTACACAACTGTTGCTAACTGGTCACACATGCCTGCCTTGTCTTTCTAGTCAGTCAGACGGCAAGCTCTCTGAGGGCTCAGTTTGAGGCCAACACTTTCGTCAATGTCTCCGTGTCCCCCACCCGCTACCGTGGCCAGCACTGTGGCTGCAGGCCCATGCTCTACAGAGGCTTCCTAACTACTGACCTGCGCCTCCCAGCCAGGCCCACATGGACACTCTGCCAGCTTCCCCCACAAAGCAGCTGTTGATTTGTGGGCTCTTTCTGCCCTATGAGATTTGGGCTTGGTGAGTAAGGGGCTAGATCTCCCTTCAACTGAGACTAGAGGCTCCCCGAAGATGCCACATCTCCTGGGAATTCAGGGCTCCCATGTAGAGCATCAAGGGGAGTGGGATGGTTAGGGTGGCTCAAAACAAGGACTAATGGATCCCACTGTTGCAAGTTCCAAGGCTGCTCCACCAGGTACTGGCTGTGTGACCTTGGACAAGTTACTTAACCTTTCTGAGCCTTACTTTTCTGATACGTGAAATAAAGATAATAATAATGCAGCTACCATGATGACTACATGAATATCTATTTATAAAGTTAGAAGAGTATCTGGGACACAGTAAGTGCTATGTGTTTGTTAAATAAGTAAAAGTAGACTTCCATCTAGCCACGGAAGGGTCACCCTGGTGAAGTACAGTGCAAGTGACAAAGCGAGCCCCAGCTCCAAACAGATAACCGAAGACACCGAGGGAAATGGAAACAGGTGGCAGAGACCTCACGCCTCGGGAAGCCCCTTGTGCCAGGGACCCACTCTCCTCCTCTCCCCACACCCTCAAGAGCCAGAGGACCCCATTTCCTGGCCTCTTCAGTCTTCGGGACCTAATCCCCCTACCCTAAGCCCCAAGCCACTTCCCCTCCCTTCCCTCTACCTATTAACTCTTTCTATATAGCCAGATTGATTATAGACAGAGTCCAGGCCCTGCTTTCCTTCGTTGCTGTGTGACCTTGGACAAGTCACCTAGCCTCTCTGAATCTCACTTCCTCCTCTCTATAGGGGATAATCCTCCCCTGGAAGTCTGTCCTAGAGATTAACTAATAACTGACATCACACCCGTGGATGTGTTCACAGGTATCTGAACATGTGAGTGTCTCACAGGCCTGACCACACGGGATGGGCGAGCTGTTTGGCACCAAGGTGGTGAAGGGAGCTGCCATTTAAAACCGACCCACACTTTATACAAGTTTCCCCAACGGCCCGTAAGCACCACTTAGGTTGCAAGCCAAGTGCCCTGTCCTTTAGTCCACGACCTATGACATAAAAATACAGTTCTTGGGGGACAGGCAGGGGCTTCATGTTGGCCTCTCTTCATGAAGTTACGGCATCTGAGGTTCTGAGGCAGGCCTTAGGGGAGAGGAGGAAGAAGTAGGAGAGGCTACCAGTGAGGGGGAAGACGAGAGTCCCGCTTTGGAGAACTGGGGAGAACAGAGAAGACCCCTGGAGTGAGGGACAGAGGGGCAGAGGGGCAGGCCCCCAAGGCTGTCCAGGGCCCCCACTGCCAACTCGGCAGCTGCCTGGCCCGGCCTTCCACCCTTCCGAAAAGGAAGAGGAGCCAGCGGCAGGCAGCAAGTTACGATAGACCATTACCCGCCGTTAATTAATTAAAATAAACAGCAAATTAAATACAGCAAAATTAAAATAGCACAGGAAATTAATTCTCTGCCAGCCCCACCTCACAGGTGAGATGCTTAAAGAGCCCCTTGCAGCCAGGATTCCGGGCGGCTGGGGGGTCACCAGGACTCGCCTTAGATCACAATTCCAGGCAACACCAAGTAACCATGAACCCAGCCACCCGGGGGTGTTCACTGGCTCTGCCACCCTGAGATTGGCCTCCTGGCTCCTGAATCTCAGGGGACTCTAAGCCCTGGGCCACATTCCTGAACCCAAGCTCTGCTCCTCTGTCAGTGGGCAAGAAGGGTCCTGATGCCCTCTGGGCCAGGGACTGGGCACTGTGCCCTCCTGGGCACATGGCCCACATGTGCCGCCATACGGGTCAAGGCAGGAGGGAAGAGGGACCTTGGCCTTCTCTTCCGGGCTCCCTCTGGGGCTGGAGTTGGGTCCTGGTGCATACCTCTCCCTTCTGTGCGGGGCTCCTGGCCCCTCATTTGGAGTGCCCAGAACCTCCTCCGGGGAACCCCTCATTTTGCTCCTTTCTTTGGCAGAGAATGCTCAGGAAGGAAGCACTGCTGAGGCCCAGAATCCCATGTCTAGCAAAGCTGGCTGGACCAATCCCAGGACATGATACTGGAACTCCCTCCTAAACAAGACTAAACACTTCATCACACAGATGGGGAAACCGAGGTCAAAGAGGGCAAGGCATCTGTTCTCCGTCACCCATGGCTTCCTGGCAGAGCCTGGAGCTAAGTCTCTAATGGACATATTCCATGTCACCTCCAAAACATGGCATTTCTAGAGTGCAGCTCAGTCCTGTGCTGACCTCCCTCTTAGCCTGGCCACCACGGTCTTGCCTCCATAATCCCATCCCACGACCCCCCTTTCCTGTGTCCCACACAACAGCCGGATTAGACTCCTTGCCCTTGGGCTGTTGTTCACATGGCTCCTCCTTGCTGAAGCTCCTTCTTACACTTCTGCCTGCTTAAGTTCAACCCCGCCTCTTTAGGGTCCGGGTCAGTGCCAGCTCTTCTGGGAGCCCCCAGAGCCCTCCTTCTCTTTTAACCTTCCAAGGTGCTCCACCCCCACCCCACTCCCCACTCTCTGCTGTCCACGTGAGCTGTGGCTGTGGCGTGTGAGCTTCTTGAAGCCGCAGACCACCTCGCCTCTGGGCCCCAGCACTTGGCACGGTACTCAGCACTCAGTAGGTGTGCAGTCTCCTCTTCATCTGATGCTCTGCCATGTCCTACTGCTAACTATCGTTTATTGAGCATCTACTACAAGTCCAGCCCCTGTCCTGTCCCATCCTCCCATGATGGACCCAGGGCACAGAGGTTGTGTGACTTCTCCGAGGTCACAGCTCTGAAGCTGGACCCCTACCACGGGCCTTGCTCCCAGATGAGTCTCCTTTCCTTCCCACTCACCTCTTCTAGGTCAGACCACCGTCATCTCCGCACCCTGTCCTGTCACTGAAGACTTCCCATGACTCCGGGGGGCCACTGGACAAAATCCAAACCCTTGAGCATGGCCTCTGAGCTCTGTGACATCTGGCTTCTGCCCTCTTGGCAGCGGTTCCTCCAGTCTCTGAACATCACCTTGGTTTCCAGCCTACCATACCCTGATTCACTGGTAGGTCTGGCATATGCTGTTCCCTCTGCCTAGAACACCTGCCGCCTGCTTCTCCTCCTGTGAATCCCTACTCATGTCTCAACATCGAAGATCAAGGGTTACCTTAACAATCAAGTCAGACGAGACAAGCAGCCAACAAACTGGCCACAAAACCGAGAGCTCAAAGAGGGAAGGACCTCTGTCACCACAGTATGTGCGTGTGTGTGCTCATGCTGCTCAGTCGTGTCTGACTCTTTGCGACCTTATGGACTGCAACCCGCCAGGCTCCTCAATCCATGGATTCTCCAGGCAAGAATACTGGAGTGGGTTGCCACGCCCTCCTCCAAGGGGATCTTCCCGACCCAGGGATCGAACCCGCATCTCCTGCACTGCCAGCAGATTCTTGATCGCTGAGCCACCAGGGAAGCCCGTCTCCACAGTAGTCCCAAAGCTTAACCCATGATCAGCGCTCCATCAACATATGCTGAATGAAGTAAATGGACCCTCCGTGTATTATTGTTGACTAAACAGAGAAATGACGGAAGAGCACAAGGCCCCAGGATGCGGGTCTGGAGGTGGAAGGGAAGAGCCTGAGGCCAGGGAGGACGTGATGGAGAACAGTGACAAACACTTCGGGGGCTGCTCTGCAGCAGAGCCACCCTCTTGGCAGAGGGAGTGTTTGTGAGAGACAGAGGAAGGCAAGTGATGGTGTGAGGGAGGCTCTGAAAGTGTGTGTGTGTGTGCACGCATGCATGTGAGAAAGTGGTGGGGATGTATGCGGGGGAGTGTGTGTGCGCGCGCGCTGCATTTGTGAATCAGCCTGTGAGCAGTGGCGAGGAAGGTTGTGCAGGGGCGCACGGACGTGGCTCGTGGGTCTGGGAAGGAGAGCCCGTGCGTTATCCTTGTGCACGGGGGTCTGTGTGAGGGGCGGGGGTGTGGGCCATGACGCCGTGGTGCTGGGGGTTGTGCATGCCTGTGGGGGCGGGGGCAGTGACTGGGGAAGACAACCAGGAGGGGGACACCTGAGGGGTGTGAGTGAAAAACTGTCAGCGTGTGGGCGTGGAGGGCGTCGTGAGCGTGTGCAGAGGAGACGGTGTGCCCGAGAGCGTGCACAATGAGGTAAGGGACGTCAGGCTCTGCTGAGGGTGTGGCTGCCACGGCCTCGGCCACGGGCCCAGCGCCAGAGGTGGGGGGCTGGCCCTGGGCCCAGGGTGGGTGGGTGGGGGGGGCTTTGACTGAGCAGAAGATTCCTCAGAGTTCTCCCCCGAGCCGCAGGCGCCAGCTGACCACGTCCCCAGGCAGGCAGGTCGAGCAGGAGGCCCAGCTGTGTGTGTGTGCCTCACATGTGTCCACAGCGAAACCTCTGGGCATGTATTTGTCTTTGTCTGTGTCCGGGTGTGCACGCCTGTGCTTGTGCGCGCGCTGCCGGCTGTGTGTCGCTGCCTGTCTTTGTCTCTGTCTGTATCTGGGCCTTTGTCTCGGTGTGTGTGGCTGTTGGTCTAGGCCTGCCCACAGGACTGTCTCTGGGGCGGTGTGTGCATCTAGGTGTATCTGTGTCCGTGGAGCGCTGTGTGTCCTTGAGCTGTGCATGTCTCAGGAGGGCTGCCAGCATGCCCTGGCCCGCCTGTTTGCGTCTCTGATGGGTGGCCTTGGTGTGAGTGAGAGAACTGTTGTGCTTTTGAGGCTGTGGGTCTAGACCGTGGGGTACCCCAGTTTGAGTGTGTGCTTGTGTTTCTGTTTGTGAGACTCTTGCCACGCGTGGTAGTGTGGAAATGCTCCTGTGTGCCTGTGGGATGTGTGTTTGTGAGACCAAGGATCTGTGTGTGTGCCTCTGTGTGTGGATGCGTGTGTTGGATGTGAGGGTGTGAGGGGTTTGTCACAGACTGGTGAGCAAGTTAATCTCAGACTCCGTGACACGTGGAATAAAATCACGCTCCCATAATGGGATCATTCGTCTTCCTGTCCAAGGAGAGAACCAACTCTTCACCCTCCGCCCTGGGGGAGCCCGTGGGGCCAGGGCCAGGCTTAGGCCTCCGTCCAGACCCCCTTGTGGCTTCAGCGCCCCACCCCCACCTCTCCTCTGCCACGCCAGGCCCATTCTGCCTCCAGAGTGCCCTGGTGCCCACTGCGGGCTGGGCTAGGCTCCAGGACATGTGATGGAGCCTTAGAGGCCTGTCCTGGGCCCCCCCAGCCCCACCCACTACTTTGGAGGGCCCTGCCCCAGATGGGAGGGGGGGTGCAGGAAGGAATCTCTGGGCCCCTCCTCCTCCCGGAGGGGAGGGATGAGCTGCAGGCCCGGCCGGGATTTTCCATCTCTCAGCAACAAGATTCCTGGTGAGCAGGCTGCGGGGCTTGGCAGGGCGCCTCCTGGAGACCCGCCCTCACCCGCCAGGACGCCTGGGTCCCTAGGGCCAGGCAGCAGCGGGTTCCCTGGGGAGCTTGGAGGGCCCCAGAACTCGAGGCTACAGCTGTCCAGACCTATGGGAAAGCCAGACCCTTCCGGGCTCCAACCCCAACCATCAACAACGGCTCCCCGGCCCCCCAGGCACAGCGCCACCCTTCTCCTGGCGTCTCCCCAGCTGCAGCCTTTGCTTCAGAGGGCCCTTGCGGACCAGCCACCCAGCACCATCCACTCCCTGCCTGAGCCTCTGCACACGCCCAGCCTCGGTTCAAGACCTCACCCCCGGGGTCTGAGGGCTCCAAAGGCCAGGGCTGTGCTGCTGACCTCATTGGGGCTCCTGAGGACAGGGCTATGTGTCCCGCAGCTGTGACGTCCCACTTAATCTTAGCATTCCTTCCTGACTAAGCAGTCAAGCACCAGGCAAGGATTTCAAACCCAAGGCTGGGGAAACTGAGGCAATGGAGCCTTCTGCCCTGCCTGTCATCATGAAGAAGAGGCCACAGCCAGGAGTTTAAGACACACAAGTTCTTAATTCTGCCCAACAACAGTGGTGGCAACACATTCTTCCCCATAGGGAGTGCATTTGCATGATGGGGGAGGCATCTGTTGGAGGGAGAAGGGAATGAATGAGCCAGGTGGACTCCCTCAACCCCCAGCCTTGGAGGACGAGCAGCCGAAGAGCAGGTTTGGTAAGAGATTAAGGTCGAGGAGAAGAGAACCGAGAAGCTCCAAGATTTATGAGCCTAATTCTTCTCCCTTAAATTCCCCTCCAAGCCCCCCAGCCCTAGCCTGGTCCCTCCAGGGTCATGCTGTGGCCCCAGGCCAATGTCAAGGCCCTAACCCATCCATCAGCTATTGCCAGGGAGTTTCCACCCCAACGGGTCCCAAAAGGAGGGGGCTCAACTGACACGCAGGGCCCAGATTGATGGGGATGGGACAAGGCCCTACAGAAGCAGCCGAGAGCCCCCTGCACCCTCCCAGGAGGTAAGGGCTCACAATTTCCAGGAAAGAAGCTAGGCTAGAGGAGGTGACCTCCCAGCCCTGGCACCACACCCAGTCCCACCCTTCCAACAAGCCAAGAGACCTGGGATCCAGGGGGGGCCCTATAGTTCACAGGGTGTGTGGCCTTGGGCAGTTGCTGGTCCTCTCCAGACCTCAGCCTCCCCACCACATGACGCAGGAAGTGGTTCGGATCCCAGGTGTCTCCCCTTTAGCTCCGCTCCTCAGGGCTAAGACTTGACCTCTCTCCAGTCCAGGGCTGTCACCGACCATCTGGGCCAGATGGGGTGAGGCCTCGTGGTTACCTGGAGGAGTCCCTGAAGGCACCCAACTCAGAGCTGAAGAGCCTGGTGATTCCCCCCACTCAACGATGCATCTGTTTTCCAGAAGAGTGAAACTGAGGCCCTGAGAGAGGCTTGGGGTCTGTACCAAGACCTGAGCTTTACTGGTGGGATGGTTAAGAGCATGTGCTCCAGGGTCAGAAAGACCTAGATTAAAATGCCAGCTGCAACAGACACTTGCTGTGTGAAGTCCCTTGCCTTCTCAGCCTCAGATTCCTCATCTGTAAAATGGGCAATAGTGCCTCGCTCCTATGGGCTGTTGCGTTGAAATGAGAAAAAATGCACGTAATGGGCTCGGCCAGTGTAGCAAACGCTTCGACAGTGGTAGCTATCCTGACTGTGGGTAGTATTAACACAAAGCCAAGTGGCCAGGGGGGAAGACAAGGAGGGGTCCTGACCTGGCTCATCCTCCGGCCCAGGAGGGCCAGCCAAATTCCTGGAAGCCCCCCAGCCGTCTCCCCTATTCGTTAAAGGCCTCTCATTAGTGAGCCTGGGCACCTGCCCCTCCACACGTAATAAGCCTCATTAGTATCTTAGCCCCAAGCTCTGAGCCCAGAGTCTGTGCATGTGCACACGCATGCGGGTGGGGGGCTGCAACAGGCCACCAGCCAGGAGGCAGCATCCCCGCCAACCACACCCCCTGCCTGTCATCAGCAGGGCCCGTCACCACCCAGCTTGTCACCTGCCTGCCTCGCACCAGCACCACCTGTCACCCACCCAGCTCGTCACCCACCCAGCCCATCACCTGCACCACCTGTCACCCACCCCGCCTGTCACCGGAGCCGCCTGACAGGCATCTGGGTTGGGGGACAGGAGCTGGGGAGGAGAAGACCACAGGGGTGTGGAGCTGGGGGCCCCAGAGACCCTGTAGGACCCCCACTTCAGCTCGGCATCCTGCAGCATTGCCATGGCAACCTCTCAGCCGCAACCACTTTCCCAAACATCCCCCACCCCACACACACCGCCCCCCCCCCAGGCCCTGCTCTTAGCTGAGCTGAGGCTGAGAAGAGTCTTGAGTGACAGCAGAACGGGGCAGGAAGGAGGTGCTCATCAGCTGGCTGGCCTTGGCCATCCTGCCCTCCCTGGACTCGGTTACTCCATCTGCAAAATGGAGGGGCTGGGGACGGGGGAGGTTCCTGTATGGCCAGTCACTCCTTCCCAGCCTGGATGTGCTGAGCCAGTGGCCAGTTAACCTGTGAAGCCTCAGGGGGAGGTGGGCGGCGTACAAGAGGACAGGGGATTCTAGGTTCTTCCACACACCTTTGCCCCTGGTCCAGTCCAGAGAGGCTGGACCTCTGGCCCAAGCTCACACAGCCAAAGAAGAGGAGCAAGCTGCAAGGGAGAGGACCGCCAGCTGGAGCTGATGCCCCCAGGGGGTGACTCAAGGTGACTGGGGGGTGCTGAGTTGGCCCCCACCTCCAAGCTGCTTTATTTATAAAACCCAGCGCTCCAGGCCCAGCAACAGCTGCAGTGCTGCCCCTCCAGGGGGCACAGGCCGCAGCGGAAGGGAAGGGTGGTGCCTCCCCCAGGAGAGGGGCGCCCTGGGGTCCCAGGCTCCCTCCACCACTGGCCGGGGCAGGGGCTGAGGTGGGAAGGGGGCATCCGCCAGTTCTTTCCTTCCCTGCCCCCCTCCTCTCCTCCAGGCAGGCGGCGATAGGATTACTTCTGCATGACTGCCTGCTCCACAGGGTTCCTGAGACCCTCCTGCCTGCAGCAATCTTTAAAATTCCTCCAGCCCGGCCTCGCTCCCTTTCTCCCCAAGGTAAATGCTCCAGCTCCTACCACAGTGTGCCCGCGGCCGCCACCGCTGAGCCTGCTGGAGGCCCAGGTCCCTGGACCCATCCTCGGGGTGTAGCCTGGTGTCCCCTAGGAGCCTCTGAAACCCAGGCCCTGGCCCATCTCCTCTGGCCCCTGGTGCCCCTCCAGCCCCGTAGGGCGAGGCTCAAGCTGGGGTCAGGCCTGCCAGTGGCGCCAAGGCAGCTGGGGCACATATGCACAAACACACCTGGGGGGTTTTGACGTGCCTGCTCTCGTCCTCTGCTGCCAAAAACCCCGATGTCCCCACCTCTGTTCTAACTGCCCCCTCCCTACCTCACCAATTCCTTGCTACCCCTGGGGTGGGCAGACAGCTGGGCCAGGCCAGTGCCTGTGTCTCCCCAGGGCTTAAGAAGGCAGGCAGGAGATCGATCCACTGAATTTTTTAAGGCTCTAATGGAGCCTGCATCCCAAGACTTGGGGCCTGGGACACGGGCGATGTCTCAGGGACCCCTCCCGCGGCACTGCAGCTGCTTCCTCTTTCAGGTCTACTGGGTCAGAGCACCTTGCTAGGAGCCTTCCCCCAGCAAGAGAAGAGGCACAAGGGGCCCCTGGGGAAGAGGTGGGGTTGAGGGGCTGTGAGCAATACCCAGAACCCCCCCCACCCCAATCTCCTCAGCCCTAATGCAGGCAGAAGCAGCTCAGCCTCTAAATCACTTCCCTCACGCTGCCCTCTGAGGCGGATTCTGTGCATCTGTAATTAGGGGGTGGAACAGATGGTGGAGATTCCGTTTAAAATCATGCATCTAGTAAAGTAACCTTCACTGTCGGAACTGACTCCCAGGGAGACCAAGCCCCAAGCCCGGACCTGGTTGGGGGGGGGGGGGGCGGTGTTTGGGGAGGGGGTATCAGGTCAAGCCAGCACTTCCCCATCTTTTTCCCTGAAGTCCCAGGCCTGATGTCCCCCTTCAGGTGAGCCAAGGAGGAGGGGGATTTGGCAAGCACCTGACAAAGTGCAGGCTGGGGGTAAATCCCCCTGCCCAGCACCATGCCCCCACCCCACCCCTACCACCATACTTGCCAGAGTCAGGGCAGGGCTCGGTACGAAGAGTTCTTGGCTGAGAAACCAGGATGACCAGGTGCCAAGAGCCCCCAAAGAGGCCTCAAACCCCCAAAGCCCAGGCCAGGGTGCCCAGAGCACAGGGTCTTGGGTGGGGCAGCTTTGAACCAGATGTACAGCCTCACTGTCCAGGAATGAAAGGCCTGGGGCAATGAGGCGGGGTGGAGATGCCTCCCCAGGCAGAGGAGGCACTGGGAAGTGGGGGAGGACTGGGCAGCAGAGTAGACAGCACAGAAGAGTGGGCCTGTGTGTGTGTGTGTGTGTGTGTGTGTGTGTGTGTGCGCGCGCGCATGCGTGAGCAAGGCTGAGGCTATCCAGAGGGGGTTTGGTGGGGGGGGCGCGGGTTGGGAAGAACAAGGGAAGCTGTGCTGGAATGTGCGCTAGTGGGAGTAAGGGCTGCAGGCTGAGGTGGGGGTGCAGGGGGTACAGGGCAGAGCTGCTCTGAGGGGTGAATGGGTGCAGGGTTGTGATGGAGCTGGGGCTATGTGTGTGTGTGTATGAGTGCGGGACTGGTCTTTGGAGAAGGCTGGAGGCTGTCCCTGGGCCCTTGGATGGCAGAGCAAGGTGCTGGAGCTGGAGCTTGTTGGGATGTACAGAGGACCGCTTGTTTGAGATGTTGTGGGATCTGGGGTGTGTGTATGTGTGTGTGTGTTGCACATGCATGCCTGGGAAGGTATGAGAAGCTGGGGGGACACTGCCTGTTTAAAGATACAGTAGAACTGAAGCCATATTTGTGTGTCTGGGGTGAATGGCGTGGCCACAGGAGGCGTTGCCATTTGAGTGGTTGTTGCGGCAGCCTGCGTGAGGCAGTGTGCATGTCTGTGTCTGTGTGAGGGGTGGGAGCCGTGAGTTTGGAAAGGTGTAGGGAGCCGTACTGGGGTGTCTACGGACATGCTGGGCTCCAGCTGGGGGAAACATCGGGGCTGTAGGGAGAGTCCATGGGTATCTTGTTAGGTGTTGGGGCTCTGAGAGTCTGGGTGTGTGGGAGGTATTAGAGCTGGAGTAGGGTCCTGGGTGTATCTGGGGAGATGCTGGGGTTAGAGAGGGGAGTTGATACATTTGAGGATGTGGTAGAAGCCATGTGTGTGTGTTGGGGTGTTTGGGGATATACTGGGGGTCATAAAAATCTGGGTTTTCAGTACTAGAGCTGTGACTATGTGTGTGGGGGGGTAGGCATGTGGTGGTGGTGTGTTGCGGCTGAGTGCACGGAGCAGAAGATATGAGGAAGGTGTTGGAATGTGGAGAGGTTGTGTGTTTGTGGAGAAGCTGGGGCTGTGTGTTTTGGGGTGTTGCCACCGTGAGTGGGGAAGTAGCTGTATACTCAGGAGGCATGAGGGGGCTGCAGTTGGGTCCCCCCGGCTGTCCCGACAGGTGGGGGGCTGCAGGGTGAGGTGGGGTACCCCTCTGAGGAGGTGAAGGGCAGAGTCCTGGCCTTTGCTCAGGGACCCACCTGGGGGCTGCCTGCTGCTGGAACCCCTCTGCTGGGGCGGGGGGGGGGTGCCTGCCCGCCCTCAGACCCCTGTGTGGGGGCGTCGAGACCGGCTGTCCATCTGTCTCAGCCTGTGCCCAGCCAGGCCGGAGAAGCAGAGTCGCCTCCTCGATCCCCAGGGTGGGGGGGTGGCAGCAGATCCCAGCCCACCCATCTGCCTTCAGACGGTCGAGGCAGGAGCCTCCACAAAGCTGCCTGGAGGGCATCACTGTGTTTGAAGAGACAGGTTGGGGGCTGGGGGATCTGCAGAGAAAACAGCTCTCACGGAGGCTCCTCTGAAAACCACCGACGCAGGGAGGGAGGGCAGGGGAGGGTCTGTCTGTCCTTTGGGCGCCTGTGTGGGTCAGCGCCCGACTGTGCGCCTTGGAGCCCCTTCTTCGCATGTGTTCATGGCGGCGGCCTTGCCTTGGAAAACAGCCCTCCCTCCAAGCCAGGCTCCACACTCACAGGCTCACACAGGCAGCTACCCCTCACACATGCACCCTGCCTACACTCCCGCACACACGGCCCCCACACCTCCACATCTGCAGAACAGTGCACCCTGGCACACGTGTACCTGCGCCCCAGGGTCCCAGTCCTTACACACGCATGCCCATCACACCCCACCCCACGCTGCAAAGCCAGGTACGACCACACACACCTGTCACATATACATGCCTACACACATATATACCTGACAAGCAGCGATCACACCCACACCCACACGCCACACACCTCGGATCTCCCTGTCACACCCATACCCCATCTCACATGCATTCAGTCTCTCACACACACCGTAACAGACACTCGCCATCCCTTACACCTGCATGTATGTGCCCTGGTTTATACATGTGCACACATGCATGCATACACACTCTCACCAACTCTCAGCTCTTTCACACCAGCCAGCTGATCAGTGTTCAGGACAGGCCTTGTCACTTCCCAGGAGGGCTCCCACCAGCTCAGAGGGCCTCCACTCCACCCAGCCAAGTCAGAGTGGGGGGTAAACCCCCTCCCCTGCCCCCACAACACCATGGCTCCCTGGGAACCCTGATCTTCCCCTCCAGAAAGGGTCCTCTCTCTGCTGTGGGGTGACTGCTGCTGTTGTTTGAGTGTGACTGTATATGGGGGTAGGAACAGGTTCTGAGAACCCATGATGAGTCCTGGTGTCACTGCCCACGTGGGTAAAAGGCCCAGGGACAAGTTCACTGGGTTCTGTCTGTGAGATTCAAGAGGAGTGCGAGAGCCACAAAACGTGTGTTTGTGAGTGTGTGTGATGCCAGGCCTGTGTGGACAGGTATGAGTATGGGGCGGGGGGTGCACTTGTATGAAAAGACACACACCCAGTGAGTGGGGAGGATTCTGGAATATTTCCTGAGACAAGAGGTATGTACATCTGTGAATAGGGGTCAGGGCCAGGAGAGGTGCCCTCTGAGACTCCCTGCCCCCACAAAGAGATCAACAGGGAGGGTCTCTGGGATCTGGCGAGTGTGTGTGTGTGCGTGTGCGTGCGCGTGTGTTTCTTTCTCTCTTCCTCTCTCTCCCTTCCTGACCTCTTTAGCAGCTGGAAACTGAGCTGGGGGTGGAAGGAATGGAGACTTGGCTGGCCTGGGGGTTTGGGGAGGGAAGCAGGAGAAAACACCTTCCAGATTCTCATCAAATCCTTGTTTGTGGTTTGCAGCCTCCAGCCTCTCTTTCTCTCCGTCTGGGTTTCCCCCTCTCTCTTTATCTCTTCCTGCCTCTCACTCTCTCCCCGTATCTCTCCTTCTCCCATCTCAGTCACCTTGTCTCCTTCCTTGGATCTCCCTGTCTCCAAGTCTCTTGTCTGTTTCTCTCTCCCCAGACCCTTCCATGTTTCTGACTCCTCTCTCTGCCAGCACCTCTGTCTGTCCGTCTCTCCCTGTCCTGGTCCATCTGTCCGTCTCTCTCCGCCTGCCTGTGCGTGGGTGTCTGTGTCCATCTGCTCCACCACCCATCTGTCTGGTTGTCTGTGCGAGTCCTTCGGAGGGTACCCGCTCGCTCACCAAGCCACCCTCTCCCAGGTCAGCAAAGGCCTCTCCTGGCTCAGAAGGTGGGGAGGGGGGTGCAGAGCTGCAGCTTCTGGAAGCTTCAGTAGCAGCTGGGCTGAGCTGGGAGTTCGGGGCCAGCCAGCTGCAGAAGCGGTCCCTCCCCTGGGCTCCCAAGCCAAGGACCCCAGAGCAGAGAGGAGAGAAAGCAGGGCCTCTTGCAGCTGAGTCTGTGTGTGTGTGTGTGTGTGTGTGTAAAGAGGAGGCAGGGGGCCTCACTTTGCCCTCATTTCACCATTTCCCCCCCAAAGCCAGGCCCTGGAGGAGAGGAAGCTTCTATGTCCACCTTCCTCATCCCCTCACCCATGCAAGAGACACTGGGGGATCCAGGAGGGAAGGGTTGGAGGATGCCAGGCCTTGGGTAAAGGAGGGGCTGGAGCTGCAGCTTCCTGTCAGCTTGGTGGAAGGGGGGCTCCTCCCCGCCTCGCCTCCCTTCCAGGCAGTCCCTGGGGACCCCTCCAGTTCTGGTCCCAGCTCCAGACACGACACGAGGGGCTGCACATGCAGTTCTCATCAGCTCCACAGGGGCCATTCCCACCTCCCTGCTGCCCTACAGCCTCTGACCCACAGGGATATGGCAGGCAGAGTTGGGGATGGGTGGGTGGAAATCACTCGAATGTCTCCCCCCTTCCCCAAATGGAGGTTGGTTCTGGACATGTAGAGATCATTGCCCTGTCGAGGCACTGGCCATCCTGAGAGACCCCAGGCAGTCCACCTACCACAGCCAGCCCAGCACCTCACACCCACATATACACACACGGCCCCCCCACCAGCACTCACAGCCCAACGCCCCCACTCTGTGGCCCAGCGACTCAAGAGGGCTTAATAGGAACCCGACCCCAGAGACCTGCCTCACCCTGACTGGCAGCGGCCTCCAACAGGGTCTCCCGGCAGGAAGCCAGCAGCTGCAGGAGGTAGCCCTCAGACCCCTCTCAGGAGGCTCTGTTCCCCCTACTCCTCTGAGAAGAGCTGCCGTCCTGATCTCACGCTAGATGGGGAAACCGAGGAAGGGAAGGGGACGACACAGTCAGGAGCTTCTGAGACCCTGGGGTGGGGTCACAGATGACGAGAGGGACCTGCAGGGGCAGGACCTGGCTCCTTCCTGACCTGCCGTGGGCAGAGTCCATGTTGGCTGCACCCTCCGCAGGGCGCACAGCCCTGTGCAGCCCTGCCGCTGGGCTGGGGCCAGAGGCTGGCTCCCTCCCTCCAGAGCTCTCCTTGCCCCTGGCTGGGCCCCCTCCCTCTCCGGGCTTCGGAGCAGCCCTCCCTGCCCTCTCCCTCCCAGCTCTGGCTCTCTCATCCTCAGCTCTTGGAAGCCTGACTCACTGTTTCCCTCCTCTCTCCCCTCCCTCTCTCTCTCTCTCTCTCTCTCTCTCTCTCTCTCTCTCTCCCCCCCCCCCGGCAGGCAGCGGCGCCTCCCCCTCCCCTGGGGGGGCTCTGGCCACAAGGGTGCCCGCCTGCTCCTCTCCCCAGGCTCTGGCCCCCACCCCCGCGCACCCAGGAGGCCCCCCTGCAGCTGTTCCAACTCTAACTACAGAGAGGTGGAGGGAAAGAGCCTAGGTCCTAGATCTGGCTCTGCTGCCTGTGACCCCTGGCAAGCAGCGGCTGGGGGGTGCTCTCTAGACTGGGTTTCCTCCCGTCAAACAAGGAAGGGGGGATGCAGTTGCATGGCACCCTGGTGCCTCTAATGCTCCTGATGTTCCCTGTTTTTAAAATCCCAATGCCTCCTGGTGCAGAGCGCCCACAATCTGTGGGGCACTGTACCTGCCTCCGGCCCCGCCCCCAGGTCCAAAGAAGAGCCAGGCTCCATCCACAGACATCTGGGCAAAGCAGTGGGGAGACCCTGCCCTGTGGGGCAGCAGCCTAAGTCTAGTGACCCTTGGAATCCCCCAGTCTCCCCGTTCTCCCTCCTCCTGTGGGAGTCCTCCCTTCTCCCCCTCCCACCTGTCTGTCCTCCTCCCTCTTCCCTGAGACATTTGCTTGTCTCGCCTCCAAACACAATCCTAGCAGCATTTGATCTTGGGCGAGAGGCTCTCAAGTGCCCGCTCATTTCGGGCTTTGAGGTGGGGAGTGGCACACACCTAGGCCTTCTAGGTCCCCTGGACCCGTCTCTTGGGGTTTGATTCTGGCTCTTCCTGACTGTTTTCTCTGCTCCCCCTCTCCCTGCTCCCCCTGTCACCATCTTTCCCTCTCTCCACCTCGCGTGTGACTGTCTGGGTCTCTTTCCTCCCCACCTCCCCCTACCCCAGCTCTCTCCCTGGGGGGCCCATCTGCTGACATTAGTAACAATGTTGCCCTTGCTTCCCCCCCTCCTTCAGTTCCCAGCTCCACCCCCTCCCCGGCTCTGTCCCAAGAGACCCAGGGGACCCAGCGACTGAGCTGGGCTCCATCCCATAATAGTGAGTCGGCTTGACCTCACGAATCAGACCAGAAGCGCCTGGGCATCTGGTACGAAGGCGGCAGGGCACCCTGTGGTCTTGGGTGGCTGGCATGAGACACAGAGCTCTGTATTCCACAAACCAAAAAAAAAAAAAAAAAGTTGACCTGGGGTGGGGCAGAGCGGAGAAGAGGGGAAGTGGAGGGGATCAGGTTTGCCTGGAGGAAGCCCCTGTCCAATGAGGAACAGAAGCGACAGGAGGCAGTGGCTCCAGCCAGTGCTCCAGGCTGACCTGAAAACCAGCAATGTCCCTTGGGGGCTCTGCCGGTCCACAGCAGCAACCCCCACCTTAAAAAAAGGGTCTTCTGCCAGAGACTGTCTGCCCCTCAAGTCTCCAGCACAGGCACACCAAGCAGGTAAAGATCCCATTTCTTAATCTCCTTTAGAGTCCAAATCCATCCTCGCTACAGCACACCTCCACTTAGCTCAGCAGGGGGTTCCAGAAGCCTCCCAGCCAAAGTCTAACCAGGTGGAATTATGTGTGTGGGGGGGTGGGGAACAAATCCCTCAGCTCCCAAGCCCCCTCACCAAAGGCCCCATCGAAGGCTGGGGAGCAAGGAAAAAGAGTCTTGGAAACCACACACCTCCAAACTGAGAAGCACTGCTGTCCATCACGGCACCTGGGGGTGCTGGGACTCCAGGCCCCCACGACCCTGTTTCAGACCCCCCAGCCCAGCAAACATAATAAACAGCAAGCTCTTTTTCTTTATGACACCAAATTCCTCCAAGCCCAACAGCTCCTTCCATCACTACCTCAGCCATAGATCACATTAAAAACTCACAGAGGGCAACTTAAACACATCACATTTGTTTCTCTCTATATTATTTCAAAAGTAACGGCATTAAAAATGGATTTTACTACAGAAAATAAATATCAGCACGTGGGCCAGGAGCCCAGAAAGGGGGAGAGAGCCCACCAGGAGAACGTCCCCTGAGGGATTGGGCACAGCTTAGGTGCTGACCAAGGAGGTGGCTGAGAGGACAGACTAGGGGGAGTGGGGTGGGGGGGGATGCCTGGGGAGGGGGCAATGCCTCCCCACCTGGGTACCTGCCCCAATGCCAGACAGAGAGGGACAAGAATCAACAGTTTGAACTGGTGCCCACTGGCCCCCCAAAGCTCATGCCCTCACTGATCTCTGCAACCTCAGGAGGGTGGGAGCTTTGGGGCAAGAAGTTCACTCGTCTCTGGGGGTTATTCCAACTATTGACACAGCAGAAGAGAAAAAAAAAATGAATTCAACTTACTATCCAGTTTGATTTTCTATTACTATAAAAATAAATATACATCTGTTCAAAGGAGGGAGATGGCAAGCTGCAGGCACATGCCACCTGGGGGGGTCCCCCACAGCTCACCACCACAACCCAGCCTGCCCCCAACAGGCAGGGGGTGGGGTGGGGGTGGGGGTGTGGGTTGGGGGGGTGGACTGACTGGTAATCTTTCACTTACAGCCCCAGCTCACACAGCTACACACACCGGGCCACACGGAACAGGAACAAGCCAACAATAGAAACACCCCAAATGCTCCTGGCAGGACTCTGCCCAGGCCCGGGTACATGCCCCCGCCCCGCCGCCGGCGGCGGCGGTGGCGGCGGCGGCGGCGGCAGCAGCAGCAGCAGCGGACAAAATGTGGCCACCCTGACCCAGAGGCAAAGCTTGTCCTCACACCCTGAGCTCTGCCCAGGGAGCTGGGGCCAAGTCCCGCCTGACACCAACTGGTCCGGCGGGAAACGCCTGCCCAGCCAGACAGGCATAGGCCCCCCAAGGGTCCCTCCTTGTGCTCAGGGACCAGGCTGGTGCAGGCTGGCCCTGCCTCCCAGGGTGACGCCTGGGCCCAAATTCAGCTGGCCCTGCCAGTCAGGCACTTGGTGCAGAACCCAGGGCACTAGGCTCAGCCCCTCCCAGCCCAGCCCCCGGGGCCCCCAAGCTAGCAGGGAGGGGGACTCCCCGCCCCTCCACATCTGGCCCCGGCCCCCAGGGTCTGCGGTGGAGAATTCCCGCCCCCGCTGCTCTCCGTCTCCCTCCTCCTGCTCGGTGCCCGCTGCCCGCCTCGGGGACTGCCCCAGCGCCCGCCTCGGGCCAGCAAGGCCCACATCCTCCCTCCCTCGGCCGGCCCCTGCGCCTGGCAGGAGGCTGGGGGGTCAGGCTGCCGGGGAACCCCTCCGGCTCCCATCAGTCTTCATCCCCAGCCCCCAAACTCTCTGGGTTGCCGTCCCTTTTCCTGTAGAACAGGAAACAAGGTTATTTCCTAGACTCGGAGCCATCCCCCTGCCCCTCTGGCTCTGCCCGGGGACCAAGACCCAGCAGGGGAATGCGCCCGGAGCCAGAAAGCGGAGGGATTCAGCGATTCACCCCCCAGCGACAGGCCCAGGGGGCTGACAGCTGTCACTCAGCACCCCAACCCCTGGGGAAGAGGGGGCCCCCCGATTCAATCAGAGCCTCAGAGGAAACGCATTGATGGGCGATTATTTATTTATTTATGCAAAAGTGAGCCGACTTTGTTCGCCAGGTAACCGGGCACGCGGCCCAACCCTTCTGGCCCCGGCCGCCCCCAAATCCCTCCTCCGCCCCACACCCCCTCCGGGTCATTAGGTCCCCGCCCCTCAACTCCCAGAGCACAAGCGGAACCTTGGGATTTGGGGGTTGGAGAGGAGGGGCTCCTCCCCTCCGCAGTCTCCCCCTTTCCCAGCGCCGTTCCTAAAATCCAGCCTTGTTCTCCGCTCCCACGGTCCCCCCCCCTTCACCCACCCCCCCACATTCTCAGCAAGCTGGAGAGCAAATTGCAGTTTTAAATCCAAAGACGGAGGGAGGGGGAAGGAGGAGGGGGCGCGCGGCAGCGCTGGGCGCGCACCTCGCCCCCGAGCCGGGGGAGCCGCGGGGCGGCCAGGAAACCCGAGAACCCCCCCTCCCCGCCCCCCCTTCTCGTCCACCTCCCCCTCCCCCTTCCCGGCGCTGCCTGCCAGGCTTCGAGCCGAGCCCAGCCGAGCCGCGGGCCCCGGTGGAAACAAAGACCGATCGCACCGCGGGCACCGCAGCCACCGGGTCCGGCGGACCGGACCGGGGCGCGCGGAGGGGGCGCGGGGCCCCCCCGGTGCGCTGCACAAAAGAGCCCGGCCGGCCGGTCCCCAGCGGGGGTCTAGGGCTGGGGAGGAGGCGCCACTCACCGGAGTGCTGGGCTGCCGGCTCCGTGGGTCCGAGCCAGGCGAGGGGCTTCGGGGGGCGTCTGTCTTCCGGCGGCGGCAGCGACGCGGGCGCCCGGCAGCTGGGGAGAGGAGTCGTGGAGGAGCCCTGAGCCGCCCGCCGTTGCTGACAGCATGGCTCGCGCCTCGGCTCACATTCTCCGCCGCTAACTCCGCTGGACCCGGCCCCCCAGCTCCCGCGGCGCCCCCCACCTCGATCACTCCTTCGCTCTCTCTCTGCGGCCCCCTTTCTCCCCCCACCACCACCACCGCGCACACACTCTCACAGCCCTGGACACCCCCGCCCCCACCCCCCCAATTGCAAACCTGGGAGGGAACGCGCCCCGCGTAGTCCTCCTCCTGCTCCTCCTCCTCCGCCCTCCTCCCTCCCGCTCTCTTCGGGCTGTCTGTCTGTCCCTCTGACTGTCTCAATCTCTCGCTCCCTCTGCCTTTCTCCGCTCTCAGAGCTGGGTGGGAAAAGGAAATGAGGACAGAAAGCAGACGCTGGCTTTGGGTGGTGGTAGCTGGATTCCCTCTCTCCCTCCCTCCCCCTCCTCCCCTCCCTCCTCCTGCCTTCTGCTCTCTCCGCGGCGAGCGGGGCTGAGCGCAGCCTGGCGGGTGGCTCGCGTTGCCCGCCCGCCCGCCTGTCTGTCTGTCTGGTCTGCCTCGCTCGCTCCCTCCCCTCGCCGTCTCTCGCCCTCGCCCTGCCTGCCTGCCTGCCTGCCTCTCTCCGTCTCCGCCGCCGCCGCCGCTGCCTCTGCGAGCTCGCCTTACCTTCGCCGCTCACCATCCGGAACCCCAGGGGGGAGCGCGCGCGCGGCTCGCCGGGACTTGTAGTCCCCGCCTCGGCCGCTCCGCGCGCGGGGCGGGCGGGGCGGCGCCGGCAGCTCCGACGGCGCGGCCGGGAGCCCGCGGGAGGCACCCAGCGCCCGAGCCCCGAGGGCGAGCGTCCTCTTTTACAAAGGGGGATTGCATTCTTCCCTAAGGATCACCAACGTTCCCCACGTTCCTCGTCCTCCCGCGGGGGTCTCTGGCCGGAGCGGAGGTTGCGGGTGGGAGTGAAGGGGCGGGGTCTGAGAATGGAAAGAGTAGAATGGGGGAATCGAGGGACTAGCTAAAAGGGCCTGAGACTTTCTGGGGGCGTCCCAATTAAATGTGAGAGGAAGCGAGAACAGGAGACGGCCGGCTCCCTGAATCTGGAGGCGTTCTCCCTTCATGAGGTTTCCTATTGAGTAAAGCGCAAGGGTTGATGGAGAGAGGGCTGCTCCAGAAAACTCAAAGCCCGCCCGCACCTCCTCCTCCTCACTCAGGGACCCCAGTCTCAAATTCTGAGCTCTGGGTTTAGCCACCCCCACCAAAGACTAGTTTTTCTAGAAGTCCGAGGAAGACAAGAGCATGAAGTCCTGGATTCTCCACAGATCTCTCTCTGTCACACACACACACACACACACACACACACACACACAACCTTGCCTTCCTGAAATCGACTGTGCTTCCTGGTGTCAGGAAGCAGCATTCAGATTCAACAGTTCAGAGCTCCTGCTGGGCCCAGGGGGCTGGACTCAGCACTTTCACCTACCTCCTCTGCAGGTCACATCTGTTATCCAGCCCCTAGCTCTGGCCCCCTGCCTGGCCTATCCCCACAGATGGGAATGTGCACTGCCAGGGCCTGGTCACCAAGGAGAGGTCTCTGGACAGTGCAAGAAGGAGAACTGCTGCTGCTGCCACTTACTGAACACCGCAGGGCTCTTGAGTCCTGCGCTGGACCAGGGTCTGTTCGATTCCAAAGCTCACTGCTTAACCTCTGGATCAAGCAGGGAACTGCGACTTCCCAGCTCTCCATCTGACCTTCTCTCCCGGCGTCTGTGTGTCCTCCCTTGGCACTTAAATTCGACAAATGTTAACTGAGGTGTGCAGGGCTCACAGGGGACACGGAGATGAATAATGCATGGTGGCTGTCCTGTCCCCGGCATCTACCAGCAGCAGCCCCACTGATCCTGTGCTAGTCCCACTTCATCTGTGTGTCTGGCATTCCTTTGTCCAATGTCTGCTGGCTTTTTCTGTCTTGCCCTCCCTGTGTCTGAAGTCCCTTCAGCAGTGCCTTTGTCCTTGGCCCACCTGTTTCGGACTCTTCCTTTGGCCCTGCGGGGTGATACGAGGTGATGGCCAGCGTGTGACAAAAGGCAGGTGTTTTGCCAACGGCAGCTCCCTGTCACCACCTGCAAGCCCCTCCTCTAAGACAAAAAAAGGAGGGGCTCTGGGGGACACTGTTGGCCCTTTGCAGGGACTGGGGGCACCACGCCCATGGCAGAGGTCTAGGGCTCTAAATAGTTCCATCTATTGATCTGGCATCATGGGGCTGCTGACCAGCCGCAGAAGCCCCCATTTGGGAGCAGCTTCTCCTTATAGGCAAGCCCTGGGTTCAAAGATTTGTCAATTGAATGGAGACCATTGTAAGATCAGATATTAACGAAAGCAATGGTTAAAGTTGTTAGGGGCCCTTTGCAGCTCCCAAGCCTGACCTAAAGTTATCACAAATAGATGAGGCTTTGGCATCCTGCCCCAGCTGGTCCCCCACCGGTGAGACTTTAGCATTGGGGAGGCTAGGAGAGGCCCAGGTTCCCTTTTCTTTTACACCTTCACAACATCCTTACGTATTAGGCTCTGCCCCAGGGAATGAAGACCCCACCTAGGCTGAATCAAGTTTGAGGCAGGAACTGGGGGGCAATACAGGATGGCTTCTGGGAGATAGGGAGCCCCAGGTGGAGTGGGATGAAGAGGAGTTTGGGAAAGACACGGGAGGGGAGAGATTAGGTGATGAGGTACAGGGGCCAAGATTAGTAGGGCCCATGGCTCTGTAAGTGAGAGGGGAATAGAACTTAGGTAGGGTTGTCCATGCACACTCTCCCACCCCAGGCTGCTTGAGCAGCCTCCTTCCCAGGGAGGCTGGGTGCTCTTAGCCCCCAAGGTGTTGGGCATTGCTGGAAACCAAGCACTACAGGGTTTCCCAGTCATCTGGGAACTGGTCTTTCTCTTGGAGCCTCTTTAAATTGTATTGTGGAGAGGGTGGGCGGGGGTCCTCCCCAAACTCAAGCAAAGTCTTCCTGTGGGTGGCTGCTGCCACCTAGTGTCCAATTGCTATATCTGTTTACCAGCCTAGTCCGAAGGGGTCTCCGTTCAGCTCAGTGGTGTCCGACTCTATGCAACCCCAAGGACTGCAGCAGGCCAGGCTTCCCTGTCCATCACACCAGGCTTCCCTGTCCATCACCAACTCCTGGAGTTTACTCAAACTCATGTCTATTGAGTCGGTGACACCATCCAACCATCTCATCCTCTGTCGTCCCCTTCTCCTGCCTTCAATCTTTCCCAACATCAGGGTCTTTTCAAATGAGTCAGTTCTTTGCATCAGGTGGCCAAAGTATTGGAGTTTCAGCTTCAGCATCAGTCCTTTCAATGAATATTCAGGACTATTTCCTTTAGGATGGACTGGGGGCTACCTGGTCTTTAAAAACAGCATCTGGAGTAGCCACAGGCTGGTCAGGGTACCTATAAACTCCCAGAGAAAGCAGACTTGAAGGAGAGGAAGAACCTAAACCATCCCATTCTAGGTTCAGCTCACTGCAACCACTTTTGTCTCGATGTAAGCAGAAGGTGTTATGTAGCTAGACCTAGGAAATAGAAGTGAGAGTCCAGAGGGGCTAAAAGTTGTGGGGCCTAAGAGTTTGGAGGGCATGTGGAATAGGAAGCAGGCAGACCTGGTTCTTTTTATTTTTCAGCTGTGCTGAACAGTTTGCAGGATCTTGGTTCCCTTCCCCCAAAATTGAACCTGGACCCCCTGCCGTGGAAACGTGGAGTCCTAACCACTGGACAGCCAGGGAATTCTCCAGACCTGGTTCTGATTCGGCTTTTGCTTGCGTGTCCTTAACTCTCCGAGTCTCCATTTCCACATGTGTAAAACTGAGAGTAACCCCTTCTCTGTATTACAGGCAAGGCTGTTGAGAAGATTTACTGAACACATGGATATGAAAGCAGTTTGAAAAACTGGCACAGGCGTGCTGAGGGATTATTGAGCCATATAATAATAACAGTAACTGAGGTCACAGCAGCCTGGAGCCACATCCCTGGAGCTCCTGGAAAGGGCAGAGTGAAGTGAGCCTTGGGTAGGAATGGGCACCGCCCTCCCTGACTACAGAAGTTCTGGGGCTGGCCTCATTCTTGGAGCTATCCCCAGGAAAGGTCTGGATTGTTTCAGAGGAATTCAACCTAGTCCCTAGAAGGAGAAACTGAGGCCCAAAGAGGTGGTGGGCCTGTCCTGAACCACTGAGCTACAGATCCAGGAACAAGAGGCCCGTTGGACTGCAGCCATTGAGGCCTTGGTTTTCCCCTCCTCTGGATGGGAACAGCTCAGAGCTGGGGCCCCAGAGACAGTGGAAGCAGGAAGCTGTCCTTCACTGTGGTACAGTGGGAACCAAGGCCCCCAGGTCTCCATTATCCCTCCTCCTGTGCTGGCCTCCCTGCATTCACCCCTCCCTGAAAGTCCTCCCACATTCCTCCAGGCAACAGGAAACCCCAGCTGCAGCCCAGACTTCAAACAGCTCCTCCCTCTGGGCAGGGGGTGTGGGAGGAGAGGCCAGAGGCCAGGGGGCAAAGGTCAGCTTTGTTCCTGCCGGAGGTGGTGAGGGACTGGGTGTGGGGGTGGGGCGGGGCAGGGTAGAGCCCTTGACAGCCACACAGTACATGCGGGTGAATTCCTGCGTCCATCAGTGTGCTCGGTCACACTGTCAGCCTGTGACTGGGAGTGAATGCGTGTCCTCGGCTTCCTTCTGGTTCGAGGTCCTGAGTTCTGGGTTTGCGTGTATGTCAGTATGTGTGTGTTTGTCTGGGTGCTCAGCCTGGGGTCCCACTGACAAGTCTGTAGGTGTCGTCATCTGTGCTCTACGTCTAGTTCACAGGCTTGCCCAGAGCTCTGTGTCCTCCTATGAGTGTGACCTGGTGTGATTCTTTGTGTCCAAGAAGGGTGTTCCTCTCCCACCTCTTCCCACCTGGCCTTCCTCCGTGTGGGCCACCAGTGGGTTCCTTTTGGAAAGTGAATCTGACTCTCTTACTCCCCAGCTCAGAACTCTTCAGTGACTTCCTGTGACGCAAGGTTTGGAATCCTAGCTTGAGGACACAGCAGACAACCCCTGCCGACCTCGCCATCTTCATCTTTAGCCACAGATCCCCCTCAAAATTTTCACTCCAATCACAGCTACTTAATTTTAACTCTCTTCACAGTCCCATTTCCTGCCTCTGAGCTACTCAATTCTATCGAGTATGGATGCCCCTCTCTTGCTTTTATCAAGCAAACTTTTATTCCTTTTTCAAGTCTCCAGTAACACCTCCTGTGAGAAGATGTCCCCCTGCCCAACTGGGTTAGGACCCTCTCCTGATCTCCAACATCTGCTTTGCCTGTGCCCTTCACACTCACCACCAGTAAACTGTGAGCTTTCTGAGAGCATAAACTGTACCGAATGACTGTCTCTCCCATCCTGAGGATGGGAAGGTTCTGAAGGTTTCTTCTATCCCAGAAAGTTTCCTGCAGTGTTGGATGTAGTGCCCAGAATGGCCGCTAGAGAGAGTACAGACATCACTGCAAGACCATCCAGGGGTGGGTGGGTGGGTGGGTGTGTGTATCTCCCGGAGTGGGAGGGAGACTTTGATATGGTACCTGGGAGAGAACTCCTGGAGTGGATAGTGGGTCCACCCAGCTCAGTACCGGAGCAGTGGAATCCAGAATAGACTCATCCCAATATGTCCTAGGCCACCCAGACTTTTTCTCTCTGACTTTTCTCAACTCAGGGATCATAACCCTTGTTTTCCTGACCCCCCAGTATCTTTTGTCTCTGGCCTTCCAACCTCCTTCTTCCATGCCTCATCCTTTGCCTCAACCCTCCCATATATAATTATTTGTACTTGCCTGACTTGACCTTGCTCTACAATACCTCTGGACCTTTGCACAAGCTATTCCCTCAGTGGGAGATGATCTCACCCTCTGGCTGCTTCATCAGGCAGACTTTTCTTTCACTTCCTCCAAGAAGTCTCCCTTGGCCTCCAGACTGACCTTGCCCCTAAGTGTTGTAATTGTTTACTGTTCTGCCTCCTGGTCAGGACCAGCCTACAGGAGACATCAGTAGATGTGTGTAAAATTAATAAATGAGTCGGCTCTTTTATGAAAACAGTCCGGCACATGTGGGGCTACCCCCACCCCCAGTCTGCAGTATGTCCTCCCTGGGCTTGACTCTGGGTTAGTATCACACTTTCCCATGCTGTTCCATCAAATAAGGGAATGAGACACAGAGGGATGCCTGAGACTCTGAAGTCACACAAATCTGGGTTCAAATCCTGACTCTATCATCCGGCTGAGTGACCTTGAGCAAGCGTTGTGGCCTTTCAGAGTCTTTGTTTCCACTTTGGTAAAACGGGAATAATCCTACTTCTGCACTGCCTCATGGTGAGGCTCGAATTAGATGATGCATGTGAAACACCCAGCATTAGTCAATTAGGTGTCCTCCTCCCCCACCATGAACTTGGAAATAAAATTGCCCTCTGAGTCTTAAGCCAGTAAAATCATGCATCGCAGAGGAGAAGAGCCAGGTGGGGGAGTGAATGAGGCGAGAGATGGTTTTGTAAATGACTGAAGAGTTTTGTGAACGGTGGAAACCGCAATCAAGGTGACCCGCCTGTAATCTCAGGGAGGCAGGGCAAGGATGTGATTGAAATTGAGAAAACAGAGGCCTAATCAATTGCATTGTGCTCTATCTGACGGGAACAGAAGAATGCACAGAAAAGGGGGTGCAAGGGAGAATTCATTCGGCTGCATCAGAGGGAGGGACGGGGAACCAGTAGACAGAGGGATTCCAGGCTCAGGCAGCTCTGGTCTCCGCTGTGGAGTCACAGGGACCTGGGGGACTCCAGGTGGCTCACTGCCCTGCTGGGCCATCATCTAAACTAAATGGATATCCAGGTACCAGGCAGAGCCCCTTGGGGGCAGACAGGAATAGTCTGGTCCCAAGAAAAGACTCTAGAGACTAAGAGCACTGATTTTGGAGTCAGAGGATTTGGTTCAAACCCCTGCTCTGCCATTTATGTCCTATAGTCTACTTCACTGTGCCTCGGTTTTCTTACTGGTAAAATCAAGATATAATAGCTATTTCCTCATAAGACTTTCCGAGGATTAAATGGCAACATGCATGTATAGGATGCCTTACATAGAGTGAATGATCTATAAACGGTAGTGACAAAGACAACTAACATGTATTGTGCATTTTATTGCCATTTCACAGAAGAAGAAACTGAAGCTTGGAGCGATTAATAGCTTGCACAACATGACACAATTAGCAAATGGTAGAGGCCAGATTCATAACATTACACGACAGTTCCAGAGCTGTGCTCTTATTATGTGCTTACTCCATGGCAAATGGAAACACTGGGCCTCTGATTTAAACATCAGGTTCTTGTGAATTCGGTTGGCCAGAAACCATGGCCTTCTGGAAGCCTTGGCCCCTGAGACTTGGAGTATGCAAAGCGAAGGCTCCCAGCGCTGTGACCACTTCTCTAAGCAGTCATTTGGCTTCTCTGCATCTTATTGCTCCGGTTCAGCCATCCCTAGCAGAGGGCTGAGCGCAGGGAAAGCTCCATCTGCACTGGCCACCTTATTCTGTTTCCTTTAGGTCACTCAACTTGGGGAGTTTCCAGAGAATCCTTCTACCAATATTTAGAGACAGAAGCATCCCCTAAACATCCACTGGGGCAGACAGGATCCTTTCCCAAAACCCAGAGGTAGCAAGGTCTGATAGACAGATCATGGGCCTTGGTTCAGATCCCAGCTCTGTCATATATATGTGTGACCTTGGTACATCAGGTAATCCCTGGGCCTTAGTTTCCTCGCCTGTAAATGGGGGTGCTAATCATGGAACCAGATTCAGGACTCGATTAAATGAAAAGATAACCGTGAACACATCTGGCATTCAGTTGACATTTAATAAATGAGTTATTATTATTACTACTGTTTCTCCCCAGCCTGACTGTGAACTCCTTCAGGACAGGGACAGATCTTGTTCAGGTCTGTGTTCCCAGGCTCCTGCCTAGCAAAGGGCCCTTCACAGAGCCAATACTTAGTCATTGTTTGCCAAGCATGGGCGTAATTCCCAGCTCCCAGACTCTTTCCCCTGGCTATTCTTTTTGTAAGTTAAGGGTCAACACTTGTTGATGGGAGAGGGGGGAATCCTTATTCCCTGTTCTTGTTTCTACCCAGAGTCACATCAGCTGCAGGAGTTTCTCAAAGGGGAACCCAGTGGGTACGACAAGTCTTCACTGCACAGGTACATGTCAGGATGTTAAGTACCCCACTCCCTGTCCATTACATGCCAGCAGGACCCCCCCATCACTGTGACTAACAGAACTGCCTCCAAACCTCTCCAAAAGCCCCTTGGGGGCAGAGTTGTCCCAAGTGAAATCCAAGGAGCTAGACTCTCAGGCCTCTGCCCACCCAGCCCTACCCCTGTCCCTTCTGGGGAGTTGCAGAGGATCCACTGTGGTCCTCCCCCTGACCTCAGTGGAGGAGGCCTGAGGTTCTGCTGAGGTGCCTGTGATGAACAGTAAATCTGCTGAAATCAAGTAAAGACTTAGTGAAACCACTGCATGCAGACTGAAAGCCACATCAGTAATGAAGGGGATATTTTGATTTCCAGTTACTTGATTCTATATCCATCTCTCAGTTCATCCTGAGCTCATATGAGGATGAGATTCAGGACTTTGGGGTGTCCTAGAACACACCTTGGGTGCCCTGTGATTAGCAGGCATTACGGCTATCTCTAACCTCCTCCTCCTTCCAGCAGCCAAAGCAGGCCCACTCACCTCCCACTGACCACCATCCCTCCCACAGGAAAAGATTTTCATGGCTCAACGATTCATATGGTCACTCTTCTTATTTACAAAATCAGTAAACACACACATGATTCAGAGAGGTGATGAGCCCTCAGCAACCCTCTCCTTCACCCTGGGCTTGGACCCCAGTCGTGTATTACAGCATCCACCCAGTGGGAAAGGGATCCGACAGAGACTTTCCCTGTCTTTGTAAATTACAGATATGAGAGAATTGAGTAGGTGAATTCTGGGGGTCCGGACCAGGGTGGGTTGACAGGTAGGAAACCAGGGACAGGAGCTAAGTGAGGGAGAGGATATACAATTTTATAAATAACTAGAAAAAATCTCAGCATTTCCTTTTTGGGGGGAAGGGGCACAGGCAGGAAAGCTAGAGGCATGTAGGGGCTTAAATGGGAAGAGGAGAGATAGAGCTTGGGGCCAGAGTGGGTGAGGGATGATCTCTGAGCCTCGATTTGCCCCATCTTTAAAATGAACAGGTTGCCCTAGATGAACCCAAAGCAACTTGCTTGCTCTGACATGCTAGGACTCTATAGGGTTCTAGGCCTGGGAACCTAGAAATAGGAACCTGGGAATAGGAAGGGCTTGGCGGGCACCCCCAGAGAGGTGGTTGATGCCCAATCAGGCTATGTGTCATCCCCAGGCTGGTACTGGGGTTCTGTGGAGGTGAAATAGTCTTCAAGGAAGGACTGCAGGTACTCGAAGGTGGGTCTCTCCTCTGGGTCCAGACGCCAGGTTTGTTCCATGACCTCGTACAGGGATGCTGGGCAGCCTGGGGGGCACGGCATGTGGTAGCCATGCTCCACTTGTTCCAACACTTCGCGGTTATTCATGCCTGGAAGGTAGGGCTCTGTCAGTCAGAGGGCCAAGCCCCTCCTGAAGAAGCAACTAGGAAGAAGCTCTTCCCATGCCCACCTTTCCACCTCCCCATCCCCCAGCAAACCTGGGTAGGGGACTCGGCCCTTGGTGATGAGTTCAGTGATCAGGATCCCAAAGGACCACACATCTGACTTGATAGTGAATCTGCAAAAGAGGGCAGCCTCAGGGGCTGTCCACTTGATGGGGAACTTGGTCCCTAGAGAGATTGAGGGAGAAGAGAAAGTTAATGAGGAAATCCATGGGAATAGCTGGATTAAGAGAATGGCATCTTTGGGAACGGGAACCCTAAGCACAGAGGTCTCTGGGCATAACAGGAAAGACCTGGTATCTAGCCAGAACTTGCTAAGAGTCTAGTATAGTGCTGGGCACTTGGCAAACATTGTAATAATTCTCATCATGATTATAGCTCACACCTGTATAGCCTCTACCATGTGCCAGGCACTGTTTTAAGCAATTTACATGCATTAACTCATTTTAACCTTCAGGAAAACCCTGTGAGTTTTATTACTATTTTTTTTTTTTTACTATTATTATCCTTATTGTACAGAAGAAGAAAAGGTGGCACTAAGTAGTTAATAACTTGCCCAAATCATACAACTTCCAAGTGGCTAAGATTCAGACCCAGGCATTCTGGCTACAGCGTTTTTGCTATTACACTCTATGGTCTTTCACTTGAGATTTATAGAGGTGCCTGGCACATAGGAGGTGCTTGATAAATATCTATTGTCTGAGTATTTTCATTGGGATTGTTCACTGAGAATTCCATTATGAGAAAAGACAGCTCCCAGAGAGGTTAAGTGACTTGCCCAAGGCCACATGGCTGGTAAGTGGAGGAGCTGGGTTTGAACCCAGAGTTGCCTTTTATATTATATCGGAGTAGGAGCTACTGTCTATGGGGTCACACAGAGTCGGACATGACTGAAGTGACTTAGCGTAGCGTAGCGCAGGAGTGTCCTGGATGGTCTGGGAGGAGGCGGGGCCCCATGGTAGCCCCTTGGTGCACTGGGGAGCTCTCAGAAGGAGGGGTGAGGCAGGCACCTTGCTGGGGGTTGTACTCGTCATCTTCGATGAGTCGGGCCAGCCCGAAGTCAGCGATCTTGCACACCAGCCGCTCCCCGACGAGGATGTTGGCTGCCCGGAGGTCA
Source organism: Bos grunniens (assembly GCF_055505025.1). Classification (NCBI taxonomy): domain Eukaryota; kingdom Metazoa; phylum Chordata; class Mammalia; order Artiodactyla; family Bovidae; genus Bos; species Bos grunniens. Next base: position 11,317,187 of record NC_141166.1, read on the forward strand.
CGGTGAATATAGTTCATGCGCTCCATGTAGGCCATGCCCTCAGCAACCTGGGGGCGAAGGTACAGAGAGATGAGGACACCGTATTTGTGTAAGCGATTATTTGAAAAATCCTGTTTCAGACTGGGGCCCAAAGAGAGGGGCAGGGTCCTGCCTCAGGTCGCACAGATGGTCCAGGCGTTGGGGCTGCAACTCCCAGGAGCAGGCTAGGTGCTGGAGGGCCCAGGGGTTTGTGGAAGATAATAGGAGGGGCTCTGAGAGATAAAGGTGGCTGTCTCAGTTTACCTGTGCCGCCATGTCCACCAGATGGGGCAGCTTCAAAACATGACCCTCCGGGCCCTTGAGGAACTCCAGCAGGCTACCTGGGGAGAAGAACTCGGAAAATCAGCAGCAAGGAGAGGGTGGGATGATTTGAGAGAATAGTATCCAAATATATGTATTACCATATATGCAAAAGAGATAACCAGTGCCAGTTTGATGTGAGAAGCAGGGCACCCAAAGCTGGTGCTCTGTGACGACCTGAAGGGATACAGGTGGGGAGGGAGGCGGGAAGGACCTTCAGGGTGGAGGGGACACATGTATCCCTACGGTCAATTCATACTGATGCATGGCAAAAACCATCACAGTATTGTAAAGTAATTATCCTCCAATTAAAATAAGTTAATTAAAAACAAAAAAAGAAGAAAAGCAGCCGTTAAGACCCTACTCCCAGCCTTGGGCCTGCCTTCTCTCGCTTGGCCCCGCCCCCTGCTCCCAGTCCTTCTCACCCTAGATCCGTGTCCCCCCAACCCCACACACACACCCACTCGGGATCCCGCCAAGTGCCTCAACCCCTCACGGATTTCGCCCAGACCCTATTCCCACCGACAACCCTACTCTGCCCACATGTCTTGGACCGCCCCACGAGGCTCCGCCCCCAGGCACAGACCCCGCCCCATCTAACTTGGCCCCACCCAAAGTTCCAGTGTTTTTTTTCTCATTCCGGGGCCCCTCACTCGAACTCTGCCCATCGTTCCTCGTCCCTTCACAAATCGCCACCCCGGTTCCTCCCCGAGATACACCCACCTAAAACTGGGACTCCCCCTGAAAACCCCGCCTTCCCAGACCCCGCCTCCTGACCCCGCCCCTCACCGTGGCACATGAACTCGGTCACTATGTAGATGGGCTCCTCTGACACCACCGCGTACAGCTGCACCAGCTTGTCGTGGCGCAGCAGCTTCATGATCTGCGCCTCTGCCAGGAAGGCCTTCGGGGACATGGTGCCCGGCTTTAGCGTCTTCACCGCCACCTTGGTGCTGCCGTTCCACGTGCCTGTCGCGTGGAAAGGCTTGTCTGGACCAGCTTCCTGCCGCCCCCAGCCCTCGCCCTGGCCTCCACACACCCACCCCCACCCACACCCCTTCCTCCGCTCTCGGGACCTCCGTACCCAGCCACACATCCCCGAAGCAGCCGGTGCCCAGTCGGTGCTCCAGCGTGATGGAGCTGCGGCTGATTTCCCAGGCGTCCTTGGCCAGGCCCAGCGTCTGCGGCTTCATGGTGGTGCAGGCCGCCGTGAGCAGATGGCACAGCCCATCGTTCACCTCTGGGCAGTGGGGCATTGGGAAGTTGAAGGTCAAAGGCTGGCCAGGATGGTCCACATATTCCTCATCCCCACCCCAGCCTCCAAGACCAGTTATAAGGCACTAGGGCAGCTGAGGGTCACAGGCCAGGGCAGAAGGCACCCCAGCCCACTGAGTAGGTGAACACGTTGGTGGCCAGGGAAGGAGGTGGCACTGGAGGGAGAGATGATTCCTGTAAGGATTGGCGGCCTTCCCATAAGAGGTGACCTCCAGCTGGGCCTCCAAGGATAAGATGGGATTCTGACAGGTGGAAATGGACTTGGGAATTCCAGACAAAGGTGTGGACATGAAGCCTTCGCCCTTCCACACAGCTATGCTTGGCCTAACCAACCAAAGCAAAAACCAGGGTTGGATGCTAACCTGCTCCTCCACCCTAGAGCCCATCCTCCAAGTCAGGTCCATTCAGTCTCTTACTCAGCTCAGACATTAGGGGGGGCGCTCTCCAGCCATGCAGAGCTTCACGCCTCAGTTTCTGGAAACTTACAGAGCAGGATCCTGGGCCAGGCGTCCAGACACCTGGGTTCTAGTTCCGGTCCAGGCACAATTGCTTTGGGAGCCCCTTCCCTTCCCTGGGCACCTCAGTCTCAGCCAATTGGTTCAGGAATCTCAAACGCACGCCAGCCTGAAGGGCTGCCCTCACCAAGGTAGTGCTGCACCAGCTCCTGCACAGTGTCAAACTGGGCCCTCGTGGTGATGTAGTAGCCACCGGTGTCCAGTTTGCGGATCTTGTAATGCTTCACATGATCGCCTCTGGTCTGGTCCCAATCCCGGATGGACAGGGAGTAGGCGCCTGTGGGCAAGGGTCACCTTTGGGTCTGCTTTCCTCCTCACCAGCCCCAGTCTGGGAGCCTGGGGAAGCCCAAAAGGCTGGGGACTCTGAAGTTGGATGGCCATACCTCTTGAACCCAATCCCTGTCTTAGCTCAGTCCCTCCAACCTTGTCCCAGTCTTGGCCCTGACCCAAGCCCCACCCCACTGCTCCTGAAAGTGAAGTGAAAGTGAAAGTTGCTCAGTCGTGTCCGACTCTTTGCAACCCCATGGACTATACAGGAATTCTCCAGGCCAGAATATAGGAGTGGGTAGCCTTTCCCTTCTCCAGGGGATCTTCCCAACCCAGGGATCGAACCCAGGTCTCCCGCATTGCGGGCAGATTCTTTACGAGTTGAGCCACAAGGGAAGCCCACTGCTCTTAGCCCCACCCAAATGGCTAGGCCGCCCCCATTGGGTGGGCAGTGGCAGAGCCCTCACCTTTGGTGGTCTCGCTCTCTCTAATGAGAAAGGCCCCGCGGGAGTTCCCTGGGGAGAGCAGCTGCCTCTCAGCGTCCTTCCTCCCGATCTTTCCGAAGTACCACCTGTTGGGAAAGGCCAGCAAGAGTCAGATACACCTGACTCAACCCCCAACTCAGCCTCCCGGGAAAAGTCACCTCACTAGCCAAGATTCGCTTTCCTCACCCATGAAAAGGGGATCAAACACCTGATTTGCAGCCTGACAAGGAGGATCACAGAGCAGGGACATACAGCATGCCTGGCACACAGGAGGTGCCCAGTGAAGCTTAGGCTTCTCTTCACTCTCCGGGTTTCTCTCTTATTTATTTATTTGGCTGCAAGGGATCTTCCTTTCGCTGTGAGGGCTTCTCCCTAGTTGGGGCTCACAGAATCTAGAGGGCAGGCTCAGGAGTTGTGTGCATGGGCTTAGTTGCCCCCGTGGCACGTGGGATCTCAGCTCCAGGACCAGGGGTCGAATCCCTGTCCCCTGCATTGGAAGGTGGATTCTTAATCACTGGGCCACTAGGGAAATCACCTCTCTGAGTTTCTCTTGAATTAAAATTGCTAGACTTCATCAGGGGGTCACTACAGCTCCTTCCATAGGCTCATTTACAGATGAGGAACTTGAGGTTCAGAGAGGGGAACTGACCTTCCCACAAGGCTAGCTGATGAGCTCTATCTAAAACCTTTGCCTCCCACCCTACTTCTTTACCCACCAACCCACACAGTCACTCAGATTCCTCTCTCCACATACTCCTCAAACACTTTCCTCATTTGGCATCTAGAACAACACTCTTTTCTGCTACTCTTCTTTTTTTTTTTACCCCCTTGGCCATAGAGCATGACTTGCAGGATCTTAGTTCCCTGCCCCAGGGATTGAACCCAGGCCAAGGCAGTGAAAGCACCGAGTCCTAAGTACTGGACCACCAGGGAAGTCCCCTTTTCCCTCTTTTGGACTGCTCCTGCCTAGTTCTGACTGCTGCTTTCCCTCCACTCTCTAAAGCCTGGATGTTGTCCTAAGTCTCAACTTCAACTCAGATCTCAAGCATTCCTGCTGTCTCTTGGATATACTTCCTGGGACTGAGCTGTAGCCTTGAACCAATGGTGAGACTACAATGGGAGGAGAGCCAAAGTGACCACAGGTGCCACAGAAGACTCAGGTGTCATTTGATCACTAAATTGGCTTGTGATCACCTTGGGCTGAATTAAAAGGAGCACCGTTTTCAAATTAAAGGAGGTGGCGGTCTCAGTGAACTCTGGGACTGTCAAGCCACACCTGGTTACTAGGCACAGTCTGGGGAACAAGGAAAGGCATTGGCAAGTAGTGCCCAGAAGGGCAGGCAGGGTGGGGAAAGGAGAAGCTGTGTAGACAGATCACATTCTCAAGTGTTTCCAATGCTCTGCCCCTCCTCACACCTTGACATTAGCTACTTCTTTAATCATTGACATAACAAGAACAGCACCTGTTCTGTGTCAGGCTCTGCTGTCTTACATGTGTGTATTTATTTCATTCTTATAACAATATTGTGAAATAAGTACTGTTATTAACCCCCACTAGACAGATGAGGAAATTGAAATGCCTAGTGGTTAAGCAACTTACCCAGCTACGCGGCTCTTAAGCTGTGCTGCCAGAATAGGAACCCAAGCTGTCTGCTCTCGGGCCTGCACTCTTAACCACGACAGCGCTCTTAACCACGATGCTGCCCGGAGCTCCTCTCAGAGCTGCACGACACTGCCTCTAAGATGTGGACCCCCAGACCTCTCACCTGCCTCATCACCTCCTCTCCTCTAAGAAGCCTCCTATCACCCTCTCCAGATGAAGGCCTCCTGCCATTTGAGCTCTGGAGCCCGTCCACTGGCCTCTGCTCAGGGACACCTCTCCCCCACCGACCAGCCCCATCTGCCTCCTCTCCATCCCACCAGCCCCTACATGTGGCCACACTTCTTCTTTCCCCAAAGGAAACCATTCTAAGTTCTATCTTATCACCAACGTTCTGCTGTATCTCTCACCTTCCTTCACTTGAAAAAGCCCTTCACACTTGGGTCTCTGCTTCCTCACCTCCCACTCCCTCCCAGGCTCTGCTGTCTGGCCTCCACCCTCACTTCATGCGGAGGGATGTCTCACCAAGGTCAACCCTGTTGCCAAATCCAGTGGCAGCTTCTGACATTCCCTCTCTTGTTTCCTGAAACCTCCCCGCTGCCTTCTTGGTTGTTCTGACTCGGCCTGGCCTGGTCTGCCAACAGCTCCTTCTCCCTCACGCCCGGCTTTTTCCAGAGTTGGGTCCTAGGACCAGTCTCTTTCATTTTCTTCCTTCACACCTCTGTGCAGCTCTGATGATTCTTTCTCGTCTGAAGAGTCCTGAATTTCCACCCCAGCCCAGGTATGACCTCTGCAAAAGCCACAGCCAACAAACTAAGGAATCTCAGTGCTAGTTAGAAAAGGATGCCCCTTTTCTGGGCTAATGCAGGCACATGCCTTAGCATGGGCTGGGCAGCTCTCATGCAAAGCACACCCAATCTAACTGCTGACCTAATTGTGGGTGTTCCTCTCCATGAATTCAACCTCACAAGCCCCTTCTCATGTATTTGTACCTGTTCCTGGGTTCCCCCACTTTAGCAAACAGCACCTACTTGGCTCCATAAGAAGCCTGTGGGTCACTTTGGATCCTTCTCACTTCCCACAGCCCAGCAGCAAATCAGTCACCAAGTCCTGGCGACTCCCACTCTGAGGTCTCTCCAATCTCTACTTTTCCTATATATGGATGTATATGTGAAGCTAGATTAAAAAGTGTTTGTGAACCTCAGTTTCCTCATCCTTCAAATGGGATAATAATAGTGTCCACAGAGAATTAAATGAATCAAGGTATGTAAAGTACCCATCACAGTATCTCAATTTCATCAGGGTATTAAAAAATGATATTTCTCTGATTGCTTAACAGAATTAATTCTAAGTAATGTCTCCTTCTATGTGTTTAGCACTTCCCAGTGTTTTAAAAAGCTCATACACAGTTGTTATCGCTGAGAGAATATATATCTATATATAGCTTCCCTAGTGGTTCAGTTGGGAAAGAATCTGCCTGCAATGCAGGAGACCCGAGTTCAGTCCCTGGGTTGAAGGAAATGGCAACCCACTCCAGTACTCTTGCCTGGAGAATTCCATGGACAGAGGAGCCGGGCAGGCTACAGTCCAAGGGATCGCCAACAGCTGGACACGACTATGCGACTATGCGACTTTCACTTTCATAAATAAATAACGTTTAGCAAATGTAGCCAGACTAACTGGGTTCAAATACCAGCTCCACGTACTTACTAGCCATGTGAACTTGGGCAAGATATTTAATTTCTCTCTGCCTCAGTTTCCTCATTTGTAAACCAGTATAGTATTAGTTTCTGACTTTGTTAATACACAGAAAGCACTCTGAATAATGCTCAGAACATGGTACGTGCTGGATAATATTACCTACTATTAGTATCATCTCTCTTATCTTCTCGTATCCTCACAATGACCTTACTGGATTATAGATAAGGAGACAGGCTCAGAGTGTAGCTGCGACTTGCTCAAGAGTGGCCTTGAATCTGGACTCCAGAGCCCTGCCCTTAAGGCTGGCGTCCCCCCACCTTACTCACTCTTCAGCCTGGATGGAGTCCACGGGGGCCACGTAGTTGCTGGGAATGTAGCCAGTGTGTCCGGAGCTGAGGGACCGAGCCTCCCACCAGTCACCCTCGCTGGAGACACAGAACAGAGGGTTTCGTTGGCAACCTAGCCCCTGGGGCACCATGGGGCCAGGCAGGGTCACGTCAAAGATCAGGCGAACACTGGCCCTGCCAACCCCTCACCCGGAACACACCACCCCCAGGGCTTTTGCCTGTTTTGCCCCCAGCCACTGCAGCTGCCCTGGGAGCTTTTCCCCGCAGAAGGAGTATGTGTGGGGACATCTGGGCCTCCTGGCATTCTTTTCTGGCACCTCAGCTGGGCTGGGGTTTGGGCAGGCAGTGAACAGCTAACTAGGTCACTTCCCCATTAAAAACCCCTCCAATGGCTACATTTCCTTCTTGATAAAATCCAGACTCCTCAAGATGGCTTAAAAAGCCCTGCGGACTCTGTTCCCACCCAGTCCTCCAGGATCTGTTCCGCACTTCAGACTTTATGACCCTCCTAATCTGAACCACTTGGTGGTTTCCAGAAGTCATCATTTAGTTTCATTCTAACTCTCTTCCTTTTTTGTCACCTCTTCTTTCAATGTCTCTTTGTTTTTCTAGTCTCAGCTTAGAAATCTTCTCCTCCAGAAAGCCTGCCCTGATCACTGCTACCCTAGAGGCCGTGGTTGGTGTTCTTTCCGTGCACAGAGTTCCTCAGGCTTCCCCTACATAGTAGCAGTTACCCAGACATTGTTATTGTCATGTCTCCTTCTCCAGTTAGACTGGCGTTTCCTGAGGACAAGGACCAGTAAGATTCCTCTCTGGGTCCTGAGCTGGGGAGGCCCGATCACTTACGTGTTGTTCAGGATGTGGAACTTCTCGCCCTTGGTGAAGGTGAGATCGTCCTCCGTTCGGGCCTCATAGTCATAAAGGGCGATGAACATGGTCACCCCAATCCCTGCAGAGTCAGGGTTACTCATCAGGGGGCCCCCGGAAGCTGCACCCCCGGAGTCCTGTTCCTCAGACAGGCACTCTGCCTCCCCACTGCGGCAGTGCCCTGGAGATCAAAGGTCTTTGGAATCCAGTGGATTTCTGATTTGGACCCCATGGATTCAGGACACACACCATCGAGCTCATCCCTCCTTCCTTGGGGGCTCCCTGCGAGTCCCTTCTGCTCTTCCCGACCAAGCAGACATCCCACTGGTAACTGTCTTCGGGGTCCTTTTGTCAGACGGGGAACAGAGCTCTGTCTGCCCCTCAGATGGGAGTTTCTGAGGGTAGGGCTGGACGGGCTCCCTCAGACTGTGCGCTAAAAGCAGGGCTGTGTCTCCCAAGTCATCCTGGAGGCTCCGAAGGACAAGGCCAAGCCTCTTCTCCCCTGAGGTCCTGTGAGGGTCCAGTCAGGGCTTGCCTCCAGCCCTCTGGACTCACCTGAGATGCCCCGGATGGTGCCCGCATCGAGGAAGGCGGGGCTGGCGGGCTGAGGGGAGAAGCTGTTGTAGTTGGGGATGTGGGAAAAGGAAGATGCAGGCCGGCTCTGAGTAGGGTCGGGGCCATAGCGGTCTGCAGCCCCATAGTTCCTGAAGTCCCCTTCTAGGCCACCATCCTCCTTGGCCCCCGGCTCCAACTTCTTGCAGAACACACAGCCCATGCCAGGTGCCCTGCTATAGAAGGGGTGCATGCTTCACTCAGGGGTCCATGTGAGACATGCCACCCTAGGCTCACCTGCACGCCACTGACATACAGCGTGCAGAGGCGTGCAGCTGCCTTACTCAGGCTTGGGGGGAGGAAGTCCTCCCTAAGTGAGGGACAAAGCGGGGCAGGGTCACCATTCTGTCCACCCCCGCAGCTGCTTTAGTGTTTCTGGAGAGTATATATCTCCTCCACAGGACTGGTTTTCTGTTTCGAGATGTTTCTGTGTTTATTTATATGTTTTTGCCTCCTATTGCTTCAGTGTGTTGGGTTTCTATGACCCCCCTCAGAGTGCTTGCATGTGTGTGTGTGTGTGTGTGTCTTTCATGTGTCTCTTAGTATTGGTGAGTTTGCTTGTGGGTGCATGTCTTTGTGTGTGTCTAGGCAGCTCTTTGTGAATGTCTGTGTCTGTGTGTGTGTGAGTGTGTGGACGTTCTTGTATGAAACGACTCTGTGTGCTCATGTCTGTTGGAATGTGTCCATATGCATGCGTTTCTGTATCAGCATGTATGTGTGTGTCTCTGTGTTTGCAGGTGTGTGTGAGTGAGTGCATCTGTGTGTCATGACCATGCATGTAGCCCTGTGTGGGAGTATTTGTGCCTGCCTGCATGTGTGTATCTGTGTGTGCAGGTCTGCGTCAGTCCGTGTGGGTATGTGCATGTCTGTGCAAGTGCGCATGTCTGTGTGTTGATGCATGTTTATGTGTGAGTGTGTGAGGGCTGTGTGCCTGCACCTGGAGAGTCCCTGCAGAGGGGGATCAAGGCCATTTCCTGTCGTGGGTCCAGCCTCTGGCCTTTCAAGCTGCCTCACTCTCGCTCCCCCATCTGTTACCTAGCAACAGGGCCCTTGTAGGAAGAAGGGGCTGTGAGGAATTGTGGGGCCCAGAAAGGCCACCGCCACCCCATTTCCTGACCCGGGGAGCCCTCAGCCCCCACTCACCCCTCAGGCCTCTACTCCTGCGTCAGTGGGGCTGCGGCATGGTCCTTGGGAGGGGCCGGAGACCTGAGGGCAGGGCGACAGAGGACACGGAAGATGAAGTCCCTGCCAGGCTTCTGGCGGCCAGATGCCCACACCCGTCCTCTCCAGGGAAGCCAGGGGCCTGGGCTCTGCCCCGACAGGACTCCTCCTTCCTTTTCCTCCTGGCCTCCATGGCTCACTTAAAGACCTCACACAAGACCCACCACCCACACCAGCCCTCTCACACTCATCTCCATCTGACACATCAACACATGAGCAGCACACACGGCAGCACAGTCACCCGCGACACTCACAGCGCACCCCTGCGTGAGTGGGCTCAGCAGCACCAGCACACAGCAACACAACTAACGCACACCAGCCCAAGCTCCGGTGCACGGCAGCGCGCACACGCGCACGTGCACACAGGTTGCCTGCTCAGGCTAACAGACTCGTACACTCACGTATGCACATCTCTGGGTTAGACCCAGGTCTCTAACAGGACTTCTGTCAGCCCTGTTCAGTTCCCCCTAGGCCTCTGGTCACTGTCTCCTAAAACCAAGCCCTCCCTCTGAGCTCTGCCTTGGCACCCCTCCTGGTCTGGGTAAACCCCAGCAACCCCAGGACTACATTGAATAGCCGGGGAAGGTGGACACATACCTCCAGAGCTTGTTCCACACCATGGAAAGGCCCAGGTCAGAAGTCAGGACCACCAGGTCCCTTGGGAAGCCCCCAAGGGAGCCAAGGCTTTCCCGGTAGCTGTGTCTTCTGAGTGACAGGGCAGGCAGGTCATTGAGCAAGGGCTCTCCACGCCCTGCCAGAAACTCTGCCATTGCAACACTCAGAGAGGAACTGCCGGGGAAAGGGCTCGACTTCCTCAGATGTGAGCTCTGCTGCTGCTGCTGCTAAGTCACTTCAGTCGTGTCTGACTCTGTGCGACCCCATAGACGGCAGCCCAGCAGGTTCCCCCATCCCTGGGATTTTCCAGGCAGGAACACTGGAGTGGATTGCCATTTCCTTCTCCAATGCATGAAAGTGAAAAGTGAAAGTGAAGTCGCTCAGTCGTGTCCGAATCTTAGTGACCCCATGGACTGCAGCCTACCAGGCTCCTCCGTCCATGGGATTTTCCAGGCAAGAGTACTGGAGTGGGATGCCATTGCCTTCTCCGGATGTGAGCGATAGGGTGGGGCTAACCCGGTGTGCCTTCATTTCTCCCAGAGGACCCTCAGGACAGGTGTCCCGCCTTGCCTTTCTCGACTCCCGAGTTCCGTTCCCTTTATAGATATCCTCCTTCTTCTCTCTGTGGGTCCTGCCCCACCTGTCCAGCCAGCACCACTCACCTCTTCCAGGAAGCCTTCCTGGATCCACTGGATCTAGCTGCTTGGCTGATGGCTCTGTCACATCAGTGCCTTGTGATCCCCACTTTAGACCCACCAGCCTGTCTCATGCTCCGCTGCAACCATTCTCCCGTGTATGTGTAGGGGGTGACACCCATGTGGTGAACTATGAGGCGGGCTGTGGTTTGAGCTCCAAAATAGCCCCTGTTCACCAAGCCATTGAGGAGGTCTTCACCTCAGGACCTCAGGACCCCTCCCCTGGGGTGAAGCCACTGTCTGAAGGGCTCCAAGGTGCTACAGGGCTGGTTAGGCTCAGGGAGAGAATAGACGCAGAGGTGGAGGAGGGGCATCTCGAGCCAAGGGAGGGGATTTCAGGCACTCAGGGGACAGATGGGGGTAAGAGGAAAACACAACCTACAGGGTGAGAATGGAGGTCTTCTCACAGGAAGACACACGCACATCTCAGATGGCACAGAGCCCTCCCAACACATTCTCAGACACCCCCGCCACCTCAGCTACACAACAGTGCCTCACATGGACTCTCTGAGCTCCTCTGTACGGATTCACAGACACAGACATCTATGAACAGACACACACCTTCAGCCTTCACCCATCTACACACACACACACACACACACACAGAGCCTCTCCCATTATAGCCTTCCTCTGTGTCAGCCACTGCATTAAACACCTTATTCATATTACCTCATTTTATCCTCACGACAACTCTACGAGGTTAAGAATTATTATTAATGCAAAGGCATCCGAGGCACAGAGTGGTTTAGAAACTTGCCCAAGGCCGCACAGATGAGGTATCCTGGCCCTTGGTTCCAGGATCTGAACCACTTCTCTCCACTGCCTGGTCACAGACACAGAGGATTCCAGCCATTCCTTTAAGCACACACAGGTGTACTGAGCCTCCACCGGGAAACCCAGAGATATATGTAGTCCTCCCCGCCCCCAGTCACAGACCCACACAGAGCTCCTCTCGATAAGAGTTTCAAACTTATACAATCTCTTGAGTTCCCATTAGACATGATGCCGCCACTTCCAACAATACACAGGTACATGTTACCCCCATCTTTAAAAGTCAGCCTAAGGGGATCCCGGAATTCTGCAAGCCTGGAATGGGGAGGGGGTCCAGAGACCCTCCAAGAAAGAGGCAGAGGGAGAGCTCTGGCAAGGCTGACCGTGTGGGCAGAGGGGGCAGGGGTGATGCTGTGCTGGTATACTGACTCTTAAAAGAAACAGGGGAATAAAAAGGCCCAGATTTGTAGCATTTGCTGATTTCCATGGTGTAAATATTCCCACCATGGCCGATTTCAAGTTACTGAAGTGACTTGCTGAACGCTGGGCTGGAAAGAGATTTGCAGAATCAGCTCCCCAGGGCCGGTACTAGGTAGCTGGCTCCAGCACAGCACTGCCGGAAAGAAACAAAGAGACAAATAGAGACTGAAATGAGAGGCAGAGAGACGGACGGACAGAGACTGAGAAAGAGAGGGTGGAGACAGAGAGAACTAAAGAGACAAAGACAGAAAAAAGAGAAAGGGAACGCGGAGGGTCCTCTCTGCTCAGCATCTGCATGAAAACAGCCCCCAGGAATCTTTGTCCTCGGCTAGCTGTCATCTCAGCTACAAGCCACCAATGCCTAGGAGCATAATTTGACTTCCTAGAAGTCTGGGGAAGCGGGTGGGAAGGCAAATAGCTATTAGTTTTAAAACGTTAAAGTATTAAACACCTACTCTATGCCTGGGGCTTCCCTGGTGGCTCAGACAGTAAAGAATCCACCTGCAATTCGGGAGACCTGGGTTCCATCCCTGGGTTGGGAAGATTCCCCTGGAGAAGGGAATGGCCACCCACTACAGTATTCTGGCCTGGACAATTCCATGGACAGAGGAGCCTGGCAGGCTACAGTCCATGGGACTGTAAAGAGTTGGACATGACTGAGTGACTTTCACTTCTCTTCACTTCACTTCACTCTGTGCCTGGCACAGTGCCAAACAAGTCCCATGACTGATTTCATTTAGTGACCCTGTGAGGTAGGTTTTATTATTACCCCTATTTTACAGATAATGAAACCGAGTCACAAAAGTGTTAAATAACTTCCCAAAGACTACCTACACAGCGAATAAGGGGAAGCTAAAACACAACCCCAATCAATTTGGCTCCAAAGTCCATCATAAGCACTGCTGTATTTTGAAGTCCCCGTGAAAGCAATACAGTTATGTACCCTCACAAGCCCCCACAGAGTGCCAAGCCCTGTGCTACACACCCTGAATCCTCATTATAGCCCAGTGAAGGGGAAGGGTCTCTCAGCAACCACTGATTTTCAATAGCCCTTAGAATCTGAATCCAAGTCTCTTTTCTCCCTTTGCCTGCTTACAAAGGGAGTGGCTCAGAGACCCGCCACAAGCATTCTGGTCACTGCAGGGACTTGAATCTGTTAATAAACAGGCCTCTTGAACATCTGGTTGACAGGAGTTGGCTTCTAAAGTCTGATCTGGGTCAAGATCAGGTTGTAGATGTCAGAACTGAGGTCCAATCCTGGACCATGGTGTTCCCACCTTCAGCATCTCTCCCTCTGTGTGGCCCTCCCAAGTTTTGGGGCCTTGATTGGATGACATCAGCCTTCTGAGCATCTGTTTTTGCATCTGTATCTTCTGTGCAGTTATCGGGAAGGCTCTTGGCCAGTGTGGTTAAGGGAGGCTGAGAACCACAAACAGCAAAGCTAGAAGGGCCCTCAGGGAAGACTTATCAGTCTACCTCTCTCGTGTGGAGAGGGGAAGTGAGTTGCTGGAGGTCAAACAGCCAGACCTGGGATTCAAAGCCAGGACTATTAATTCAAGTACAGAGTTCTGTTCCCAGCTGTGCTCTCCAAAGCCTGAGCAGGGGGGTCACGCTCTCCTTGATTGGTGAATGTCATATTTCCTACCCAGTCCCCAGACAACTGATCATACCACCCCTGCCATATATATGGCAGCTGGCCATAAAGCGGAGAACCTGCCCCCCTCCCACCCCTCCTCCTGGACATAGGAGCCCCAGATGCACCCATCCTTTCTTTGGTCTATACTTGCCAACACTACATCAGGGCTTTGATGTAGACACAGGATGTCCTGTTCCCCCCTGACTTCTGCCAAGTATCTGTAGGATCTGGAGACTGGTTTGAGCTCAAATTCTACCCGACTTGAGACATTGGGCAGGTTGCTTCACTTCTCGCTGAGCTGCAGTTTCTTCGCCTAGAAAATAGGAATCAGATCTCTGCCTCCTGGGGTTGCTCCTGAGCCTCAATTGCGGTCAAGCCCCTGAAAGCACCGGGCGCACTGTAGTTGCTCGGCGAACTTTCACTTCTGGTCCCTCCCCTTGAGGAAGCCCCCTCCAGGGCCAAGGGAGGAGAAGTGACAAGGCAGAGAAGAAAGAGAAGTGCTCAGGGTGAGGTGGGAGGGCTGAGCCGGCCCAGCCGCCTGGGGGATTTCACCAAAAGGGAACTGGGACTGAACAGGGGCAGGAAACCACCATCCAGCAAGAGTTCCGGCTTCTCCTCAGGGCTTCAGGCTGGCCCAGTGGGCAGGCCCAAGTCTCAGGCTCACCGCACCCCATCCTCACCAAGGCCTGGCCCTCTGATGAAGGCTTCCATCCCTCACTGAGACCTTCCACCCCTCCCTGGCTCCAGTGCCCTTCCTGAGCCTCCATCTCCCTCACTGAGGCCTTCATCTCTCATAGAACCTCCAACCACCTCACATCACTCAGGCCTTATCACCCCCACCCCTAACACCCAGGGGCTAAGAAGACACAGCCGGCTCTGATTCTATCACTTTGGTAAGGCCAGTGTGTGGGGGTGAGGGAAGGGCCACACTGGCTTTCCCCTCCACAGGGTCCTCACCGTGTCAGCTGAATTTTCTCCACTTCTTGTGGGTAAAAATGTTTTCTCATCGGTTGCTGAAAACCTACCCACTAGCCTCTAAAATAGAGATCTTGAGGGACTTGAGATTCTCGGGGGATGGAAAGCCATGAGTTGGTCCAGGGGGAACTGAGGGAGTAGGAGTCTGAATTTCATAGCACGCTCAGACAGGCAGTCCCCTTCCCCAGGTCTGGTCAGAGGCCAGCCTGGTTGACTCTGTGCAGGAAGGGCTCTGGGTCCTCTTTCCCCAGCCCTGAGGTCCCCCTACCCATCCTGCCAAGGTCTGGCCACTTCCTTTGCCACAGCCCCAGGTGGCTGCAGAGAACACCCAAACACCCACACACATGCTCACACGCTCAAGCTCATTCACTCAAAGCCCAAACCATACTCAAAAACACTCTCCACCCTCACTCACAGCTTCACACCCACTGGAAAGCAAGAACCAGCCACACAGCCCAGGAAACCCATATGTTCTTTCACCACTGCCCCCCTGGCTCCCCTCTCCTCTCCAGAGGGCAACGGAATTTGATAGGGATAAGGAGGGAATGTAGGCTTCAGTTCTGTCTACATCCTTCACCACATCAGGGACAGGATGCCCAGCTTCTGGGTCCCTACTGCTGACCTGTCAGTTATTCACTCCCGAACCTCCATCTTCCCATCTGAGAAGTGGGAACAGAGCCTCACTCTCCCACCACCACACTCACAAACGGAAGGATATTAAAAGACTCAGGGATCACTGGTTTCAATAAAATGAAGTTTCAGGACTTCCCTGGCAGTCCAGAGGTTTAGACTCCACGCTTCCAATGCAGGAGGCATGGGTTCGATCCTTGGTTGGGGAACTAAGATCCCACGTGCCGCGCAGCATGACCAAACATTTTTTTTTTTAATAAAACAATTTAAAAAAAGAAAATGAAGTTTCAATAAAATGCATATTCTTGAACTTTGCATTATTTGGAATTGAGAAGAGCAAAACTTGCTGACAAACCAGTGTTTATACCATAAACACACACAAAATCACCAAAAAAATAAAAATAAATAAGGGGGAGGGTCAAGGACAGTCTCAAATCGGCTGACTTTCCCAGTATGGGGCCTCAACAGACCCACAAATATTTATTTTATAAGAAGTCACCTGTGTTTTGGTCCCTGGAGGCCCTGTCAGGCTTTGTGGTCCAACTCTATACTTATGAGAAACTGAAGAGGCTAGCCCCCAGGACACTGGGTCGGGTGGGGAGTGGGGGTGGGGGAAACTGCTTAGTGCACCCGAGTCCCACGACTGGGGATAAGCTGGGGGATGGAAGCTGGGTAGGGGCAGGGATAATTTCCTACATAATGCAAATGAGGAAGTTAAGGCCCAGAGAGGCCCCATAATTTGCCTAAAGTCACACAGCAATCAAGGTTCCAGTCTGGCTAAGACCTGGAGATTGCAGATCCCCCACCTTCCCAATCCCTGAACACTTGCACATCCTCGCCTTACTCCTCTGCCCCGCAGCTCGCCCCGAACTAAGGACTCAAAATGGGGGCGGGGGAGGAGACCACAGAGGGTAGCGCGGGCGTTGAGCCCCGAGGCAGCCCAGCGCTGGGCTCGGTCCCTCCGCCCTCTCGTTACCATGGAGACAGCCCCTCCCGGCAATCGCGGTCAAAGGCAGGATTTCCGTCGGGGCGGCCAGCAATTCCCGGATCCCGAGGAACGTGGACCGAGATCGCCGCTGCGGGAGGGGAGGGGGCACCCAGAGAGGCCCATCCCTGCCGAGGGCGGGGACTTCCCCAGGAAACCAGGACCCACGCCTCCTGAGCGTTGCAGGACTCCCCTCGCCAGCCGGAACCCGCCCACCTGTGCGAGGCTGGAGCGTCTAGGGGGGCGCTTGTGACAGCCTCCCCTCCCCTCCCGGCCGCTGGCCTCACCCCACCTCCGACTTCTGCCGATTCCGGATAGAGGGACTTCCTGGACCCTCGGGATTGCGACCCACATTCCGCGTCCTCCAGAAACGGTTTTCCTTGACTCCTTTCTGGCAGACCCCCTCCCCACCCACCTAAAAGTCGTTCCTCTCTTCCAGAGCCTTCAGCTTCTCCCCAGATTCTCACTTTCAAGGTCCCTTTTAGTTTCTCAACCCAGACCCTTTTGGGGATCCCCTCAGTTTCCCTCTTCCGACTCAGCCCCTTCCCAGCTTCGTCTTTGCAGGTTCCCACCAGATCCTTTTAGTCTACTTTCCCCGCCTTCCCTCAGCCCTCTCCCCAAATTGTATCAGTTTTTCACTTTCCAGGGTTCCTCCGTTTTCCTTCTTATGTCCTTTTCGGGGTGAGGACCCTTTGGCCTTCAACTCCCTCAGCTCTCCTCCCCAAGTTTAGGGGTTCCTCTCCGCACCCCACGTCCCCCTTTCTTCCCAGCCACGAAGGGACTGGGGGCGGGGCACCGCCGGCCCTTCCAGCTCCCCCGACGGCTCCTACCTGGTCCCAGGCGAGACCGCTTCTGACTGACCCCGGGGCTAGCCGGCCGGGGCTCCCAGCAGCCACGAGTGCCGACAGGGGTGGGGGCGAGCAAACGGGGGTGCTGCCCGCCTCTGACCGCGGCCCCCTCTGGTTAGGGAGGAGGAAGCCGCCTCGGACTTCTCGGACTTCTCTTATTGCAGCCGCGGCAGCGCGCGCGGTGGCGGTGGCGACGGGGAGAATTTGCAGTCACGCCCCAGCCCCAAGCCAGCTGCCCGGCGGCAGCGGGGAGGGGCCCTCACATCCCAGGCCCTCCCGCCCCCGCTTCCCACCTCCCCTGAGTTACCGCTGCTCAGCTTTCCCAGGCCTCCCCCGGACCCCCGACCCCACCCCGGCTCCTCTCCCCAGACCTGAACCCTTAGCACAGACTTCCCGGAGACCCCCTTCAAAGGGGCAGGTTCCTCACACCCAGAAGCACCTGCTCATTTAGAATTATTGCATTTGAGGTTAAGAGGGGGCATTTCTCCACCACTGCTCTGCTCTCTGGCCTTTGCAACTGAGAAAACTCGAAGACCACACCAGGACAGGCCTTAACCCAAGTTCTCACAGCCAGTTGACCCAAGGCTGCTGTCATTAGAGCCACTTGGTCTTCAGTCAGCATGCTCTGCCATCCTTGGAGACTGGGCACTGGAGAGGTTCTAGGACAGCAAGGAGCAGCAGAAGACCCTTCTTTGCTTTTCAAAGGAATCAGTCATCCCGCTACACTGAGCAAACAAGAAGGTGTCAGCCTCCCTCGACCCCCCAACTTTTAGAAAAACTAAGTATAGCAATTTCTATCACAATAGTTCTAGCCTTTCCAACTAGTAGGGTTCGATGCCCCTCCCCTCAACCTGGGGTTCAGCCTTCAACCAGGACCACAACAATCTCTCTTGTCAGAAGAGGATGAGATGTGTGTGGGAGGGCTGTTTGTTGCAGGATGTGTGTTGGGATATGGTGGGGAGGCCGGGAGGGGGCGTAAGCACAGATGTGTGAGTGTGTGGTTGTAGGCAATGAACACGATGACTGCAATTTTGGAATCAACAACAGGGACGCATTATGTAGGCATGTGTGTTTCTGTGTGTGAGCAGGGATGGCTGTGAATGCCTGTGCACATGCCTGTGTTCAGGTGTGTCTCAATATGATTGCGGGGCAGCAGAGAACAGAAGGGTACAGGTAAGAATGCCTTTCTTACTGGAGGAAGAGTGGGGAAGAAGGCACAGGGGAGGAGCTAGAGTTGCAGGGACTTGTGGAGGGTGGCTTCACCTTGGCTGGACACTATCACCTCCTGGACACCATCAAGTACTTCCTGCCTGACCATTGTCCCACCTGTTCAATTAACAAACAGATATTTATCATTGCTGGTCAGGTGTCAGGCTTAGGGACCATAGACATGAAGGCACTGGTCCCTTCCCCTGGGGACTCCCCCCCCCCGCCCCACCAATCTATCAGGCTCTGTCATCCTTCAAGGTCTGGCTTCTCATCTCCAGCAGAACACTCAGCATCATTTGCTTGGTGACCACTGGTTCCTGGGGTGTGGGGTGTGGGATATGTTTTTCTCAAGGGCAAGGACTGTGTCTGGCTCTTGGCAAGGCCCCTGGAGTCCGGGCAAGGTTTGGCACAGAGAGGCAGGTTCTCTGAGTACAGGAGTGCATGAGTCAATCAAGAAGCAAAGGAACTAGCAGGCAAACAAATGAAAGTCCAGTGAAAAAATAAATGAATGTAAGAATTAAAGAACAAATGAAAATATCGAAGAATCAATGACTGACTATCCAAATGAATGGAAGAACAGAACTGTTGCTTTTAAAATACAGATCAGACCACAGAAGTTCCTTGCTTAAAACACTAATGGCAAAAAATCAAACAAACTAAAAAACCCAACTCAAATGGCTTACTTCCCATTCTGCTTAGAATAAAAAAAATACAATTCAATAATAGCGAAAAATAACTAAATCCAAACCCTTTTCGTGGCTTCGGAAGAGTCGTGGCCCCTACCCACCTCTTAAGTTCCTTTTGGGCCCTCTTCCTCTTCAGTCACACTGCAATCTTTTTCAGTTCCTAGAATACATTGACTTTTTGCCTCAAGATCTTCTTATATGCAGTTTCCTCTTCCTAGAACACTCTTTCCCTTGTTTTCACAGCACTGGCTCCTTTCTATCCTTTACCTGAAGTGCTGCCTCTTCAGAGAAGCCTTCCCTGACCACGTCATCTAAGGAGGTCCCTTTATTCTTGCCCTTAGCACCGAGTTTGTCTCCTTCATGGCAGTTGTCAGAATCTAGAACAGAGTAGTTCTCAGTTCATTGTTGGTTGAC
The DNA here is from genome assembly GCF_055505025.1 of Bos grunniens. NCBI lineage: Eukaryota > Metazoa > Chordata > Mammalia > Artiodactyla > Bovidae > Bos > Bos grunniens. The sequence goes on from NC_141166.1 coordinate 11,336,360, forward strand.
TTGGCTCTCTCTTGACCAGATCTGGGCTCTGGCCTCAAGAGATACCTGGCTTCACCCAGGACAGAGATAAGCCGATTCTATGACTCTCATTCATCCATTCAGAATATCCTGGTCATGAGGAATACGGACTCTCTGGGCCCAGACTGCCTGGTCTGTAGATCAGCTCTGCCTCTTTCTAGCTCCATGACTTTGGACAAATTATTTTAGCTTTCTGCGCTTCTGTTTCTTCATCTGTAAAATGGGGGGGGGGTCTACCTTCCAGGAGTCTTGGGAGAAATCAGCGTGCTCGTACCTAGCAAGTGACTTGTGCATATGTACTAGTGACCTGTACATAGTAAGCGCTGTATAAAGTGTTTGCTGTCCTTCTTTCATTCAGCCAATCAAACTCAACTTTCTCCGTCACTAGCCTGTGCCAGGCTGGGTGGTAGAGGCTCGAACAGGAGTCAGGTCCAGTCCTTGCCCTCCATGTGGCACTTGCTCCCCACGATGGGCGCAGGACACAGAGGCCATAGGAGGGGCCTGTTGAACACCCTCTCTCACTGTCATTAGTGGTTGTAGTTCCCATGCTTGCATGTTCCTTTAAATAAATTCTGAAAACTGATATCAAAACTAAAAACCAAGGGCCAGCAAGTAGCTGAGCACTCCTATCCATTTCCCATCCAGCCATCACTCTTGCTCTCGCTTCTGTTTTCAACCATATTGGATTCTGTGGTCAGTTGTGGTGGTGCCCCTTTGCCACACCCCTCACCCCCCAGGGTGCTTGCCTGGAAAGCCCCAGACCTGCAGCAATCAAACTATCTACCTTTTCTGGGTGTGGAGGAGAAAAACACCTGCCAGACAGACAGGGTGACAGCTCCCAGATTCCAAGAACACTAACGAGGCCCAGCGGGCTTCCCGGGCGGTGCTCATGGTAAAGAACCTGCGGGCCCATGCCAGTGACATAAGAGATGTGGGTTCAGTCCTTGAGTCAGGAAGATCTCCTGGAGAAGGGCATAGCAACCCACTCCAGTATTCTTGCCTGGAGAATTCAGAGGAATTCTGAATTCTGGACAGAAGAGCCTGGCGGGCTACAGTCCGCAGGGTTGCATAGAGTCAGACATGACTGAAGTGACTTAGCATGCATGCAACCAAGCCCAGCAATCCTCTGGCACATTTCTTAGTAAGCTGGCCTTGTACATCCACCCAGAGGGCCAGTTCACACCGTTTCTTCTGTCCTCCCCTTCCTTCCTCCACTTGTACTCCACATCCTCACACCTTTTTAGGACTTCACACCTTCTGTGACCTCCTCTCTTGCACCCTGTCTCTCCCTCTCCAAAGAATTAACCTCTCAGCATACAAACAGAAGTTCCCACCCAAAAAAACACACAAAAACCTCCAAACTTTCCCTTGGAAAATGTAGCATTTATCCTGCCTTTCTTTGGAGAGGCTGCTGTTCATTGCTACTTGAAGGAAAGCTTTTCTTTGTAGAAAAATGTCACCTAATATACTGTGAAGAAAGCTGAGCACCGAAGAATTGATGCTTTTGAACTGTGGTGTTGGAGAAGACTCTTGAGAGTCCCTTGGACTGCAAGGAGATCCAACCAGTCCATTCTAAAGGAGATCAGCCCTGGGTGTTCTTTGGAAGGAATGATGCTAAAGCTGAAACTCCAGTAGTACTTTGGCCACCTCATGCGAAGAGTTGCCTCATTGGAAAAGACTCTGATGCTGGGAGGGATTGGGGGCAGGAGGAGAAGGGGACGACAGAGGATGAGATGGCCGGATGGCATCACCGACTCGATGGACGTGAGTCTGAGTGAACTCCAGGAGTTGGTGATGGACAGCGAGGCCCGGCGTGCTGCGATTCATGGGGTCTCAAAGAGTCGGACACGACTGAGCGACTGAACTGAACTGAAGTGAATATACTAGAAGGAATGTGAGAACTAGAAAAACTCCATCTTGTAGCCTCAACTGATAATCGATTTAGGCAAAAACTCTCAGTGATGTTGCATTAGTCACCTCGGTCTGCCATACCAAAGCCATAGATTGTGTGGCTCCAACAACAAGCATTTATTTATCACGGTTCTGGAAGCTAGCAGTTCCAGATCAACGTGGGTTTCTGGTAAGAACCCTCTTCCTGGCTTGCAGATGGCCAGCGTCTCTACATGTCCTCACCTGGCAGAGAGAGAAGGCACTCTCCACTGTCTCTTCTTATAAGGATACGCTTTGGATTAGAGCCCCACCCTTATGGCTTTGGTTATATGAATGCATGCTCAGTGTCTGACTCTTTGAGACCCACCAGGCTCCTCTGTCCATGGGATTCTCCAGGTAAGAATACTAGAGTGGGTTGCCATTTCCTCCTCCAAGGGATCTTCCCAACCCAGGGGTCGAACCCAGGTCTCCTGTGTCTCTTACATTGGCAAGTGGATTCTTTACCACTGTGCCACCTGGGAAGCCCCTTATGGCTTATTTAAGCTTAATTATTTCCATAAGGGCCCTATCTTCAAAGATAGTTACATTGGGGTTCTGGCTTTGACTTAGGAATTTAAACGGAGGCCACAGTTCAGTGCATCGAAGGTACCAAAAACACCAGGTAAAGGGATTTCTTTTGAATTTTTAAAAAATTATTATTTTTTTTGGCTGTGCTGGGTCTTCATAGCTGCATGTGGGCTTTCTCCAGTTGGAGAGAGTAAGGTCTACTCTGGTTGGAGGTGTTCGGCCATCTGGTTGTGGTGGCTTCTCTTGTCTTGGAGCATGGGCTCTAAGGTATGTGGGCTTCAGTAGCTGTGGTGCACGGGGCTTAGTTGCTCTGCAGCGTGTGGGACAGGGATTGAACCCGTGTCCCCTGCATTACCAGGCAGATTCCTAACCACTTGACCATCGCGGAAGTCCCTAAGTGAAAGGTTGTAAAGAACGCAGTGTTCACATAGTGCAGAAGGAGTCCTGCACAGCTGACTGGGCTTTTGCAAAGAGGTTCTCTCTTTTCAATGGAGAGATTTAGTGGACATCCCGTAACTCACCCATAACTCGTGTAAGTTGGCCCTTGTGCCTCCTCCTTCAATAACTGTTAGACAATCACCATCATTATGAAGAATTCTTGTTACAGATGCTTAACCTAAATCCAATCAGGGCTTAGCAAACCATGGGTCAAAGATGGTCTCTGCCTGTTTTTGTGCAGCCCATGAACTGTGAATGGTTTTTACATTAAAAAAAAATATTTTTTTGGTTGTGCTGGGTCTTCATTGCTACATCCAGCTTTTTTCTAGTTGCAGCGAGCAGGGGCTCCTCTTTATTGCTGTGCTCTGGCTTCTCACTGCAGCGATGTCCCTTGTTGACGAGCACAGGCTCTTAGGCATGGGGGCTTCAGTAGTTGTGGTACATGGGCTTAGTTGCCCTGCAGCTTGTGGGATCTTCCCAGACCAGGGATCGAACCGGTGTCCCCTGCATTGCAAGCAGATTCTTAACCACTGGACTACCAGGGAAGTCCCAATTTTTACATTTTTAAATGGTTCCCCCCAAATCAAAGAATAATATTGCGTGACATACGAAAACTGCATTAAATCTCAGTTTCAACATCCTTGAATAAAGTCGCACTGGAACGTAGCCACGCTCCATTTGTGTGCTGTGGACATGCTACAACGGCGGCGCTGAATGCTTGCAACAGAGACTGTATGCGCTGCTGCTGCTGCTGCTGCTAAGTCGCTTCAGTCGTGTCCGACTCTGTGCGACCCCAGAGAGGGCGGCCCACCAGGCTCCGCCATCCCTGGGATTCTCCAGGCAAGAACACTGGAGTGGGTTGCCATTTCCTTCTCCAATGCATGAAAGTGAAAAGTGAAAGTGAAGTCGCTCAGTCGTGTCTGACTCTTAGCGACCCCATGGACTGCAGCCTACCAGGCTCCTCCATCCCTGGGATTTTCCAGGCAAGAGTACTGGAGTGGGGTGCCATTGCCTTCTCTGGTATGCGCTGCAAAGCCCCAAATATTTACTTTCTGCTCCTTTCCAGAAAATGTTTGCCAATCTGTGCTCTCCACCTAACTTCCACTTACAAGTGATACCGGATTTAGAGGAAGAGGATAAACAACACTAGAGGGAACCTTCACACTCAGCTATAATGTGGAATATTCTGGAAGACCACTGACCTGGTCATTTTAAAAACTTGTCTTTTTTTTTTTTAAAGGCAAGATGGGGGTCACTGTGTTATATGAAAAGAGACCAAAGAGACAACATCATTGCCAAATGTAGCATATAAAACTTGGCTAGAGAGTTCTTGGGAAAAACACAGCTATCATGGTGTGTATTGGTCAACGTGTTTTCCTCTCTCCTTCCTAGGCTTTTGGCTCCACTAGGGCAGGGGTTTTGTCCCTAGATCTTCGCAGCATATCAATAGTTCCCAGCACATCAATAGATAGACACTGGTTGAAAATAAGAATGAAAGGAATTTCCCTGGTGGTGCAATGGATAGGAATCTGCCTGCTAATGCAGGAGACACAGCTTTGATCCCTGGTCTGGGAAGATCCCACATGCCTCGGAGTACTACGCCCCTGTGCCATAACTATTGAACTCTCGGTCTAGAGCCCATGGACCATAACTACTGCTGAGCTAGTGGCTGCAACTGTTGAAGCCCACGTGCCCTAAAGCCCATACTCTGCAACAAGAGAAGCCACTGCAGTGGGAAAGCCTGCACACTGCGACGAAGAGTAGACCCCACTTACTGCGTCTAGGCAAAGCAACAAAGACCCAGCGCAGCCACAAATAAAAATAAGTTGAATAAAGGAAGGAATGAACCTTGCTTGAGGGAGAAGAATGACTCCTTAGAGGAGGGAGTGTCTGGTGGGTCTTCAAGCAGAAGTAGGAGATGGCTCACTGCCAAGAACTTTGATAGAGCTGCTCCCCTACCCCAGTGGCTCTGGGCTGATGCTCCTGGAGACCCGGACAACAGAATTCTGACCAGCGGTGCAGCCTCGGGCGGCCGAGTTTCAGTTCAGGAGCAGGAAGAACCACGTTCTCAGAATAGCTCAGCAGCAGAATGGTTGGTCTCAGGAGACACCTGGGTGAGCCACAGAGGGCATCCTCGTGGACTGTCCTCATGTATGGGTAGGGGATGGACCCCCTGGTGATGCACACGAGACCGATTGCCAACCGTTGGCCCAGAGGTCCCCCTGACCGGCAGCCTGTCTCTCCTCTTTTCTTGCCCAGGCTCAGTCTTATAGGCAGGCAGTACTTTTTTCCCCTTCTCTGGCCATTGAGCACTTCTGGTCTGTACTGTGCTAAGTCGCTTCAGTCCTATCCAACTCTTTGCAACCCTATGGACTGTAGCCAGGTTCCTCTGTCCATGGGATTTCCCAGGCAAGAATCCTGGAGTGGGTTGCCAAGCCTGCCAGGCTCTTCTCTTCATGGGATTCTCCAGGCAAGAATACTGGAGTGGGTTGCCATCCCTCCTCCAGGGGATCTTCCCGACCCAGGGATCGAACCCATATCTCTTATGTCTCCTGCATTGGCAGGCAGCTTCTTTACCACTAGCACCACCTGGGAAGGAGGGCTATTGGCATGCTCTGTCTTTTACAGTGGAGAAGGAAATGGCAACCCACTCCAGTACGCAGCAAGTTTTCACCTGGGTAAGAGGCAGGGCCCCTCATGGGCTGTGTGACCTCGAACAAGTGTCTACCCACCTCTGGGCCTCTGTTTCCTGATCTGTACAAGGACAGGGTGGGACAAGATGCCCTATGAGGGCTATTCAACCTCCAGATGTCTGGCTTGGAGTCTAGTCTTCTTGTCTTGTATGGACCAGGGACTCTCAGAGGACAGAAGTGGTCCTGGCTCCAGGAATAGACCTGGTTCGTGAAGGGCAGCGGGGTGTGGTGCTGCTCTGACCTCTTCTTTGTCAAAGGCAGGATGGACCAAAGTTTAGGCCCCATAAATTACTATATTATCTTAGACCATGACTTAACAACTCTAAGCTTTAGTTCTACATCAGTAAAACCAGAACTCCTCATCTTCCAGGATGAGGAGTAAAGGATATGATGTCTTTGAAAGTACCTTGTACATAGCAGGTGTACAACAGGCTGTTAGGAGCCGGAGAGGGATGTCTGAATTGGAGTTTTGGAATCTCTCCTCTATCACTCTATACTTTACCTTCTTCATGCTCATAGACTGGTTGGTGCAGGGAGAAATAATAAATATATTATGTCTATGTCTGATGCAGATCTGGTACATAGTAGGCACTCAATAAATATTTATTAAATGAAAGATTCATTCTCTAACTACTAGTTCACTTGAGCCTTGAAGCAAACTGGTACAGGGCAAGATAAGGGTTATTATCTGGAGACTCTCCTGGTGGTCCAGTGGTTAAGACTGTGCTTGCAATGCAGGGGGCCCGAGTTCGATCCCTGGCCATGGGAATAGATCCCACATGCTCTAAGACCCATCACAACCAAATAAATAAATAAATATTAAAAAAAATAAAAAAGAATCTACCTTTCAGTGCAGAGGACGCGGTTTAATTCCTGGCCAGGGAACTAGGATCCCATATGCCATGGAGCTACTGAGCCCTAGTGCCACAAGTAAGACCCAATGCAGCCAAATAACTAAATATTTTTTTTAAAAGGGATTATTACCTGTTCCAAAGGCTAAGCCACTGAAGCTCAAAGAAGGTAAGTGATTTACCTAAAGTAACACAACAGAGCTGGGCTTGGAACCTAGTTCCTTTCATTTGCTAACCCATAATTAATAGCGCCTTCCATGGGGCCACCTTGTGGTCAGGGACTTGCTAGATTCTGGCTACATTCACATAAGGGTGACCCAGTGGGTGACACTTACATAAGCACAGAAAAGGGCCGGTGGCCCCCCAAACCTTCCTCATGGGCCCCGTTCTGCTCCCTGGTGGGGGGCCACAGTGGGTCACTGTGTTTTTTGAACAGAGGCAACTTGGTCTTGGCCTATCTGCCTTATTATCTTAGACCTATGGAGCCACAGGACAGGTGTCTCAGAGCAGCACGAGGGGGAAACCGGCCAGGTGCTAGGGCTGAACCTGTAGGATTACCCTGGGTGGCTGACCCAGGCAGGGAGCTCCTGACCAGTCAACCAGGCAGGTCAGCAGTGTGCTGTCCCCCAGACCCTGGGTGCCCCTAACCCTTGGGGACTACAATCATGTTTGGTCAGTGGGGCTCTTAACTTGGGCAGAGCCGGGGGAAGATTTCTAGAAGGAGAGTCTGTTTGGCTGGAGGACTGTGAGGAAGCTGGTGGGAGCCTCCTCCCAGAAGGGATACTGACACTGTGCACTACGCGGACGTCCAGGAGCCATATGAGGCCCAGGAGGGCATCGGAACCAGCAGACTGAGTGCCAGAGCAAGAACTACCTTGCAGTGTGTCCTAGGCAGGCCTGGGAGTCCATCTCTGGGGCCAGGCAGAACATTCCAGAGGTTTTGGGCTATAGAGTGGGCTTGGAGTGTTACTGAAGGGGCTGGAAGATCTTCATGGGGGATGGAGATTATAATGAGAGTTAGGACTAAAGTACTCTAGTGGGGTGAGGAGTATTAAGGACGTTGGCATATTGCAGATAGAAAACAAGAGTGCTGAACTTGGAGCACACATTTAAAGTTGAGCTGCAGTTTAAAAGTGGAGTGCAGTTTCAAAGCAAGGGCCGGAGTACTCCAGAGACGACTGGAATATTGTCTGATGCGGAGCGGGTGAGCTACAGGACTTCACCAAGGGCTGGGTTATTTCAGAAGATGCTAGATCAGGGGTCCCCAACCTCTAGGATCTAATGCCTGATGATCTGAGGGTCGAGCTGATGTCATAGAGATAATATGAAATAATTACAGAAATAATCATAGAAATAAAGTGCATAGTAAGTGTAATGTGCTTGAATCACTCTGAAACCATCCTCCCACCCCTGGTCTGTGGAAAAATCGTCTTCTGTGAAACCAGTTCCTGGTGCCAAAAAGGTCGGGGACCTCTGTGCCAGAGTATTATGGGGAGTGAGGAGGATCTACAGTATTTCAGAGAGAAGCTGGAATGTTAGAGAGAAGGTTGAAGTCTTCTGGGGGAGGCTGGATTATTTCAGAGGGATCAGGAGTTCTTCAGAGGCAGCTGAAGTCTTTTCATGGGGTGGACTGGGATATTTCAGAGGTGAGTGAGAATAGTGGTGGAGATGGTGTATGGCCTTGGAGGTTGCCAGAGAACTCCTTCAGCCCTGAGTCTGCAGTCCAACGATTCTGGAGTCCCTGGAAGTCCAGTCTCATGCTCTCTCCTGCCCCTCAGGGCTGGTTATCGAACTCCAGTTCAGCCACACGCAGTCCCTCAGTATGGCCTCCAAGGTGATGCTGGTGACCAGGGCCTTGGGGTCCAATATCCAATTTGCCTCCATGTCGGTGGCACCAAGAAGAAGCCCGTCCTTATGTAGCATCCCACTGGCACCCTGGAGCTTCCAGATAAGGGTCAGGTTAACTTGGCCATCCCTCTGCCTCTGGGCAGGACTCCTTTCCTTTCCTCAGCAACCCTTTCTCAAGTATGGGACTCCTGGTTGAAGTGGGGAGCGTTGCTGAGTACAGACCCTTGCTTCCAAGGGTGTGTCTGCAGTCTACCTGCAGCCCCTCCTGTTTTATGGGGGGCTTGTTTATTTCCTGAGTATAGGAGCCCTCCTGGGGTGGGGGAGGTTACTCTGCCCCAGTGCTCCCTGGTATTTCCTGCAGCCTGTGAGACCCGAGGCCCTTGGGGGCCAGGGTGCTAAGTGAGGCGGTGACGATGGGCGGTGGGCGGAAGAGAGTGGGCCAGTATGGGTGGCTCAGGCCCTCGGGGCACAATTCCTGTTTGCTCCACCATGCGTAGCTTTAGCAACCTACTGGGCTGTCACTTGACAAGTACCAGCTGGACCGTGCCAACAGACGTCCACACAACACACTCGCCTCCCAACAGGTTGTGGCCCCAGCAGGTCACTCAACATAGAGCAGAGGGTCAGACACTTCCCCCGCACCCACCCCCTGCTAGAGTGCCAATGCTTCTATCTCCTGTGTGCACACCGCAGCCACACACACGCTGTGCAACAAGGTGGCACAATGCTCTGGTTTCCGTGTCAGGCCTGGAGCTGGGCTCTCCCCTTTTGGCTTGGGCTGTGTGTACATCAGACTGGAGACCATCCCCAGATGGCCGCAGGCTGAGGCTCCCTGGGAATGGAGAAACCCTGGGAGTGGGTATGCCCCCAGAAGTCCTCCGATCTTCATCAGTATGGGAGGAGGGAACACCAACAATGTCTCAATTCAGCCAGGTTAGCCCACAGGCCTGAAATCCCTACCAGACAAGGGGAAGAAGGGAGGGAGAGGGCAAAGAAGGAAGGGGGCGGGGATCCTCTTTTATTGAGCACCTACTGTGTGCCAGGCCCTGTTCTAAACATTCTACCTGCAGTATCTCCCTACAAAGTAGAGTCATTCTTCCAGTTAATAAGGTTAGAGGCCAGAGAGCTCCAGAGACTTATCCACGGTCACACAACTAGTGAATGAATGGACAAGCTGGGGTCTGACCCATGGTCTGCTTGAACTGATTCACACTGCCTTCTCTCCATAACCCTGACACTGGCCTCTAGACAAATCCTGACTTCTCGATTTACTGACCAAGTGACCTTGAACAAGCTGCTTAAACTCCTTAAACCTCCTCATCTGTAAAATGGGTATATTAATAAAATCTGCTTTGTGATGAAGTGAAACGATGCATGTGAGGTGCCTGTTGGGTTACTGTGCACAGTAAATGTACAGAAAGGTCAATCTCATTGTTCCTATTTTACAGATGGGGAAACTGAGGCCCAGGGAGGCTGAATTATTTGTCCAAGAATATAGAGACTTGGTGACTATTGTCCCTCGGTATCTGCTGGGGATTGGTTCCAGAACCAATGAGAAAACTGGAGCACAGAGAGGCTGGCTAAATAACTTGCCCAAGATGACACAGCTTCTAAGTAGCTATATTACCACTACAGCTTCAAGGGTTGCTAGAAGAAATTATCAAAAACGGGGTAGCTTAAAACAATAGAAATCTATTCTCTCACAATTCTGGAGGCTAAAAGTCTAAAACTGAGGGGTCAGCAAGGTTCAGTCCTTCTTGGAGGCTCTGGGGAGAATTTGTTCCAAGCCTCTCATCTCCTTGTTTCAGGTGGTTGCCAGCAATTCTCGGAATTCTTTGGCTTGTAGATGCATCACTCCAGTCTCTGCCTCTGTCTTCATATGTGTGTTGCCTGTCTCTGTGTCCAAATTTTCTTCTTCTTATAAGAATACCATTCATACTGAATGTAGGAATGACCTTGTTTTACCTTGATTACATCTGCAAACAAGACCTTATTTCCAAATAAGGTCACATTCATTCCCAGGTTCCAGACGGACATCAATTTTGGTGGGACACTACTGAACCCAGCCTGGCACCCAAAAGTACATTTGCACTCAGGCAGTCTGGCTTCTGAGCCTGTGCTGTTAATCACTGGTTATACTGCCTCTCAGTAAGATTATGACTATACAGTCGGCATTTGAACAACATGGGTTTGAGATGTGTAAGTCCACTTATACATAGATTTTTTTCCCCAATAAATATGGTACCTGGACAAACTCCAGCTGTAGAATGGGTATATTAAGATCTCTAGGAGACTTCAAGGGATTTCATTTTATAGATCTTTAAATTAATTGTGTGGGGGAAAGTTTGTGTTTGATTAGAGATCCCAGTATCTGGAATCAAAAGAACTGAAGTTTGAATCCTGATTCTATCTGAACTGTTCCCACTTCCTGCTTTTTTTTTTTTTCTTTCAAATATTTATTTTTTATTTATTTGGCTGTATAGAGTCTTAGTTGTGGCACGTGGGATCTAGTTCCCTGACCAGGGATCGAACCTAGCACCCCTGTATTGGGAGCACAGAGTCTTCGCCACTGGACCACTAGGGGGTTCCTCACTTCCTGCTTTTGTGTGAGTCATTATCAATTCCTTCGTTTTTGAGGCAGACATAGCAGTACACAGATTTTTGACCGTGCAGGGCTTCAGAGCTCGTAACCCTGAATTGTTAGAGGGTCAGCTGTATGTATAATTCTCCCTCTTTTTCCTACAAAAGGTGGAATATCATATATGCTGCTCTGCACCTTGCTTTTTTAAATTAACATATATTTTAAAAAATTTATTTGTTTATTTTTAAAATTTATTTGTTATTTGACTATGTTGGGTCTTAGTTGTGACATGCGGGATCTAGTTCCCTGACCAGCCTTGGGAGCATGGAGTCTTAGCCATTGACCACCAGGGAAGTATCTGTACCTTGCTTTTAAAACTTACTATCCCTTACAGATATCCTTTCCCTGTCAGGATGCATGGATCTCCCTTATTCTCTTTCATAGTTAAAGAGTATCTCATTTTATGAATGGATTGTACTCTGCCTAACCCAGCACTTACTAACAGACAGTTGAGTTGTTTCCAGTCTATTGCTATTGCAAACAGCGCTGCCGAGAATAATCGTGTCCATACATCATTTCTCACTTCTGCAAGTATATCCGAAGGATAAATTCCCAGAAGTAGAATATCTGGATGCATTTGTAATTTTGATAGATTTTGCCAAAATGCCCTTTTGGGGACTTGTACCAATTTATATTTGCAGGTGTGAGAGTATGGTTTCCTTACAGAAAGGCCCACAGAGTATATTATTAAACTTTTGGATTTTTCACCAGACGGATAAGACATGGTATCCAACCATGTTTTTCCTGATTTTCATTTTTTTCAACTGTGTTTGATCTTCTTTCCATATGTTTAAAAGCCATTTGTATTTACTTTTCTGCAAACTGTCAATTCATATCTTTGCCTATTTCTACTAGATTGTTGATCCTTTTAGTGGCCTTCCAGGAATTCTTTATAAATTAGAGAGATGATCCTTTGTCTGTGATCTGAGATGTGAATCTTTTCCTCTATTTTGTCATTCATCTTATGACTTGATTTATGCGATTTTTTTATTTATATGATTTTTTTTCCATGCAAAAGTTTTTTATTTTTATATAGTTGACTTTGTCAATCTTTTCTAATGACATTTTGGTTTTTGAGTCGTCAGTTAGACTTTTCCCACTATGAAATTACAGATTCTCTCCTGTTTTCCTTTAGTGCTTTTAATTTTTTAACATTTCAAACTTTGACCCCTTTGGAGCTTATCCTAATGCTGTAATGTGAGGTAGAGATCTCATTTTCCCTCCATTGGTTACCTAGCTGTCCCAACGCTATTTATTAGAGAGTCCATTCTTCACTTTGAGATGCCGCTTTCATCAAGTACTAAATTCTTCTCTACAGTTGGGTCTACTTCTAGACATTCTAGTCCAGCCCATTCCTTTGTCTCTTCCTGCACCAAAAGCAAGTTGTTTTAATTACTGAGGATTTAAACATTATTATCTATAGTAGTATAGTGAGTGTTGCCTTTCTTTTTTTATAGTTTCCTGATACTCTTTCCTCTCCCTCCCCCATTTTTTTTTTTTTTTTTCCTGAGGGGTGAGAAACTGTAGGAGATTTCATGGGACTTACACTCTTGTAAGTAGGGGAACACACAATAAGCAAATAATTATCTGTCGCTTGATAATGCCAAGAAAACATCAATAAAGCAGATAAAAGGACAGAAGGCAAGTAGGAAGTAGTATTCAGTATTTCAAGGAAGCCCTTGAATGAGTTGGAGACACCTGAGTGAAGGGAGGAGGTCACCTGGATATCTGGGGAAGACATTCCAGCGGCACCAAGGGCAAATGCAAAGGCTTGAGGCAGGAGCATGCCTGGCATGTTGAAAAACAGCAAGGCAGCCCGTGCAGCTGGAATGGAGCTCTCAGAGGGGAGAGTGGGAGGCGATGAGGTAGCTCAGGCAGGCCGTCCAGGTCACAGCAAGGACGCTGGCTTTTCTTCTGGGCTGGGGAGCCTTGGGAGGGGGTTGAGCGGAAGAGTGACATGTTCTGACCTCCCTTTTATCAGGATGGCTCAAGCTGCCGAGTAGAGAGCAGACTGCACCGCTGAGGGCAGAACCGGGGAGGGCAATAGCACTGGGGATGGGTGAATGAATTATAACTCGGTTTCCTTGTCAGTCTCCTCCTTTGCAAGCATTGGCAATGAGCTTATTCAGTGACGGATGCACAGAGTAGGCACGGATAAACAATTGGGGGGGTGGGGAGAAGGGAGAGAGGATAACAGGAGGCGGCAGGAGAGTCAGGGTTCCCCTGGGGAACGGCTCTGCAAAGGCCACAGAACCGAGAGTGAGTCGAAGTTATGAGAGAGCCGGTTCCTCAGCAGAGATGGAGGCCAAGAGGGGCTGAAGCTGGGGAAGCTATGCACCCCCCCCTCACCTGCTGCCTGCCCCACCCAGGGTCTGTGACTTCCATCAAGGACCAGGTTATATGCAGTTTATGCTGGCGTTTTGCCATCACAGGGACCCTGAAGAGGAGGCCATGCTCTCTGAGAGGGTACAAGGGTGTTTTAATTATTGAGGATTTAAACATTATTATCTATAGTAGTAGGAGACCTGGGAGAGAGAAGAGCAGTTTTCCTGAAGACCGGCACACAGAGACCCCGGGGAGGGATAATATTCCCCCTTTACAAATGATAAACAGAGGCTCCAAGAAAGGAAACCACTGAAGGTCATGCAGGAAATAACTGGCCCAGTCTAGTTTCAGGGACTTGATGGTTACCAGAATGCTCCTTGGCCACTGCCTAATTTTAGCCTAGGTCCCTCCGTGGTTTTGGGGAGTGACCAAGTACAGAGGAAGGGGCGACTCCTGGCATACAGTCAGCTCTTAGCTGGCTGCCGAGGCCCCAGTGTGGGTGGGATCCAGCTGGATCCAGGAGCCGCGGACCCTCAGGACCTCATGATGCTTCTGGTAGCAGGGTCAGTAGACAAGAGGCACCAAGCTGAGAGGTAGAAGAAAGAGGCTGGGCTTTCAAGTCTACCCTGGCTTGGCCACTATCTCATTTGTGCGACCTTAGATAAAGAGCATCCAACCAGAAACCCCAACCCATTTGTCTGTAAAATGGGAACAGCATCTCCCGCCTTACAGGGCGGGCATGGAGTCTGACGGAGGCAATAGGAATCAGTGCTACTCCTCGTTCAGGTCTTTGGGGTCTGAGTTTGGGGTGGGGGTTTGGGGAAGAGATGAAGCGTGTCCAGAAGAGTTGGGAGGTGGTGGTGGTGTGTAGGGCTGTGTTTCTGGGACTTTCCTCGCTGAGGTCAGAGGCCCGAAATAGTGGCGCTTCGGCGAGCGCGTAGGGGTCTGGTCACCAGCTCTCTGCCCCGCCCTCTGCGGGGAGCGGTCCAGCCGCAGCGCGGGCCCCCTGCGCTGTCCCATCTCCCGGCAGAAGGGCGAGAGACTGGCCAAAGGCTCAGCGCTACGTGAACATGCCCCATGGGACCCCGATGAGCCGAGGCCGCCGCAGCTGCAGACGGCGTCGCCGAGGTCCAAGGGGACACCTCGCCGAGGTCCCTCGGCTCAGCTCCCACGGCTTCCACGCCGACGGCAGTGGCGGTGAGAGCCGCGGCCCTGGGCGCCCGCCAATCAGGAGGCAGAGGCCGACTCCGGGCACGCCCCGTGACGTCACTCATCCGGCCCTGGAAGTCCCGCCCAGTGGCCGGGCCTGGGAAAAGCCTCGAAGGGCCAGTGGGTGGGGCTTGTCAAAGGGTGAAAATAACTCCCTTGTAAATCGCGCATGTATGAGAAATATACAAGCAGGTGAATCGTTTTCTAAGTTTTAAAGTGTATTTATTCACTCAGTCACTCATCCACCCATTCATCGGTTTGTGCATCCAGCTGTCCATTTTAACTGTCCGCTCAGCCAAAGCTTTGGGGCGTCTCTTGTGTGCCAGGCGCTGAGCTGGGTGCTGGTGAACGCTCAAGTCTAGTGAGCAAGTCTGACAGTAACAAATGTTTACACCCATCATGCTTTTATTACAACCGTGATCAATTCTGGCAACATACGGAACCGGCTGCCGGAATAAAGGAGTGTTGAATTTAGATTGGGGGCTCGGGTCTCGAGAAGTTACCTTCCAGCTGACTCCTGAAGCAATAAAAGTGTTCCAAGCAGAGGAAAGAGCTTGTGGAAAGGCATTGAACTTGGCAGGCTCTTGCAGGGTTCTGGGAAGGGAAAAGAGGCCAGTGTGGCTGGAAAAGAGTTGGGGGAGGGGAAGCACAGTGAGGTAAGACTCTGGAGATTTGGGGGGAGCAGATTATTAAAGACCTCAAGGGCCAAAATAAAGTAGAACTTTATTCTAAGTGTGATGGGCAGCTACTGGTTGGGTTTTTGGGGGGAGTGTTGCTTGATCTCCTTTGTTTTCAGATCTTCTTGGCCCTGTGTGGAAAATAAATAAGAGTGAACAGAAGGATCAAGAGTGGACACAGGGTAACCTCTTAGAAGGACTTTGTGGGTTCCCTCTAGGCCTGAGGGTAGTGACCTGGATGCTGAGAGGAGGGCCATGTGGGTGGAGACTGGTGAACAGACTCAAGAAATAATTAGAAAATAGATCTACAGGTTGCCTGGTTGCTCAGTTGAATGGGGTTGGATGGGTGAGGCAGAAGGAGATGAAAATTAAATCCCTTGGTTGGGCAGTTACTTATAGAGTCCCCTCTGGAGGCCAGGCACTGTCCTAGTGCGGCTGACTGGGTTCAAGTCCTGGCCTGTCGCTTGCCAGCTGTTTTCCTTGGGGAAGTGACTTGGCATCTCTCTACCTTCATTTCTTTTCTGTGAAATGAGGATCCTAATAACATCTAAGGAGATTGTGGTAAGGATTAAATGAGGTGATATAAGTAAAACCTTGGATCTGGGTGTTTGGGACTAGGTTCTGAGGTTCCTTAGACTTGAATTTGGGGCTGAGTGTTTGGGTCTGCTTCTTGAGGCAACCAAGGCTCCATTCTTTAATTTTTTTTAAAAAGGATGTTCTCTTTTTAAAACTTTATTTTTAAAAAATTTATTTACTTTTGGCAGCGTAGAGTCTTTGTTGCGGCATGCAGGGTTTCTCTAATTGCGGTGAGCTGAGGCTGCTCTCTAGCTGCGGTATGTAGGTCTCTCTTTGCGGTGGCTTCTTTTGTTTCGGAACACGGGCTGTAAAATGCAGGCTCAGTGGTTGTGGCGCCGGTGCCCCAAGGGATGTGCAATCTTCCCAGACCAGGAATCAAACCAATGTCTCCTGCACTGGCAGATAGATTCTTAACCACTGAACCACCAAGGACATCCAAGTCTCCATTTCTTTACTGGCCTTTTACAGAAAATTAAAACAGGATGACACGCTAGCCCAGTGGTTCCCACACTTGTCTATCTGCACATAAAAATCACCCAGAGATTTTTTCTTAACTTCCAAAGCCCAGGCTACACCCCAGACTAGTTAAATAACAATTTTTGTGAGTAAGACACATATCAGTATGTTTTGATCCCTCCAGGTAATTCCAGCTGTAGATAAGTTTGGGAACTGCTATGGTAGCGAGAAAAAAGGAGGCTCCTTTAAAGTGTGGTCAAGGAGGGCTTCTCAGAGTAGGTGATGTTGGAGTGGAGACCCCAGAGTAAAGAAGGCTATCATTGGAAGGTCGGTGAGGGTAGGGGGGCCCCTTTGGTCAAATGTCTAGCCTAGGTTCCTACATACCTGGAGGTGACTTTGGGCCTATTTCTTTGAGCCATCAAGACCCCATTTCTTTACTGATGTGCTGCAAATGAACCTCCCCTAATCTGACCTCCGTGTGGCTTCACAGAACCTGGAAAAGGTGTGAGCTTGCCTGTCAGTCCTGTCCGTTTCATGGAAACCACAGAGGGAAAGGAAATATGGGCTCTGGGCCTCTTCATAGGGTCTTCCTAGGGCCTTCCTCTCCCCCTGAGCCAGGAAGTCCACGCTCCCTAACCTTCTGCCCCTCCCCCAGAACCGGCTAGCTTAAAGGAAGTGGCTCTTCAGTTCTTCACAGGAAGCCACAGGCCTCCTCTGCCTCTACTCCCTCCAGCTACTGCTGACCCAAGCCCTTTCCTGGCCCAGGTCCCCTTCAAGGCTGGGTCCAGAGATGCCCTGTTCCAGGAATCATCATCTCCTGCCCAGACAAGAAGGGTCTGTGTGGAGTGCTCCTCTCATTGCCTTTAAATCCCGCATGACTCAGGTCTGGGAGCACAGGCTGTGAGCCTGGAAGTGAAACCTGGTCACAGGGTGTCCTGATTGCTGTGGTCAGGAGTTTGGAAATCCCAGCATTGCAGGATCGAGGGCCTAGAAGGAGAGGAGAGGGCAGCCCTGCAGGCATCCTCAGAGTTGACCACTCCTGTGAGCTTCAGGAGCTCCTGCCGCAGAGCCGGCGCAGAGCCTGAATCATTTTAGTCTCTAGCATCCTTGGTGGGGCTGGCCCCAGGGAGAGCTGTTGATCACAGTGGAGCTGCGGGAGGATGAGTCAGGCCGAGGCGGCTTTCAGGCTGAGACGGCACTGCCACCTGGTGGTCATACTCGTGCTAGCACAATGGGATTGTGGGAAGCCTGCCCTGAGAGGGAGTGAGTGGACTTTCAAGGGTCTTGGGGGCCAGGGGGCTCCTTAAAGAATAAAATAAATCTCTAGATAAAGGGATTTTTATCAAAGAGCAAGACACCTCTGACTTGAGCACTTTGGAAAGACATTCTAGGTCTAGATGAGAGTCCAGCTCTCCCCATCCTCTGTTTTGTAGACTAGGATCTTGAGGTCCAGAGAGAAATGATGTCAGGGGACCTCAACGTTGTTTTCCATCAAGTCAGCCACGCAGATGGGATCTATTTTTGGATTTGTCTTAGGGTGCGGTCCCAGAGTGAGGAACAGCCCTGCTAGTTTCTAGCCACCCTTCTTTGTGACCAAATAGGCATCTCTCAGCACCATAGTCACCGAAGTTGGCACTACAAGGTGGCTTTTGGCCGCTTCCAAAAATGAAACCTCAGAGGGCTGGGACATGACAGGCATAGGGGATTCAGAAGTCTGTGCTTCAGGCTCAGCAGTTTTAGAGCAGGAAGTGCCCAGAGACACTGATGTCCAACCTCCCCTTGTTTTAAAAATGAGGAAGCTGGGACTCAAGGAAGGCAAGTAACCTTCCTTGAGTGGGCAGGGTGAGTGCCCCATTCTGGAGCTGAACCAGGATTTGGTGCTGTGTCTTTCTGAAGACCATTGCCAAGGAGGAGTCCAAAGGTGATTAGCATCTCCTGACTTGTTGCACTAGCGAATTCTGGGTTTACATTCATCATTCTGTCTCATACTTTATAGACAAGGTGATTGTGGTCCATGAAAGTTGACAAGGGCCAGGATGGGTGAAAAGAGATGGGGGCGAGGAGGTGGTGACAGGGAAGGAGAAAGGGGGGGTCATGAATATTCTGAGGGGCTTCTAATTTGTATGCAGGGGGCTCCAAGTAGGTAGGAACTGGATCTCTTCCACTGCAGTGTCCTTAATATTTGGCACAGTGCCAGACACAGAGTGAGTGCCCAGTAAATGCTGTGGAATGAAAGTCAAGAGTTATCCTGCACTGGCCCAGAGGGATCCTGTGATAGGCAGAGGATCACCTTAAAGACGGATCATTGCCAGTGTCACTCAGCTTGAGAACTGCTGAGGCCTCAGATCTAAAATCTGGGGCCAGAGTCGTCCACCTCTCTCTGGCCTTAAATGCTGTTCAGGACAATATGATATCTAAGGACGGTGTATGCCCCTGGGGGCAGGATGCCTACACTTAGGAAAAAAGAAGATCCAGGGCTGTGAGCGCTAGAATGTAAACCCAGGCTCCAAAGTTAGATGATGTAATTCTTGGTTTTATTTGGCTGTCTCCTCTTTGCTTTATGCAAGTCCCTAGTCATAATAATGGACATTTACTGAGTGTTTAGCATTTGTCAGGCATCATGCTAAACTCTGTTCATGGTTTCATCTAATCTCATAAGAAATGGCAATCCACTCCAGTATTCTTGCCTGGAGAATCCCATGGACAGAGGAGCCTGGTGGGCTACTGTTCATGGGGTCACAAAGAGTAGACACGACTGAGCAACTAACACAGAGAGGCTATTATTGTTCTCGGTTTACAGGGAAGGGAAGTGCAGCACAGGGCAGTGAAGGAACTTGTGCAGGGCACGAAGCATGGTAAGAGAGGGCAGGCAGCTTTGAACCCAGGTCTGTGGGACTCCAGAGGGACACCCCGAACCACTCTGCTCCACTGCTTCATGGAAAACTCAGCCTCACCCATGCTAGAGAATACTGAGCAAAAGTTAGGGGCCTGTGTTTGCCTGACCACAGCATTAAAGGGGGTTGAGGCCTGCATGGTAGTGACAGCGGGTATTATCAAGGGCTCCCCAGGAAAAGAACAAGCGGTCTAGCCCCTGCCTCCCATGAAGGTTGGGTGAGGTGAAGGGACAGGTGGATGGAAGGAGACTGGCCTCAAGTTCAATTCTACGCACATATATTGAGCACCTGCTGTATGCCAGGCACTGGGGAGGCGAGATGAAAGAGATGCAGTGCCTGCTGTGAAGGGGCTGAGGGAACACACGTCCATCTCTGGGATATCAACTCTGTGGACAAACTGGGGTGCAGTTAGCACGCCTGGGGGAGTGTGATGCCTGAGACGTGGGCAGAAGTCCACCGAGGTGGGGCTCAGCTGATGCCCTGTGGTGACTCTCAGGGCAGGGCACTCAGCTCAGCTTCCGCTCCTGGAACAAACTGTGGAGATCTGTGTGTTTGAGGTGCCGGTGGGGCCTCCAGCACCTGTGCCCCCTCTTTCACAAACCCGGCTTCTCTGGGGCCCTGGGGTGAGCCAGCTGAGGCCAACAGTTTGCCACCCGCAGGGCGGCATCCGACCGGGAGACAGGAGCGAGCACGATATAGCCTCTTAGCCGCCTCTGCACGTTGGCAATCCAAGGAGAAATTCTGGGTTAGAAGTGGGGTGGGGTGGGGGAGGCCTGAGAACAGCTGGCTGGGCCCTTTAGTGACCGGCGTTTGTGGTTCACACATGGCCACTTCCCCGGGGGTGCGGATCTCTCTAGAAGGCTGGTCTGGAATCGCGTCTGGCACGCCCACTCAGGCCGGAACCAGAGCTCGAGTCTGTCTCTCTCTCCATTAGTGCCAGAACCACCCCGAGCTTTACTGAAGAGTGGTTTCCGGGGCCTCTTTGCCCTTCTCCCCTCAGCCGAGGTCCTGGCACTCTGGTTCCCTGGACAGGCCTCCCGAACCTCAGATCTTCCCAAGGGCTGGGCCTCCCCTTCCCCCTCAGAAGGCGTGTGGGCTCCAGCTGCAAACTCCCCACCCTGTCCCCAGAGCTCTCTAAAGGAAGGGAGGCCTCGCTGACCACCCCCACCCCCCAAAAGCTGCTATTAAACCGTTTCCCCATGACAAAGGGAGACCCGTCTAGCGCTTCTTTGGGGACTAGAGATCTGGCTTCTCCATCTCTACCTGATCAGGGACGTAGCTGGAAGCTTCGCTCACTGAGAACAGATCTGCCTCCCCAGGCACCCTGTGAAATGGAGCCTGGGCGCCCAGGCTGTGACAGGGGTAGCAGGAAGGCTCTGCCAGGAAGGAGTCCCGGAGGACGAGGTATGTCTGAGGTGGGTTGTGAGCTTCAGAAGCACGTCCTAGGCCGAGAGACCAGAACACACCAAGGCTCAGAGGCAAAACCAGCTGGTTGTGCTCCAGGAGCTGTGATGGGCTCTGGGGAGGGAAATGGGGGTGGGGTGTGTGGATGAGGCAGACCAGAGCCAGATCTTGTTGGGCTTCTCATAGCAACCACGACTCACAGCAGGACTGAGTGTTTTCTGAGAGACGTTTATTCTGTGTGTGTGTTTTTTTTTTTTACCTTGGTCATTGCCAAGTGTGACAGAGGAAGCTCTGGACTGCAGCTGGAAAAGGAAGACAAGGAGGAAGGCGGGGCTTCCAGGCAGCTGCCGGCTACTTCTTCTCCTTGCTCTCTTTCTGTCTGCTTTCGACTTGCTTGTGGACAGTATAGCCCAGAAAGGCCCCGATCTTGGCCATGAGGGCACTGCCACCGCTAGCGCCTGTAATGCAAATGACAGCCCGGTCCCTTGGAGCCCAGGCACCAGGCCCGGGAATCCAAATGTCGGGAAACAGCGGGTCAAGTGTACCCTTTTTATTTCCAGCTAGAGGAACAGAGGCCCAGAGGGGACAGGACTTCTGCAAAGGGACTCCCATCGCCACCCTCCCAACTTGCCATCTCAAATCCGAGATGAAAATGACAAAAATAAGAGCGCATTCTCTTCATGTCTGCAGTGGACACACTGTACTATTAGTAACGCTAACCGCCTCCTTGGTGGAGGCCTCAGTGGGTGCTGGTGGTTTGCAAGTGAGATATGTCAAGCTTCCCCCGCCATGTGTGACAGGACAACCTATCACAATCCTGTGACATGTGAGAGGACGGCCATCTCACAGCACAGCACTGCTGCTCGGCTTGCCCACACCCTTCCTCTCCCACCGCTGGGGGTATGGCTCAGGCTGTCTTCCCGCTGCCCCCGCCGAGAAGGGCCCTGTCTTCTTGAGCCGCTTCTTTGGGCTTTTGTCATCCAGAACTTAGGGAAGATGGAGGGGAAGGCAGAGGGGCAGTCTGTCAGGGGTGGTTTTTCTGAAGGATGTGGGAGGCCTCAGAGAGAGGGAGAGAGGGAAAAAGAAAAGACAGGGCTGGGCGGGGAGACAGAGAGAGAAGTGAAAGCATGTTTTCCAGAAGCACCACTCTGTGCTCTGTATCTGTCCCCGTAATGATGCTCAAGAAATGCAAGACCAGGCTGAGCATGAGATTGAATTGGGTCACTTCTCCCCGGTTCGTTGCCACTCTGATTTTCCGGGATGGATGAGATTCATAAAGTGTTAAACTGAGGATGCTTATCCTGGTTAACGGGGAAACTGAGACTTGTGACTTGGCCAGAGCATCAGTGAGGCCTCTGGCTTTACAGGCTGAAAGCAAGAAGGCCTACTGACTGGGCTTGAATACTGGCGGTGGTACTAACTATATGGGAGAATTTGAGTCAATTCCTTAATCCCCAGGTGGGTGCCTCAGTTTTCCCACGGTGTGTAGAGCCGAGTTAGGCTGTGGAAAGGGCTCAGGACAGTAAAGGAGGCCCCTGGCCTGGGTGTTCCCTCCTCCAGGAACCCCGCCAGGACTCACCCAGGCTCTGCAGCGTGGCCACCAGCCCCCCGGCCGGCACTCCGCCTCCGTTCGCCACGGCCGACCAGCTCATCAGTGAGGAGGCCAACGAGTTGGCGGCGATGCCGGTGCTCGCGAAGCCCAGCATGGGCAGTGCCGCGGCCATGAGTCCTGGAGGAAGAGGAGGCAGGTGGGTGAGGGACGCCGGCTGCAGGGCCCGCCCGCGTCTTCCCGCGCTCCCCACCCTGCAGACCTACCGCCTCCGACGGCCATGTAGGTCACCATGCCCCAGAAGCTCGAGTCGCTGTTTTCCTCTGAGTATCTTTTTTCGTCTGGAAGGAGAATGGACAAAGCCCAGTGGGGAGCAAGGTCCCTTATTCTGTGCCAGAAGCTCCAGACCACCCGGACAGGTAGGACCACCATCCTCCCATTTTGGAGCTCCTCAGTGAAGGATAGCGGCTTTTCCCAGGTCGCTGGGCCTGGCACAGAACTGGCTTGAATACATTTCGAGAGAATGGACCAACGGACAGAGAAGGGATTAGAACCTGGGACTCTGGCTACAGGGAGCCCCCGACCCCCACCCCGCGCTGTCCATTGGAATAGCTCCTCTCATTCAGAGGCATGCCTGAGTCTCTAAACGAGGGATCCTGAAACTCTCCGCTTCTTTATCCTTAGGTGCCCCAAGATCCTTACCTTCTTCCTCGCAGCAGCCGCAGGTGTAGAGTAGCAGGTAGCATAGGAAGAGCGATACCGCCTTCTGCCGCATGGTGGCGCAGCTCAAGGCTTTGTCACCGTATCTGGGTTAGGGGCAGAGGAAAGAGACGGTCCCCTTATTGGAACCACGCCCGTTCGGTGGTAATTCCCTTTCGATTCGAGGATGAGTCCACAAAAAGCAGCAAGATGCTCTGAACTGAGCCCAGGACCCCCTCTAAGGAGCCGCAGGCTTTTCGTTTCCTCGCTGCACCAGCGGCGCTGATGTTTCTGCCACTCTATTGGTCGTGAGAATTACAGGAGAGAATCCCCTTCTGATACTATGCCTGGCATGTACTTCACCAGAAGTCAGCTAGTATCCTTACTGTGGTTTTTGTACTTGGCTTTTTTCTGGATGTGTGACCTTAAGCAGGATACCTGGGACTTCTTTGAGCCTCAGTTTCTTTAACCCTAAAGTGGGGATGTTAATAGAGCCTCTTTTAGGGGGTGGCTGTGGGTTTTTGCAACTGTGCACCCCTGGATCCCTAGCATTTAGAACAGTACCTGTCACATAGCATTTTCTAAACAATGGTTGTTGATAGATTTATTCTTCCAATGCATTGAATATGTACAGGCACCAAATACTGCCTCAGATTAACTTCATTTTTCAGAAAGCAGAAAGGGGTAAAGGAACTTGCCCAAGGTCACACCCAAATCCTGCAGCCTAGACACACACTCAAGACCGTCAGAATCCAAAACCTATGCTCTTTCCATTATACCACAAAATAGAAACACAGTTCCCTGCCCCCACCACAGTTTACCTTTAATGTGATCTTTGTCCATTCAATGCGTTTTCCTTGAAATAAAAACAAACAAGCAGAAATTCCCCCAAAACTTCCCCTGGACTGAGCACTTACTCAGCACTTTATGGCACAAGGTTAATTATACCTATAACAACCTCATGAGGTAGGTGCCACTGTTCTCAACCACATGTTATAAATAAGGAAACTGAAGCTCAGAAAAGGGATACTTCCGAACCTACCCAGCTAGGAAGAAGCAGAGTCAAGATTTAAAGCCACAGATAACTGATGCCACACCCACACTTTGAACATCTGCTTCCAATCACTACATCTATCCTCAAAGATAAACTCACCATCACTTTAGAGCCTATAATAAAGGGGTTTCAGAAATCATCCAGTCCTTTGGGCAGGTGGAGTAGCTTGATCCTCATGTTTACAGAACTGAAGCCCAGAGAAATGAAGTGACAGGGTTAAGGCCATAGACCGCTGACATGGCACCTATAAGCTAAATCTCACGACTCTTTGGGTTTTGCAACCCAAGCCCCTAAAAGCCCACCAACCCATCCCTTCAGACCAGTCTTAGTCCAAGGCAGTCAGGAATGTAGCCTCCCTGAGGAATGGGCATTCTAGCTCTTATGGAATGAGGCTCCCAGGCAGGCAGCCTGGCAGAGGTTGGCAGCTTGACACCCACACCTTATAGCTTCTGGGTTTACCTTGGAGGAGAGCAGAGAAAGAATCTTCCTGCCTGGATGGAGCCTGCTGCTGGAAGGGAGCAGCAGTGAAGTAACAGTCCTCAGGCTGGTTTTTTATAGCCCTTTCAGTTTGCCTCTAAGTGGCCAATCAGCATCAGAGTTTCTAGTTTCAGTTTCTCGCGCCCTGCAGCATCTTTTCTCCTCCCTTCCAGTTCTGCTCAGGGACAGCATCTCTGCTGAGCTGCTGCTGCTGCCAAGTCGCTTCAGTCGTGTCCGACTCTGTGCGACCCCATGGACTGCAGCCTACCAGGCTTCTCCGTCCATGGGATTCTCCAGGCAAGAACACTAGAGTGGGTTGCCATTTCCTTCTCCAATGCATGAAAGTGGAAAGTGAAAGTGAAGTCACTCAGTCGTGTCTGACTCTTAGCGACCCCATGGACTGCAGCCTACCAGGCTCCTCCATCCATGGGATTTTCCAGGCAACAGTACTGGAGTGGGGTGCCATTGTCTTCTCCCTTTGCTGAGCTGCCTAGTAGCTAAAAGATGTAATTCAAGCTGGAGACTTTCTGAACAGCTCAAAGTATTCAAAGCAGGTCAAACTAGACTGGGATCCACAGTCCTACTGGGCTTAGTGAAGCCAGACCACCAGTTCCTCCTAAGGCAGAAAGTCTCTCACAATTTAATTGAATTAATAATAATGCCTACCATTTATTGAAGAGCTTCCCTGGTGGCTCAGAGGTAAAGAATCCACCTGCGATGCAGGAGACTCGAGTTTGATCCCTGGGTCAGGAAGATCGCCTGGAGAAGGAAATCGCAACCCACTCCAGTATTCTGGGAATACTGGGAAATCCCATGGACAGAGGAGACTGGTGGGCTACAGTCCATGGGATCACAAAGGAGTCAAGTATGACTTGCATGCGTGTGTGCTCAGTCGCTTCAGTTGTTTCCGATTCTTTGAGACCCCACGGACAGTAGTCCACCAGGTTCCTCAGTCTATGGAATTCTCCAGACAAGGATACTGGAGTGGGTTACCATGCCCTCCTCCAGGGGATCTTCTGACCGAGGGATTGAACTTGCATATCCTGCATCTGCTGGATTGCAAGCAGATTCTTTACTACTGAGTCACTGGGGAAGACCCAGACACGACTTAGTGACTAAACAAGTCATATATTGAGCACTTGCTGCACACAAGGTCCAGGAAAGATATCCAGTCTCACAACAGTCTTGAGAAGTACTGTCACTATTTATAATCGTGTTTTGCAGATGAGATTAAAGCTTGTGGAAATGAAATCATTCCATTGTTCTCTCAACCTGGCTGCTTCTGGCTGATGGGTATGTAGTAACACCAGTGAAGCCCATGTTCATGAGGCCATTGTCTCAGATCCTTTGCCATAAAGTGGGTCTTCCGGCCCTAGGTATTGGATTGAGCATTCTTTCAACCTTTGGATGGTGATGATTGAAGAACTAGAATGCAACCCATATTTGGAGTAAATAATTCCAGGTTTTTTTCCAGTATATTTTTGGGCTCCAAAATCACTGCAAATGAAATTAAATCACTGCAGCCATGAAATTAAAAGACGCTTGCTCCTTGGAAGAAAAGCTATGACCAACCCAGACAGCATATTAAAAAGCAGAGACATTACTTTGCCAACAAAGGTCTGTCTAGTCAAAGCTATGGTTTTTCCAGTAGTCACGTATGGATGTGAGAGTTGGACTATAAAGAAAGCTGAGTGCGGAAGAGTTGATGCTTTTGAACTGTGGTGTTGGAGAAGACTCTTGAGAGTCCCTTGAGCTACAAGGAGATCCAACCAGTCCATCCTAAATGAAATCAGTCCTGAATATTCGTTGGAAGGACTGATGCTGCAGCTGAAACTCCAATACTTTGGCCACCTGATGTGAAGAACTGACTCGTTGGAAAAGACCCTGATGTTGGGAAAGATTGAAGGTGGGAGGAGAAGGGGACGACAGAGGATGAGATGGTTGGATGGCATCACCGACTCAATAAACATGAATTTGAGTAAACTCATGAGTTGGTGATGGACAGGGAGGCCTGGTGTGCTGCAGTCCATGGGGTCACAGAGAGTCGGACACGACTGAGCAACTGAACTGAACTGAACAATTCCAGTAAGGATGAATCATTGCCTCTCCAAGCTGGAAGGGGGTTGATGTAACTGACCTGTGCCCAGGTGACTGGCTGCTCTCCCTAACCAACTTTTCTGTGCAGCTGCCTGCTGCTGCCTGGTTGGCTAGTTGTTGGCTGTTGTTAGGCCAGCCTTGATGAAAGGGAGCCCAAGTTGTCAGGTGTATTCATAGCCTCCATCCTTGCCACTGGGGCTATCCTTTTATGGGTCTTTTGCAAAACAGCAGGGTGGCTAAGTTTAGAGGATGGCTGACATCCACAGATGGGACATCTGACCCTCTGGCTGGAGAGCCTTGATGGTCTTTGGTGAGTGTTAGTGCGAGACACAGAGATCTGCATGCCTTGCACCCACTCCCATAAGTCCATCTAATATGCCCCTTATCCCCACCTGCTTATCTCTGAAATCCCACCCTTTCTCTTCTGTGCTCTTGACCAACTAGCCAAGCCATTTGCTAGTCAGTAGGAGTTAGTGTCGGAGAAGGCAATGGCAACCCACTCCAGTACTCTTGCCTGGAAAATCCTATGGATGGAGGGGCCTGGTGGGCTGAAGTCCATGGGGTCGCTAGGAGTCGGACACGACTGAGCGACTTCACTTTATTTTTTCACTTTCATGCATTGGAGAAGGAAATGGCAACCCACTCCAGTGTTCTTGCCTGGAGAATCCCAGGGACGCGGGAGCCTGGTGGGCTGCCGTCTATGGAGTCGCACAGAGTCGGACACGACTGAAGTGACTTAGCAGCAGCAGCAGCAGGAGTTAGTGTATGTCTGTGCTTCAGCCCATCGCTTCCTTCACACAAAGGGAATGACAAAGTATACTGCTTGGAATTTTGCTCCCAGGGGGGATTGACTGCTGTCCTTGGGGGCTGCCCCTACCTGGGGTTGTAATAGAGTGGTCCGTTTCCAGCTGGTGCCTATTCTGTCGCTGTTGTTCAGTCACTAAGTCATGTCCAGCTCTTTTTGACCCTCATGGACTGCAGCACTCCAGGCTTTCCTGTCCTTCACTATCTCCCAGAGTTTGTTCAAGTTCATGTCCATTGAGTTGGTGATGCTATCTAACCATCTCATTCTCTGTCACCCTCTTCTCCTTTGGCCTTCAATCTTTCCCAGCATCGGGGTCTTTTCCAATGAGACTGCTGTTCACGTCGGGTGGCCTAAGTACTGGAGCTTCAGCTTTAGCTTCAGTCCTTCCAGTGAATATTCAGGGTTGATTTCCTTTAGGATTAACTGGTTTGATTTCCTTGCAGTCCAGGGACTCTCAAGAGTCTTCTCCAGCACCACAATTCAAAAACCTCAATTCTTCGGCCCTTAGCCTTATTTATGGTCCAACTCTCACATCTGTACATGACTACTGGAAAAACCATAGCTTTGACTAGGCAGACCTTTGTCAGCAAAGTGATGTCTTTGCTTTTTAATACTCTGACTAGGTTTGTCATAGCTTTCCTTCCAAGGAGCAAGCATCTTCTGCCTACGATGATCTATCTGTAAAATGTATTCTACTCTCTTCCTCCTTTATCAGTTGGTTATAGGGAATCCTCCATGAGGCCATAGGTATGAGTTAAAGAAGTGTCAGATCCACAGAGTTAGATGTCATGGGAGTCTGAGATGTCTGTTCATTTGATTTACTCATGCCTCTGGATCCTTTGAGCATAGCCCTGAATGTACCACTTCCATCATGTTGGATTGCTGCTGTGCCCAACTGATAACATCTAGCTTTAGATATATAGCCACCTGACCTCTGGTGGTCACATGCTCAGTCACTACTGGGACCCAGAGACACAGAAGAACCTTTTTGTTCAAATGGACCATGGTAATTATGGCCTTGCTCCAGAATCCTAGGGGTCCTCACTGTAGCCCTTCTATCTGAGCTTTCAGAGACTCCCCACAGAAACTATATCCACCACAGATTCCTCCAGCAACATTGTCTCTGCAGGATCATATAATCCAAAGTGGCATTGGCTGTTTTATGATCTGAACCTGCTATAAACCCCTCTCTTGGTCTGGGTGCCACTCAAAATTGGCAGCTTTCCAGGTCACCTAATAAAGGGTTGGAGAAGTACTTCTAAGGGTATATATTCTGGCTCCAAAATCCAAAGAGCTCTCTACTGCTCTGGCCAAAAACTGCATTTTTCTAAGAGATGTGTGGGGTTAGATAACTGGCCCTGACATGCCTCAAAAAATACTGAACCCCTAAAAATATTCCCAGTTGTAGCAAGATCGTGAATCTTCGTGCAATTTATCTTCCACTCTCTGGCGAACATGCTGCTTTCCATTTCCTGTTCATATCCAGTGAGTGAGCATGATGTCATCCATATAGTGGATTAATATGATGTTCTGTGGGATCTCAAGGTGATCAAAGTTCCTGAAGACTATAGATAACAGAGAGCTGGTAAGCTAACAAAGCCCTTAGGGGAGAGAGTAAAGGTGCTCATTGTAGTATCTGATGTAAAGGCAAACTAACTGCCTTTGATCATTTCTTCTCATGGGTTTTGAAATGAAAGCTTTTGCTAAATCAACAACCACACACACACGTGCTGGAGTTGTGCTGATATGCTCCAGTAAAGGTACCACATCCTGAAGAGCAGCTCTGATGGGGGCTCTCACAAGATTAAATTCACAGCAGTCTATTCATCATCTACCAGGATCCATCTGTTTTCCTGGAGGCCAGACAGGTGAATTGAATGGGGATATGATGGGGAATCCAAACTCAGCCAAAGTATTAGATCAGAAATAATACTGCACAAATCATCTGTAGGGCAGTGTGTGGTTAATTTTATGTGTCAACTTGGCTAGGCCACAGTACCCAGATATTTGGTCAAACGCTACTCTAGGTGTTGCTGTGAAGGTAGTTTTTACATGAGATTTACATTTAATCAGTATACTTTGAGTAAAGCAGATTGTCTTCTATAATGTTGGTGAGCCTCATTCAATCAGTTAAAAGCCTTAGGAGGAACAAAAAGACTGACTCCTCCTTGGAAGAGGGAATTCTGCCAGCAGTCTGCCTTTGGGCCCAGCTGTAACATCAATTCTTTCCTGGCTCTCCGGGTGGCTAGTCTATCCTGCAGCTTGTGGACGTGCCAGCCTCCACAATTGCATGAGCTAATTCCTTAAAATAAATCACTCCCTTTCTATATATGTACACTCCCTATTGGTTCTGTTTCTTTGGAGAACTCTGACTAAAGCAGGGAGTTTCAGGAGCTTCTGCTTGGCTCTTCCTGTCATAATAGCCATTACTCCGTAGATCATGGAACCAACGACAGGATTCTGTCAGCTTCTACGGGACCCACTGGACTTAGACCAAACTCCATCTGTATCACTTGGCCTCCTTTACTCCCCACTGTAGCCAGAGAACTGTGATGGTGTTTTGTGTCAACTTAGACTCCATTTATTTAACAATCTTTTAAAATTCTGAATATTGTCCTTTTTCCAACACACAGTTATCCTGGAAAATGGCACCAGATTCCTTTGGGGAGGGAGTGGAGGAATATTTACTATATATAATTATGGCCTCACTGTAGAGTTGTTTCTGAAGGGAAATGGCCTCTCCTGTAGCCAAGGGGTTCTGGCTCTGTGAATTTAGATCTAGAATCTAGATGATGGACTGTGGTGGTTTTCTATTGTAGCAGCTGATGTCACTCTTCTGCTTACCAGCTCTTGCTAAAAAAAAAAAAAGCAAAAAAGCAAAAATAAAGGATCATCCATTGAGCTATCCACCCATCCCATCCCCATAATCAACTTGCCATAGATTCCTGCAGATTGAGGCATCCTTACTGTCACTCTGGTCTCATTGCCCTTGACAGCAGTTATATTCACCTGATCTTGGATGCCACCTCTGCCATTCTGGAATCCCAACATTACTATTGACGTTAGTGATCCCAATTATACAGCAGCATCTCTTACTCTTGATCCTAGGGTACCCAAAACAGTCACCACTGAGCTACTCAGAATGCTGGTGTCCCCTTTATCATGAACCCCTTACTGACTTAGTGAAGAGTGTCCTGTGGACCCTCCTAGAGAATGTTGGTACTGAGTTCTTAGATCTTACATTCCCACCTCCCTAAACTTTCTGACCTCTTCCTACATATTCTACCAAGGACGTTCTAGCATCTTGACCTCATTTATTGTAGGTCATCACCCTGTTTTAACCAAGCATACTTGCAACCTATTAAGATCAGATTTCAATCATCTATTGCTGAATAACAAACCACCCAAAACTTAAAGGCTTAAAACAACAACAATTTATTATTTCTGACAATTCTGCAGTCTGGGTTAGGCTCAAGTGAGTGTTCAGATGCTTCATCTGTTGTTTGCAGGTGTCGCAGGAGGTAAAATGTTCAGGATGCCCTTTTCATTCACATAAATGGCAGCCCAGCTGGAATGGATGGAACATCTTGGCTGGTTAGGCATCTCTCTTTCTCAGTATGGTGTCTCCGCATGGCTAGCTCATACTCAGTGTGAGTGTCTCCGTGTGGTTGGATTTCTTACATGGCAGCTGGCATCCAAGAGGGAGGACATGAAAGCTGCCCGTCTTCTCAAAGGCCAGGTCTGAAGCTGGATCAGTGCCACTTCTGCCATATTCTGTGGGTTATGGCAGGTCATAAGGCCAGTCCAAATTCAAGGAGGCAGAGAAAAAAATGCCATTTTCTCATGTGAGGGGTGGCGTGTACATAAAGGGAGGGAAGGAAGTGATGATGACTGCCTTTGTTGGATTTTTAAAACATTTATTTATTGATTGATTTGGCTGGGCCAGGTCTTAGTTGTGGCGTATGGAATCTAGTTCCCTGACCAAGAATCCAGTCCCAGCCTCCCTCACTGGACGTATGGAGTCTTATCCACTGGACCACCAGGGAAGTCCCAATGGTTACCAGCTTTGGAAACTACCAGAGACCAGCTCAGGCATCCTTGCATGCATATTAAAGCCTGATTTACTTGAGACTGGTCCATGATGAGGGCTTCCCAGATGGCGCTAGTGGTAAAGAACCCACCTGCCAATATAGGAGATGTAAGAGATGGGGTTTGATCTCTGGATCGGGAAGACTCGCTGAAGGAGAGCACGGCAACCCACTCCAGTATTCTTGCTTGGAGAATCCCCATGGACAGAGGAGTCTGGTGGGCAGCAGTCCATGGGGTCGCACAGAGTCAGACACACTGAAGCGACTTAGTGTGCATAGTGCTGCAGTCCATGGGGTCACAAAGAGTCAGACGTGACTGGGCGAGTGAACAACATGGTCCGTGATGATGGATTCCCCATTAGCCAGTCTGATATTCTGCTATGCCTGCCTCCTACTGCCATGTCTAAAACTTCCAAGGCCACTCCCATATGTTTTTGCTAGACCTTTCGATTCCTTTGATTTGTAGCTTATTTTTCCTGGGTCAGCACTTAAATCTCCCCACTTAGGAGTTGCTAGGAACTGACCCCAGTTATTTGAGTGTGTGATGGGAATGACGTTTGTATTGAAGAGAACAAATATCTTATGAGGGAGCTGCTTCATGTGAGATTATTGTATAGTCTCAAGATAAGGAGAAGCTGTTATTCCTTAGCAAGAGGGCAGGAGCTGCTTCTGCCACCCAGGAGAACTTATGAGCCAAAGCGTTTTAGGTTTGCCTACCCTGATGTTCCTAACCCAGGTCTCAGGGCCTTACTTTTTCCCTATCAGGACTGTGACACTGATATAGGACATCAACTGACACTGTACTGTAGAGACCTTTGCAACTCTGCCACTTAAAACGTGATTGGGTGTGCTTTTTCCCCATGTAGCTTTCCTTTCACCACAAGTGAAAGCTTTACTAATTGTGATGCCAACTGAAGGGCAAAGTTATTATCACTCCATTTGCTACCAGCAATGAGATCCCTCTTGCTTTCACATGTGTGAGAAATTCAACTACAAAATCACACCCAAAGGTCTGTTTTCTAGAACCTCTTCTGGCACTAAATATCAGCCTGCATTCCTTAGAAAATGGAGCCTGAATCAAAGATTGTATGTTAATACTTCCTTGGGGTTTGTAATCCCAAGGAAGCAAAAGCGAGGGGGGAAAAGAGAACTAAAACAGAGAAGGAAGGAAAGAAATACAAGCTAAGTGCTTTACTTAGCTAGCCAGAGCTCCACAAAAATCAAGGTCAGTTGCTCAGTCACATGGAATCTCTTCAGTGAGGTCACATGAAACCAGTATGTCTTGGAATAGTCCATAGTAAGGAAGAAGTGTGAGG
The DNA here is from genome assembly GCF_055505025.1 of Bos grunniens. Lineage (NCBI taxonomy): Eukaryota > Metazoa > Chordata > Mammalia > Artiodactyla > Bovidae > Bos > Bos grunniens. The sequence goes on from NC_141166.1 coordinate 11,368,932, forward strand.
AATTTATATGTCAGCAATTTTTCATTGTCTAGTCTCATGCTTGCCAACAGGGTCTTAACAGTCTGCACTTTGGAATTGTGTTAACTCCTTCCACTGGCCCATTGCTGGGAAAACCAGAGCCTTCATAAGTCCAGCTGGGTCAGTCGTGAGTGCCAAAGCTTCTGGTGTTCCTACTGTAGCAGGCTCAACTGAGTTCATGCCAAAGGCTAGCGCTTGCCTCCTGATGATGCTGAGGCAGCCCATCAAGTTTGGAGATGAGGCAAGGATACAGACGGCTGGAACACATCTAAACTGAACCTGTGCCGCTACAGGAAAGACTTTGGTGTTTACTTAGAGATGGGGAGCTATTGGAGGGATTTGAGCAGAGAAGAGACACGTCTGAAAAGTTTTAACAGGATCCCTCTGGCTGCCCAGGAGGGCAGGGACAGACACGAGGGGACCAGTTAGGAGTCAGTTGCAATAATCCAGATGTATCCATCAGAGTTCCATCAGAGAAGCAGAACAATTAGGAATGATAAGAAGAAGGCATTTGTTAGAGGTATTTGACCAATTATGCAATTATGGGTGCTGGTTACACAGTTGACATACAGCTGTTGCTTGCGTATCTGATCGTGGGCTAGGAGTTAGCAGGTAAGTCCTAAATGATGGGTGTTCTGAAAAGTGGACATAAAATGGTGCAGGGCAAGGTCAAACTGGCACCATGAAGATGAATGGAATCTGTAGACCCTCCCCCATTTCTCTCTCCTCACCTCTACATCTCCAATTTTGATGATGACCAGCGAGAGAAGCTAGTGCCCTTCATCAACACATCCTGGAGTTGGAGAAGCTGAAGGCAGAGATGGGGGCAGGAAGAGGGTGCTGGAGGAGCTGTGGCCCGGCTGCAGCCTCACACGGATGGGGAGGTGGGCAGTAGATCAGTGAAAACATGCATGAGTTGCACAGCACTTGACTCTGTACTAGCCGTCCAAACATAAGCATGGCCGCAGCTTCATTTCACCTTCTAGAGCCGCCTAAATCTCCCTCTGGGGCTAATTGTCACCCAACACTATACAAGGAAAGGAACTCTGGGAAACATAGTTGCAGCTTAGCTGAGTTGACATAATACAATACAAACCCACCACACCAGAGGAGAAATTGAAATGAATGGGGCCAGAGTCGGTGGGATAGCATCACTGACTCTATAGACATGAGTTAGAGCAAGCTCTGGGAGTTGGTGATGGACAGGGAAGCCTGGTGTGCTGCAGTCCATGGGGTCATAAAGAGTCAGACAGGACTGAGCAACTGAACTGAGTCTAACTAGGCCAGAGTTTTGATAACAGGGGTGTGAGAAGTGCTTGAATTCTGAAAGTATCCTGACTATCCCTCACTGTCTGAATCTATTTGGTTTTTGAGCTTGGATGGTAAGTTCTGATGTGACAGTAGTCATGTCACCTTGAGTCTGATGAAGGAAAAACAAAAAGGTCCACCACCCACTTGTACAGGGCCTGGGACAATGCTGTAAATGGAAGCTCACCTACCTGATGTCTAAATATTTAAAAACTCTAAATCAAGACAAAAGTCTATTATTTAAGACATCTTCTATCTTCATACTTTAACAAACATAGTTTCATAATGACAAAATGAAAAATATGTATGGAAAACTATGGTTTTTATATGACCGATAGCTTATTAAAATGACTAAATTATCATAGTACATATCTGGGTGTGGAAATACTTAGATGAGAAATAAAAAATATATATATACACAATTAATAAGTTATTATGTATTTATTCCAAATGAGAAAGGCTTCCCTGGTAGATCAGCTGGTAAAGAATCTGCCTGCAATGTGGGAGACCTGGGTTCAATCCCTGGGTTAGGAAGATACCCTGGGGGAGGGCATGACAACCCACTCCAGTATTCTTGCCTGGAGAATCCACATGGACAGAGGAGCCTGGTGGGTTAGAGTCCATTTGGTCGCAAAGAGTCAGACACAACTGAGCGACTAAGTGCATAGCACATATAAGAAAGAAAAAAAAAAAGAGGAGGCTGGATTAGCCCTCACAGCTAGGTCATGGTATTGAACATAAGTGACCACACTGAATACCAGTCTCAGACGAAGTTACTCTGAGACCATGATTAAATGAGACAAAACAAGGCCATTTTATATTTTGTCTAAGCATAGCCAACGAAGTCACTGTGCCATCCATAAAATATCAAAGCCCCCTTAGCTACAATGAGTGACTGCTGCTGCTGCTTGGCTGCTTCAGTCGAGTCTGACTCTGTGAGACCCTGTGGACTGTAGCCCACCATACTCCTCTGTCCATGCAAAGAGTTGACTCATTGGAAAAGACTGATGCTGGGAGGGATTGGGGGCAGGAGGAAAAGGGGATGACAGAGGATGAGATGGCTGGATGGCATCACCGACTCGATGGACGTGAGTCTGAGTGAACTCCGGGAGTTGGTGATGGACAGGGAGGCCTGGCGTGCTGCGATTCATGGGGTCGCAAAGAGTCAGATACGACTGAGCCACTGAACTGAACTGAACTGAATCACAGAATTGCCTTTGCTATCTGACATCTAATCTGGAGCAATCCCTCACTTTCTCAGACCTTCCCCCAAGTAATTCAACCCGGGATCCTATAACAGGACCCTAACACTGTCTGAAACGTTCCGTGATTTCCAGTGGTGTGTGTTCTCCCTCACTGCTGGGAGTTATAAATCCAACTTGTTTAACTACAGGTCTGTTTCTGGGGGACTGAAGGGTACCAGTGCACCTAGAATGTGTTTTTCTTGATTTTGTTTCAGCAAAATTACTAACAATTTTTCACAGTCAAAATTTTCACATAGGGCTTCCCTGGTGGTCTAGCGGTTAAGAATCTACCTGCCAGTGCAGAGGACATGGGTTTGATCCCTGGTCCAGGAAGATCCCAAATGTTGAGGAGCAACTAAGCCCATACAGCACAACTACTGAGCCCACCTGAGGCAGCTACTGAAGCTTGCAAGCCTCAAGGCCGTGGTCCAAAGCAGGAGAGGTCACTGCACCACAGTGACGAGCAACCTCCGCTCGCTGTAACTAGAAAAAGCTGGAGCACAGCGATGAAGACCCAGTTCAGCCAAAAAGAACTAAATAAATCTTTCAAACTCTTTTCCACATAATCTGTGTTTTCCTGACAGCATTTGGAAACTATAACCTGCGGGCCAAATCAAACTTGTTGCCTGTTTTTGTAAATGAAGTTTTATCAGATCACAGCCACATTAATTCATTCACATATTGTCTATGGGGGCTTTTCATGCACAGTGCAGAGTAGTTATGACAAAGACTGTAACGGCCAACGAGGCCTAAGATATGTACTCTCTGTCCCTATATAGGAAAGTTTACCAACTTCTGAGCTAAAGAATTAAAGTTAAAATGTAATTGTTTTCACATAAATGCTGGAGAGGGCATGGAGAAAAGGCAACCCTCTTGCACTGTCGGTGGGAATATAAATTGATATAGCTACTATGGAGAAGAGCCACTATCTTCAAATGTAATCGAAAAAGACACAGGTATACCAGTGTTCATTGCAGCACTATTTACAATAGCTAGGACATAGAAGCAACCTAAATGTCCGTTGACAGATGAATAGGTAAAAAAGTTGTGGCATATATATATAATGGAATATTACTCAGCTATAAAAAGGAATCCACTTAAGTCACTTCCACTGAGGTAGATGAAGCTAGAGCCTATTATACAGAGTGAAGTATATCAGAAAGAGAAAAACAAATACTATATATTAATGCATATATATGGAATCTACAAGGATGGTACCGACGAACCTATGTGCAGGGCGGCAGAGGAGACACAGACATAAAGAACAGGCCTGTGGACACAGCCGGGGAAGGAGATGGTGGGACAAATTGAGAATAGCATTGAAACATACACATTACTACATATAAAATGGCCAGTGGGAATTTGCTGTATGGCCCACAGAGCTCAAATCTGATGCTCTGTAACAATCTGGAAGAGTGGGATGAGGTCGGAGGTTTAAGAAAGAGGGGGCATATATGTACCTATGGCTGATCCATATTGATGTATGGCAGAAACCAATGCAATATTGTAAAGTAACTATCCTCCAATTAAAAATAAATAAATTTAAAAAAGAAAATATAAAACAATTAAATTAAAATGTAATTATTTTCAGAATACACAAACTTTCATACATTTTCATTAAAAATAACTAAAATAAATATGAAAATTTTAAATTAAAATTTTCTTATATATGTAAGTTTTAAAAAATTATTCCAAAAGATTTAAATCATAAATACAAATAAAAAAGCAAGCTATACCTATTAATATAACATTTTAAACCAAAATTGAAAGCTGATACCTTTTGTTTTGGAAGATTTTATCAAATCTTTTTTTTTTTGAAGAAAATTTTCTACCATTTTACTGTGCAGTATCTGAGAAAATGCTAATAGAAAGAACTGGTACTATGCTTCACACATGATCTAGATCTATATATATATGCTGCTACTGCTGCTGCTGCTTAGTCGCTTCAGTCGTGTCCGACTCTGTGCGATCCCATAGACGGCAGCCCACCAGGCTCCCCCATCCCTGGGATTCTCCAGGCAAGAACACTGGAGTGGGTTGCCATTTCTTTCTCCAATGCATGAAAGTGAAAAGTGAAAGTGAAGTCACTCAGTCATGTCCGACTCTTAGTGACCCCACGGACTGCAGCTCACCAGGCTCCTCTGTCCATGGGATTTTCCAGGCAAGGGTACTGGAGTGGGGTGCCATTGCCTTCTCCACTATATATATATGCCGATGAATAATAAAGCGAAAGTCATGTCTGACTCTTTGCCACCCTGTGGACTATACAGACCATGGAATTCTCCAGGCCAGAATACTGGAGTGGGTAGCCTTTCCCTTCTCCAGGGGATCTTCCCAAACCAGAACTGAACCCAGGTCTCCCTCATTGCAGGTGGATTCTTTACCAGCTGAGCTATGAGGGAAGCCCAGATGAGTAATATGACTTGTTTAGTTGGAAAACTTCCCTTGGCTGCCATGCGCAGCTGTTGTGCTTGCCAAGGTTATTTATGAGGACCTCTCGTTTGAAATTGAAACTGGAAGAGAAGCAAGAAAATGGACACTTGGGCACTACTGGTAAATAATGTTTTGTCATGCAAGGATTTATGACTACATTCATGCTATCAGAGAGAAAGGATTTGGCAAGTCAACCTATTTGGTGTTTCTCTTGCATAAGTTCTTCTAACTCTCAATCTTCCCCAGACTCTGAAGCAGTGTCTGTCTCTGATGTTGGCAGTGACACAAGTTGTAAACCTTACAGCAATCAACACAGTCAACTTTTATTTTGGGGACATAGGGCAAGAGATTTTAGAAGCATTCCCTGGGGACTGAATGGTGCTAGTCCTAGAGCAGGTATTTATGATTATAAGTTGTTCTGTGCCAGCGCTGAACTTCAGAACCTGACAATCAGAGGCACTTGTATGTTCTCTATTTGATGTGTGTGTGTGATATATGCATGCATGCATGCTAAGTCGCTTCAGTTGCACCTGACTCTTTGTGACCCTATGGACTGTAGCCCACCAGGCTCCTCTGTCCATGGGATTCTCCAGTCAAGAATACTGGAGTGGGTTGCCATGCCCTCCTCCAAAGTATCGTCCCAACCCAGGGATCGAACCTGTGTATCCTGTAACTCCTGCATTGCAGGTGGACTCTTTACCGCTGAGCCACTGAGGAAACCTGGTATATATGTAGGGCCTCCTAAAATAGACCTACATCTAAGGATGGTGTAGTTGTAAAGGCTCAGATACTGAAGGACACTTCTAAATATTTATCTGTGTCTTTTTGGTTTCTGAGTTTGGAGAATAGGAATTCAACTAGTGAGGGATACCTAGCACTTACTGACAGATCAACTGTGACATATGAGAAAAAGAGGAGTCAAGGATGACATTTTTGACCCAAACAACTGGGAAAATGGAACTCTTGTTAACTGAAAGGGGGAGGACTCTATCCTTTTTCTGCTGGTTGAACCCCACGTGAACCAGCCTTAATCACACAGACAGGGGAAGGAACCTGGGTGCCTGAGTGACAACAGGGAGCACGGCCACCAGATGACCTGGAGTGTGAGTCCGTAGACTACGACTCTCTTAGTTAGTCCAGGCTGCCATAGCAGAAGACCATAACCTGGGTGGCTAGTCAACAAGAGAGATTTATTTCTCCCAGTTCTGTAGGCTGGGGAGTCCAAAACAAGGTGCTGGCAGATTCAGTGCCTGATGAGGACATGTGCTTTCTGGTTCCTCTCTTCTGGGTCCTCACATGGTGAAGGGAGCCAGGGAACTCTCAAGGGCCTCTCTTATAAGGACACTAATCCCTTTGGTGATGGGGTAGCCTCTTGAGCTAACCACCTGTCAAAGCATCCACTTGCAAATAACTATCATATTCCAGATCAGGTTTCAACATATGAATTTTGGGAGGACATATTCAGTCCATTACAATTATATAAGAAAAAAAAGAGCTGCCATCTTGTTCAAGCTGCTGAGTGATTGTTCATTCTCCTTGTAACAGCAGCCCAGGCTTACCCTAGGTCCCCACACCCAACCCAATTCGGGAGCAGTAGAAAAGGAGTAGCTGATGGATGTGACTCCCTGTGCTTGAGGGTGGCACAGGGAACAGTGGCACATTTTCTGTGGTAGCCTTGAGCAGAGTAGGCGTGGCGATGTTGTTGGCAGACATGAAGAGGAGGACATGGCAGCAAGCCACGTGGACGATGACACTGGATGGGAAGGGCCAGGTTAGGAAGCGAAAGTCAAAGTGTTAGTCGCTCAGCTGTGACTGACTCTTTGCAACCCCATGGGCTGTAGCCCACCAGGCTTCTCTGTCCATGGAATTCTCCAGGCAAGAATACTGGAGTGGGTAGCCATTCCCTTCTCCAGGGGATCTTCCCGACCCAAGGATCAAACCTGAGTCTCCCTCATTGCAGGCAGATTCTTTACCATCTGAGCCACCAGGGAAGACTAGATATTCCTTACCTGGCTCCATTTCACCTGTGTTTGTGATTCAAAAGACTTCTAGAACTTTGATGCAGGCCCTGAGGAATGTGTGGAGAGCACTCTAAATTATTTTTCCTGCTACGCCCATGGGCAACTTTCAATTTACACACTGGATCCCATCCCCACTCACCCACAAAGACTTTGTTCCTGCACGTTTCTCTTCCTTCTCTTGTAGCATTAAATTTCCCTTTAATAAACACCATTTGAGAAAAAAGGCACAGCTTCCCTTGACCCCCAGGCTTCCCTTCAATTATTATTCTATTTTTGTTTCCCACTTTCTCTAGATGCTTCTCTATAATTCCCCGACTCTACTGCCTCACCTCCCATTCTCTCTCTCTCTCTCTTCTTTTCTTCCTCTGTTCTGTCTTCAACCCATCCCAAGAACTCTTTTCTTCCTGCCAACCCAGTGAAACCAGTCATGGCAGGGTCACCAAACCCCCTTTACCAGGTGGTCACTTCTTTTTTGAAGCCCTTTCTTCACTTGGCTTCTGAGACACCAAACTCTCCTAGTTTTCTTCCTGCCTCATTGGCTGAACCTTCGCAGTCTCATTTGCTTATTACTCTTCTCTGCCTCCTCCATCCCACCCTCAGTTTCCAACCTCACAATATTTGGAGCTCCAGGCTTGTCTTTGGAATTCTCCCTTAACTCTTCCCAGATGATTTCATGGCTTTTGAAACTATCTACATGTTCATGATTTTCAAATTATACTTGCAGCCCTCGATAATACTCTGCACCCCAGATGTGTATCTCTAACTGCCTATTCATCTTACAATCATCTCAAAATTATCATGGCCAGTAATGGAAGCTTTGCTGTGCCCTTCCAAATTGGCACCTCCACTACTCTTTCCATCTCAGTGAACGCCATCCCTTTGACACAGTTGCTCAAGCCCCACACAGGACACACACCCTTCATTCCTCTCTATTGCTCACACCAGTATCCAATCTCTTGGCTGGCCATTCAAGTTCTAGTCTCGAAACTTATCCCATCTTCATGATCATGAATTTGGTAACAGATAGTTTCCTAAGCATCACAACAAAGGCATGGGCAACAAAAGAAAAAATAAATAAATTGGATCGCGCCAAAATTAAAAGCTTTTATGCATCAAAAGACATTATCCTATTACTCAGTCATCAAAAAGAAAGCATGCCATTTGCAGCAACATGGATGGACCCAGAGATTATCATACTAAGTGGAGGAAGTCAAAGACAGATCATATGATATTACTTATATATGGACTCTTTAGAACTTATATAAGTGAACTGATTTACAAAGCAGAAATAGATTCACAGACATAGAAACAAATTATGGTTTCCAAAGGAGATAGTAAGAGATGGGGAAATAAATTAAAAATTTGGGATTAAAACAGACACACTATTATATATAAAATAGGGACTTCCCTGGTGGTCCAGTGGCTAAGACTGCAAGCTGCCAATGTAGGGGGCTTGCATTTGATCCCTGATTGGAATCTATCCCTGTGGCATAGATTCTCCATGCTACAACTAGGAGTTTGCATGCCACAACTAAAAAGATTCCATATGCCACAACTAAAGAACCCATATTATGCAACAAAGATTGAAGATCCCACATGCTGCAAGGAGGACTCAGAGGAGACAAATAAAAAAATATTAAAACAAAATAAAATAGATAAACAACAATGACCTACCATATACCTGGTGACTATACTCAATATCTTATAATAAATTATAATGGAAAAGAATCTGAAAAAGAATATATATGTATACATATATATTACATACATATAACTAAATAGAGGAACTAAAGAGCCTTTTAGAAAAAGTGAAAGAGGAGAGTGAAAAAAACTGGCTAAAACTCAACATTCAAAAAACGAAGATCATGGCATCTGGTCCCATCACTTCATGGCAAATAGATGGGGAAACAATGGAAACAGTGACAGACTTTATTTTCTTGGGCTCCAAAATCATTGCAGATGGTGACTGCAGCCATGAAATTAAAAGACGCTCACTCCTTGGAAGAAAAGCTATGACCAACCTAGACAACATATTAAAAAACAGAGACATTACTTTGACGACAAAAGCCTATATAGTCAAAGCTATGGTTTTTTCAATAGTCATGTATGGATGCGAGAGCTGGACAATAAAGAAAGCTGAGCGCCAAAGAACTGATGCTTTTGAACTGTGGTGTAGGAGAAGACTCTTGAGAGTTCCTTGGACTGCATAGAGATCAAACCAGTCAATCCTGAAGGAAATTCAGTTCAGCTCAGTCACTCAGTTGTGTCCGACTCTTTGCGACCCCATGAATTGCAGCACGCCAGGCCTCCCTGTCCATCACCAACTCCCGGAGTTCACTCAGACTCACGTCCATCGAGTCAGTGATGCCATCCAGCCATCTCATCCTCTGTCATCCCCTTCTTCTCCTGCCCCCAATCCCTCCCAGCCTCAGAGTCCTTTCCAATGAGTCAACTCTTCACATGAGGTGGCCAAAGTACTGGAGTTTCAGCTTTAGCATCATTCCTTCCAAAGAACACCCAGGGCTGATCTCCTTTAGGATGGACTGGTTGGATCTCCTTGCAGTCCAAGGGACTCTCAAGAGTCTTCTCCAACACCACAGTTCAAAAGCATCAATTCTTCCACGCTCAGCCTTCTTCACAGTCCAACTCTCACATCCATACATGACCACAGGAAAAACCATAGCCTTGACTAGATGGAACTTTGTGGCAAAGTAATGTCTCTGCTTTTGAATATGCTATCCAGGTTGGTCATAACTTTCCTTCCAAGGAGTAAGTGTCTTTTAATTTCATGGCTGAAGTCACCATCTGCAGTGATTTTGTCCTGAATATTCACTGGAAGAACTGATGCTGAAGTTGAAGCTCCTGTACTTTGGCCACATGATGTGAAGAACCTACTCATTAGACAAGACCCTGATGCTGGGAAAGATGGAAGACAGGAGGAGAAAGGGACGACAGAGGATGAGATGGTTGGATGGCATCACCAACTCAATGGATATGAATTTGAAACAAGCTCCAGGAGTTGGTGATGGACAGGGAAGCCTGGCGTGCTACAGTCAATGGGGTCACAAAGAATCAGACATGACTCAGCAACTAAACTGAACTGATACACTAGAAACTAACACAATATTGTAAAACAACTATACTTCAATTTTAAACTTTTTTTTAAAAAAAGACATTATCCAGAGAGTGAAAAGACACCACAGAATGGGAGAAAATATTTGCAAATTATATATCTGATAAGGGATTAATATCCAGAACATACAAAGAACCCCCACAACTCAACAGCAAAAAACAATCCAATTAAACAGTGGGCAAAAGATTTCAACAGACATTTCTCCAAAGAAGATGTACAAATGACCAATAAACACATAAAAATACACCCATCATTAATCATGAGAAAAATACAAATCAAAACCACAATGAGAAGATCTCTTCAGACTTCTTAGAATGACTATTATAAAGAAAAATAATGCAAAATAAGTGTTGGCAAGGATGTGGAGAAGTTTGAACCCTTATTCATTGTTAGTGGTACTGCACATTACAGCCATTGTGAAAAACAGTTTGGAGGTTCCTCAAAAAGTTAAACATGGAATTACCAAATGATCTAGCAATTCCACTCCTAGGTATATAGCCCCAAGTAATTGAAAACGAGGACTCAAACAGATACTTGACCATCAATGTTCATAGCAGCATTATTCAGTAGCCAAAAGGTGGGCAAAACCCAAGTGTCCAACAATAGAGGAAAGGATAAACACAATATGATATATACATACAATGGAATATTATGCGGCCATAAAAAGGAATGAGATTCTACAACACGGATGAACCTTGAAAATAAGCCAGATACAAAGGGACAAATTTGTCTGATTCCATTTATATGCGATATCTTGAATAGGCAAGTTCATGAAGACAAGGAGTAGAATAAAGGTTACTAGAGGCTTGAGGGAGGGAGGAGCTTAATGGGTACACAGTTTCTGTTTGGGATGAAGAAAGTGTTCTGGATATGAATATATAGGTGGGTGGCTACAGATAGTCACGAGGGCTGCAGAACTGTGAATGCATTTAATGCCACTGAGTTCTAGCTCTAACGCTGGTTGAACAGGCAGATTATATGCACTTGACAATGATGTGTTTGTGTCCACGCTCAGCCGGTCCCACTCTTTGTGACCCCACATACTCTAGCCCTCTTGGCACCTCTGTCGCCCTCCAGGCCCCTCTGTTCTGGATTTCCCAGGCAAGAATACTGGAGTAGCTTGCCATCTCCTTCTCCAGGGGATCTTCCCAACTCAGAGATGGAACCCTCATATCTTGCATTTCCTGCACTGGCAGGCAGATTCTTTGTCACTGCGCCACCTGGGAAGCCCCTTTTACCACAATAAAAAAAGAAAACAAAACAAAATGTATTCCAAATCTGACCACCTTTCTCCATCTCTACCTTTTCCTCCTAGTCATCATCACCTTTGGCCATCTAACTGGTCTCCCTGCTGCCATTCTCATCTCAGGTTAGCCAGAGGGATCTTTTAAAATGTACATCGGATCCCACACCCTGCAGCTCAAAACCTTCCAATGACTTCCCACAACCCTTGGACAACATCCGGGCTCCTTACCATGGCTCATAAACCCTAGAGGATTTGGCTGCTGGCTGCCTCCCTAACCTCTTACCAGTCTCCCTTTCACTCCTCTAGGCAAGCCACACTGGTCTTGTTGTTACTCATACCTGCCCAGCGTTCCTAGCCTCAGGACCTTTGCATTTACTGTTCCCTCCATCTGGAATTCTTTCCCCCAGATCTTCAAGTGGTTGATACTTTCACTTCATTTATATGCCTGGTCTTGTGTCACCTCCTCTGGAAAGCCTTCCTGACCATTCTATCTGAAATAGAGCCTCTCCCATCATTCCCTGTCCATTTCCCCTGCTTTATTTATTTATTTAAGTTTTTGACTGCACTGGATCTTTGTTGGGGCTTCCCTGGTGGCTCAGATGGTTAAGAATCTGTCTTCAATGCAGAAGACTCAGGTTCAATTCCTGGGTCGGAAATATCCCCTGGAGAAGGCAATGGGTCTTTGTCGCTGAGAGTGGGTTTTCCCTACTTGTGGTGAGTGGGGGCTACTCTCTTATCGTGGTGTGCAGGCCCTAGAGTGCAGGCCCCGAGGCACATGGAATCTTCCCTGACCAGGGATCCAACTCATGTTCCCTGCATTAGCAAGTGAATTCCTATCCTCTGTACCACCAGGAAAGTCCTCCCTGCTTTATTTTTTATCTGAGCACTTAGCGTCACTTGAAATTACATTATACACTTGCTGACTTATGTATCATGTCTCTCATCTCTGGAATGTAAGCTTCATGAGAGCAGGGACTTGGTCATATTCATTGATGTGCTTCCAAAGCCTAGCACTAGATACTAGATGTACAATGCATGTTTATTTGATAAATATGGAAGGAAAGTTATGACCAAACTAGACAGCATATTAAAAAGCAGAGACATTACTTTGGCAACAAAGGTCCATCTAGTCAAGGCTATGGTTTTTCCAGTGGTCATGTATGGATGTGAGAGTTGGACTATAAAGAAAGCTGAGCGTGGAAGGATTGATGCTTTTGAACTGTGGTGCTGGAGAAGACTCTTGAGAGTCCCTTGGACTTCAAGGAGATCCACCTAGTCCATCCTAAAGGAGATCAGTCCTGGGTGTTCATTGGAAGGACTGATGTTGAAGCTGAAACTCCAATACTTTGGCCACCTGATGGGAAGAGCTGACTCACTGGAAAAACCCTGATGCTGGGAAAGATTGAGGGCAGGAGGAGAAGGGGATGACAGAGGATGAGATGGCTGGATGGCATCACCAACTCAATGGACATGGGTTTGGGAGGACTCCGGGGGTTGGTGATGAACAGGGAGGCCTGGTGTGCTGCGGTTCATGGGGTCACAAAGAGTTGGACACGACTGGGCGACTGAACTGAACTGAATATGGAAATTAAATTCTGTTACATGTCAATTATATCTCAATAAATCTTTAAAATTAGCTTTAAAAAAAGAAATTAAAATTCAGTTTTTAGAAAAGTTTTATTTCTGAGTTTGTGGATCAAGAATTTACACCTGATAATAGAAGCCACTTTCACCTTTTATCAACTCCTCCTCTTTCCCCCTGGACCTACACCACCTCCTTAGCATGAAGATTTTCAGGAGACTGTGACTAGGAGGCAAGCAGTGACATTCTAGGAGAGCTGACGTCATTGAAGCTAAGTGTCCCCTCTCATGTACTTCCATAATACCCTAAGCACAGCACAATTCAGACATCCATTATTCTGTTTATGGTTATTCCCCCCGCCCTTTTCTTCTGTTAGTGTGAACAATCCTGCTAGAAATATTCTCTTTTCTGACTGCTCCCACAGGGACAAATCCAAAGACACAGGGAGGGAGACTCGATAAAGGAAAGAAGGGATAAGGTTTGACCAGCTAGACATTCAGCAAACACAGGTGTGTGTTCAGATTAGTTCAGGAAGCATCAGTCACTGCCCTCATTTCCCTGGTGGCTCAGGTGGTAAAGAATCCACCTGCAACGGGGGACACCTGGGTTCAATCCCTGGGTTGGGAAGATCCCCTGGAGAAGAGCATGGCAACCCACTCCAGTATTCCTGCCTGGAGAATCCCCACGGACCGAAGTGCCTGGAGGGTTACAGTCCACGGGGTTGCAAAGAGTCAGACACAACTGAGTGTCTAAGCACAACAACAGCTCATGACACTGTTGAGTGAGGTCTCCCTGCTTTCCTCTGGGCTTTGGTGAAACCACTCTCCTCTCTGAACTCTCTTGCTCATGGCTCCTTTGCAGACATCTCCTCCTGACCAGAGCTCTGTTGGATGAACTTCCTCCTGACTCAGGAAGGAGCACTGCTATCTTCTCTCTCTAGGCTTCTAATGTAATACCATCCAGTCTCCAGGCATTCAATACCACATATATGTGGATCATTTTCCCCCGAGCTGTGGTCATCCCAGGCCTCTCCTCTAGAGATATACAGACTAGAGCCATTGCCTACACAATGTCTCCCTCTGGATGTCCTATTGACATTTAGAACTTACTATGTCAAAAACATAACATTCAACATTCAGAAAACTAAGATCATGGCATCTGGTCCCATCACTTCATGGGAAATAGATGGGGAAACAGTGTCAGACTATTTTTTTGGGGCTCCAAAATCACTGCAGATGGTGGCTGCAGCCATGAAATTAAAAGATGCTTATTCCTTGGAAGGAAAGTTATGACCAACCTAGATGGCATATTCAAAAGCAGAGAGGTTACTTTGCCAACAAAGGTCCGTCTAGTCAAGGCTATGGTTTTTCCAGTAGTCATGTATGGATGTGAGAGTTGGACTGTGAAGAAGGCTGAGCGCCGAAGAATTGATGCTGTTGAACTGTGGTGTTGGAAAAGACTCTTGAGAGTCCCTTGGACTGAAGGAGATCCAACCAGTCCATTCTGAAGGAGATCAGTCCTGGGTGTTCTTTGGAAGGAATGATGCTAAAGCTGAAATTCTAGGACTTTGGCCACCTCATGAGAAGAGTTGACTCATTGGAAAAGACTCTGATGCTGGGAGGGATTGGGGGCAGGAGGAGAGGGGGACGACAGAGGATGAGATGGCTGGATGGCATCACTCACTCGATGGACGTGAGTTTGAGTGAACTCCGGGAGTTGGTGATGGACAGGGAGGCCTGGCATGCTGCAATTCATGGGGTCGCAAAGAGTCGGACTGAACTGAACTGAACTGAACTGAATGTCAAAAATAAAACTCCTGCGAATTCCCTGGTGGTCCAGTGGTTAGGACTTCTAGCTCCCACAGCCAGGTGCCCAAATTTGATCTGTGGTTGGTGAACTAAGATCCCACAAGAGGCAAATTGTGTTCAAAGAAATATAATAATAGGGGACTCAAACTGGGACTCTGTAACCACCTAGAGGGGTGGGATGGGGAGGGAGGTGGGAGGTAGTTTCAAGAGGGAGGGGACATAGATATACCTATGGCTGATTCATGTTAATGTTTGGCAGAGACAAACACAATACTGTAAAGCAATTATCCTTCAATTAAAAATAAATAAATTTAATTATTTCTATATAAAACCCTTGGCTTTGTCTCTGAAACCTGTTCTTCTGGTCTTTCCTTTTGCTGGAAATGATTCTATCATCCACACACAGCCAGGCACATAGATTATAATCTCTCCCCTTCTCTCACCACCTCCTAAATCCGGTCCATCTCTAAGTCCTGTTGACTCTATCTTCAAAATGTATCTTGACTCTTTTCACTCATCTCCACTTCAAACCTGTCATCATCACCTCTTACCTGGATGACTGCCATAGCCTCCTCAGTGATCTCTGTGCATTTACGCTGGCCCCCACAGTCTAGTCTCTGCATAGAGGCCAGGCAAATCTTCAAAAAAGAGATTTCTGTCACTTTTCTGCTTAAAAACTGCCTATGACTTCTTTCCCATTATACTTCATAGGCTGCACTTTGAGAAAAAAATCATATCCGTATCAAGGTCTACAGGCTTTACACATCTGGCCCCTGCTGACTCCTGCTGACCTCTCTACTTGCCTTCTGTCCTACTAAGCTCCAGCTATACTGGCCTCTCCTCCATTTCTTGGAAATGCCAAGCAATATTCTACCTCAAGATCATAACCTTTCCCTCTGACCAGAACATTCTTGGCCAAGTCATATGTCTAAGTCCTCAAACTTCAGACCTTGGCATCTCTTCAGAAAAAATTTCCCTGACCTCTTCTCTACCCCTGTGACTCCTCCTTCCTTTTCCCCTCAATTTTGTTCTTTATCCCTGTAGTGTTTCTTTCTTTTTTTTTTTTCATTCACAGTCCTTGCCATTTAGCTGTCTTTGCCTCTAGACTGTTGGCTTCACAAGTGCAGGGATCACATTAGTTTTATATGCCAGTGTATCTCCAGTGCCTAAGCCAGAGCCTGGCATATAGTAAATACTTAAATATTTGTTGAGTGAATTGATTATCCTTGCACTGGATGAAAAGGATACAGGACCCAGGTATAGTGTTTCTGTTCCAGATGCGATAGTCTAATGGATGGATAACAAGTAAATAGGTAGTTGCAAAACTTGTAAAGAATACAGTGGAGATCAGAACTGGAGGCGATAGAAACACAGCGAGGCCCATACCCCAGTGTGAAGTATGCATGTGAGCAGTGAAGAATTCAGTGGCAATTAATACATTCACAATGTTGTGCATTGTGATGTACAACATCTCTATCTGAAAATGTTTGGTGAGCTCCATTTGGTGGACATTTGGTGGTGTTTCAGGGGCCCTCTGGAACCATAGTCCTTTAAGTCTTGGTACAGAAAAGAATTCAGCAAGAGCAAAGTGATAGATAAGAAGTGATTTATTAGAATAGGAAACTTGCAAGGCTTACAAGTGGGTAGCCTTACCAATACTGAGCCCTGAGAACTTACTGGGCTACAGTTTTATAATCAAAGGAAAAATGGGGAGGGGAGAGCTTTTTTTTGTTTTTCTTGAGTACACGTCATATTTTCATCATCAGCTCCTCCTCCAGGTTGAATATGGAAGTTTTCTTGTCCCTACATGGTCAAGCTAGGTCCACAAACTTGCTTTGTTTTGTTTTAATGTGTGCAAAGAGCATGTCTTAGAGATCATTAACTTACTGAGCTCCCTGGGAAGTACGTGGGTCTAATGCCGTGATTGTCTTATTGCTTAGGGCAGGTCTTGTGCTTCTGCTGCATGGTTCTCTTGTTAAGCAAATCTGCTCTCTTGAGTAATCATTAACTCACAGGGGTTGCCCATATTTTTTCTACTTAATATCCCCTAGTGGGATTAACTATTTAATCACCTGCTCTGTCCCTGTCCTATCTAGTTCCAAAGCATTTCCCTCATTCCAAAGGAAAACCACTTACCCATGAAGCAGCTTCCCCTCTTCCCCTCCAGCTGCAATTTTTGATCCCCACAATGACCTGATTCTACAACTGAGAAAAGTGAGGCTCTGAGCAATTAAGCCATGGTGAGAAGTTTAGGTTAAGGTTACAGAGCCAGTAGACATGGAGCACTGATTTTGTACCTTAGTTTTCTGACTCCAGAGTTCAAATCGTTGATTAATACACATATTTGGGACTTCCCTCATAGTACAATGCCTAAGAATTCACCTGCCAATGCAGGGGACATGAGTTCGATCCCTGGTCCAAGAAGATTCCATATGCTGAGGAGCAACTAAAAGTCCCTACACCACAACTATTGAGCCATACTCTAGAGTTTACTGGTTGCAACTACTGAACCCATGTGCCGAAACTACTGACGCCCGTGTGCCCTAGAGCCAGTGCCCTGGAACAGGAGAAGCCACCGTAATGAGAACTCGACAGTAGGCTCCATCAGTGCAACTAGACAAAGCCTGGCAGAGGAACCAAGACCCAGCACAACCAAAAATAAATATAGTTTTAAAAAATACACAACTTTCGGCAAAATCACAAGTAGGGGGCTGCATTTGGGTATCAAAGAGAGAAAATTTGGTGGAGGCGGGATTTATAAGCTATAAATGTGCCCTCGGTTGTTTAAAACTAAAAAACAAAACCGCACATTGAGGTAAAACTGCAATTAGTATGGCTCAGGTGGTTGGCAGAGTCAAAAGTAATAGCCCCAGAGCAGCTATGAAGCAGAGACTTGGAAAGGTCAGCACTGCAGGAAGCTTTGCCAAAGTCTCAAGAAAAAAACTTTGTACTTCCTTGGACAGCCCCTAGACGCACCAGGCTGGGAACTGGAAGTGGCGACTGGAAAGAGGCAGAGTAGCCGGGAGGACGTGGCTTGCTTTCCGGTGGCCAGATCTAACTAGGAAATGCCAAGTGGTTGTTCGAGAGATATAAACTGAGGGTGCAACTGGATAAGACACAATAGAGAGCAGGCCTTAGGCCAATTGCATCCCACTTGGAGGGGTCCTCGAGGGTCCAAGAACTCTCAGCAGTGGAGAGCCTCACTTTAGTATCTGTCTTCTCCTTTCTGCGGGGCCAGCACCCCTCTTCCACAAAATAGGGGTGTTTTCTCTGGGGCTTCTCTTTCTCTCTGGAGGTCAGAGACCCTAGACTAGGTCCCTCTTTTTTAGGAGTCTCAGACAGAGGGCATCCGTCTAAGTTGTTTCTCCTGCTTCCGCTACTTTTTCGAGTTAGAGGGCTGTGCAGGGCCCTCTGGCTCTGAGGTTGGAGTTGTTTTCCCACAAGCGCCGCCCCCGCCCGCTCCCCCCACCCCCAATCTTCTTCAGGCTCGCAGTGGCGACCGTGTTCTAGTTCAACAATGCACGGCACTCGGCACAACACGCCACCAAAGGGCAGCTCCATGGAGACTGAAACATCACAACTCTGAGAAGGTATCGCGAGAGGCGCGCGGTTGCGCCTGCGGCTGAGAGAGGAGGAGCGAAGGCGGGAGCCGAGAGAGAAGTGGGAGGAGCCTAGGCGCTTCCTAGGTCCCGGGCGGGAGACCGTCCCTCCCAGCGGCGCCCCCGCGTGACTGCGCTTTACATAATCGAGGCCGCGCGCGTCATAAGTGGCGTACTCCAGTCCAGACCGAATCAGAGTCCCAAGAAGCTCTGTGTTCCGTCCCTTTCCCCTTGATAGACGTCGAAATGAACCAGTGAACGGGCACCTAGCGCTGCCGCGCCCCCCCGGTCCGCTCGCACCCGAGGGCCCGCCTGCCTGCCGCAGCCCGCAGCCTGCCACCGCCAGGTTGTGCCTCAGACTGTCAGATAAAGCGGCGGGCCGGGCCGGCGGGGCGGTGAGCACGGCCCGGGCCGGACATGGCGGCGCTCTACGCCTGCACCAAGTGCCACCAGCGCTTCCCCTTCGAGGCGCTGTCTCAGGGGCAGCAGCTGTGCAAGGTGCGCGGGCTGGGGCGGCGGCCGGGAACTGGGACGCTCGAGGCGCGGCCCGGACCTCCCGGTTCTGCGGGGACGCCCGGCGGGGTCCCCTGGGCAGGGCGTGGCAGGCCCGCCTAGCTGAGGAGCCGCACCCGCCCCGCCGGGAGACGGCGGGGCACGTGGGGGAGACCCAGGCCCCGTCCAGGTCCCTGCGGCCGGCGTGTCCGGGTGCTTAGCAACCGTGAGGGATTGTTCTTGGACCCCGTGAGGTCGGGGGAGGGGACACCTGGTCCCCGGCTCGCTCTGGACCAGCGGCGCCGGAGATTCCTCTTGGGCTGGCTTCTCCCAACCCCCGCCGAGATCTGATGGGCTTCAGACTTAGGGACCTCCTACCCTACCTGGTACTAAACTCCAGAGTCGGGTGTTGCCTGGGAGGATTGCCTCGAACTCGGGCGCCTCACGGGCACTTTTCAGTCAGTTTCAGAGTCAGAGGTATACAGGCTTCATAATAAAGCCCCGCAATCAAGCGCATAAAGCAAAAGGATGATTTTTTCAGCGTCTAGTTAGTGACCTTCGGTCCTCCCCCTAACCAGCTGCTGTTCAGTTTTTACCCTTGAAGGTCCAAGTTCTCTTTTTCGTTTAAGTTGATTCATCTTTCTTTGCCTATTTAAATGAATAGAGGTGCTGTGAGGTGACAGTTAAAAGTCACTAAGCCGACTGTAGAGTGATGTCGAGTTATCTCCAGATTAATCCAGAGTTTGTGTCTCTATTATGGATAACTCATAATTGTGTTGAGGCAATCGTTATGGCCTCAAATGGCCATAAAGTTGACACTTTGTTAACTAGGTATGAGAGATCTCAAAAATCAAATAGTTGAGTGCCTTTTTGGCCTTAAATATATATTTGTGTGTACGTGTGTATTTGATTTTAAGGGAGATTTATGTATGTAAGCAATAATTTTTATCCAGTACTTTGATTTCACAAATGAACCTGCTGAAAAATCACTCAGTGGCAGAGGCAGAACCGGACCAGAATTCAGGGCTTTTTATTCCTTATGTCTGAGGCTTATTCATACCTTTGTTTTACAATTTATGACTAGTTCCATATAAATTCTTACTTAACTCCCACATCAATGCAGGGTGGTGATGCCAGTATTACAGACGAAAAAAATTAGTCCCAGAAAGTTAAAGTGACTCAGTCAAGCACAGTGCTTGTGCTTGGAATAGTATTCCCGTCTCTGCCGCCTACTGAAGACTGTTTCCATTTCTGACTGCCTGTTAAAGTTATATCCTCGTTTCATTTCAGGAATGTCGGATTGCACACCCTGTTGTGAAGTGCACCTACTGTAGGACTGAATACCAGCAAGAGAGGTAATCAGTTGCGTTATACGCAGGCGCTGCCATTTCCGGTCACAACACAATGGATGTAAAATACGCATTGTTCTCTAGTTATTCATTAATTGCTTACAAATTAGTTACTTATTTTTCACGCCTTGATAATTTTATATTGTGGTTTTGATATTTTTGACACTAAGAAAGCAACCCCACAACAGAAAACATGAGTCTTGTGTTCTAGTACGTTTATACATAGAGTTTGAAGAAATTATAAGCTGAAAGAAGATACTTTTGGAAATGTGACAATCCTGATAAAGGCTTTGTTAGCCCTAGTCACATTTGAAAAAACTCACTTGCCTTTACACTTACCTCGTGTGAATCTCATTTTGAGACGTGTGAAAAATACCTGGGTGTGAATGAAGCACACATCTATGGGGGACTTTTTAATGGCAGCAGAGTGGTTTAGTGGTATAGCAAGTTCACCTTTTTTGTGGCGCTGTGGCTGTAGGTAATATTACCTTAAGCAGGATGGGGTCTTATTTGCTAGCTCATACATGGACCTGCTGCTGCTGCTAAGTCGCTTCAGTCGTGTCCGACTCTGTGCGACCCCATAGACGGCAGCCCACCAGGCCCCGCCGTCCCTGGGATTCTCCATTTAAGAGCACTGGAGTGGGTTGCCGTTTCCTTCTCCAATGTATAAAAGTGAAAAGTGAAAGTGAAGTCGCTCAGTCCTGTCTGATTCTTCTCGACCCCATGGACTGCAGCCTACCAGGCTCCTCCATCCATGGGATTTTCCAGGCAAGAGTACTGGAGTGGGGTGCCATCGCCTTCTCCGATACACGGACCTAGAAGCCTGATTTTAGTCAGCATCATTTCAATTTTGGGACTGTTTCCCCTGACATTTTGTTAGGTGTATTTTCAAACAAAAACAAACCAAAAAAAGACTAGACTGTAAACACTCACCTACACACTACTTAAATTCTACAATTTACGTTTCAGTTCAGCTCAGTCGCTCAGTCGTGTCCAACTCTTTGCGACCCCATGAATTGCAGCACGCCAGGCCTCCCTGTCCATCACCAACTCCTGGAGTTCACTCAAACCCACGTCCATTGAGTCGGTGATGCCATCCAGCCATCCCATCCTCTGTTTTCCCCTTTTCCTCCTGCCCCCAATCCCTCTTAGTATCAGAGTCTTTTCCAATGAGTCAACTCTTCGCATGAGGTGGCCAAAATACTGGAGTTTCAGCTTTAGCATCATTCCTTCCAAAGAACACCCAGGGCTGATCTCCTTTAGGATGGACTGGTTGGATCTCCTTGCAGTCCAAGGGACTCTCAAGAGTCTTCTCCAACATCACAGTTCAAAAGCATCAATTCTTCGGTGCTCAGCTTTCTTCATAGTCCAACTCTCACATCCATACATGACTACTGGAAAAACCATAGCCTTGACTAGACGGACTTTTGTTGGCAAAGTAATGTCTCTGCTTTACGTTTAGTTTACTATATTTGCATCTGTCCATCTCTCTGTCCATCAGTATATTGATCCATCTTATTTGTGATGCAGTTTAAAGTTGTGAACATTAGTGTACTTGACCCTAAACACTTCAGCATGCATATCATTAACTAGAGTTCAATATTTGTTTATGGTTTTAAAATGTTTTTAAAGGTAAAATCTGCACACAGTGAAATGCTCACATCTTATTTGCATCATTCGATGAGTTTTAAAAACAGTATACATCTGTTTTACCCCAAACCCCATCAAAATATACAACATTACTGTCACCCCAGAGATTATAACTCCAACCTAGTCAGTCCCCACCCTCCTTGCTTTTTTCCAAACAACTACTGTACTGATTTTCCTTTCTACTGTAGATTAGTTTTACCTGTTCAAGAACTTCATATAAATGGAAACATAGAATATGCTCTAGAAGCTTTATATTTTGGCTCTTACATTAGGCCTGTGATTCCCTTTTGAAATAGTTTTTGTGTGTAAGGTGAGATACGAAGTTTAACCCTTAATTCATACCATACATAAAAATTAACTCAAGATGGATTATAGTAATAGGTTTTTTTTGCATTTTTTTGAGGGGTCAAGAACATTTATATATATTGATATATATGTCCCATTCCTTGAGTAATAAATCTAAGATAAACCCAAATGTTCAACATCACAGCATCACTGATGCTAATCCTCTTTGTAGAGGTCTTTTTCAATATACTTCACTTCCTGAACTGGCTTTTTTTTTTTTTTTTTTTTAAACCCACTGGACCATCAGGGAAGTCCCTGAACTGCCTTTTTTAAATGGCAAAAAATTGCCCTGGGAAATACTTTGTTTGAATATCTCATTTTAATTTAATGTTTTCTACTTTAAGGTATTTCTTCTGGTTTTTAACTTTGTAGTCACTTTGATAGGAATTGTAGGGGGAAAAAAAGGCAAAGTAGTGAATATACTGGATTTTTATGTGATTTTGTTTCTGGCCCTCAAATATTGTTTAAACTGTCCTTAAACATCAGGTATTTGTTTGTGCCTTACTGTGGGAAGGGTTAGACTTTATTTGAAGGTGATTTCTTTTCCCAGGGCAGTTCATCAGTTTAGGCAAGTTGGAAATGCTGTGACCTGGATCTTCACTGAGCTACAAGGGAAGACCCCTCACAAGGGAAAGGGTGTGTTTATTTTTGTCAGTGCTTAGCTCCTAGAGTACTTGAAATATTGAAAAAATGTTTAATGTTTGCATCTATTTCCCCACATCTGGGATTTTCATATACTTTTGCTTACAAAGGAGAATGTAGACAGAGTAAGGTCAACATGAATAGAATTTCTGAGTTTATACTCCAAACACAAATACTTTATTCCTCATCTCAAATTTCTCACCTGGTCATCTGAATTAAGGAGGATTAATTTCTTTTCTGAGTACATTTTTCGTCTTGACATAATATTTCTTTGGATTGTCCTCTCCATATCTGATACATTTACTTGGTCATACTTGGAAATTTCATAATCAGAAACAGCTCACTCTCCACTTAAACCAAAGTTTTGTTTTATTTGAGCTAAAACTATGAAATAATTAAAAGAGTTCATGGCCAGATAACTCAACCTTCAGTTAATCTAATATCCAAACCGTTTTTCACCTTGGCACTTAGTAATGAAAAAAATTCCTTGGAGTTAAGGAAGAATCTCTTTTGAGATGTTCTATGTAAAATGACTTTTTTTCCTTACAAAGCCTTGTGTCTCTTTCTTCCTTAACAGTAAAACTAATACTATATGCAAGAAATGTGCTCAGAATGTGCAGTTGTATGGAACGGTAAGTAGGGTTTCTCCTTACCTAACAGTGAGTAGTCTGGTCTCTTGGGACCTTACCTTCTGCGAACTGTTAATATAATTACAGTTTTTTAAATTAGAAGACCTAGTTATGTAAAAATGTTCTCAGAAAAATGTATCTAGTATTTATCTTTCAAAGTTAGCTAATACTTAGTATTAATAAGTTCTGTGTTTGTAGTCACTATGACAGGTTTGTGATATAATTTTCCTGGAGAAGCTTCAGTAACCAGTATGTAAAGAGAAGGGGAAAGATGTATCCTGTGGTGTGAGCTCTTGGCTTGGTAATAGTTGACTTTTCATTTTGATGAATAATTTTTTTTTTTCAGTGTTAGGGTTCAGCATACTGTGTTCTTGCAGGCATTCTCCCAACATGTTTATACACTGATAATGGCAAAGAGGCCTTTTCAGAAATTTGGAAGCGCTTGCTGGTTTCTCCAAAGAGCTAGTTCTGTTGAATTTGTTAGAGAAGTCCCAGCATATATGCTAATGGGATTTTGTTATTTATTTAAAAATCAATAGGTCCTGTGCATAAAAACACTTTACATGGTATGAGGAATTGGGCTTTCTTTGATCAATGTAAAAGGAAATTTATAAAGTTGGGAATGCATTTTTGCATTGATTAGTTAATGTGTATAATAGAAATCATTGGGTTAAAAAAAGCACTGGTATTTTATAATATACTTACTTGACACCTTTTTTTTTCTGTTAAAGCCCAAACCTTGTCAGTATTGCAACATAATTGCAGCTTTTATTGGCAACAAGTGTCAGCGTTGCACAAATTCAGAGAAGAAGTATGGACCACCGTATTCTTGTGAACAGTGCAAACAGCAGTGTGCATTTGACAGGAAAGATGATAGAAAGAAGGTAAGTCTCTGTGTTTTTCTTTTTTTCTTTCAGAGATATTAAGATGGGCCAACTGTGTTAAAAAGACATGTAACAGAGACTGATTTCTCAGTTCCTCTCCAAATTGTTATTGACCTTGAAGAAGCTTTTCAGCCTTTGTTTTCTTCACTTATAAAATGTGGACCTTTATATTCTAACATTTAGCTAGTGTTTCATGAGAATCTCAATAACAGTGATCAATATCCCTTATAAGTGAAATGGTGATTGGTGAAATTCTACAAAACTCTGTAGAGATTAGGACTTAAGCAAGGTAAGTGTATTACCAACTTTACAATCTGGCTCTTCAAATGTTTCTCTCTGTTGAAGTTAAAGATCACAAGAAGATGATACAGATAAAGGTCTATGTGGAATGGTGGTACCTTGGTGGAATTAAAATGGTATTGATTTAGTTTGTTTAAAACCCTCCAGTGGCTTCCAGTTGCACTTAGGATAAACCCCAAACTCCTTCCATTGCCTGCAAGGCCCATACCTGACTCTGTCCCATCATCCATTACTCTCCCCCCTTTCCCTTTGGACCAGCTGCACTGTCCACCTGAGTCCTTCAGACATCCTAGTCTCATTCGTGCTGGCTGGGTATGCTGGATACACAGCCTTCTCCAGAGTGTCACGACTGGTTCCTCATGTCAGGTCTCAGCTCAGTTGCCGCCTTCTCACAGAGACCTTTACTAACTCTCACTCTACCATATACTCTGTTTGTTGTCTTCAATAGCATATAACATTATGAGAAATTATCTTGTTTATTTGTGTACATGTTTGTCTACCCCCACCAGACTATGAGCTCTCAGTCCATCTTGTTTTCATGTAGTGTTCCCAGCAGTCTGACACATAGTAGTTCAGTTCGGTTCAGTCGCTCAGTCGTGTCCGACTCTTTGCAACCCCATGAATCGAAGCACGCCAGGCCTCCCTGTCAATCACCAACTCCGGGGTTCACTCAAACGCACGTCCATCGAGTTGGTGATGCCATCCAGCCATCTCATCCTCTGTCATCCCCTTCTCCTCCTGCCCCCATTCCCTTCCAGCATCAGAGTCTTTTTCAATGAGGCAACTCTTTGCATGAGGTGGCCAAAGTACTGGAGTTTCAGCTTTAGCATCATTCCTTCCAAAGAACACCCAGGGCTGATCTCCTTTAGAATGGACTGGTTGGATCTCCTTGCAGTCCAAGGGACTCACAAGAGTCTTGTCCAACACCACAGTTCAAAAGCATCAATTCTTCGGCGCTCAGCCTTCTTCACAGTCCAACTCCCAAATCCATACATGACCACAGGAAAAACCATAGCCTTGACTAGACGAAACTTTGTTGGCAAAGTAATGTCTCTGCTTTTGAATATGCTATCTAGGTTGGTCATAACTTTCCTTCCAAGGAGTAAGCGTCTTTTAATTTCATGGCTGTAATCACTATCTGCAGTGATTTTGGATCCCCCAAAAATAAAGTCTGACACTGTTTCCACTGTTTCCCCATCTATTTCCCATGAAGTGATGGGACCGGATGCCATGATCTTAGTTTTCTGAATGTTGAGCCTTAAAGCCAACTTTTTCACACTCCTCTTTCACTTTCATCAAGAGGCTCTTTAGTTCTTCTTCACTTTCTGCCATAAGGGTGGTATCATCTGCATATCTGAGGTTATTGATAGTTCTCCTGGCAATCTTAATTCCAGCTGTGCTTCTTCTAGCCCAGCGTTTCTCATGATGTACTCTGCATATAAGTTAAATAAGCAGGGTGACAATATACAGCCTTGACGTACTCCTTTTCCTACGTGGAACCAGTCTGTTGTTCCATGTCCAGTTCTAACTGTTGCTTCCTGACCTGCATACAGGTTTCTCAAGAGGCAAGTCAGGTGGTCTGGTATTCCCATCTCTTTCAGAATTTTCCACAGTTTATTGTGATGCACACAGTCAAAGGCTGTGGCATAGTCAATAAAGCAGAAATAGATGTTTTTCTGGAACTCTCTTGCTTTTTCCATGATCCAGCGGATGTTGGCAATTTGATCTCTGGTTCCTCAGCCTTTTCTAAAACCAGCTTGAACATCAGGAAGTTCACAGTTCACGTATTGCTGAAGCCTGGCTTGGAGAATTTTAAGCATTACTTTACTAGTATGTGAGATGAGTGCAATTGGGTGGTAGTTTGAGCATTCTTTGGCATTGCCTTTCTTTGGGATTGGAATGAAAACTGACCTTTTCCAGTCCTGTGGCCACTGCTGAGTTTTCCAAATTTGCTGGCATATTGAGTGCAGCACTTTCACAGCATCATCTTTCAGGATTTGAAATAGCTCAACTGGAATTCCATCACCTCCACTAGCTTTGTTCATAGTGATGCTTTCTAAGGCCCACTTGACTTCACATTCCAGGATGTCTGGCTCTAGCTGAATGATCACACCATCGTGATCATCTGGGTCGTGAAGATCTTTTTTGTACAGTTCTTCTGTGTATTCTTGCCACCTCTTCTTAATATCTTCTGCTTCTGTTAGGTCCATACCATTTCTGTCCTTTATCGAGCCCATCTTTGCATGAAATATTCCCTTGGTATCTCTAATTTTCTTAAAGAGATCTCTAGTCTTTCCCATTCTGTTGTTTTCCTCGATTTCTTTGCATTGATGGCTGAGGAAGGCTTTCTTATCTCTTCTTGCTATTCTTTGGAACTCTGCATTCAGATGCTCATATCTTTCCTTTTCTCCTTTGCTTTTCGCTTCTCTTCTTTTCACAGCTATTTGTAAGGCCTCCCCAGACAGCCATTTTGCTTTTTTGCATTTCTTTTCCATGGGGATGGTCTTGATCCCTGTCTCCTGTACAGTGTCACAAACCTCCGTCCATAGTTCATCAGGCACTCTATCTATCAGATCTAGTCCCTTAAATCTATTTCTCACTTCCACTGTATAATCATAAGGAATTTGATTTAGGTCATACCTGAATGGTCTATTGGTTTTCCCTACTTTCTTCAATTTAAGTCTGAATTTGGTAATAAGGAGTTCATGATCTGAGCCACAGTCAGCTCCTGGTCTTGTTTTTGTTGACTGTATAGAGCTTCTCCATCTTTGGCTGCAAAGAATATAATCAATCTGATTTTGGTATTGACCATCTAGTGAAGTCCATGTGTAGAGGGTCCTCTTGTGTTGGAAGAGGGTGTTTGCTATGACCAGTGCGTTCTCTTGGCAAAACTCTATTAGCCTTTGCCCTGCTTCATTCCGTATTCCAAGGCCAAATTTGCCTGTTACTCCAGGTGTTTCTTGACTTCCTACTTTTGCATTCCAGTCCCCTATAATGAAAAGGACATCTTTTTTGGGTGTTAGTTCTAAAAGGTCTTGTAGGTCTTCATAGAACCGTTCAACTTCAGCTTCTTCAGTGTTACTGGTTGGGGCATAGACTTGAATTACCATGATATTGAGTGGTTTGCCTTGGAAACGAACAGAGATCATTCTGTTGTTTTTGAGATTGCATCCAAGTACTGCATTTCGGACTCTTTTGTTGACCATGATGGCTACTCCATTTCTTCTAAGGGATTCCTGCCCACAGTAGTAGATATAATGGTCATCTGAGTTAAATTCACCCATTCCAGTCCATTTTAGTTCACTGATTACTAGAATGTTGACATTCACTCTCGCCATCTCCTGTTTGACCACTTCCAGTTTGCCTTGATTCATGGACCTAACATTCCAGGTTCCTATGCAGAGTTTGCATAATTATAGGTATCTTCAATCACTTATTTACAAATTTAAGGAAGACTAATCTTAGGGATTAAGGGTAGATAATCTAGACTCAGTGGGCTTCCCAAGTGGCTCAGTGGTAGAGGATCCACCTGCCAATTCTGGAGACATGGGTTTGCTCCCTGGGTTGGGAAGATCCCCTGGAGGAGGAAATGACAACCCACTCTAGTATTTTTTGCCTGGAGACTCCCATGGACAGAGGAACCTGTCAGGCTACAGTTCATAGGGTCTCAAAGAGTTGTACACGTCTGAATGACTGACCGTGCACGCATGCATCATCTGGACTCAGAGTGCCTGGGTTGAAATCTTTGTTCTCTCACTTATTTGTTGTGTGACTTTGGTCAAGTTAATCTATCAGTGCCTCAGTTTCCTCATCTGTAAATGAGGCTGATCAGATGTCATCATTGTTATGAAGGTTGAGTTATCGGGTGTAAACCCCTTCAAAAGGAATCAGGCACATGATAAGTACTCAGTGTTATCTCTGATGATTTCTTTATGATAGTTTAATTCTCAGAGGGTAATTTTCTATTTTTAAAGTTTATTTGTGAAGGGAAGATTGAAATAAGATGTCCTGTGGTTCAGTATTTGATTCTCATGTTTAATGCTCTCTTTCAATGCAGTTGCTTTGTTTTCAAACCCTTCTTCAATGAAAGCTCTTTCCTGGGCAAGGTCTCCTAGAGTATTTTAAACTCAGGCCTTTAGGCCACATCCCATAACCTTGAAATGGACCACATTGAAGTTTGGTTTCAAAATTCACTTATGCATTCATTAACAAATAATTACATGCTTGTCATATCCGACACTGTTCTGGGTATTGGAAATACACTAATGAACTAGGCAGAAGACACTTTATTCTCTCAGAGCTTTTATCTACATATGAAAGAGATGGATGAGAACAAACAAGTTGAGTGAACACAGGTTTTAGATGTAAGTGCTATAAGGAAGCAGGGTCTCTGGTAGAGAGTGCCCCAGTTTCAATGGGGCGTTCAGGAGGACCTGCAGGGAGATCACATCTGACCCGAAACTGAACTTGACGAGAAGGAAGCTGCAGTGAGAATCTCTGGAGGGCAAAGATCCTGGGAGGAGAGACCAGCTATGAAAAGACCCTGAGGCAAGAGTGATGAGCCTGGGGGACTTTGCTGATGTTCCAGTGGCTAAGACTCTGAGCTCCCAATGCCGGGGTGGGAGTCAGGGCTCAATCCCTGGTGAGGGAACTAGATCACACGTGCCGCAAAGAAAATCAAAGATCCTGCATGCAGCAGTGAAGGTCAAAGATCCCACATGCCACAACTAAGACCCAATGCAGCCAAATAAATAAAAGAAGGAGGCAGAGTGAGCAAGGGAATGAGATTATAAAGGCAAGTAAGGGCTACATTTAAGTCAACATAGGCCATGGTAAAAATTTTCAATTTTTATATATGATAATCTATGATTTTAAGGTGAGAGTTATATAAGATTTACATTTAAGAAGTCCTCTGGAATCTATGTAGAAATGGTTGATAGGGAGAAGAACAGAGAGATCATTTGGGTGAGTCATTTTAAAAAATACTTATTTATTTGGTTATACCCAGTCTTAGTTACAGCACGTCTTTAATTGAGACGTACAAACTGTTAGTCATGGCATGTGGGATCTAGTTCCCTGACCAGGGATCAAACCTGGGGCCCTTGCATTGGGAGTGTGGAGTCTGTCACTGAACCACCAGCGAAGTCCCTGGGTGAGTCTTGTAGTTGTGAGAGATAAGAATGGCTTTGCTTGGGTGGAAGCAGTGGAGTTGGAAAGAAGTGGATAGGTCAGACCGATGAGTTGCTAATGTAATAGGTTAGGAGAGTGAGGGGCAAAGAGACTTTTGCTAACAAGATTGAAAAATACTTCAGATAAATAATGGTGTGGCTTACCTACCCATGTTCAAAATAGGGCAGAAGGTCCAATTTAGAGGTAAGACAAAACTAAAAACTAAACTGCCAAAACTAAAACTAAAATGCCCCAAACTGAAATTGCGTAAAATATCAGCACGTTCCCTCCCAAGTGTGAGCTAATGGCTCTGCTGCCCTGCCACTTGTACTAGTCCACTTCACAAACTCAGTTTTGCAATCTGAGTGTGGTACAGAGGTGCCCCAGCTTCAGAGGATTGTGGAAGCCCCATTTTGCTTTCCTAGCCCTGTGCTCTGCACCTAGGTGTAGAGATGCTTCTGCCCAAAGTGATCGACTTTTTCTGATCCAAACAAAGTGCCATAGTAGTCACCACCAGGGCCTGGGGCCCTGGAAGCTACTTGCCCATCAGTCTTTTTTTGGAAACCTTTCCATCTGAGAAAAGATACCCAGCATACCACTTTATGAGTCATCTATAAGGTGTGAAAGCTAAAGTGCAAATTTTGTTTTATCTTCTCCCTGCTGTATTTTCCTTGGTGAGAACTATGGAGATATCTGTGTCTTTTGAAATTCTTGTGGGAACTTTGCTCTGGTGTGTGTTAAGTTGAGGAAAAACAAAATAAAAAAATAAATATAATTAGCATGTTAAAAAAAAATTTGGCCATGCCCCATGGCATGCAGGGTCTTTGTTCCCCAACAGTGGATTGAGTTCGTGCCCCCTGCAGTGGAAGCACAGAGTCTTCACCACTGGACCACCAGGGAAGTCCCCAGGTCATATTTTGTTAAGCAGTTTTTATGTACCTTGCACCATGCTTTACCTCCATTATGTCACTGAATCCTTGCACCAGCCCTCTGAGGTACATATTATTGTCCTTCATTTTATAGATGAAGAGATTGATCCCAGTAGTGCCCAGGTGACTTACACGTAAGGTCACACAGCTTGTGAGTGGCAGATCCAGACTTAACCAGAGGTTCTAGCTCCTAATACCCATGTTCTTAGCCTCCGCACTAGCACATTCCTTCTTTATCTTTGTCTCCTCATCTTTCAGGTAGATGGGAAATTGCTATGCTGGCTATGCACACTTTCATACAAACGGGTCCTTCAGAAGACCAAAGAGCAGAGGAAGCACCTGAGCAGCTCTTCCCGTGCCAGCCACCAGGAGAAGGAGCAGTATAGTCGACTGAGTGGCGGCAGCCATTACAACAGGTAACCCCAAGATGCTTGAGATAGAACAAGAGGTTCTGGCAGGTCAGATGTAATACACAAGTAGTCATGGAAGATACTATTTTGTCTAAATTTTTGTATTTTCTCTCTAGTTACTAATCTACAGAGGGAATCTCCTTTGATGTATTTTATAATTCACATATCATCCAAGGGCCAGAGAGACATCCATAAGGCATTAGGGTTTTCTGACTTGGTTTGTGTTGTATCTTAAAAGTTTGTATTCTCCCCACCGTTAAGAGTGGATTATCTCCCTAGAAGACCAGACATTCCACATTCTGAGGAAATGCAACTTTTCTTATGCATATTTGGCTAGGAGATAGATATTCTAGGTTTGTCCTTATAAGATCCAGTCAAAATGATGCCCCTTCATTGTTGTCTTAAGCTTCCTTTCAGAGTATCTGTTGTGTTGTTAAGAGTTCTGGCTTTGGATTGAATCCTGGGTCTGCCAGGTTCTCTGTATGGGATCTTGGGCAAGTTTTTTCATCTGTAAAATGAGGGAAATATTAACTCATGGAGTTGCTGTGAAAATAAATTATATGGTATGTGCATAGTGATTAGTTTTATAACTGGCATATAGGAAGCTTCAGTACATGATGGTTATGCGTTGTTATCATTACCTTTATGATTTTGTTTGTTCATTGTTAGTTACCTTCATGGACCAGATTCTCTGCAAGGAATGCAGAGATGCGTAAAAAGAATCACTCTGTTTTCTAAGAGGTATGCAGCCTGGTAGGGAAGACAGACCTGTAATCAAAGTATTGCAGGGTAATCTGAGGGTGTCACAGTGAAAGCATGTCAAGATACAGGCATAAGAGGCCGTGGTAATTAACTGCCTGGGGAGGTCAAGCAATGAAAGATCAGAGAAGAGCTGACATTGGAGCTAGATCTTAGGATAAATCAGAATCGTCAGATAAGGAATGGGTGGAGGGAATAGCAACTGCAAAGACATGGAGGGCATAAGACCACATGGAACTTAGGAACAGCAGATCCTTTTATTTTGCTGGAGCTTATGATTGGGAGCAGAAAATGGGATGGAAAGGAATCCAGCAGACCTGGTAAGTAACATGATCTTGATGTTAGTAATTTTAATAGGGAGCCACTGAAAGGACCTGTGTTGGGGAGGGACGAAATCTACCTTAAAAAAAAAAAGATTAACCCAGACTATTGTGAAGAATGCACTGGAGGAAAAGAGGCTGGGGGCTAGTTAAGAAGCTTTTTTGGTAAGAGTCCAGAAAGAGATGTTAATAGAGAACCTCAGGTAGTGGCACTAAAGATCGAAGAGGTAGATTCAGGAAGACATTTCAGAAGGAGAATTATGTGTAAATTAGATAATCTGATGAACAGGTAGATGGGCAGGAGCTGGGTGAATAAAGGATAATTCTCAGGTTTCTTACTGGGATGAGTGAGTGAATCCTTATCTGAGAGACTGTCAGAAGGGGAAAAAAGTTCAGTTTTGGAAAGTTGAGTTTGAAGTGTCAAGAACTATTTAGCTCTTTTTTGTGGCACCTTTGAGGCTATCGGCTGCTCCAAGGTGAAGCAGAACATCTCTTTCGCAGCCACTGGCTGCCAGAAACTCACTGCAGTGGACAGTGAACGCAGACTTTGTACCGTCTGTGAGAAGTTCGTGGCTGTGGAAGTTGCTGCTGATGCTCCAGGTAAAGAATGGAGGATTATGTGTTCGAATCAGTGGTGGGAATGACAGGCAAAGGACCATGAAGCAGGCCATGAAGCAGGGTGGTGACCCATGGCAGTGTCCACCTACTACTGAGTTAAAGAGTATTCCTGTTACAGGCCAAGGAAAACTGGAGAAGGAAAGAGCAAATCTGTATAGGTTGCATTGTGAATGCCAATCTGAGTGTCCTCAATTTGGTCATTGTCAAAAAGGGAGAGGAGGATATTTCTAGATTTACTGGTACTACTGGGACTCCACCTGGGGCCCAAGAGCTAGAGTCTGCAAACTTTATAATCTCTGAAGTAAAGATCTTGATTACTGCCTCCTGTACAATGTCACAAACCTCTGTCCATAGTTCTTCAGGCACTCTTATCAGATCTAATCCCTTGAATCTATTTGTCACTTCTACTGTATAATCGTAAGGGATTTGATTTAGGTCATACCTGAATGGTATAGTGTTTTTCCCTAGTTTCTTCAATATAAGTCTGAAGTTTGCAGTAAGGAGTTCATGATCTGAGCCACAGTCAGTTCCTGGTCTTATTTTTGTTGACTGCATAGAGTTTCTCCATCTTCAGCTGCAAAGAATATAATCAATCTGATTTCGGTATTGACCATCTGGTGACATCTATGTGTAGAGTCATCTCTTGTGTTGTTGGAAGAGGGTGTTTGCTATGACCAGTGCATTCACACTAGCAAAGTAATGCTCAAAATTCTCCAAGTGAGGCTTCAACAGTATGTGAACTGAGAATTTCCAGATGTTCAAGCTGGATTTAGAAAAGGCAGAGGAACCAGAGATCAAATTGCCAACATCTGTTGGATTATCTGTTGAAAAAGCAAGAGAGTTCCAGAAAAACATCTACTTCTGCTTCATTAACTATGCCAAAACCTTTGTGTGCATCACAACAAGCTGGAAAATTCTTAGGGAGATGGGAATACCAGACCACCCTACCTGCCTCCTGAAAAATCTGTATGCAGATCAAGAAGCAACAGTTAAAACCGTATGGACATGGAACAACGGACTGGTTCCAAATTGGGAAAGGAGTACATCAAGGCTGTATATTGTCACCCTGCTTATTTATCTTATATGCAGTGTACATCGTGCGAAATGCCGGGCTGGATGAAGCACAAGCTGCAATCTAGACTGCTGGGAGAAATATCAATAACCTCAGATATGCAAATGACACCACCTTATGGCAGAAAGTGAAGAGGAACTGAGGAGCCTCTTGATGAAAGTGAAAGAGGAGAGTGAAAAAGCTGGCTTAAAACTCAACATTCAAAAAACGAAGATCATGGCATCCAGTCCCATCATTTCATGGCAAATAGATGGGGAAACAGTGACAGACTTTATTTTCTTGGGCTCCAAAATCATTGCAGATGGTGACTGAAGCCATGAAATTAAAAGATGCTTCCTCCTTGGAAGAAAAGCTATGACTAACCTAGACAGCATATTAAAAAGCAGAGACATTACTTTGCCAACAAAGGTCCGTCTAGTCAAAGCTATGGTTTTTTTAGTAGTCACGTATAGATGTGAGAGTTGGACCATAAAGAAAGCTGAGTGCCAAAGAATTGATGCTTTTGAACTGTGGTGTTGGAGAAGACTTTTGAGAGTCCCTTGGACTGCAAGGAGATCAAACCAGTCAATCCGAAAGGAAATCAGTCCTGAATATTCATTGGAAGGACTAATGCTGAAGCTGAAACACCAGTACTGTGGCCCCTGATGCAGAGAACTGACTCACTGGAAAAGACCCTGATGCTCAGCAAGATTGAAGACAGAAGAAGGGGATGACAGAGAATGAGATGGTTCGATGGCATCACCAACTCGATGGACATGAGTTTGAGCAGGCTCCGGGAGTTGGTGATGGACAGGGAAGCCTGCAGTCCATGGGATCACAAAGAGTCGGACACGACTGAGCGACTGAACTGACTGAAGCAAAGACAATGTCCACCAGTATGTTGTGAGAAAGCCCTGAAGCAGAGATGATGAGAAAACTAGGACCAAAGCACCCAAAATCCAGCATCTTTTTCTTCCACGTGTTCTGCAGCTCAAATGTCAGCATATTGCTCTGAAGAAACAGTGTACTAAGGAAATAAGGAAGAGGTGCAGAATATGCTAAACTTTTGGCCAAGAGAACGAAGGAGGCCAAAGAAAAATGCAAGGAACAGACTGTCAAGAAACAGAAGCTATCCTCTGAGAGCTTGACCTCTGTGTCTGTGCCCAGTCAAAAATAAGATGTTCTGGAAGTAGCAAGAAACTAAGATCTGATATTAAAAAAGATTATTATTTACTGCTTAGGCTATACAGATATTAAAAAAGATTATTATTTAGTGCTTAGGCTATTATTTAGGAGCTTAGGCTATAATTCAGAAGAGGTTTGAACATGAGCCACTGGTAGCATACAAGAGTCGGTGGTAGCAGAGCTAACTTTAAAATGTGGATTTCTGTGGCCCTACCCCAGAGTTTAATTCGGTAGGATCTAGGATGGAATCCAGGAATCTGCTTTGTTTTATAAACCTCTCAGATGATTCTCATGCAGATGATCAGGGGAACATCATTTCCACCCACTATAATAGTTGTTAAAACCATACTCTTGACTGATACAACTTAGGCTGGAAACTGAAAACAGATTATAGAAGCACTCAAGGATGGAGTGAGTATTTGAAAACCAAATCTCTAATCAGGGTTAATATGCAAAATATATAAAGAACTCAACAGTATGGTGTTTGCTCAAAAAATTAAAAATAAAACTGTCATAGGTCCCAGCAATCACTTTAGTATGTATCTGAAGGAACTGAAATTAGCATTTCTATTCCTTTATTCACAATACCTAATATATGGTAGCAACCTGAATGTCCTTGGAGGGATGAATGGTTGAAGAAAATATGGAATATACATTCAATGGAATATCTAGCCATAAAAAAGAAGGGAATACTGCTATTTGCTACAACACAGATAAGCCTGGAAGGCATGTGCTAAGTGAAATGAGGCAGAGAGAAAGACACACACCATGTGGTATCATTTTTATGTGCAATCTTAAAAACTGATTTCATAGATATAGAGAATAGAATGGTGGTTGCCAGGTGCAAAAGGAGAGGGAAATGGGGAGGGTTAGGTTAGAGGGTGCAAACTTTATTAGAAGTAGTTCTCAGTTCTCATGTACAGCTCAGTGACTGTATGCTTCCAAGTTGCTGAGAGGAGATCCTAAGCATGTTGTTGTTCAGTCACTAAGTCATATCTGACTCTTTGCGATCCCATGAACTGCAGCACGCCAGGCCTTCCTGGCTCTCACTGTCTCCCGGAGTTTGCCCAAGTTTATGTCCGTTGAGTTGGTGATGCTGTCTCAAGCATGCTCACCATTAAAATAAAATGGAATTCCCTTGGCAGTCCAGTGGTCAGGACACTGCGCTTCCACTGCAGGGGGGACAGGTTCAGTCCCTGGTTGGGTAACTAAGATCCCACAAGCCACGTGGCACAGCCAAAAAATAAAATCAGGTATGCAAGATGATGGGTGCATTAATTATCTTCATCTTGGTAGTAATCGTTCTATAATATATATATATAAAATTGTCGCCTCGTACATTTTAATTAATGTACAATTATATTTGTCAGTTATAAAGTTGGATGTGATGGGGAGAAGGCATGATCAGTGGTATCAAATATTGAAAAGAGGCCAATAAGAAAAGGTCTGAAAAATCCTTTGGGCTTGGCAATTTTACATCCATCAAAGTAAAAGGGTTGCAGATTAGTTTCAGAGACTAAAACTGATCTTTAGGGTTGTCATGAGACTCTTAGATACTAGAAGATTTACAGAAACAGAGTGAAGAAGAACTGGACTTAGTGTTCAGATACGTAAAGCTTCACTACTAACTAGCTCTATATCCCTGGGTAGGTAAGTTAGCCTTGATGAGCCTCAGTTTCTGCAAAATAGAAATAATCCCTTGTATATGCCTCACAGTATTATAAGATGCATGGGGAAAAATGAATATGAAAGTACTTTTTAAATTGTAAGATGGATTGTGCTTCTGACTAAGGTTTTATTGACTTGTTCTCATTGTTATTAATAAAGCAGATAGTATTTAATCACAGGTAAAAATTTGGGGAAGGACTATAGAAATGAGCTGTCCATGCATCTATGGAATTAAGACTTGGGTGGATTTTGATGATCAAGAATAATTAGCTCTTGCATAGAATAGGTACAGTATTATGTTGGTCCCATTTGACAGGACTTTCATTGTGATGTTTTATTAATCTTTGATTTCTAAAGTGTGTGTATCTCTCTTTCTCTCTCTCTCTTTTTTTCTTTTTTGCCATTAAAAGTCAGAAAACCCTTTCTACGTCTTCAATTCAAAATGAAATCCCAAAGAAAAAATCCAAGTTTGAGTCGATCACAACCAATGGAGATAGGTAAGCCAGTTCAAGTGTGTGTGCATGTTTCTGTTTGAAATGCATACACAGTTCCTGAAACAGGAATACGTTTTAGGGTGTGTCATGGAGCTAGTTTATGGTTGTCAGCGAACTTCTCAGGGATACTACACTAGACACTTATCTTATAAACAAACAATACTGCTATTAGTTTATAAATATAATCTTGTCTAGAACATATAACTGGATTTAATAGCAGTTGAATTTTCTGTAGTCCACAAATAACTTCTCACAAGAATTCAAAGACATGCTTTTTATTGTGATCTGTGCCTATAGCCTTCTCCAGGCAGGGCAGGAGTTGGTCTGCAGAGGCAAAACAGAGACAAATTGGAAGTTTTTCTTTTTTGGGCACACTGCACTGCTTTCGGAACATTAGTTCCCCGACCAGGGATTGAACCCTGGCTGTGGCAGTGAAAGTGCTCAGTCTTAACCACTGGACCACCAGGGAATTCCTGACAATTTATAATTAAAGCAGTACTGCTCAGTCTGTGAGGGATAATCCATGCTTCCTTAGCATTAAGAGAGATAACCCAAAGCAGATGCTGAATCAGGAGGGAAGGAGATGCATTTGAATATTTTTGTTTCATTTTAAGCCTTTCTGAATGCATTTTTATTCCTCACTTTCCCCTTTCCTTCTTAGTGATGCTTCTGCTTACGAGCTATTTTCTCCTCGTATCCAGGATGCCCTGTCCATGTTGGTGTAGTGGGCTGCTTCTCAACAGAGTCTTGGGGCCTGTTCCTCCAGGCTGGGCATTCTGAAGTGAGACCACGTGGCACACTCATCCCTAAAATCCTTGGAATCATCTCCATTCTGAAAACTCCCATTCTCCATTCTCTCTCCCAGACGGTGGTAGATATGGGAGCAGACCAGCATATAGGCTGACTGGGGTTGAGTTTTGTTTATTTAGGGGTATACATAGCATCTCTGAAGTTGGCTTTTTCATTAACTTGATTTGAGACTGCAGACTCTCTTTGTATTTCTGATATCATTGACTTCAGACTTCTTGAATTGATCCTTCTAGAAATGCTTGGTTTAGATATTCTAATTATATAGGGAAAGGAACCATAAAGACCATCTTTCTGGTTAGCTTTACTGTTACTGTTTGTTCTCTGAGCAGCTAGTTTGACCATTCTGAAGAAAATGGATGTGGCACTGATTGTCTTATCACATCTGCCAGGATGCATGATCCTGTAAAAAGTTCTTCAGGGAATGAACCATTCTGAATGCCCTGCTTTATGAAGGCCTAAGCCAAGACCCACAGCCTTTAGATTCATCATTTCTGTTTTGTGCTGTTTATGATGTGGGCTGTGTTTGAATGACCCGGAAAAAGCTCATTCATAGCCTTTAGTTTAACCAACAGGCCTTAAAGTTTGCCTTCTGTTGGGTCATTTGGTTTTTGAGATACTGCCACTGTTCTTGCTGACTATTGCTATGGCTTCACCAAGCCAAAGACTTTAAACTTTCTGTTCAGTGTTTTATTGCATCTGGTTAGCAGCAGTGAATGTTTTCCTCAATTAGGATGCTGATCCTTAACTTAGACGCATGATCTTTCATAATGTCCTCTGGGAAAGATCTTTAAAAATAAATTTTTCTTTAAATATACATGGTAATTAAAAAAGCAACCTAATAACTTGAAAATTTAGAAAAAATTTTTCTGCAGCCACGTATTATTTTCATACATATGCAAGTTCCATTTGACTGTTCCTGCATTCAATTCAGTTCAGTTGCTCAGTCGTGTCTGACTCTTTGCGACCCCATGAATTGCAGGCCTCCTGTCCATCACCAACTCCCGGAGTTCACCCAAACTCATGTACATCAAGTCGGTGATGCCATCCAGCCATCTCATCCTCTGTCGCCCCCTTCTCCTCCTGCCCCCAATCCCTCCCAGCATCAGGGTCTTTTTCAACGGGTCACCTCTTCACATGAGGTGGCCAAAGTATTGGAGTTTCAGCCTCAGCATCAGTCCTTCCAATGAACACCCAGGACTGATCTCCTTTAGAGTGGACTGGTTGGATCTCCTTGCAGTCCAAGGGACTCTCAAGAGTCTTCTCCAACACCGCAGTTCAAAAGCATCAATTCTTCAGCGCTCAGCTTTCTTCACAGTCCAACTCTCACACCCATACATGACCACTGGAAAAACATAGCCTTGACTAGACGGACCTTTGTAGGCAAAGTAATACCTCTGCTTTTGAATATGCTATCTAGGTTGGTCCTAACTTTCCTTCCAAGGAGTAAGCGTCTTTTAATTTCATGGCTGCAGTCACCATCTGCAGTGATTTTGGAGCCCAAAAAGATGAAGTCTGACACTGTTTCCCCTGTTTCCCCATCTATTTCCCATGAAGTGATGGGACTAGATGCCATGATCTTCGTTTTCTGAATGTTGAGCTTTAAGCCAACTTTTTCACTCTCCTCTTTCACCTTCATCAAGAGGCCTTTTGTTCCTGCATTAGTAATCTTAATCTATCACTTGTTTGCATTTCTTTTAAAAGTTTATATACAAGGTAAATTACGTTTTTTCTTCCCTTTTTACTTTTTTTTCTTGCTTTTCCTTCACTTGGAGAACATTCTGACAAGACTTTAAAAACATTTTTTTAATTATTTTTTTTTCTCTTTTGGCTGACCAGGGATCAAACTCACACTCCTGCAATGGAAGCGTGGAATCTTAACCATAGGACCACTGAGGAGGTCCAAGACGTTTTTTGAACTGTCCTTTATATTTTTTGGTTCTACCAGTTTATTGCTACCAACCCATCTCCCTCCACCCTCATGCACGCATGCTCAGTCATGTAATCCCATGGACTGCAGCCTGCCAAGCTCCTCTGTCCATGGACTTTTCCAGGCAAGAATACTGGAGTAGGTTGCCATTTCCTTCTCCATGAACAGTCCTTTTTTTAATGTCATGGAAACCAAAAAATTTTTTTGCTGAATATCTATTTTGAATTCAGTTCTGGAGTAAATATTACCAGTTTTGTTTCTTTACTATCTATTGTGACTCCCTCTCAGTTTTTAATCACAATCCACTTTCAAATTTATGCTTCTCTTCTTTCATTTTTATCCTCTCATGTCTTCAAAAGATTGTTCTCTAACAGTTTTCATTGACCATATACTATCATATTCCTTTGTTTTTTTTTTTTTTTGGCCACACACATGACATGTGGGATCTTAGTTCCCTATTCAGGGATCAGACCCGAGAGCCCTGCAGTAGAAGTGCAGAATCTTAACCACTGGACTTCCAGGGAAGTCCTCTTATTTATTTTTTAAATATTAAGGCATATTTGATTTATTTTTCTGTTTTTCTTTATTAGCCTTCCATATCATACAGAGAGAACCCATTACTTTATAGAATTAAAAAAACAACAACAACACATTTTTCTCATGGTTTTATACTTAGAAAATGCCTTAGTCTTTTTTAGTGTCCTATAAAATTCACAGCTTCCATCTCAATATTTTATAGTTTGTCAAAATTATAACAAAAATCCTTCAATTTGAAGAAAATACAAGTTCATTCCTAGCTTTCCTTCCCTGAGAAGTGCACTTTTTGATCATATTTGCTTATTGTTTGATGGGCAGTGAACAGTGAGTGACCTCCAGGCACACCTTGTGGTTTATTGTTTCTAAAAGACATTCTTTTCTTTTCCTTATCGTTTTATTGTGTTCTCCCTCTAAAATATACTTGAAAGAGTAGACTTAACTCTCTGTGGCCTTTGAGGACAGATCCAGGACCAATGGATGAGACTGACAGGCAGATTTTGGCTCAACCTGAGAAAAGATGTTTTTGGAAACTATTAAGTTTTTGGAAAAGATGAGCTTCCTGGATAAATAGCAAGTTCCCTGTCTTTGGCGGTGTTTAGAAAGAGATTAGATCTGATTTTCTGCCTTAGTAACCTAGCCATCTTTTTTCATTTTGATTCCCAGCAATTCTTGTTCATCAGGAGTTACAGAGTTAGACAGTACAGTCCCTAACACAGGAAAGACACAATGAGATTTGTCAGCAATTTATTGGTATGGGAAGAATCTTCCCTCAAGAAGCAGGTAGACTCAAAGCAATCTTGAGAATGAACAAAGCTGAAAGTGTCATGCTTTTTGATTGCAAACTGTACTACAAAGCTGCAGTAGTCAACAGTATGGTGTTAGGGACTTCCCTGGTGGAGCAGTATTTAAAAATCTGCCTTCCAATGCAGGGGACATGAATTCAATCCCTGGTTGAGGAATTAAGATCCCACATGCTGCTGGGCTACTGAGCCCACGCACTGCAACTAGAGAACCCTGCGTGCCATAACAAGGAGCCTGCACACCGCAGTGAAAGATTCCATGTGCCGCAGTAAGACCTGACTCAGCCAAAAACAAAACAAGAAGACAGAAACAGACACAGAGACTGATGGAACAGAATAAACAGCCCAGAAGCAAATCCACATTTATATGGGCAATTACTCTACAACAGAGGAGGCAAGAGTATACAGTGGGGAAAAGATAGCCCCTTCACTGATTGGTGTTGGGAAACTAGACAGCTACATGCAAAAGAATCAAACTGGACTACTTTCTCACACTGCTTACAAAAATAACTCCAAGTAGACTAAAGGCGTAAATTTAAGACCTGAAAGCATTAAATTCCTAGAAGAAAACATAGGCTCTTTGACATTGGTCTTAGCAGTTTTTTTTGGATATGTATCCTCAGGCTGTGTAGTCCTATTTACTTTTGCTTTTACAAAGGACTATATCAAACTCAAAAGCCTTTGCACAATGAAGGAAACTATCCATAAGATGAAAAGGCAACCCACTGAATGGGAGAAGATATTTGCAAATAATATATCCAATAACAGGTTAATATCCAAAATATACAAAAAGCTCATATATTTTAACATCAAAAAAAAAGAAACAGTTCTATTTAAAAATGGGCAGAGGATCTGAATAGACTTTTTTTTCAAAGAAAACATATAGATGCTCAATATCACTAATTATCGGGGAAATGCAAATCAAAATGGCAATGAGCTACTGCCTCACACGTATCAGAATGGCTATCGGATAAGTGTTGGCGAGGATGTGGAGACGATAGCACCCTTGTGCTCTCTTGGTAGGATTGTAAGTTGGTGAAGCAACTAGTATGGAGGCACCTTAAAAAATTAAAAATAGAATTGCCATATAATCCAGCAATTTCACTTCTAGTTATTTATCCAAAGAAAATAGAAACACTATTTCAAAAAGATACATACATCCCAGTGTTCACTGTAGCATTAGTTATAAGAGCCAAGATAATGAAAGCAACCTAAGTGACTGTTGATAGACAAATACCTAAAAAAGCTATGGAGTGTGTGGGGGTGTGTGTGTGTGTACACAAACAGTGAAATATTACTCAGTCATAAAAAACAAAATCTTGTTGTTTGCAACAACCTGGATGAACCTAGAGGATATTATGCTAAGTGAAATAAGTTGGAGAAAGACCAATACTGTGTGATCTCACATATATGTGAGTCTAAAATACAAAGCAAAATGCAACATAGGTGCAGAGAACAAACAGGTAGTTGCCAGAAGGTTGAGGGTGGGGGGATAGGCAAAACAGGTGAAGGAGATTAAGAGCTATAGCCCTCCAGTTATATAATCAATAAGTCATGGGGATGTGACATACAACATAAAGAATGTAGTCAATAATAATTTCATATGGGCGGACGTTTACTAGACTTAGAGTGATTACGATATATGCAAATACCAAATTATGTATGAAACTAACATAATATTGTATGTCAATTATATTTCAGTTAAAAAGCAGGTAGAGCACATTAGCCCATTACTCCATTTCATTTGTCACTCTGGTTATGGGTTTAAATAGATTCTGTTGGGTTGAGGGAAGACAGTCCCTCGGCAAGGTTGGAAACTGGTGGAGACTGTGATGGATCCTTTTAATATTTTCTCCTACATGCCTTGTTTTATTATTTTACATGTTGTTTTTGTTACCCAGTAATTCTGCATATTTATCAGTTAGCAAAGCAGTGATCCATTGTTCCTCTGACATCCTTCTCATATGCTTCGTGTAGACTGAGGGCAGAATATTTCTATCAGTGGACTGTCTTCCCATTCTAGCCATAGAAACACTTAACTTGGTAACTATGAGGAGGTTTGTCCAGCAGTTCACCATGTTATTTGGAGTTTCTACCTGTGTAGAAAATTGATGGTTATTAGATGTTGTTCAAGGTGTAGGAAAGATCCAACAGCAAGGGGCATCTGGTAGTTGCTATATTGATATAGGGTGTTGGGAATCAGTATTGCAGTTTTCTAGGAAAAACTGGTTTGTGTTTTACTTTACAGGTTGCCCTGTGAAAAGTAGAGAGTTTCCTTTGGGTAGGTCTCTAGAGAAGGGTAGGATTTAACTCTCTTGGCAGTGATTTCTTAACTTGTATGGGTCTAAGACACTTCTGAACAGACGAAGGAGAGCCTCAGATCCCCATCCTAGAAACCACCCCATTGTATGTATACATAAAATTGCATATACAATCTCAGGGGCTTACAAATTCCCTGAAACTTTCCTGGTTAAGACACTCGACTAAAAGGACAGAGTTCACCTGGCACTTGGACAAAATGTAGTGCTCAGAGACCATCATAGGGAGGACTCTGTTGAAGACCCAGGTTGTGATATTACTTTGCAGTTTGCCACCTTTTTGTTCCTTTCCTAACTAAATATCACAGAATTCTTGATACTGGAAGTGACAGGGCACAGGCCAATTGTAGTAGGGGAAGTTGGCTTCTTTCCTGTTAATTTCATCTTCTTTTTTTTAATCACTTTTTAAAAAGATTGTACCTGAGGTGGAAAGCAGCAGCTTCTCAGCAGATGTACCACAGCATGGGCTTTGGAGCAGAAAACAAAGAGTCAAAATCTCTATGGGGATCTTTAAAGAAAAATGCATGAAATTACAATTTATCCAGATTCTAG
Organism: Bos grunniens; assembly: GCF_055505025.1. Taxonomy (NCBI): domain Eukaryota; kingdom Metazoa; phylum Chordata; class Mammalia; order Artiodactyla; family Bovidae; genus Bos; species Bos grunniens. The sequence continues at coordinate 11,413,162 of NC_141166.1, forward strand.
GGAAATTATCTAATCACAAAAAATTATGACTCTCACCCACAATAACTAGGGATCCTCAGTGAACCTGAAACAAAATATCTTTGGCTCTTATGAGGTGACATTTATTTTAGTCCCGAATGTGAACAAAGATGGGCTTTCCAGGTGGCGCTAGTGGTAAACAGCCCACCTGCCAGTGCAGGAGACATAGGAGACATGGGTTCGATCCCTGGGTTGGGAAGATCCCCTGGAGGAGGGCATGGCCACACACTCTGATAGTCTTGCCTGGAGAATCCCCATGGATGGGAACTTGACAGTCTACAGTCCATAGGGTTGCAGAGTTGGACACGACTGAAGTGACTTAGCACGCATGCACAGCATGCATGTGAGCAGAGATGCTGCAGGAATGCTGCAGGTTGTGGCTTTGGTTGGTATAGTTATCTGATGGCCACCTTGCTTGTGCAGTTTAGCAAATGCCCTCAAGTTGGACGTGTATTGTGCTTGATGGCTGGGATTCAACTAGTTGCTTCTGTCCTGAAGTTGCAGTCAAGTGGTCTGTAATGTGACCTCAGGTAGAAAAAAGTTTGTGCATCCAACTGATATTTTCCCCCTCCATTTTTCCCCTCAGCTTTTCCCCAGATCTGGCTCTGGACTCACCAGGCACTGACCACTTTGTCATCATTGCCCAATTGAAGGAAGAAGTAGCCACTCTGAAGAAGATGCTGCATCAAAAGGATCAAATGATTTTAGAGAAAGAGAAGAAGGTACTGCTTAGTTAGTGCTTCTCAGGTCAGAATGAGGCAAGCGGGTGAGATATGTGGTATAGGGCACGATGCTAACTGTTTAATGGATGTTTGTTGGATACATACCACTGAGGCTCTGAGAGAGAGAATCCACTGGCAAGGTTGGGATGTCCTAGGGAGCAGCTTGCTGTCTGCCAGGATCGTGGCATGGCATTACTGTTGTCAATCCCCTTCCATCAAGTAGTTTAGAGGGTTGATTTTTCTTTCTTTTGTTTGGAAGACGCTTCCACTTCTAAGGGAGGACTGAAGTTCACTAAGCTTGCAGAGATGATGTGTAAAACCATGGAGTCCACCTCTTATTTCATAGTGGGGCATATAGCAGAGTACTACTCTTCTCAGCATAAGCTGTTCAGGGAGCTTGTAATCAGAGGGTGCTGAGTGAGCATGGAGTTGGGACAAGAGGAAGTAGTTACATAATTGGAATTTTTAATGCTCTCAGGCTAGGGGAACCTGATGCCTCCACCTCTATTATTGGGATGGCTGTGTCCAGGGAACAGTAGTACTCAAAATATGTAGATCAAGTCTGCCTCGTCCCCAGACAATATTCCAGTAGGCCTTCCTGTAGTCACTACATCACTTTGTTTCCATTGGTGACAACTCCCTTACTGAGTGACCTATCCTCTAAGCTCGTTATTATCTTCAGTGAAGTCTTAGTAGAGTCATATTCCCCTCTTTAGGGGAATTTTTTTATGTCCTTTTTCTGATTCATTCTATTATTTCTTACTTTCAGATTCTTAGAGAATGTCTCGTTTCTGCCTTATTATTCTAATAACTAATAATAATAGTTAACTTTTATTGGATGCTTTGGCCTGCTATGCAGGAAACTGGGGTTCGGTTCCTGTGTTGGGAAGATCCCCTGGAGAAGGGAATGGCAACTCACTTCAGTATTCTTGCCTAGAGAATCCCATGGACAGAAGAGTCCATGGGGTCGTAAAGAGTCAGACACGACGGAGCGACTAACACGCCTCTATCTGCCTATCCCTATTCTAAGTGCTTTATATGTATTAACTCATTTATCCCCATATCACTTTGAGGTAGGAATTATTATCATCATTCATAGATAACAGTGCCTTCAGTGTTTTTCCCCATAGGGTTCCTTCCGCTAGCTCTGTTTTCTCCCTGAGGCTGTATGTTGTTTTGCACTATGTTCAGAATCCTATGATGAGTGCTAACAAAGACATTTATGTTAAAACATTTTTTTAACTTTATTTTTGGTTGCACTGGGTCTTTGTTGTGGTGCGTGGGCTTTTTGTCATTCTGGTGGCTTCTCGTTGTAGAGCACGTCTGTAGGTGCTGGGCTTCAGTAGTTGCGGCACACAGGCTCAGAAGTTACGGCTCGTGGGCTCAGAAGCTGTGGTGGAAGGGCTTAGTTGCTCCACGACATGTGTAATCTTCCCAGACCAGGGATTGAATCGGTGTCCCCTCCATTGGCAGACAGATTCCCATCTACTGGGCCACCAAGGAAGTCCTGCAGTGTTAAAATCTTTATGTGCATTCTTTGTATCTGATTCCTACCTCATCTTACAGATGAGGAAATGGACCGAAAGAGAGTAGACGACCCATCCAAATCACACAGCTGGTGAAAGGCAGAACAAAGGAATGAACCCAGATCTTTCTGACCCTCCCATTCTTTCTACTGAGCTGTGTTTCTACTCTTCCAGTAAGGTGGAAGTTCGTGGGAAGAGACCAGTATTCTTTTCACTTTACTACATGACTGTCAGATGAAAGCAGACCCAAGTATATTTTCTTTATGAACTAGATCAGAATGGCACATTAAAGACAGGATTTTTGCAAAATAGAGACAAAATGAATACTCGTCTCTAGTGCTTTGCAGTCGCAAGATCTTAATTCCCTTACCTACAGCAGTGACAGCACCGAGTTCTAACCACTGGATCTCCAGGGAATTCCTGCAAAGTTAGGGTCTGAAAGGAGCAAAAACAAACAGTAGGTTGTTTCCCATAACTTTCAGGATCAAGATCACATTCCTTGGCTGGAACACAGGCTCTTCCGCATCATGCCTTCCTATCTGTGGCCTCATCTCCCGACACACTCATCAGTCATCTGAATAAGTTCTCCATTATCTTGCACTCTGCTTGTGCCCTTACTGTTCCCTTTGCTTGGATGCCCTTTTCCGTACCTCATGTACCAGTTGCTACTTGTATCTCAAAACTTAGCTCACACCTCATTTCTCTGATTTAGTACCTCTTCTCTGTGCTCCTTGAATAGCATAGTCAATAGAAGAAGGCCTGGAGTTTGAATTCTGACTCTGCTACTTGCTAACCACTTTACTTAATCCTTCCTAAGCCTTGATGTTCCCATCTATAAAATGGGAAGAATAATGCTACTATCCCACAGGGTTATCATAGGATTGGATAAAATAATATAATCAAACAGTTTGCCTGGAACAGGGCAAAAATTCAGTAAATGACAGCAGCTGTTATTTTCATGGCTTCTCTCAAACTGTCAGTCATATTTGTTATAATCATTGATTTACTTGGAGTTGAGAATTCGAAAGATTATTGCCTATATTGAGTACATGAAATATCTAAAACCTTCTAGCAAGTGGTCAGTAGCGGACATGCTAATGCAGAATTTTGTGTAATTTTCAGGAAATCACTAGAAAAAAATAGGATACACAGTTCCTTGGCTTTGATTTAGGTATGGCTCTTTAGGAGAGCCCTGGGTTTCATTAATTTAGGGGACTATTTAGCTCTCTGGTACCAAAACATTTTTCATTGCACAGAAATTTCTTCTGGTCACTCTGCCTTTTTTTCCCCCCTCAGATCACAGAGTTGAAGGCTGATTTTCAATACCAAGAATCTCAGATGAGAGCCAAAATGAACCAGATGGAGAAAACCCACAAAGAAGTCACAGAACAATTGCAGGTAATTCTGCTTATTTAATATGGTAACTCTGGTGTATTTCAGTTCAGTTCAGTTGCTCAGTCATGTCAGACTTTTTGCGACCCCATGAATTGCAGCACGCCAGGCCTCCCTGTCCATCACCAACTCCCGGAGTTCACTCAAACTTACGTCCATCAAGTCGGTGATGCCATCCAGCCATCTCATCCTCTGTCATCCCCTTCTCCTGCCCCCAATCCCTCCCAGCATCAGGATCTTTTCCAGTGAGTCAACTCTTCGCATGAGGTGGCCAAAGTCCTAGAGTTTCAGCTTTAGCATCATTCCTTTCAAAGAACACCCAGGACTGATCTCCTTTAGTATGACTGGTTGGATCTCCTTGCAGTCCAAGGGACTCTCAAGAGTCTTCTCCAACACCACAGTTCAAAAGCATCAATTCTTCGGCGCTCAGCTTTCTTCACAGTCCAACTCTCACATCCATACATGACTACTGGAAAAACCATAGCTTTGACTAGACGGACCTTTGTTGGCAAAGTAATGTTTCTGCTTTTGAATATGCTATCTAGGTTGGTCATAACTTTCCTTCCAAGGAGTAAGCGTCTTTTAATTTCATGGCTGCAGTCACCATCTGCAGTGATTTTAGAGCCCAAAAAAATAAAGTCAGACACTATTTCCACTGTTTCCCCATCTTGGTATTTTAAGTGATCTCTTAGATTTCTTTTTTCCTCAGAGATTTGACATGTCGATTGACATATTAAATCACCTTATAGATGACTTTTATTATTTTCTCTTGGATATGTTCTAATCTTTTTACCTCAAAAAACAGTGGAATTAATAAATGTGTTCTTTGATTTTTGGATAAACCAGATGTGATTCCAGATGTCTAAATTGTAAATTCTGTTTATCCAGCACACTAAGGTACTCCATGGTTGGTTTGTGTTGCATAGAGCATCCGTTTGTAATAGTGGATCCCAGGAGATGCAAGTGCACTGATTAACTTCCAGCAAATACTTTTCTTCCCTCCCAACCAAACCCTAGAGCTTTTCTGTTGTTTTCTGCCTCTAGACTTTGTTCACCTCTTCCTGACCTCTACATTGTCTCCCTTAGCATCTGCATGAAAAACATCCTGTCCTGCGAAAACTTCCTTCGCTCACTGATTTTTTTTTTTTTTAAGGCCAAAAACCGAGAGCTCCTGAAGCAGGCAGCTGCCTTATCCAAGAGCAAGAAGTCAGAGAAGTCAGGAGCTATAACCTCTCCATGAAAGACCACAAGAACGCTCCCGGCAACAGCAAATGGATTCCTCGGTTAGGGTGGCAACCTGGCTGTTCTCTGGGAATTGCAATCTTCCTTAAGAAATCTCTATATTATTACAGTTATCCTTCTTTGTGTGACTGCGTTGGGCTGAATGGAAACACCTGGTTTGTGCTGTGTTATGACTGCATGCTTGAATGTTTGGGGTTTCAAGCTCCCATCTCCTCTTATTCTCTCACTCCCCTCTCTACCCCGCAGCCCTTCTCTCAGTATTATTGTCTCTCTTTTGCTACTTTTTTTTCCCCCTTTTTGTGGTGGTCACTGCTCAGTGTTATGTGCAGAATGATTTTTTTTTTTGTCCATCATTGCATCCTGCCATACCCATGAGCAAGCAATTTGGCATTAATTACATATCACTGCCACCCTCTGAACTTTGAAAACTGCCACCTTAAGACTTGGTACAATGGAAGAGACTTTTTCTCTCCAATAAACCTTTTGCTTCAGGGTATACCCTTGGGTTTTTTTCCAGGTATATTATGTATGAACTTTGTACTATGTATAGCCAGAGTTTTATTTATTTTTTAAAAAAAGAAACTTTTTCTTGATAAAGGAATAATGGTAGCCTAGCTTGTTCTTCTTGTAAAAGTGATGCTTCTTTTTTAAAAAAAAGTACTACTCTCTAGCTTTTAGTGAAAGAATCAGATCTTTTCTTTCTTGTTACCTTGGAGTCTTAAAACTGATTGCTAAGGTGAAACAATTCAATATATAAGTATGGAGTTAAGTGCCTTTTGGAGGGTTTCTTGGAAGAGCATGTAAGAAGATACTTAAGGGAGGTAGCAAAGATTTGGAGAGTCTGTCTTTCTAAGTAAGGACAGAAAGAAAGGTTGTCCAGGTTGTACTGGACACTTCCCTCTCCCTCCCCTTTCTTGATTGTTTTATGTGACTGATTTTAAATTCTCACACTGCCACCTCTTTTTAAAAAAAAAACAAACGCTCTTATATCAGTTGTCATACTGGGCCATTGTCAGATAGCTTTTTTTAAAATGATTCAAAATGGGATAAGATTTGGACTACAAAGCATTTTGGAAGTTAGTATGAGCTGCTCAAGAATGGACTCTGAGTGTGACTGGAAGAATGATATCCCTGTATGTACTGTCTCCCCACTCTTCCTCACCCACTGCCGCCTATACACTCCCTGCTTTTAATGGAAATGTGTTGAAAACAGGTGCTTCTCAAAAGCAGCTTGGCCCCAACCTGAATTGTGTCCTGTTTTCCCTTCTTGACCCAGTAGGCACGTGGATTTACTTTTCATGTCAGAGGATAGATTTGCATTTTTAGCCATACTCTCAGGTCCTCTGTGATGTTTGTGAAAGAAATTAGAGATGTGTGGTGTGCCATGAAACAGTAAAACCAGCTACTTTGGAATCCTTTAACGCAGGGGGGGATACTGGAGTTAGAGGTAATCATAAGGGCAGATGACATTTGTACCTCAGACTACCAGAAGTGCAGCAGTAAGTTTAACTTACTAGGCATTTTCCAGGAGCAAAGGCTTCTAATTGGTGAACATTCTCATGAGTGGAGCCATGCACTTAATTGGACAGAGACATGGAAATGAGTGGCTTCCTTCAGATACGAGGAACAATGGACCATGTTGCTTATCACTCTGGTAGGGGATGTAATTTTCTCTTCTAAGCAAGGGAAATGGCAGTGCTAAATAGTTTTGTAACTTTTTGAATGAGAAAATTTTAGGTAAAGACAACCTGTCAGATAATATTTTTCAGATGCATTTACATTGACTATGGGGAAAAGATTGTGAAAAAAGTTGCAGTCATGGGTTTTTTGTTTTTTTTTTTTTAAATTTTAAAGACTTGAGAAATTCTGTTACCTGAAGTGACAATGTAAAAACATATTTAGTTTTATACTAAATCTTTTTTTAAGGTCTTGGCATTTAATATAAAGCAAATCCATACATTTTCTAACTTTCCACGAGTTCCAAAAAGAGAAGGAAGAAACCTCTGTCTTGAAATTTTGGTTTTTAAAAATCATGATACTGTTTTACCATAAAATTGAGTAGCTAACTTTTGGTAACACCTTTTGTTTATTTGTATGTTTGTAATAATGGACATTTTAAAACACAGGAATGTTTTGGTTTGTACAGACTTTGAAAAATGTGTGTTAATAAAAATTCATATGGACTCAAGTATAATTATTGCTTTGTTTGTTTTTTTTCATTTATTTCTTGCTGGTTCACCAATAGACATATCCCATAATCCCCTTCAACCTAGAAAAGAGTCAGTTTGTCTTGCTTGTAGACTTTAAACAATTAAAAGCCTAATGGCGCTAATAGGGAGTTTTATGTCCATCAGAGAATAAACGAATTTCTTTCTTCTGTGATTGTATTTATTCAGTTCAGTTGCTTGCTTATAAGTACTGGTGGGCACTGAGTATACAGCAGGGAAGACAATTGACGAACTTACTCTCCTCATGAGGCTCCTGTTTAATAGAGTATTGAATGAATATAGAATATATGAATATAGAAATTAATAGAACAATAGAATGCCATTGTTCCTTGATTTTATATTTACCATTATTATTCACAATACAGGATGAATCTTCATACGGTATGAATGAAAGGTTTTTGATATGCCATCTCAAGGACAGGAATGTGTTGGTTTGAAACCCTGGCGCTAGTAGGTTTCTAAATCAGTAAGTGCCTTTCAAACATCATTGTCACATCCTGATCATTCTCTTCTGTAGGCTCAATGACAGCATATTTTCTCTAAATAGAGATAGCTTTATAGGTGCTATGGTCTGAATGTTTATTCCTGCTCTCCCTCCTTGCCAGGGGCTTCCTCGGTGGCTCAGCTGGTAAAGAATCTGCTTGCAGTGCAGGAGCCCCGTGTTTGATCCCTGGGTGGGTAAGATCATCTGGGGAAGGGAATGGCTACCCACTCCAGTATTCTTGCCTGGAGAATTCCATGGACAGAGGAGCCTGGCAGGCTACAGTCCATGGTGTCGCAAAGACTCAGGACTGAGTGACTAACACATGCACCCTGCCAAATTCATGTGTTGAGATCTTAATGCCTAGAGATGGTAGAAGGTGGGACCTTTGAGAGATACTTTGGTTCTGCCCTCATGAATGGGCTTAGTGTCCTTATAATGGAGGTGTCAAAGATATCCCTTACCCCTTCTACCATTTGAGGACAGAGCCAGAAGGTGCCCACTATGCATCTGGAAGAGGGCCCTCAGTAGAGTGCAGCCAAGCTGGCCTCTTGATCTGGGACTTCCTAGCCACTAGAAATGTGAAAAATAAATTTCTGTTGTTTAATAAGCTACCCAGTCTGTGATATTATTATAGAAGTCCAAACAGGCTAAGACAGTAGACTGACCATCTTTATTGTGTGAATTCTCTTAATTTACCCATTTGTTGTTTAGATGCTAAGTTGCGTCTGACTCTTTGTGACCCCACGGAATGCAGCACACTAGGCTTCCCTGTCCTTCACTATCTCCTGGAGTTGGCTCAAACTCTTGTTTACTGAATTGGTGATGCCAACCAACCATCTCATCCTCTGTCACCCCCTTCTCTTGGCCCTCAGTCTTTACCAGCATCAGGGTCTTTTCCAATGAGTCGGCTCTTCATGTCAGTGGCCAAAGTATTGGAGCCTCAGCTTCATCATCAGTCCTTCCAATGAATATTCAGGGTTGATTTCCTTTAGGATGGGCTGGGTTGATCTCCTTGCTGTCCAAGGGACTCTCAAGAATCTTCTCCAGCACCATGGTTCGAAAGCATCAATTCTTTGGTGCTCAGCCTTCTTCATGGTCCAACTCTCACATCCATACCTGACTACTGGAAAAACCATAGCTTTGACTATACGTGCCTTTGTTGGCAAAGTGGTGTCTCTGCTTTTTAATTTACTCATTTACTCAGCCTTAAAAACCACTAGAGGCGAAGAATATAGAGAGAGAAAGACATCATCTAGTTTTTCAGGAAAGTGAAAGTGAAGCTCTTCAACAAAAGACCTTAAAGTAACTTAGCAGAATTTTGGTCCCATCCTTTGCAGTTTAAGACCATATGTTACTGGCAGTATAACTATCCTCAGCTAACAGTCATCCAGATTCTTGGAGGAGGGGGCATTTTTGGGAAAGCCCAAACTGTCAGGAGCTGTAGAGTGTTGCGGTTATTATTCCTACACAACAAATTACCCCAAAATTTAGTGGGTCTTTTTTTTTCTGACCAGGGATTGAACCTGGGCCATGGCAATGAGAGCAGTGAGTCCTAACCACTGGACCACCAGAGAACTTCCCAAAATTTAGTTTTTTAAAACACCCATTTTAATATGCCCACAGACCCAGTTGATCAAGAATTTGGACAGGGCACTGTGGGGATGACTTGTCTTTGTTGCTTAAGTTCTGGGTCCTCAGCTGGGCAGATTGAAGAGACGAAGGACACTTATTGGAGCTGGAATCATCTCTCTGAAGGCTCTGTTTATGTATCCAGTGCTGGGACTGAGATGATAAAGTCTAGTAATGCTGACTGAAGCTCCGATGTAATGGGTCCCTCCATATATAGTTGGCCTTCCCCAGCCTTTAGGTAATCAGACTTCTTCCATGGTGGCTCAAGACTCCATCGCACAAGCGATCCCATGAACAAATCTGAAGCTGTGTTTCATCTTCTGACTGTCCTCTGAGGTCACAGTACCTCACTTCTGCAGCTTTTATTAGTCAAAGCAGAAGTCCACCCAGACTCAAGGGGAAGGGACATAGATCCCTTCTCTTGATGAGAGGGTGACAAAGTAGAAGAGCATGTGGGATGGAAACCACTGTGGTAGCAATTTTTAAAAATATAAACTCCCACATAGGGAATGGATTTTAGAACCAAACCAAATTCAAGAGAGCAAGGCAGAAGCTGCAATGGCTCTCATAGCCTATCTCTGAGTGTCACACCTCAATGTTTCCACAATACCCTATTGGTTACAGAGGACAAATCACTGACATTATTCAGTGTGGAATGAGACTACCCAGGTGCGTTCACATCAGCAGGCAGACCACTGGGTTCCACCTGGGAGGCTGGCTACTACATTGACCTTTGATCTATGAGACGGAGTAACAGCTATGTGAATCTCTGGGTTTTGAAGGCAGGAATAAAAGTTGCCTTTTGGGGGGAAAGGGTTCATATTTCTTACTTATGACTGAAACCAATAACTACTTAGCCTGGTAGTGCTTGTCAGACTGGAATTGAAGAAGATTATTGACTCTACTTGAAAAGTGAGATTGTGTCAGGCTGTGGTTAGCTCTGAAGTTGGACTGCCTGTGTTTGAGTTCTATGTCTACTTACCTTAGGGTTGCTGTGAGGATTAAACAATGTATACGGAAGTCTCCTTCTACACAATGTATGTATGATCCTACATACATTAAATAGTGTATGTAGAACCATAAAGAAAGCCAAGTGCTGAAGAATTGATACTTTTGAACTGTGGTGTTGGAGAAGACTCTTCAGAGTCCCTTACATTGCAAGGAAATCCAACCAGTCAATCCCAAAAGAAATCAGTCCTGAATATTCATTGGAAGGACTGATGCTGAAGCTGAAACTCCAATATTTTGGCCACCTGATGCGAAGAACTGACTCATTGGAAAAAACCCGATGCTGGGGAAGATTAAAGGCAGGAGGAAAAGGAGACACCAGAGGATGAGATGGTTGGATGGCACCATCAACTCATGAACATGAGTTTGAGCAGGCTCTGGGAGTTGGAGATGGACAGGGAAGCCTGGTGGGTTGCAGTCCATGGGGTCGCAAAGAGTTGGACACAACTGAGCAACTGAACTGAACTGAGAAGTCTCTAGAACAGTGCTTGACACATAGTATGCACTAGATTTGGTAAGTTATTATTATGCAAGACTCCCACAGAATCTATATTTTCTGTTTCTTGAGAGGGAAAACAACAGTGACAAAATAGAATGAACATGTATGCTCACTTGTTTTTTGTTTCCAAAGTTACTTGGTTCCAAGATCACTTTTAGGTCACCAGAACGTTCACCAAAACCACAATTAATATGTCTTTTTTTTTTTAACTCCATATTACTCACCTCATGTGTGCAACTTCATTTCACTGATCTTTAGAGTGCTATTTTTAACTTTAATAAGATATAATTTATATGTAGTAAAATTTATCCTTCTTAGTATATATATCAAAGGATTTTATGGATGTACGAAGCTGTGAGGGCTTCCCAGGTGACTTAGTGGGTAAAGAATCCACCTGCAATGCAGGAGATCCAGGTTCAATCTCTGGGTCGGGAAGGTCCCCTGGAGGAGGACATGGCAACCCATTCCAGTATTCTTGCCTGGAGAATCCCAAGCACAGAGGAGCCTGGTGGGTTATAGTCCATAGGGTCACGAAGAGTTGAACATGACTGAAACAGCTTAGCGTATACACACCTGAAGTTGTGTGATCAAATTGCCAACATTTGTTGGATCATGTAGAAAGCAACGGAGTTTCAGAAAAACATCTGGTTTATTTACCGTGTTAAAGCCTTTGACTGTGTGGATCACAACAAATGGTGGAAAATTATTAGAGATAGGAGTAACAGATCACCTTCCCTGACTCTTGAGAAACCTGTAGGCAGATCAAGAAGCAACTGTTAGAACAGGACATGGAACAACTGACTGGTTCAAATTGGGAAAGGAGTACGATAAGGCTGTATATTGTCATCCCGCTTATTTAACTTATATGCAGAGTACATCATGCAAAATGCTGCACTGGAAGAATCACAAACTGGAATCAAGATTGCTGGGAGAAATATCAACAACCTCAGAAATGCAGATGATACCACTTTAATGGCAGAAAGTAAAGAGGAACTAAAGATCCTCTTGATGAGGGTGAAAGAGGAGAGTGAGAAAGCTGGCTTTAAACGCAACAAAAAACTAAGATCGTGGCATCTGGTCCCAGAACTTCAAGGCAAATAGAAAGGGAAACAATGGAAGCAATGACAGATGTTATTTTCTTGGGCTCCAAAATCACTGCAGATGGTGACTGCAGCCACAAAATTAAGACACTTGGTCCTTGGGAGGAAAGCTATGACAAACCTAAATAGCATATTAGAAAGCAGAGACATTACTTTGCTGACAAATGTTCATATAGTCAAAGTTATGGTTTTTCTAGTAGTCATGTATGGATGTGAGAGTTGGGCCATAAAGAAGGCTGTTGTTGTTCAGTCGCTAAGTTGTATGCGACTATTTGTGACCCCATGAGTTGGAGCACACCAGGTTTCCCTGTCCTTCACTATTTCTTATGGTCCAGTAAAAGAAGGCTAAGAACAGGTGCTTTTGAACTGTGGTGCTGGAGAAGACTCTTGACAGTCCCTTGGATTTCAAGGACATCAAATCAGTCAATCCTTAAGGAAATCAACCCTGAATATTCACTGGAAGGACTGATGCTGAAGCTGAAGCTCCAATACTTTGGCCATCTAATGCGGAGAGGCAATTAATTGGAAAAGACCTTGATGCTGGGAAAGATTGAAGGCAAAACAAGTAGGGGACAGCAGAGGATGATAATACAGAATGTACTCACTTTTGTCTGCTTCTTTTGCCAGACATTATGTTTGGACAAAATCACCCATGTTGTTCACATAGTAATAGGCCATTAATTTTCATGCTCTGTGATACTACAATTTATCCATCCGACTGCTGATGGACATTTAGGTTGTCTCCAGTTCGGAACCTGTAGAAATAAATGCTGCTCTGCAACAGAAAACAATAGAATTCTACATCATTAACACTACCATTTAATAGAAAAACCTGTAATTACTTTTTAAAATCCAGATGCATGTCAGAATTATCTTGCAATTATTTGAAAAATACAAATGCCCAGGTATTGCTTTTTTTCTCCAAAGCTCCAGAAGTGTTTCTAATGAGCAACCACGTTTAAAAACAACTGGACTATATAATGATCTTTTGCTTTTATCTGGTTGCTTCACTTTTCCTATTTCATATTCAGTGCTCCCATTTCATTTAGTTTATGTTTTCCAATTTCTCCACCTCTTTTTTGGTTTAGTTCAGTTCAGTTCAGTCGTTCAGTTGTGTCTGACTCTTTGCGACCCCATGAATTGCAGCACGCCAGGCCTCCCTGTCCATCACCAACTCCTGGAGTTTACTCAAACTTATGTCCATCGAGTCGGTGATGCCATCCAGCCATTTCTGTCGTCCCCTTCTCCTCCTGCCCCCAATCCCTCCCAGCATTAGGGTCTTTTCCAAGGGGTCAACTCTTCGCATGAGGTGGGCCAAAGTACTGAAGTTTCAGCTTTAGTATCAGTCCATCCAGTGAACACCCAGGACTGATCTCCTTTAGAATGGACTGGTTGGATCTCCTTGCAGTCCAAGGGACTCTCAAGAGTCTTCTCCAACATCACAGTTCAAAAGCATCAATTCTTTGGCGCTCAGCTTTCTTCATAGTCCGACTCTCACATCCATACATGACTACTGGAAAAACCATAGCCTTGACTAGACGGACCTTTGTAGGCAAAGTAATGTTTCTGCTTTTGAATATGCTATCTAGGTTGGTCATAACTTTCCTTCCAAGGAGTAAGTGTCTTTTAATTTCATGGCTGCAATCACCATCTGCAGTGATTATGGAGCCCCCCAAAATAAAGTCTGACACTGTTTCCACTGTTTCCCCATCTATTTCCCATGAAGTGATAGGGCCAGATGCCATGATCTTATTACTTTTCTGAATGTTGAGCTTTAAGCCAACTTTTTCACTCTCTTCTTTCACTTTCATCAAGAGGCTTTTTAGTTCCTCTTTACTTTCTGCCATAAGGGTGGTGTCATCTGCATGTCTGAAGTTATTGATATTTCTCCTGGCAATCTTGATTCCAGCTTGTGCTTCTTCCAGCCCAGCATTTCTCATGATGTACTCTGCATATAAGTTAAATAAGCAGGGTGACAATGTACAGCCTTGACATACTCCTTTTCCTATTTGGAACCAGTCTGTTGTTCCAGGTCCAGTTCTAACTGTTGCTTCCTGACCCTCTTTTTTGGTTACTATTGTTCTTTCTCAAGATTTTATTAAGCATAGTAGAAAAACTTCTGTATGCATATGTATAATATACACATAACTAGTATGTATAATATGTACACATATATAAATAGTCATGTGTAATATATATATTTTAGAAAACTTATGAATTTTTGCCATTTGATTCCACTTGTTTGACTTACTATGAATAGAAATACTACATTTCTGATTTATATTCACTCAAAACTTTGATATAGTTTCATGTATTTTGGTATCTAGTATTACTGCTAAAAGTCTAGAAAATTTATTATCTTAGTGATTTATAAAAAATTTTTTTGAATGAGGCTTGAAACTTGAAACTTCTAATCCAGTTCTCAGAATATAAAGAAATACTATGTTGTTTAAAAAAATAGGAAATTAACATATAATACAGTATTATTTGCAGGTCAGGAAGCAACAGTTAGAACTGGACATTGAACAACAGACTTGTTCCAGGCTCTTGATGAAAGTGAAAGAGGAGAGTGAAAAAGTTGGCTGAAAACTCAACATTCAGAAAACGAAGATCATGGCATCTGGTCCCACCACTTCATGGCAAATAGATGGGGAAACAGTGGCTGACTATTTTTTGGGGGCTCCAAAATCACTGCAGATGGTGATTGCAGCCATGAAATTAAAAACACTTACTCCTTGGAAGGAAAGTTATGACCAACCTAGATAGCATATTCAAAAGCAGAGGCATTACTTTGCCAACAAAGGTCCATCTAGTCAAGGCTATGGTTTTTCCAGTGGTCATGTGTGGATATGAGAGTTGGACTATAAAGAAAGCTGAGCACTGAAGAATTAATGCTTTTGAACTGTGATGTTGGAGAAGACTCTTGAGAGTCCTTTGGACTGCAAGGAGATCCAACCAGTCCATCCTGAAGGAAATCAGTCTTGAATATTCATTGGAAGGACTGATGTTGAAGCTGAAACTCCAATACTTTGGCCACCTAATGCGAAGAGCTGACTCATTTGAAAAGACCCTGATGCTGGGAAAGATTGAAGGCAGGAGGAGAAGGGGATGACAGAGGATGAGATGGTTGGATGGCATCACCGACACAATGGACATGGGTTTGGGTGGACTTCGGGAGTTGGTGATGGAGAGGGAGGCCTGGCATGTTGCGGTTCATGGGGTTGCAAAGAGTCAGACATGACTGAGCAACTGAACTGAACAGTATTATTAACTAAAGTATTGATTTTGTTCAAATTTCATAAAATTTTATGCTAGTGTCCATTATTTGTTTTCATATCTTATTCAAGAGTCCACATTGTATTTAATTGTATTGAGCAGCTTCAGCTCCATACAACAAACTGATAAATTCTCCCTTCATTTTAATCCTTTGCACATATTTTCTAATTTTCCTTGTTATGACTTAGATACACCCATCATTTAAAAATGGACATTTAATTTCCAAAAACGTGAGATTTTAAAAGTATCTTTGATATTAATATCTCCTTTAAATGCTCTCTTCTCTGCAATCACCCTCTACATTTTTTAAGTCTTCTAACTTTAGTGAGGCTTTCAAAGGCTAAGTCAAAGATCTCTCTTGGTAAATGTCACATTGCACTTGAAAATTATTTTCAAATGTCTTTTGATATTGATTTCTAACATAATTCCACAGTGATAAGAGAACAGAATCTATATGATTTCAATACCTTTTGACCATGAAATTTTTGTACCTTGTTTTATGTCCCTAGATATGTTTCAGGGTCTCCTAGTTTATAGAACTTGAATAAAATTTGTATCCTATCATTGCATGAAAATTGTATAAATCTTAATTATGTTGAATTGGTTCATAGTACTTTTCAGGTCTACTATATCCTTCAACTTCTCTGTATATTCATTCTATTAATTTTTGAGAGTTTGATATTGAAGCTCCAACCAAAAATCTTATCTACTTAAAAAATAACTAATATATAATAGAACTATATGTAACCTTGTTACGTATTTTCCAAGTCTCCTGTAAATGTGTTATCATATTTTCATAATTTAAAAAATAAAAAAGAAATAGATCTAAAAAAATAGAAGCTTCTCTGGCCTTCTTCATAATAGCTTTGAACTGGAAACAACTCCAATGCCCATCAATAAGGGAATGGTTAATCAAATTGTGGTAAAATTATGTGATAAAATACTACTCAGCAGTAAGAAGACTAACCCACTGACACATGCAACATCATGGAAATATCTCAAAAGCATATTAATTGAAATAAGCCAACACTAAAAAATATGTTTAGGAGAAAGTGGGGGCTTTGGATGTCAGAATCCCGCAGCTAGGTGGATGGAGGGGTCAGCAGCTGGGCTGTGACAACTGGCGAGGGGCTCAGGGTGTGCATTTGTGACGGGAGAGAGGGAGAGAGAAGGGTGCCTCAGAGGTGACATTCTCTCAGCCTGCAAGTCTTCTTCCAGGGGCGCTACAAATGCCCCCAGTTTCCCAGCTGCTAAAGGAAAAGGAGGAAGGCCTACGAGTTTGAAATTTCTTTGACCACATCCCTGAAACTGCCTGATAAATCAGCCTCTTTTGGAGATACCCCTCGTCCAAGGTAAGGAGCAGCAGCTGCGCTTCGCTGGAGCAGCCGTGAAGTGATACCCCACGTCCAAGATAAGAGAAACCCAGTAAGATGGTAGGTGTTGCCAGAGGGCATCAGAGGGCAGACACTGAAACCATACTCACAGAAAACTAGTCAATTTAATCACACTAGGACCACAGATCAGTCGCTCAGTCGTGTCCGACTCTTTGTGACCCCATGAATCACAGCAAGCCAGGCCTCCCTGTCCATCACCAACTCCCGGAGTTCACCCAGACACACGTCCATCGAGTCAGTGATGCCATCCAGCCGTCTCATCCTCTGTCGTCCCCTTCTCCTCCTGCCCCCAATCCCTCCCAGCATTAGAGTCTTTTCCAATGAGTCAACTCTTTACATGAGGTGGCCAAAGTATTGGAGTTTCAGCTCTAGCATCATTCCTTCCAAAGAACACCCAGGGCTGATCTCCTTCAGAATGGACTGGTTGCGTCTCCTTGCAGTCCAAGGGACGCTCAAGAGTCTTCTCCAACACCACAGTTCAAAAGCATCAATTCTTCCGCGCTCAGCCTTCTTCACAGTCCAACTCTCACATCCATACATGACCACAGGAAAAACCATAGCCTTGACTAGACGGACCTTTGTTGGCAAAGTAATGTCTCTGCTTTTGAATATGCTATCTAGGTTGGTCATAACTTTCCTTCCAAGGAGTAAGCGTCTTTTAATTTCATGGCTGCAGTCACTATCTGCAGTGATTTTGGAGCCCCCAAAAATAAAGTCTGACACTGTTTCCACTGTTTCCCCATCTATTTCCCAGGAAGTGATGGGACCGGATGCCATGATCTTCGTTTTCTGAATGTTGAGCTTTAAGCCAACTTTTTCACTCTCCACTTTCACTTTCATCAAGAGGCTTTTGAGTTCCTCTTCACTTTCAGCCATAAGGGTGGTGTCATCTGCATATCTGGGGTTATTGATATTTCTCCTGGCAATCTTGATTCCAGCTTGTGTTTCTTCCAGTCCAGCATTTCTCATGATGTACTCTGCATATAAGTTAAATAAGCAGGGTGACAATATACAGCCTTGATGTACTCCTTTTCCTATTTGGAACCAGTCTGTTGTTCCATGTCCAGTTCTGTTGCTTCCTGACCTGCATACAGATTTCTCAAGAGGCAGGTCAGGTGGTCTGGTATTCCCATCTCTTTCAGAGTTTTCCACAGTTTATTGTGATCCACACAATCAAAGGCTTTGGCATAGTCAATAAAGCAGAAATAGATGTTTTTCTGGAACTCTCTTGCTTTTTCCATGATCCAGCGGATGTTGGCAATTTGATCTCTGGTTCCTCTGCCCTTTCTAAAACCAGCTTGAACATCAGGAAGTTCACGGTTCACATATTGCTGAAGCCTGGCTTGGAGAATTTTGAGCATTACTTTACTAGCGTGTGAGATGAGTGCAATTGTGTGGTAGTTTGAGCATTCTTTGGCATTGCCTTTCTTTGGGATTGGAATGAAAACTGACCTTTTCCAGTCCTGTGGCCACTGCTGAAGCATAGCCTTGTCTAACTCAATGAAACTAAGCCATGCCTCTGGGGCAAACCAAGACGGGCGGGTTTTGGTGGAGAGGTCTGACAGAATGTGGTCCACTGGAGAAGGGAATGGCAAACCACTTCAGTATTCTTGCCTTGAGAACCCCATGAACAGTATGAAAAGGCAAAATGATAGGATACTGAAAGAGGAACTCCCCAGGTCAGTAGGAGCCCAATATGCTACTAGAGATCAGTGGAGAAATAACTCCAGAAAGAATGAAGGGATGGAGCCAAAGCAAAAACAATACCCAGCTGTGGATGTGACTGGTGATAGAAGCAAGGTCCGATGCTGTAAAGAGCAATATTGCATAGGAACCTGGAATGTCAGGTCCATGAATCAAGGCAAATTGGAACTGGTCAAACAAGAGATGGCAAGAGTGAATGTAGACATTCTAGGAATCAGCGAACTAAAATGGACTGGAATGGGTGAATTTAACTCAGATGACCATTACATCTACCACTGTGGGCAGGAATTCCTCAGAAGAAATGGACTAGCCATCATGGTCAACAAAAGAGTCCGAAACGCAGTACTTGGATGCAATCTCAAAAACGACAGAATGATCTCTGTTCATTTCCAAGGTAAACCATTCAATATCACAGTAATCCACATCTATGCCCCAACCAGTAACGCTGAAGAAGCTGAAGTTGAATGGTTCTATGAAGACCTACAAGACCTTTTAGAATTACACCGCAAAAAGATGTCCTTTTCATTATAGGGACTGGAATGCAAAAGTAGGAAGTCAAGAAACACCTGGAGTCACAGGCAAATTTGGCCTTGGAATACAGAATGAAGCAGGGCAAAGACTAATAGAGTTTTGCCAAGAAAATGCACTGGTCATAGCAAACACCCTTTTCCAACATACAAGAGAAGACTCTACACATGGACATCACCAGATGGTCAACACCGAAATCAGATTGATTATATTCTTTGCAGCCAAAGATGGAGAAGCTCTATACAGTCAACAAAAACAAGACCAGGAGCTGACTGTGGCTCAGATCATGAACTCCTTATTGCCAAATTCAGACTTAAATTGAAGAAAGTAGGGAAAACCACTAGACCATTCAGGTATGACCTAAATCAAATTCCTTATGATTATACAGTGGAAGTGAGAAATAGATTTAAGGGCCTAGATCTGATAGATAGAGTGCCTGATGAACTATGGACTGAGGTTTGTGACACTGTACAGGAGATAGGGATCAAGACCATCCCCATGGAAAAGAAATGCAAAAAAGCAAAATGGCTGTCTGGGGAGGCCTTACAAATAGCTGTGAAAAGAAGAGAAGCGAAAAGCAAAGGAGAAAAGGAAAGATATAAGCATCTGAATGCCGGGTTCCAAAGAATAGCAAGAAGAGATAAGAAAGCCTTCCTCAGCCATCAATGCAAAGAAATCGAGGAAAACAACAGAATGGGAAAGACTAGAGATCTCTTTAAGAAAATTAGAGATACCAAGGGAACATTTCATGCAAAGATGGGCTCGATAAAGGATAGAAATGGTATGGACCTAACAGAAGCAGAAGATATTAAGAAGAGGTGGCAAGAATACACAGAAGAACTGTACAAAAAAGATCTTCACGACCAAGATAATCACGATGGTGTGATCACTCACCTAGAGCCAGAAATCCTGGAATGTGAAGTCAAGTGGGCCTTAGAAAGCATCACTATGAACAAAGCTAGTGGAGGTGATGGAATTCCAGTTGAGCTATTCCAAATCCTGAAAGATGATGCTGTGAAAGTGCTGCACTCAATATGCCAGCAAATTTGGAAAACTCAGCAGTGGCCACAGGACTGGAAAAGGTCAGTTTTCATTCCAATCCCAAAGAAAGGCAATGCCAAAGAATGCTCAAACTACCGCACAATTGCACTCATCTCACACGCTAGTAAAGTAATGCTCAAAATTCTCCAAGCCAGGCTTCAGCAATATGTGAACCGTGAACTTCCTGATGTTCAAGCTGGTTTTAGAAAGGGCAGAGGAACCAGAGATCAAATTGCCAACATCCGCTGGATCATGGAAAAAGCAAGAGAGTTCCAGAAAAACATCTACTTCTGCTTTATTGACTATGCCAAAGCCTTTGACTGTGTGGATCACAATAAACTGTGGAAAACTCTGAAAGAGATGGGAATACCAGACCACCTGACCTGCCTCTTGAGAAATCTGTATGCAGGTCAGGAAGCAATAGTTAGAACTGGACATGGAACAACAGACTGGTTCCAAATAGGAAAAGGAGTACATCAAGGCTGTATATTGTCACCCTACTTATTTAACTTATATGCAGAGTACATCATGAGAAATGCTGGACTGGAAGAAACACAAGCTGGAATCAAGATTGCCAGGAGAAATATCAATAACCCCAGATATGCAGATGACACCACCCTTATGGCTGAAAGTGAAGAGGAACTCAAAAGCCTCTTGATGAAAGTGAAAGTGGAGAGTGAAAAAGTTGGCTTAAAGCTCAACATTCAGAAAACGAAGATCATGGCATCCGGTCCCATCACTTCCTGGGAAATAGATGGGGAAACAGTGTCAGACTTTATTTTTCTGGGCTCCAAAATCACTGCAGATAGTGACTGCAGCCATGAAATTAAAAGACGCTTACCCCTTGGAAGGAAAGTTATGACCAACTTAGATAGCATATTCAAAAGCAGAGACATTACTTTGCCAACAAAGGTCCGTCTAGTCAAGGCTATGGTTTTTCCTGTGGTCATGTATGGATGTGAGAGTTGGACTGTGAAGAAGGCTGAGCGCGGAAGAATTGATGCTTTTGAACTGTGGTGTTGGAGAAGACTCTTGAGCGTCCCTTGGACTGCAAGGAGATGCAACCAGTCCATTCTGAAGGAGATCAGCCCTGGGATTTCTTTGGCGGGAATGATGCTGAAGCTGAAACTCCACTACTTTGGCCACCTCATGCGAAGAGTTGACTCATTGGAAAAGACTCTAATGCTGGGAGGGATTGGGGGCAGGAGGAGAAGGGGACAACAGAGGATGAGATGGCTGGATGGCATCACTGACTCGATGGACATGAGTCTGAGTGAACTTCGGGAGCTGGTGATGGACAGGGAGGCCTGGAGTGCTGCGATTCATGGGGTCCCGAAGAGTCGGACATGACTGAGTGACTGAACTGAACTGATAGAATATTTAAAGTATGATCAGAAGACAAAAGGATAAAGTACGATCCCTTCTTGATGAAGTCTGAGAATAGACAAAACCAACCTGTAATGATGAAAATCAGAAAATGATTTTTGGGGATGAGGGGAATTGACTAGAATGGAGCACAGCTGGGATTTCCCTGGTGGTCCAGTGTTTAAGAATCCACCTGGCAATAAAGGGGACACAGGTTCAGTCCCTTGTCTCCTGGTCCGGAAACAAATCCCACATGCTCGGGGGCAAACCCGTGTACCAAAACTACTGAGTCCCCAACCCTAACTAATGACCGAAGTCCATGAGCCCTAGAGCCCATGTTGTGCAACAAGAGAAACCACCACATTGAGAAGCCCAAGCATCTCAACTAGAGACAGCTCCTGCTCACAACTAGAGAAAGCCCAAGTGCAGCAACGAAGACCCAGTGTAGCCCCTCCCACAAAAAAAGGACCACAGTTTGAAGAAACTTTCTTTGATGACAATGAAAATGTTGTGTTTCTCAGTTTGGGTGGTGGTTATGTGGGTGTGTGGGCTTCCCTGGTGGCTGGTGGCTCAGATGAAAAAGAATCTGCCTGCAATGCAGGAGACACTGGTTCGATCCCTGGGTTGGGAAGATTCCCTGGAGAAGGAAATGGCAACCCACTCATTATTCTTGCCTGGAGAATTCCATGAACAGAGGAGCCTGGTGTGTTACAGTCCACTGGGTCACAAAGAGTTGGACATGACTGAGCAACTAACACAGTATGTGGGTATATACAAATGTCAAAATTCATTGAAATGAACATGTAATATCTGTATATTGTATGTTAATCATAACACAATAAAAATTAATACAGATGAAATCTGCTTAGTCATAAAAAATGCTGGTATGAACTTCCTAATACTTGGTTTTTGGAACACATATTGATGCACACCTGTTGAGTATATAGTTAGTAGAATTACTGGGTCATAGAATATGCATGAATCATAGCTCTGCAATTTAATAGCTGCATGATGGTGGGCAAGCATCCAGACCTCTAGAGAACACCAGTTTCTTCATCTGTTACCAAGGAGTTAATCTCACCTTGATGGGTTCAAACCATGAAAAACTGTTTTTGACAATTAGCAAAAAAGACATAATGCTGAGAAATCTCATTTTCTAAAAGCAGTGCTTTTCAGAAAATCTGCTATTTGAAATATCAGTGAGACCAGAACATTCCACACTTGCCTGGAGCATCTGAGTGACTTTGACACAGAGAAGCAGCCTCAATTTCCAACCCAGGTGCAGAGCTTCAGATAAGGGGTTTCTAGATACAGCATTCCACATTTATCTTCACGTTGTTAGTTTCCAAGGAAACAGGATTCTGAGTCCTCTTGTTAGCTCAGGCCCGATGATAATCCCTTTACACATAGCCTGGTATGCTTTGAGGCTATCAAAAACACTGCTTCTTTTAAATTTTACCTACAGTCCATCCTTAAAAATTCTAGAATAATTCTCTCTCTCCCTGTGCTTGGTAAGACGCCCCATAACTGTCCCTTTTGCAGCATTAAGTTAATAAATCTGTCAGACCATAGGTGGTCTCTATCAGATGGGTTTCATCTTAGGAATTACCAGTAACTTTGTAAAATGTGTTCACATTGCCTGGATGGGCATTTAAGAAATGATACTTATTATTTATTATTCATGTATAAATTCAATATATACTCATTTGACATTTAGTATTTGCAAGGCACAAATGTATTGCTACAAGTGACAGCACAAGATAGCCATGGCACAGATGGAAAACGACTTTTTATTTTAGTTGGAGAAAAACCAACAATAACAACCACCACTTCAAACCAGGATGAAAACCTTTACTGAACTTCACTTCATTGAACAGAGTCAAATGTAAATGAAAACATTCCCAAGGCTATTTTCTAAGTAAAAAGTACAATGTACATTATTTACTATGGTGGTGGTGGTGGTGCTGCTGCTAAGTTGCTTCAGTCGTGTCCGACTCTGTGTGACCCCAGAGACGGCAGCCCACCAGGCTCCTCTGTCTCTGGGATTCTCCAGGCAAGAACACTGGAGTGGGTTGCCATTTCCTTCTCCAATGCATGAAAGTGAAAAGTGAAAGTGAAGTTGCTCAGTTGTGTCCAACTCTCGTGACCCCATGGACTGTAGCATACCAGGCTCCTCCGTCCATGCAATTTCCAAGGCAAGAGTACTGGAGTGGATTGCCATTTCCTTCTCCAACTATGGTGGTGCTTTAGTTGCTAAGTCGTGTACAACTCTTGTCATGGACTGTAGCCAGCCAGGCTCCTCTGTCTATGGAATTTCCCAGACAAGAATACTGATTTACTCTACTATGTATGCTGTGTGCTAAGTCGCTTCAGTCATGTCCAACTTCTTGTGACCCTATGGACTGTAGCTTGCCAGGCTCCTCTGTCCATGGGATTCTCCAGGCAAGAATACTGGAGTGGGTTGCCATGCCGTCCTCCAGAGGATCTTCCCCGCCCAGGGGATCGAACCGGCATCTCTTAGGTCTCCTGCATTGGCAGGGGGATTCTTTACCACAAGTGCCACCTGGGAAGTCCATACAATACTACCATTGTTGTTTAGGTGCTAAGTTGTGTCCAACTCTGTGATCCCATGGACCGCAGCACACTAGGCTTCCTTGTCCTTCACTATCTCCTGGGGTTTGCTCAAACTCATGTTCATTGAGTAGGTGATGCCATCCAACCATCTCATCCTCTGTCACCCCCTTCTCCTCCTGTCCTCAATCTTTCCCAGCATCAGGGTCTTTTCCAATGAGTTGGCTCTCATGTCAGGTGGCCAAAGTATTGGAGCTTCAGCTTCAGCATCAGTCCTTCCAATGAATATTCAGGGTTGATTTCCTTTAGGAGTTACTGGTTTGATCTCCTTGCCGTCCAAGGGACTCTGAAGAGTCTTCTCCAGCACCACAACTCAAAACCATCAATTCTTCAGCTCAGCCTTCTTTATGGTCCAACTTTCACATCCATACCTGACTACTGGAAAAACCATAGCTTTGACTATATGGACCTTTGCTGGCAAGATATATAAAACTATGGACTTCCCAGTTGGCGCTAGTGGTAAAGAACCCATTTGCCAATGCAGGAGACAGAAGAGACGTGGGGTTGCAAAGAGTCAGACACAACTGAAGCGACTTAGCCGGCAAACATATAAAACTATGGATTCTAAAAAAATATATATATGGTTTTAAAAACCAGAATGAGAGCCCCCAAATGTCATCTGTCCTTTTCTAAAGAGAGAGAGAGAGAAAAAAGCTCTTATAAATGCTCCAACAACAACAAAAAAATAGAGATGGATTTGCTTATAAAAGCTCTAAGGCTGCACGTAGGCTCATTCACCCATTAAGGGCCCCCTCCCACACAGACAAGCAGCTTCCTCTCTTGGTCATTCCCCAGAGATTGCAAAGCAGACTGGGGTGAAGTGGGGTGGAGAAAACGGAAAACAAACACTGCCAGTTTCCCCTCACTTCTGTCTATCTTAATCTCCCCCCAAAGCAAAATCTACCCTTGTCTTTCCATTTACCATAAGCTCACAAAATGCAGTCTTCTATGGAAACACTGAGGTCATACATTACAAGCTACTTAAGGGAATGATTTTAAAAAATTGAGAATCTAGTTCTCCAAGAAATCCTGGTTTGGGATATAGATGAAGAAGCTATTTGGAGGGATTTAGATGGAGAATGAATTTGGTAATATGAGAATGCATTTTAAGGACATAGCAAGATGACAATACAATTAGCTTAGTGCTTGGGTTTTGCAGTCAAATCTCAGAAAAGCAAATTAACCTCTGTGGCATTAACTTTCTCACCTGAAATAGGGAAAATGATCATGCTTGTTCTGTTGTTACTTTACTTCAACATTTAAAAATCGATTGTCCGTTATCCATGACTTCCTTGGTGGCTCAGATGGTAAAGCATCTGCCTACAATGCGGGAGAGCCGGGTTGGGAAGATCCTCTGGAGAAGGAAATGGCAACCCACTCCAGTACTCTTGCCTGGAGAATCCCACGGATGGAGGGGCGTGGTAGTCTACAGTCCATTGGGTCTGTTATCTAGTCTGAAGGTAAGAATAGTTAGGACATCGTCCCTTGGCGTGAAACAGCTTATGAATAACTGAACTGCAGTGGGGGGGGGGGGCGGGGAGGGGGGTCACACATAATACGTGCTTTAAAAATCTTTTCATTATTATTTTATTGTTAGGCTTCCCAGGTGGCGCACTGATCAAGTATCCGTCTGCCAATCCAGGAGACACAAGAGACGCTGGTTCGATCCCTAGGTGGGGAAAGATCCCCTGGAGAA
Organism: Bos grunniens; assembly: GCF_055505025.1. Taxonomy (NCBI): domain Eukaryota; kingdom Metazoa; phylum Chordata; class Mammalia; order Artiodactyla; family Bovidae; genus Bos; species Bos grunniens. Next base: position 11,438,645 of record NC_141166.1, read on the forward strand.
GGAAATGACAACCCACTCCCATATTCCTGCCTGGAAACTTCCATAGACAGAGGAACCTGGCGGGCTACAGCCCATAGGGTTGCAAAGAGTCGAACACGACTGAGCGACTAAGCACGCAGACTAGAAGAGGGGTGGAGAGAGAAATGAAAGTGATTTGTAAACCATAAAAGTGCTTCAAAAATCCTCCCAAAGCCCTAGGGGATGAAAAGAGTGAGGAATCTCAGGAGTTTGGTTACGGATCTGGGTTTCAAGGTTGTCGAATTCTCCATATTTGGGCCTGAGTTCTCAGAATAGAACAGGATAGGATGTTAGGGCTGAGATCATCTGGTACAATTTTATGCTAATTGAAAAATTCTTGCCTTCTGTCGCCGTGCCATGACAATAAACAACACCGCCACCCCAGACTCTCCCATCCGAGTCCCAACGGCATGACGTCATCGCTCCGCCCCGCAAACTCCAGGGCGTCGCGTCTCTAAGCTACCTTTCAGCCGCCAGGTCCGGCAGCGCCTGCGCAAATGCGGGGCGGGTCGAGCCGGAGCGGTCGCGAGCGCGCCGCGAGGGGGCGGGGCTAGTGCGCACGCAGCTTCATCCCGTCCCCGCCCTTTCTCTTCCCGGTTTCCCTGTCAGCCTGCGGGTCGGGTCTGGCGGCTGTTTCCGGTAGGAGCGCGGTGCAGGGGCTAGTCGCTGTCTGCTCCTCGTCATGTCCTACGGTCCCTTAGACATGTACCGGAACCCGGGGGGCTCGGGGCCCCCGCTCCGGGACTTCAACAGCATCATCCAGACATGCAGCGGCAACATCCAGCGGATCAGCCAAGCCAGTGAGCCGGGGTACCGCGGCGGCTGGGGGGGCGGGGGCCGTCCTGACGAGGCTGCCGGGACGGCGGAGCCCAAAGCCACACCTGAGGCCGTCTCGGGCGCTCCGCTCTGGATACGGTGGCCTGCCATCCGCGAATCTGCCAGGCCCAGGCACCCTGAGGGTCCGGCGCCTCAACTGAAGCTCGAGTTTCTTCTCAGGAGTTCTGCCCTTAAGGTGTTTTGGGGCTAAGACAGCAGTCCTGACAGCCCCAGGGTGGGAGGGTGTGTTTGTCTGCTCCAGAGCAGTGAGTGAGTCAACCTGATGCAGCGGTCAGCCGAGTTTTTCCTGTCATCTGCTTCCCTCCACCCACTTCTCTTTGACCAGTTTGGATCGGGAGTTGTTTACTGGTTTAGACTTTACATTCTGCTCAGCTTCTGGCTTCTTGAAAGTCAGCTGCTTTCAATTAAGCAGAGTGGAGAATGCATGTGTTTTGGTGACTTTAATACAGTTCTTCCTGTAACGTTTGAAAGTCAGTTACAATGACTTGTATTCAAGGGGTCAGATGACTTCTACTTTAATAAAGAGAATTCACCAAAGACACTTCAGTTTACAGTATTTTGTCTTTTGTAGCAGAAGATTTGCGTGTTTTTGGATTTCAAGCTGATGAGTCTTTTGTTTTCCTTCCCCATCTAGTTACTCTTTTGAACAAGCATGATACACAGAGAAGCTCAGGGACATGGCCACAATCACATAGCAAGTAAGACATGGTAGAATTGGTGGTGGATTTCAGAATGTCATTGCTTGTCTTAAAACTGCCTCCCCACTGTTAGGGTCTAAATGAGACTGTAGATGAATGAGTTAAATCTTGTGCCTGAAGATCATCTCAGAGCCTTATAAACAGGAGGTCAGCAGCAGCAGCAACTACTTGGAAGGAATGGTATCATCATCTTTGTTGTTTATTATTGTGTTTTTGTGAGCTTGGCTGTGCCTTGTTAATAGGTAGAACTAGTTGGTCCTGAATCACAATTATGTTCTATATTTTAAAGAAAAATACCACTTAGCTTTTAAATTTAATATGTAATGTAGAATTTGAGAGAGGGAAAGTTTCTGATGGAAATCATTTGAGTCTTGGCGCCTTGAGAGTGGAAAGAAGACTATGTGATCTGTGAAATCCGAAACAAAAATTTACATGACCACTGGTGGGATTTTCCTGGTGGTCCAGGGAAGTTAAGACTTCATGCTTCCACTGCATGGGGCGCAGGTTCAAACTGTGGTTGGGGAACTAAGATCCCATATGCTGCATGGTGCAGCCAAAAAATATTTTTAAAATATATGACCATTGGTTCAGAAGTATAGTACTTTGTGTTCCAGTTTCCTTTTGTGAGGGAGCTGTAACACAGGCTAGATCAGAAAATTCTGATTCAAAGCCAAAAATTTATTGTTGAGACCAATTCTAATTTTAATGTCTATGTGTGAAATGTTCATTTTGTATGCATTTGAGTATCATGCATGTACTGTGTATAAGAACTGGCAGGGAGCCTTTGGCACACATAGCAACTGAAAGGATTTGGTGCTATAGAAGAGATATAATAAAATTATAGGTAGTCAGGAGAGACATCTTTTTCACTTGGGAGGGACCAGGGAAGGCATTATGGCATTTGAGTTAGGTCTGGCTGGAAAGATGGTGGAAAGGATTTGAACTTTTTACAGTAAATAAGAGAAGGGCATTTAAGGAGGGAATTAAATGAACAAGGCATGGTAGGGGGAAAGCATGTGCTGTGTATAAAAAAGTAGAGTGGTTTAATTTGGCTAGTGTGGTGGATTCTAGAATGGAGTGCAAAGTAGGCTTGGAAAGGTTAAGCTGGGACCTAGATATGAAGAGCTTTAATTGCTAACGTAATGGGTTTGGATTTAATTCTGTAGAAATGTGTAAATCGAGTTGGAAGGGAGAGACTGGAATCAGAGACACCAGTTAGGAACTGAAAATGAAAAGAAAGAAAGGATAGGAGAGGTGTCTTTGGTGATAGAGTTCATAAGATTTAGCTCTTGGTTAGGCATCAGGCTCAAGTAATAGTTGGATTCAGCCATTAATAACATTAATAGCTAACATTTTTGGTGCTTACTGTGTGCCAGGCGATGTACGTGCTTTACAGCGATGTAAGTGTTGATTTTGTAACAACCCTTTGAAGTAATTACCAGTATTATTTCTTTTTATGGGTTAGGAAACAGGATAAGAAACTTGAAACCAGATCTGTCTCTTACGACCAACATTTAGCCTTTTTATAATTTTTAATTAATATTACAGTTTTGTAGCAGCTAACACTTCAGCAGGTTAGAAGTGACTTTTTTTTTTACTCTTCATAGGAAGCTATGGGGAATGCCTGAGCTGTGGAACTTTCTCCTCTTGTGGTTGGTCTACCTCTCCTGCTAGATTGTTAGTTCCTTCGAAGAAATGAGACATGACTTATTCATCTTTATATTTCTAGTACTTACCTAAGATCTACCCATATGATAGATTCACTTATTCGCTGTTCAACAAATATTCTTTGAGCACCTGCTATGCACAGGGGATGGAGTGATGAGCAAGATAGACAAAACCCTGCCCTGATAGTGTGTGTGTGTGTATATATGTGTGTATGAATGTGTGTATATACATACATAGGCATACATACACATATATAACTAATGTTGAGAAATAGTAAGTGCTATGAAGGAAAAATAAAGCAGGATAAGGAGACACAAAGTAACCAGAGAAAGAAGTGCTATTTATTCTTACATCAGATGGTCAAGGAGGACCTCTCTGAGTAGACCCCTGAATGAAATGAGGGAGCCATGTGAGTAGCTGAGGGAAGGCATTCTAGGCAGAGGAAACTGCAAGAGCAAAGACCTCAGTGCCTCCAAGAATGGCAGGGAGACTAATGTGTCTGGACTGCAGTTAGAGAAGGAAGCATAGTAGGAAAAGAGGCCGTGGAGATAGCCAGGGATCATACTATTTAGGGTCTTGAGGCTCAGTAAATTGTATTTAGTAGATTTGAATGAATGAGATTTTTTCCACCATCTTGAAACTCTCCCTGCCTCATTTATCTTGTGCTATGTGGTTCCTACCACATCTTATGACCCTAGGCAGTGTGAGTTGGAATTTTCCCTTTGGGATTGTTTAGTGAGGCTCTGGGAGTTGGAAATGGGTAGGGTGACATTGTCTCTACCCATTTACCAGGCTGGCACCCATTCCCCAAACTTGGCCAGTGTACCTAAGTATACAGTATGGATGTGACACCCACCCCCCTCCACCCCCTGCTTCAGACATATGCCCACGTCCATATAGTCCTGCAAGGACCTGTATTTATTGAAAATATGAGAGAATAGCTTATTCTTTTTTCTCAACTTTTCAGCTGCATTTGTGGGTTTGGAATTGCTGAGCCTTTCAGGCTGAAATACGGCAGGCCACTGTGTGGGTTGTTACAGGTACAGCTAAGGTTGACTGCCTGGCACAAACGGTTGTTATCAGTATGTGTGGGCAACAGAAGAAAAATGTTTGACTCCGCCTGTTGTGAAATGAAGGGTCTGGGCAGATAGAGGGCAATAACCTAACAGGCTCCAAGTTATCTCTGAAGAGATTAAAGAACAGCATGTCTGTTCTTTAATGTTGCTAATTTATTGATATGATTTTGTTTACTAAAAACTTAAAAGCAGCTAAACTTTTAAAATTGACTGTTGTGTGAAATCCTGTGGGCTGTTCTTTTAAAATTGTTTGCCTTTGCTGTTTATTTTGTTGCCCACTTTGTGAAGTCTTCATGATCTCAACATCTGTATCCAGCAGCATAGTCTCAGTGTTTCCGTTTCCTTTCTAGTTCACCCCAATAATGCTATCAGCAGTATGTCTAAAATCCCTCTTACCTCCTCAAGAGCCTACAGTGCCTGGCTGTTGTTGCTGCATCAGGTCTTAGCATTCCGCTTTGCTTCCATTGTCTTTGTCATCTTAATCCAAATTAGCCATATTTTCTCCTATTCGTCACCCTTTGCTCCAGGCAGGCTATTTTTCTTAACATCCCTAAACATTGATTTCTGCAGCAAGTTTTTGCTCATTCTATTCCTCCTTTCTTCAATCGTTCCCTACCTCGCAAACCACCTAAATTATACAAATCCTTTGAGTTGTGCTTAAATCTTGCTCCTTGTAACTAAGCTTTCCCTTGCTTTTCAAAGAATGAAGTCAACAGGAGCCCGGGAGTTAGGCTCAGCAGATCTGTGACAGAGTTCTTGCTCCTCTATGTTGTCCCGTTAGCCTGGAGCAGTTCCCCTTTCTGTCTGTTACCCTATCTGTAAAATGAATGCTATTGGTAAAATGCGTTCTTTGAAAGTGCCTAGTATAGTGCCCGGCCGGAATAGCATTGGTTGAGTCCCCTGCTCCACCATAGTTTAGTAGTTAAGTGAGCGGGCTCAGGAGTCAGACGGTCTGGGTTTGAGTCCTGGATCTGCTTCTGACTAGCTGTGTAAGCATATTGCTGTACTTCTCCGTTTCAGTTTCCTCATCTGTAAGATAGAGTTAATAACAGTCTTTACTTCATAGGATCATGAGAATTAAATGAGGAAATTTATGTAAAGTGCTTGAAGCAGGCCTGCAGCATTGTTTAAGAAATGTTAACTGTCATTTTGTTTTTCTTTCTGAATTCGCAAGCTTAGCACTTACTTTATTGTGTATTCTGTAATTAATGCATGCTTTTTGACCTTGTTATTCCAACTGAGAGATCACTGTTAGTGTTGTGGGGATAGCAACCGTGCATTGTACAGCTCTCTCTTAACTACAGGGCCTGGCACTGCAGTGGATATGTGTTAATAGTTGGCATTCAGTATGTACTTAATTGATTTTTATCATCGCTAAGTACATTTTTCTTGGTCTCGAGTTTGATAATAATAGCTATGCTTGATTGAGTTCTTTTAAGTGCCAGACACTGTTCTGAATTCAGCTTCATATTGTCTTAATGTCAGCCTCTCAGCAGCCACACGAGGATTCTCTTGTTATTCCCATTTTTTAGGTGAGGAAACTGAGGCACAAAGGAGTGGAGCCTTTTACTAGGAATTGTGGAACTGGGAATAACACACAGGCAGTCTCAATTCAGAGTCTATGTTCTTAACCCGTTGTGTGTTCTGTCATGGGTGTGGTAAATAGAAGATTATACCTTCGATATTCAGTGTTTGTGTTCAGTTTAGTTTAGAGCTTTCCTATCATAGTGGCTAAAAAGTCAGGTCATTTTCATGATAGCTTTGCAAAAACGATGCAAACCTAATTTTCAGAGTAAGACGCTGAGATGACTTCATTGTCATGACTTATGTCGTAACGTAAGCTATCATGTTCTCATTTTATGTAAATACGATTCTTTCCTTGAATATATGTTTGCTTGTTTACCTTTATGGTAGTTGCTTTCAGTGTGTCTAGACTTTGATATGAACTAAGGTTCATTTGGAGATTCAGATTCTGCTAAAAGCTGATCTCAGCTAAAAGTCCACGAAGAGTGTTCAGTTTAGAGCAGTTCCTAGTGTGGATGTTAGCTGTAATGTGCAATAAATTGGTTTGCTTTGTAGTCTTATAAAAGTTTTAGCCAGGACATGCTTTTAAACATGAGAGGTCAGTGATAGGAGAAATTGAGGCCTAGTTTTAAAAATAACAAAATTGCTTACACAGAACTGAAGAACTTGTCTTTACATTTGGCCTAGTCATCTGGTTTCCAGATTATGTAGCATTTCATAGAGGATAGATACCCAGTGATTTTCATCCAAAATGTAACAAATCAGTCTAAAAGTAAAACTTTCATTTACTAGAATGCTTAGAAAAGGAGTTTTCTCATTAACTAAGCTGACCAGAAAACTCTTTAGATTTAACCCATTTTGATAAAAATTATTCCAAAAAGTATCACTTTACTTTTTAACATCTTAAGTGCATTCAAGGGAAAAATAAGTGTGTATGTAACTGTTTCTTTTTGTGCTTTAGGTTTAAGGGATACAGTTCTTTTCTTTTTTTAAAAAGAGTTATTTGTTTACTTTTGCAGCTGGGCTCCGTCTTCCTTGCTGCCCTGAGCTTTCTCTAGTTGTAGGGAGTGGGGGCTATTCTCTGGTTGTGGTGTGTGGGCTTCTCGTTGCGGTGGCTCCTCTTGCTGTAGAGCACAGGTTCTAGGCTCTCAGGCTCAATAGTTGTGGCACACAGGCTGAGTTGTTCCCCACCATGTGGGATCTTCCTGGACTAGGGATCAAACCCATGTCCCCTGCAATGGCAGGTGGTTTTAACCACTCGACCATCAGGGAAGTCTCAAGTGATACAGTTCTTGGTTGTGAAACAGATGGGTCATTGAGTCACTATTTTCAAATAAACTCTGATGTTGGTGGTTATGGAGGGCATTATACAAAGAATTCTACTTCCAGTAAACAAAGACATTACTGTCCTTATCATTTGAGTTTTGGGGCATCTTGCTGGAAACTTTTAGGAAAATATCAATATTCAGGAATTTGAATAGAATTAATGAAAGCTTGGATTCATTCTGGTGTTTAGCTAACAAGTGACGCTATAAAGTCCTCCTCCCTCCACCCAATCCCCCCATCCCAATTTATGTATCTCAGCAAACAAAAGAAGTCAGAAAAGACTAGGTAAAAAAAGTTCTCAGCTGAGTTTAAACCAAGAACAGCTGATTTTAAATTGACTTTTCCCCCATAGTCTGTAAAATCCCCTTTGCTGTCTAGGGCACTTAATACATTTTGATTGGTGATTAACAACTTGAAATTTTGAAATCTCTAGAGTTTCTAAAGAGAATGCTCTATGTAAAGACAGTCAATAAGATGAGATCTGTTTCTTTGAACTGCCATACTAGTAACATTTACCTCTATGTGTCACCCTGTAACCAATTATTTTCTGGAGGAGTGTGTATGCATGTGTGGTTATGCAAATACAAAAATGAGTAGAATGTGGTCCCTCCTCTCCAGAGGTGTATAGTCAGTCCAGTCCCATTTGTACAGAGAAGCAAAGTCTCTCTCAGCCAAACTCAGTCTTGCAAAAAAACTGCTTGGTTACACAGCATCATTCTGGGACTAGAGCTTCTTCATTATTGTTGACTTTTATCATTGAGCAGTGGTGGGAGTACTTAAGGGTCATTTAGTCCTTATGTAGTCATAGTAATTGAATGAGGAAAAAACCCCACCCACACAAATAGTAAGTACTGTGACAGACAAAAAGTACTCAATATGTGTTAGTTAAACCTGAATATCATATACAATTGGTGAAAGAGACCCAGCAACATGAAATGATTTATCTGGTGCCGTACATGTAGTTAGTGGTCCTGTTTGGCTTTAGAATTTAGGTCTCATTATTCCTAGCTCATGTTCGTTCGTATCTGCTGCCTTGAAAGTGGCATGACATAAAACTGAGGAAGTAAAGTCGTTCAGTTGTGTCCGACTCTTTGCGACCCCATGGACTGTAGCCTACCAGGCTCCTCCCATGGGATTTTCCAGGCAAGAGTACTGCAGTGAGTTGCCATTTCCTTCTTCAGAGGATCTTCCCCACCCAGGGATCAAACCTGGGTCTCCTGCATTGTAGGCAGATGCTTTACCGTCTGAGCCACGAGGGAAGTCTCAAAACTGAGGCTAACTGAATTAATCAGCAATTGCTTCCTGCTCCCTGGGTGCTGGCACTCTGCTGGACTCCGGTAAATATGCAGGAACCTTCCCAAAGGTGGCAGGGCCTTAGGGAAGGGAGCGGGTTGGAGCAAGGGCATCAGCCTATCTGGAGGACAGAGCTGTTAAGTTAGGGAGCTGTCAGATAAGCAGGGTGGGGCAAAGTGCAACACTGGCAAATGGAAGCCTGCCCTAAGTCACTACATTCTGTGTATTTCCTCTAAAGGAGGAAATGTAGTCTGCCTGTGAGAGAGTCTCAGTTCAGTTCAGTTCGGTCGCTCAGTTGTGTGAGTGTGTGTGACTCTTTGCGACCCCATGAATCGCAGCACGCCAGGCCTCCCTGTCCATCACAAACTCCCGGAGTTCACTCAGACTCAAGTCCATTGAGTCAGTGATGCCATCCAGCCATTTCATCCTCTGGCGTCCCCTTTTCCTCCTGCCCTCAATCTCTTCCAGCATCAGAGTCTTTTCCAATGAGTCAGCTCTTCGCATGAGGTGGCCAAAGTACTGGAGTTTCAGCTTCAGCATCATTCCCTCCAAAGAAATCCCAGGGCTGATCTCCCTCAGAATGTACCGGTTGCATCTCTTTGCAGTCCAAGGGACTCTCAAGAGTCTTCTCCAACACCACAGTTCAAAAGCATCAATTCTTCGGTGCTCAGCCTTCTTCACAGTCCAACTCTCACATCCATACATGACCACAGGAAAAACCATAGCCTTGACTAGATGGACCTTTGTTGGCAAAGTAATGTCTCTGCTTTTGAATATGCTATCTAGGTTGGTCATAACTTTCCTTCCAAGGAGTAAGCGTCTTTTAATTTCATGGCTGCAGTCACCATCTGCAGTGATTTTGGAGCCCCCAAAAAATAAAGTCTGACACTGTTTCCACTGTTTCCCCATCTATTTCCCAGGAAGTGATGGGACCGGATGCCATGATCTTAGTTTTCTGAATGTTGAGCTTTAAGCCAACTTTTTCACTCTCCACTTGCACTTTCATCAAGAGGCTTTTGAGTTCCTCTTTACTTTCTGCCATAAGGGTGGTGTCATCTGCATAGCTGAGGTTATTGATATCTCTCCTGGCAATCTTGATTCCAGCTTATGTTTCTTCCAGTCCAGCGTTTCTCATGATGTACTCTGCATAGAAGTTAAATAAGCAGGTTGACAATATACAGCCTTGATGTACTCCTTTTCCTATTTGGAACCAGTCTGTTGTTCCATGTCCAGTTCTAACTGTTGCTTCCTGACCTGCATACAGGTTTCTCAAGAGGCAGGTCAGGTGGTCTGGTATTCCCATCTCTTTCAGAGTTTTCCACAGTTTATTGTGATCCACACAGTCAAAGGCTTTGGCATAGTCAATAAAGCAGAAATAGATGTTTTTCTGGAACTCTCTTGCTTTTTCCATGATCCAGTGGATGTTGGCAATTTGATCTCTGGTTCCTCTGCCCTTTCTAAAACCAGCTTGAACATCAGGAAGTTCACGGTTCACATATTGCTGAAGCCTGGCTTGGAGAATTTTGAGCATTACTTTACTAGCGTGTGAGATGAGTGCAATTGTGTGGTAGTTTGAGCATTCTTTGGCATTGCCTTTCTTTGGGATTGGAATGAAAACTGAGAGAGTCTAATGTGACATAAAAAATATAGTTATTGGAATTAGCCCTGGATTTGAATTCTGGTTTTTATGGACTTCCCTGGTGGCTCAGGCGGTAAAGCGTCTGTCTACAACTCGAGAGACCTGGGTTCGATCCCTGGGTTGGGAAGATTCCCTTGGAGAAGGAAATAGCAATCCACTCCAGTACTATTGCCTGGAAAATCCCATGGACAGAGGAGCCTGGTAGGCTACAGTCCATGGGGTCACAAAGACACGACTGAGGGACTTCGCTTTCACTTTTATGACACTGCTTAAAACCATTGGTGGCTTCCCATTTCATTCAAATTGGAAGGCCTTGCTCCAGTTTACAGGGTCCTATGTATTCTGGCTCCCCTCCTCTCTCATCTCTCTCTAGTCACATTGGCCCCCTGTTTCTCCATCACAGCAAGTGCTCTTGCCTTGGGGACTTTGTGCTTCATGCTCTCTGCTGGAAAGCTTCTCCCCCAGATATTTTCATGGTTTGATCTTTCACTTCCTTTAGGTCTCTCCTCTGTGTCACCTTATCAGACAGGTCATCTTTGACTACCTCCTGTAAACTACTATCTTCTCCCTACCCTGTTATTCTGGCCCTTACCTGATTTTGTTTTTCTTTATAGCACTTACCACTACCTGATACATGCTTATTATCTCTTCTCCTAAAAAGGAAAGCTTCTTGAGAACAATATCTTCTAGAGCACATATCTGTAGAATAGGTATTCTAAATGAAGGAATGAGTTTTGCAACAGCGTGAGCCTCAGTGTACCCACCTGTAATAATGCTTATCTAAGTAGATAAGGGGCTTCCCTGGTGGGACAGAAGGTAAAGAATCTGCCTGCAGTGCGGGAGACCAGGATTCAATCCCTGGGTTGGGAAGATCCCCTGGAGAGGGGAATGGTAACCCACTCCAGTATTCTTGCCTGGAGAATCCCATGGACAGAGGAACCTAGCAGGCTATGGTCCGTGGGGTTGCAAAGAGTTGGACACGACTGAGCAACTAGCACAACAACAGTAAGATAATGCTTATCCAGAGTGAAGGAAAAGCACTCTTCTTCTGTTTCCTCCACTCTCAATACTTCTGACACCAGGTGTGTGGGTTTACCACACACCAGTGGTCAGTTTCTGTGGACTTAAGTGGGGTGTCCTACAATTTAATTCAATTCTGACACTACCTGGAGTTAGCATCAGATTCCACAAATTAAGGGCTTAGTCCCACAAGGCTCCCCCGACCCCACCCCCTTCAGATGCCAATTGTAAGTGTAGGTTCTTATCTGTCTTTCTGACCAGTGAGCTGTATTGGAGGTGTTCCCATGAGCCCCTCTTCAGGTTCAGCTCGTTTGCTAGTCCAGCTCACATAACTCAGGAAAACATTCACTTACTGGTTTATTATAGTGAAAGAAAGTGAAGTCGTTCAGTCGTGTCTGACTCTTTGCGACCCCGTGTACTGTAGCCTGCCAGGCTCCTCTGTCCATGGGATTCTCCAGGCAAGAATACTGGAGTGGGCTGCCATTGCCTTCTCCAGGGGATCTTCCCGACTCAGGGATTGAACCCGGGTCTCCCGCATTGCAGGCAGACGCTTTACCCTCTGACCCACCAGGGACTGGTTTATTATAAAAGGACATAATTCAGGAGCAGCCAGATAGAAGAGATTCCTAGAACAAGGTATGTAGGAAGAGCTCAAAATATCTATACTCTCTATGGGCACTGACACCCTCCCTGCATCTGTGTGTGGTCACCAGTCTGTGCTTGTGTGTGTGTGGTCACTCAGTCGTGTCTGATTCTTTGCGACCCCATGGACTGTGCCAGGCTCCTCTGTCCATGGGATTTCTCAGGCAAGAATGCTGGAGTGGGTTGACATGCCCTCCTCCAGGGGATCTTCCTGACCCAGGGATCGGACCTGTGTCTCTTGAGTCTCCTGCATTGGCAGGTGAGTTCTTTACCACTGAACCACCTGGGGAGTCCACCAATCTGGAAGCTCATCAAATCTAGTTCAAGAATTTATAGAGTTTAATCTGTACTTCCTCTCTCTACCCCCAGTTTCCCTTCTCAGAGGTTGGTGGGTGGAACTGAAATTTCCAACCTGCTAATTACTTGGTCTTTCCGATGACAAACCCTGCCCACCCTAAGGCTGTCAGGGCTTAGGTCACCTCAATAGGTAAACTCTGTATGCTCCAAAGGAGCCCTTTATGAATAACAAAGGACACTCCTATCACTCAGGAAATTCCAAGGCTTTTAGGAACTCTTTGCCAGGAACTGAGGACAAAGACCAAATATACTTTTTATTATACCACATCAACGGAGAAGGCCCTGGCACCCCACTCCAGTACTCTTGCCTGGAAACTCCCATGGATGGAGGAGCCCGCAAGGCTGCAGTCCATGGGGTCACTAAGAGTCGAACACGACTGAGTGACTTCACTTTGACTTTTCACTTTCATGCATTGGAGAAGGAAGTGGCAACCCACTCCAGTGTTCTTGCCTGGAGAATCCCAGGGACAGGGGAGCCTGGTGGGCTGCCGTCTATGGGGTCGCACAGAGTCGGACACAACTGAAGTGACTTAGCAGCAGCATACCACATCAAGTACATAGCCCAGTGTCTGGCACATGGTGAATGCTCTGTAGATGCTAATGTCTGTCCTCTTTCTTAAATTATTTGTTTGGCCAGTCAGTTGATAGCTTTGGTTCTGATTCCCATTAGACTTAGGTAAGAAGGACATTATACATCTTAGTGATGAAAAATGGTTATTTATATCTTACATAATGCTTTTTTAGCAGAATGCAATCTTCTATAGTGCTTTACATTTTCCTGTGGAACCATTAAGCTAAAAAACCCTCACTTAATAGAATAGTTATATTTTAGGAAAGTTTGTCAAAAGGCAACTTTTTAATCATGTGAAACCTATATTTCTGTTATAAAATTGGAGTTATATTTTGCTTAAAAGATGGTCTTAAAATAAGATAAGATCATGATTTGAAGTGTTACACACATATATATTCTTGACTGTGGAAACTTTTGCTTTGTAACACCCATTATGGCGCAGTGATCTGGGCTAAGGATGTTGACCTAAAACAGAAACTGCCAGATATTTCTCCAGCAAAGACAGGTTTATTCAGAGTTACCAGAGAGTTGCAGTTTGGGGTCTGCAATCAGGGCAGGCCAAGTGCAAGCCCCCTCCTAGCAAGGGAAGGGTAAAGAAAGTTGGGAAGAATACAGCAAACCCAGAGTCCAGGGCTTCTCACTGGCTTAGAGGCGTCTTCCTGCTGGGCTCTGCTGTCTGGTAGGTGTGAGAGCTCCCCCTTGGGATCTCCCAACTCTATTTAATTGAGGTTTCCGTTTGTTAATTTTTTGCAGGAGAAATAACTCCTAGACACTGTTAAGGGCTAGGTTGTTCAGTTTCCCTTAGGTGTAGAGTCACTCAGCAATCACCTAGAAGATTTTGGCTAATAATTATTTCTTAACAGACTTAGAAGCTATTAACACATCTGTGTTTCTGTAAGGTACTGGTCCTTACTAAGCTTGCCTTTTTACTACTCTTGGTGACCAAATTAAGGTCAGTATTATGACTGTGACCCCCAAATTTTTTATTTAAGAAGTACCCTATCATAAGGAACAATCAATTTTTAAAATTTAAAATTCTAATAAGTGGTTTCATTTTTATTGGACATTGAAGCCTTGTATATAATCTGTTCCTATAATAGATACAAATTGTTACAGTAAGCATTGGTTTCGTCATCTTCTTCCCCTAAGCCAGTCATTTAGCAGTCTGGTGTTTCACAAGTGGAACTGGATTAAACCTGAGAGGGTAGGAGAGCCCTCACAAAGGAACTGTCTTTTGGCCAGAGGAGCCCTGTACCTATTGTGATATATTATCTCTTGAAGTCCTGGTGAAACTTGGAGATAATTATGTTCCACTGGACACAAAGTACTTTGTTATTGTGTTCTGTATTCCAGTTTCTTGCAATAGAAGACACTTGTGAAGTTTCTCAGTCATGTGCAACTCTTTGCAATCCCATGGACTATAGCCTACCAGGCTCTTCTGTCTGTGGAATTTTCCAGGCAAGAGTACTGGAGTGGGTTGCCATTTCCTTCTCCAGGGGATCTTCCTGACCTGGGGATCGAACCCAGGCCTTCCGGATTGTGGGCAGACGCTTTACCCTCTGAGCCACCAGGGAAGCCCTATAGAAGACAGTGAATGCTTTTAAAATGCAAGCACGCAAACAAACAAAAAACAAACATACAATAAAATTTCAAGCTCACTAAATGAATGAAGCTCCCCCATCTTCTCTGCCAACAGAAAAAGAAAATAGAAAGTAGGACATAGGAAATCAGGGGCTCTATTCCTGTTGTAGAAGTCAGTGAGCGACAAGGGTGTTCAGATTCCCAGCCAGACTATTTCTGACTATCAGTTCCTCCGGAACTCTGCTTTCCTAGTCCAGGACTAGGGCCTTAAACATCTAGGATTCAAATATGACCATTCCTGATCTTAGCACAATATCTTGGTAGAGTAATCTGAACAAAGCCATGTACTATTTGTCTACAGACAGCATAATTAAAAGAACATAGGCATTGGAGTATGATGTCCCTGGGGTTGAATTTTTTGCTCTACTTCTTTTTGTGTGTGTGCTTACATAAGATATTTAACTTCTCTAAATCTGTTTCCTCATCTGCAAAATGAACATACATCTACTTCAGACTGTTGCTATGAAAATGAATAAGATTATGTATACAAAGCTCCTAATATAGTACTTGGCACATAGAAGTGCTCAATTAGTGGTAACTTATTATCAATAATAAATGTACATTGTCTTTCCAAAAATGTTTGCTGTAGAAAATTATTTTGTATTCATGAATTTAAATGTTTATTGTTGTGAATTGATACTTGGTATCAAGGCCATTCCAAAAGAGACAAACATTTTAACCAGTGCCACTGGAAATCTGGTAGAATGTGGAAGTTCTTTGGGAGTGACGAAAACCACCACCTTCTGCTTAGTGGCATAGTTACTCTCTAGGAGAAAGGTAGATCTCACAGGTAGATTTAGAAGAGAATAGTTTAGAAGATCAAGACCAGGGTCTTGATCATAGCATGCTTTCTATTAGTTGTACATTCTTATTCAGGATATGGGGAGAGACCAGTGATCTGAGAATTAGGGTGCTTGTTTTTTTAAAAAATTTTTCTTGGAGTATAATTGATTTACAATGTTGTGTTAGTTTTAGGTGTACAGCACAGTGAATCAGATTTTCCCTTATAGACCATTGCAGGGTATTGAGTAGAGTTCCATGTGCTCTACAATAGGTCCTTATTAGGTATCTACTTTATATATAGTAGTATGTATATATCAATCTCAAGTCTCCCATTTATCCCTTTCCCTCTCCCCACGGTGCTTGTGATGAATGTATTTTTCTTTTTAATAAATTTTTATTTCCTCCTCTCCCCAGCCGCTCAGATAAAGAACTTGATGAGCCAACTAGGAACTAAGCAGGATTCAAGCAAGCTACAGGAAAATCTGTGAGTAGCTTCCTAACAAGTTTGGGATTTGTGAGGGCCTTTTGGGGACACACTTAATGCTCTTGCTGCTTGGCGGCTTAGGTTTCAGGCCTGTGAGGTCAGCACAAGAGGCAGTGGGACATGAGGTCACAGCTGGATCTAGAAGAGGAGCAACAAAATACATTAATGGGTTGTGATCTCCCTTGCCTCTCAGAGTCCTTGGACTCTGCTTTTCTTCCTCCCTTGGACAGCTTAGCAGAACAATTTAGGGAAGTAGAGGGGGAATCCCTACGACTCTTAAACTGCATTCTCCCTACAGGAGCTTCCTTGTTGGCACAGGCCTCCTGATGATCTACAGTGCTTGTCTAATCTGTTGGATTTCCAACTGTATATAATATTAAAGAAGTGTATTCGGAATGGCCCGAGAATAGTGGAATAGATTCTTTTTATTATGTCCTGCTTGACTCTATTTCTGCTGTTAGAAGTTCTAGTTTCCATCTTTAACACTATTTTTGTTTCCTGTCCTAGACATTGGGAAGTGAGAGAATGACTTACTGTTAGTACTTTGAGCTTTTTTGATGGAGACATGAGGTAGCTGTTGGTATGTTAGTACTGTCCATGATGCTCAAGCTTTGGATTGACTCTTTTTGGGGGCTTTTGATTTTTATTTTGTTATTGTTATTTTTTTTGCTGTACCATATGGCTGGTTGGATCTTAGTTCACCAAGCAGGGATTGAACCAGTGCCCTCTTCGGTGGAAGAGGGGACCACTGAACCACCAGGAAATTCCCATTTTTGTTTTTTGGTTTTTTGATTCCCTCTTGGTTTTGACTCTCATGGTTTTTTAAATTTTTTTGGTTTTGCTTTTTTTTTTCCCTTCTATCTTGGAGACCCCTTTGCAGTGAAAAAATATTAGTAATCAGTAGTGTGGTTTCTCTGTCCTCCCTTAAAACCGTTGCAGAAATGGCCAGATAGTAGAAGAAACCATGACTGAAAGGAATCTTTTTTGTATTTCCAGTACCTTTCAATCCCACACATTTTTCCCTCTTTAATTTCCTTTCCCCTCTGCTCCTTACTTTTTTTTTTTTTTTTTTAAACACAGTATAGGGCTTCTTTGTTTTGGAGAAAAGAGCCAGAAAGTCAAGCATAAAGCATAGGTAGGGAGCCAAGGGTAAAGCTGAAAAAGCACCAGCTTTAAGCACAAACGTGGGAGTTGATCTTTGGAGGTTGTTCCCTAGGGTAGAAGCTCTGCTTCTAATGCACATTTCATCCAACCCCCAGGGCGTGGATTCTGTCACTAGTCAGTGGCCTGTGACAGACAGTAACCATGCGGAACTCTTGGGCGAATGAGCGTGAGAATTTTCAGAGAGAGTTCAGCGTGTTAAAACTATTAGATTGAGGTGTGGGGGCAGCTGCTTTTGTATTTCTATCAGAACTGCTGAGAATGCTTTTCTTTTCTCCCCAAAGAATTAAAATACCTAATCAGCAGTTTTCATTGAGGTAGGTTCTTTCTACTCGGTAATGTGAAGACAACTTAAAGTGAGTTTGACTAGGTGGTACTTCTGGAATTCTGTTGTGAACCTGAGCATCTGGGAACATCCTTCAGGTGCCCTTTCATTCCCTGCATCATGAGACACTCTGAGAACAGACTGATGCTAACAGCTCTCAAGAAGTGAGAATATCCTAAAACACATCTTTTCTCTCTTAGGCAACAGTTACAACACTCTACAAATCAGCTTGCCAAGGAAACAAATGAATTACTGAAGGAACTGGGGTCCTTGCCCCTTCCTTTATCTACTTCAGAACAGGTTGGTATTTTCTGGGGTTTTTATTTATTTTGAATAAGAAAAATATTGGTTTTTTTGGAGAGGCGGTATGTGAAACAAACTTGGCCTTCAAACTGAACCTCAGTTTCCTTATCCATAAAATAGATAAGTGTCTACTGTGACAACAGAAAGAATGCAGCTACCAGATCTTGGAAGGTATTAGTAGCTGCTGCGATAATTAGCAATAATATATTAGTAAAATGGGTTTAACTGAAGAAGAATCTCGGTGTTTGCATCTTGTTGGGATTTGATTAGCAGCTTTATGCTTTCTGGCTTGATTCTAGTTTGCTTGTATCCAGTGTCTATAAATTTCAAGCAAATGTCTTTTTTTACTTTGCAGTCACTTTCATGTCACATTTTTGTAGGTTTCCAGTTAAGGAAATGCTCTGAGAAATAGATTTCTCTGCTCAAGTCGTTTTCTTCAGTGGCCATTTAAATCCTTGAGAGACACAGTTTCTGTTGGAATTCATTGTTCCCTTGATTTGCCATGCCTTTCCTTCACTTGTTCTTGAAGTCAAATGTGTTCCCTCCGTCGTAGTTTGACTTTTTAACCTACCGTTCGTGGTCTGCCTCACATCCTATCTCTTCCAGGACAAAAATCTTCTCTATCTTAGACTATTGTGATTTTATTTTGCTTTAGTTTCTATGCCGTTCATGGGAGCACTTAACTTACGTTGTTTTTTATTAGTGAATTCTTTAAATGATGATATTTCATCTCTGATGGCTGTAAAGATGAAGCCTACCACTTCCCCTTCCTGGGTTGTCTGTGAATTGTAATTGTTGGAACATAATATAATTTTAGTGTATTGTGATCGCCATTTAAAAGAAATGAAAGAATAGAAATATCAGAGTGTGTAACCATGTAATTAAGGGAAGTACTGTTACATGAAACTTTTTTGTTTCACACATATGTGTATATACGATGCTAGATCAAGATGTCACATTTTTATTCTGGATCTCCATTAAAAAAGCTTGAAAATCGTCAGTTTAACTCATTCCTGACAAGGCGTTTAATGAAGTATGTGTTCAGTCTTTGGATTCTTGGCATCCCCTCGCACAAAAGACCAGAACCCAAACTAGGTGCTTTGTCATCGCGCTGCAAAGTAGTAACTTTAGCATAGCCGCCCTTTGACTCTGCCTGTGTGCTGTTTGTGTTGGTTGTTTCTCATACTGGACCAGTTCCCCTTGCCATTCATTCTTTCAAATTGTTCCCAAATCAACCCCTTTCCTCTCCCAGCTGTACACATAGGGAATACACTCTTGTAGATAGTTTTAGCAGTAAAAAAAGGGAATCTAAGAGTCTGATGTCAACAGAATGTGCTGTAGTCCACAGGGTCTCAAAGAGTCAGACATGACTGAGCAACTGAACAACAGCAAAGTGTTAAATAGTAGCCTAAGCAACATAGAAAGTTCAATCGCCTTTAAAAAAAAAATCTAATGTATTCCAAAATCAAATAGAAATTATTTTTGGATTATGCATCTTCTTGTTTCCTTCCATTATCTTGGATCATTCAGTTCGGTTCAGTTGCTCAGTCGTGTCCAGCTCTTTGTGACCCTATGGACTGCAGCTTGCCAGGCCTCCCTGTCCATCATCAACATCCAGAGTTTACTGAAACTCATGTCCATTGAGTCAGTAATGCCATCCAACCATCTCATCCTCTGTGGTCCCCTTCTCCCGCCTTCAGTCTCTCCCAGCCTCAGGGTCTTTCCCAGTGAGTCAGCTGTTCGCATCAGGTGGCCAAAGTATTGGAGTTGCAGCTTCAGCATCAGTCCTTCCAATGAATATTCAGGACTGATTTCCTTTAGGATGGACTGGTTGGATCTCCTTGCAGTCCAAGGGACTCTAAAGAGTCTTCTCCAACACCATAGAGCAAAAGAATCAATTCTTCGGCGCTCAGCTTTCTTTATAGTCCAACTCTCACATCCATACATGACCACTGGAAAAACCATAGCCTTGACCAGATGGACCTTTGTTGGCAAAGTTTGGATCATTAAGAACATAAATCCACAGAGGTATTATTTCTGGTGAAATATGAATCCTGGATTCCCTTCCTCCTATTGTGCTGAATATTCTTTTCCTTTTCAGTTGTTTCTTTATCTAATTAATCTTAGCCCTGTCACTCATCTTTTTGCTACTGCACTATCAAAACATACATCGTACTTTCACATTTCTTTCATACTTATGCACTATTATCAGTGATCTTCTAATTGCCAAATCCAGTGGGGTTTTTCTGCGTTTTTATTCATCTCTCTTTGTTTTATTTGATCCTCCTGTTCATCCTGTCTTTACTGAAACTTCCTTTTTCTTCCCATGATTTCCATAGTAAAGACGACAAAATAGTTTTCATGTCTCCCGACTCTGGTGACTCCTTTCTGGTCTTTTGTCTCTCTTACCCCAGGTTGAGTCTCAGCTTCTCTGACTCTGTGTCTTCCTAGAAGTGGGTGTGCCCCAAGGCACAACCAGTGATCCCCTAATTTTGTTATTTTATGCTTTCTCCCCCAGGAGTCTCTTCTACTTTTATGAGCTTCCTGTGACTTTTATGACTGTGGTCCCCAAATCTTTTTCCGTCCCTCGCCCCTGCACCTCTGAGTACTTGGCCCATATCGCTAATTCCTGCTCTGACATCTCCTCTTTGATACGCTAATAAATCCCTTCTGTTTCACCCAAACCCCTCACTAAGCTGACTGACAGTACTTACTGTCATAAAAAAAAGTTTGTGCCTTTTGACCTAATATTTCCACTCATGCAAATGTTCCAAGTTCTAAGGGAAAAAAAACCAGCTATGCACTCTGGAGCCAGGTTTCCTGGATTTAAATTCTACCCCTGCCATTTACTATATGATCCTAGGCAAATTGCTTAACCTCTGTGTGCCTCATTTTCCAGATCTGTCAAATAGGTACTTTAATAGTATAGGTTGATATATGGATTAAATGAGTTATTATATAAAGTAGTTATAACAATATGATATGTGATAAGCACTGTATAAATATTAGCTGTTACAATAGGCCTTACTTTAGCTTTATTTATTTGTAATAGTTAAAAATAGAACAATCTAGAAGGAATGCTTACTAGATCAACTTAATGGAGTATTATGTAGCAAAGCCTTCCTCAGTGATCAATGCAAAGAAATAGAGGAAAACAACAGAATGGGAAAGACTAGAGATCTCTTCAAGAAAATTAGAGATACCAAGGGAACATTTCATGCAAAGATGGGTTCAATAAAGGACAGAAATGGTATGGACCTAACAGAAGCAGAAGATATTAAGAAAAGGTGGCAAGAATACACAGAAGAACTGTACAAAAAAGATCTTCACGACCAAGATAATCACAATGGTGTGATCACTCATCTAGAGCCAGACATCCTGGAATGTGAAGTCAAGTGGGCCTTAGAAAGCATCACTATGAACAAAACTAGTGGAGGTGATGGAATTCAGTTGAGCTATTCCAAATCCTGAAAGATGATGCTGTGAAAGTGCTGCACTCAATATGCCAGCAAATTTGGAAAACTCAGCAGTGGCCACAGGACTGGAAAAGGTCAGTTTTCATTCCAATCCCAAAGAAAGGCAATGCCAAAGAATGCTCAAACTACCACACAATTGCACTCATCTCACATGCTAGTGAAGTAATGCTCAAAATTCTCCAAGCCAGGCTTCAGCAATATGTGAACCGTGAACTTCCTGATGTTCAAGCTGGTTTTAGACAAGTCAGAGGAACCAGAGATCAAATTGCCAACAACCGCTGGATCATGGAAAAAGCAAGAGAGTTCCAGAAAAACATCTATTTCTGCTTTATTGACTATGCCAAAGCCTTTGACTGTGTGGATCACAATAAACTGTGGAAAACTCTGAAAGAGATGGGAATACCAGACCACCTGACCTGCTTCTTGAGAAATCTGTATGCAGGTCAGGAAGCAATAGTTAGAACTGGACATGGAACAACAGACTGGTTCCAAATAGGAAAAGGAGTACATCAAGGCTGTATATTATCACCCTGCTTATTTAACTTCTATGCAGACTACATCATGAGAAACGCTGGACTGGAAGAAACACAAGCTGGAATCAAGATTGCCAGGGTGTATATTATCACCCTGCTTATTTAACTTCTATGCAGACTACATCATGAGAAATGCTGGACTGGAAGAAACACAAGCTCGAATCAAGATTGCCAGGAGAGATATCAATAACCTCAGATATGCAGATGACACCACCCTTATGGCAGAAAGTAAAGAGGAACTCAAAAGCCTCTTGATGAAAGTGCAAGTGGAGAGTGAAAAAGTTGGCTTAAAGCTCAACATTCAGAAAACTAAGATCATGGCATCCGGTCCCATCACTTCCTGGGAAATAGATGGGGAAACAGTGGAAACAGTGTCAGACTTTATTTTTTGGGGCTCCAAAATCACTGCAGATGGTGATTGCAGCCATGAAATTAAAAGACGCTTACTCCTTGGAAGGAAAGTTATGACCAACCTAGATAGCATATTCAAAAGCAGAGACATTACTTTGCCAACAAAGGTTTGTCTAGTCAAGGCTATGGTTTTTCCTGTGGTCATGTATGGATGTGAGAGTTGGACTGTGAAGAAGGCTGAGCACCGAAGAATTGATGCTTTTGAACTGTGGTGTTGGAGAAGACTCTTGAGAGTCCCTTGGACTGCAAGGAGATGCAACCAGTCCATTCTGAAGGAGATCAGCCCTGGGATTTCTTTGGAGGGAATGATGCTGAAGCTGAAACTCCAGTACTTTGGGCACCTCATGTGAAGAGTTGAGTCATTGGAGAAGACTCTGATGCTGGGAGGGATTGGGGGCAGGAGGAGAAGGGGACGACAGAGGATGAGATGGCTGGATGGCATCACTCACTCGATGGACGTGAGTCTGAGTGATCTCCGGGAGTTGGTGATGGAGAGGGAGGCCTGGCATGCTGCGATTCATGGGGTCGCAAAGAGTCGGACACGACTGAGTGACTGAACTGAACTGATGTAGCAAAGACCAAATTGTGAAGAGTATGTTAACATGGAAAATGTTTATGATATACTTAAAAGATAATATTTTTGGATAGTGAGAGGGAATGATGTTTTTTCCCCTCTCTTATTTAATGTTTATGTAAAAATTAAAACCTCAGGAATGGGATAAAAAGTCCCTCATCTAAATTTGCTTTCAGTGTTAACCATCTCTCTCCCAGGTGTGAAATGTGAGTCATCCTTTGACTTTATTCTCCTTTCCCCACAGCCAGTCGCATGTTTTTTAGACTCATTTCTTTGTGTTCTCATTATTGATACCATGTCTTCCTAACCCTAAACCTTGATTATTGTGGTCATCTTTTTGACTTATTTCATTTTCCCATTCCATTGTGTTCACCATCGTGGACTCATCTTTCTAAGTTATCATTTTGTACACATCATGTTCCGCTCATAGAAATCTTCATTGCTCTTTGTTATTTAGAGGTTGAATCCCAAACTCATTAGCTTGGCATTTAAAACCTGCAGCGGCTGGGCTTCCTTGGTGGTCCAGTGTTTAAGAGTCTGCCTGCCAATGCAGAGGACACGGGTTCAGTCCCTCATCTGGGAAGATCCTGCATGCCACAGAGCAACTAAGTCTGTGAGCCACAAATACCGAGCCTGTGTTCCGCAATGAGAGAAGTCACTGCATTGAGAAGCCTTCACACTGCAGCAAAGAGTAACCCCCGCTCTAGAGAAGGCCTGTGTGAAGCAGCAAAGACTTGGACAGCCAAAAATAAATTTAAAAAATAAAATAAAACCTGCTGTGGGGACTTCCCTGGTGGTCCAGTGGCCAAGACTCCGCCCTCCCAATGCAGGGGGCCCAAGTTCGATCCTTAGGAAACTAGATCCTGCGTGCCACACCTAATAGTTCACATGCCACGACTAAAAACTCCACAGGCCACAACTAAAGAACCCGCATGCCTCAGTGCATGCGTGGTAAGTCGCTCCATCATATCTGACTCTTTGTGACCCTATGCACTGTAGACTGCCAGGCTTCTCTGTTCATGGGATTCTCCAGGCAAGAATATGGAGTGGATTGTTGTGCCCTACTCCAGGGGATCTTCCAGACTAGGAGTGGAACCCCATCTCTTAGTCTCCTGGGTTGGCACGCGAGTTCTTTATCACTAGCGCCACCTGGGAAGCCCTGCATGCCACAATGAAAATCAAAAATCCTGCGTGTGCCACTAAGACCCAGTATGGCCAAGTAAGCAAATCTTTAAAAGATAAAAATAAAACCTGCCGTGGCCAGCCCCTTCCCTATTTTTTCAGTTTTATCTTTTAGCTATTCTCATGAAAAAAACCTTTGGTTCCAGTCAAACTACCTTTTTATAAATCCTCTGCAAATTTCTGCCAGCATACCTTTGCTCGCACAGTTACCTTGCATGGCTTTGCCTTTCGCCTTCTCTCTACCATTCATGCCTTACTCTTCCCTAAGTGTCCACCACCTCTTGAGGCCTTGACCACTTGGATTCTTACTGATTATACTTGCCTCTGTATAACCTGTAGTACCAATTGACTACAGCAGGTGCTCTCAGGATGTGCTTTTTGAGACATAGTATCAGTCAGCTAAGTAAACATAGCCTGTAACTCTGCAGAATAAGTTTTAGGTTCTCAAAGATTTTGAACCTCACTATAGTGTGAAGGCAAATGATTCTATGGTGTTCAGGTAAGCTGTGAACTAACTATAGATGAATACAGTTTTTAACATGTTGGCAAGGAAACAGTCTCTATTTGAGTCCAGTCTAAATCCATAGGTGTTTATTCTGCTTTTAGATTCTCCTGGGAACCAAAATTCTGAACTGTGGTTCCCTCTGAGATTCCCTTACAAGGTAAAAGACACCTAGTTCACAGGTTTGTCAGAATGAAAGAAGGAAAACTCTGACTTGGCCTTTAGTATTAACTAGAGATTTGAGTTAGAAAAGAGCAAGTTCATTCATTTAAGGAAGAGCCTATTTCATAGTTCTTTTCCTAGTTGGGAATTTTTAGGGGGTGTACTTTTGCTTTTAAAGGGAATTAAAACCAAATGATTCTGGGTTAGTATGAAATTTTAAGTTCTTGTTTAATTTCCCAGCGCCAGCAGAAACTTCAGAAGGAACGTCTCATGAATGACTTCTCTGCAGCCTTAAACAGTTTCCAGGCTGTGCAGAGAAGGGTGTCTGAAAAGGAGAAGGAGAGCATTGCCCGAGCAAGAGCTGGATCTCGTCTTTCTGTGAGTTTATTTCCAAAAGAAGACCTCTGTAAATTTCAGGATGTTCTTTCCTAAGTTTAAAAAAAAAATTTTGACCATTTGTCTTTACTTTCTATCCCTCCA
This sequence comes from Bos grunniens, assembly GCF_055505025.1. Taxonomy (NCBI): domain Eukaryota; kingdom Metazoa; phylum Chordata; class Mammalia; order Artiodactyla; family Bovidae; genus Bos; species Bos grunniens. The sequence goes on from NC_141166.1 coordinate 11,463,331, forward strand.
AATAATAAACATGGACATTAGCTGCTATGAAAATGTCAGATTGGTATAACCTTTGTTAAAAAAGTGTATATACGGTCAAAGACTGGAAAGGAGTATGCACAAAGATTTACAAAAATGACAGGTAGAATTATGTGTAATTTTCTTTTTCCTTTCTCATTGTCATATTGATCTTATGTTAAAAGCTTTTTAAAAAGAAAGGATAAATCCGTTTCCTAGAATGTAGCAGGCTAGGTTATTTGGACTAGCCTTCTCTTTGAAAAGAATTAACAGATACTAGATTTTAACAACCCAACATCTCAAAAATATTGAAGAGCCATGAAAATATTAAGATCAAAGCCTAAGAGAAGGTGTGAACCCATAGAGATAAGCAGAGCACTGAAAAAAACTACTTTTCCACTGAGTACATTTACTGAGGGCAAACGTGAATTCAGTTTTGATGTCCTTATGGCATGAAGTCAAAGTAATGGGTCCATGCAAGGTGGATATTGTAAAAGAAGGTGCTGCTCAAATTAAACTGGGCCCTAAAAGAAATGAAAAGTAAGCCTTCCTTTCCCCTAGCAGACTGCTAAAAAGATTGCGTTAGCACTGAGGACGGCAAGAGGGAGGGGAAATCCAGACAGTAAATTGTACCACAGAGTAACCTTCAGGCAGATTTGCTGTCCAAATTCATACCACCTGAATGGTCCAAAGGCCTGAAGCTTCCAGTAGTCGTGGTCTGGTCGAGTACCTTCGTGCCAGACAAAATCATCTCTGTTCAGACACCTTTATTCTAGCCCCCAAAGAATACCGGCAAATAATTTCTGCAGTGTAGTGCACAGCCCAGGGTACACAAAGGATGAAATGTAACAGGGACTTTCCTTCCACCAGTGGTAGTGAGTTGAAACAACCACTGGAAAACATTTGACTGTAACTTCAGAACTCCTTATGACCCAGCCGTTCTACCCCAGAGAACTCTGTATGTTTGTACCAGGATATAAGTACAGGAGTGTTCATAGCAACATTATTTGTAGTAGTCAAAAATCAGAAACACTCCAATGTCAATTAACAATAGAAGAGATAAATATGTGGTGGTACTATAATATATTACAACAGGGAAAATGAACCATAGTTATATTTACATCAGGGATGGATCTGGCGTGATCTAATGTGATCCAATCAAAGCATGAAAGAATACAAACAGTATAATTCCATTCATGTAAAATTCAAAATCAGATACAATATTAAATATTGATATGTATCAGTATTTTAAAAATACAAGAAAATGGTGGCCAAAAAGCCAGGATAATGGTGACTATGGAGGAGAGGGAGGTGGTGGTTATTGGAGAAGGGCACAGAGGTAGGCTTTAGGACACTAGCAGTGTTTCGTTTCTTGATCTGGGGAGAGAGGGAAAACTAATAATAATTTTAAAAACCCCACTGTATTCCTCTGGGTGGGTATAATTTTGAAATTGTCTTTATTTTGCTTTTTGATTACTGTTATCATAAAAAAAGGGAAGGTTTTTTTTAAAAATAGATTGCTCTTTTAACTTTTTTTCTTGGTTGTTAAATTACAAAAATAATGTATCATTAGACTGATTTTTGAAGTCACTTTGTCACTTTAGAACCTGATATGCTTTAAAGGTCTATTTTTTTAAAAAAATCTTTACAAGTTCTGAAAATTTGTTTGCTTGCATGTTTTCAATTCTTCCTCTTAATCCACCTATCTCCAAATTTTAAAATAAGTTATCACTGTTATTAATTTTTATTCCTTTCTCTTACCATGTTCTCTCCATCCTACTTAGTATAGTTTTGATTCTGAACCCAAAGTGGAGTGCAGATTGGCTTTTGACTACTTCACACCTATTTCTCAGTCAAGACAGATTGCCAGAGCCCTGTGTCATCTTATAGATCCTATCAGAGCCAAAGGATGTTGCTTCTTCATACTGTAGCTAAAGGAGGCCATTGTGTGTATGTGAGTGTGTGTGTCTGTGTCTGTGACATGTTTGTGAATAACAGCAGCAATGATGCCATCTACTTTCTAGGCGGAGGAGAGGCAGAGAGAGGAACAGCTCGTCTCCTTTGACAGGTAAAGGAATTATTCTAAGGTAGATAGTTGAGATGGGATTTTATACTTTATACTTACTTTCAATTTTAAAAATGAGTGAGAAAAAAGGAGGAAAAATAAAGGGACCCCGGGGTCAGTTCAGTTCAGTCGCTCAGTCGTGTCTGACTCTTTTGCGACCTGATGGACTGCAGCACGCCTGGCTTCCCTGTCCATTACCAACTCCCGGAGCTTGCTCAGACTCATGTCCATCGAGTTGATGATGCCATCCAACCATCTCATCCTCTGTCGTCCCCTTCTCCTCCTGCCTTCAATCTTTCCCAGCATCAGGGTCTTTTGCAGTGAGTCAGTTCTTCGCATCAGATGGCCAAAGTATTGGAGCTTCAGCTTCAGCATCAGTCCTTCCAATGAATATTCAGGACTGATTTCCTTTAAGATTGACTGGTTTGATCTCCTTGCAGTTCAAGGGACTCTCAAGAGCCCTGGGGTAGGTAATTTATAATCCATCAAATTAAAAAAGTCAAAACAGTGGGCTTTTCCATGATCTTTGAATTATGAAAGGGATAATTTCAAAGTGAATAAAAAATTTTCAAGAAATCTCTGATGTCTGTGTGTTGAGGAGAGGGTTTGGCTCAAGAGGAATAAATAGAGACCCCCAAAACCTACAATTTAGGAGGGCTGAAATTTTACCTGTAATTCAGATATAAGTTCTTCAAAGTTCCTGGGTTTCTGTTTACTCATCGCTAAAATGGAGGCAACCCTGGAAAAAGCAAATGATTTTTTATCTACAAGACATCTCCTTTCTCCTCCAAACTGAATTAATTAATTCCATAGAAATGTATTGATGGTATTAGTTCAGAACATAAAGTATTTTGTCACAGGTATGCATCTGTCTTGCTGTCACTATACTGTGAGCACCTCAGAGGCCTGGAGTGCTCTCTCACTCAGTTTTGTATCTCCAGCACATGGAGAAAATTCTCTAAGTATTGTGGAGATGGCATGTGATTTATGTGTACTACTGGAAAGGTGCTTAATACTGAATTTTCAAAGTGCATGTCTCGTAAGTCATATGCCTTTCTTCTAAATATGGTACCAGAAAAGAAGAGTTGTAACATTTCATTAGCTTTTTCATTTTGGTTTTCTGTTATGAGACATTTAACAGCCTCAAAGAAATCCTTGAAAACCAGGAGATATGATTCTGTCAGACTAATTGGTGAGGCACTGACAGGTCACTTAACCTGCTCTTCTCTACCCATTTAGTACCTGAGATGGCAACACATTTTGCACTTTGAGAGTGCCCTGGGAGAGAATGGGCCAGAGATTTCAAATCTCTGCCCGCTTCTTGTCTAGCAAGATTATAGAGTATATCCCTGAATGGAAACAGCAAGGAGTCCCATCCCTTGTAATTCTGCCTCCTCTTAGTTTTGCCCATGAAAGTTGAGACTTGGTTTTCTTGGTGTTACCAGTTCTTTCCCTCTGGATGTGAAGAATGTAACCCCTAGGGACTTGTATTGTTACCAGAGGACTTGGAGGCCTGGTACTGTCTTTGGACAGGCTCTGCTGACTCTAGAGATGATATGTCTTAGGTCCACCTTTGCGGGGAGGAATCAGCCCATGTGCTTGTCTCCCTGCAGCCATGAGGAGTGGAACCAGATGCAGAGACAGGAGGATGAGGTGGCCATCACCGAACAGGACCTGGAGCTTATTAAGGAGAGGGAGACGGCAATTCGGCAGCTGGAGGTGAGGGCCAGGTCATGTTTTTTGTTTGACTCAGTGTATCTGCAATCTGGTTTTTCTCTCAGTGATTATGAGAAAGGATGAAATGAGTTGTACAGTTTGCATATTATGTCTCAGTGTAATCATGGTGAATTTGAACTACTCTTACGATCGTGTCAGGATTCCCTGGTACCTCAGCTGGTAAAGAATCCACCTGCAATGTAGGAGACCCTGGTTTGATTCCTGGGTCGGGAAGATCCGCTGGAGAAGGGATAGGCTACCCATTCCAGTACTCTTGGGCTTCGCTGGTGGCTCAGCTGGTAAAGAATCCGTCTGCAATGCGGGAGACCTAGGTTCAATCCCTGGGTTGGGAAGATCCCCTTGGAGAAGAAGGGAACGGCTACCCATTCTAGTATTCTGCCCTGGAGAATTCAGGCCACAAAGAGGATTCAGGGTCATAAAGAGTCGGACATGACTGAGCAACTTTCACACTTCACTAGGATGGTATTGGTCATGGTGCCTGAGGATACCTGGACCCCCTCCTCAGTCACCATATTTTATATGGTCTCCATGGGAATACCCATAGAGAACAGAGCAAGGCCAACAAATATTTTATTAAGACATTGTCCCCAAACCTCAATGCCAATCTCTAGGTTCGGTGGGCCTCTACGAAGAGCCCTTTGCTTAGTCTGAATAACCCAGAATAAAGACAGGCCAACAAATTTCCTCCATTTTTGTGCATCCGAAAGTCCAGTCCCAAATTGTGGGTATCCCATCAGTGCGTCAGAGAAACGGAACAATTTTTGAGGTGAGGGTTGAGAGAGAGGTCTCAAGGCCTTTCTTACCTGAGTTTCCAACTTTAATTTTTTGCATGATGACCAGTAAAATATCCTTAAACATGAGTACTTTTCTCCATGGAGATGGAAGACTGCCATCTTGGGGGCAGTGTGGGGAGGAGGATTGTAGAGAGGAGAAACTTTGATCTCCTCCTTGACCTTCGTCTGTGGCAGTGGTTCTGAACCTGACTGCACTTTTAGAATCACTTGGAGATTTTTTTTTTTTAATGCCCCAGCTCTTCTCATCCACCCACCAATTACTAGTTTGAACTGCGTGTGATTTTCTAATTTTTTTGTAGGTTAAAAATAGACAAACATCCACAGGAAGCCCTGGGTGAGGCCATTTTTTATCTTACAAACTTCCCAGGTAATTACAAAGTGCAGTCAAGGTTGAGATACACTGCCCTAGAGCCCTCTGTTTTTTTATTCTTGATACTTCTTTTTTTTTTTAGTTTATTTTTTTTATTGAAGAAAGTGAAAGTAAAGTCACTCAGTCGTGTCCGACTCTTTGCGACCCCGTGGACTATAGCCCACCAGGCTCCTCCGTCCATGGGATTCTCCAGGCATGAATACTGGAGTGGGTTGCCATTTCCTACTCCAGGGGATCTTCCCAACCTAGGGATCGAACACATATCTCCTTTGTCTCCTGCATTACGGGTGGATTCTTTACCGGCTGAGCCATCAGGGAAAGCCTGAAGTTTGACTTCAAAGATGTCATGTATTTTCTTTTTCATCTATTGCTACTAATCATCTAATTGATTCTTTAACATGAGAAATCCCATCCAGCCGAGAGTAGAATGAGATGCGTGGAGCTGAGGAGAGGAGTGTCATGGGCACTTCACATTCAACAGAATCAAGGTCTAATTCCTTAGCCGTTGCACTTTCGTGTCCAGTCATTTCCTGCATCTAACATGCAAACCCTGCTCTAACAGTGCAGCAACACACTCTGGTGTGTTTCTCTTCTGCTCCCACTCTATCCTTCCCACACTCTGGTCACCAAATATGTGTTTTTTCCCCCACATCAGGCAATTCTGCCACATTATCACGATGTGCTACAGTGCAACTTAGTTCTAATACTGTCTTCCTGGAGTTAGCCTCAGATCCCACAGATTGAAAGTTCAGTCCCACAAGACTGACCCCCTTTCCGAGACTTCAGGTGCCAGTCGCAAATCCAGGTTGTCACCTGTGCTTCTGACCAGCAGGTTGGAAATTGGAAGTTCTCACGACCCCTTCCTTGGGTTTGATTAATTAGCTGGAGCAGCTCACAGAACTCAAGAAAACAGTTTACTCATTAGGTTACTGGTTTATTATAAAAGGATACAGCTCAGGAAGAGCCAGACGGAAGAGATACATAGGGCAAAGTATGTGGCCAGGGGTACATGGCTTCCATGGGGCTTCCCCAGTGGCTCAGTGGCGAAGAATCTGCCTGCAGTGCAGGAGATTCAGGAGACGCGGGTTCGATCCCTGGGTCAGGAAGATCCCCTGGAGGAGGACATGGCAACCCACTCCAGTATTCTTGCCTGGAGAATCCCATGGACAGAGGAGCCTGGTGGGCTATAGTCCATGGGGTCACAAAGAATCAGACACGACTGAAGTGACTGAGCACACACATGTGCATGGCTTCCATGCCCTCTCCAGGCCCACTACACTCCCCATATCTCCATGTGTTCACTAACCAAGACGCTCTCTGAACTTCTGGTTACATAAGCATGATTGATTAAATAATTGGCCTTTGGTGATTGATCTAACCTTGAGCCCTCCTCCCCTCCCCAGAGGTTGGAATTGGGGCTGAAAGTTCCAACCAACTAAACACCAGGTTGGTTCCCAGGCAAATAGCCCCCATCCTTAGGGGTTTTCCAAAAGCCAAGCTATTAACATAAACTCAGGAGTGGTTGAAAGGGTTTGTTTTGAATAAAAAAGGACATCTTTATCTCTTTTATCAGTTAGAAAAAAATTTTAGGAGCTCAGTGCTGGGATTGGGACAAAGATCAAATATATATTTCTTATATCATAATATCACACCCATGTTATAGCCAAACTGGGCTGTTTGTTCTTTAACCAAGTTACCTTTCTATGTAAATGGCTTCTTAAGTCCTGCCTCTTCTGCCGTAGTCTTCCTTCTCTGCTTGAGGTAAATGCTATACCATTTATTAGTCATTTACCATATAATACCCTTTCTTCTTATCTTATTATATACTGATCCCTCCACCCCACCTCCACCCGCAGATAACTATTATTAAGCCCTTTTATACTGACAGCAACTAGCCAACTGTCCTAACTATAGTAGACTCTTAACAAGTAACTGAGGTGCTGGCTAGAACTGTTCTTGCCAAGTTGTGATCAGGAAGTCATTGCTTTGAAGGTATCTTTTTTTTAATTGTAGCATCTGAGAGGCAGCGAATTGCTTATTGAAAGAGTGTGGGCTTTAGGAATATCATCCTGGCTGCAGTGCTTAGTTTCCTCACTGATGAGTTGTATGACTAGACAAGTTACATAACCTCTCTGAGCCTCATTATCCTCAAAGAAGACACGAACTTCATAGAGTTACTGAATGATTAATTCAAACATCGTGAACTTTTAAAAAGATTATTTATTTATTTACTTGTGACTGTGCTGGGTCTTTATTGCTACCCGAGGGCTTTCTCTAGGTGCAGAGAGCTGGGGCTGTTCTTTGTTGTGGTGCGCAGGCTTCTCATTGTGGTGGCTTCTCTTGTTGCAGAGCACAGGCTCTAGAGTGCAGGCCAAGGATCAGACGTGTGTCCCCTGCCTTGGCAGATGGAGTCTTTATCACTGGACCACCAGGGAAGCCCATCACGAACTTTTAATTCTCAGTTTTGCCACATGCTAGCTGTGAGACCTTAGGACAAGTCATTAAACCTCTTTGAGCCTTCACTTTCCTCTTCTATAGAATGGAGATAATACATGTCTTATTGGTTGTCATGAGGACCAGTTACGCACACACGCTAAGTCACTTCAGTTGTGTCCGACTCTGTGCGACTCCATGGACAGCAGCCCACCAGGCTCCTCTGTCCACAGGATTCTCCAGGCAAGAATCCTGGAGTGGGTTGCCATTTCCTTCTCCAAAAGACCAGTTAAGTAATAGTTACTAATAGCTAACACTTACGAAGTGGTTATTGCATAGTTCTAAGAATTTTTTATTTAGTACTTCTGAAAACCCTATGAGATGGGTACTGTAATTGTCCACATTTTAGTAGGGAGGTCCAAAGAAGTTCTTAATTTAAGGTTGAACAAGACTGTGGAGGGTTAACAGTCCTCTGTAACTGATAGGCTCCAAGAGACTGTACTTCTAATTACCTACCTGGCATAGTACTCTGCATACAGAAGTCACTTAGTAAGTGTTAATAATTACTTTATTTTCATTTTCTGTTTATAGAGAAAGCATGATTTATAAGCTTTAAAAACACACGTGTTATGTTAATAGCCAGAACTTTAGGTAAGTAGAGGAAATGAATCTTCCAACATGTTACTTAATGTTGGTTAATTTTTTTGTGTGTGTGTTCCTTAGGCTGATATTTTGGATGTCAATCAGATATTTAAAGATTTGGCCATGATGATCCACGACCAAGGTGATCTCATTGGTATGTATTATTGATACCTTTAACATAAAGGTGAGTGGATAGTTTTTGTATGCAAAGAAGTCAGTAAGCTGTGTCTTAGAAATCTAGGAATACCATTCAAAAAATCACTAAATTCATTTTCTTAGAGATTTTCTTACATTGTCAAATGTGGAAGTTAAAATGAAGCTTCCATGAATAGTCCATTCACTTGCCATAGCCTCATGGTAAGTCTTTGGCTGTTTAGGGAAATAGCTGTCAGCTTCTCAGTTTTTATCTGCAGAAACTTGCACAACTATGGGATTCGAAACCCTTTTTTAAAAAAACTTTTTATTTGGAAATAATTTCAAGTTCACAGAAAGTTGCAAAAATGAAAATAACAAGGAACTCCTTTATAAGCTTTACTTAGATTTACATCTTATTAACATTCTACCCCATTTGCTTTTTATTTGCACTCTATATATTTACCTGATTTTTTTCTGAACTGTTTGTGGATGATTTGCATACTTCATAACCCTCTACCTCTAAATAATTCTTCAGTGTTTATTTCCAAAGAAGAGGGCTGTTCTCTTATGGGGCTGGTAACTTTTGATCTCATGGCTGGATAGTTGGAGTGATGGTTGTTAACAGGACCCTTAGCATCAGAATTCTCTTCAGTTTGCAGTCTTGAAACATCCGACTGTGCTAAAACATCCACTGCCCTTCTTTTTTGCAGACAGCATAGAAGCCAACGTGGAAAGCTCAGAGGTGCATGTAGAAAGAGCCACTGACCAGCTACAGCGAGCTGCTTACTATCAGGTAAAAGCAGGTACAAAAGAAAATCCCTCTGTGCTGTAGTCTCTAGGGGCCGTCGGAGTCACCGACACTGAGCAGCTGCAGCCGTTTGTTCAGTCTTAAGCTGGAGGCAGGTAGTCATAATTGCCATCGCAGCTCCATTTTTAGTATTTTCCTTTGCAGAGATCTACAAAAAAGGCATCAAACTTTGAATAAACTGACATAGAAGCCTCTTAGCTACAAAGGTATCCCCATAAGCTAGCATGATACCTAGTTTGGGGTAAGGCTAATTTTCTAACCTACACAGCTGAAATTTGTTTCAGTTAGGATAGTAATAGTTACAAAGTAGGACTTTGCAGATAATGTATGTTGACTGTTGCCACAGAAAATGGACAGAGACTCAACTTGGACTGCTGTTTATGTATGACTTAATTGGGGCTTATCATATGGGGGTTATTTTGCTGTGAACACCTAGGGGTTAATTGTTCTACTTTCTGTAAAGTGGTATTTTTCTACATATTATTTGAAACTCTGGTTTTACAAACTTTATCCGGGTCTTCACCTCAGTTTACACATGTTGTGAATGAGGTCCTTCTCATTTCTCCTCAATCTGGTGTTGCATGGCTTTTTAGAAACAAATAGCATTTAGTCATTTACCATGTTCCTAAGACAATTTTATTTCCCCGGGACTGTTCTTAAAGAAATTGTATTTAACAATAGTTTCCTTTTAAAAAGTGAGTGATGACTTTAATATCCAACAGTAAAGAACAGTCAAGTAAATTATATACATCCACTTCATGTTATTTTATGTGGGAAGTAAAAGAGATGTTTATGAAGAGTTTATAATGTCACAAATTTTATTCTAAAATATTGAGTGAGAAAACCATCAGACATGATACAGTATGGTCCCAATTATTTCAGATAAATGTGCCTGGATAAAAGATCAGAAGGAAATACAATTAAAATGTCAGCTGTTTTATCTGTGGGTAATTATTTTCTCTTCTCCTTGTCTGTTTTTTACAGTGAACATAAAATTTTATAATAGGTATAAAACCTTTATTCAAATACACATGTACAAATAACTTATTTTATAGCAAATAACACCTTGCAACATAGATATAAACAGTGCCTTTGCAAATTGTATTTGGGAGCATTGAATGAGGACTTGCACTGCTGTCTAGCACTGGTACCTTGAGATTTTTGAGAAGGTGTCTGCATAATCATACACAGAGTTTAATTTTGCATTACCAGGAGGCCGATTGATGAAGCACTCTTGGAGTCTTATAAACATTTTTTACTTGTTTCATGAGTGTCTTCTTTACATATTTCTCTCCTCAGAAAAAATCTCGCAAGAAGATCTGTATCCTGGTGCTTGTCCTGTCAGTGATTATTGTAATCTTTGGATTTATTTTGTGGCTAGTTAATAAATGAAGTGATTGCTTCCAGCCTTCTCCCGCTGAGCTGTTTCAAGGGCAAGTGCTTGTTGGAGTCTTGCCAGAACAAACTGATCATAAGAAAAGAGAATACACCAGAATGTCTTGTAATAATTTAGTTAGAAACTAACTACTAACTAGTCCTTGGAATTAGTGACCTATGGAGACAGTATTTATCAATTTGTGTATACATTTTATTGATTTCTCAAATTAAGAATTAATTTATGTGGATTTTCTTTTCTCTTGTATTCTGATTGCTCATCATCCCAAGTGTTTACTTAAAATTCCATTCTAGATATTCTTGTTTTGGTAGGATAACACTACAGTCTTGTAATATTGTCTTTTTATGTATATACAAGATTTACCTTTTTACTAGCAACTGAGATAGAATTACTTTCGGTCACCTAGCACATTGGAGTTTGTCAGAAACTGTATAATAAGCCAGCAATTTTTATTATTTAACATTTTAATTTGAATTTCTAAGAAGCCTGTTCCCTATATGCTTTGAAAAATTTTGGCGATGTATTTAACTAGAGAGTAAAAAATTGCACATGTGATCCAGATTAAATGAGAAGTAATGATTTGAGCTGGCCAGCTATTGGGGATATGTGTTAATCTGGGTTTAAAGTTTATTACTTGTTAGTATCATTGACTGCAGTTCATCCATATATACGCTAAACCATCTTGTCCCCTTTTGAAGAGGTTAATTTAATTAACATTATGATGCTCTGTGGCGTTCCTCTCCCACCTGTCTGTATAGAATGGGAGAAGTAGACAAAGCATGCTTTTGGAAAGCAAATAGGAATTGTTTGGAATGATTTAATCTTTTGTTGTTGTTGCTCAGTTGTGGTTGTACATTCCTGGTAAATGATGACTGTTGCCATCAAAAGGCTGCCCCCTACCCTAATAAGGTTTGCTGGGCATTTGGTGGCAGGGAAATTTTAAAAGCTAGACTGAAGTTGGTTTAAAATTTAGTCCTGTGAACTGGCAAGAAAGCAAAGAAAAGGTTCTTTTTTTGTAAATAATATTGGTTTGGAATAGTGATGTTAGAATTACCCTAATTTATGAACAAGAGGTTAATCTCTCCATGCATAGTTTTAGACCAAAAAAAATGTTTCAATAAAAGATTGCTGTCTTGTAATATAAATGTTGTCCACTCCCCTTTTTCACAGGTCCAGGGAAGTTACAGGGGAAGTAATTTTTTTAGGTTCTCAATAAATGTGAATTGGGCCAACAATTTCAGTTCATCCTTTAGTGAATTAGAGGATTTGGCTGGGTATATTTATATTTACTTCTTCCATTCCTTTTAATGTTACTTAATCTTCTTTTCCTAAAATAATGTGAACAGCAGGGAAACAAGGGCTAAATACTTAAGTTTCTTTGCACTCTTGCATCATTTCACCCTTATAATACAAATAAACATTTTAAAAGCTTCTATTATAAGTTTCTATGCGTTAACATCCTAATGCAGTAGATATCGGATGATGTGCTGTCCAGAGAAAAACTGAGACCTGCAAGAAAACTGGAGATCAGGTGAGGATTGGTTTGGGGGTGGAAGAGGCCCTTTCCTTGAAGAACAGAATAGAGCTGTTGGGGTGTCACAGAGGCCTAGGCAGCAGCTTCGGAGCTAATTCATTGGTTCTACAATCACTGCCCCTTCAGCTCTAAATTATACTTGGACCTGAATACATCATTTATAACACTCCGGGCAAGAAAAAAAAAGGCTTGATTGTAAAAAACAAAACACTTTTCAGTTTGGGTTAAATGAAGCCACCATAGTTCTGTTCTATAATACTATGTAATCCCATGGTGGTGTGGTAATAGTAATCATGGGTCTCAAATATGACCTTGGCCTAGAATTGCAATGGCCTGGAACTTGCCACCAAGAGGTTCTGCTAAATGGGCCTAACAAACCTGTCCACAGAATCATCCTTATCTGTGCTTCATCCACCTTGAGGGCACCATGGTTTAGGGCAGTGATGTTCTTAACTATGTCTTCACATTAGAAACAAAAAAATACTGATATTTCAGTACCCCTGCCACAAGATTCTAATTTAGTTAGCGGGGGTTATAGCTTGGATATAGGGGCTTTTAAAGCTCCAGATAATTCTCAGATATAACCATGGTTGAAAACCATTGGTTTGGAGGTCAAAAACTAGACTGGGGTACAGAAGGCCTGGAGAATCTTAATTCTCTCGTTTACTCACTATAGATATTTGAACAAGTTACTTAACCCATAGGCCCCAAGTGTCCTCAGTTGCTCTTTTATAGCTTTAAATTCTCTGATTATAAGGATCACAAGGGTTTAGTCTGAACATACAAATTCTGTTTGTGTCTGTATTCCTTTCCTTTTCTCTTTCTCCCTTTCTCCTTTCTTTATGGAAAGTTTTCTCTTCAAGTGAATTAAAACTGTAGTGCTGTAGTATAGGGTAGAGTAGAAGTGTCATGCGGGCCACTTCCTCTGTGAATATTCGAGAACAAGAACTTGTTAGCTGCTAGATCTGTGCTCCCTGAACAGGTTTTGTTTTGTTAAGGAGTGGAGATACACTCCCTTGTACCACTAGCAAAAATATCAAAATGAAATTATGCTTCAGTCAGTGCACATTAAAACACCTTGAGCCTTCTCCCTTCAGTTTTTTTTTTTTTTTTTTTTCCCCCTTCTTCTGTTCAGAGGCAGTTCTCAGTCATGGAAATGAAACTTACTTTTGGTCACTAAATGCAGACCAGAACCCAACTCAGTGTTAGATAGAACTCAATTTCTAGGAGTAGGAATCACCTGCTTCCTCCCTGCTTTTCTAAGCATGTTTAGGGTATCCCAAGGTTTCAAAGAATTTTTCAGTATTGCTTTCCAGCACTATGAATTACAACTACTTCAGAATCTCCATCTTGCCAGGGAATAGCTTGAAAGATTTTGATTCTAACCCTTGATCTGCTTTTAGGTCAACTGAGGAGTTCATTTGAATCCTTATCCAAAATGAAATTTGATTGACAAAATAGTACTTAATTTTTAAAAGAGATAAAGTTGGATAGGACTCTGATAATGTGGGACTCTGATTGAGGACCAAATTTTTACAGTCCATGGAGAAATGAGAAAAATAATGTTAGTAGGCTTTTTAAAGTGCCATCTTTGAGCTAATGGCATCACTTTTTAAAAAGATTATGAAAATGAAAAGGTGGTGATGTTAGGTCACAGTCTTCATTTAAAAATCTTAGTTGGCAAAATAAAAGTTGATGCTGCTGTAGTATTTTCTTTTTCTCCTAGTCCATGACGTCTCTAATGTCTGAATCACTCATCTAGACTAGCCCCATCGCTTTACAGCTGAAGAAGCTGAGGCCAAGGATGGTGGTCTGCTGTAGGAATTTAAAGGCTCGTGGAAGTGCTCTCCTTGGTCATTTGTGGGGTGATATTGAAGCCCTTACTACAGACAATTCACTATGCTAAACATTTTACATTTATCATCTTATAGCCACAAAACCATTGAAGAGATGTATTTTTCTTGTCCTATTTTTATGGATTAGGAAACTGAGGCGTAGTAAGTGGCCTGGCCAAGGGCACACAGTTTAGGAGCAGTGGCGCCAGGATCTGATCTCAAGCACACAGACTTCAAAACCAGACCTTTAGACCTATACACTGTCTCTGTTCATCATTAATACAAACTGTCCTTCCACCACCTCTTTCACAAAGCTTTAACAATCCGGAGTAATGGCAATTTCTATTCACTTTTCATGAACATCTTTTCTTTTCTTAGCACCTTGTAAATTTTTTGTTCACCATCCGGTTAAATGAAGTTTCCTGATGTACCATCTCTATACAAACAATTTTTTTTTTCAGTGTCTCCATCTGATCATTCATATCAAAGATGTTCTAAGGAAGTTTTTTTTTTTTATTTCAGTATATTCCTTATGTCTTTAGATTCTATTCTAAGGAAGTCTCAAAGTCTAAGAAACTAATCTTTTTTGAGATACCAAAACCCATTGGCAGCTAGTCTATCAGTCTTTACATTTCAAAAGGTTCACCTCCTAGACTGCTGTCCTCTAGTTTGCATCTGTACTGACATCATTGGTACCCAAACAAAGAGCATTTTGCTTTATAAGGCCTAGGTAAGTGTGCCATTACATCACATCAGCGGTCAGTGTGAATATTAGCTGTGCTGAAGACAGGGGAAATGGCCAAGGAATAAAGAATTATAAGGGTAAGAATATAGTTTTAGTTTTCTTGGGTGTATATTCAGCATTATAAGGGATTAAATAATGGACCACCCATGGAAGCTGAGAAATTGAAAGAAAGCTGACATGTTATTAAGGTCACTGACAGCTAGAAATGCCTTCAGTACCACCTCATGCCTGAAAAGGGCATAGGACCTCAAAGGCCCACACAATCTCTCCAGATAAAAGTACCTTCTCTTTTCTGTTATACTCAAAACACTTGAGACAATTTAATTCTTTTTAAGAATCAAGTCCTTGTGCTCAAAGAAGGAAGCTATAGCCTGTTTCCCTGAAACCAAGTTTAGAACTATTGGCCTAGTCTATCTTTGGAATCACAGGCCTGGAAAAGGGTTATATTAACCCGTTCATTAGATAAGTGATCTGAGGGAATTCCCTAGCAGTCCAGTGGTTAGGACTTGGTGCTTTCACTGCTGTGGCCCCGGGTTCAATCCCTGGTGAGGAAACTAAGATCCTGAAAGCCACACATGCAGCCCCCCCCCCAAAAAAAGAAGTGATCTGACCAGTTAACATCCTTGCTGGATGAGTTTATTGTGCTTTTGAAGACCAGTGGAACATGTGATTCTCCTAACAGTTGATCATTTTAAATTCTAAGTTAATATGCTACAGTTAAATCTTGATGCCTGGAGATGTCACCCAGGGCAAAATCTTTTGAACAGGTTGATGTTAGATTTAAAATCTAGAGGACCAGTAGTAGGGAATCAGGACAAGAACTCCACCATAGAAAGAGATAATCTGCTGTGCAATGCCTCTTTATAGGTGAACAGTAATTTTGCATTTGGTTTCCTTAAAAGAAAAAAACAGGTTGGATAATCCTCTCATGTTTTCCACAAAACTGAAAAAGTGCTGGGCTTCAGTTGCATGCTAATAAAATAAATATAATCATATCAACATCAAAGTGTGAGAGAGAGTGATGATTCAAGAGCATGGGCTTTGGCCTCATACAGATTTAGGTTTGAATCCCACTCGTTCTAGCGTGATTCTGGGCAATTCAGTCTCTCTGAGCCTCCCCTCAGGGATCATAATACCTATTTCAAAGAGAGTTTTAAGGATTAAATGAGATGATCCATATAGACTAAATTCTTGCCCAAATAAGCACTCAGTAGACATATGCCAGTACTCTTGCCTGGAAAATCCCATGGATGGAGGAGCCTGGTGGGCTACAGTCCATGGGGTCGCTAAGAGTTGGAAACGACTGAGCGACTTCACTTTCACTTTTCATTTTCATGCATTGGAGAAGGAAATGGCAACCCACTCCAGGGTTGTTGCCTGGAGAATCCCAGGGACGGGGGAGCCTGGTGGGCTGCTGTCTATGGGGTCACACAGAGTCGGACACGACTGAAGCGACTTAGCAGCAGCATTAGACATAAGCCATTACAACCAGAAGCCCTGCTGATGATCTTTCACCCAGCTGTTGGACAAAAGCAGACCTGTATCCTGTCTTCGTTATACAATCTAGTCACTATGACCAAAATTTTAAAATCCAAAGAGGCCTCCACTTGATTAAATAACCTTTTTCAGTCATGCGTTTTGATGATCTGGACGCCTGCCATCTGGTTGGATCCGTCCCTGGCTGTTTGTCTATAGAGTTTACACGACCCCGAAAGGTAGCTTCTCAGGACCATTAGAGGAGACACAGCAGACCGGTGTTTTTCCAATCCCTAAGCCCTATACCCTCTAGCTTCTCTCCATCTTGGGAGTCAAAAGGCTGACGGTGCGAGCCCAGGGCAAGGGTGGCATCACAAGACTTCAGAGCCTGGGAGCGTCTTTGCAAAAAGAACGTAGAGGGAAACCGAACCCCTCCCTACGAGCCCATTTTCCTCAGACAACTGCCGGCCGAGAGAAGCCCTGGCCTCCGGGGAAGGTCAACTCTCTCAAACCCTGAAAAACACCTCTAAACGGGATCCCAGTGTCCACCGCTACTACAGCGCCCTGTGCGTCGGTGCGTGCGTGCGTGCGTGGGTGTGTGTGTGCGCGCGCGCGCAGACGCACAGGTCGCTGGGAAGCCGCCTCTCCCCCCTCTGGGTCTTCCAGTTTCCCAGCGTGCTTCGGGCCCGCCAAATGGGAGGGGGAGACGCAAGATGGCGGCAGCCGCGAACTCCGGCTCCAGCCTCCCGCTGTTCGACTGCCCGACCTGGTGAGTGGCGGGGCGACCAGCGCTGGAGTGGCCAGGCCTGCGCTGGCCTGTGCCGGCCGGGCGGCTGATTTCTCGCAGCGAGCCGAACGGCCCAAACATCTTAGGACTGACAGAGGGAGAAGTGTCCGTCGGGCCGGGCGGCGTGTGGAGGAACCTGGAGCTTGGAGCCCGGGCCCAGAAACCGAGGAAACCCAGAGTTGGGGGCTCTGAGGCGCTGGCTTAGGGAGCCCCTCGGGAAGTCAGCCGGCTGCCGGGGCGCTTCGGGGCCTTGGTCTCGAACTTACCCCAACTCCTGACTGAGTGCCTGGTGCTCTTGTGGAGCCCGGTACCTGCCCCCCGCTTTCTGTCCCGAGCGCGCGCGAGCTAGCTTCCTGGCCCCGATCCCCTTTCAGAGCCTCGCATCCCGCGGTTGTTACTGCAGCCTGGTGCGGCCCTTGCCTATCTCTCGCTGACTGGGAGCTCCCTGAGGGCAGGAACAGCTCTGACCTACTCCTGTGCTCTTAGCCACCAGCGCGAAGTCGGGCACCAGAGGGCATCCTTGCTTGTTAGGATGAACCCCTTTCCTCCCTTCTCAAGTTCTTGGGAATAATGGAATAATTTTAGTCTTTGAGTGGAGTACACGATTAATTATATAAATTGCCCGGTAAGGCGACCCATCCGAGTTAGAGCTGTGTCTGCTCGTCACAGTGTATTGTTTGTGTGTGTTACTCTCTGGCTCCGTTATATTGAATCCCTCAAGGGCTGCCTAATGTATCTGTAGAGTCACAGTTCCTAGGCCTGAGCCAGACACATAGTAGGAGTTCAGAAAGCATATTTTGGATGTAACTTGGCTTTCCCTGGTTTCCAGACAAAATGGGCTTTTGTCCAATGCACTGTCCTCCCAGCAACCACCATATAGGAGTTGGGTCAGGCTTGTGAGATGACTATGTTGTATCTTCAGCTAGATGTAAATGGATGCATTTGTGTTTGTGTGTGTGTGCACGCAACGCGTGCGTAGATGTTGGGACTCTGGTAAGATTGTTCTTCAAACTTCAGAGGAGCAAACACAGGAAACAAGGGAATGTGTAGCTATTTTCTGGGTCCCTCTGCACTTCTGTAACGCAGAGCTGCTCCAGTCTGCAAATTGTGTCCATTTCGGTTCCTTGCCACATTGATTTCAGAATATTTACTTATGTCTTCTAACTATAAGTTTACTGGGCCAGGATAGTAAATTTATAGTTAGAAGAGACTGTATAAGATCACTTATCATTTCCTTAACGTCTGGTGTGCACCAGACATTGTGTTAGGTGCTTTGACATATATTTGTCTCCCTTGGATGGTATGATTATAGGAGTATAGAGAAAAGTTCCCTTATACATGCCACTGTAGAATGACCTGTTCAAAGTTAACAAATATCTCTTGTATTTATTGGTACCTGGTTTCATGGCATAGTTTTGGATTGCCCTAACTGCCTAAATTACATATCTGGTTTGACCTCAGTTCAGGACAATACCCTCTGTTTCTTCTGTGATGAGTCTACCTTGATCAGCCCCAGACACCAACTGATTTATTCTACCGTTGTATGGTAATTATTGGTAGTGGCAAATCTTAGGCTCAAACTCAAAGTGACCAGACAACTCCGACTATAGTACTTGAATTATCTGTGCTGCTTTCTCTCCAAGGTAGATAATTCAGTGTTAAAATACAGGTTTCTTTGGTGCTGCTCTAAATACAGATCCCCTGAAATATGTTTTAGAGCAGTTGAATCACTGGGGAGGTAAGTGTCAAATGCAGAAAGGAGCTATAATAACAGTAAAGTAGATGACATTTCTGCTTGAACATGAACTAATTATAGGCTGGTAAGAGAGCTCCAGTGTTGAATGGGATAATGATTGTAAATGGCATTTACAAACTCACCCTGAAAATATTTTTTCACTGTTACTTTTCAGGGCAGGTAAACCCCCTCCTGGTTTACATCTGGATGTAGTCAAAGGAGACAAGCTAATTGAGGTATGGAAATACACGTCTTCCCTTTTTTCCCCACCACACTAAAGATTCTTGCCAGTGACTCACTTTTCCACCCCCTCTCCTGTGCTTTGTTTTCCAGCAATGCTACTTTTGTTCATCCTGATTTTTTTTCCATTAAAAGCACATAGTGATAAAACACATGCCAATGTGTATCTCCACAGATACTCAGTTTTTTTGTGACTTCTCTTACCTTCCAAATGAAGGGTTTTAATAGATCATGGGCCTGTAGGCCTCAGTGAAACTGGATGCCCTATAACTTGGTGAATTCCTTCTCTCTGAGTATGTGGAATTGTGTGGAAGGTGCAAGATCTGCAATAATTAAAGAAAGTGAATTATATAGATTGAATTCAGCTTTTAAATTGCTTTTATGACATTCAAGCTAGAAGATAATAAACTAAGACACATGTTCAAAAAAGAGAATGGAAATGGTGATGAAATTCATTCATTCATTTAAACATTTACTGAGTGCTTATTATGTGCCAGTCTTTGTGCTCGGCATAGGGAATACAGCAGTGAACAAAATGAACATGGTTCCTGTTTTCAAAGAAATCATCTGGTGGGAAAGACAGAACCAAACAAAAATTTACATGATTATAATCAAAGTAAGTACTATAAAGAACAACTGTAGCAGAATTCTAGCTTTTCTCCAAGTTTCTAGAATGAAAACCACATAGAACTGCAAGAGAACACGAGTTTTGTTTAGCTATTAGGTTGTGTGGATTTTTTTTTTAATTCTTTTGTTGCCATTTATTTACCAAGAAATGGGGATTAAGCCCACTGTGGCCATCGAGTTGTGAGTCTCCATGTCTTCAACCAATTTTAGGTTTGCTTGCTCAGATAACATTTTAAGTTCAAGGCCCTATTGTTGAGTGCAGTTATTTTTCTTTGGTGTATATAGTAAAAACATTGCACTCCATAATGAAAACTGTCTGTGAGATCTCCTGAAGGCTGTTGTATAAATACATTGTTTTCACCTTCAGGATGTTGTAGTGATACATGTATTTTGCAAAACATTAAGGCAGAAGTTGTGATTAATTCATCAAGCCCTTAGCCAGTCAGTTAGAACCACTTTGTCTTGGGTTCTTCTGTCTTAAAGGTTACAAAATATCAGGATTATTCAAGGGAATAATTTAGCTAAAATGTCTTCTTTTTTTTTTTTAAACTATAAACTGTTCCACACATATAAAATGTTGCTGAATAGACATACAGAAATCTATTTTTTTAACCAGAATATAATAAATCTTTAATTTGAAATAGGGAGAAACAGTAAGGAGCTTTAAGAAACTTTAAGGATAATATCATAATTCTTTTGAGAAATAATATATATTTTCAAAGCACTCTCAACTTGTCAAACATCCCTCTGATTACTGGTTTCCATTAACTGGTAATGTCTTTCAGTGCTCTTAGGTATGCTGAGTTGCCACAAAGGTGTCATGTTACAATCCATAGGTATCGCTGTGTTGTTTCTGAGAGAAATAGACTCCAAATCTGCTTATTATTTAAGGATTTAGGCAGCACTTGATACTAACCGAGCTATCTATGTCCAAGCCTTATGTCAGAGGCCTGTGATGTGTTGTGATAGCTGGGTTTAAGAAGTGCAATATTAAAACAAAAGCCATGAGTCTTTTAAGCCCAGGGTGTAAAGATACACTCTGAGTTATAACTCAGAGGCACAACTGGATAATGGTATTAGCCATAGCTAGTTAAGCAGTTGTGGTTTAGTGACTACTGAAGGGCCAGTGCATCATTCACCTGGACAGAAGAAGCAAATTGTCTTAGAATTCACTCATTTTCTTGCTTCTGAGGCATACTGTTTTTTTCCTCTACATTTTCACACTTCTGTAATTGAGATACCTTTAATTGTGAATGTGCATATTTAATTTGGAGGCTTTTTCTCTTTCTTCTCTAAACACCTAAATCTCTGGTATTGACACCTTGTGGTGGTGGTGTTTAGTTGCTAAGTTGTGTCCAACTCTTTTGTGACCCCATGGATTGTAGCCCACCAGGCTCCTGTGTCCTTGGCATTTCACAGGCAAGAATACTGAAGTGGGTTGCCATTTCCTTCTCCAGCGATCTTCCCAACCCAGGGATCAAACTTGTGTCTCCTGCATTGGTATGTGGATTCTTTACCACTGAGCCACCAGGGAAGCTGGGAATCATAGAAAGGTGATCAATTTTGTATTAGAACCCAAGAGCTGGTGGTCTTATGACTGTTTAAGTCCAGCTTGTGAGTTCTGTGGTTAGCAAATTTAAGTTTGTGAAGACATCATGTATGTGCATATAGATACGAATGGGAAATGCATCTATGAGATTCAACTTGCATAGATATTACCTAGAGAAAATAACATGTTGACATTTTAGGGCTCTCACAATTCTAAAGCAATATCTTATTTTTAACCCAAGTCTTAATATTTGGGTCTAAGCAGGCATGGGATGATTGTGGGATTGAGCTGTCAGACTGTTGTTAAATCTTGATGCCCCCTAGCACTAGGGGCCTGGAACAAGCTCTCCCAGCAGCAAGTGGGCTCTGCTGGACAGAGTTTCCCAAAGGTGACCCCCATCCCTTTGAGCCTTAACGTATAAGCTGGCAAGTAACTGGGTAAGTGTTTAAAAAAAAATTAAGATTATGACCTATACTACTTGTTCACTCCTTAAATGTTTTTTGCCATATGGTAGATTTTTTGATGCAGGAAGAGTGAAGAAAATATATAGTGGTTATAAAAGCTTAGACTGTGTGAAATCAGACCTGAATTTGTAATCCAGTTTATAAATATCTAGCAGTGTGAACTTGCATATATTAATTAATTTCTTTATGCCTCACTGTTCCTATCTATAAATATAGGAATAATAGTACCTCCTTGCCTCACAGAGTGGCTGTAAAGATGAAATGACATAGCATAAAACTCACAGCACAATGTGTGCACTTAAGTACTCAGCAGTTGTTAACTGTTACCAGCATGTGAGGTGCATTTCTGGTTTTGTAAGAACACTGAAGCACAGGGGAGAATAGCAGCCCACCGTGAGTTCAGTGACATAGCCAGGAACGAAAAATAAGCCTCTTGATTCCTAGCCTGGTACCATCCTAATTTGACTGTACTTCCTTGCTCAGCTTTGTGCTGTCTTCTCTCAGGGATTTTAGAAGGAGCATAGTGTGAAATGTGAACTAGAGCTTAGTGAGACATTCTGTTTAAAGAAAAAAAAACAGGGAATTCCCTGGCATTCCTGGTTAGGGATCGGCGCTTTTACTGCCAAGGGCACGGGTTCAGTCACTGGTCTGGGAACTAAGATCCTACAAGCCACTTGGTGCAGATAAAAATAAAAACTGTAAAGGAACAACATAATATATATGAATGAGGGTTATTTTTCAAAGGCTCAAATTGTAGACCTTAAGAACTGAATGAAGTGTTAGCAAAAATTTAACCTACGGTCCTTCATCTGTGACAGCCCAGTCCACAACCAGTATGTTGGAAAAGCTTTACTGATCTAGGATTAAAAGAAAAAGACAGTGTAGTGAGTTTTTCATAAAGCTAAATTCAACTCAAAGAGTGACCCTTTATCCTTTTCCTCCCTGCTTTTTTGTTAAAATGACCTTTCTTTTATAAAATGATTGGTGACAATTTTAAAAGAAAGTTCTTTTTTGGCAAAATAAAAGTTAACAGTGCTACGTCAGCCCCTGCAATTTTTAAAATAACAGTTTGCTGCTCTGCAACATCCTCTTTTCTGCTATTATATTGAGACATTATATAGTTCTATTTTTTCCAGTTCCACAGGAGTGGTTAGAAACATTTTGGAGTTCTTCTCAGAATTATTTCAGACCCATGGCACTGTTGTTTAGAATATTAGCGTTGCAAGTTATTCATACCTGAATTTAAATCCCACATCTGCTAGTTAACCAGCCTGACTGCCTTGAATGACTAGATTCATCTCTCTGAATTTATTTTCTTATGTTTAATAATAAAGGTGATAAGCTTCCCTGGTGGCTCAGACGGTAAAGAATCTGCCTGCAATGCAGGAGACCCCAGTTCGATCCCTGGGTCGGGAAGATTCCCTGGAGCAGGTAATGGCAACCCACTCCAGTATTCTTGCCTGGAGAATTCCATGGACAGAGGAGCCTGACGGGTTACAGTCCATGGGGTTGCAAAGAGTCGGACACAACTGAGCAACTAACATTTTGACTTTCTATAATAAATGTGATACTTAGTTCACAGACTTGTTTTGAGGATTAGATGAGATAATGCTTAAAATGCCTAGCAAAAAATAGCCCTTCAATAAATGTAAATCTGTACAATCCAGTTTCCGTAGTGTTGTGGTTATCACGTTCGCCTCACAATAAATGTAAATCTGTACGTTCTCTTCCCTCAAACCTGGAAAATCTTTGCCCTATGAAGTCATACCATATTTGGACAAAGCAAGTACTCATTTAGAGTTAACTCTGAGTAATGCTTTTTTGTGCCAAAATGAAATGGGGCCATAAAGGTAGATCTAGAGGCTCATACAGTGATGTCTAATGTAATTCTGATTTCAAGGGGGTTCCAAAAATATTTTGGGGCTCTGGCAGCATGATTAGCATATAGGTAAGTGTTTATACCTCCCTTCCTTTGCGAACCAGTTGATAATCTTCATTTGAATATGTATTTTTCTGAAAAGAGGTCTTATTCCTTTATAGGCATGCCTTAGGTTTTTATTTCCTGCTCAACCTAAAGTTAAGTGAAATCTTAAATTTACAATGAAAAGAAGACAACCTCTCTTGCAGGCCATTTACATCTAATAGGATTAGGGAAAGTTCTTTTCATTTCGGCACTCAACATTTGACCACTGTATTTGGGGATAATCATTGCCAACCCCCAAAAATGTTAGTAAATTTTTCTGAGCTCTTTATCTTGAAGAATAATAGGAAATATATATACATATACATACGTATATATATATTTTTACTTTGACAAGGAATTTTATGTTAATATGCTCTACTTTTATTGGAAGACTTTGCTAAACCCTGTTGAAACCAGCTTTAAGTAGTATTTTATATTTATTTAGAAACTGATTATCGATGAGAAGAAGTATTACTTATTTGGGCGAAACCCTGATTTGTGCGACTTCACAATTGACCACCAGTCTTGCTCTCGGGTCCATGCTGCCTTGGTCTACCACAAGCATCTGAAGAGAGTTTTCCTTATAGATCTCAACAGTAGTAAGTAACTCATATCCCATCCCATTTTACACATTCCCTTTTGGGCAGTGTGGAGATGCTCTTTGGGTTCTTCAGATTTGAAATTGTGTTTTATTGTTCATCAAAGAAGTTTATGTTTGGTTTTTGAATAAGTCCTCCATTCCTGTGGTATTTCCTATTTTACTGAAGTAATTGATGAGTGGAGAGAGAAGAAGATTTTAGGGAGTACTTTCCTGAAGAGACTAATAGGTATAGAGAGAACAAAAAAACACCTAGGAACTAGGGAATGTGTTTATAGGCCCCTGTGAGATTGTGATCCAGTTTAAGCAGAAGCTGTGGTTAGCTCCATTAATGTAGCAGAGTTGTGGGTACAGGACATTAAAAAAAATCCTTATTTTGAGCAAGTTCATTTTTTATAATAGGTTCTTTATCTCAGCTACATTTTGCTTTGACTATTACTACTAATATCAATTTTAATTCTCTGAGCACACCCTAACTATAAGATTTTCAAGTTTGTCAGAGATAATCTCAGAAATGCAATTGAAACTTGATTACATGAGGCCTTGAAGTTTGTTCATTTTCACCTGTGTATAATTAATTGCAGCATGGAACGTAAAGGATCTCCTTCCTGGGTTGATTGTGTTTTACTCCTTTTCCCCCTCCCCATACACATGCACACATTACCCCAGTATGGTTATGATGGTTTTTGGAGAGCCTTGTCTCATAAGTTCAGTTCAGTTCAGTCGCTCAGTCGTGTCCAACTCTTTGCGACCCCATGAATCGCAGCACGCCAGGCCTCCCTGTCCATCATCAACTCCCGGAGTTCACTCAGACTCACTTACTTGAAAATTTATGTCATCTTTTTTCTCCATTTCATAATATGCAGAATGTAGACATGGAAAAATATCCAGACTCTCCAGTAGGATTTTTGGCCTACCTTGCCATTGGTATTGCACGTGTTTCAGCCAGCCTCATTTCTTATCCTGGGGAATCCCCAAGTATGACTGCTACCAGTCCAGCAGTTCCTGTATTCCTTAGGCTTGGGGCTGGAGAGGTCAGACTGCAGCAGTTCCTGTCCTCCTCCTTGCGGGGAATGGCTTTTGCTGGGTTGGAGCCTTTCCTGCTGGACCCAGAATGGAGTCAGTCTGGCAGCAGAGAAACTTGTTATGTGGGGTAACAGCAGCTCTGTAGATGTGTAAGAAATCCACTGTAGTGATAAAGGATTCAGTGAAGGAGTTTCCTTTTCAGTGTGACTCATGACAAGGGATGCAAAGTGGACCCAATGCCATTTCTGTTTTAAAAAGCAAAACTGATGTGCTGGCAGAAGCTTCTCTTCTGCAACTCAGGTTTGTTTTTTGTTTGTTTTTTTCTTTTCCTCTCTTACGTTTCTGATTTGGTTATTCCCAGCACACGGCACTTTCTTGGGTCACATTCGGTTGGAGCCTCACAAGCCTCAGCAAATTCCCATCGACTCCACGGTCTCATTTGGTGCATCCACACGGGCATACACTCTCCGTGAGAAGCCTCAGACATTGCCATCAGCTGTGAAAGGAGATGAGAAGATGGGTGGAGAGGATGATGAACTCAAGGGCTTACTGGGGCTTCCCGAGGAGGAGACGGAACTTGATGTAATTCTATTGTCTGTGTCATTGTTACGTCTTGGAGACTCTGGTTTTTGCAGTATGTAGCTGTTCTGTGTAGCTTGAAATCCAGTGACTTAGCAGCTGGAGGTTTTCTTGAACAGAGTGATAAGCCTTTGCCACTTTGCCAGTGTGGTGTGGCCCTTGGAAATCTGCATTGTGTGGGTTTGGTTAAATATATCCAGGGCTGACTAACCAGTAGACCCTTATGGTTGTCTTGGGCACCTTTGCTGCATGTTAGAAGCCAGGCTGGGAGTTACATTTCTTAAGAGCTATACTATCCAATGCAGTAGCCACTAACCACATTCCAAGTACTCAAGAGTCACATGTAGCTAGTGACTAACCATACTAAATAGCTCTGATAGAAAACATTTCTATCATCCAGAAAGTTTGTTTGAACAGCACTGGCTTACAGAGATTGAAGCTTTCATTCATTTATGTAGCTTTTTTGGATACCATCCAGTCAGCCCAAGAATCTTCTGAGTAGAACTAGACTGCTTTTGCTCTGGACCTGGCTGCCCTGAATTGTACAAGATTTGACTTTGATGTGTTAAGGTTTTCCTTGTCTAGAGTTGACCCCAGTAGTTGGTGGTGTAGCTTTTGTCTTCACATGTCTGTCACTGTATTGGTGTGACTGGTCTATCCAGGTAGATCAAATGCCTGCCTGTCCGTAACCACCCACACACATTTACTCTTCTTGTATACAGAGGCAGTTTCCCAAATCTTAGGAAGAAAAAAGCACAGTAGAAATCTTACAACTCAGAAGTTACTTGGTTGTAAATAAGTAGCCTTATGGCCAGGGGCCTGGCTGGCAGTCCCTCTTGCCCATTCTTTTCCAGGCTGCTTCCATGCCTCCTCCTGTATCTCTAGGTCTTGTTCTCAAGACATTTGGGATGTCTCAAACTGCAGCGCAGATTGAAATAAGTCCAAGGGATTGAAAAGAGGCAGGCAGCAGTGCTGAGGCCAGGTTAATCACTGAGATGGATGGATAGTTATGAATAGAAATGGGGCCAGACAGGGATGGGGAGTGACAAAATATTAATGCCAAATATTCAGTGCACTGGCAGCGTCCTAGCTAGTTTTAAAGGAGCGAGCTACTGGGAAAGAAACTGTCAGTTTTTCTTTCTCATCTGTTTTGTTACTTAAAACAGTTCTTGAATTTCTTCCCAGTCGCATTCTTTTAATTCTCAGCATGAAGACACGAAAACCTTCTTCAAAAAACCCCTAAACCTCAATTCAAGGGTTTTTGCACAGATGTCTTGTTTTCAGCTCAAGGTCCTTTATCCCCTTTTGAATATCACTGCCTCACTGGTCACTGAAGATGTTCCACATTCTGTCAAATGAGTCTTGCTGGTATTAGCTATTTAGGGACAGTAATCTTTTCTGGATGCAAAAGAGAATTTCATCTATGTGAAGAGGTCAAGGTTAGCTCCTAATCCCTTCCTGCTCTTTGTTTGTTAATATTCTCCTTCAAATTCCTTGTGTACTCATTCCTGTCTTTCCTGTGTGAACTCTGGCCCAGAACCTGACAGAATTCAACACTGCCCACAACAAGCGGATTTCCACTCTCACCATTGAGGAGGGGAATCTGGACATTCAGAGACCAAAGAGGAAGAGGAAGAACTCACGGGTGACCTTTAGTGAGGATGATGAGATCATCAACCCAGGTGAGATGTCTTCCTGGTTTTTTCTGATGAAAAGGCTGTGATCCTAGAGAGTAGTTTACACAACCTGTAGGTCAGTTGTTTCTCAACAAGGTTTAGAATAACAGGTGCTATATTCAGGGGAGATATTTTTGTACAGTACAGGCATACTTTGGAGATATTGTGGGTTTGGTTCAAGAATTTCAGTAAAGCAAGTCACACACAGTTTCTGATTTCCCAGTACATGTGAAAGTTATGTTTACACTACGCTGTAGTCTGTTAAGTGTGTGGTAGCATCACGTCTAAAAAGACAATGTACATACCTTAATTTAAAAAAATACTTTGTTATTAAAAAACACCAGCCATCATCTGAACCTTCAGCAAGTTGTAATCTTTTTACAATAGTGACAAGGATCACTGGTCATAGATCACTGTAGGGAAGTCGCTCAGTCGTGTCCGACTCTTCGCAACCCCGTGGACTGCAGCCTACCAGGCTCCTCCATCCATGGGATTTTCCAGGCAAGAGTACTGGAGTGGGGTTCCATCGCCTTCTCCGACTATAACAACTGTAATAATAATGGAAAAGTTTGAAACGTGAGAATTACCAAAATGTAACACAGAGCTAGGAAGTGAGTGAATGCTGTTGGGAAAATTGCACTGAAATACTTACTCGATGCAGGATTCCTTCAAATTTATCGATACAAAAAACTCAGTGTCTGTGAAGTACAATAAAACAAACTATGCTTTTTCATTGATGGAGTGCCCTGAACACTCAAGCATTATCCAGTTGCAGTGTGAAAGAAGTAGCTAGAGCAAGGCCCCATACAATTCAGTATATAGAGCATGGCTGTAGTTCTCCTTTGCTGATGCAGTATCATAGCAGAGTTTAAGTATAGGTTAGAGCAGACACTGTTGTCTTCCTGGGGATCTGTGTATGACTGATAACTCTTAAAATTGGACAACTTACTGCCACTATTAACTGCACGGAAGACTTGCCTTTTTAAGGCTATAACTTCTACTAAAATACTAAATGTGTTTTGTAGTCTTAAGGGAGAAGGAGACTCCCAGCTATAGACAGTGGTCCCTGAATGCTGGGAAATGTGCATGAAGGAGAGCATATTGGGGGGAGGCACCCTGAGGGTGGGTGTTTGCAAGGCTGACCTTCAGGAGGAAGGAGTGGGTGAAACCAGAGCCTGTGAGTAGCAAGTATTTGGCTTGGCATTAAAAGCAACAACAAATCCTTATATTTAGAAGAAGAATTAAAAGAATTCCTGTGAAAGATTGGAGCATTCATTCTAGTGACTTTTGTTCACTTTCTGATGATGTGTGAAGTGGAATGAATAACTTGTCAAAGTAGTGAATGCCCAAGGGAAATGGCCAGTCAGGAGCTGAATGACTGATCTAGAAAGTTTATTTCTGGATGCCAGATAAGAGTTTCTAGGGGTTGGACTTAGAAATCTGTAGTTTTAATAAGCTCTTATTTGTACTGATAAACAGCCTACAGTATGGGAATGACTGAACTAGATAATTCATTAAGTCTTGAAGACCTGGGGTCTGATATGTTCTGTTTTTTCTCTTGAAAATTATTGTGGAACTTCTCTGGTGGTCCAGTGGTTAAGACTCTCTGCTCCTAATGCAGGGGGCATGGGTTCAGTATCTGGTCAGGAAACTAAGATCTCACATGCCACATGGTGCAGCTAAAAAGAAAAAGAAGAAAGTTATTGTCCTGGAACTTTATGAAGGCAGTATGTTCAGGGAGAGTGTGGCAGAGTGTTTAAGAGCGTGGGCTCAGATCAGAGGGCCTGGGTGTGAAATTCACATCTCTGCTTGGTAGCTCTGTGACCCTCTGGCCAAGTGACATATCAGAGTTCTGGCCCCACAGGATTGATGGGGAGATTAAATGATTAAGTGAAAATACCTCAGATATGTGCTCGGCACTCAGTTCAGGTCAGTCACTCAGTCGTGTCTGACTCTTTGCGATCCCATGGACTGCAGCACACCAGGCTTTCCTGTCCGTTACCAACTCCCAGAGATTGCTCAGACTTAGGTCCGTCGAGTTGATGATGCCATCCAACCATCTCATCCTCTGGCATCCCCTTCTCCTCCTGCCTTCAATCTTTCCCAGCATCAGGATCTTTTCCAATGAGTCAGTTCTTCACATCAGGTGGCTGAAGTATTGGAGCTTCGGCTTCAGCATCAGTCCTTCCAGTGAATATTCAGGACTGATTTCCTTTAGGATGGACTGGTTTGATCTTGCACTCCAAGGGACTCTCAAGAGTCTTCTCCAACACCACAGTTCAAAAGCATCAATTCTTTGGCGCTCAGCTTTCTTTATAGTCCAACTCTCACATCCATACATGACTACTGGAAAAACCATAGCTTTGTCTTTTGTTGGTAAAGTAAATGTCTCTCCTTTTTAATATGCTCTCTAGGTTTGTCATAGCTTTTCTTCCAAGGAGCAAGTGTCTTTTAATTTCATGGCTGCAGTCACCATCTGCAGTGATTTTTGGAGCCCAGGAAAATAAAGTCTGTCACTGTTTCCATTGTTTCCCCATCTATTTGCCATAAAGTGATGGGACTGGATGCCATGATCTTCCTTTTTTGAATGTAGAGTTTTAAATCCAGCTTTTTCACTCTCCTCTTTCACTTTCATCAAGAGGCTGTTCCTCTTTGCTTTCTTCCATAAGGTGGTGTCATCTGCACATCTGAGGTTATTGATATTTCTCCCAGCAATCTTGATTCCAGCTTGTGCTTCATCCAGGCACTCAGTAGCTCTTGATAAATGTTAGCCATTATCCCAGTCATCATCTGCCAGCCCTTTTGCATTTACCTGTGCAGACTTTCCTATACCAGAAGTAGACCTGGCAAGGAACTTCTTGGTAGATCTTCCAGGAGCAGAGATTTCCTGCAGTGGATAGACTCCCTCTTCAGGAGTCGAATAGCTCGAGAATGAGGAAAGGGTGAGAGGACCGAACACCGTTCAGCCAGCACAGGACAGGGTCTCCTCGATGGCCTCGTCCTCACTTCCACAGGCCTGTTGTGTTCGTGGGGCACATACCCTGTTAGCCATGCCTCTTGGGCTCCAGTTGCTCTTGCATTTCATTTAGCTTTCCTGAAGGGCTGATTGGAACAGGGCTCCTATGGTAATGAGAGAAAATAAGGGTGCCTTTTTTTTAGAGACCTTGTCTCCTTCCTGATGAGCCTGGGTACCTTTTCCTCTTTCCTTTTCCGTATAGAAGCTGTTCATTCGTTTGTTCATTGAACAACAATTGTTTGTGTACGTAATTCCAGGATATATTCTTTAGAGGCATCCTAATATGTGAAAAGCCAAACTTAAATAAACCAGGGGCTCTTCAGTTAAATAAGGAATACTTTATATCCCAAAGGGACTCACAGGAGTGTTTCTTTAAATAGCAAACACCTTCAATGCATTAAAATAAGGTGTACAATGTCTGCTAGAGAAACAACTCCTTTCCTACCACTGTATTAAGATAAAAGGGCCAGGGAGTTGTTTTTTCTAGTAATGATAGTAAGTCTGTGCTTGCCTGTTTCCCCACACTTCGTCTTAAGTGAGGAAGCTGTTCATTCTAGGTCATCCAACCCAGTGTCCCGTCTGTGCTCCAAGATCACTACTTTCATACTTCTCTTGAAGCACCTCCATTGTATTGTGACCCATCTGGCTTTACAGCTGTGAGCTCCTTAAAGACAGGACCGTGTTTTGCTCTTTATTTCCCTGCCTTCTGTCTAATAAATGAGAGACTGATTGCAAGCATGTTACCTGACCTTAGTGCTTTCTTCTGGCAGAGTGAATGAATGAAGCTAGAAGCTTTGTAGGGTGCAGTAGTGTGTGTGTAAGCTGTGAAAAGCTCTCCCGCCCTGCCAGGGCAGGGGCTTCAGATCTTTTAGTGAGTCTTCCTTGTACAGACATGCATTGGAGATATTATGGGTTCCGTTCCAGACCACTTCAAAAAAGCAAATGTCAAAGCAAGTCACGCAGATTTGTTTGGTTTGCCAGTGCATATGTAAGTTACATTTACAAGTGTACAATAGCATTATGTCTAAAAAGTAGCATTATATCTAAAAAAAAAAAACCATGTCCTTGTTTCTTTACAATGCTTTAAATACTTTATTGCTAAAAAATGCAAACTATCATCTGACAATGCAGGGTTGCCACCAACCTTCAATTTTAAAAAAAAACCCTGCAATATCTGCAAAGCACAGTAAAGTGAGACACAGTACAGCGAGGTATGCCTGTGTACAGGTGTTCAGCTCGAAAGGCAAAGTTAAGTTGGAAGCCCTGGGTGTGAATCCTTATTTTGTTTTTCGCTTATGAGCAGGTGTTAGCAAAGTACGTGGTGTGTGACCTCTTGAGGTGTCCCTCTTTTATTACTAACATGAGATTGATGATGTCTGCTTTTTTTTTTAATCTCCCCTCAGAAGAGGGAAGTATGTGGAATGGGAAAGTGGTCTAGAGCACAGGCCTGTTTCTGGCTGCTGAGATTTGTATCCTGGCTCCTCTCTGGCGAGGTGACTGGGCCTGTCATTTTCCTCCTCCAAGCCTGAGATTGTTTTCTCATCTGTTATATGCTTACTCTAGTGGTACTTAGCTCATAGGGTTGTTGTGAGGATTGAACACATACCCAGCAAACACTTGAAGTGTTGGCTGTATTTTACTGTTTTAATATGAGTTATTGTGATGACTGTTGACACTGAGCCGTGTGACGTTAATCCTCCCGGTTGATTACTGAATTAACCTGCCCTCATGTCTTTTTGCAGAGGATGTGGATCCCTCGGTTGGTCGCTTTCGGAACATGGTGCAGACTGCAGTGGTCCCAGTCAAGGTAGGAGGCATGTTTGAAATGTTTTATCGTCTGGGTTAAAAACCCACTCTTCCATGTGTAGGCTTAATTTTAAAACACGTTCTTTGCTCCTTTCTTGTTTTTCATACTGTGGGAATACTTTTACCCCATCTGTGTGTCGGGATCCTGGAGTGCCATAGAGAAACTACAGGTGACGAGCCAGCTTAATGCTGCATGTAAATTATGATGTGATGCAAGTCTGTAAATTTACCTCTCAGTGGGGTAGGGTGCAGAGAGACCCACCTTTCTTTAGCCTTCCCTTCTTAACTCAGAGTACGCTGTTAGGCAAAGAGGAGGCATAGTTGCCTTCTGCATGGCATCTCTGGCTTTTGCCATGGCTTTATTTTGTGAACAAGAATGACACAGATAGGAAAGCCAGCTCACGTTGGGTTAGGTTTAAAGATAGCTCTATTGAAGAACCAAGAAGTGGAAGCTACAGAGATGTTCTGAGTGCTCAACACATGGAGAACTACCTGACAGCCAGGGCTCCAAAAGGGAACAATGGCCCCTGGAAGCAGATCCCTGTTGGCAGAGGTGTTCAAATGGTGATTGGAAGATGCTGGTCAGAGCTGCTAGAGAGAGTTGGTTTTTTTTCTAATCTTCAGAATATATTAGATCAAGAAATGAGTCAAGTTTCTGGTTAGTCTTTGTTTCAGGAAGATCTTTCATTGAACTTTAGTGCAATGTGAAAAACTACAAGATGAAATTTTTTCATACAACTCCATACAATTTGTGCCACATTTCCCCTTGAGTACCTTTCTCTTCTTTCTTCTTCCTTTGGAATTTTCTGCTGTCTATTTCCCCCCAGAAAATAAAAATTAGAATACTTGCAACCATCTGTTAATCACCTTTGTTTCCTAAAAGGGCATTTTAACATCAAAAACAGAGAGAGAGAGAGGCATGACCTTAGGGTAAAGAATAGTCACTTAAACTGGATAAGTCTTACTTTATGAAAAGTTCACACACTGGCCTCATTTTTCTTGGTTTGACATAGGATGGTGAACAGTTTGTGTGGAGCAGTGTTTGGGAGCCACACGTTAGATGACCACTGTAAGGTCTCCTCAGGCCCTGAGATTTGAGGACAGTGAGATGGGTTGTTTGGGAAACAACCGAGTTAGAGGTTCAGGGGCCTGTCCCAGTTTTTCTAGGACTGCAGTAGAAGAACCTAACAGCACTCTTCTGTCTTACCTCTGTCTCCTCTGTAAACCACAGAAGAAGCGGGTGGAGGGCCCTGGCTCCCTGGGCCTGGAGGAATCCGGGAGCAGGCGCATGCAGAACTTTGCCTTCAGTGGAGGACTCTACGGGGGCCTGCCCCCCACGCACAGTGAAGCTGGCTCCCAGCCACACGGCATCCATGGGACAGCACTCATTGGTGGCTTGCCCATGCCATACCCGAACCTTGCTCCTGATGTGGACTTGACCCCTGTTGTGCCATCAGCAGTGAACATGAACCCTGCACCAAACCCTGCCGTCTATAACCCCGAAGCTGTCAACGAACCCAAGAAGAAGAAATACGCAAAAGAGGCGTGGCCGGGCAAGAAGCCCACACCTTCCTTACTGATTTGATATTTTTGGTCATGGAGGAGGGTGGGATTGGGTGGGAATGGGGTGGAAGGGTGATGGGGGGAGCTAATGAACTAGGGAGAAAAACTTTTCATGTGTGCAGTATCGTCTTTCAGAATGTCTCCTGGGGTCCTAACCATGTAATATTAAAACGGGGGGTGAGGTTGAAATATCCCAGAAAGACCTGTCTTCAGAACACTTTCATTGCAGAGAAATGTTTCATATATCCTTTTAAATAGATTGCCCTGGCTTTTCCCCAGGCTTTCCTTTTCTCCTTTTTTCTTTTCTCCCTCTTTCTAGGGTCATTTTTCTTTAAGGTCACGTACCCCAGGGAGAGACTCTAGGCCCTCAGGTTGAATCCAGAGCTGTGGGGGTGACAGAAGCCCCTCCAGCCTTGTGGGTCCAGTAGCCTAATTTATACCTACTATCCCTGCAAGTCCAGGTAGCAGAAGGGTTGCCACGGATTCCAGGTTGCTTAACAAGAGGGTTTAAAATTCTCCAGTTAAGCTAAGATTTAAACTCAAAAGTGTTTTCCTGGGTCAGTGGTTTTGAGGTCCAGCAGTTAGGCTTTTCTCTTTTGTCCTTTCTGTTCGAATGAGAACATTTTGATTTTTCATCTGACCAGTGCCATAGACACGGGTTGATAGTTTTAAACTTACAGTATTGTTTGAACTTTACCTGTTTTTCTTGTCAAATCTGAGTACTTGCAGAAGTTTCTCACTTGATTTCAGGGTACTGTCCTCTACTCTCTAAGGTATTACTTTCCTTTTTGAGTGTGTTATGAAGGCAATTTTTAAAGGATATGACCAGTTAGAGCAATTCTAATTAAAAAGGAAAAGATTTTTACTTTGAAGTAACGGATGTCTCTAAGAGGACATTTTTAGATGATGGTTCGGAGGCTCTTTCCCCCACTCGACCCAGAGCTCCAAGACTAGAAGACCTGGCTAACAAACATAGGAGACGAAGGTAGGACACATTGATAAGAGCTTTGTACAGAGATTTGTACATTTGTGTAATAGGCCTTTTCACGCTTTATGTGTAGCTTTTTACCTGTAACCTTTATTACATTGTAAATTAAATGTAACTTTTGTCATTCTGGTGCAGTTTGTGATTCAGTTGCCATCACCTACTTCCACTGCCATGAGGGAATATTTGTCAGAGGTACAGCTGTCAGGCTTGGGAGGTGACGCTGTGTCCCCGTTTTATTACCACAAATAAAGATGCCCCCTGATGAATTGGAAATTCTAATTAGAGATTCCAGTCCCCTGATGAAGCCTCACTGAGCAAAGTGGGTTAAGACAAAGACGGGTGTCCTTGTGCCAGTGTAACCACCACCCTCTGGCTGCAGCTGCGTGCATTTGTGCTACAGCTCAGGAAGCACAGGAGTGAAAGCAAGCGAAGTTGAGGGTGTTTAGAGGGGATTTCAGCTGGAGTTTGAACTGGATGGATGTGTCTTGCATACTAGAACACTGTGCAGCAAGTGGACTTTGTGTATGGTGAGACAAAGTATGTGACTTTGTGATGAAAACGCCAACAAGGTTCCAAATCCCTTAGGTTGAGAGTGTGGACTCACAGCAGGAGCAGCCTGGTAAAAGGAACAGAGATCTATAAAATCACAGCTAGGCAGAAGTTTAACTTCTCTGCCGGCTCCCGTAACGATGACTGTCCTCATCTTATGAGGACACCTTCCTGTCGTCACAGCAAAGGTTACTATTAGTGCTGGTTAAAAATCAGTCGTTGAGCACCTGCCTACTGTCAAGCAACCATCTGCAGCATTTATTTAATTTTAATAGCCCTAAGGAATACTGTTTTTATCCCTGTTTTACAGATGAGAAAACAGGCTTCTGATTTCATGTAGTGAAGTCAGGATTGGAACTGGATTCTGACTCCAGAGCCTGAGCACAGGTTAACACAGCCTCTGGGATGAGGTAAGGGGAAGGGTGTATGAGCCATAGTTGGCTTGCCACCGGGCTCTATAGACTGGAGCTAGACGACTGAGCGACTTCACTTTCACTTTTCACTTTCACGCATTGGAGAAGGAAATGGCAACCCACTCCAGTGTTCTTGCCTGGAGAATCCCAGGAACGGGGGAGCCTGGTGGGCTGCCGTCTATGGGGTCGCACAGAGTCGGACACGACTGAAGCGACTTAGCAGCAGCAGCAGATGTTTGGAAATTGAAAAGTTTTTCCCAAACTGGACAACTTACTAGAAGGTATAATAAAAGATTTAGATGTATTTTAGGTAATAAAATCCTTCTGGTAAGAGATTATGCCATGTGTTATTTGGTTTCAGAATTTGAGTTGCAGAGTAAAACTTCATTTGTGTCTCAAGGCTCAGTAGAGAATATCCAAGCCTGCAAAGCTCTGTCTTTCTTTTCCAAGGTCCGTTTGACTTTAGTGGAAGTAGGAATGGCTGAATTTGGTGGTTACACAGCAAATAGAGGCATGGTACGGAAACCTGGCTTCCCTGGCACCCAGATTTCTGATTTATTCCAATCCTGTTTTAGTGCCCCTCTAAGGGGAATACTGCAGGAAGGGGCTTAGCTGCCTCTCACCCCTAACACAGCTCTAGCCAATGACTGGGGAGGTAAACCTCTCCTGTTCACCACCAGGATCGGCAGATGGTCTCCACTGCTCTGGTGAGCACTGAGCTGGTGAGGGATGCAGAGATGAGAAGCAACTGACTGTTGGTTCCCCAGCGTCCTATGCCCCTAATGGGCTCTCTGCTGAGAAGGGAGGGGATGACTCCTGTTTACCTCCCCAGGATGGGAGAGGGTGGTGAACCCCATGGAGAAGGACCTTTTGGCAGAAAACAACAGGTTGATCACAGCTCAAGAGCAACTGCTTGGTAACTGCATGCCTAAGATATGCTTGTCATTATCAACTCAGAATTTTTAGTCAGAAGGGTTTGTGAGATCCTGGCTGGATCCCTCATTTTGCTTGTGAGCAAACGATGGCAGTGGGGACTTCAGCTAACATAGATCGAACACGTGTGAGTTGGGCGTATGGCAGGGCACTACCCCTGCCCGCTAGAGGCCTGCCTTCTAGAGGGAAGCAGGCACACTTACGGTGCTGCTGCTCAGATGCTGAGAGCTTCAACTGAGGAATAGACGGGATGAGGACAGCAGAGATGAGTGAGACTGGGGTGTCAGGGAGGCCTCTAGGGAGATGACATTTGCGCTGAGCATTGATGATCAAGTAGGGATTTGCTGCATGGAGGAGTGTGAGCTGTGGTTCTCCAGGGAGAGGAACCAGTGAGAGATGCGTGGAAGATGGATGAGGGGAATGACTACTCAGCAGGAGGGAGGAATCAGGAAGACAGAGGCCAGGTCGCATGCTGTGAGCTTTGCTGGGGAATTTGAAGGTGTAAGGAAGCCAGTGAAGGACTTTTTTTCCCGTAAGAAAAAAAAATGTGTGAAGACATAAATACGGGAAAAATCTAGAGACATCACACACACAGACACGCACCCCCCCCCACCCAGAGTGGGGAGACTTCCTTGGGGAGGTTTCAGGTAGGGCAGTGATTGATGGGATTCTGGTGTTAGAAATGAGGCAGTTCTTGCCCTCAGGTGAGTCTCAAAGCAGGGGAGACAGGTGTTTCAGTTCTCTCCACACAGTTTAGCCAATCTAGAGGTTAAGTCCAAATGTGGAGAGAATGTGGGGAAAGTTCCCCAGTAGTTCTCTCTGTGAGAGTGAGGGGGCGCTAAGAGGTGAGGGTCGTTGAAAGCTTCGGACCTCTGACATTTCCAGATGGAGGTGGGGGCACTCCAGGCAGGGGCAGCTGCAGGAATAAAGGGGGTCAGGGTGGATTAAGGCCCCTGCCCCGTGATGGTGGAGGTGGTAAGAAGGCCTGAGTGCTCACCTACCGAATTTGCATGGTATCTGCTGCCATGGAAAGAGATTGCTGGAAGAATTGGATGTGCGGTCTTCTACCTCTGAACCGGGGCAGAGGAGCAGTTCCAGAGTCAGCCAGCAGGCGGGGCCCTGCTCCCATTCTCGGAGCTCCTGTAGGAACCGGTGTGAAGATGTAGGATGGTCCCTCAGGGTGGGAGATGAGCGGGGAGAAGGAAAACAAATCTGGCTCCTTGTTGGGCACCCTAATGGTACTCTTATGTGTTTTATAACCCCTAAATTCTCACAGAAGACCCAAGAGGAGGTTGGTGGTGTTCCCCCCTTTATAGCTGGGAACTTGAGGCTTGCAGAGTGCTCAGCTTGACAAGTGAATTTCTTAGCAGTTCAAACCTGGCCCTGATGCTTCGGGCTGTGAACAGCACAGGGTATTGCGGCCCCTGCCTGTGCCTGAAGTCTGTGGAAGACAGGGCTGAATTTTGATCCCTTTCTGGTTTTTCTCTTTCTCAATTTCCTTCCCTTCTGTCTCCCATCTCTGGTTCCCTTTGGGTTCTGTGGAGCTTCAAGTGCTGTCTCCACACCTGGGCCAGGCGGGGTGTCTAAAGGCTCCTACAGACACTGTTAACTGCACTCGTGGCCTGGGGGCAAGGTTACTGACAGGAAGTGCCGCTGAGATGTGGAGGGAGGCTTTCCACAGAGAGCCTCTGCTGATGAAGTCTCCCGGCCGGCCTCAGCCCCCGCAGCCCAGCCCTCTCCTCGTTACCATGGTCTTCCTCCACAGCCAGGCCACTGCCTGCACTCAGAGCCCGTCTTCCCTCCCCTCGGGTTATGCCCTCTCCAACTGACACCGTCAAGACGGTTTCTCCGCCAGACTTTTCCCAGCAGCGTTCAAATGCACCATCACTGCTTTCAAAGAGAAACAAAGCAAAAAACCTCTTGATTCCACTTTCTCACCAGCAACTTCCTGTTTCTCTGCTCCACTTTTCAGTACAACTTCTGGAAAGAATTGGTTTGTCTTGTGTCTTCACTCTCTTCCACTCGCACTCAAATCCACTTCAGTCAGGCTTTTGTCCTAACGCTCCATCAAAACCATGCCTGCTGATGACTGCAGTCCTGGTGTTGACTGGACTCCATCACTGCTCTGCTCAGAGCATTCCCGAGGCCCCTTATTTCCTGCAGTGTTAAGAGCCACTGTGCACACTGCTCTGCACCCCCTCCCGTTGCCTCTCTGTCCCCCTACGTTTCTCCCCCGTGCTCCCTCTGCCGCAGCCACCCCAGGGACTGGCTGGCCCTTCAAGGCACACTCCCATCCTGCCCTTGTGGCTGGAACTCTGCCCCCAGATGGCTCCCTCCCTCATTGCCTTCAAGTTGAACAAGAGGACAGCAGGCCCTGGCCTCCAGTGGCTGACCTGGCTCCCACAGCTGGGCCTTGGTATTCTCCTGCACATAAACAGCTTCACAGAACATCAGTGTCCAGACAAGACCACTCTGTGACCATGATGGGTCAAGACCATCATGTCTGAACACAGACAAAACGTGAACGTTATCCAAACTACAAAAAGGAATAATTACCTTAAAGTCAGTGGACTGAATGCTCCAATCAAAGGACAGAGTGGCAGACAGGATGAAAAAACAGGAGCCTAGGAATAATGCTACCTACAGGAGACCCACCTTAGGGCCCACAGAGACTGAAAGTGAAGGGATGGAAAAGGATATTCCATGCAAACAAATGAAAGCTGGAATTGAGTACTCAAGTCAGACAAAACAGACTTTAAAGCAAAGGCTGTTAAGGAAAGATAAGGAAGGACAGTGTATAATGGTAAAAGGATCAATACAAGAAAAGGATTTTACACTCAACATATAGGCACCTAATACGGAAGCACCCAAATATCTAAAATACTGAGACATAAAGGTTGAAACTGATGGGAAAACAGTGATAGGAGGAGACTTTAACACCTCACATCAATGGACAGATCTAGACAGAAAATCAATAAGGCAACAGAGGTCCTAAACGGTACAATAGAATGGTTAGACTTGATTGGTATTTTCAGGACATTGCATCCAAACCACTAAAAGGACCAGCCATCCCTTAGTGGGTTGACTCGTGACCCCAAAAGGCACGTCCACTTGGAACTCAGAATGTGACCTTATTTGGACTAAGAGTCTTTGCAGATGTAATTACGGTAAGCATCTTGATATGCAATCATCTTAGATAAGAGTGGCCCTAGGTCCAATGGTAAATGTCCTTGTAAGAGACAGGGAAAGACATTGAGACACAGGGGAAACTTGTGCAGAAGAGGCAGAGACTGGAATGATGCATCTGGAAGCCCAGGAACACCAAGGGCTGCCTTCAGCCACCAGAAGTAAGGAGTGAGGCATGAAACAGAGCCTCCAGAAGAACCAACCCTGCCATCTTGATAGCAAACTTCTGGCCTCTGAAACTGTGAGAGTAAATTTCTGTTAAGCCACCAAGTTTGTGGTAATCTGTTACGGCTATCCCCCTACAGTTCATAAGGAAAACTTGTGTCATGCTGATGTTAACAGTAGCCTGGGGCTGGTCGTCCCTCCTTCTCATTAAGGTTCATAAGATCCCCAGTCATAGAATTGCCCCCGCTCTTGACAGCATCCAATCCATAGGAAAAGTCCTGCTTCTTGGAGCCCTTCTAAACCATCTAACCCAAGTCCAAATCCTAGAGTAAGGCCTTTCTAACACTCTCTGAGTGGCCCCATGGTCCCCATGCTCCTCATGGAGGGTGCTGTCCCTCACTACGAGTCAGAAACCCAAGGTGATAATTTTCCTGTCTTCCTGGTAGTCTTTGGCTGGAGATTGTTGACAAAGTCTTCACCCAAAGGTTACCATCTCCAGTGAGGACTGCAGTCGCCCCACCTGCCTTCTACCTCCCGCTTCCCTCGCTCCATTTTCTTCATGGCACCCATTGCCTTCACCCACACTGGATCAATTGCTTATTCACTTTGTATTGTTTATGGTCTGTCTCACCCATCCCCAACCCCATTTGAATGTGAGCTGTACTAGAGGCATGGATGGTGGTTGGGATTGTTTCTGGATGTATTCAAAATGGCTGGGACCGGGATTAGCTCATCTAAACAAGCAGTAAATATTTGCTGAATGAAAGAACCATTGCTAGGACAGGCACTCCTAACCAACTTGGTCATCAGGAAGGCTTCCCTAGAAATGGAGTGTGAAGGCTGGGATCTGATAGGGGAATAGAGGTGATCCTGCATGAACATGGGGAGGAGCTTTCCCAGTAGGTTCAAAAGGCCTGGGGAAGCAAGGGGTATTTCAGGATTGATGGAGAGCAAGCGCTTCGAAGTGGCTGAAGGGGGAGTTCTGGAAAGGGAGGGCAAGAGATGCGGTTGCAG
Source organism: Bos grunniens (assembly GCF_055505025.1). Taxonomy (NCBI): domain Eukaryota; kingdom Metazoa; phylum Chordata; class Mammalia; order Artiodactyla; family Bovidae; genus Bos; species Bos grunniens. Next base: position 11,504,175 of record NC_141166.1, read on the forward strand.
AGTTGTCAGGGCCCAGAAGAGCTGGGTCATTGGGAGCTCAGACTTCACCCCAAGGGCCATGGGGATAGTTGCTCCACAGCAGGTGGAATCTTCCTGAACCAGGGATCAAAACCATGTCCCCTGAATTGGCAAGTGGATTCTTACTCGACCACCAGAGAAGTCCAGAAGGCAGCATTTAAAGGGCAGATGGCAGGACGGTGCTGAGGAAGAGGTGAGGCTGGAGGCAGTGGCAGAGACTGAAGACCAGCGGCAAGACTGAAGGCACCTGGGTCGAGGTGGCAGCTGCAGAGAGGGGGCGGAGTCCTGGGAGAAGGAAGACCCCTGGCCTGGGCACCCCGCCGTTCAGAGGTGCCATTCACTGTGGAGGGAGGGCGTGGAGGAACGGGTTTTGGGAAGGCGCTGAGTGTGAGGACCTTCAGGGGATCATCAGGGGAGACGTCAGGTGGGCTGTACATATACCTGGAGCTCAAGGTCGGACTGGAGATTCAGGCTCAGAAGACGGCCACAGTGGGAATGAAGCCTTGGCGGAGATTTCTGAAGACTTCTGCCTGAGGAGCCGCAGCCCCAGGGGCTCAGGGCAGGAAGGGTGTCAGGAAAGGTGGAAGGAGACCCACTACCCCTTTTCCACTCTCTCTGGCGTCTCTAGGTCTCACTTTGTTCCCTGGAGCCCCCTGGCCCCCATGCCTGGAATCACTTGCTAGGACAGAAGAATCCTCTCTCCTAATAATTCACCGCCCCTGGCTTGTTCAGAAGGAAGTGGAAGAGGCTCTGTGTTGCACACAGCGCACACGCTCTGGAACCAAAGCCCCACCTGGGGGCAGAGATGGCAGCCTGGACCGCCCTGGGACTCAAGCCCTCATTATTCTGGGAAAGTTCAGAAGTGGGGCCACATCAGGGGTCAACCAGAGGCAGTCTGGGCACAATGGCATCATCAGCAGCTCCCAGACAGCAGGGCTGGGAAGCAAGTCTGGCACAGGCTGGCACACTCCCTTCCCACCCCCAACGGCCCCAGCCCCCTGCCCCTGAGACTCTGACTAGAGCTGGAGGCAATCCTGTTCAGATAGGAAGGCTTAACCCAGGCTCCCTGGGCTCCGTCCCGCTTCCTTCTGCCTCCCCCTGCCGCCTGCCAACCAGCAGGGCAGGGCTTCCCTCCTGCCTCCTTGGAGCACCAGCATCTGCAGCCCCCTGAGTGTCCCTCCCTGCCTAACAAGCCATGTCCCACACCTCTTCTGTGATCTTCTTAAAATACAGTTCACAGCACATCACTCCTCATTCCGTTGTCCCTCAAGCAGGGACTTGTCCCCAAAGCTTTTGGATCAGAAGCCAAACTCTCCTGGGCCTCCCAGGCTGCCACTTGACACTTTTTTTTTTTTTTATTGTCAGTTCTCAGTGTGCATCCTCCTTCATGCCCTCCCACTTCATTTCCCACTCACCCTTGGCTCACATCACTTCCTCTGAATGACCTTCCTTGGTCCCCAGGTTGCTGGAGGAAGGTCAGCTTGAATAAACCTCACTGGGTTTTTTCTACCAGGGTTTCTGGAAGGCAGAGTCTGGGTCTGTGGTGTTGACCACAGTTTCCCAGTAAACCCACAGTGGGCCAGCCAATAGGGATGGCATTGAACTGAAATGTATCATGAAGCGCTTCCACCTTCTCCCCTCCCGAGATCCTTGGGTCCTGCCCCACTAGATCGGGTCAGCAGGCGGTGTTACCCTCCATCCCAGCAACAAGCGGCAGCTGAATCCAGAAACTGCCACCCCTTCAGTGCCGCCCAGAGAGTCTCGGCCGTGAACCTTGTGACCTGGCAGAGTGTTGGGAGGAGACACCAGCAACTGAAGTTGCGTTTCATCAAAGTTCCCAGTCCCTTAGGGGAAGTAAGGGTAATGAGATAGATCGAGAGCTTCTGTGGGAGAGCTCCAGATGGCCCCTAGGAAAGGGAACTTGCTCGGGGTGTCCTGCCTGAAACAGCAAGCAGCGGAAGGGCTGCTGGATTCTGGGACCCTGGTTCCGTCCCTTCCTAGCAGCAGACCTTGGGCACACTCTTCACCTTTCCCCTGCAAAACAGAAAGCACCAGATAACCCCATCTCGGGTATGGTGAGCTGAGCGAAGCCATGCACCAAGAGCCTTTTGCACAGCGCCTGGTGCATGGGAAGCCAAGTTCTTCCCAGGCCTTCCCATCACCTTCTTGCGTGTGAAAATTCAAGTGTGTGCCACGTCCTGGCCGAGGATGGCTGAGCCAGACCCAGCAGAGGGGACAGAGGACATCAGGGCAGATGTGCTGACTAGGGGCTGTGGGAGAGGGCCCCGGGGCTGAAGCAGACCAGAAAGTCCTAATAGGAGGAAGCAGGGGGACCTGTGGCCTCCTTCAACACCTTGTCATTGCATCTGGGAAAACTGAGGCTGAGAGGTGGCAGGAATTGCTGTCAGAGTGTTGCCTGGAGCCAAGGTTGGTACTGCAGTTCTCCTGAACCTACCACGCTGAATGTAGGCTTTGAGGGCACATGCTTTAGACACAGACAATTATTTAGCTCAAGATCACAAGGAAGGACTTTCCTGGTGGTCCAGTGGCTAAGGATCCATCTGCTAATGCAGGAGACACGGGTTTGATCCCTGATCCGTGAAGATTCCACAGGCTGCAGAGCAACTAAGCCCATTTGTCCACGCCTGCTGAAGCCCATGTACCCCAGAGCCTGTGCTCGCCAAGAGAAGCCACCGCAATGAGAAGCCCACACACCACAATGAAGCCCGCATACCACAGCCGGCTCACTGGCACTAGAGAAAGCCCAGAGCAGCAACAAAGACCCAGCAGGGCCCAAAATAAACAAATAAAGCAAAGGTCACAAGAAAGGTTGTGACAAGCCAGGGACTCAGGGCTGCCAACTCCCTGGGACCCTTCTCTCTACCCCAAGGAGGTCAGGGAGTGAGGGTAGATCCCACCTTCTAGCATTTTCCCATCATCTGTTCAACAAACACCAGGTTCTGTGAAAATAGGAGAAAGAGAGACACAGCCAGCTCTCAGGGAGCATATAGCCAACTAAGGAAGAGATGCTGAGAAATCACAAGCAAATATTAGAGTATGACTGTAAAGGGGGCTGTGGAGAAGGGGTTCGTGGAACTGTGCAGGGGTGTAGCTAGGGAAGATGCTCCATCTGTGGGATCAGGAAGGTCTTTTGAGGATGTGATGCTTAAGTTGAAACTCAGAATAAAAAAGGTCATTGTGAGATAATAATTATATATCGATATTGATATCCACCCCTGGCTCCTGGCACAGAGTTCCTATAAGCTTGTAATTTCCTGACTGAGCACTAGAAGCATCTTTCATTTTATTGTAGTCACTTGTCGGGGGGTGGGGCTGGGATCCTGGCTGGGGGCTGGTCACCAGGAAGACCAACCATGACTATAAGCTTGGAATTTTCACACACACACACACACACACATACCCCATGCCAACTTCTCCAGGGGAGAGGGCTTGAGATGGAGGTTAGTAATTAATTATGTCCACATAAAGATCCCCAGAGTATGGGTTTTGGGGAGCTCTAGACGAGCCAACACATCCATGTTGTGGGAGGGAGGCACACCCCAGTGCCACAGGGCAGAGGTTCCCATGCTCGAGACCTTTCCAGACCTCACACTATGTGTCTCTTCATCCGGTTGTTCATCTGTATCCTTTGTCATAACCTTTAATAAACTGCTAAAGGTAAGTAAGTGCTTCCCTGAGTTCTGTGAGCCACTCTAACAAATTGATCGAACCCTAGGAGGGGGTCATTGGAACTGTTGATGTATAGACGGCTGGTCAGACTAGCCTCTGAAGTGTGTGGAGAGGGGCAGTCTTATGGGACTGAGCCCTTAACCTGTAGAATCTGATTATATCTCTGGGGTGATTGTGTCAGAATGCAGTTGAATTCTAGGGCATAATTCTAGTTGGTATCACAGAGAATTACTTGGCATGGAGGAAATTCCCTGGGAAGATAGGGGTTTTCCTGACACAGTTACCCAGGCATGAGGGTGGAGTGTATTCCAGGCAGAGGGAATGGCATATGCAAAGTCCTGTGGTGGGAGGAAGTACTCCAAGGTTGTCTTTTCAAGATAGTGGATTGAAGGCATTTTCTTCCTCTTTTCTTCTTGAAAATCACCCTGCCCCGTCTCACACACACACACACACACACGCACGCACGCACACGCACGCGCACGCACACACACATGCACGCACACTGAGGAGAGCAAGAAATAAGAACTCCATTTTCTAAGAAGATATTTCTGACCTCAAACTAAAATACTGTAGAAAACAACCAAATACTCTAGATTCCAGTACGGTTAAATAATGGTTATTAGACAATTTTTTTTTCTTCTCTCCCTCTAGAACTTGGCCTCCTCAACCCTTCTCTTTCTCACTGCATTAACTAACAAAATTCCAGTGCCTGGCCCTAAGAATGAAAATCTCAACTTCTGTAAAAATAAGCCTCAGAAAGATGGGGAAGACCTGTCTTTTCTCCCCTGAAGCTGTAGAAACAGAAATACTTACTATACTCCATCATAAAAATGAATTTAAGGATCAGACATGATAGAGGTGAAAGCAAGAAATTTCATGAGCATGTCCAACTTGTTTTCCTGTCCAATGTCTTAGAAAGATTGAAGGCAGGAGGAGAAGGGGAGGACAGAGGATGAGATGGTTGGATGGCATCACCGACTCGATGGACATAAGTTTGAGCAAGCTCCTGAAGTTGGTGATGGACAGGGAAGCCTGGCGTGCTGTGGTCCATGGGGTCGCAAAGATTCGGACACGACTGAGCGACTGAACTGAACTGTAGAGACTGTGGGGCTATGCATGAGAAATTAGTTAGCTCTGTTAATGCACATCAATCCTGTGAAGGGTTCTTCTCACAGTTTTGAGAGACAGCCAGGCTTCAGATTGTTCAACATTGTATTCAAGTAACTTTTAAATTTCAGACTTAAGACTGGGATGGCAACTGGCTACTTTAACGGATCATTTGAGCCGGGATGATCACTGAAAGCCTAAGATCATGGCATCTGGTTCCATCACTTCATGGGAAATAGATGGGGAAACAGTGGAAACAGTGGCTGACTTTATTTCCTGGGCTCTTCATCACTGCAGATGGTGATTGCAGCCATGAAATTAAAAGATGCTTACTCCTTGGAAGGAAAGTTATGACCAACCTAGATAGCATATTAAAAAGCAGAGACATTACTTTGCCAACAAAGGTCTGTCTAGTCAAGGCTATGGTTTTCCCAGAGGTCACATATGGATATGAGAGTTGGACTGTGAAGAAAGCTGAGTGGCGAAGAATTGATGCTTTTGAACTGTGGTGTTGGAGAAGATGTGTGAGAGTCCCATGGACTGCAAGGAGATCCAACCAGTCCATTCTGAAGGAGATCAGTCCTGGGTGTTCATTGGAAGGACTGATAGTGAAGCTGAAACTCCAGTACTTTGGCCACCTCATGCGAAGAGTTGACTCATTGGAAAAGACCCTGATGCTGGGAGGGATTAGGGGCAGGAGGAGAAGGGGACAACAGAGGATAAGATGACTGGATGGCATCACCGACTTGATGGACATGAGTTTGAGTAAACTCTGGGAGTTGGTGATGGACAGGGAGGACTGGTGTGCTGCAATTCATGGGGTTGCAAAGAGTTGGACACGACTGAGCAACTGAACTGAACTGAACTGGACTGAATCACTGAAAGGGAATAGGGTGCTATGGTCTTTCCCCATCAGGTCCTCTGCCTGCCTTTTGTCTGTGGACAACTTGTTCAAAGAATAAGTTTAGGCTCCCGGCGGTGCCGCAGGGACGGCAAGAGCCAGAGCTGGAGCCAGAGCTCGCTGTGGGGCGGCGGGAGCCGAGGCCTGGGCTCCAGGATCCACAGCCTGCACCTCTGTGCCCCCCTCAGCCTGCAGCGCAGCCCTCCGCCCACAGGACGGACGGCATGTCTGGGGACTTGGGCTCCGGGGACAACACCCTGCCCACTGGGGCTCTTTTCGTGGCGCTGGGTGCAGAAGTGATGGTGCTCAGTCACCACTGGGAGTGACTGCTGCTCATCCAGGTGGGTCATGAGACGAGGCCCCCCCACCACTGGGACCAATGTGCTGGGGAGGAAGGTCCTCTACCTCACACGCCAAGCACATCGTGTGAGTGGACGGAAAGACAGGGCTGCTCCTAGCCTGAGCCCCCAGGCTGACGTCCAATGCCCTCTCCACAGTGACCCAGGGCAGCAGGAAGAAGGTACCAGATGAGATCCAGCAGGTTTCCAACAAGAATGACATGAAGACGTCTCTGAAGAAGGTGCTGAAGGAGACCTCCTACGCAATGATGATGCCATGGGTGGTCGCACATGCTGGCCCTCCCCCTGCAAGTCGTCTCGGCGCGCTGCATAGTCCAGTTTGTGGGATGGGAGGCCAAGTCCAGTGGTGTGCTGACCTCCACTGGGAAGATTTTTAAAGAAGAGGGCCTGCTGGGATTCTTTATATGCTTAAACCCCCACCTCCTGGGAGATTTTCTTGTGGGGCTGTAACCTGCTGGCCCACTTCATCAGTGCCTACCTAGTGGATGACAGCGTGAGTGATGCCCTGGGGGGGTGGCTGGGGAACGACCAGAATCTAGGTTCCCAGTTCAGCCAGGCACTGGCCATCTGGGCTGACACCAAATTTCTGATGGGGATTGCAGTGAGCCTGCTGACCTCCTCCTTCCTGCTGGTTGGTGATTTCTTGGCCAGGAAGGACTGCGGGCTGCAGGCTGGGCTCCCTCCTTAGTCCCCAGTATTCAAATCTTGGATCCACCTCTGGAAGTACCTGAGTGTGCAGGGCCAGCTCTTCCAAGGCTCCAGCCTGCTTTTCCACCGGGTGTCATCAGGAGCGTGGTTTGCCCTGGGGTAAGCTGAATCACCTAAAAAAGCAAAACCACGCTGTCTCAGCTTGGCCACCGCAGGTGAGGTCTGATCATCTTGGGGCACCTGTCAGACGACCACCCCAGAATCACCTACAGGTGCTCTAGCATGGCTGGGCGTGTTTCCATATTTCCCATGCGTCTGTCCAGAAGCAGGGACTGGGTGGGGGTGAGGCTGTGTCCAGTGGACTGGGCACTCTTAGACCCAGGGAAGGTGGGGTGGAGCTGGGGAATGGGGGCAGATTTCCCCTATTACTCTTACTCTGCAGATTTCCCGAGTCTGCCTCGTGCAGTGGCCAGAGACAGGCTTGTGGAGGCCCACGTTGCATGGGCAGAGGCTCATGAGTTCAGGTCCCACCCCCAACTCACACCTTTCAAGTCACCCCTGCTCTCATCGCGCAGCTCAGCTGGGAGCTTCGCCCTCTTGCTTTGTATATAGGATGTGAGCCCCTTTCACCAGGGCCATCACGTCCAGGCCTTGGCTAGGAGCCTATCTTTGTTTTTCTCAACACTACTTGTCTGAGAAGACAGCACATTCTAAATGGGAAATCGTATGACTGCTCAGAATGTATCCCCCCTCACCCCCAGCCAATCCTGGTCAAGGTCAAGGTTGGGTGATGCCCCACGGTGATGCCTCACGTGCAGGATATGGTTATCTGTGCAATCGTGAACTCTCAGATGTTAGGCAGACCAATGTCTCTAGTCGTATCCAGTTTAAAGTACCTAATAAGATCTGACCCTTTCTCCCATAAATAAATGCATTGGTGGTGATTTGGGAAAAAAAAAAGAAAAAATTCAATCAGAGAAATGAGAACATGTGAAAAACAAAGGAGACCAAACAGTAATAATGTAGTCATTAAGCATAGTCAAGAATCTTTAGTTCCTGCTCAGTGGCTATACATAATATTCAGTTCCTGCTCAGTGGCTATATGTAATATTCTGAGTCATATCCTGTGAGCTGTCTTATAGATGCTGAAACCCCAGGTGGAGAAGTTAACTACATGATGACCAGAATGCACCACTTGACCACATGAGCGGCCACAATTCCGAGAATGGCCTCAAAGAAAGGGAAACAAACCAACCCTGGACCTGAAGATTAACTGTCCCTAAAACAATCAAGATGACACTGGTCAGACCACTGATGACCGATATGAAGGTGACTGTCAGAGCTGACTGTGCTGTTTCTGCAGGTAGCCCCTTCCTTCTATCTATAAAGTACTCTTTCCTGGAAAATCCCATGGATGGAGGAGCCTGGTAGGCCACAGTCCATGGGGTTGCAAAGAGTCCGACACGACTGAATGACTTCACTTATACTTCTGTCTATAAACCTCCTGCCACTGGCTGCCAGTGGTGAGGAGTCGGCCTTTGAATAGACTTCCGCCCCTCACCCCGGGCCCCAGTTGCCAGCATCTGAAATACAGCAAACTTTCCTTTCCGCCAACTTGGCTTGTTTATTGGCTTTTGAGCAGTGAGCAGCCAGATCCCGCACTCTTTCGGTAACGTGATAATTGTCATGTTATAACAGTATGACTGTTAGCATAACTGACACTATCTTGGGCCCATTCAGCTTCTCCTGTCCTTCCTTCCACTGACCCTAGCCAGGAATGTACTGTGTGGCACATCACTTCTCTGTCATCAAGGGATTTGTAGTAATAGATGCTGTTTAATAATTGTTAGGTTCATGTGGTTCTATGCTCTGTTAGTCTCCAAACAGTGATGAAGACCTTTGCTGACTATTCCTGGTACCCATGAGACTAGCTACCCACTTATAAACCTTGACTTGGGTTTATACATGGGTAACTTTTAGAAAAAGTTCCTGTTTCCAAGCGTGTACCCCACCCCCTAGGTTAACCATAACGCTGTCCCCAGTGGGTCCTCAGTAGTGAATACTGCAGCTGCAAATGTTTCTATTTCATTGTCTGTCCCCACCCTGTGAGGAAGAGACCCTAGAATAAACCGATCCACCAATTATATGAAGCAGCCTGCCTTGTTTTTTTGATCTCAGGATGCCTGATTCTCAGGGACTTCCCTGGAGGTCCAGTGGTTAGGACTCGACACTTTCAATGCCATAGCCCTGGGTTTGACTCCTAGTCGGGGAGCTAAGATTCTGCAAGCCTTGAGGCAGGGCCAAAAAAAAAAAGATACTTCTCAGTTTGGTTTTTGTTACCTCCTGTAGCCAACAATTGGCAAACCAGCTAGGAGACTGAAAACGACACAGAAATGGGCAAAGGGGTAGTGTAGGGGGCTGGGGTGAGGGAGCCTGTTGTTGGTGGGGGAATCCCAGGCTGGCAAGCTACTCCCACACAGGGTGACCTGGTGAGGTTTGTGGAATGCTTCCAGGCCAGTGAGTGAGCACAGGGTGCCAGGAAAATGCCAGAGGGCTTACTAGGAGTATTAACCCAAGCGGTGGGAAAGCAAAAGTGGAAAAAAGAAAGTGAGCTAGCTATCAGCTTTGCATGGCCTTTACTGTGGGCCCTGAGGATTAGCACAGAAGAGGCACTGCAGCTCAGCAGGGTACGAGAGACGACAAAAGAGGTGCAGGCTTTAGAGAGGGACATCCAGACACCTCGCTGCTTCCCCACCTCAGACGTTTTGCCAAAGAAAATACAACAGGAGAAGCACACAGAAGTGAAAGAGAGAACTGGAACCCCAAGAGGTGGGATTCTTGGGATAAACACTCATCAGAAGATGAGGACATAATTATATAGGAAGGAGACCCGAAAATGACCTCTGATTCAAACTAAAACCCAAGCGGGAGTTCCCTGATGGTCTACTGCTTAGGATTCAGCATTTTCACTGAGTTCAATCCCTCGTTGGGGAAATGAGACCCCACAAGCTGTGACGTGTGGCTGAAAAATAAAGACCACTTCATGGAGAATAGAAGGGAGAAAAATGGAAACAGTGGCAGATTTTATTTTACTGAACTCCAAAATCATTGCAGATGGTGACTGCAGCCATGAAATTAAAAGATGCTTGTTTCTTGGAAGGAAAGCTATGGCAAACCTAGAGAGCGAATTTAAAAGCAGAGACATCATTTTGCCTACAAAGGTCCATCTAGTCAAAGCTATGGTTTTTCCAGTAGTCATGTATGGATGTGAGAGCTGGGCCATCAAGAAGACTGAGCACTGAAGAACTGATGCTTTCGAACTGTGGTGCTGGAGAAGACTCTTGAGGGTCCTTTGGACAGCAAGGAGATCAAACCAGTCAATCCTAAAGGAAATCAGCCCTGAATATTCATTGGAAGGGCTGATCCTGAAGCTGAAGCTCCAATACTTTGGCCACCTGATGCGAAGAACTGACTCATTGGAAAAGACCCTGATTCTGGGAAAGATTGAGGGCAGGAGGAGAAAGGGGCGACTGAGGATGAAATGTTTGGATGGCATCACTGACTCAATGGACATGAGTTTGAGCAAACTCCAGAAGATAGTGAAGGACAGGCAAGCCCGGCATGCTGCAGTCCCTTGGGTCACAGAGAGTCGGACATGACTGAGCGACTGAACAACAGCGGTGCAGGCTGCCCTCTGGCAACGTTCGTGTGCAGCTGGGCTGGGAGAAAGCCAGGGTTGCCTCGCCAACTGGATTGAAGGGGTACCTGCAGGTATACACCTGGCTTGGCCAAATGAGGGGGATGTGTAACCTTCACCTTTACGATGGGTCTCTATGGAAGACACACAGGAAATAGTGAGGGGGTCGAAAGTGAAATGTGCCATCTATGCTCCTAATTTCCAAGTTATCTACAGCAAGCACGAAAGATCGTATCCTGCAGTCCGCTCCAGGAACTTGGTACTGGACCGTGGCTTCAGGTTTGGCCCCATGGTTAATCAACACATTCAGATGATGGCAGCTGTGACAGCTGATCTGAGTGAATCTGAAAAGGTCTGACATAAGGGAAGTAGGTGGGTAGATAAAGCCAAAGAGAAAAAACCAAAACGTGAGGCAACTAAGAAAGAGGCCCAACTAGAATTTCTCGCAAACAATTATGACAATATCTAGTATGGTAAGTGAGCAGGATGCTATGGGGCCTTCCCAGGACAGAACCCCAGCATGCACTTCCCCCGCCTCTTGTCTGTAGAAAAACTTTAGCCTCCTACGCTTTCCCAAGTTCCAAAGGATATGTTTACTCAGGAAAGTTGAGAAAATGCAGGAACAAAGGAAAAGAGTCAAGCAAGACAAAATAATAATCGTTTATCCATAAAACAAAGTCAACGGCCTTTAGCTCCTCCTTTAGGGCTAGAGATAATATCCTGAGCCCCGTCTTTTGAGCTGTTTTGCAGATACTGAAAGCCCACAGGGTGGAAGAAGTTCTGTATGTTGCCCATAAGCACGTAGACCCCAGATCAGTTGGAACCAGAAAGCTGATGTTAACTCTTGATTACCTTACCACCAACCAGTCAGAAGAATGTCCATGCGCTGATCACATACCTCAAAACCCTCTCCCTCACCCGGTCTTTAAAAACCTTTCCTTAATAGCCGTTGGGGAGTTTGGGTCTCTTGAGCATCAGCTGCCCTGGATTTCTTGCTTGGCACCCTGCAGTAAACACTGCACTTGCCTTTACCACATCCTGGTGTCAGAAGACTGGCTTTACTGCCCTTGGGCAAGTGGACCCAAGTTTGGTTCAATAACTGTATTAGCTGGGACCCTCTAAGGATAATATGGATAAACACCCTAATTCAGTCCTTTTCGCCCTATGAGAAGCATTACCCAAACAAAACTAGCTTACCCCCCTAATAGCATGAGTAAAAGGGGAAGAAGCACACCCCTGTGTCCCATTGCTGTGGGAACATGAAGAACAGGGGTGGGTACCCCAACTTCTAGACATCGGTGTGGGGTCAAGCTTGGTCCTTGGTGCCGGCTATAGGAGGCAAGTGGAGGCCCCCTGTTGAACTATTTCTTTATCCTCCATCAATAAACAGACTATTCTGGTTTTAGCTGATACTGGTGTTGAATGTACCCTGATTCATGGGAATCCATCCAAGTTCCAAAGGGAAATTCGAACCACTGATGGACATGAAGGCCAAACAGTGAAACAAACGCACTCGTATTTACAGAGCAGAAGGCTGCCTCCCTGTCCCTTTCTGGTTTCTACTTCGTCCATACCCAATAAGGTGCATGTGGGTGACCTACAGAGCCTGGGCCTTGCAACCACCATGGGTGAGTTCCGTTTACAGATGCCAGCGATCAAGCTAAAGGGGACCCTATAATACTGCCTGTCCTTTGGAGAGTGATGAATAAAACAATATCGCCTACCTGGGGGACAGGGAGAACAGGCCACCATCAAGGAATTAGAGAAGCTGGGGGTTATAAGGGGCTTCCCAGGTGGTGCTAGTGGTAGAGAATTCGTCTGCCAATGCAGGCGATGTAAGAGATGCGAGTTTGATACTTGGGTTGGGAAGATCCCCTGGAGTAGGAAATGGCAACCTGTTCCAGCATTCTTGCCTGGGAAATCCCATGGACAGAGGAGCCTGGAGGGCTACAGTCCATGGAGCCACAAAAGAGTCGGACATGACTGAAGTGACTTAGCACGCCTGCTGCAGGAAGGGGGACCCCTACCAGGGCCCGAAACTGGGCTCTTGTCTAACACTCGGAAATGACTTGTCTGAGGAGACACGTGCTGACAAGGTAAGAGATTTTATTGGGAAAGGGCACCCAAGTGGAGAGCAGCAGAGTAAGGGAACCCAGGAGAAGAGCTCTGCCTCATGGCTCATGGCTCGCAGTCTCGGGTTTTATGTGATGGGATTAGTTTCCGGGTTGTCTTTAGCCAGTCATCCTGACTCAGAGTCCTTCCTGGTGGTGCACGCCTTGTTCAGCCAAGATGGATGCCAGAGAGAAGGATTCTGGGAGGTGGTGGTGTCTCCTCTTGACCTTTCCCGAACACTTGCGGTTGGCGGTGGCTTATTAGGTCCGTGTTCCTTACCAGGGCCTCCTGTCATAAAACAGCTCATGCAAATGGTTGCTATGGTGCCTGGCCAGGGTGGGCAGTTTCAGTCAGTGTGCTTCCCCTAACACGCCTGCACACAGGCTTTATAAGACTGGCACAAAGCCCGTTCAGTAGCCCCACGTGGCTGGATGAAAAACCAAACAGCACCTGGTCCATGACGGAGACTACAGAGACTTTAACAGCTAACACCCCACCTCTGTGTGAGAGTTCCAAACACAGCCAGAGTCTTGGATACGATCTTGTCTCTCAAGACATAATGTTGTGTCTTGGATTCTTCTAATGCCTTTCTCAGCTTACCCTTAGACGGGGAGTCCTGGAACCAATGTGCCTTCCCATGGGAAGGGAGACAATGGGCTTTTACTGTCCTGACTCCTGGTTATCAGCACAGTCCTGCTATATGGGATGGTGGCCCAGGACTTTCTCCCTCTTTTGTTCTCTGTTATTACACTGGTGATATCATGATAACCTGTGATGACGTGCTGTCTTTCCCAAGCCACTGCATCTTTTCAGGAACATTTAAAATCTTGAAGATGAGAAGTAAACGCTGACAAGTAAACGCAAAGACCGGGACAGTGGGTCAAGTTCTTGGGTGTTCTCTGGTCTGGTGAGACCAAAGGGATGCCTGAGACTGTCTTTGATAAAAACACAGGCGTATCCACATCCTTTAATGTAAGAGTTACCAGCCTTTATAGGGCTGAGGGGGCCTTTTTTTCTCCATCCCCACTTGCCCAGATATTAAGACCCTATATGCTTTAGTAAAAAAGTGACAATCTGGGACTGGAATATCCCACAACAAGAGCCTTTTTAAAAGACCAAATGGGTTGTCAAACACGTCCAAGGACAGAGCATGTTAATGCTGAACACAAGGAGTGAATTGGACATAAGTGTACATCTGGAAGGCTTTGAATGGGAACTGTTTGACAGCAACAAAATGGGAAAAGAGCCCTTCTGGGATTCTGGTCTCAGTTACAGAAAGGGGCAGAGAACTGGTCTCAGTTCAGCTCAGTTCACTCGCTCAGTCGTATCTGACTCTTTGTGACCCCATGAACTGCAGCACGCCAGAAGTGCTATCGCCAACTCCCAGAGCTTGCTCAAACTCATGTCCATTGCGTCAGAGATGCCTCGGTGATGCCCAGAGAACTGGTCTAGTCCTATAGAAAAACAATCCATAGCAGTGTTAACTAAAAGATACGGTCCCAACCTGAAAGTGGAGAGTCATTTTATCTGGTGGGAATGTTTAGGACTCTGAACCCGGGAGACAGCATCTTGGTAGCTCTCAGTAGCTCAGTAGCTCTGAGACAGCATCTCAGTAGCTCTGCTCCAAGGAGGTGGGGGCTGGGGGGTGGGGAGGCAGGCTATATACAAATTTGCAACAAAGGGAGCAGGCAGTCTGAACAACAAAGATCAGGTATCAAGTTAAAGAATTTGGTATTCTATGTATGGGAAGATGCAAGTCTCTGGGCTCACTGAATTCATTCCTCATTCCTTCATATGCACCTCAGCTATCTGGGGCCAATCCTGTTTCCTTGTTCATCTAAAGGAATGGCAGATGGCTGCTTCTTGCATTCCCCCAGCTCCCCAGCCGTCACCGTAGGGAGTGGCAGCATCTGCTGGTTGGCAGAAATTGCTGATGGCTGTGTCATTTCTTACGGATATGGCGACCCCATGGATTGTAGCCTGCCAGACTCCTCTGTCCGTGGAATTCTCCAGGCCAGAATACTGGAGTGGGTAGCCGTTCCCTTCTCCAGGGGATCTTCCCAACTCAGGGATCGAACCCAGGTGTCCTGCATTGCGGGTGGATTCCTTACCAACTGAGCCACCAGGGAAGCCCCGATATGGCAGGAGGTATTTTCAATTCATAGCAGTTTCCCTAGCTTTACAACAAACCGAGGATCTGACCACCAGCTTACCCTTCAGCTTACTGACTCCTCTGCCTGTGGGCTGATGGATTAAGGACCTGCTTTCAAAACCTAAGTGTGCCCGTGCACAGCTGAGTACTTTACACAACTGCATTCATACCTTCAACAGAGAAGCACCTTTTACACCGATCCTCTCTCAGGTGTTTCGGTTTCATTAGGCCCAGTGGCCACCAGAGCCGCTCTGCCGCTCCTCTGCGGTGCCCTCTGTAAAGCACAGGTATGAGAAGGTGTGGAACGCCCCCTGCTCGTGCATGGCACGTGGAAGGCAGCTGTAGGGGCAACCCACCTCCGTACTGGACAACTCGTTTGGATTCTGACGTCATCTGGTTCGGGAAGGGAGTAGACAAAGCAGTCGGTGGGCAGAACTCAAGGTGGTGACTACTCACCAGTCCAGTGCCCCTCAACCTTGCCACGGGCAATTAGGCCGTGTGGAAAGGCTTGACAATGTGGATGTCTCAGTGGCATCGAGATAACTGGAAAACATTCAATAAACCTCTGCAGGGATTGAATTATGGGCTGGTATTTGGACTGCCTGCAGGCAACCAGGTGTCAATGTGCCCGTGTGGCTCATTTCAGCCCATTCACCCTTCACTCTACCTGCAGCCATGTAGCTGGTGCATTAACCAGATCAAGAGCCCTATTACTGGAGGAATTATAGACCCCCTCTGATGTGGCAGAATGGCTCCACTCAAAGGAAAAAGGCTCTGTTTATCCTCAAATATATGGATTCCCAAGCTGTAGATCATTTGAGGTGCTGACTCTTGAGACATCCCAGCAGGTAACATCAGATGCTCTGACCATCTGGTTCCCAGATGGCGAGTGGATTACCTAGGGTTTTAGTGGGTGTTGGAAGGGTATCCACGTGCTTTAAACCTGTACCCATACTGCCACTGGATCAGTGGAGACCTTTGCCAGTAAGAGCCAATCGGGCCATTACAATCAAAGGACTGTCAAAATTGGAAGTTAAGATAAGGAACGCTGCCCATATTGATGGTGATCAAGGAACTCATTTCAGTGGACATGAAATACAAGAGTGGGCAGAAGCCTGACGAAGTTTTTGGACTTTACATTTTCTTTACAATCCCACTACAACTAGACTGGTTAATTGGATTTTTTTTAAGTATTTATTTATTTGGCTGCACTGAGTCTTAGCCGTGATATATAGGATCTAGCTGCCGCATGTGGGATCTAGTTCCCTGACCAGGGATGGAACCCAGCCCCCTGCATCGCGAGTGCAGTCTGAGCCACTGGGACAGCAGGGAAGTCCCTATCTTGCTCGTGCTCAGTCCTGCCCAACTCTTTGTGATCCCCCTGGACTGTAGCCCGCCAGGCTCCTCTGTCCATGGGATTTCCCAGGCAAGAATACTGAAGTGGGTTGCCCCTAACTAGATGCTAAAAGCCACCTTAACAGGCGTATCTTCGACAGCACATTGCAAGGTTGATCCCCTTGGATCTGACAATCTGCATGTGAACGGCTTGGACAATCAGGGCGCTGAGAAAGCAAGTACAAAAGGGATGTCTTTGCCTGTCCACTGGGAGGAAGGTCTTGTTTTTGTTTGTTTGCTTTGCAGCTGCTCCTGGACTTCCCGCCTGGTGTTACTTAGTTCACTGGTATTTAAACTGGTCTCACCTCCTGGGTGACTTTTATCCTAAGCCCTTGGGTGATGGGACTTGTCTTGGTATTGCCTTCATTCTGAGATTTTATACGGGAATGGGCCCCACACAGACCCAGATCATCTCTTCTGAAAAATAGCCCAGGAGTTGAAGTGGGGTTAGCCATGCGGGTTCCCACTGAGGCCCCTGTGTAATTTCAGTTTACCTACTGAAGACATTAAAGGACAAAACATGTGGCATCATGGCACCATGGCGAAAAATGCCGAAACCAGGGGTGGTCTTAGCCGGCAGAGATCAAATGGCTACAGTGAGTGAGGATCTGCCTTATCTTCTTCCCTTATGGAATCTGTTTCACCACCGGGTGTTTGCCTCATGATCTTCCTGACTCCAGCTACGGGAAATGTCTCCCTTCCCTGGCCCCCCAAACATGGAAGTCCACAGTAGTTTTGCCTGCTGGGTCTGCAACCTGTTGCTCTTCAGAGCCCAGAGGAAGTTGTGGACAGTGCATCTGTTCATCCAAACCTAATGGGGATAATGACTTGGGTTGGTGACCCCAAATCCCCTTGGTGATCTGATTCCTATTGATGAAAGTTCTATGTTTGATCATCAGATCAGATCAGATCAGATCAGTCACTCAGTTGTGTCTGATTCTTTGAGACCCCATGAATCGAAGCATGCCAGGCCTCCCTGTCCATCACCAACTCCCGGAGTTCACCCAGACTCACGTCCATTGAGTCAGTGATGCCATCCAGCCATCTCATCCTCTGTCGTCCCCTTCTCCTCTTGCCCCCAATCCCTCCCAGCATCAGAGTCTTTTCCAATGAGTCAACTCTTCACATGAGGTGGCCAAAGTACTGGAGTTTCAGCTTTAACATCATTCCCTCCAAACAAATCCCAGGGCTGATCTCCTTCAGAATGGACTGGTTGGCTCTCCTTGCAGTCCAAGGGACTCTCAAGAGTCTTCTCCAACACCACAGTTCAAAAGCATCAATTCTTCGGTGCTCAGCCTTCTTCACAGTCCAACTCTCACATCCATACATGACCACAGGAAAAACCATAGCCTTGACTAGATGGACCTTTGTTGGCAAAGTGATGTCTCTGCTTTTGGATATGCTACCTAGGTTGGTCATAACTTTCCTTCCAAGGAGTAAGCGTCTTTTAATTTCATGGCTGCAGTCACCATCTGCAGTGATTTTGGAGCCCAGAAAAATAAAGTCTGACACTGTTTCCACTGTTTCCCCATCTATTTCCCATGAAGTGATGGGACCGGATGCCATGATCTTCGTTTTCTGAATGTTGAGCTTTAAGCCAACTTTTTCACTCTCCACTTTCACTTTCATCAAGAGCCTTTTTAGTTCCTCTTCACTTTCTGCCATAAGAGTGGTGTCATCTGCATATTTGAGGTTATTGATATTTCTCCTGGCAATCTTGATTCCAGCTTGTGTTTCTTCCAGTCCAGCATTTCTCATGATGTACTCTGCATACAAGTTAAATAAGCAGGGTGACAATATACAGCCTTGACGTACTCCTTTTCCTATTTGGAACCAGTCTGTTGTTCCATGTCCAGTTCTAACTGTTGCTTCCTGACCTGCATACAAATTTCTCAAGAGGCAGATCAGGTAGTCTGGTATTCCCATCTCTTTCAGAATTCTCCACAGTTTATTGTGATTCACACAGTCAAAGGCTTTGGCATAGTCAGTAAAGCAGAAATAGATGTTTTTCTGGAACTCTTTTGCTTTTTCCATGATCCAGCAGATGTTGGCAATTTGATCTCTGGTTCCTCTTCCTTTTCTAAAACCAGCTTGAACATCAGGAAGTTCACGGTTCACATATTGCTGAAGCCTGGCTTGGAGAATTTTGAGCATTACTTTACTAGCGTGTGAGATGAGTGCAGTTGTGCGGTAGTTTAAGCATTCTTTGGCATTGCCTTTCTTTGGGATTAGAATGCAAACTGACCTTTTCCAGTCCTGTGGCCACTGCTGAGTTTTCCAAATTTGCTAGCATATTGAGTGCAGCACTTTCACAGCATCATCTTTCAGGATTTGGAATAGCTCAACTGGAATTCTATCACCTCCACTAGCTTTGTTCATAGTGATGCTTTAAGGCCCACTTGACTTCACATTCCAGGATGTCTGGCTCTAAGTCAGTGATCACACCATCGTGATTATCTGGGTTGTGAAGATCTTTTTTGTACAGTTCTTCTGTGTATTCTTGCCATCTCTTCTTAATATCTTCTGCTTCTGTTAGGTCCATACCATTTCTGTCCTTTATCGAGCCCATCTTTGCATGAAATGTTCCTTTGGTATCTCTGATTTTCTTGAAGAGATCTCTAGTCTTTCCCATTCTGTTGTTTTCCTCTATTTCTTTGCATTGATCGCTGAAGAAGGCTTTCTTATCTCTTCTTGCTATTCTTTGGAACTCTGCATTCAGATGTTTATATCTTTCCTTTTCTCCTTTGATTTTCACTTCTCTTCTTTTCACAGCTATTTGTAAGGCCTCCTCAGACAGCCATTTTGCTTTTTTGCATTTCTTTTCCATGGGGATGGTCTTGATCCCTGTCTCCTGTACAATGTCACGAACCTCATTCCATAGTTCATCAGGCACTCTATCTATCAGATCTAGGCCCTTAAATCTATTTCTCACTTCCACTGTATAATCATAAGGGATTTGATTTAGGTCATACCTGAATGGTCTAGTGGTTTTCCCTACTTCCTTCAATTTCAGTCTGAATTTGGCAATAAGGAGTTCATGGTCTGAGCCACAGTCAGCTCCTGGTCTTGTTTTTGCTGACTGTATAGAGCTTCTCCATCTTTGGCTGCAAAGAATATAATCAATCTGATTTCGGTGTTGACCATCTGGTGATGTCCATGTATAGAGTCTTCTCTTGTGTTGTTGGAAGAGGGTGTTTGTTATGACCAGTGCATTTTCTTGGCAAAACTCTATTAGTCTTTGCCCTGCTTCATTCCGTATTCCAAGGCCAAATTTGCCTGTTACTCCAGGTGTTTCTTGACTTCCTACTTTTGGATTCCAGTCCCCTATAATGAAAAGGACATCTTTTTGGGGTGTTAGTTCTAAAAGGTCTTGTAGGTCTTACTTTTGCACTATTACAGCTGAGCGTATATACTGAGGATCAGGTCTAGTCCAAGGTGGCTTGTCTGCCATCCTGGACCCATTTAATTCTAATCAGTTTACATTGTGTCCTCAGGCTATGACATTCTTTCAAAGGGTGTGCTCTGCCTCCTTTCCTCCTGTTTCGGATGGGCTACTGACCTCAGCAGTCCATGTTCAGCTCCCAAGTACCCGAAACCATCCCATACGCTAAGCTCTGGGAATCTAGGAATCATTTGACCAGTTTTGCACCAGGGCAACTAGCATATTGTTTGGAGTCACTATTGTAGTTCAGTTGCTCAGTCGTGTCTGACTCTTTGCAACCCCATGGACTGCAGCACGCCAGGCTTTCCTGTCCATCACCATCTCCCAGAGATTGCTCAAAGTCATGTCCATTGAGTCAGTGATGTCATCCAACCATCTCTTCCTCTGTTGTCCCCTTCTCCTGCCTTTAATCTTTCCCAGCATCAGGGTCTTTTCCAATGAGTCAGTTCTTCACATCGGGTGGCCAAAGTATTGGAGCTTCAGCATCAGTCCTTCCAATGAATATTCAGGATTGAATTCCTTTAGATTGACTTGTTTGATCTTCTTGCAGTCCAAGATCCTCTGCAGAAGGAAATGGCAACCCACTCCAGTATCCTTGCCTGAAAAACTTCAAGGACAGAAGAGCCTGGCAGCCTATAGTCATGGGGTCACAAAGAATCGAACATGACTGAGCGACTGGCCACACACACCCAGAGGTACCATGACAGTTCCAAGACCAACCATCAAGATAAAAAAGTGGGAGGTGGCCCAATTCTTAGAAATTTCTACCCCTTCCCCAAAATACTTGGAATAACCCTCCTACTTATTAGCCTATGAAATTACTCAGCCCAAAAATCTTTTGAATTTTTGGTGCCGGAGAAGACTCTTTTGAGTCCCTTGGACAGCAAGGAGATCAAACCAGTCAATCCTAGAGGAAATCAACCCTGAATGTTCGTTGGAAGGACTGATCCTCAAGCTGAAGCTCCAATACTTTAGCTACCTGATGTGAAGAAACGATTCATTGGAAAAGACCCTGATGCTGGGAAAGATTGAGGGCCGGAGGGGAAGAGGGAGACAAAGGATGAGATGGTTGGATGGCATCACCAACTCAATGGGCATGAGTTTGAGTAAGCTCTGGGAGATGGTGAAGGACAGGGAAGTCTGGCATGCTGCAGTCCATGGGGCAGGTTGCAAAGAGTCAGACACGACTTAGCAACTGAACAACAAAAAGCTAGCCACACCACATTTTGAGGCCAAACTTGACTTCTGCAATGGCCCACACTCTGTGCAATATGTTTCTCCCAAGCCCTCTCTTGCCCTCTGAGCTGGCCCGCACTCTGTCTGTGGAGTGTGTTTCTCTCTAAATAAATCCACCTCTTACCTATTACTTTTTCTTTCAATGAATTCTTTCTGCAATGAGACACCAGGAACCTGAGCTTCATTAGGTCCTGAAAGCAGGTCTATGATCTCAGTTGGAAGACTGTGGGTTTTGGCTGGGTTTGAGTCCTGGCACATGGGCTCAAGTCCTAGTGAGAAGTAAATAGTTTCACATGTGTGTAGAAAGGACCAACCATGTCCAAACAAATCACAGACATAGGTGGCTTCCTAATGAAGTCTGCAGGTGACCCATAGGCATGAAATACTGAACAGATAGGAAAAGAAGCAGCTTCCTACAGGGGGCCACTTTATGACACCCACACAAGGGATCTGGATATGTGGAGCCTATTTGTGGCTTATCTGCCCTGTGGGAGAATGATGTAATGCACCTTGGGGTTTCCTTCCCTCTCGGGCCATGTGTATATACACATGTTCTTACTGGAAGTTCCCCATAATTTCCTACTATGAAGTCCAGGTGGCAGGTCCATCATAGTATGTCATGCTGGGAATGGCCAAATCTATTTTCCTTCCCCAATACACAGGTGTAAATGCCATTCTGGTAATCCAGGCGTAAGCACAGTTCCCCACATCAGCTTTGAATAACCCCCTCCAGAGCATCTGTTTATTAAACCAGGAAACTGTTCGAAAGAGAAAAGGGGTGATGCAAACCATACAGTTTTAGACGTTTGACAGCTGGGCAGGGAGGAGCTTGTGCCTTTACTGGGCAGCAATGCTGTCCATTTATATAATTTCATCTGAATCCAACATAACTGATTCACTTTCTCATATGAAAACAGTCATTAATCAAAGTTTCCTTTGCTGATGCTTTTACTCACTGGCTTACTTCTCTCCTGAGTAAATGGGGAACCGTATGTCCTTAGTATGTTTTTATGTTTAGTAGGAATCCTTTGTTCTTGCTGCCAATGAAAAACGAAAGACACCTTCCAAGATCTGACCCTAGTGTGGCTGCTGTAGAACAATGATGGATAAAGCTGGATGGCCATCAAGACATTATCAAGATGTCAGGATTGGAGTCTATGGCTTCTGGCATAACTGACACCATCTTGTGCCCATTCAGCTCCTGCTGTCTTTCCACTGACCCTACTCAGGACTGGACGGTGCAGTAAATAACTTCTCTGTCATCAAGAGGTTTGTAGTAATAGATACTGTTTAACAATCCTTAGCCTCATTATAGATAGATCCTGTTTAATGACCAGGTAGCCTCTATGGTCTATTAGTCTCCAAACACTAATGAGGGCCGTCCATGATGTATTCCCAGTGCCCACCAGACCAGTTGCCCATTCATAAATCTTGATCTGGGAATGCACTTCCTGTTTCCAAGCACCTACCCCCACCCCTTAGGTTAATTATTAAATTGCCCAGTGTCCCCTCAGTGGTGCAGAGTGCAGCTTCTGTGCTTCTGGATCATTGCCCACCAGATCCCACCCTGTGAGTAAGTTACTCTCTAATAAACTGATCTATTTATGGAGCTGCTTGCCTCGATTTTCAGTCTCCAGAGACTGCCTCAGTTTGGTGGGAACTTTTCATTTCCTCCATCCTCCAACAGTCATCTCTTAATTACTTCTAAGGTTTTTTCTCTGGAAGAGTGAGTCAAAGCAGAAGACAATTTTTGACACCTCCCTCTCTTCCTCGTGATATGTAATATCCATGAAATAAGAACAGAATGAATTAAAAGCAGAATTTTAAAGAAGTGTTACCAAAGCAAACTTGCGCTGTGTGCAATAAAGCCAATCTACTGATGCTGGGTTATGGGGAAGGAAAGCACAACGTTTATTGCAGGGCACCGAGCAAGGAGGCCAAGGGGTTAGGGCTCAAAAAGCCCAAACGTCCTGATGACTTTCAGGGAAAAAGTTTTACAGACAGGGGAGGGGGGTTGTGGGGTATATGATTAGCATGTGGACTTTCTCTTGATTGGTCAGTGATGAGAAAATCAGGAGTCAACATCAACATTCTGGTTCCAGCCTTTTGGGGATCTATGTGCTTGTGGACATCATACAATTAACTTTTTCTAATAATGAATGTTTAAGTATTTGAAAAACAGCTCAAAGAATATGGCTCAGCATATTATCCCTAGCCCTTGAGGAGTAACTAAATGTCCTTGAGTTTGCTTAATGGTTAAACTATTACTATTTTGTCTTGCTTGACTATTCTCCTTTGTTTCTCCATTTTCTCACTTCTCTGATTAAATTTATCCTTTGGAACTCGAGGAAGGCCTAGGAGGATAAAGCTTTTCCACAAACCAGTGGTAGGTGGAGGACTTGGGTAGGGTGTTTTCTGTCTCAAGAAGGCACCATAAGGTCCTTCCTGAAAATTAAAAATATATAAAAGCATAAAAATGTAAAAAGTGGTGGAATGGTCAGAAGATGAAGTCTATGAAATCTGGAAAGTAGCAAAGAAGCTCAAGGAGATGAGAACTGGCCCAGAAGCTATAGTATATGACTAAAAGTCACTCCCAAAGGGAGAAAAAGAAAAAAACAGACAACAACAAAAATCAAAACAAGAAAGTTTCTAGGACTGAGAATGAGAGTCTCTGTATTAACGAGATTCACAAGTGCCCAGAAGCAAGAAGGAAAGCCCTGCAGAGGGTTGAGCACATGAAAAATCAGAGCACCAGGGACAGAGAAGGCTCTCAACCTTCAGACGCAAGGGGTCTGGGATGAGAGTGGCCCGGGACTCCCAACAGCAAACATGTTTCTCCGAGACTACGGAGCCGTGTTCCAAGGTTGAGGGAATACTGAATACAACCTGGACCTTAAAGTCAGGCAGATTGTTTCTGAAGAATAAACAACGTTGTACATTAGATTTAGGCTTAGAAACAGTCTGAGATAACTTTTTGTTTTTTATGAAGTAACTTTTTAAAAAAGATCATAATAAAACACATATAACAAAATTTACCATTAAGGGCATATTCAGGAGTGTTAAGTATATTCACATTGGACTTCCCTGGTGGTCCAGTGGTTAGGAATCTGCCTGCCAACGCAGGGGACATGGGTTTGATCCTGGGGTTGTGAAAATTCCACGTGCTGCAGGGCAACTAAGCCCACGTGCCACAACTACTGAGCCCTTGAGCTGTAACGACTGAGTCCATGCGCCGCAACGAGTGAGCCCATGAGCCCTAACGACTGAGCCCATGAGCTGTAACGACTGAGCCCTTGCCCTGCAACTGCTGAAGCCCGCATGCCCTAGAGCCTGTGCTCCACAACAAGAGACACCACCGTAGTGAAAAGCCTGCAAGCCCCTGCTCTTGGCAACTAGAGAAAACCTGTGCGCAGCCATGAAGACCCAGTGCAGCTAAAGAGAAACATTTAATTTTTTAAAATGTATGTTCATGTTGTTGTAATACCAATCTCCAGAAATTTTTCATCTTACGAAACTGAAACTTGATCCCTACTAAGTAATAACTCTTAATTTTTCCTCTCTCCAGGCCCTGGCAACCACCCGTCTACTCTGCATCTCTATGGTTTTGTCTACTCTAGATTCCTTGGTTTGGTTTTAGTTGCTAAGTCGTGTCCGACTCTTGTGACTCCGTGGACTGTAGCCCGCCAGGCTCCTCTGTCCATGGGATTCTCCAGACAAGAATACTGGAGTGGGTTGGCGTTTCCTTCTCCAGGGGATTTTCCCGACACAGGAATTGAACCCGAGTCTCCTGCATTGCAGGCAGATGATTTACTGACTGATCTATGAGGGAAGCCCCTAGAAATCTTACGTAAGTGGAATCACATGATATTTGTCCTTTCGTCACTGGCTTATTTCACTGAGTATAATATCCTCAGGGTTCATCCATGTTGTAGCACGTGTCAGATTATCCTTCCTTTTTAGACTTAATAATATTCCATTTTACATACACACCACGTTTTGTTTATTCATCGGTTGCTGGACACGGATTTTTCGACGTTCTGGATATGGTGAATAATACTACTATAAACATGTGGGTATTTGAATTTCTGTCTGAGTCTCTGCTTTCTGTTCTTTTGGGTTATACCTAGAAGTATTATTGCTGGATTACATGATAACTGTATTTTTAGTATTTTGAGACAGAGAACTTCTTTTTATCTTTGCTGAGAGGAGACTGCAGACCCAGCTGTTTCCCCAAACCCAGAAACTACACAGAGGTTTTTGTGGTGTTTGAAGCCCAAAGCCTGACTCCTGCTCCCAGAACTAAGCCCATTTCCTTCCCTCTGCTTGCTAGCCACGCAGGCGCTGCAGTCCCTTCTGGGACAGAAGTAGATGCCACAGAGAGCAGGGAGTTTCGGCTTCTATCCCCTCCCAGCTAGGACGTGCAGGGGAAATGCTCTTGGGCTCACACCCACTTCCCCAGGCCCAAGGCCCCTGCTTCTACTTTCTCTGTTCCCGTTCTGCTCCACCCCAGCTTCTCCTTTTGGAACCTAACCTGTTCCGAGGCCTAAACAGGCCTCCTCAGCTGCCGCCCCTACTGATCTGGGTCCTGCGACCCCCACTATCCCCACCCCCAGGGCCAATATCCCCCATGCCTTCCCCAAGGTCCTGGGACTTGAAGAGGGCTTGCAGCTAACTTTCGGAGCTGCACACAAGATGGAGCAGCAGAATCAGACCTTCGAAACTTCACCCCCAGACATGGCTCCTCCTCGACGCACACCTTTCACGACCATCAGGGCTTGTGCTTGAGGAGGAAGTCCACAGGAGCCCGGGGAAGGCTTCAGGCTGCAGGACAGAAGCCTTCTAACCTAGCAACCAGTGTGCAGAGGGCTTCCAGCCTCTGCCGGCTGGCTCACCCTTGAGCAGAGGCATCCTCTTGCTCTGTCCACACCGGCCTGGACCCTCCTGATGGCCGGCGTGTTTTCCGTCACCTTGGGCCAGCTCGCCACGCTGGTAGCCATTGAAGCAGACAGCTGGACCCAGCATGTCCAGCACTGCCTCAGCATGCCCTTCCCTTCCTGGAAAGGACCACCCCGCCCCCTTGAATGTGGCCCGATAACCCCAGGCCACAGGACATCACATGCCAGAGTAGATGGTGCAAACGCAGCAGCAAGGGCCCCGGTCACCCCAAATCACTCTGACCAGCGGTGGCCCACAGCAGGCCATCACCTTCGGACTCCAAAAACCTGACAGAGAGGCCATGGAGAAAACTCCGCCCTGGGTCCTGGCAGGCACCCTCCTTGAGGGCTCCTTCCCACAGCACCTCCCCAGCCTCTCTGTGAGCCTGGGCTTCCCCCTCCACAACCCACCCAGCTCTTGAGGGACTAGGGGAGGTCCAGGCGGGTGTTCCCATCTGGAAAGGGCTCAGATGATGGCAACCACAGGCCTGGCTTCAAATTCCAGATCCTCCATTTGCATATTGTGTAACAGCAAAGAACAGTTTTCCAGTCAGAATCTCATTTTCAAAAATAGAAAGCAGGAGGTTGGGAGAAGGAAATGAGAGCTGAGGTCTCTGAGAAATGTCTCAGATACAAGAGGCCCTTGGAAAACGAGAGTGATAACAGCAAGCACTTGGCAGGCGCCCATTTGCCTGTGTTCCACCTTCATTTTCACCAATGCTCCCCTTGCCAGTCCCCACTGTACAGAAGGGACTGACTCCGAGAGGTTAGGAACTTGCCCAAGATCACACAGCTAAGCGATGGAGCTAGGATTCAAGCCCAGCTGTATCTCCAAAGCCTATTTTTTTATTCACCGACCTCTCCTGCAATCCTAGGCAAGACTGGGCTGTGCAGAAATCTGTCAGACTTACGTTATGTGGTCCCCTGAACCAACAGCGGAGAGATGAACTGCTGTTTTCGGGACTTCTTTGGGGGTTTGGTAGCTGAGACTCTGTGCTCCAAATGCAGGGAACCCAGGTTCAATCCCTGGTTAGGGAACTAGATCCCATATGCTGCAATTAAGACCCAGTGCTGTCAAATAGAAAAATAAATAATAAAATAAGTAAACATATATATTAAAAAAAAAAAGAATTGCCATTTTCTCTGGCCTGCTGAAGGAGCAGCAGAGCTGGGCTAAAATCCAAGCATCTCCCCTTTTTCATTGCCCGGTCTTAGGCCAGTCCTTTCACTTTTTTGAACCTCAGCTTCCTCATCTGTAAAGTGGGACTGTGTTTTGTCTTGCTTACTAGTTTTGTCTTGTTTATGAATAGGGAGGATTAACTGAGTGAACCGTTGTATAGGGCCTGCCCGGAATAGGGGCTCAGCGAACACCCTTGATGGTGTTTCTGGAAACATGTGGAAATGTCCCCTCCATCCCATCTCCTCTGCTTAGCAGAGCCTCCTCCTGGGTCTGGAGCCCTCTTGGGTGCCTCAGCTCTTGAAAATGTCTCTCTCCTTCTTTGCCTTACTGCATCCAGCAGAGGTACGGCAGCCTCTCACCAGGACTAAAACACACCATTGGAGGCTATAGAAACAAGCACATCATTTGACCCAGAAATTCCACCTCAGGAATCTATCCTAAGAAAGTAGTTTCCACCCATCAATAACAATGCTGATCTTGAGCACCTACTGTGTGCCAGGCCCTGTTCAATATGCTGCAGGTACAATGGGAGGGGATAAGACAGACTGGTACCGTGGTCTCTGCCCCCTCAGAAGCTACCTAATTGCTTAAAAGCAATTAAGCAAATAATGGGTTGGCCAAAAATTTCCTTCAGTTTCTAAGTAAAAACAAAAGACACATTTTTCATTTTCACTAAGAACTTTATTCAACAAAATATTCACCATTTTGTTCCACTACATTCTGCCATTTCTTGGGCAACTTCATAATCCCATCTTCCCCAAATTTTGAATCTTTTTGAGCAAAGAACTGTTCCAGGTACATTTTACAGTCTTTCAGAGACACAGGTTGGATCCCTGGGTTGGGAAAATCCCCTGGAGGAGGAATTGGGAACCCGCTCCAGTATTCTTGCCTGGAAATTTCCATGAAGAGAGAAGCCTGGTGGGCTACAGTCCATGGAGTCACAAAGAGTCAGACACACCTGGATGACTGAGCATACACACAGGGAACTGAAACTTGGTCCATTAAGAGAATATTGTAAAGACTGAAATAAATAGAAATCCAAAGGTGCAATGGTGAATGAATTAGAACTTTCCAGTCACACTGTTAACAGTCTTTGCCTGCTCTTCAAAGAGATATGTGGTCTTGCAGTGCCCTGCTGGAAGATTACACGTTTTATGTTGACTAATTCTGGATGTGTTTCGCTGAGTGCCATTTTCAGTTGTTCTAATCTGGAGCAGTACTTGTTGAAGCTAATTGTTTGGTTTTCTGGAAGGAGCTCTGCATAGAGGACTCCCTTCCAATCTCACCATATACATAACATCACCATCTTTGGATGAAGGCTGGCCTTTGGTGTGGTTGGCGGTGGTTCACTTCAATTGCCCCATGATCTCTTCATTCCACATTATTTCAATTTAATAATACTGGAATTCAACATGAGGGTAGTGAGAATTGAGTCCTTTTATGCAAAAACTATCAGTATGTAGACATGTTGGGCTTCTCAGGTGGTGCTAGTGATAAAGAACCTGCCTTCCAATGCAGGAGACACAAGAGATGACGGTTCAGTCTCTGGGTCGGGAGATCCCCTGGAGGAGGGAAAGGCAACCCACTCCAGTATTCTTGCCTGAAGAATCCTATGGAAAGAGGTGACTGGCGGGCTGCAGTCCATAGGGTTGCAAAGAGTCTGACACAACTGAAGTGATTTAGCACATTCACTTTGCGTCACCTGTCACAATTTGTTTTAAAAATGGAACGTTTTCGTTACACTTAAGTAGAGATGGCATACACAAATATGGTCAAGGGGTTTTTTTTCACTTAACTTCTGTGGAACCCAAACCTCAAAATGATTAACGTAACCAAGCTACTGTAAATGATTGTCAATGCTTGATTGGAATATTTTGAGTATGTCAGCTATCTGCTGCATGGTATAACACTGATTGTTCTCAATTTCTGTCTTGATTTGATCACTATAACTTCAACCGGTCTACCTGACCTTGGAGCCTGGTCCAGCGAGAAAGCTCCAGCACGAAACTTTGCAAACCACTTTTGACACATTTGATTAGTCACAGCACCTTCTCCATACGCTGCACAAATCTTTGTGGGTTTGTTTTTTGCATTTTTACTTTTTTTGAAATAATAAAACATAATATGCTAAAAATGTTGCTTTTTTTCTTCCATCTTCAATATTTAAATGACTACACAAAAATTCACCAATTTTTTTTTTTTAAAACACACACTGACATGACAGCTGTCACAATACAAACTAACAACAGTGTTTCGAATGAGGTTAAAGGCAACCAAGTGCTACTAGAGCCATCTTACAGAAAAAACTAGACAGATTTTTCGGCCAAGCCAATAATTACACAGATAAATACACAACTAAGTTGTACTGGCAAGGAGATGGTTTCTATATGTCAATAGTAGTACGCTTTGCCTACTCAGTTTTGGTAATCCCACTTCTGCGCCAGGAAAACGCTCACAAATAAACACCAAGTGAAAAGGGAGGATTTGAAAATTTCTGTTGAGAATTATTACTCAGGAGCAACTTCTGCTCCTCCTTTGTCTCCTTCTTCAGCAGCTGTATTTATTCATCTACTTACTTATCTGTCTTCTAGTTTTATGGATGTATATTAATAGCTGATGTACAGCACCGTATACATTTAAGGTGCCAGTATAATGGTTTGACTTACACACATCATGAAGATTAGTGAACATCCATCAGCTTATATAGATACAAAAGTAAAGGAACATAAAAAATGTTTTTCCTTGTGACGAGAACTCTAAATTTGCTCTTAACCACTTTCATATGTAACATATAGCATTGTTAATAGCATTTATCATGTTCTACATTATACCCTAATACTTTTTTTTTCTAAGTCGGTTCAGTCGTGTCCAACTCTGTGCAACCCCATAGACGGCACCCCACTAGGCTCCTCTATCCCTGGGATTCTCCAGGCAAGAATACTGGAGTGGGTTGCCATTTCCTTCTCCAATGCATGAAAGTGAAAAGTGAAAGAGAAGTCGCTCAGTCGTAGTTACAAGGAATTTTGTACCTTTTGCCTGTCTTCATCCAATTTCCCCTTCCCCCACCCCTACTTCTAGTAGCATAAGTCTGATATCTTTTCCTATGAGTTTGTTTGCCTTTTGAGGTTTAATGGACCTATGACACTATGTTAGTTCCTGACACACAGCACAGTGATTCAATATCTCTATACATTTCAAGATGATCCCCACGGTGATTCCAGTTATGATCTGTCACCATACTAAGATATTACATAATTGTTGACTATTCCCCACACTGTATATTTCTTTCTTGTGACTCATTTATTTTGAAAGTGGAAGTTTGTACCAGAGGAGCTTCTTCTTGGAACTTAGGGGAGGACCTGACATCAGCTGGGTCATGGGGCAGGAGGTGGTGTCTGTAAATGTCAATGCAAGGGGAAAAAAAAAAAAAAAGACAAAAAAACAGGCAATGCAGTAGCAAGGAGACTCTCAGCAACCACAGTGTGGTTTCTAAACACCATTCTCCGATAAAAGGAAATACTGGCTTCTGGGAGAAATGGCTGATTGTATGATGAGGGCAGGGAGAAGACAAGATGACCCGGGAGCATCTGATAGCACCAGGCAGTAAGGACGTGCTTAGAGAAAGGAACAATGGGGCTATGGCAAAGGGTCCCAGGAGCCAGACTGGAGGAGTTCCCAAAGCCGGAAGAATTTGAGCAACTAAATAATGTAGTATTAGATTATAGTCAAAGTATAAAATAAATATACAAGAGTCTATACTGACATAATAATTGAATAAATAAATGGGGGAGGGTCTTCCCTGGTGGTCCAGTGGTTAAGAATTTGCCTGGCAATGCAGATGACACAAGTTTGATCCCTGATCTAGGAAGACTCCACATGCTAGGGAGCACCTAAGCCCACGTGCCATACCCATGGAGCCCGCACTCGAGAGCCCGTGTTCTGTAACGAGAGAAGCCACCGCAGTGAGAAGCCCGCACGCGGCAACAGAGTCGCCACCACCCACCGCTACTAGAGAAAGCCCTGGTGCAGCAGCAAAGACTCAGCGCAACCAAAATAAATGAAATAAAATAAATAATTAAATGAGGGGGAGGGACAATTTTTTAAAATAATAATAACTTCATTTATTTATTTATTTTTGGCTGCCCTGGGTCTCTCTTGCTGAGCCAGGGCTTTCTCTAGTTGCGGTGCACAGGATTTTCACTGCGGTATCTTCTCTTGTTGCAGAGCAGGGGCTCTAGAGCTCAGCCTTAGTAGTTATGGCGCGTAGGCTTAGTTGCTCTGCATCACGTGGAATCTTCCAGGACCAGGGACCAAACCCGTGTCCTCTGCATTGGCACAGGCAGGTCCTTAACCACTGGACCACCAGGGAAGCCCAAGACAAATCTTTCTTATAGAAGAATTCCAAATAATTTATTTGGATGCTGCACCCCAGCGGTTAAGGTTAGCATCACAGTGAGAAGTCATGTGGATATGTCATGTACGCCCCAGAGAATGTGATGAGAAGGGCACCTCACCTGGGAAGTAACCTCCCCTAAAATTCATAACCCCAGTCTAGCCATAGGAAGACATCAGAAAACAGCAACAACAATAACAACAAATTGAGGGACAATATCTGACGAGTACTCTTCAAGACAATCAAGGTTATAAAAACAGGGTCAGAGAAATGCTGAGAAAGTGTCACAGACAGGAATCGTTATGACTAAATGCAACAGGGAATCTTTGTTGGGATCCTGGACCAGAAAAAGGACATCAGTGAGAAAATAGATAAAATTCAAATAAAGTCTGTAGTTCAGTTTACAGCAATGCAGCAATGTTGGTTTCTGAGTTTTGACAAATGCACCCTGGTAACAGGAGATGCTACCAACAGGGGAATTTGAAATTAGCTGAGGGATATATGGGAAATCTCTACTATTTTTGCAACTTTATAGTAAATCAAAAATTAAAAACAAATAAACAAACCACCACACACACTCTCAAGCAGCATAAAGAGTAGAAAGAACACTGCAAAATGTTAGTTATATTTGGGTGATGAGAAAAGAATGTCCTCTTTTTATTTGTCAAATATCTTTTTATTTTTATTTTAAACTTTGGTTATGATTTCGATTAGAAGTCTTCTGTTACTCTCATAGTGACAAAAACCAAAACAAAGCGTTTTGCACAGTATCTATATTATCTCACTTAATTCTCACAACCAGCTCAGAAAAGATTCTTTCTTCCATTTTACATGTAAGGAAATGAAAACTCAAAATCAAAGTGATTTGCCTAAAATGATACAACAAGCAAGAGAAGGAGCTTGGATTTGAAGCTTAGTTGGTCTAACTGCTGAGGGACAGGGAGATGGAAAATCCTTATCCATCTCTCTGCGGTCTCCGGAAATAGTTGGTCTCTGTCCTAAGCAGATTTCTCTTTAGCCCAAGGAAGAATTTTTCAGGAGAATTGTCCAGAGGGAAGGAGCATCCTGGAAAGTTACTGAGTTCCCTGTGGGTCAAGGACAGTGAAGTGTCCCTGAGAGGGATTCAGGAGACCTGATGCTTTATCTTCCTCCTCAAACCCAAAGGGCAGGGCTGTGTGCCTCCTGTGAGACTCAGAACTGGACCAGGAGTTCTAATTGACCAGGGCAGGGGATGTGGGGGGGAGTAGTGGATTTCTCCTTCATCTTTATCCTCCTCCCCTGCTCCACGATGGAGTACATCACTGAAGCCTAGGAACGTGGGGACCAGCTTTTATTTACTCAGAGCCTCCTGAGACGGAGGTTCATGACATTATACAGGAGGCAGTGATCAAGACCATCCCCAAGGAAAAGAAATGCGAAAAGGCAAAAAGGTTGTCTGACAAGGCCTTACAAATAGCTGAGAAAAGAAGAGAAGCTAAAGGCAAAGGAGAAAAGGAAAGATATACCCACTTGAATGTAGAGTTTCAAAGAATGGCAAGGAGAGATAAGAAAGCCTTCCTCAGTGATCAATGCAAAGAAATAGAGGAAAATAATAGGATGGGAAAAACTAGAGATCTCTTCAAGAAAATTAGAGATACCAAGGGCATATTTCATGCAAAGATGGGCTCAATAAAGGACAGAAATTGTATGGACCTAACAGAAGCAGAAGATATTAAGAAGTGGCAAGAATACACAGAAGAACTATACAAAAAATATCTTCATGACCCAGATAACCATGATGGTGTGATCACTCACCTAGAGCCAGAGATCCTGGAATATGAAGTCAAGTGGGCTTTAGGAAGCGTTTCTATGAACAAAGCTAGTGGAGGTGATGGAATTTCAGTTGAGCTATTTCAAATCTTGGAAGATGATGCTGTGAAAGTGCTGCACTCAATATGCCAGCAAATCTGGAAAACTCAGCAGTGGCCACAGGACTGGAAAAGGTCAGTTTCCATTCCAGTCCCAAAGAAAGGCAATGCCAAAGAATGTTCAAACTACTGCACAATTGCACTCATCTCACACACTAGCAAAGTAATGCTCAAAATTCTCCAGTCCAGGCTTCAACAAAGCATGAACCGTGAACTTCCAGATATTCAAGCTGGATTTAGAAAAGGCAGAGCAACCAGAGATCAAATTGCCAACATCCGCTGGATCATGGAAAAAGCAAGAGAGTTCCAGAAAAACATCTACTTCTGCTTTATTGACTATGCCAAAGCCTTTGTGTGGAGCACAACAAACTGTGGAAAATTCTGAAAGAGATGGGAATACCAGACCACCTGACCTGCCTCTTGAGAAATCTGTATGCAGGTCAGGAAGCAACAGTTAGAACTGGACGTGGAACAACAGACTGGCTCCAAATAGGAAAAGGAGTACGTCAAAGCTGTATATTGTCACCCTACTTATTTAACTTATATGCAGGGTACATCATGAGAATTGCTGGGCTGGATGAAGCACAAGCTGGAATCAAGATTGCTGGGAGAAATATCAATAACCTTGGATATGCAGATGACCACCCTTATGGCAGAAAGTGATGAGCCTCTTGATGAAAGTGGAAGAGGGGAGTGAAAAAGTTGGCTTAAAACTCAACATTCAGAAAACTAAGATTGTGGCATCCAGCCCCATCACTTAATGGCAAATAGATGGGGAAACAATGGATATGTGAGAGACTTTATTTTTGGGGCTCCAAAATCACTGCAGATGGTGACTGAAGCCATGAAATTAAAAGACGTTCCTTGGAAGAAAAGCTATGACTAACCTAGACAGCACATTAAAAAGCAGAAACATTACTTTACCGACAAGAGCCCCTCTAGTCAAAGCTATCGTATTTCCAGTGGTCATGTATGGATGTGAGAATTGGAATATAAAGAAAGCTGAGTACAGAAGAATTGATGCTTTTGAACTGTGGTGTTGGAGAAGACTCTTGAGAGTCCCTTGGACTGAAAGGAGATCCAACCAGTGCATCCTAAAGGAAATCAGTCCTGAATGTTCATTGGAAGGACTGATGTTGAAGCTGAAACTCCAATACTTTGGCCACCTGATGCGAAGAACTGACTCATTTGCAAAGACACTGATGCTGGGAAAGATTGAAGGTGGGAGGAGAAGGGGACGACAGAGGATGAGATGGTTGGATGGCATCACGGACGCGATGGACATGAGTTTGAGTAAGCTCCGGGAGTTGGTAATGGACAGGGAAGCCTGGCGTGCTGCAGTCCATGGGGTCGCAAAGAGACACGACTGAGCGACTGAACTGAAACTGAACTCCCCGGTGTCAGGTCCTGGTCTTGACCTTCTACAATAGCGCCACGAGTGTGCGAGGTGGGTACTGCAACCACCGTGTAGAGACCCGGGAACTAGGGCCGGCAGGGGAGGGTGGGCGTCCTGGAACGCCCCTGGGCGGGGCCTCCGGCCCACCCCGCCCCGCTGGGCCGGGCCCGGCTGGACCGCGCGGAGGCAGCTCAGTCCGCGTCCCGCGAGCCGCACGGGCCATGGAGCCGGTGTCGCTGCAAGACTTCGTGTGCGCCCTGGACCCCGCCTCCCTCCCGCGTGTGCTGCGGGTTTGCTCGGGGGTCTACTTCCAGGGTGAGTGAAGGGCCGAGACCCCTCCGACCTCACGGCCCCGCC
This sequence comes from Bos grunniens, assembly GCF_055505025.1. Classification (NCBI taxonomy): domain Eukaryota; kingdom Metazoa; phylum Chordata; class Mammalia; order Artiodactyla; family Bovidae; genus Bos; species Bos grunniens. Next base: position 11,539,099 of record NC_141166.1, read on the forward strand.
GCGGACCGGCTTCTCCCGACCGGGACGTTGGAAACCTGGGGCCTGCGCCCCAACTTCTCCGGGCCACGGCTTTTGCCTCCGTGGAATTGGGGGTGGGGGGTCGCTGATTGCCTCCCAGGGTGGCAATGAGAAGTCACTGAGCTCAGATACTCAGGTGAGTGGAACCGAGCCAAGCGGGATGGAACCGTCGGGCGCATTGCAGGAGGTCCGACCATGCGGGGTCTCGGCACTCAGGCGCTCGCGACGCGGAGCTGTTGCTTGATGATTCTGAAACGCCGGGTCAGCCCTCCCCTCCGTGTACCCTCCGTTGCCCCACCTTGACACCTGTCTACGTGTCCTATTCCGTCCCTCTAGTCCCGCCTTTGCCCCTCTGCTCGGCATTGGGCAGTACTTGATTCGACAAGCTCTTCGGTTCGCAGCTGAAATGACTCCTCCTCCGGGCAGCCCTCCTGGCCTGAGGCACGCCCGCACATTTGCCTACCTGGCCGCAGCCCGCCTGGTTCACAGGGGTGGCACACAGCTGGGGCTTCCTCAGTAGTCATTGCCTGAAAGATCTAGAGGGGAAGAATTGACAGGCCGTGAAGGTGGAAAGAAGGTGGCAGCTCTGAGCGGGGGCGGGCGGGAGGGACTGTGGGCGGCTGCGTGGGGAAGGAGGAGGCGGCGGAGAGAGGGAAGCGAGAGTCTGGGTGGGGTGGGGGAGGCTCCTTCCTTAGAGAGCAAACTCCGCCCGAGTGCCCTGACCCATCCTGTTCCTTCAACCTGCTCCTGGTCCGCACAGGAAAGCGTTCTGAGGCTCCAAGTGGGGTCACAGATCAAGGGTGAGACACCTGGAGGGCCCCCGGGGCAGGACCCGCCGCCAGGCCCGCTTGGGAATCTGAGGGATCTGGGTTCAAATCTCACTCTTCCTGTCTCTGGGGGCTTCCTGCAGGCATCTGTGCTGTTTGCTCTCCTCTGGACCCCCCCTCACACACTGTGTCACAATGTTTGCGCTTCCTCATTCTGCTTCCCCAGCCCCACCCTGGGAGGCGGGAAGTGGAGGAAGTAAGAAAAGAACCCGATGGGGTGACAGCGTGGGGGTGGGGGTGAGCTGGAGAAGGGCCAGTGGTGATCCTGGTGGGACAGGTGGCTCTGATCGCTGCGTGGTTTGGAGCCCCAGGTTGGAGGCAGACATCTGGGCCTGAGTCCTGGTAATGCCTTTGATTACCTGATCATCTTGGCTGCCCATTCATCCTTGCCTAGTCTTGGCAAGACCTTATATAGGAAGAAAGTCCTTCCCTCCAAGGACAGCCATGGGTCTTGAGCACAGTGATACCCCTGCAGTACTGGGCACAGCAGCAGGCATCGAGTCCATCTCCAGCACCAAGGCTGTTCTTACCAGCCCCGAGGGTCTGGAGCCTGAACTGTGTGTTGGAGCCTGAGTGTATTTTCCTGGGGGTAAGGGATGGGGTTTTCATTGATTTTTCGGGCCCTTCTGGGGCTGCCTTCGGTGTGAGGTAGAGTCAGGTGGCCTCGAGGTTTGCCCACCTGCAGTGTCTGTCCTTCCTTCAGCAGGATGGCGGGGTGGGGGCCTATGCACTGCCCGAGTGGAAAGATCTTTATCGAGCACCTTCCATGTTCTGGATGCGGCTTTAAGCTCTTGAAACCAGGAAACGTGGGGCTACTGTGCTTGAAAGTGGGGACCCGGAACCCTGCCTACAGGGCCCACCCTCTCAGTGGACTGCCATTCTCTCCTGTGCTTCCTTTAAAAACAAGTCATTTGAAGAAGAAAGTGCCAGGGTGGGTGTTTGGCTGTGTGTGATCTCAGAGCCTCTCTGGGCTTGACTTTGCAGCTGTCTAATAAGGGAATTGGGCTTCTCTAGTGGCTCAGATGGTAAAGAATCCACCTGCAATCCAGGAGACCTGAGTTCGATCCCTGGGTGGGGAAGATCCCCTGGAGGATAGCATGGCAACCCACTCCAGTTTTCTTGCTTGGAGAATCTCATGGACAGAGGAGCCTGGCAAGCTAACAGTCCATAGGGTCCCAAAGGGTTGGACACGACTGAAGCGACTTAGTACGCAATAAGGGAATTGGGATTTACTGGGTGGTTTATACATTCATGACTTACACACCCTGTTCGAGGCTGGGCCTGTGCTAGGTGAGCTGGATCAGTCCTGCTGTATGAGTTAAGTTCCAGAGGCTGGGGGTTGTGACCACAGAGGGGTACAGTCAGTGCTAAATGCAGGCAAAGTGGCATCGATGCTGCCTGAGGACAGCTGAGCCTGTGGATGCTGGGCAGGGAAGACAGGGAAGGGCATTCCAGGTGGCGGGAACAATGAGGGCCAAGGTGTGGTGAGTGACGTCTTGGGGGAACAGAGCCCTGGCCCCCAGTGACTAGCATTTGCTGAATGGGCGAAACTGAGCTTGCTGTGTCTCCACAGGCTCCATCTACGAGATCTCTGGGAACGAGTGCTGCCTCTCCACAGGAGACTTGATCAAGGTCACCCATGTTCGCCTCCAAAAGGTGGTCTGTGAGAACCCAGGGACAGGCCAGACCACTGAGCTCGCTCCCAATTTCCAGGGTAAGGCGGGCACCTCTGCCTCCCTGAGTGCCCCGGAACCCTCCAGGCACACTCTCGGACCCACTGGACCCCCCGCACAAACCCCCAGCCCTCTGGGTTGGCCCCCACGGCCCTCACATCCACCGCCACCCAGCCCCGAAGCACAGATGACCCCTGAGCGCTCTGACAGTGCCCGCAGCCGGCGTGGCTGTGTGCTCTCCTTGTCCATCTCTGATGACGTCTGCCTCTTGGCGGGGACTTTTCCTGTTTTGTGTCTTTGACCACGTGCCTGTTTTTGTCTTCATTCCCACATCCACTCACCAAACATGTATTGACCCTTGCTGCTCACCAGGCCTTGTGCTAGGGGCTGGGGGGTGTGTGCTCAGGATGAATCAGATACAGCCTCCTCCAGTGGGGAGCTTCCAGGATGGCAGGGAGGAGGACAGCAGAGGTAGGCACCCGTTTAGAGAGGGCTCTGGGCATGAGGGGCCTGCCTCAGAGGTCTGTGCGGGCTTCCTGGGGGAGGTGGCACCTGAGCTGGACCAAGGATCCCAGCTAGAGGGAGTGGCACGTTCACATAGCATAGTCACTGCAGGAGGCGTGCGGCGTGGTGGACCACAGGCCCAGACGCTAAACCAGCAGCCTGGGTGGGAATCCCCAGGTGTGCCGGCTACTAGCTGTGGCTGTGGTGAGTTCCCACGGTCTCTCTGCCTCTGCTCCGTCTTCTGTCATGAGGGAGTCAGGCTTGAGGGCATCACCTACTCAAAGGACATGAGTTTGAGCAAACTCCGGGAGATAGTAAAACACAGGGAAGCCTGGCGTGCTGCAGTCCATGGGGTCTCAAAGAGTCGGACACGACTGAGCGGCTGAGCAACAAGGTTGATGTGAGCATTAAATGAGTTGCCACATACGATGTGCTTAGAACAGGACTGGGCTCAGAGCAGGCGCCCTCTGAGGGCTTGTTCTCAGTATGCTTTCTTGATTTTAATCCCTGAAGTACAGTTTTGTGAGTGAATGTTTTTGTTTCTTAGGAGATGCACCAAATATTAGGAGTAATATTTAGATATAACGGGGCATCAGGTCTATAAGGGGCCTGGTGAGGGCTTGGGTTCCAGGTGAGGAGCAAGAGGTGGGGAGGTGAGTGGAAGCCAGACCACTGGGGGAGGCTTTTGTGCGGCACTGATCCATTTCAGTCTTTATTTTGAAGGCATTAAGTAGCCAAAGAGGGTTTTAAAAAGGGAAGTGATAGGTTTTATTTTCTATTTTGAGGATTTTTTAAAAACTTGAAATAATTTCAGACTTACAGAAGACTTTCTAGAATTCTTATATACTGTTTATCCAGATTCACCAATTATTAAGCATTTTGTTACGTTTGTTTTCTCTCTCTGTATATTATATATACATATACATACATATGAACATATATTACTATTATATATGTGTATATATATAATCTTTTTATATATCTATGTGTGTGTATGTATATATATATGTATCTTTTTCCGAACCATTTGAGAGTAAGTTACAGACATGATGCCCCATTACATCTAAATATTACTCCTAATTCAGTGTATCTCCTAGAAAACAAAGGCGTTCACTCACAAAGCTGTAGTTGAGTGATTAAATTCAGAAAATCCAGTATTGATACAATACTACTGTCTAGCCTACAGTCTGTATTCAAATTTCACCAGCTGCCCTATAATATATCCTTGATAGCCTGGTGTTTGCCTTGATTCAGAATCCAGCCTCAGATCACACATGACATTCAGTTTAGCCTCCTTTAGTCTCCTTTAGGCTGAAATAGTTCCTCCGCCTGCCTTTGCCTTGATATCAACGTTTTTTGAACAGTCCAGATCAGTACTTTTGCAGAATGTCCTTCAGACCGAGTTTGTGTGGTGTTTCCTCGAATAGATTTGTGTGGAGGGTTTCGGCAGGAAAATGTAGAAGTGGTATTACCTCCAGACATGAGATATCTTAGGCCAGTCTGGTAGCAGAAGAATGGACAGGGCGGCGGGAGGAAGGGGAAAGAGCTGGTCAGAGGTCACTGGCCAGTAGCTCTTGGGTTTCTAGTTTGGGAGGGACAATGGCGCTCGCCCACCCAGGACAGGGTGATGGGAGCTGGTGTGTGGAAACAGAGCAGTGCTGAGGTGTCTGGGGGCAAAGATGGAAAACTTTAGAGGCAGGAGGGGCTGGGAGGCGGGAAAATGTGGCAGTCAGTGTGTCTGTCCTGTTCCGTCTCTGGTGACAGTCCCTCTGTGTCTGTGTTGGAAGGAACCGTCCCCAGCCCTGCCCCTCGCTGTCCGTTCGCACACGGTCACTTGCTGCCTCTAGTCCCTCAGCCCTGCAGTCCAGATATGCCAACACTGGCCCACCTTTGACCCCTGTCCTTGGGATTCTGCCTGGTTCTCTGCAGCCAGACCTGGGTGTGGGGTTCACGGCCCTAGGCTGAGCAAAAGCCTGCCCCACCCTGACAGCCCCTGCTGTGCTCCCACAGGCCTCTTCAGCCCCCTCACCGGCCCCCAGAGCTATGGAACCCTGGAGGAGCTGGTCTATGCTGCAACCCAGAGCTCCAAGTCACTGCCCATCCGCTTCATGTCGACCCACAGAATCGCCACCAAGGCCAGGGTGGTGCCTCAAGAGCAGCCCCTCAAGCTGGAGGCTGTGGAGATGCACCAGGGGGCCTGCTGTGCCCGCTGTGTGCTGGACTCCGGGGCCCAGCAGGGCTTTCTGCACCTGCCCTTGTCCCAGCAGGGGCCCTTCTGGAAACTGGAGCCCGGGCCCCCTCGGACCCTGCTCCAGGTGCTGCAGGACCCCACCGTGAGGGACACCCTTCTCACCTGCTCCGCCTTCCCCTGGCGCTCCCTGACCTTGAAGCCCCAGTATGAGGTCGAAGCCATCATGCACTGTGAGTTCCCTGGGCAGGAGGATGGGGGTGGGAGGCGGGAGGGACAGAGGGGTCCCAGGGGAGTTGCTTTGATGGATAAACCAGGGATTCTGGGTGGTTTACCTGGTATATACAATGTAACGGAGTTAAGATTCCCCAGCAGTGGAAGTTGGGTGCAAAAGGAGATAGGAAAACAGGGTAACTTGAGTGAGATCCCATATAGTTTATAAAATTGGGCAAAAGTTGGGTTGTGCGCTTGTCCACTGCTAGGACAAAGAAACAGTGTTACTAAGTGAAACCTTGAGCCTTTGCTCTGGAGAAATGTATTTTCCTGTTTCTGGGGAGCAGGATTGCTGGTGAAGGGCCTCCTGTTGGGGAAGGCACTGTCTGGCTGAGTCCCCCGGCTGTTTCATAGGTCACTTCTTAGGCGGGCTGGTGGCTGCACACAGAGGGTTGGTGAAGCAGAGGCAGAACCTGCCAGGTCTAGCTGGTCGGCGGCCACACTGGAGCAAAGGTAGAAGAATGGGTGTATCTGTCGAGGTTCCCAGGGCACTCCCACCCCATTCTTCTACCTCCACTCAGGCTTGGCCTCCGATTGGGCAGACCCCTGCCTCATCAACCCTGCTTTGGATGCTACCAGAAGCCTCATTGAGGACTGTCTTAAGAAACAGCCTATGCTTTGTTTACTAGTTTTTTTGTTTTTGTTTTTTAAATAATGAGTTGGCTGCCCTGGAGAATAAGGCAGCTCAGGTAATCTAGAAAACATTCTAAAGGAAAGAAAAAAAAAAAAAAAATATATATATATAATGAGCCCACATCTGCCCATCTCCCAGCTTCAACCAATTATCAGCTCGTCTGGCACAGAGCAAAAATCCCAACCATGTGACCTGAGGGAAGTCACCACCATTCTTTGGAGTCTCAGTGTTCTCATCTGCAAAATGGGAACATTCCCTGTTCCGATTTCCATGTGGTATGACTCACACAACACAGTGGGTAGGCCAGTTTTCCTCATTCTCTTAGAGTTTATATGCACTTGGCACTTTCAGCACCAGGGCAGGATGTTATCCAAAGTCACGCAGTCACTGTTTTTCTTGATTTGACTTTTATTTATTCAAATCCAGAAAGGATTTGGAAAGACAGTTTATATTCAAAATTATATCAAATTTGAATGTATACAATTTGATATATTTAATTATGCACAATTATATTCAAAATTCAATTAAAATTTTAAAAGTAAACTGGATATTCAGTGATATTAAGGAATTACCAAATTATTATTTCAATGTGATCATTGCCTAGTTGTTATTAAAATTTTAATTATCCCTTCTTTTAGCAGTACACACTGAAATGGTCACAGATGGCAAGATATGATTATTCTGATTCAAAGTAACCCAGTGGAGGGGGAATGGATAGATGGGGGTATAAATGAAAGAAGATGAGCCACGGGTTTAAATGTTGAACCTGGGTGACAGGTTCATAAGGGTTCACAATACTATTCTACTTTTGTAAACATTTAAAACTTTCTATAATAACTTTTTATTAATTTTTTAAAGAGTTTTTTTTTTAATGTAGACCATTTAAAAAGTCTTTATTGAATTGGTTACAATATTGCTTCTGCTTTATGTTTTGTTTTTTTTGGCCACTAGGCATGCATGTGGGGGTTTTAGTTCCCCGACCAGGGGTCAAACGCACACCCCCCTGTATTGGAAGGCGAAGTCTTAACCACTGGACCGCCAGGGAAGTCCCTATAACAACTTTTTTAAAAGAGGTACAAGGAAAGGAGTGGGCGAGGAAGCTGGCACAATAGGAAAATGCTGGTAGGAAGGAAAAGACAGAGACAGGCAGGAGGTCAGCAGACCCAGACCTCTGAGGGGAGGAGGGCGTGGGCCCGGGCTGACCTCTCCCCTCCACAGTCCGCAGGACCGTCGTCAAGATCCCCTCCACCCTGGAGGTCGACGTGGAGGACGTCACCACCTCCTCGCAGCACATTCTCTTCATACAACCGCTGCTGCTGAGCGAGGCCCTGGCCCGGGGAGGCCCCTTCCCCCTGGCTGCAGAGATCCTGGAAGTTCCGCAGGGATCCCCCAACTTCCTCAGCCCGTGGCTGAGCTCCTTTCAGAAGGGCCAGAGGCTCTGCCTCCATGGCGTGGCTTCACCGCCCTGGCGGTTCCTGGCCTCGACCAGGGGCCGGAAGGTACCCAGACACTTCATGATCTCCGGGGCCTACCGGGGCAAGCTGCGGCGGCGGCCAAGAGAGTTCCCCACGGCCTACGACCTCCTGGGTGCTCTGCAGCCGGGCCAGCCGCTCCGGGTCGTGGCCACAAAGGACTGTGAGGGAGATGAGCTGGAGAACTTGGGGTTTGCATCCCTGGCTGTGGGTGACAGGCTGGAGGTGCGGGGGTCTGGCCAGGCCCTTGGGCAACATGAGAGGGACATAGATGTCTTGGTGTGTCAGCGGCTAGGTGAGCCGACTGGGGAGGAAGAGGCTGGGGAGGATGAAGAAGTGGAGGACCAAGAACAGATTCTGCTGCCCCTCTACTTCTCTGGCGGCTTTGTGGAGGAGCTGAGCGATGCCCGGCGTTATAGCCTGCAGGACCTGACTGCCCAGTTCTCACTGCCCTGTGAGGTCAAGGTGGTAGCCAAGGACCCCAGGCACCCCGCCGACCCTCTGCCGTCCTTCCCGGGCCTGCAGCTGGAAGAGAAGATCCTGGAACCCTTCTTGGTGGTCAGCCTGGACTCCAGCCCCGAGATGTGCTTCGAGATCCCTCCCCGGTGGCTGGACCTGACTGTCGTGGAGGTCAAGGAGCTGCCGGGCCAGCCGTCTGGGGCCCTCCGCATGGCCACAGTGGAGGAGCTGACGGAGGCCTTCTACTATCGCCTGCGGAAGCTACCAGCCGTCGAGAGTCAAGCTCCCCCACCCAGGCCTCCAAAGAGTAAGGGCCTCAGTGAGCAGAAGAAGCAGATGAGCAAGGAGAAAGGCGTCAAGGTACCAAGAGAACCCCAGGGGGCAGGGAGGGGCCCTCTGTTGGGATCGTTCGAGTCCTGCTGTTCCTTCTTTGGCATGGCACTTCTCTTCCAGTCGTAGGGAACCTACAGTTTATAAACGTGCACACCGGGTACCCACTATTCCATCCTTACCACCCTAACATCAGTGTGATTATCCGTATTTTACGGTTGAGAAAATGAGGTCTCAGAGACTCTGAGATGCGCCCCAAGTTACACAGTTCAGGGGCCCTGAACTGGAGCATGGCATTGCGCCTCCAAATTCACGGGGCTCTTCCTGTCTCTGCTAACCCTGCTGTCACTCCCCAGCTCACGCTGCAGCATTTTTCACCTGAACCGTTAGAGCAGCCTCTTCAACCCCTCCCCACTGATATTGGAACGGCCTCCCACATCTCTCCTGGTCACTGAGGGGCCTCAGCCTCATCTTCTGAACCCTTCAGTGGCTCCCCGTTGCTGGGGGTGATGGAATCCCTTAACATGGTATCCAGGGTCCCTTAGAGCTGACTTCAGCCTCGCCTTCCCAGGCCTGTTTTCCGTGTCAGCAGCCCACACTCCAACTCCTGACGCTCCCTCAATATGCCAAGATTCCCGCCTCAGCACTTCATGCAAGCCAGTCTTTTTGCCAGGAACGTTCTTCCTCCTTTCAGACTCCTGGGCAAGGCTCCGCTTAGATTTCTTCCAAGGCAGTGACAGTCCTGCATGCTGTATGTAGCCTGGAGGTGGGGGGCTGTGTCGTTTTTTCTCTTTTTGGCTGCGCTGGGTCTTCACTGCTGTGTGCACTCGCTCTAGTTGCAGCGGGCGGGGGCTACTCGAGTTGCGGTGTGTGGGTTTCTCTTGTTGCCGAGCATGGGCTCCAGGCGTGCGGGCTTAGCCATCTCGCAGTTTGTGGAATCTTCCCAGACCAGGGACTGAACCCACGTTCCCTGCATTGGAGGCTGATTCTTAACCACTGGACCACCAGGGACATCCAGTCATGAAGTTTTAATCAGTTGTATTTGGTCTTTGGGGCTAGAACAAGAGTTCTGTGGGGCAGGCTCTGCCGACTCCAAGGCAGGCAGAGAAAGTGAGAAAAACTTTCTCCAGAGAAAAACTTACTGTCAGTGAGTCTGAATGGAATCAGACTGAATCACAAGGGGGAAGGAACCAAAGAGTCAGAAATACTAAGTTCACATCCCAGCTTCCTCACTCTGCGGCAGGGACCCCTGCTCTGGGCACGTTTCCTCACCAGTGAGCCTGAGAGAACGTTGCTAATTCTCAGTGCGGTTTTGTTAGCCTCAGTTGGTAAAGAATCCGCCTGCAATGTAGAAGACCCTGGTGCGATTCCGAGGTTGGGAAGATCCCCTGGAGAAGGGGAAAGGCTACCCACTCCAGTATTCTGGCCTGGAGAATTCCGTGGACTGTATTGTCCATGGGGTCACAGTCGGACACCACTGAGCCACTTCACTTTCACTTGTTGGGCGCTTACTCTGGGGCAGGCACCTTATATGCAGCCCCACCTAGCCCTCACGACCTCCCTCTGAGGTGGGCACTGGCAGTTCTTTTTATGGTTGAGAAAACAAGAGGCACAAAGAGGTAAAGTTTACCTCAGATCACACAATTAGAGCTTCCCCAATGACTCAGCAGGTAAGGAACCCACCTGCCATGCAGGAGACATAGGAGACTCTGGTTTGGGGAGATTGGGGAGATCCCCTGGAGGAGGGCATGGCAACCCACTCCAGTACTCTTGCCTGAAAAATCCCGTGGACAGAGGAGCCTGGAGGGCTACAGCCAAAAGGGTCACGAAGAGTCAGACATGACTGAGCGACTAAGCGCACACACATGTGCGCACACACACACACACAGCTGCCAAGTGGCAGGCTGGAGGTTGAAATTGGGTCCGACCACATGGCCTGAGCACCTACCTGCCATGCTTTGCTGATAAAGGGTGTTGGGGAATGAGTTGTATAAAAAGCACTTTGTAAACTGTTAACAAGCTATTATCTTGGGATGTGGAGAGACTTGTATTTGTACTATGTGGGGAGGCAGTAGGATGGTGGTGGAAGTTGAAAAATGACCCTGAACCATCTCAGCCCCAGAAGGGACTCCAATCTGTGGGGCAGCAGGTAGGGTAGCTGTTTTCTGACAAGAATCAAGAATAGGAAAAAAAAAAAGAAGAGACTAGGACATCTGAAACGCAGGCCTGTGACAGTGTTGGAAAGAACGCGGTGCAGATCCGAGACCTCTGCCCCAGCCTCGGTTTCTTTGGGCCTGTTCCCTGCTTGTTGTCCTAGAACCAGCAACTTTCCCTCCCTGGGCACGGGTGTTCTCTGCTGCTCACCAGGGCGCTGTACTGTTTGCCCTTGAAAGCATGGCGGGAAAAGAGGTGGCTTTATTTTTGTTCTTTTTTGGCTGCGCTGGGTCTTCACTGCGGCCGTGGGCTTTCTCTTGTTGCGGTGTGCTTGCTTCTCGCTGCGGTTGCAGTGGCGTCTCGTTGCGGCACGTGGGCTCTAGAGCACAGACTCAGGACATGTGGGATCCTCCCAGGCCAGGGATCGAACCTGCGTCCCCTGCACTAGCAGGCGGATTATTAACCACTGGACCACCAGGGATGTCCCGAGCAGCAGCTTTTTAGAGGTCACAGACCTGTTCTGGGCCCCAAGCTTGACCTAGCCAGAAATCCCGCGTGAGGTGTGGCGTGGCACAATTTCACTGAGCCTGGTTCCTTACCTACAAACTGGGGGCTCAAACAGCTCCTCAGAGAGTGAAATGGGCTGACATGCATACAGTGTTTGGCACATGGTGTGTTTGGCACATGGTGTTTGGCACATGGGAGTTCAGTAAAAGTCCTCTTCCTTCTGGGATGCTCCTCAGCCCTGCAATCTTGCTCTGAGGCTTTGTGACTACATTTTGTTCCTTCGGTGACAGATCTGAAGGACGATGACCAAATCCCCGTGGAAAAATGCAGGGACATTTTCCTGTCTGGCCCCCAATCCCATCATCCCTAATCCTGACCCCCTTTTCCCCTGCCAAAGAACATTTCAAATGCTTGTAGCAAAAACTCCTGGTGTTCTGAGATGTGCTACTCTGAAAGGGAAGTTCAGAGGGGAGCAGAGGAAGTAACAATTGGAGGAAATTGCATTTTGTGGACTCTGCCACCCTATTTCTTGAGACCCTGCTGACTTCTGCTTTTTCTCCCATGTAGTCCTCTGAAGTCTCAGAATTGCAGGAACCACCTCTGCTGCCTAAACTCAGGACAAAGTCCTTGCTGAAGGTCACCCAGGACAGTTCCAATTTATACAGTGAGGTTCCTGGCCGCAAGAAGGGCTGCAGGCCCGCTGTGCCCATCACTGAAGATTCAGGTGAGTTCCCTCAGCCCGTTCATCCAATCCTTGCTTCTCCCCTCCCCCACACCATTCTGCTGCTGCTTTGCCTCTGAGGGCACCAGCCATACCCTCAGCAGGGCCCTGCCTGTGGGCAGACCCTTCTGCAGTCCTAGTTGGATGCACAGGCTTATATGGGGTGAGCTTAGGCTGAAGGATCCTTACTGTCCTTCACCTAGGGGCTCCAGGGCCCTGGCAGGCAAAATGACTTCATCCAACTACCCTCCCCAACGCACACAGGAAGGTTGGCAAAGTGTGCAGACACAACCAATTGTGGCTTCTGGGCTAGCAAGGACCTTAGAGCATCCAGACCAAACCCTCCCCTGTCCAGGGGGTGGAAGTGCCCTAAAGATGGGAAGCAACCTAAGGCCGAAGATCCTTACTGACCTGGATTCTTTTGCAGATGATGAACATGATTACGAAGAAATAGCTGAGCAGTTTTCGAAAACCCTCTAGGCGCTGGAAGAACCTTACATCCTAACTGCTGCTTCTCAGGGAATCGGAGATACCAGCTAACAGTTACAGGCTTTTAGAGGACCTTGGACAAGACCTCTCAGAAATCAGACTGTGGATGAGGAATGGCCGTCTGAGGCCTGACTGGAAACCTGCACCAGCTCCCCTCAGTTCCAGGTTCCTACCACCCGGAGCTGGCTTCTCTGGGCCCAGCATCTTGCATTCGGCTCTCTCAGCCTCAGAGCTTTGGTATCAAGTAGCCGACTGGGTTCTACTCAATCCTGTATCTGCAATACCAGCTGCCCCACTGGTTAGTGCAGGAAGGAATCCAAGAGACTGCCCACCTGGATGTGGCAGCACAGTGCCTCCTGCCTCTGGGGACTCAATCCTGATCACACGCTGCAGTGGGAGTTTCTTTAAGACACATACCACCCCTGCTCCACTCTCGTCTCCCCCTCCCCATCCCCAGCTCTGAGCCTCTGAGGGACCAGGACTGTCTTCCTCATCTCTGCAGCACCCAGCACATGAACAGCTAGAGGTGACTATCCAATATTATTTTATAAAACCAGAGAATAAAAATTACATCTGAGCTTCTAGAAGAATGATAATCATGATCACTTACTAAGTTGCATCTGTGTGCCAGACTTTTTACAAGCCCTACCTAAATTCTCAACTCTCTGAGGCAGACAATGGCAGGATTGTCAGCAGAGGACAGGATAGACAAATAGATGGTAGGAGTCTCCAGCTGAGGTGGGAGCTGAATAGAGGGTCCAGTTTCCACTCCTTGATTCTAGGCATTACACCTGAGTGTCCTTCCTTTGCCTGCTACCATCCCTCCGGCTCTCTGGACCCATGCCACACCCCAGCACGGAGCTCTTCAGGTGACCACTGCACGGTGACTATTGCTGCTGAGCCAGTCTCCAGTACCTAGCATTCATCCTTGTCTTCACACCAGTTCCCATGCCCTCCTTCGCAGACACAGTCTGTACTACACAGCGGACCCTGAGGAGAGAGCATTCTGGGAAAAGCAGTAAGCAAAAAAAAGTTCCTCCTGGGTACAGAACCCCTAGGGGTCAAGAGCACATGCAAAATGGCAACAGTTTTCACTTTCATGTCTGCACTGGATTTTGGCACCAAACTGAGTAAGGTCACAAAAGGGAGGCACAGGAGAGGACCACCAGTTTCCACAAAAGGGGATTTCTGAGTGGCCAAATGCTACTATGAGGAGAAAGGCAGTGATTTCCCAGCAGGGAAAGCTGGGCTTACAAGGAAAACATGCTTGAAAACCACATTGTGAATGTCTTACCAGAGCAACGGGGTCAGGCAGGGAACGGACCAAAGGCAGACACCACCCTCAGGGTGCCTGTGTCTTCCCTCCATGATAAACCACGGGGTGGGAGGAGGGTATTATAGTGAGGTTAGAGGTTAGAGTCCCTCCACCCCCTGGCAGTGATCTCCAAAGTGAGTGCGCATGATGACTGACTGGGAAACAAAAGAATTACAGCTGACCCTGGAGCAACAAGGGGGTTAGCGTGCTGACCCCCACAGTCAAAAAATCCTCAGATCACTTTACAGTTGGCCCTCTGTATATGCAGATGCAACCGCAACCAACTGTGGATTGTGTAGTATGTACTTATTGAAAAAAATCTGAGTATAAGTGGACCTGCACAGTTCAAACCGTGATGTTCTGTAATAGTATCCCTTTATATTTATTTTTAATATCTTTTAATTTTTAATTTTTGAATGTTTTGTAATATACGTAACAAACTAACATAGTAACATATAAATAACTGTTAAATAAAGGAATGTAACTTGGAGGTGCATGCTCAAAAATGTATCAAGAGTTTTTAATTTCTCTCAACATTTCCCACCTGTACATCTAGTAAGACCTTCCTGAGAGGAGGCTGTACTCATGGCTTGGCCGTGACACGGGATTTCTGAGCGCTTGGGTCACTGTGCTGTTCTGCTGTCTCAACAGTGTGCCAAGGGAACACTGCATTCCCGACGTCCCAGGTAACCACAAACATCCAAGTGTGTGTTCCCCCAGCCTGAGCAGGCAGAAGCTCTAGAAGCTGGGGTTTCATTCTGCTGAGGAGTGGCCCGCCTCTGCTCAGCCCCAAGGGCCTCTGTGGTGCTCGGGAACTACAGAACTCCTGTAAGATCATGTCAATGCCAAGATGGCAGGGAACTCTATCACTGGGCAGCTACTCTGTGTTACTGGGAATGTGGAGTTGGCAACACCTGGGACACCAGTCTCTTGCTTTATACTCCTGGAAGTTGGCAAATGAGCCGACACAGTAGGTATTGAATAAACACTAGCTGGGTTAATGAGCAAGCAGTTTTTGATTGCTAAGTCAAATTCAAAATGAAAAGAAGAAAAACCCAAACCACTGCTCTTGTCCCCTTGCCCATTTGAGGGCATCAGCATGGTAACTAGAAAGAGAAGTCCACCACCCATGGAAGTATTCTATCATGCATTCCATATTCAAATGAATACATTTTTTTAAACCTGTTTTTAGCCATTGTTCTTTTAGGAAACAAGAATGGACACGCTTGCAAATAAGCACACTGGCTGACTGGCTTGTAAGCATCTGCACAGCTCCCCAGGTGGGAAGTATCCTGCGAGCACAGAGAGCAACCACATTGTTGTTCGCTGTCAGAAACCACGGCGGGGTGGGGCCTTCTCCACACAGCTGCTGGTAGGTCTCATTTAGAAACACTTAAAGCAGCTACAGAACTTCTATTTGCATGTTACAGCTCATTAACTTATCTAAGAATTAGGTTGAGATGATAAAGTATTAATTACTGCAGCATGAAGAAATAACATTTTTACAAGTTACTTCAATAATAGAACTATTTTATTGAACATATGAACGTACTGATTTTGTACAACACACATTTCTTTCTCTCCTCTGCCCCAGGAAGCCAGCGCTCTAGAACCCCATGTTTATAAAAACACACTTTGGCAGCTACTATGACAAGGTGAAAAAAGTGCAATTCTGAAAGTGACAACACAACCAAAGTGGGGAACAGAAAAGGCGGAGGGGAGTGGGCCCAGGGCTGCTCCTCTTCTCTCAGGAGGAAACAATTTAAGAATAGAAACTCTTGAGCATTATTTAAGCAGTACTGCCCAACTCTCTTGGTAGCATCTCTGTTTCAATTCCATTTATCTTGATGTTGTAACTAACTAATCTGTTACTTCTTTAAGTAATTCTGCCCTGGTTTACATCCTTTTCAGTGACCCATATCCCTTTGAGCTTCAAAAACACAGAAGTCGCTCAGTCGTGTCTGATTCTTTGCGACCCCATGGATGGTAGCCCACCAGGCTCCTCGGTCCATGGGATTTTCCAGGCATGAATACTGGAGTGGGTTGCCATTTCCTTCTCCGGGGGATCGTCCTGACCCAGGGATCTAACCCGGGTCTCCCACATTGTAGGCAGACACTTTACCGTCTGAGCTACCAGGGAAGTCCATGAAAAACACAGAAGAGTAGTAATAAGTTTCAAAAGGATGTCAGTTGAGATCTTTTATAGATGAAATCTACTTCCTAGAAGTCAACTTGCCAATTATATGGACAGCTGGAGACAAGAGGTTGCAAAAAAAGGTCCAACTGGAAAATATCTTGGTACCCAATTAGATCCAGTTATTCTGCGTCTGTGGATTTAAAATGATCATCATCCACGGTGGAATAGATGTGTCCCTCGTTGCTTAGAAAATCCACAGCTAGCCTAGAAAGAAAGAAAACACCCAAATGCAGAAGACAGGAAACTCCCTTTTAGATACGGCTGAAAATGTAAACTTCCCTCATTTCCCAACTTTCTATCTTCTTGTTTTAGTCACTAGGTCGTGTCTCACTCTTTTGTGACCCCATGGACTGTAGCCCACCAGGCTCCTCTGTTCATGGGATTTCCCAGGCAAGAATACCGGAGTGGGTTGCCATGCCCTTCTCCAGGGGATGTTCCTGACCCAGGGATCAAACCTATGTCTCCTGCATTGGCAGGTTGATTCTTTACCATTGAGTCACCAATTCACAGCTGTTTGCTCAGAGAAGGCTCTTGCAGGGAGAAACATCAGTTAAATTGCAAAATTGAGGTAATCCATGGAGACAATGGTTTTAGGGCTGCCTTGGATCCCTCTCCCAGATTGTATAGAGCAAAGAAAGTAGGACCTCACTTAAACACCAGTCTAAACGAGCATCTGAAACTAGGATCTAAAGCTGTTGTTTAGCTTGCACATAATGTTTCCTAGTAGAAATAGCTATTAAAAAAAAAAAGCTCCTCATCCATCCATGGGCCCTCCAATTTCCCTCTGGGAAATAAAGTTGCAGGAGGGAAAGAAAAGGTCTTCCAGAAATGGTTTTAAGGCCTTCAGGGAGAAATATCAATAACCTCAGATATGCAGATGACACCACCCTTATGGCAGAAAGTGAAGAGGAACTAAAAAGCCTCTTGATGAAAGTGAAAGAGGAGAGTGAAAAAGTTGGCTTAAAACTCAACATTCAGAAAACTAATAAGATCATGGCATCTGGTCCCATCACTTCATGGGAAATAGATGGGGAAACAGTGTCAGACTTTACTTTTGGGGGCTCCAAAATCACTGCAGATGGTAACTGCAGCCATAAAATTAAAAGACGCTTACTCCTTGGAAGGAAAGTTATGACCAACCTAGGTAGCACATTCCAAAGCAGAGACATTACTTTGCCAACAAAGGTCCTTCTAGTCAAGGCTATGGTTTTTCCAGTGGTCATGTATGGATGTGAGAGTTAGACTGTGAAGAAGGCTGAGCGCCGAAGAATTGATGCTTTTGAACTGTGGTGTTGGAGAAGACTCTTGAGAGGCCCTTGGACTGCAAGGAGATCTAACCAGTCCATCCTAAAGGAGATCAGCCCTAGGTGTTCATTGGAAGGACTGATGCTGAAGCTGAAACTCCAATACTCTGGCCACCTGATGCGAAGAGTTGACTCATTGGAAAAGACCCTAAGGCTGGGCAAGATTGAGGGCAGGAGGAGAAGGGACGACAGAGGATGAGATGGCTGGATGGCAACACTGATTCAATGGACATGAGTTTGAGTAGACTTGGGGAGTTGGTGATGGACAGGGAGGCCTGGCGTGCTGCAATTGATGGGGTCGCAGTTAGACACGATTGAGTGACTGAACTGCACTGAACTGGGTCAGTGTCAATATCATATTTAATAATAGTAACAACTTAGAAAGCACCTACTATTGTGACCACCATTCTGGACCTCATCATAACAGTAACTTTTAAGACAGGAATTATTATCCTCATCTTATAGGACAGGAAATGGAATGAGACATGAGCATTTTTCTCTATCAAGATCTAAAATTTCAACTGATTTATAGTAATAGTGATCACAAACACAATACTCTGTTTGTTTGAACACAATACGAGTTCATTAGAATCAGGAAGCTGCTCATCTAACAGGTTATCAGGACAATGATGCTAGAAGGACTGTCTAACGGCTTTAGGTCCAGATAGCGTGTGGCACACTCTCCACATCTGGGACAGTAACACCAATGAGACTGTACACCTGAGGACCAGGAGTCAGGATCTCATTCCTCCAGACTAAATTCCGCAAGAGGTATCATGTCAATTTTCGCTCAAAATTACATACTTCACACATAACTGGACTTACTATTTGTTGAATGAAACAATGAATGAGGGAAGTGACAGGCAGCACCATCTTTATGAGTCCTTTTTCTATTTTTCCATGACTGAACAACTTCCCTCTTATCAGTCAACAGTTGTTCTTTTTTTAAACTCACTTCTCATTAAAGGAAACCTTGGTGAGGTAAAATGGGTATAATTCTGGAACCCTAGCTCACAGAAACCAAATACTCACTTGATTGAGGCTACGGACATGTGTTGGAGTTGGTTCTTGAGATCCTGAAAGTTCAATCCTTCAGGTCTTGGGCAAGCCTTGATCAAATTCAGCACCTGAAGATTCAAATCAGAAGGATTTCAGTAACTACTATGAATCAGTTCCCCTATCAAGCGAGAATCTCTTTGTAAGAAAGAAATGAGTCAGATACTTAGCACCATTAAGAAAGTAACAATTTACAGCTCTGTGTCTTGCAAAATTTGGAGCCACTCCAATGTTTACCTGGTTCTGGGCCACAGTGAGGCCATTTGCTGGTATGAAGTTATTCCCACCGAAGTTCCCAGCTTCACCCATTCCTGGATTGCTGATAGGTGCTCTCCCTGCTGAAGGCTGAATTAAGAAGTTCACAACAGTAGTAAGTTTACCAATTTAAACATAGTTCTTAACTCTTTTAAATAGCTTAATAAGTAGTTTACAAAAAACAATTTAAGCAAATTTTTTTTTGTTTTTCTGACCACAACATATGGCTTATGGGATCTTAGTTCTCCAACCAGAGACTGAATCCAGGCCATGGCAGTGAAAGTACTGAATCCTAACCACTGCATCGCCAGGTAATGTCCTAAGCAGAATTTTCCAAATAACAATTGCTTAGACTGGAAAGGATAGCTATTATCTAATGAGTATTTCATAAGATAAAGTCATTCTCTGAAATATATATATCAAACAGAAAGAAAGGTACTTCCTGGCTTCCCCTTTTCTTTGCAATGTGAGAGGAACCAGAGGAAAAAGAGCACAAAGAAAATTAATGAGTTCTGCTACAGTGCTATCTATCTTTGGTGCTAAATCATGCAAGCACTTACCAAGCATCAGCTAGCCATTAAGCATTACAAGGAGAGAAAAGGAGACGCAATTCTCATCACCCACTTCTTTTTTTTTAACCAAACTTCTAAAAAACAATAGACTATACTATTTTCACTTCTCCCCTATTTGGATTCTCCCCAAATATACCCCTGAAACTGTTCCCACCAAATCATCAATGCTTTTCAACCAACACAACCAGTAATCCCTTTCAGTCCCTCATAACAAGTGACCTCTCAGAAGCAGACACTGCTGACCACACTCCTCTCGAAAGGGACCTATCCCTGGGCTTCCTAGCACCATGTTCTCCTAGCTGTCCACTTAACTCTTGAACTCTGCCTTCTCAGTATCTCCTCTCAGTCTCCTTGTCTACCTCTCTTTCAAAAGGCTGATAGTTCCCCCAGGATTTCATCCCAGACTTCCTTCGAGACCACAAATCCTTGTCCCCAACCATCAGCTGAAGACCACCACTTAGATGTCCCATGCACTTCAAAATAAAGTTCACTACTTTCCTCCCCGAACTGGCCTACTCTGCTATGCATTCCATCTCAGTTAGTAAGCCCAAGCCCAGTCCTGCAGAAGTCAGCCATCTGTGTCTCGTCACTCATCTCCCATAGTCTGCCCACAGCCTATTAATATGATCTTCAACAGTTCCAGTCCATCCTCATCACCCCCAGTCTCCTGACTAGTGTCTCAGCTGCAAGTCTCTCCTACGTCAATCAACCCTCTTTACTGCTCCGAGTAATAATTTCTGATCACGTCTCTCCTCCACCTAAACGTTTTCAGCTGGCTCCCCCTGCCTGTGAAAATAATATGAAAACTCCTGACATTCAAGACCTACCACAATTAGACATCAGAGTCTTTCTGTTTTTTTTTTTAATTCTTGACCACTAGCTTTTAACACAGAGACTTCTGGCCATTCACACATGCCTCTGACACTTTATTCCATGTCTGGAATGCTCCTCTTGTCATTTGCGTGGGAAACACTCTTCTTATCCTTCAAAGCCCAACTTAATTGCCACTGCCTTCAAGAAGCCATCCCTGACACCCTCCCAGGCCAGGTTAGTTGTACTGTTTCTGGTCTCACAGCACTCGCCCCATTCCCTCTCTCAGCAGCCATCTCGGTTTGTCACTTCCCTTCAGCTCTGCAGTGCCCAGTGGGCAGCAGGTGCTCAGTCAATGTTTATTGAACTGAATAAAGATGACAAAAGATCAAATATGTTAAGTACTCATTACAAGTAAAAGAGCATTGTGGAAGCTCATCAGGGGAACTCCCATCCAGGCAGGAGACGCATTCCTTCAACATTTATCCATTAAATGCCAATGCTTTGAGGTCATAAAAAAATAGACAAAAAAATCAGTCATGATCCTCTTGTTTTCAAGCTAGATGCCTTCACACTGCTTTCTGGGAAAACAGAAATCTCATGTTATGATAATACTGACCTGAACGCTATTTCTTCCCTGGACACCTCTGCTTATATGACCTGCTTCAGATATCCCCCCTACCTCCCATTTTACGACTAGGTTTAGGCATCATCTCCTCCAGCAGGCCTTTCTTGATGTCTGGGTCAGGATGGGCAACTCCTCTCTGTGCTTCCATGTATACTGCACTTGCCACTCATTGCTGGTTCCACTGCTTAAGTGATCTGAACCCCCCCGCCCCTGCAATGCTTGAGGCAACTCATTGAGAGAAAGGATTATTTTATTTACTCCTCAATATAATTGTCTATGCTCACAACTTCCACCTATTCTAACTTTAAACCATTTTTATCATAGAACGTTTGATATACTTTATGTATCACACATAAAATGATACATATTTTATGTTATACATACATAACATACATACATATGTTATGAAGCACAGTCATAAAATAAACACCCTAATCTTTCTATCCAATCCCATTCTTTCTAACCCATGTTCCCCCTAACCGTTACTAAAGCCACTCTTTTGAAGATTCACGTTTCCAAATTCAACAGACCCCTCTCATCATCTTACTTGACTTCTGGGCAGCACTCTCCAGTTGAACTCCATCCCTTCCTTAAAATACTTTTCAGAATATCCTATGGAATCACATTCCCCAATTTTCCTCCTGTCCAGCTGACAACTTCTTTGACTTTCTCTGGCTCCTGTGCCTCCACACTCCTAAAGGTTAGTGTCCAGAGCTCAGGTTTCTAATAACTCATTAGTTATCCCATCTCATCTGAAGTTTTAAATACCATCCACACAATGACTCCTAAAGTGCTTCCTCTAGCCCTGATCCCTCCCTCGAGTCCCAGCCTTATACAGTCAACCTTCCACTCTGGTCTCCATTTGGGTGTCTAACTGGCACGTCACATTTGTTAAATCCAAAACAGAACTCTGGATTTTATCCCCAAAACCTGCTAGCTTCATCTAGTTACTCAAGTCCCAAACCTAGGAGTTATATCTGAACCCTCCCTTTTCTTTAGATCCTGTTTCTAAACTATCAATAGGTTCTGCGGCTCTACCTTCAAAATAGGTTAGAATCCAACCTCTTCTCCCAGTTGCTGCTACCAGTCCCCCAAATTACTGTTGCTATTGCTGGAGCCTCAATCTCTCTCCATACAAGAGCTCAAATGAGCTTTTGCAATGGTAAATCACACCCCATCACTCCCTAGTCAAAATCTTCTAAAAGTTTACTATCAGAAGAAAATAATTCTTACTACAGCCTATGAAGCCCTACCTCCTCTGGGTCCCGCTTCCTTGTCTACATCCCTCTACCATCTTCCTGTCATTTGCTTCACTCCAGACAGTGTGGCTTTTTAATGTTCTCAGATATGCCAAGCTTGTTCCAATACTGTGGCTTCTCATTTTTTATTTCCTTAGCTTCAAATGTTCTTTTCTCATCTAAAATTATACCATACATTTTTCTTCATCACTGTCCTGTCCTACTCTGCTTTACTGCAGAGTATATCAGTTCAGTTCAGTTCAGCCACTCAGTTGTGTCCGACTCTTTGCGACCCCATGAACTGCAGCACGCCAGGCCTCCCTGTCCATCACCAACATCCAGAGTCCACCCAAACCCATATCCATTGTGTCAGTGATGCCATCCAATCATCTCATCCTCTGTCGTGCCCTTCTCCTCCTGCCCTCAATCTTTCCCAGCATCAGGGTCTTTTCCAATGAGTCAACTCTTCACATGAGGTGGCCAAAGTATTGGAGTTTCAGCTTAAACATCACTCCTTCCAATGAACACCCAGGGCTGATCTCCTTTAGGATTGACTGGTTTAATCTCCTTGTACTCCAAGGGACTCTCAAGAGTCTTCTCCAACACCACAGTTCAAAAGCATCAATTCTTCGGCATTTAGCTTTCTTCATAGTCCAACTTTCGCATCCATACATGATTACTGGAAAAACCACAGCCTTGACTAGACGGACCTTTGTTGGCAAAGTAATGTCCCTGCTTTTTAATATGCTGTCTAGGTTGGCCATAACTTTCCAAGGAGCAAGGGTCTTTTAATGTCATGGCTGCAATCGCCATCTGCAGTGATTTTGGAGCCCAGAAAAATAAAGTCAGCCACTGTTTTCACATCTATCTGCCATGAAGTGATGGGACCGGATGCCATGATCTTAGTTTTCTGAATGTTGAGCTTAAGCCAACTTTTTCACTCTCCACTTTCACTTTCATCAAGAGGCTTTTGAGTTCCTCTTCACTTTCTGCCATAAGGGTGGTGTCATCTGCATATCTGAGGTTATTGATATTTCTCCTGGCAATCTTGATTTCAGCTTGTGCTTCCTCCAGTCCAGCGTTTCTGATGTACTCTGCATATAAGTCAAATAAGCAGGATGACAATATATAGCCTTGACGTACTCCTTTTCCTATCTGGAACCAGTCTGTTGTTCCATGTCCAGTTCTAACTGTTGCTTCCTGACCTGCATAGGGGTTTCTCAAAAGGCAAGTCAGGTGGTCTGGTATTCCCATCTCTTTCAGAATTTTCCACAGTTTATTGTGATGCACACAGTCAAAGGCTTTGGCATAGTCAATAAAGCAGAAATAGATGTTTTTCTGGAACTCTCTTGCTTTTTGTGATGATGCAGAGGATGTTGGCAATTTGATCTCTGGTTCCTCTGCCTTTTCTAAAACCAGCTTGAACATCAGGAAGTTCACGGTTCACATATTGCTGAAGCCTGGCTTGGACAATTTTGAGTATTACTTTACTAGCATGTGAGATGTGTGCAATTGCGCGGTAGTTTGAGTATTCTTTGACATTGCCTTTCTTTGGGATTGGAATGAAAACTGCCCTTTTCCAGTCCTGTGGCCACTGCTGAGTTTTCCAGATTTGCTGGCATATTGAGTGCAGCACTTTCACAGCATCATCTTTTAGGATTTGAAACAGCTCAACTGGAATTCTATCACCTCCACTGGAGTATCTATAACAATATTTATTTTCTTGTTTATGATTCATCTTTCTCAAGAATGTAAGTTCGAGTGCAGATACTTTATCCATCTTGTTCACTGCTGTATTCCTAGGACCTTGAATAATGGTTTGCATATGCTATGCTCAATAAATTGAATGAATTTTTCTTTGTATCCTCAGTGCTTAGCAAAGTGCTTGGCAAAGAACAGGATGCAAAAGCAAATCAGTTTTCCAGTCCCTCCTACTGTAACCAGTCCTCCACCTTGCTACCAGAATCATCTAAGGGCATTCTAATACTCAGATCAACAAACCTTTTGTGTGGTCCTAGATGGACTTGTCAAACTAAATTCATTAGAATTCATACAGAAAAAGATGTTGAGAAACAAGAAGCACATGAAACAAGTAGTATAATCTCAGGACAAAATAATGGTGAATAAATTTTCTCATTTAGCCAATAGCTTGAAAGGGAAGCAGCAAAATGCTGTCTTAGTTGGGATTTTTCTCTGAATATGGACTGAAAATCCTGAAGTAAAGCTCAGCCTATAATGATGAGTCTACACTTGAAGTCTGTCTGGGCCTCAGCCATTCAAGACAGTGGAGAGGTATTATGAGAGGAATATGAGTGTTTCATCTGGAATAAAGTAACATGACAAAGCTCACGGAGAAGATTTTTTGAGGATTGAATGATGCCTGTCTTCTGGCTCGATCTGCAAAATGTTTAGGAAATCAAAGCCTGAGCACAGAAGGAGTTCCTCCAGGAAAGAGAAAAAAAAAGAAGAGAGTGAAACTGCTCACCTGGCTGTTCGACTTGCTCAGCATCATGTGTGCATTGACTACTTCCAGAATGTGTGTGGTAAACTCATTCATATCCTCCAGGGGAATGATCTTAAAGGCTACCAGGCTTTTCTTGTTCTATTAAAATAAACAGAAAAATGTGAACAAAGGATAAGTACATTCAAGTCAACTGGCTCTTTTCTTGGTTAGAGTATTTTATTAAACAAGGAAAATGTGCTATATATTGAAAAATTTCAACTCAAAATTAATTCAAATATAGTCAATGAAATATAGTCAAAAAACAAAACTAGCTCAGAGATGTTCAATGATTTTCCCAAGGTTAAACAGTCTAGTCTCTAAATCCAGTGTTTGCCCTTCCACATCTAATAAATGCCATAGCTGGCAACTGTAGGCTGAGATCTTGTTCTTTCTCTACTTCCTATTTTAAACTGAAAAAACTCATTATTTCCTTTTGAAGAAGAAAATAACAAAATAACTTCAATATAATTCCCATTAAACATAGAGACTTAGTTAAGTCTTAAGTATCCCAAATGTAGGCATGACTCCAGAAACTGCTTCATGCAAATACATTTTAACTGTTCTTGTTTTTTTCTGACTTTACCTGGAAAGATCTCAGATGACCAGCCACTTTCACATATGTTTCTGGAGGGACCACAGTGTTTTCACTGCTGGCATCCTAACAGAAAAAATACAAACACACACTTAGGTTTTAGTGATGTTGGTGAAAGCCTCTTTAAAATTTCTAATTTATGTAAAGAAAGTTACAAAGTAAGAGCTAAAGGATCCTAATGTAGCACTAACTAGTTTTCCCTGCCTTTTATAATTTAATATTTTAAAAAATAAAATCAGGAATTAAGATAATCTCTCTAAAAGTAAGTTCCAGTTCTAAGTTCTACATCATGCATATCAAAAAAAAAAAAAAAAAAACACAACAAACCAGCAAACAATTATGGCACTTTCATGCAGTGCTCTTAGGCACACAAATTTCTGGTAGACATACTTCTCAATACAGCAACTCTACTTTTAGAAATTTAAGAAAATTACTGAGAACATGTAATCAAGATTTAGCTTTAAAAAAAAAAAAAAGATTTAGCTTTAAGAGTAGTCATCTCAGCATAGTTTTGAATACTACTAAAACATTTAAAGCAACCTAAATATTCAACAAAAAGTATACATTCATATAATGGGATACTTTACACTACTACAAAGGATAAATGGAGAATTCTATTTACTGTCTGTGAATATCATTTGTGACTCATGGAAAAAAGCTTATATCCCATGAGGGGAAACATACATGTCAAAATATTAACAAAAGTTAACTGGAATAATTATAAATGATTTTAATATTTCTTTGTGGGTTTTCTAGACTATGTACCTATTATTTATAAGAAAAACGTATAAGCTGACTCAAAATTATTTTCTGCTTATAGAACGCATGTGTGTCTGCTAAACTACTTCAAGTGTGTCCAATTCCTTGTGACCCTATGGACTATGCCCACCAGGCTTGTCTGTCCACAGGATCCTCCAGGCAAGAATACTGGAGTGGGTTGCCATGCCCTCCTGAGGGGATCTTCCCCACCCAGGGATCAAACCCACGTCTCTTATGTCTCCTGGAGAAGGCAATGGCAACCCACTCCAGTACTCTTGCCTGGAAAATCCCATGGACGGAGGAGCCTGGTAGGTTACAGTCCATGGGGTCTCGAAGAATTGGACATGACTGAGCGACTTCACTTTCACTTTTCACTTTCATGCACTGGAGAAGGAAATGGCAACCCACTCATGTTCTTGCCTGGAAAATCCCAGAGACAGCAGAGCCTGGTGGGCTGCCGTGTACGGGGTCGCACAGAGTTGGACACAACTGAGGCGACTTAGCAGCAGCAGGCGAGTTCTTTACCGCTAGCGCCATCTGGGAGGCCCACTTAGAGAATGTTGCTAGAATAACAACAATAAAAAGCTAGAATAGAAAATCTGGATGTTTAAAAATAAAAAGCATTCCAACTCCCATCACCTGGAGGTTATCAACTATTTGCATTTCATTCTATTACTTTATATACCTGAATCTATACCACAGATAAAACTCTGTATTCCCACAAAGAACATTTTAAAACCACTTGGAAAAAGTGAAGCTGGATCTATACTTCTTTCCTTTTACCAAAATTTATAAAAAGGCTTAATCATATATAGAAATATGAAAAGAAACCATAGAAATTATAAAAGGAAACACCAACAATTAAAAAACAATAATCTGAAACAAGGAAAAGCTTTTTAAAGTCAATAGACAAACTACAGAAATAATATGATAAGAGATTACTACTTTTCAGGTTCTTACAAACAAAAATAAACACTCCTAGGGAATCAAAGCACTTAGACAACTAAAAACTCTTCCCACAAATTAACATTTTGTTGTTGTTCAGACGTGTCCAACTCTTGGCGACCCCATGGACTGCAGCACACCAGGACTCCCTATCCTTCACTATTTCTCACAGTTTGCTCAAACTAATGTCCATTGAGTTGGTGATGCCATCCAACCATCTTGTCCTCTGTCGTCTCCTTCTCCTCCTGCCTCAATCTTTCCCAGCATCGGGGTCTTTTCTACTGAGTTGGCTCTTCCCATCAGGTAGCCAAAATACTGGAGTTTCAATTTTAGCATCAGTCTTTCCAATGATTATTCAGGGTTGATATCCTTTAGGATCAACTGGTTTGATCTCCTTGCCATCCAAGAGACTCTCAAGAGTCTTCCCCAACACAGTTCAAAAGCATCAATTCTTTGACACTCAGCTTTGTTTATGGTCCAACTCGCACATCCATACATGACTACTGGAAAAAACAGCCTTGACTAGACGGACCTTTGCCAGCAAAAGTAATGTCTCTGTTTTTTAATTCGCTGTCTACATTTGTCATAGACTCATTTGTCAGAGTCTTTTAATTTCAAGGCTGCAGTCACCATCTGCAGTGATTTTGCAGCCCAAGAAAATAAAAGTCTCTCATGTGTCCACTGTTTCCCCATCTATTTGCCATGAAGTGATGAGACCAGATGCCATGGTCTTAAGTTTTCTGAATGTTGAGTTTTAAGCCAGCTTTTTCACTCTCCTCTTTCACCTTCATCAAGAGGCTCTTTAGTTCTTCTTCGCTTTCTGCCATAGGTGTGGTGTCATCTGCATATATAAGGTTATTGATATTTCTCCCAGCAATCTTGATTCCACCTTGTGCTTCATCCCACTCAGCATTTCTCATGATGTACTTGGCATATAAACATGCAGGGTGACAGTATACAGCCTTGACATACTCCTTTCCCAATTTGGAACCAGTCCTCTGCTCCATGTCCGGTTCTAACTGTTGCTTCTTGACCTGCATACAGGTTGTGCAGGAGGCAGGTAAGGTGGTCTGGTATTCCCACCTCTCTAAGAATTTTCCAGTTTGTTGTGATCCACACAGTCAGAGACTTTAGCACAGTCAATGAAACATAAGTAGATGTTTTTCTGTAATTCTCTTGTTTTTTCTATGATCCAATGGATGTTGGCAATTTGGTATCTGGTTCCTCTGCCTTTTCTAAAACCAGCTTGAACACCTGGGAGTTTTCAGTTCACGTACTCTTGAAGCCAAGCTTGAAGAATGTTGAGCATTACTTTGCTAGCGTGTGAGATGAATGCAACTGTGCAGTAGTTTGAGTTCAATTTGGCATTGTCCTTCTTTGGGACTGGAATGAAAACTGACCTTTTCCAGTTCTGTGGCTGAGTTTTCCAAATTTGCTGGCACATGAGTGCAGCACTTTCACAACATCGTCTTTTAGGATTTGAAACAGCTCAGCTGGAATTCCATCACCTCCACAAGCTTTGTTAGTAGGGATGCTTCTTAAGGCCCACTTGACTTTGCATTCCAGGATGTCTGGCTCTAGGTGGGTGATCGTATTATTGTGGTTATCTGGGTCATTAGGATCTTTTTTGTGTAGTTCTTCTGTGTATTCTTGCCATCTCTGATTAATATCTTCTGCTTCTGTTAGGTCCATACTGTTTCCTTCCTTTATTGTGCCCATCTTTGCATCTCTATTTGCCCATCTTGGTATCTCTAATTTTCTTGAAGAGATCTCTAGTCTTTCCCATTCTGTTGTTTTCCTTTATTTCTTTGTATTGTTCACTTAGAAAGGCTTTCTAATCTCTCCTTGCTATTCTTTGGAACTCTGCATTCAGATGGGTATCTTTCCTTTTCTCCTTTGCCTTTTGAATCTCTTTTCTCAGCTATTCTTACAAATAGCCTCCCCAGATAACCATTTTACCTTTTGCATTTCTTCTTCTTGGGGATGGTTTTGATCATCGCCTCCTGTACGATGTCATGAACCTCCATCCAGAGATTTTCAGGCACTCTATCACATCTAATCCCTTGAATCTATTTGTCACTTCCACTGTATAATCATAATGGATTTGATTTAGATCATACCTGAATGGCCTAATGGTTTTCCCTACTTTCTTCAATTTAAGTCTCAATACGGCAATAAGGAGTTCGTGATCTGAGCCACTGTCAGCTCCCAGTCTTGTTTAAATATAGTTAAAAAAAAAATTCAATCTCACTAGAACCAAATTACATATAAAAAAATAACATTCTCAATGACAAGATTGTATTTTTTAAACTATCATCCAAAAACTTAAAGACTCATAAAAACTACTGTTAGGGTGTGGCGAACTAACTGGACATTCTCATGCACTAATTAAATAAAAAAAATGTAAAATCGTAAGTGGAAGAACAACCAAAAAAGAAAGTATTTTAAAATGTATATTTCCTCCAGAAAGTGTAGTTTAATTCATCTTAAAGAGATTATCTCATAATCATGAAGAGATGTACACACAGACACTCACTGGGGCATATTCTATAATAACAAATGATGGAAATAAGCCAAATGTTCCCTGATTGGGTCTAGAAGCAAGGGATGATGTATCCTTATAATACAACAGGTGGTCACAAGAAATGGGAGAGTTCTGAGTGAAAAGGGCAGATTATGAAGCAGTTGCATATCATATTATCCTTTATGTAAAACTGTAGGCATCCTTCTCATTAAATGTACAAATATGCAGAGAGAAATGTCTAAAAGGGTATTTATCAAAATGTACTGTTAACAGTAATCATCTTGGAGATGTGGGATTTCAGGTAATCTTTAAATGCTCACTTATTATAAAAGCAAGCACCATACATTTTGCATGAGTATGTAGTATTAGGCATCTCTAGTAATTACCTCCCCACTTGATGGCAGGGACTGTGTGGTTACATTCTTTGTCTACCTGGAATCAAGCAGTCTAGTTCAGAATTCCAATTATAACTGTTCCAATTGGCATTCCAATTATAACTGTTCAATAAATTCTCCTATATTTTTCTGAGGTGCAAAAAATAAAGAACACATAACTATCAAGTTAACTCTTCACAGATGACTGTGGGTTTTGAAATGGAAATAGCATACAAAGTATTATCCAAATTTTCTAAAATGAATGCACTTTAAAAACATTAAAAAATGAAGAAGCTGGGAATTTCCTGGAGGTCCAGTGGTTAGGACTCCATGCTTCTATAGGAGGCACAGCTTGATTTCTGGTCAGGGAACTAAGATCCCACAAGCTGCACAGTGCAGAAAATACAAAAACCAAGACACCTTCTGTCCAACTAAAAAATAAAAGGGAACAAGCATATATTTTCTTTCAGTCTATTTTCTCCATGTTTATACATATACTCATATACATGGTGCTTTGCAAAAATGGGGCCACATCACGCATACTATCTTTAACAACCTCTTTTCCTCTCAACATTTATGGTAAACACTTCTTTGTGACAATACATACATCTCTTCATCATTTGCAGTGTTTTATACCATGGTTTAATTAATAATATCCTATTGCTAACATTGAGATTCCTTTTAGTTTTCCATTATGGTAAACAATGTGATGATCAACAATCTTACAACTGAATCTTTGCACACATCTTTATCTTAATGTAAATTTCCAGCAGTGGACTGCTAGATCAACATTTCTGTGATGGGTGATCTTGATCATTGGCTTTTGAGAAAGGTTATACTCATAACATCAAGGTAGGATGGTATCCACTTTCCCAGACAAACACTGACAAACCATTCCCCAAATTAAGTGCCTCCTGCTCTCAACAGAAGTAGATGTTGCTATTCTTTGTTTTTTTCCTTTGTCAATTTAATAAGTTAAAAATGGTATCTTAATGTTTAGTAAACCTGCTTTTCTAATTGTTGCAATTTGTATTTCACCTATTATGAATTACTTGTGCATTTCTTTCCTTGTTTTCCTAAGGTGCAGTGCTTTTTCCTTTGTAAGAACTTTAATTAAAAATTTAAAATGTTTGTAATATGTTGTAAAATATGTCCCCACTCACTTGAATAATATTTACTCAGGGCCCACTATGTAACTGGCATTATTCTAGGTGCTGGGGATACGATGCCAACATAAAAAAATCTTTGTACTCACAAAGTTTATATTCTAGTATGTCCTGTCACTTGCCCTTTAACTTTGTTTATAGTATTTGGGGAAGTTTCAAAGATTCTAAATTTTTATGAAATAAAATGTACTGGCCTTTCATGTTAGGGTTTCTGTGTTTGACGTCTTGCTTATATTTTATTTTTATAATAAGACCCACCTTTAAAAAGTAAAACTAAACAAGTTCGACATCTCCAAAGTCCCAAAGTAACCCCACCCGGATTCCAAAACAACTACTTACATCTGTGTCAACCCACTGGCGAACATCCATGGGTGCAGCTGTCATGTCATCTATCTTGTAAACAATGTTGGTTGCAGCCTTCTCTGCATTTCTGATAATCCCCACAATAGTGACCTAGACCAGAAGGGAAAAAAGTTTAGTTTTCTTGGAAACCAAAGTAACATTTATATATTTTTAAATGATGTTAGTTTTATTTCATTCTTCATGTTAAGTGACTCTTGCACTCTTCCATACCTGTGAAATCTCAACATTTCCAATTCTGAATACTTCATCAACCAGAGTAGCCGAAAGCAGCTGAGATATGGTACAGGGTACAATGTGCTGAGCTCGAGCTCTCTGAAAAAAAAGTATGCATAAATTCAATCAAGAAAATAATTAACCACTGTTCATTTAGCACCTGCTATGTGTCAAGCGCTATACATATAACACTGAATCTTCAATATGATCCTATCTCTACTTCATACAGGTAAAAACCAAGATTATATAGTTAACAAATGCCATACTTTAGACTTCAAACCCAGGTTTGTCTGACTCCAAAGTTCCTGATGAATGGATAAGTCTGTGCTGCACTAGGGATCACCAAAATGAGTAGGCCAGATTGTGGACAGTGTAAGGACCTGCTTCTGGAATAGACTTTTAAGAAGAAACTCCAGCTTTAGGATGAAGGCAAGCTGGAGCTGGGTTTTCATCACTGATGAGATGGGTATTGGAAGGGGTCTGAGAAATGGTCAGCAGAGAAAGAACTCTGGAGTTGTTCTAAGTCTCATGATAAATAACAATTCTGACAATCAAACACGAGTATGGGGAAAATGGGATAAAGGCCTGGTCACACTGGACATCCTAAAGGAAAGGGACAAGAGGCAATGGGCAGAAGAGGACAGACACCCAACTCACATCCGGAAGCAACCTAACAACAGTGTAAACTCTTATTTTGCCTACCACTGGTCAGAGGACATAAAGATGAGTATAATAGAATAGGATTTGCCCTCAACATACTCCTAACTTAGGGGAGGTACAAATGTAAGCAACAATCTTGATCTTTGTACACTACAGAATGAGAAACTCTATGTGGAATCTCAGAAAAATTTATTGGAAATTTCAAGAAGAGGGAGCATTTAGGCTGGACCTTGAAGCACAAAAATTTTGATGGTGAAAAAACAGTGGGTAAGGAACACTCATTATAGACTGAGAGCAAATATGTACTTTCATAGACTCTTAGGAAGAACTATGTACAAGACAGAAAAAGCATGGCGCATTAAAGATGAGGGTTCTTCCTGTTGGAAATCAGTAAGGTGTAAACCAGTAACTGTTCTATATGTAAAACTGATTTAGAAGTCAAAGCTTATCTCTGAACATACATGATACTAGCAACATTTCACCTTACTGAAGCATAATTTTGAATGGTGAGTACTGCCAGGATAGGAGAAAGTAAGCCCAGCCAACTACCAGCACATATGTCACACAAGGTGGCAGCCAAGCTTGAGGGTAAAGATTATAGCTCCACCACTCAGTACTGTGCCCTTGATCACATTTCTCTACTCATCTGTTTACCTCTGTTTCCTCATCTATAAAACAAGGAATGATAAAATCACTAAAAATCATTATGAGAAGTAATTATATGGTGAAGTACATAGACTATCTGGCACACTATAAACACTCAAGAAATATTAGCAATTATTAGGCCAGCTATTATTCCTCACTCTTTCTATCTGCAATAGCTTTTAATAAGGATGTAAAGGAACCAACTATGTTTTCCAATTTTATGGTATTGGTAAATGAACTTATATGCTATATTAGTGCTTATACATTTAAAATCTGTTGAGGTTCTGTTTTCATCTATCACACTTGAGATTTTCACTGTATCTTCAGCATAAGAAAACTAAGAGCCACTATGGTAAGAGCAGCAAGAACATGGCTTTGGAGCCAGACAGTCCTATAAACCTGTGTTCAAACCTCTGCTCCACAGCCCTCGACACACTGCCACCTATTCTGTAAAATGAGGATATCAACCTGTGGAGCTGTTAACAAAACATATACTGTATATAAAACTGCTAATATCAATCTCTATATATAGTCATATGCATTCAATAAAAATTATTATTCCTCAGGTAAAAATGTTATATATGGGTAATTACTGAGGTGTTGGTAATACTTTCTGGAGAAGGCAATGGCACCCCACTCCAGTACTCTTGCCTGGAAAATCCCATGGACGGAGGAGCCTGGAAGGCTGCAGTCCCTGGGGTCACTAAGAGTCAGACACAACTGAGCGATTTCACTTTCACTTTACACTTTCATGCATTGGAGAAGGAAATGGCAACCCACTCCAGTGTTCTTGCCTGGAGAATCCCAAGGATGGGGGAGCCTGGTGGGCTGCCGTCTATGGGTCACACCGAGTTGGACATGACTGAAGTGACTTAGCAGCAGCAGCAGCAGTAAACCTTCAAATTCACCTCAAATCATAGAGGATTCTTGTGTTTTGTTAGTCAGTCAGTCAGTCGTGTCCGACTCTGCGACCCCACAGACTGTAGCCCACCAGACTTCTCAGTCCATGGAATTCTCCAGGCAAGAATACTGGAGTGGGTAGTCATTCTTTCCTCCGGGGGATCTTCCCAACCCTGGTCCCCTGCATTGCAGGCAGATTTTTCACCATCTGAACCACCTGGGAAGCCCTCTTGTGTTTTAACGAACACCTATTATGTGCCAGGAACGATCACAAATAGTTCCTGGTTTGTTCCAAAGAGTCTCAGAGAGAGTGCAAGCACAAGCATGTTTAATTTTGGAAAAAAAAAAAAAATTTATTTTTTAGTTGACTATGAATCTGTAAAAAAATCCAAAAAACAAAAATACCCCACCATTTTAAAAGGCAAAACATGATCAATTTTGGAAATTTCACATGAATTGATCAAACATAACAGGTTTATAATCAATAGGAAATGTTTTAGATAGAATGTTAACTTAATTTACTATGGAAAAGGCACTGGATTTAAACATAAAAGACCTGGGTTTGAGACTCCAGGTTACAACCATCACTTCTCTGAGAAGTGGTCTTAATATACAGCCCCAGTCAGGTGGAGATTCTGAGATAAAAATTCTAACAGCTGGAAATGAAGAAAAATATTAAGCTTAAGAAGAAAAGATGAGAACTAATGGTCTATCTTTTATTTTTTCCTTTACAGCCTCAAAGAAGACAAATTTAGAGGACTTGGAATTCCCTCTGGTCTTCATAGGAAAAAGAAAGATATAATAGACAGAAGTTGCTCACCAGATTTTGGATTTGTGCAGCATCATATGTGCACTGTCTTACTAGCTATGCGAGTTCAGGTGTCCCTGAATCACCTTGAGCCTATGTTGTACAATGGAGTAAATAATAAGTCTCTTACAGGATTATATAATCATATGAAAAATATAAAGCAATGCCCAAATGTATGGGAATTATCAATGAATTCTTTCCTACTGATACACACCTGTGAATCAACAGCTCAGGTAAAACCTTATCAAACCTGGACAAAAAATATAGAACAGACTAATACTGAATCTTAACACCAAATTCTGTATTTTTAAAAAGATGAAATCAACAGCAGCTATTAAATGCAAACTTATTTCTGAAAGAGTGAATAATAAGCATTTGGGTAGGTTTTTACAGATCACTTTCCTATACATTATTTTATTTATCAAGTCTCAGAACCACTCTGTGACATGAATAGTACTAGTACTATTATCTGATGAGAAAAATCAAGGGTCACCAAAACTAAGGATGTAAGTTGCTTCACTAAACTCACACCAACAGTTAAAAGGCAAAGTTGATTCTGGACACTGTGTATTCTGGCTCCAAAACTCAAGTTGTTTTCAGTAATACTCTGTGGGACGATTTATTGAAAGCAATTCTGGGATAGGCTTAATTACATTATTATAGTATTAAGTCTCACACCAACTTCGTAAAGTATGTATTATTAATCCCATTTAGCAGGTGCAAAACGGACTCCCAATTTTAAGAAATTTGTCCTATGATACTCTACAAGGAGTGGCAGAGCAACAGTTCAACATGTAATATATCCACCAGACTTCAAAGACCAAGCTCTTTCCACTGCATTAGAGCACCTCATTCGTCCAACTCTTTGAAACCCCATGGACTATAGTCCATGAACTATACAGTCCATAGAATTCTCCAGGCCAGAATACTGGAGTGGGTAGCCTTTCCCTTCTCCAGGGGATCTTCCCAACCCAGAGATCGAACCCAGGTCTCCCACATGGCAGGCGGATTCTTTACCAGCTGACCCACCAGGGAAACCCAAGAACACTGGAGTAGGTAGCCTATCCCTTCTCTAGCGGATCTTCCGGACCCAGGAATCAAACCGGGTCTCCTGCATTGCAGGCAGATTCTTTACCAACTGAGCTATCAGGGAAGCACCTCATTGCGGCTTCCCTAGAGGCTCAGCTGGTAAAGAATCTGCCTGCAATGTGGAGACTTGGGTTCGATTCCTGGGTTGGGAAGGTCCCCTGGAGAAGGGAAAGGTTACCCACTCTAGTATTCTGGCCTAGAGAATTCCAAGGACTGTATACTCCATGGAGTCGCAAGAAGTCGGACACGACTGATCAACTTTCACTTTTCAGGGCACCTCATTAAATTTCATTGAAAACTGACTTTCAGTACATGAAGAATGCAAACTAGGCTAAACAAACAAGTTTTTTCCCACAAGACTGACTCATGAGTTCTACTGGTAAATTTCAAAATAAAGCCAAGTTAACAGTGGATGCAAAATTAGGGAAAACATCACTTTTCAATACTAACAGCATTCAATTATAAAATTCGATAATAACTGACAATTACAGCTCAGGTTTAACACTCTTCTCTCATAAATTTTCTCCCACAGATGAGTTAAGAACTTCAGCAAAGGATAACATAAACCGAAGTACGCTTTCGACCTACGGATTTCTTTTCGGCCTGGGAAGCTGTCGGAGATCCAAAGCCCCCAGGGGACTGTGTGTAGCCGCCGGCTCCCCCGAAAGAGGAGGTGCTATAGCTTTCAAATCCACCTGGTTTTAAACAACAACAGTATAAACATCTGTGCTGCCCTCCAAGCCTCTGAACAACCCACCGGACCCCCACCCTAGACTTCGCTCTAACCACTCGCAGCGTCTTCCTAACCGTCCCCCGCCCCATCCCACCACCCCCGGCCCACACGCCCCCTCAGCCAGTCCCCTGCTCCTCCCAGACCCTCGCCGCCACAGGCCTCGCCCACCCCGCTCCTTGCTAAATCTTTCCTGCGATTCTCATCACGCGCCCCACTCATCATACTATTCCACATCTTCGACACGATTCCCTCAGGAGAGAGTTCCAGAAGGTTCTCGCTGGAGGGTTCGCCGAACCGCTTCAAGACCCCTGCCGCTCCCGCTGCGCAGTATCTACTTTTCGCTGGCGCCACAAACTCCTTCCCGCGAAGGACAGAGCCAATCAGCAACAAGAATGCTTCGAGCTTCAGCCAATCAATGCTCACGAATCTACGCCTTTTCCTGTCTTCTCGGGCCAAGCTCCTGAAAACTCGCACTCTGATCCCGTGAGGGCCAGAAGCCCCGGCGGCCATCATTGAAAAGGGCAAAATAAACTGCGCAAGCGAAAGTAAGGCTGAGAACCACTGAGATAGGACGATGTCTCAAGGAAATTACCAATCAAGATGATACGTCTTGATACTTCACGATCTCAGACCGTGTAATCCCACCCGCGTCAAGTGAGTGACACCTTACATCACTTCCTTTGTACGGCCTCCTCCTCTCCCGCCAAACTCTCACTAATCAAAAGAATCCCCAATCTAAAGCGTTATGGTACAGTTCTTGCTTCTGCGTCTCCGTCTGGTGATCGCGCTTTATTTGCGCATCCGGGAAAGTCACAGTACTAGTTTCACGGTACCTAGTAGGGCTGCGTATCCTTTTCCATAAACTGTTAGTAGCTCAGTCGTGTCCGACTCTACGGCCCCATGGACCGTAGCCTGCCAGGCTCCTCTGTCCATGGCATTCTCAAGGCCAGATTACTGGAGTCGGTATTCTTTCCCTTCTCCAGGGGATCTTCCCAACCCAGGAGTCGAACCGGGGTCTCCTGCATTGCAGGCGGATCCTTTACCAGAGCTGCCAGGGAAGACCTTCCCATAAAGAGCCAAGTTCATTTCTTATTGCTATCTCCTCGTCCTTACTTTCCCCAGTGAGGCTGTGAGAAAGTTACACTTTCCCAGAATGGCAAAAAATATGAGAATGACATCCCCCCAACCAGTCTTTCCTGACCCTGATCTAATTCAGCTCAGTGTCCTCGGTTGCTTCAAGTGCTCCGTATAACGTGGTTTTGTCCCTACCAAAGAGAGTGGCAGTCCTCTGCCTTAAGTACTACTACGTTGTTGGGACTCCTCCTCCCTCCTCCCCTGCCCCCCGCCCCCCGCCCCCAGTTATTTAAAAATATTTATTGACTTTCCACGAAGAAGGAAATGGCAACCCACTCCAGTATTCTTGCCTGGAGAATCCCAGGGACAGAGGAGCCTTGTGGGCCGCCGTCTATGGGGTCACACAGAGTCGGACACGACTGAAGCGACGTAGCAGCAGCAGCAGCAGCATTGACCTTCCAAGCTCTGTGCTGGCCGCTGGTATTCAGTGGTAAATAAGATAGTCATAGTCCCTGGGCTTCTGGGCCATTGTATTTCCTTTTGATAAAACTGCTGGGACTGTCTTAAACATAATATTGCTGTTGTCCTCGCTTTACAGATGAAAAACTGAAACTCAGTTGTGGGAGTCTACATTCAAGTCCAGGACGTCTGATTCCATCAACCAAAGTAGTTAGTATACCTTCCTGGACATCCTAGAATTGGGACACAAACTCAGTTGGATAAGGGGATCAGGCAGGAAAACTGTAAACATAATAGATTGGATAATAGAGTGGAATTTTTGAAACTTTTTCTTTTCAGTAACCAAAACAACCACACAAGCATAATGATAAATATTGACTGACATAAAGAATATGGGCTCAGTGGGACTTCCCTGGTGGTCCAGTGGTTGGGAATCCACCTGCCAATGCAGGGGACACCGGTTGGATCCCTGGTCTGAGAAGATTCCACATGCTCCAGAGCATCTACACCTGTGCACTACAACTACCGAGCCTGTGCTCTAGAGCCGGAGAGCCGCAACTACTGAGCCCATGCGCTTGAAATACTGAAGCTCAGTTGCTTAGAGCCCGTGCTCCACAACAAGAGAAGCCCTCCGAAAAGCCCCTGCACTGCAACTAGAGAAAGCCTGTACGCAGCAACAAAGACTCAGGGCTCAGCATTGCCAGGTCATTTAAGTTTTTTTAGTAGGTGCCAGGAGCCTGTGACTTTATGTAAATATTTGCAAATTTCGAGTGTTTGTAAGTAATTTAAAAATTGCAAAATGCTACCTAGGTCAAAGAAAAGGTATCTGTGGGCCAGATGTTGCTTGTGTGCCATTTCTTTCCTATGTAAATTCCATTAGCCTCAAAATCATTGCTGAGAAATACACAAGATACAACCAAGAACAAAAGTCATACCAAGATAACATTATTAGGTTAAGCTTCAGGTGACTGAAACTTACAGTGTAACAAGGAAGAACATATTTATGATATGTAGAATAACATGTTTGCAAATAAGAGTATTTGGAAAAGTTAAGATGTGGGTTCATTTGGGGTAGTCACCCTCATTTGGGGTGCACTTAGTTATAAATTTAGCTGAGAAGATCATACTTAAAAATTTTTTCTTTTATTTATTTATATTTGGCTGTGGTGGGTCTTCACTGCTGCGAGGGCTTTGCTTTCGTTGCAGAGCACGGGCTTCTCATTGAGGTGGCTTCTCTTGTTGCAAAGTGCAGGCCATAGCACGAGCAAACTTCAGTAGTTGCAGCTCTTGGGCTCTATAGCACAGACTCAGTAGCTGTGGCTTACGAGTTTAGTTACTCCAAGGCATATGGGATCTTCCCACACTGGGGATTGAACCCGGGTCCCCTGCATTGGCAGGCAGATACTTAACCACTGAGCCACCAGGGAAACCTAAGATCATATTTTTTAAAATAAATAAAATGATGGACTTCTCTGGTCATACAGTGGATAAGAATCCACCTGCCAATGCTGGGGAATGTGAATTTGATCCCCGGCCCGTGAAGATTCCACATGCTGTGGAGCAACTGAGTCGTGTGCCACAACTACTGAGCCTGTGTGCTGCAACTACTGAAGCCCAGGAGCCTAGAGCCTGTGCTCAGCAACGAGAAATCCCCGCAACAAGAAGCCCGTGCACCACGACGAAGGGTCCTTGTTTGTGATAACTAGAGAAAGCCCATGGGCAGCAACAAAAACCCAGAGCAATTGAAATAATTAAATAAATAAAATGGAATATTACTGTTTTAAATATAAGAATGCAAAACGTCAAACTAAGATTTTTGCACCTCTTTTCAAGAGCTTGGTGATCTGATAAATTGAGCAGAGGGCTCAGTTCTCAATTATTGATAAAATGAATAGTATTTACTTTCTGTTTGTGCATGGTGGGCAGTGAATTCATCTGTCAAGGTTTTGTTTTATCAAGTTGAAGTCTTCCTGTCACATGGAAGGGATTTCTGAGAAGTCTTTCATTTCCCTGTCTAGGTAGACTGCTATCAGGGAAATCCACAGCCAGATTGAGAAAAGGAAAAACTACAGTTTAAAAACGATCTAATGGGCCCTCCCTGGTTGTGCAGGGGTTAAGACTCCACCCTTCCAGTGCAGAGGGCACAGGTCCAATCCCTCGTTGATCTGGCAGTTCCATTTCTGGGTGTATACCCCAAAGAACTGAAATTAGGGACTCAAGGAGATAATTCTACACCAGTGTTCATAGCCAACATTATTCACAAAAGTCAAAAGTGGAAGCAAACCAAGTCTCTATTGACAGATGAATTGATAAACAAAATGTGGTATGAATATACAATGGAATATTATTTAGTCTTGAAGAAAACTCTGATACATGCGTGCTACAGTATGAATGAATGTAGGAGACTATGCTAATGACAAAAATGGCATCATGTCTTTCATAAAAGACATTAGGAAATAAGCCAGTCACAAAAGACAAATGTATGATTCCACTTAAATGATGTACATAGAGTAATCAAATTCACAGGGACATGAACCCCTAAGTAAATGGCAGTTATCAGGGGCTGGAGAGAGAGAGAAATGGGAAGTTATCATTTAATGGGTATGGTTGCCATTTGGGAAGACTAAAAAGTTCTGGAGATGGATAGTGGTGATGGTTGCACAATAACAGGAATGTAGCTAATGCCACTGAACCATACTTGAAAATGGCAAGTTTTGGTTTTCCAGGAGGGAGTGGAGAAAAGAGTGGGAGCCTCGCCTGGCCTCGCCCGGCCTCTCCTCGCGGCCCGGGGCAGGGGCGTCAGCCCACCCCCTCCCCAGCGTGTCTCCCGACCCGCCCGCCCCCCGGTGGGCACACGCGGCCCACAGGCCCAGGAAAAAAAAAAAAAAAGACAATGGCAAGTTTTATGTTGTTTCTATTTTACCACAATTAAAAAAAATTAATCAACCCTAGTATTTCTTGAGTATATACCACATGCCAGATATGTGCATTATCTCTACTAAATGCTTCATATGCATTATCTCCCAAAGTTTTTGACCTGCCATTTTAACCTCCAAGTTCATTTTTCCTCCACATCATAAATAAACATATTTTGATAAGAACTGTCTCAACATCAATGAACTTTCATTTAGACTTGATTTCCTGTTCAATTTTTTGTACGGTGAGATTTAGCCATTTCTAATTTTTTTCTATTTTCAATTTTGCAGAAATCACTGTGAATCAGTTCTTTCCTGGGTAAACTTTACAATGAGGGTTAAATTCATCTTTTAAATTTGATTCATACAAAATTTTAATTTTTTTTCACATCTGCCACTATAGTTTCATGGGTGCTGATTTCTATCGAATACAATTTGATTAAGGGGATTCCTGGTAGTTTTCAATGTTATATGCAAAATATGATTCTTTTTTTCTAAGATAATTTTACTGGATGGAATAGTCATTTTCAGTTTTATATCGTACTGATTATTTCTACTAGTAATTGTCATTATGAATTGGTTGATATTGATAGAATTCTTTTTGATAGGGATTGTTGTCGTTCAGTCACTCAGCCATGTCTGACTCTTTGAGACCTCATGGACTGCAGCACACCAGGCTTACCTGTCCTTCAAGCATCTCCTGGAGTTTGCTCAAACTCATGTCCATTGAGTCAGTGATGCCATCAACCATCTTGTCCCCTGTTGTCCCCTTCTCCTCCTGCCTTCAGTTTTTTCCAGCATCAGGGTCTTTTCTAGAGTTGGCTCTTCGCATCAGGTGGCCAAAGTATTGGAGCTTCAGCTTCAGCATCAGTCCTTCTAATGAATATTCAGAGTTGATTTCCTTTAGGATTACTGTTTTGATCTCCTTGCAGTCCAAGGGACTCTCAAAAGTCTTCTCCAGCACCACAATTTGAAAGCATCAATTCTTTGGCACTCAGCGTTCTTTATGGTCCAATTCTCACATCCATACATGACTACTGCAAAAACCATAGCTTTGACTATATGGACCTTTTTGTTAGCAAAGCGGTGTCTTGATTTTTAATATGCTGTCTGGATTTGTTACAGCTTTCCTTCCAAGGAGTGAGTGTCTTTTAATTTCATGACTCCAGTTACAATCTTCAGTAATTTTGGAGCCCAAGGAAATAAAAAGTTTCTGTTGTTTCCCCATCTATTTGCCATGAAGTGATGAGACTGGATGCCATGATCTTTTATTTTTTAATGTTGAGTTTTAAGCCAGCTTTTTCACTCTCCTCTTTCACCTTCATCAAGAGTCTCTTTAGTTACTCTTTGCTTTCTTCCATAAAGGTGGTGTCATCTGCATATCTGAGATTAATGATATTTCTCCTGGCAATCTTGATTCCCGCTAGTGCTTCATCCAGTCCAGCATTTTGCATGATGTACTCTGCATAAATAAGCAGGAATAGCATAGGATAATCAAGTAGCTTAGAAACCCCATTAGGGAATTGTAGATAGGGAACTTTAGGGGGGTTGGGAGACCACAATAAGACTAATGATCACTCAAGAAAGTAATGAAAATGTTCTGAAACAATGTGGGCTTGCTTGACTCATGAAGCAAACAAGTTGCTTAGCATTAAAACCAGATTGGCTGGCTTAACAAAATCAAGCTAACTTTGCTTAGTGACAAAACCATGCAACAGAAGCACTAGACATGCCCCAAAACAATACAACAATGGTAGCATGAGACCTATATCCTGCCCGGTAAGTTCAGTAAGTTAATAACCTGCAAAACATGCCCTTTGGCCCCAAAGACGTGTTCTTTGCACAATGCCCCCCAAACAATAAAACAATAGTAGAGAATAAGGCCTACAACCTGCCTAGTGGTGTCATCAAGTTAATGACTCCCAAAATATGCCCTGTGCCCACAAAAAAACAATCATTTATGGAAAGGTGAATTTTCAAAATGAAAGACCTTCATTGTACTGAGACCTGAAAATATTATTCCAAAATGTTATGACAGTCTTGGCCTGACCATATAGTGACAAGAAAACTTCCCTACCTTACTTGGGGGAGGAACTGATGAAGGAAACCTGACACCTATTTAAGAAAGACAAAGATCTTTTCCCCTTTGCCTCTCTTCCTTTGATTATAAAAATGTAACCCACTGAGTACTCTGGGCAGTGCAACACTTGTCTGCCTGCTCCTCTGTTCATGGGGATTCTCCAGGCAAAAACACTGGAGTGGGTAGCCTTTCCCTTCTCCAGGAGATCTTCCCAACCCAGAGATCAAACCCAGGTCCCCACATTGCAGACAGATTCTTTACTGTCTAAGCCACCAGAGAAGCCCTTGTGAAACTTACAAGCGTCCTAGTCTAACAAATCACTTCTTGTCTATCACTTTGCCTCTTGCAGAATTCCTTCCTGTGTTGAGACATAGAGGACTGT
Source organism: Bos grunniens (assembly GCF_055505025.1). Taxonomy (NCBI): domain Eukaryota; kingdom Metazoa; phylum Chordata; class Mammalia; order Artiodactyla; family Bovidae; genus Bos; species Bos grunniens. The sequence continues at coordinate 11,581,907 of NC_141166.1, forward strand.
GGTACCAGAGCTCTTCGGAGCCCTGGAAATGACACTAACAGTTTCATTTTCATATTAAAGAGGCTTTTATAAGTGAAGAAGAACACTTAGAATTATTTGTTTAATGCTCAATTTATCAAAGTCTTATAGGTGATAAACCTTGAAGTCAATTTTTTGGTATTTAAACATTGTTTCAGTTCAGTTCAGTCTCTAAGTCATGTCTGACTCTTTGTGACCCCATGGACTGCAGCACGCCAGGCCTCCCAGTCCATCACCAGCTCCCAGAGTTTGCTCAAACTCATGTCCATTGAGTCAGTGATGCCATCCAACCATCTCATCCTCCATCGTCTCCTTCTCCTCCTGCCTTCAATCTTTCCCAGCATCAGGGTCTTTTCAAATGAGTCAGCTCTTCGCATCAGGTGGCCAAAGTATTGGAGTTTCAGCTTCAACATCAGTCCTTCCAATGAACATTCAGGACTGATTTCCTTTAGGATGGACTGGTTGGATCTCCTTTCAGTCCAAGGGACTCTCAAGAGTCTTCTCCAACACCACAGTTCAAAAACACCAATTCTTCTGCACTCAGCTTTCTTTATACTCCAACTCTCACATCCATACATGACTACTGGAAAAACCATAGCCTTGACTAGATGGACCTTTGTTGGCAAAGTAATGTCTCTGCTTTTTAATATGCTGTCTAGGTTGGTCATAACTTTCCTTCCAAGGAGTAAGCGTCTTTTAATTTCATGGCTGCAGTCACCATCTGCAGTGATTTTGGAGCCCCAAAAAATAAAGGCTGACACTGTTTCCACTGTTTTCCCATCTATTTCCCATGAAGTGATGGGACCGGATGCCATTATCTTAGTTTTCTGAATGTTGAGCTTCAAGCCAACTTTTCATTCTCCTCTTTCACTTTCATCAAGAGGCTCTTTAGTTCTTCACTTTCTGCCATAAGGATGGTGTCATCTGCATATCTGAGGTTATTGATATTTCTCCTGGCAATCTTGATTCCAGTTTGTGTTTCATCCAGCCCAGCATGGCTTAGAGGGTAAAGCGTCTGCCTGCAATGTGGGAGACCTGGGTTCGACCCCTGGGTTGGGACGATCCCCTGGAGAAGGAAATGGCAACCCACTCCAGTACGCTTGCCTGGAAATTCCTATGGACAGAGGAGCCTGGTAGGCTACAGTCCATGGGGTCGCAAAGAGTCGGACACAACTGAGCGACTTCACTTTCTTTTCACCCTGCATATATGGAGAAGGGAATGGCAATCCACTCCAGTATTCTTGCCTGGAGAATTCCATGGACAGTGAAGCCTGGCAGGTTACAGTCTGTGGGGTCGCAAAGAGTCAGACATGACTGAGTGACTAACACACACAGACACACACACACACACACACACACACACAGACACACACACCCTGCTTATAAGTTGAATAAGCAGGGTGACAATATACAGCCTTGACGTACTCCTTTCCCTATTTGGAACCAGTCTGTTCTTCCATGTCCAGTTCTAACTGTTGCTTCCTGACCTGCATACAGGTTTCTTAAGAGGCAGGTCAGATGGTCTGGTATTGCCATCTCGTGAAGAATTTTTCACAGTTTATTGTGATCCACACAGTCAAAGGCTCTGGCATAGTCAATAAAGCAGAAATAGATGTTTTTCTGGAACTCTCTTGCTTTTTTGATGATCCAGCTGATGTTGGCAATTTGATCCCTGGTTCCTCTGCCTTTTCTAAAACCAACTTGAACATCTGGAAGTTCACGGTTCACATATTGCTGAAGCCTGGCTTGGAGAATTTTGAGCATTACTTTACTAGCATGTGAGATGAGTGTAATTGTGCAGTAGTTTGAGCATCCTTTGGCATTGCCTTTCTTTGGGATTGGAATGCAAACTGACCTTTTCCAGTCCTGTGGCCACTGCTGAGTTTTCCACATTTGCTGACATATTGAGTGCAGCACTTTCACAGCATCATCTTTTACAAACTTAATTAATTATTCTTAAATTTTTAAAATAGTTTTTTTGGTGGGCTGTGCCACTCAGCTTGCAGGATCCTTTTTAAGAATTTATTTATTGATTTATTTTTGATGGTACTGGTTCTTCGTTGCTGCACACGGGCTTTCTCTAGCTGTGGTGAGCCAGGGGCTACTCTTCATCAGGGTGCATTGGCTTCTGATTGCGATGGCTTCTCTTGCAAGAGCACAGGCTCTAGGGCACACAGGCTTCAGTAGTGCGGCTCTCAGGCTCTAGAGAGTTGGCTCAGTAGTCCAAGGCATGAGAAATCTTCCTGGACCAGGGATCAAACCTGTGTCACCTGCCTTGGCAGGCAAATTCTTATCTACTTTGCCACCAGGGAAATCCTCCTTAAAATTTTAAACTGTAATTAAAGTGCTGGTTTGGCTGATGCTTATGAATTCTTCAAACATCTTCAAGAGGAGATCAGAAACAAAAATGATAACTGAAAGAAATGAAGTTTAAATTTCAGTGCTCTTTGCTTGCATAGCCTCTTCCAAGGCCCTTCTTTTGTCTCTATGCCTCTTTAATACCTCACTATGCATTTTTTTTCTTAAGTAGGGCCACACAAATTGTTTCAGCCATGGGCCCCACAAAATCTGGAGCTTCTTGCCCCCTGCTTTCTTGGACCATTGCTTTCTTTTGTTATCGTCCTATGGTTTCTGTAATATTATTCATATTTCTTTCTGGGCTTTCAAAAATCCGATCAGACTGGAAAGAAAGAGAAATGTCATCTTAGTTCAGTTGAGGTAATTAGATCTGGGTCTTCAATCAACTGATTCTTGGTCAGTCTTAAGATCTGCTTGTGTGGTCCAAGGGGATTGTCATCAGGCCACTGATGATCAAGCTGAGCTCCCTTTTTATAATGTCTATAAGAGTTTTAAAATCATACCTTTCTCTTAGGTTTTCATTGTTTGTAATGTGATATTGTCCCTTAAAATCATGAGCCTTCAGTCTCACTTGGGTGGCATTATATCAACTGCTGTCCTGTCTCATGGGCTTACCAGGTGGCTCAGTGGTAAAGAATCTACCTGCCCAAAGCAGGAGTTGCAGGAGATGTGGGTTCAATCCCTGGGTTGGGAACATCCGCTGAGGAAGGAAATGGCAACCCACCCCAATATTTTTCCCTGGAAAATCCCACAGACAGAGGAGTCTGGCAGGCTACAGTCCATAGGATTGCAAAGAGTTGGACACCGCTGAGTGAACACATTCACACATGTCCTGTTTGATACATTGATGGGGATTTTTGCAAGTTCATTTATTCCTACTGATATATTATTTTGTGGTATTCATAGGGCCACCTGAAATCTTCACTTCCTAGAGGTGGAGGAATAGAGTCCTTGGGGTTAGCAAGACTCAGGTTGGCTAATTAGCTCTTGGAGCCCCTTCTTGATTATTGTGTGTGAGCAATCCAGCCTGTCAGCCTATCTTGTTCTTCACAAAATTCCCATTGTTTGGGACTATTTGACTCCTCACAGGTCAGTGAATTGCTTTTATACCCAAGTGGGAACAGTATATATGTATATTTTATAAATAGGAATTCAGTTAATAAAAGAAGCAAAGTATACATGTGCTAATTTTTCTTATGGAAATAAAAAAATTAAACATATCCTGTACTAGTCACCATTCTTGTGTGTTTTAACTAACTTTTTCTATTTGGAAAGAGGAACTAAAGAGCCTCTTGATGAGGATGAAAGACGAGAGTGAAAAAGCTGGCTTAAAAATTCAACATTCAAAAAACTAAGATCGTGGCATCTAATTCCATCACTTCACAGCAAATAGAAGGAGGAAAAGTGGAAACTGATAGATTTTCTTTTCTTGGGCTCCAAAATCACTGCAGACAGTGACTGCAGCCATGAAATTAAAAGACACTCCTTGGAAGGAAAGCTGTAACAAATCTAGACAGCATATTAAAAAGCAGAAACATCACTTTGCCTACAAAGGTCCATATAATCAAAGCTATGGTTTTTCCATTAGTCATGTATGGATGTGAGAGTTGGACCATAAGGAAGGCTGAACACCGAAGAACTGATTCTTTCAAATTTTGGTGCTTGAGAAGACTTTTGAGAGTCCCTTCAACTGCAAGGAGATCAAACCAGGCAATCTTAAAGAAAATCAACCCTGAGTATTCATTAGAAGGACTGATGCTGAAGCTGGAGCTCCAATACTTTGGCCACCTGATGGGAAGAGCTGACTCACTGCAAAAGACCCTGATGCTGGGAGAGACTAAGGGCAGGAGGAGAAGGGGGATACAGAGGATGAGATGGTTGGATGGCATCAGTGACTCAATGGACATGATTTTGAACAAACTCCGGAAGATAGTGAAGGGAAGCTTAGCGTGCTGCAGTCCATGGGGTTGTAAAGTTGGACATGACTTAACAACTAAACAACAACATGAACCCATGGCCTTTCACAGATGCAACTTGCTCCAATAATTGTGACAATAACAATAGGAAAATAATTATGTTGTTATTAATGCTGCAGTTGTCACACCTTGGCCAATTAGAGGTTGGTTCCTTAGACATACTTGCACTGCTAATGCTTCTTAAAGCCTTCTGGTGTTCTGGCAGCAGGAGGACATTCCACCTCATCCAGTCTGACTTTTTTCTTTTCCCAAGACACAGACTCAGTTCTCCTCCTTTGCATGGAGAAGGATACAGAGGGACCCTGCTGTTAGAGCCTTCTTAGTAGTCACTCATGAGTGGAAGCATTTCTCTCTTCAAGTTAGGAGTTAACATTTATTTTTCCAGTTTAACAGAGCATGTTGCTGTACCTTACATTTGTTATGCTGACAAATACATTGTGGATAGTTTTTTTTTAGATGCTTTGGCACTCCAAAAGGCATTAGATTGGGAAAGACATAGGACATGGGTGTGCCTCTGGATTGGGAAGGCAGGGTCAAATATCCTGCTTTAGTCACTTCATCTTCACAACAACCAAGTGAGGTAAGCGCTGTTGTCATCCTCATTTTACAGATGAGGAAACTGAGCTTCCCAACCTGCTTTTATGTCATAGACATATGAAGAAAATGGGGCCTGTGTGGTGTGCTGGACTAAACACTTAGGGCTGGCAGGCACCAGAGGTGCAGAAGCTAAAGGGGCACTCATCCCAGTTTGTCCAGGACTTTCCCGTTTTTTTGGCTGCACGCATGTGGGATCTTAGTTCCCCAACCAGGGATGAAACCTGTGTCCCCTACATTGGGAGCATGGAGTCTTAGCCACTGGACTGCCAGGGATGTCACAAGAATTTCCCATTTTTAAAACTAAAGATCTCTTGTCTTGGAAACCCCTCCAGTCTCAGTAAAACCAAGATGCTTAATCATGCTTCAGAGGTCTCTGGTCAAGCCCAGCCTGCCTGACTGACCTATGTATGAATATCTCCTCGCTCCTGTGACCTGTGTGATGTACTGATGTGATGTACTGATGTGCCTAGATATTCAATGTGAGGCTCAGTAATCAGCCTGAGGTTGCAGAGCTAGTAAAAAGAGAAACCAGATTGAACCCAACTCTCTGTGACTCCTGAGCCCAGCTCTTAATCGTGATGCTTTGTCCTTATTGCCCATTCCCTCACCCTTTCAGCTCGTCTTTACCCTAAGATGCTTAGTGCTTTGATGGTCTAATCACATTAAACAGAGGGGAAAGGAGCTTATTCTTGTTTTTCTCAAACATAGTCGCAATTTTAAAGAGTGCCCTGGGTTCATTGCAGCACTATTTACAATAGACAAGAAATGGAAGCAACCGACATGTTCACTGACAGGTAAATGGAGAAAGATGTCACACACACACACACACACAGACACCCCACAATGGAATACTACTCAGCCATAAAAAAGAATGAAATAATGCCATTTGCAGCAACATGGATGGGCCTAGAGGTTGTCATACTAAGTGAAGTAAGTCAGACAGAGACAGACAAGTATCATGATATAGCTTATATATGGACCCTTTAAAAAAAGATACAAATGAACTAATTTACAAAACAGAAACAGACTCACATACCTAGAAAACAAACTTAGGTTACCAAAGAGGAAAGGGCAGGGAAGGGCTAAATTAACAATTCCGATTAACATAAACACACTGCTATATATAAAATAGATAATCAACAAGGACCTCCTGCATAGTTCAGGGAACTATACTCAATATTTTGTGATAAGCTATAAGGGAAGAGAATCTGAAAAAGAATATATGTATGCATAACTTAATCACTGTGCCATATACCTAAAACTAACACAACATGGCAAACCAACAATACTTCAATTAAAAGAAGGAAAACATTGAAGATATAAATACATAAAGAAATAGATTGCACTCATGGGCAGAAAAATTCAATATCATAAAAATATCAAGTTGAGAAGAATTGGCCCATAGGTTTTATGCAGTTGTAATAAATATTCTCAATAAGGTTAAAAAAAAAAAAAAGAACCCACCTGCCAATGCAGGAGACACAAGGGATACAGGTTCCATCCCTGGATTGGGAAGATCCTCTGGAGGAGGAAATGGCAACCCATTCCCATGGACAGAGGAGCCCGGTGTGGCACAGTCCACGGGGTCTCAGAGTCAGACGTGCATGTGTGCTAAGTCGCTTCAGTTGTCTCTTACTCTTTGTGACCTTATGGGCTGCAGCAACCCAGGTCCTCTGTCTATGGGATTATCCCAGCAAGAATACTGAAGTGGGTTGCAGTGCCCTCTTCCATGGGATCTTCCCAGCTCAGGGATCAAACCCACATCTGTTACATCTCTTGCATTGGCAAGGGGGTTCTTTGCCACTAGAGCCACCTGGGAAGCCCAAAGAGTCAGACTGACTGAGCAACTGAGCACACAGGCACGCCTGCACATTAAGATTAAGCTGGTGGGACAACCATACAAGTATGCGCCTTTGCTCTGCAATGCAACAGGTGGTACACAAGACCACATGAGATGTCATCTTGCCAAAAAATTCAAAGCTAAATATCATCAAAACTTCAGATCTAACTACCAGTTTATAGGCAGTATGGGGAACAGAAGAACAACTTAAATGACACCACCAAGAGGCAATCAGCCAAACACTCCAGAATGTGGGAAATTTCACAAGAAAAATGACCTAGTTCCTTAACAAGGAAAAAGAAAAAAGCAGGGAGGGGGAAAAGTCTAAAATTAAGAGAGACTTAAAGAGACAGATAAACTGCATGCAACGTGTGGGCCTGATTTGGATCTTGATTTGAGCAAATCAATTGTATTTGGTTAGCCAAAAAGTTTGTTCCAGTTTTTCCATAAGTTAAACAAAAATTTTAATTAAATTTTAAAAAATACTATGAGAAAATCAGGAAAGTTTAAACACTGACCAAGTATCTCCCTGGTGGTATGGTTGCTGGGGTCCAGCCCCGGCTGATCCACGGTATTCGAAGGAGAGACAGCATAGGCGACCTATTTATTTAAATATTTATCAAAGATATAAAGAGTAATAGAATGAGGATAGCTCAGTGAGGAAATTCAGTGGAGAAAAGAGGCTGAGTAGCTTGGTTTACGTGGGAGACCAATAAAACTTCAAGACAAGAAGTTTGCACCACTTACGTAGGCCGCAGGCGTCCTTCCGTTCTCCCAAAGGAGAGGAGACACTGAGGCCTCCCCGGTAGGATCTTAGAAGCCCAGGCATAATTAGTAAGCATGGTGGGTTCCATGCTCCAGATGGAGACTCAGCCAGAATGAGAGAGAGAGCGACATGGGGAGACCAAGTTTCGGTGAACAAGGCCCGCACTATTTTCCAAAGTAGTTTTTATACCTTAAGTTGTGCATAGAGGATAATGGGGGAAGGGGTAGAGTCATGCAAGGACAGCAGTTCCTGATCCTAATCGAAGCCAGACTTTCAAACTTATCATACGCAAAAGTTCAGGTGATTTACATCATCTTCTGGCCAGGAGGCCTGTTAACATTTTAAGAAACTTATTTTTCTCTAAAGGTGATTATTCCAAAGTCAGGAGCCACCCTCCGAAAGCATTAAAGTTGCATTCCTATAGGGCAAAGGTGTGGTGGGCTCAATCAAGAAAAGAATTAACTCAAGGGTCCAAGGTTACAAACATTAAAGCTACTACTTACACCAATTATATTAATCAATACACTGCCAGGGACACAGCAGGTAAGGGATATGGAGACTTAGCAGCAAACATTGGCCCAATAAATGAAAAACCCTTCACCAATACAATTTCTAATCAATCTTTTAACTACTCAAAGGAATCTGTGTTTAGACAGTTTAGAACATCTCCTGCCTCTCACAGTTGGGAGGCTCTGAACAATCACATGTGGCCAGAAAAACCTGTTCAGGCAGGCTAGAGGATTTCCACAGGAGTTTGTAGGTTGAAACACTGTCACACCCAGAAATTATTAACTGGAGCTGTAAGCTAACTCTTTTCTCAGAGAGAGGTAGTAGGGGACAGCCCCCCCGTAAAGTCAGAGGTGTAGGTGAAAGCACAAAGCAGAAAGTAGGCAGACTCTGGTTTTGGGGGTAGATGCTCGAGAATTTCCAGGGGGACCCCTGAGGCTTGATCCCACCTTTACGTATGCCGAGCCTCCTTTCTCATGACCTTTGCCATGGGCGGAGTTCCTCACGCTGGCTCCTGGCAGTGATAGAATTCTAGTTGAGCTATTCCAGATCCTTAAAGATGATGCTGTGGAAAGTGCTGCACTCCATATGCAATATGCCGGCTCCCGGCATATGGTTATGTCACGCGAGTGTATGTTCCTCGGTTCTTTGTCTCGTCACAACAAAGATTTGGAGCGACGGACATTAAAGCCCTCGGCGCATCACAGCTCTCGGGTCTTGGACAAACCGTGTTATAGCTCCATTTTATTTAGAAGATAGCAGGAGAATCCAAGACTCGAAGAGAAGAGAGTGGAGGAGTGCATAGGGGGAGAGAGAGAGAGAGAGAGGGAGGGAGAGAGAGAGAGAACGCGAGAGACAGCGAGAGCGTGTGCGCACGCGGGAGAGAGAGTCCGAGAGAAAGCGCTTTGGCTCCTCCTTTTATATGTTTTTTTCCTCCACCTGGGCCTGCCCTATGCAAATTGGGCTTAGCCAGGAGTGCTGTTTGTTCTGCCTGAAGTTTTCACTCTGGTCCTCGGACCTTAATTTGACCTTCCTTGTCTTTTAGCCACCGCCATTTTGGACTCCTTTTCCCTATTCTACCTACCTAACAGTTACTAGGAATTACTCCTGAGATAGGCTGGGACCTGGGACCCTCTACTGGAGTGCTTGCACTTTCACCTGGGTAAATGCCTCCTTGAGCAACAGAATACAAAGAAACTATAAGCAGCTAAAAATAACTGCAAGCAGGAGCAGTTGGGCCAATTATGAAAATAAGATACAAAAAGGCCACAAACTTCTGAGGTGCTGGGAGCAAAAGCTGGGTACTGTGTAGGACCCCTGCACACAGCACCACCAAGGGGTGGGGAGACCGTCTAAGCTACCCCTCCAGTCCAACCATCTGCTCCTATCCTCATCCCACTTAAAGAACCAGCCCACCCTCCTGGGAGAGAGAGTCAGGGCCCTGGTGTCTTGTTTTCATTCTGTCGTGATGCAGCGCAAGTCCCAGTAAAGCCTTGCTTGACTCTCTCGTCTGGTCCCTTATCAATTTCTATTAAATTAAAAGACACTTGCTCCTTGGAAGAAAAGCTATGACAGACCTAGACAGTGTATTAAAAAACAGAGACATCATGTTACTGACAAAGGTCCATATGGTCAAATCTATAGTATTTCCAGTAGTCATGTACGGATATGAGAGTTGAACCATAAAGAGGGCTGAGTGCCAAAGAATTGATTCTTTCAAATTGTGGTGCTGAAGAAGACTCTTGAGAGTCCCTTGGATGGCAAGGAGATCCAACCAGTCCATCCTAAAGGAAATCAACCCTGAATATTCATCGGAAGGACTGATGCTAAAGCTGAGCAAACTGAGAGATAGTGAAGGACGGTGAAGCCTGGCAAGCCTGGCGTGCTTTTACTCCACGGAGTCACAAAGAATCAGACATGGCTCAGTGACTGAACAATGAACAAGGGAGGAAGGTGGGAGCGGGGTTCAGGAAGGAGGGGACACGTGTATGCCTATGGCCTGTTCATACTAATGTACGGCAAAACCCATCACAATGATGTAAAGCAATTATACTTGGGTTAAAATACATAAATTTAAAAAAAGAAAAATGAGTCCAAGGAGGAGGGTCAGTAACACTACTGTTTTTAGATCCTCTATGCTGTTTTTAAAAAATTCTAAAAAAAAAAAAGTTCTTATCTTTTAGAGATGTATACTAAAGTGTTTATGGGCAAAATGATATGATCTCTGGAATTTAAAAATAATCCTTTGGGGTTGGGGTGGGGGTAAAGATGAAGTAAGACTGGCTCTGAGTTCATAATTGCTCTTGTGGGAGGATGGATACGGGGGCTCCTTACATTGTTCTCTCTAGTTCTGTTTATGTTGGCAAATTTTCACAATCAAAGAAGAGACGAAGCCATATCACCTCCTCCCAGAAGCCCTCTCAGTTTCCTCAGAGGGTGAGCTCCCTCCTCTGGGCTTGTCAAGCCACCTGCCACCCAGAACTGCAGTCCAGTGGCCTGCTTCTTCCTCTAGAGGGCAGAGTGGTGGCCTTGGGTCCCTCCATCTTCCCAGGACAGGGTTTCCGGCATGAATGAGACTCTTGGTCTGGGTTCATTTGTGGTCAAGCAGCTCAATCTCCAACAAGCACTTAAGTTCCTTTGATGGCAAAGGCCGGACATTGTCTGTTTGTTCTCCTGGGGTGGGGCAGCGTGAAAACTCTGAAAGAGGATATTTGCTGGTTGGTGACTGCGGCTGAGTGAGTTTCCTGGGGAATCCAGTTGCTGACTGGACCGACCGACAGGCTCTGAGGAACTGGCAGGACTGGTGCTGCTTCTTACGTGAGAGGTCAAAGGCCTGGCAAGTGCAACTCCCGGAGCAAACCCCGCTCACACTCCCCTGGGCAAAGGAAGAAAAGCCAGAGGAGCCAGATGCCCCGAGTGTCTGGGAACAGCCGGTGACTGGACGGGAAGCTCTGCTCTGACACGGGGCCATCCACACCTAGCTAGGAAGCCTGTGGCTCGAACAAAAGCTCAGGGAGAACCCGACGGCTCCCATCAGGCGAAACCCTAGGATGAGGCTGCCAGAAGTGCTGATTTTCCTGGCCTCCTGGGGAGTCGCCAGGGCTGTACCAGGTAGGCACTGAGGATGCCTGGGATCGCTGTGAACTCCGAGTCCAGGGCTGCTGGAAGCTGCTCAGGGAAAGCTGAAAATGTTGCTAAGAATAGCAAGACAGGGAGCTCAGCTGAGGAGGCTGGGTGAGAGAGTTAGTGGGCAGAGGGTGTGCTGTTTGAGCCTAAGATTGTTAAGTGGAGGTGATGGCTGGCCACAGGAGGAATATGGATATTGTTCAGAGCTGTCGGTATCTAAGAGCCAGCCAGCTGGTAGAGGTAGAAGGTAGCAGGCAGACTCATGAATTCATTCAACAAATATTGGTCGAGTAGCTCTCAAATCTAGTATTTATTGGAACTTTGTTGAAGCATTTTACTAACCTCATTCCCTTTTTGATCTGTAACACATTTTGGAATTTCCTAACAGAGTTCACTGTTGTTTAGAAATCTGCATCTGGAGAAGGGAATGGCAACCTACTCCAATATTCTTGCCTGGAGAATCCCATGGACAGAGGAGCTTGGTGGCTATAGACCATGGGGTTGCAAAGAGTCAGACATGACTTTGCGAATAATCCACAACCTCAGAAATCTGCAAGGGTTTCTTTTCTGCAAATGCCACCAGCAGATTATAATTCTGTCAACAATGTGCACGCACACACTACATGGATCCGCATCATACATGGTATAAATTTTATCCTTGCCAGATTACTCCCATTTCTCTCTTAAAAGGACATTAGATTAGCAAATGATACAAACGCTTTGTTGTTTTGTTAAGACAAAGGCAAGCTTTCCTAAGCTTGAATTTATAGTTCTTCAAAACAAAAACAAGACATAAGAACTAAAATGTCCTGGGGATTAAAAAATTATTTTGAACCAAAAAATGAATCATGCACTATTCTTGGAACCAGGGATGTGGCAGAAAAGAAACAAAATTCCAGTGCTGGAGAAGCCTCCCTTCACCTCAGGAGAAACAGACTAAAAGACACATAGACAAAGAAATACATATTCCAGGAAATAACGAGGGTTATGGAGAATAACAAAGCAGAATAAAGGAGTAGAGAGGATGGGGGAGAAAGACTATTTAAGGGGTAGCAGAGAAGAACTGTCAAATAAAGTGACATTTGACTAGAGACCTAAGGCAGCACGGGAGAGAGCTATGTGGATATCCAGAAGAACATTCCAGCAGCAGAGGACGAAAAGTTCACAGGCCCTGAGCTGGATGCACAGGCCATGTGTGCGAGCTAAAGCCTGAGGCCAGGGTGGCTGGAGCTCAGAGAATGGGGGATGGCGGGGCAGGGGGATGTGGATGTTGGGAGATCACGGGGGTGGGGCCAGCGGCTGGTGCCAGCTCACGTGTAAACTTGCAGACAATTTTAAGAACACCAAGTGAGGGAATTCATGGGCTGTTTGGTGGTTAGAACTCCATGCTTTCACTGCCCGGGTTCAATACCTGGTGAGGGAGCTAGGATCCCGCAAGCTGGGAGGTGCAGCCAAAAAAAAGAAAAAGTATATAAAAACATGCAAACAAAGGAAAATAGTCAAGAAGAACTAACATTTATTTTCTGAGTACTTACTATATACTGTGCGTATGCTTTGTGCTTGACATATATTGTCCTTTTAAAACCATTTGAAAAATGAAGTGAAAACACCTCCTCTGATTTTTATTTTTTTATTTTTTTTTAAATTTAACTTCATGGCTGCCCGAGGCTACCCTGCCGCGGCCCCCTCAGACGCCCGGCAAACGCATCCAAGCACGCAGCACCGGCGTGCCGCGGCAGCGTCCGCTGCAGTTCCCGGGCGGGGCTTGCACGCAGGCACGCATGCGCGTCTCCTCTGATTTTTATAGTCCCTGTAGTGGTGGTTTAGTTGCTAAGTTGTGTCCAACTCTTGTAACCCCACAGACTGTAGTCTGCCAGGCGCCTGTGTCCATGGCATTCTCCAGGCAAGAATACTGGAGTGGGTTGCCATTTCCTTCTCCAGGGGATCTTCCCGACCCAGGGATCAAACCCAGGTCTCCCGCACTGCAGGGAGATTCTTTACATAGTCCTGTGAAGTAGGTACTATTACCATTACATCCATTTTGTGGATGAGGAAAATGAGACCCAGAGGGAACACAAAACTCCCCAAGATCCCACAGCTGGGAAGTGGCAAGACCAAGTTCGTACTCAGCCACCTTATCCACCCTACACTTGGATGGGTCCTCTTGGGATTGTGGGTACTACTTTTTTCCCCCTCTTTTCTTCAAACTTTTCTGGACTGTATACATCTATAATCTAAAACTGGAGTTAAATTTAAAAAGAATTCCATAGCACCTGTCAGTTTTTTCAGAATCTGAGTCTCTTCCTGAAGTGCAGACTTCTGAGACACCCAGTCAGATAGCCATCACCCTTGCTTTGCATAAGGCCGTGGAGTTTCTACCTGCACCATCCTTAGCCAAGAACTTGGGTGGGGCACCAACTTGCTGGATTCATCTCCTCCCACACAAACCGGAGGCTACACAGCATTTATCCCTCAACCTCTAACTGCAGACAAGCCCACAAGTTCTTTCTGTGGGAGCCAGTGTGGGAGGCAAACATTTCCTTGAAGAATGACGAGCCTGCCTCTTGGAGCTGCTGTGAGGCGATGGTGAGCCATACAGCTAACACAAGTGAAGTGAAGTGAAGTGAAGTGAAAGGCGCTCAGTCGTGTCTCACTCTTTGCAACCCCATGGACTGTATACTCCATGGAATTCTCCAGGCCAGAATACTGGAGTGGGTAGCCTTTCCCTTTTCCGGGGGATCTTCCCAACCCAGGGATCAAACCCAGGTCTCCTGCATTGCAGGCGGATTCTTTACCAGCTGAGCCACAACGGAAGCCCAAGAATACTGGAGTGGGTAGCCTATCCCTTCCTCCAGGCAGATTTACCAGCTAACACAAGGGGTCAGTTTTAACAAGTTAACCCTTTGTGTTTTGGAGGGCAGTGGTTTACAGAGGAGGAGTTATAATTGAAGTGTTTGGGATCATTGCTTAGCATCAAAAATGATAGCTTATTATTGTTAGTCACTCAGTTGTGTCTGACTCTTTGCGATCCCATGGACTATAGCCCGCCAGGCTCCTCTGTTCCTGGGATTCTCCAGGCAAGAATACTGGAGTGGGTTGCCATTGCCTTCTCCGATAGCTTGTATGCAAATCTTAAAAAAAAAAAAAATGTCCAAATGAACTTATTTACAAAACAAGAACAAACTCACAGAGAGCGGATTTATGGTTACCAGGGGAATGGGGAGGGGGGGATAGATTGAGAGTTTGGGATTGACATATATACGCTGCTGTTTTTAAAACAGAAAATCACGGACTTCCCTAGCAGTCAAGTGGTTAAGGCTCTGTGCTTCCAATGCAGGGGTCATGAATTCGATCCCTGGTCAAAGGAACTAAGATCTAGTGTGGTGGAGCCAAAAATATATATATATAATAATAAAAATAAGAAATAAAATAGATAACTAACAAGGACCTACTGTAAAACCAAACCAAAGCAGAAAAACAAAACAAAACAAAAAAATCCCCAAAAAGGACTGAAATTGGGACCGATATTGCTTTATGGTGGGTTGTATGCATAACAGATAAGTCACGGAATCATAGGCAGTTGAAACTGATAAAACAGATAACCTTTGTGCAAAACACAAATCTTAATGCTTCAGAAAAAAGAGGCTCCAGAAGAGAAGAAAACCTGAGGTCCAAGGGGCAGAGCAGCCCAGGGATTAAGCACTCAGGCTGGTTTGTCCACTCTATGGCCATCCACCCCTTTTCTACTAGTATCGTTATCCCCATTTTACAGAAATGGGGACACTGAGGCTCAGCTGAGGAAATCTCTTGTTCAAGTTGCCATTGAATGTGTAGCCAGGATTCAAAACAAGATTTCTCTGATTTCAAATTTCATGCATGTCCTTTCAAAAATAATCCACTGCCTTAAGCCAGAAAACCTAGGTAGTACCTTTTAATATCTATGTGACCTTGAGTCTCTATTTCACTATCTGTAAAATAAGGATAACACTATAGGAGGAGAGATTAAATCAGGTGAGCTCATGCACTTACACTGCAATGTGCTGTAAAAGTTTAAGACCTTTTTTTTTTTTTTTTAATATCTAAGGTCACATGGCTAGCTAGTGGCAAAGTGCACTGTGGTCATTTCTTTTCAGGTACAGTATGAATCATAGGTCTGCCACTAACTAGCTCAGTTTTCTCATCTGTAAAATGGGTATGATAATAGAACATATTTCATCATTTTGCTGTGAGGCTACATAGGCAGAGGGCTTGGCACAGCAACCGGCCTTCAGTAGGTGCTAAATAAATGGCAGGTGTTTTCCTGCCTTCCTCTTCTTGTCTCTGACCATAAGCAAACTCACCTTTCAGACATTTTAAGACTGTCTTAGACTCTAGGAATGGTTTTTTCGTTTCCTCCACTCCAACATGAATCAGTAAAAGGATCTCACATTATATACGATTTTTAATGACTTCTAAAAATAATTATTAAAAATATATTAAATGTACTAATTTTGTTCATTTATCTGGCTGCCCCAGGCCTTAGTTGAAGCACAAGGGATCTGCGATCGTTGTCGTAGCATGCAGGATCTTTAGCTGTGGCAGGTGAGCTCTTGTTTGCGGCACGTGGGATCCCATTCATTGACCAAGGATTGAACCTTGGCCGCCTGCATTGGGAGCTCAGAGTCTTAGGAAGTCCCTAATTTTTAATGACATTTATAAATGTTGCATTTGAAATAGATTGTTGGTTTTGATGGCACAGATTTTTTCCCCTCAATTTTGGAACCAATACATTTTTTTTTTTCCAGGTCTTACACATTTCCATGGGTCTTACAGAGGGACTAGGCTCTGGGTTCTGTATCTGTTGTCCCCAGTGTACAAAGTTAGCCTGGTGACACCTTGGTGAAGAAGGAGGGCCAAGAGACTGTTTTGCCTGCCCAGGCACAGGGAGCAGAGTTGAGCTCTCAGAATTAAAGCTAGAGGGTACGCTGTGCCCGCCAGCCCTCTGCTCAAGTAGAACCAGCCAGGAGAGGACAGCATTCGTCTTCATATTGTTCCTGGCCCTGGACCTTTACCTGCAGAGGACAGCAGCTGAGTGGATGCTGGAGCAGGCAGGAGAAGGACACAGCCACCCCTCTCATCCCATCTCCCTTCCGTGGTGAAAGCAGAACTGCAGGATCCCCAGTGATCAAATTCAGAGTAACTGCTGCTTTGCATTGATGAGGGCTTATGCATTCTCATATTCTCTCTTTTTAAACCTCACAATAACTGTAAAAGGTAGGGGGCCCTGTTGTCCCCATTTTACAGATGAAGAAATTGGCAGAGAGTCAGTTCACCCAGCTAGTGAGCACTGGAGCTGGAATTCCAACCAGGTCTGTGCCCTCAACACTCACTGTAACTTGATGCCAAGTTTATTTATAGTCTCCATGATTAATGAATAATCATGATAGCTAAGATTAGTACCTTTTCTTAAAACTCAAGGATTTTGAGAATACACTCTTACTGTAAAAGATCCAAGCAGTATGGATATAGAGTTTCTTAATTTTCATGAGATTTCCCCAGATGAGGTGTCTTCATGGTAATGTTTGAGAATCTCTGGTCCAAAGGATAAAGTGTTAAAGTGCCCACCTCCCCATACCCTCTGAGTCTCACTCTGGGTCCTGGGGGTAATTGTCAGGGACAGTGGTGTGTGGAGAGTCCTCTGGACAAACACCCCTCCTCCCTTTTTTTCTGGTTGAACATGGTGATTTATTTGAAAATATTATACTTTTTTTTTTTCAAATACAGTAATAGAAGGGGTTCCAGCAAGTCATATGGAGGGAGATGTTTAGGGGAAAGTGTAGGAGGAGAAGGAGGAAAAACATTATGGGAAGCCCACCAGGAGGGTCAGGCAACCATATTGTGTGTCGTTAGAATTGAAGGTGGATACACGACTGAGCGACTTCACTTTCACTTTTCACTTTCATGCACTGGAGTAGGAAATGGCAACCCACTCCATTGTTCTTGCCTGGAGAATCCCAGGGACGGGGGAGCCTGATGGGCTGCCGTCTATGGGGTCGCACAGAGTCGGACACGACTGAAGTGACTTAGCAGCAGCAGCAGCAGCAGCAGCAGGGACTTCCCCCAGGGGGCGCTAGTAGTAAAGAACCCACCTGCCTATGGAGGAGACATAAGAGACTTGGGTTGGATACCTGGTTTGGGAAGATCCCCTAGAGGAGGAAATGGCAACCCACTCCAGTGTTCTTGCTTGGAGAATCCCATGGTCAGAGGAACCTGGCGGGCTACAGTTCATAAGGGTGCAAAGAGTCAGACACATTCTGAAGCAACTTACCAGCATGCAGGGACTTCCCCAGTCGTCTGCCTTTTAATATGGAGGGTATGGGTTCAATCCCTAGTCAGGGAACTAAGGTCTCATATGCTGTGGAATGTGGCCAAAAATTTTTTAAAAAAAATTGAAAGTAGATAAACAGGGCCTCTCCCTGCTGAATGGCGCACTTGGAGAAGTCCCCAACTGCCTCTGAAGTTGTCTAGGCTTTGACTGACTCCACCTTTCTTCCCCACCATGCTACTCTTTTTTTGAGAGTTGACCAATTAATAATGTCAAGGAGCACTTTTCTTTCTTCTGTTTTAAAAAAATACTTAGTTTTTTAAATCTATTTTGGCTGTGCTGGGTCTTTGCTGGCACACACGGGCTCAGTAGTTGTGGCACATGGGCTTAACTGTGGTATGTGGGATCTTAGTTCCCTGGCCAGGGATTGAACTCGGGCCGCCTGAGTGTGGAGTCTCATCCACTGGACCACCAGGGAAGTCCCAAGGAGCACTTTTCTACCAGGGCCATAATCTGTTATTCAGGAGAGATGGCTCTTCCAGGTGAAGCCATACACCAGTCTTCCAGTGACCAGCTTTGCTTCCTAAAGCACAAAGGCCACTGAACGTCCAGTAGCTCACTGTCCTCACTTGGAGCTTATCCTCCAAGAGCTTGACTTCTGACTCATTTTCATTTGAGGCAAAACATTAGGAGAGTTGATCCTAATATGCTAGCAACTGTGAACCCCAACTTTATAAAATGAAATATCATTTCTCAGCTACTTTGCCATATTACTTAACCTTCGTTAGCCTTTGCCCATTTGCAGGAAACTCAGCTGAAACCAACGCTGACCACCCCCTGCAATAACTCAGTGCCTCCTCAGACTATGATGGGATGCTATTTGGTGCGCTTGTACCAAGCCTAGGTGCAAAATAATCCCAGAAATGCCCTTTTTACCCTGTATTGGAAACACCATGTGGGAAACCAGGAGGGTGGTGGTGTCAAGTGCCAATTTCTCACAAATCTAAAGTCCTGTGTTTTTTCATCATTAGATCATTAGTGACTACAGGGATGGCTCTGAGACTGATTTTTTTTTTTTTTTAATTATTAAAAAGTAAAGGGACTTCCCTGGTAGTCCAGTGGTTAAGAATCCGCGTTGCTATGCAGAGAACAGGGGTTTGATCCCTGGTCGGGGAACTAGGATCCCACATACCTCAGAGTGTGCCCATGTGCCACAACGAAGACCTGATGCAGCCAAATAAATAAATATTTTTTAAAAGATCTCTTGGGGAAAAAAAAAAGTAGAGACGAAGTTTTTATTTTAGTAGGACTGTCTAACAATGGGGTCTGAGTGACACAGTGACAGATATACCTGTGTCTGGCTGGTGTCAGTGGGTTTCTATACCTCATGAGCAAGACTCGGAGAGAGCTTGAGGGACCAGGCAAGGAGGTTAACTGAAGATGTTAATTGACAGCTTCCAAGGTTGCTTCCTATAGCTATATCCTGAGCACCACACACTGCCTCTTCTAAAATTAGCCTCTTAAACAACTATTTAATTCCTCTGCTTCCCAGGGCAACCAACCAAGATCACAGTGAAAGTAACAAGAAACAAATAAAATAAAAATGTTAATTCGCCATTGTATTTATTTGTCAGACAATTGTAAGCCACTGCAGGGGACAAGTGAAGCATCGTTATCTCTGTCCCCTAGGCTTAAAATCTAATTGAGAGGAAAAGCACACACCAATTGTAATTTAAATATCTTCACTGATTAAAAAAAAAAGGAAAAATAGAAAAAACTATAAAAAAGAAAATCATTAACTTTTTCATCGGGTTCCTTATAAATATTTCTCTTCATTTTTATGTGCTTTTAAAAATAAAATGACTACCACACTACATACATAGTTTTGTAGTCTGCTTCTTTGACTTAATTTTACTTACCAGGAGAAGCAGAAAAGGAAGTCTTTATCCCCCCTTCCAACGTTACAGCATATATGATAGATAAAGGGTTAATATTATACAGACAAATGCTCTTACAAACTAAGAAAAATAATGGAACACCTCAATAGAAATAAAGAATCTGCCTGCAATGTGGGAGACCCTGGGTTCGATCCCTGGGTTGGGAATATCCCCTGGACAAGGGAAAGGCTACCCACTCCACTATTCTGGCCTGGAGAATTCCATGGACTGTATAATCCATGGGGTCACAAAGAGTGGACACCACTGACTTTCACATGAATAAAATATGTACAGAAATTAAACATCATATTTTCCTTTTTTAAAAATTTTTACTGAAGTATGATTGATCTACAATGTTGTGCCAATCCCAGGTGTGAATCTGGGAAAAAGTGAAACTGCTATACCAACACATAAATGCACTCCTTTTCAGATTTCCCTACCACACAGGCCACCACAGAGCACAGGTCTTTATTAGTATCTGTTTTGTATACGGTAGTGTGTGTGTTGATTCCCAATCTTCCAGTTTATCCCTCCCCCTCTCAATACCTCCCCCCAACCACAAGTTTATTTTCTACCTCTGTAAATCTATTTCTGTTTTGTAGATAAGTTCATTTGTACCCTTTTTTTTTTTTTTAGATTCCACATATAAGTGATATCATATGATATTTGTCTTTCTCTATCTGACTTCACTCAGTGTGAGAATCTCTGTGTATTAGTCCCTGGGTCGTGTCCCACTCTTAGCAACCCCAAGGGGTTTAGCCCACCAGGCTCCTCCGTCCATGGGATTTTCCAGGCAAGAATACTGGAGTGGGTGCCATGTCCTTCTCCAATGAGAATCTCTAGGTCCATCTGTGTTGCTGCAAATGGCATTGTTTTGTTCTTTTTAATGGCTGAGTAATATTCCATTGTATATATATACCACATCTTCTCTACCCAGTCCTCTGTTGGTGGACATTTAGGTTGCTTCTGTGTCCTGGCCATTTGTGAATAGCGCTGCAGTGAACATGGGAGTGCATGTATCTCTTCAAGTTATCTTTTTTTCTGGGTATATGCCCAGGAGTGGGACTGCTGGATCATATAATAGTTCTATTTTCAGTTTTTTAAGGAACTTCCATACTCTGCCCCATAGTGGCTGTACCCAGTTTGCATTCCCACCAACAGTGTATGAGGGTTTCCTTTTCTCCACACCCTCACCAGCATTTATTGTTTGTAGACTTTTTGATGATGGCCCTTCTGACTGGTGTGACCAGTTTTTATTTGCATTTCTCTAATAATTAGTGGTGTTGAGCATCTTTTCATGTGCTTTGGACAGGTCCTTTCTTGTTCACTGTCTTATTTGATGGTTATAGAGAAGTAGGCCAGATGTCAAACACCCTCAGTCCAACTGGCTTGCTCAGAGTCCTCAGCCTGGATTGTTGCTGTTGTTCAGTCACTCAGTCGTCTCCAGCTCTTTGCAACTCCATGGACTGCAGCATGCCAGACTTTCCTGTCTTTCACCATATCCCGGAGCTTGCTCAAACTCATGTCCATTGAGTCAGCGATGCCATCCAACCATCTCACCCTCTGTCATCCCCTTCTCCTCCTGCCTTCAATCTTTCCCAGAATCAGGGTCTTTTCTAATGAGTGGGCTCTTTGCATTAGGTGGCCAAAGTATGGGAGCTTCAGCTTCAACATCAGTCCTTCTAATGAATATTCAGGATTGATTTCCTTTAGGATTGACTGGTTTGATCTCCTTGCAGTCCAAGGGGCCCTGGATGAGGAAACCCAGTAACCTGCCTCCCTCTTCAGGGTCCCTGTGCTCACCTTCTTCTCCATGACATGATAATTAGACCTCAATTCCTTATAGTCTGTGACTAATTCCATAGAAGCCTGTGGCTCCCGTCTCTTATGGGTAGCACAGATGTATTATGAAAGCATTCTGGGATCAAGCACTCTGACACTGTAGACAGGGCAGATGCCAACAGCCAAGTCAACAAGATAATTTCATGTGTGAGAGTGCTCTGAAAAAATAAAATGGGAGAGTCATGTGGAGTCACCCAGCTAGAGACCAGATGGGTGGGAAGAAGTGGAACTCGAGCAAAGGCAGTCAGAGAAGTCTTATCTAAGGAGATGATTCTCCAGCTGAGACCTCAATGAAGAAGAGAAGGCAGCCGTGCAATGACCCGAGAGGACTGGGGAAAGCGGCAGAGGAGTCAGAAAAGAGGCCCTGTGAGGAGAGGGAGTGGGGGGGCGGGGGTCGGGCCAAGGAGAAGAGGAGAGGTCTATGGTCGGCCTCCACAATGAGGAGACTGGAGCCTAAGGCTGCCCATGTCTGAACCTCTGGCCCTCTCTGCCATTCTTTCCACTCTTGTGACCTCTCCCAGAGTCAGGCCTTTGAGGCCGTGGGCATAAAGACAAGCATCTACACACACACACACGCACACGCACACTCACATATGCACTCAGAGGTCATAGGAAGCCCAAGGGAGCATGGAAGGAGTTCCAGTTCTACACTGACTAGTCCGGAACTTGCCGGAAGAGAGAAACCAACAGCTGACACTCGAGCCTCAGACAAGGAGTTTCTGAGGTGAAGAAATGCTTGTTGAGAACTTTGAGGGCTGACATCAAAGGGGAAGAGCTGCTCCATGTTTGTGGTTTGCTGAGAAAGTGCCCGCTTGAGGCAAAGGGATGACCTCTGTGTGGTCTGCAGAGGAAGCAAGGGGCCCACATGCCAGAGAGAAGGGAAAAGTTCCTCAAGCTTCCATAGCCAACCCGGCCGGCCTGACTGGAAGCTGGTATGACCCACTTACCGCTGCTGGCAGGAAAGCCCCCCAACTCTGCCCACTTTCCTGATGAAATGGGGTGGTTGCTTTCTTTTCTCTGCCTTAGGATATTGCCCCTGTAGGAGTAATTTCAAATATGTTCACTTCAGTTCAGTTCAGTTCAGTTGCTCAGTTATGTCTGACTCTTTGCGACCCCATGAATCGCAGCACGCCAGGCCTCCCTGTCCATCACCAACTCCTGGAGTTCACTCAGACTCACGTCCATCGAGTCAGTGATGCTATCCAGCCACCTCATCCTCTGTCGTCCCCTTCTCCTCCTGCCCCCAATCCCACCCAGCATCAGAGTCTTTTCCAATGAGTCAACTCTTCGCATGAGGTGGCCAAAGTACTGGAGTTTCAGCTTTAGCATCATTCCTTCCAAAGGAATCCCAGGGCTGATCTCCTTCAGAATGGACTGGTTGGATCTGCTTGCAGTCCAAGGGACTCTCAAGAGTCTTCTCCAACACCACACTTCAAAAGCATCAATTCTTCGGCGCTCAGCCTTCTTCACAGTCCAACTCTCACATCCATACATGACCACTGGAAAAACCATATCTTTGACTAGACGGACCTTTGTTGGCAAAGTAATGTCTCTGCTTTTGAATATGCTATCTAGGTTGGTCATAACTTTCCTTCCAAGGAGTAAGCGTCTTTTAATTTCATGGCTGCAGTCAAATATGTTAGTGACCACAATTCATGTGAAAAGTTTTAATTCCCCCAGTATAAACAAAGAGTCTCAGTTAGGGTAAAAACTTAAAATGCATGCATAGACGATCTACAAAAAGAGTTAAAATAAAAGGCATTGATTTTACCCCCTTAGCAATCACATTTTCCTGGGAGTGATTAGGGAGCCAGAGGACTCCCACCCACCCCACCCCCAGCATTTACCATGTGATCTCAAGCATGTTGACCTCTGAACTTTCATTTCTTTATCACCAAAATGGAAAGGGGATAATGGTCAATCCCTTCAGGGCTGTGAGGAGGGTGATTATATAATGACCGTGGGAGGGACCACGGTTTGTTTAATCAGTCGTGTGTACCTTGGTATGAACAAGTTTCTGATTCTTTCCAGAGACCAGGTTTAGATCAGGAGAGGTGGGCCAAAGCTCAGAAGCATCAAAGAGTGAGATCAGAGTCCAGACTTTACCTTTGGTCTTGGAGTCACTGGGGGTGTGGGGAAGGGAGGGTGGAAAGAGTCGGGGACTGGCTAGCCAACCCTGAAAGCAATAGAAGGCAGACTCCCAGGCCCAGGCCCATTTTACTGGGATGGGTGGGTGTTGACTGTTGGCGCTAAGTGACACAGGAAGTGGAGGAGGAAGTGAGAGCAATGATGGAAAGTGAGGAAATTCTGGAAACAGGAATTAGGGGAGAGGCCAAACCTGTTCAACCTCTCCTTCAATAGGCATCATTGAAACCACTTACGTGTACCAGGCCCTGTGCTGGATGCAGATGAGAAAGCCACTCCAAAGCCTGTTTCTTTAGATTCCCTTCTTTGTGTTACACCTAGAGATTTTTGGCATTTCACCTCACGTCCAGAGTCACTAACAAGTAGGCCCACAATGAGAAATTCAAGCCAGTCTGAAATGACATTCCACCTTTTCTGGTCTACTACTCATAAACACCATTTCCACACATTTTTGTTGTTCAGTAGCTCAGTCATGTCTGACTCTTTGTGACCCCATGGAATGCAGCATGCCAGGCTTCCCTGTCCATCACTATATCTGGGAGCCTGCTCAAACTCATGTCCATTGAGTTGGTGATGCCATCCAACCATCTCACTCTCTGTCATTCCCTTCTCCTGCCTTCAATCTTTCCCAGAATCAGGGTCTTTTCCAGTGAGTCGGCTCTTCGCATCAGGTGGTCAAAGTATTGGAGCTTCAGCTTCGTCATTAGTCCTTCTAATGAATATTCAGGGTTGATTTCCTTTAGGATTGACTGGTTTGATCTCCTTGCAGTCCAAGAGTCTTCTCCAACACCACCGTTCAAGCACATCAATTCTTCAGTGCTCAGCCTTCTTTCCTTTTTATTTCCACACTTATTCCCCAGCCTTTTGCTGGTATTAATTAGCAAGATCTTATGATGCCTTTGGTGTGTAAGCCTTCTCCCAGATTTTTGTATATATTTCCCTAGAGCATAACATTTAGCTCTAGTTATTGGCTCAGAGAGGTGAAGCTTCTCACCCAGAGTCACACAGCTAGTATGTGGTTCCAGAACCTGGGTGCTTAACTCATCTTTGCTTTAAAACAAAGTTCTACATAGAACTCCTGAAGGATTCCTGAAGGTCACACAGTCCAATCCCTCCTGCTGCTGCTGGGAACACTGAGGTGGGGAAATAGAAAGGGTCTTGTCAAAGGTCAGAGGTCAGGGACAGAACCAAGCCTATTTTCTGCTCTGCTCAGTGCCTCCCTGGGCAAAGCCCAGCCCTGGATTTGGAGAAAACTTCCTTTCACCTGTGTAAACTCCCCTCTCCTACCCCAGGGTTCTCCTGATCCCTCCCTAGCCAGGCTCAGGGAGGAACCCATATTAAAGGGTCTCCTTGTCCCTGCAGGGAAGTTCTGGCACATCTCTGACCTGCACCTGGACCCTGACTACAAGGTGTCTGAAGACCCTCTCCAGGTATGCCCGTCTGCAGGCTCCCAGCCGGTGCCCAACGCAGGCCCCTGGGGCGACTACCTCTGTGATTCTCCCTGGATCCTTATCAACTCCTCCATCTACGCCATGAAGGAGATCGAGCCAGAGCCAGACTTCATCCTCTGGACTGGGTGAGAGCCGTCACCACAGCTACCCTTCCCTAGCCACTGCGAATGCCCCTTGCCCTCCTGGCACCTGCCCCAAACCATCTCCCTTAGTCCTCACACCAGCCCTGTTGCAGAGAGGATGAACCTGAAACTCAAAGCTTGTCCATGGGAGCCTGGGCCTGGCTGATTCCAGGGTCTGTGCCCTTGACCTCGTGTCTCCCAGACTCAGCAGAACTTGGCACTCACTGAGGCTGGGGACATGGTCATGGCATGTTTGAGCATGTGGGGAAGTCCTGGATTTCAAGTCGGGGGATGAACCCTGCTGCCACTCCCACCAGAGTTTAGGGACTGCAAGCCCCAGAGACCCAAATGCAGGGAGAGGAGAAAGTTAGGAGGGCTGAAGGTGGGCCAGCATTGGGACCAAGTGTCCTGGCCAGCTGTGGGCCACCCCTGGCTGCCTGGCCTTGCGGGTCCTCCCTGGCCAGAGCTTGGCCTGCATAGAGAGAGCTTGAGGGGCAATTTCAGCTCAGCCATAGCGATGCCATTTCTGCTGCTCCTCCAAGGATACTGCTGTAAGTCCTTCAACTTTCCTCAGCGCTCATGGTCCCCACTTCACTCACTTGATCCTTCCCTCCCTCTCTTGGTAGATCAGCCTGCCCTGTGCTCACCCCTGGGTAGACATGGGGGAACAGAGATAATAGGGACCCCGACCCTCCTTCAGGGAGCTCAAGGTTTCCTGGGTGATATAGATGTGGTCACTGACCATGATATCCCAGCGAGGAGAGAGGGGCTTTGGGCAGGTGGGGGAGTTTCACAGGGCACCTGACTCCCTCTGGTGAAACTGGGAGGACTTCCTGTAGGAAGTGGTGAGCTAGAGAGCAGGTGAAGAGGGCTGGCTGGAGCTCTGGTTTCCTGCGCCCTCTTCTAGCCTCTATAGACACTTCCATAAGGTGGAGCAAAGCCACGACGGCCCTAGCTGTCCCTCACTGTGACATGGGAGTGACCAGAATGACCCTCACATGGACAGTAGTGGGTGGAGTAAGGCTGGACCCTTAAGAAATGTGACTGTCTCTCAGAGAATCCTGGGCAGTTCTGGTTTCCCAGGGCTCAGGAATCAGTCCAAGGAGAAAGTGAGTTTTAGGCCATGACTCCGGCCCCCTGCTCCCTGAGAAATGAGTAACGTTCTAAAAGACATGATCCCTCTGAGAAATTCACCATCCTTTAACAGAAAAGCATGATTTTTCTGGGAAATCTCTGGGATTTGCAGAAGTTATGACATTGGATGAGAAGACCTCTAAGGCCCCCCCTTTTAATTCTTCGGTTTCTAAGAAATTTGGCCTCTCCTGGGAGAATCACAATCCCTTGGGGATTAACCTGTAGCAACTGAATATGTTTTCTATCACACAGAATTTAATCCTCCAGACTAGGGGAAAATGGAGTTTTGTTCTGATGTCTTCAGATTCTTGGCTTGTCCCCAGGGAGGATGGGGCTCCAGGGCCACTCCTGCTGTCCTAACGAGGGCATCAGAGACACTGTAGGATGTAATGGATGTGAGCATAGACCCTGGAGCCGGGCTGACCGGTTCAAACCCTGGCTCCACCACTGTCTTAGGCAGGACTCTTCACCTTTCTTTGCCTTGGTTTCTTTATCTGTCAAATGGGATAACAATAGAAGCTCCACTGTAGGGTTATTATGAAGAATAAATGAGTGGATATGGGTTCGACACACGGCAAGTACCCGGCACAAAGTGAGCCAGCGTGGACTGCCAGTAGTGGTCTCCGTATGATTCAGCTACTTAACTTCCCCAGGGGGTCTCGGGGCACAGTTGCTGCGCTCAGTCCAGCAGAGTCCTCAGGCTTTAGATTGTGGGGGTTCCTATCACTCACAAACCTCCCTTCCTCCTTTTTTCCCCAAACCTCCCTTCCCTCTTTCTCTTTCTTGCTGCACCTTTCTAAGATGGATCCAGGAATTTAGGTCTGTCAAATGAGGGGTCAGGTGGGGGCTAAATGGTCCTGGGGCAGGCCCTGGACCTGCCAGAATACATCCAGATGCTTTATTATGAAGGCAGGTCCAAACTCCTTAGAACCTTTGGGGCAAGGAATGAACTCAGATCAGCTTCTCCACCCCACCGAGTCAATGATGCCATCCAACCGTCTCATCCTCTGTTGCCTTCTCCTTTAGCCTTCAATCTTTCCCAGCATCAAGATCTTTTCCAATGAGTCGGCTCTTCGCATCAGGTGGCCAAAGTACTGGAGCTTCAGCTGCAGCATCAGTCCTTCCAATGAATATTTAGGGTTGATTTCCTTTAGGATGGACTGGTTGGATCTCCTTGCAGTCCAAGGGACTCTCAAGAGTCTTCTCCAACACCACAGATCAAAAGTATTAATTCTTTGGCGCTCAGCCTTCTTTATGGTCCAACTCTCACATCAGTACATGACTAAACCATAGCTCTGAGTATATGGATCTTTGCCAGCAAAGTGAAGTCTCTGCTTTTTAATACTCTGTGTAGGTTTGTCATAGCTTTTCTTCATAGGAGCAATCATCTTTTAACTTCGTGGCTGCAGTCGCTCTGCACAGTGATTTTGGAACCTTTTTTGTTGAAGTCCCACAGATCCTCTGAAGTTCCATATTGTCCCTATTTTACAGATGAGCTTGTGGAAGTTCAGAGAGGTTAAACAACCAGCCCAGGGACCCACAGCAGGTTAATGGCAGAGCAAGGGCTTGAACTCTGTCCGGGTGACTCCCAACTCCAGCCTGGTCCCTCCCTCTCAGCAGCTGTCTGAGTCCCAGTCTGCAGCTGGGTCTGGGTAGAGCTGGTTTCTCACAGGGAGCTGTCCCTTCTTTTCCTTGTGCCACTTCCCGAGCCGCTTGTGTTTTGCAGTGATGACACACCACACGTGCCCAACGAGAGGCTGAGTGAGGCGGCCGTGCTGCAAATTGTGAAGCAGCTGACTCAGCTCATCAGGGAGGCCTTTCCAGGTAAGATTGTGCCCTGGGTCCCCACAATGTTCCCTGACACCCAGGCAGTGCCTGGCACAGCGGGAGGAAAACAGCACCAAAGTGCAAAGGAATGACCTTCCCCCATGACGATGATGGCTGCCAGCCAGGTCCCGTACCAGGCACTTCACAGCAATCAGGTCCTACTTCCAGGAACACTGTGGGGAACATGAATGAGAGCCAGTCCGCTTGTGAATACACACAGAATCCTATTAATGGTGTTAAAAACCAAATTCAACTGAGTAAATCTGAAGATCTATTTGACTTTATTCAAGAATTCATGACTCAGGCAGCATCCCACCTTAAAAACAGAAAGGAGCTCCAGGGACTTCCCTGGCAGTCCAGTGGTTAAGACTCTGTGCTTCCAATGCAGGGGACCCAAGTTTGATCCCTGGTCAGGGAAGTAAGATCCCACAGGCTGTGTGGTACAGCCAAAAAGAGAAAAAAGATGAAAAAAAAAAAATGAAAGGGGTTCCACGGAGCTGTACAAATGGAAGGTTTTACAGACAGAAGAGGGTGGAGAAAGAAAGACTCTAGCAAAAAGGGATTGTTTTGGGCAAAGTCACCTTCCTTTAGGGGAAAGGTGGGATCTGTCAAACAGATTTCCTCATTAGTGCCCCCTGTGTTAATTCCATATTGACTGTGTAAAGGTCACATTCTTGGGAGAGGCAGAAACTTCAGTTAGGTTAGGTATTAACTTGGTTAACACTTGGTTTGCTGACCTAGGGTTCAGCACAAGTAACTCCATTTCGGACCTGTTTCTTTTTTATTAATGGAAATGCCTGACATTTCACTGGTTTCCGTCCTGCCTGTATAACACCAGACTCACAGCCCCTTCTCAAGGCGTCTACAGTTACTTTTAGGCATCGTCCCTGGTAAGTCTCATGTGGGCTTGCACACAGCCTTTGCGTCCTGCTATGGCCCTGGAATTGCCATCTACTCTTCTCAAACCATCTTGGCTGCTGGGACTTCTGGGAGATGCAGATTTTTGGCCAAAGTGCTGCTTTGTGGGTGCATCCAAGGCCTTCAGAGCCTGGGCGAGCAGCCAGGACTGTGAGTGATTATGGCCACAGCCCCGCAGGACGTGACGGGGAGACTGTGGTGGAGGGCCCCATCTAATGGTCCTTAGAAATGGCTTTAAGCAGGCTGTGCCAAACACAAGATCTTGGAGTCTAAATCAGGCTCTCCCAGCGGGAGACCTGTGAAAGCAGATCCTAAGTCCCAACCCCCACCCCTACCCCAATCGCCCTGGGGTTCTGGTACAGCTGTTTCCGCTGAAGGTCTTCATCATGGGTCTCTCAGGACCCAGATACAGAATAGTGATAACAAAAATAGGTAATAGCAGCAAGAACAATTATATGTATCTATGTGTGTGTGCTAAGTCGCTTCAGTCATGTCCGACTCTTTGCGACCCCATGGACTGTAGCCCCCCAGGCGCTTCTGTCCATGGGGATTCTCCAGCCAAGAATACTGGAGTGGGTTGCCATGCCCTCCTCCAGGGGATCTTCCTGACCCAAGGATCAAGCCCGAGTTTCTCAAACCCGCGTTTCTCAAACCTGCGTTTCTCATAGTCTCCTGCATTGGCAGGCGGGTTCTTTACCACTAGCGCCACCT
Source organism: Bos grunniens (assembly GCF_055505025.1). Classification (NCBI taxonomy): domain Eukaryota; kingdom Metazoa; phylum Chordata; class Mammalia; order Artiodactyla; family Bovidae; genus Bos; species Bos grunniens. The sequence continues at coordinate 11,611,486 of NC_141166.1, forward strand.
GGAAGTCCTGTATCTATGTATCAAGTGCTAAGTGTCAGGCACTCCTCTGAGAATATTGTATATATGCCTAGTTCCTTCACTGTCAGGATAATCCTAGAGAGAGGTGTTATTACTGCCTCAGTTTTACTGAAGACAAACGTGACCCTTGTGGTCAAGGAAACAGGCAAGGTTTGGGATGCAGATCCTGGTTTGAGAACAACTCCTATCTACCACTCCCACTCCAGGAGGGACCCCCACCCACCCCCGCCCCCCAATTCCCACATCTGTCCTTGAGGCAACCTCCTTTCTGACACCTCCTTCCCTCAATGTAAATCAATTTGTGCAGAGAAGCTGACAGGACACTTCCAATCTACGTACTTCAACTCAACCAACTCAGACATGCTTGGGCTAGTTAATCTTCCAGCAGAAATCACTGGGGCTTCCCTGGTGGCTCAGACGGTAAAAACAAAATCTGCCTGCAATGCAGGAGACCCAGGTTCCATCCCTGGGTCAGGAAGATCCCCTGGAGAAGAGAACAGCAACTCATTGCAGTATTCTTGCCTGGAGAATTCCATGGACAGAGGATTCTGGCAGGCCATGGGGTTGCAAAGAGTTGGATATGACTGAGCGACTAACACATAGGCACACAGGCTCAAACCAGGGCACTCTCCCCCATGGTAATAATAGGTATTATTCCCAGTGTATAGATAACAAATCTATAGGGCAAAGCTAGTCAGTTCCTAGGGAGGGACTCAAACTCAGATTTTACTCTGAGCGCTCTTTTCTTTGCTCCAAATGTGGCTTCACGAATAAAAGTGAAATAATGGATAAGAAAATGTTTTATTATTATGATTTAACATATAAGTATAAATGATAAGATTTTATAGTTCATAACATGCTTGCATATGCATTGGATTTCCTAAATCTGAGATACCATTGACTGTAGGATGTTTCATTGTTTTATGTATTGCTAAGAAAAAAAAAATGCTGTCCATTAAAGTATGACACAGCGCTTTCTCCTGGCCTCAATGGTAAGACACGGCCCACTTGTAGAGATGTTAAAATGAGAACAAACTGGAAGAGGTGAAACAAGGCCTTATCTTATTTGAGAATGGTAGTGACGTGGGTCAAGCAGAACACTCCCCATTATAAAGATAAATAAGTTGAAGCAACAAGTTGGAGAGGAGGAAGAGGCTGAAATTTGAGATTTTGGTTCCATGTCGTGAGTTCTTCTCGCCACATGCACCTGGGTTCCTCATCAGAGTCGCTGTGAACACTGGCCCCTGCCTCTCCACTGTGGCCGATGGGGCACATGGGTGTGCAAGGCAAACTGATTCGGGCCCCAGTTCAGGCTCTGCCACGCTCTAGGTGGGCCATGCCCTGGACACTCGGTGTTCTCCCTGTGCAACATGAGGAAAATAATGGTACCTGCCCAGAGGGCTGTTGTGAGGATTAAATAAGGTAACCCATTCATTCATTTAGTCCGTCAACAAATGTGTCTAGTATGGGTGAGACAGCGTTCTAGGGATAGGGAACTTGGTCATGAACATGATGCCAGGTGGTGCCCCCATGGAGTTTATGCTTGTAAGGAGCTTCTAGAAGTGCCCAACACATAGACACAGCAAAAACCTGTTACCCCAAAACAAGGTTCGACTCTTGGTGGGTGTTAGGCCAAAAGACACAACCAAGCCAAACATCAGGAGAAGGAAGGATTTACTACTTGCACCAAATAAAGAGAACACCAGGAATCTTTCCCAAATCAGTGGCTCCCTGAACAGTAAAATTGGGGCAGTTTTAAGCTAGGGAGGGATATATGCATATATTCATATATATGCATATATTCATGAAGCGGCCTGAGGAGGAGAATTCAATACAGAATTAGGGCAAAGTTGACAGAGTCCATGCTTTGGTTGATTGAAGTCATGAGGGTCAGAAAACGTCAATATCATCATCCCTTAGGTTTCAGTAGATCTGGTGATCGTTGTTCAGTCGCTAAGTCCTGTCTTAGTGACCCCAGGACCTAGTGGTTGCAGGGGTTCAGTTCAGTTCAGTTCAGTCACTCAGCCGTGTCCGACACTTTCTGACCCCACGAACTGCAGGACACCAGGCCTCCTAGTCCATCATCAACTCCCAGAATTTACCCAAACTCATGTGCATTGAGTCGGTGATGCCAATCCAACCATATCATCCTCTGTCATCCCCTTCTCCTCCTGCCTTCAATCTTTCCCAGCACCAGGGTCTTTTCAAATGAGTCAGCTCTTCGAATCAGGTGGCCAAAGTATTGGAGTTCAGCTTCAGCATCAGTCCTTTCAGTGAATATTTAGGACTGATATCCTTTAGGATGAACTGGTTGGATCTCCTTGCACTCCAAGGGACTCTCAAGAGTCTTCTCCAACACCACAGTTCAAAAGCATCAATTCTTCAGCGCTCAGCTTTCTTCACAGTCCAACTCTCACATCCATACATGACCACTGGAAAAACCATAGCCTTGACTAGACAGACCTTTGTTGGCAAAGTAATGTCTCTGCTTTTTAATATGCTGTCTAGGTTGGTCATAACTTTCCTTCCAAGGAGTGTCTTTTAATTTCATGGCTGCAATCACCATCTGCAGTGATTTTGGAGGCCAAAAAAATAGTCAGCCACTGTTTCCTCATCTATTTCCCATGAAGTGATGGGACCAGATGCCATGATCTTAGTTTTCTGAATGTTGAGCCTTAAGCCAACTTTTTGACTCTCCTCTTTCACTTTCATCAAGAGGCTCTTTAGTTCTTCTTCACTTTCTGCCATAAGGGTGGTGTCATCTGCATATCTGAGGTTATTGATATTTCTCCTGGCAATCTTAATTCCAGCTGTGCTTCTTCTAGCCCAGCGTTTCTCATGATGTACTCTGCATAGAATTTAAATAAGCAGGGTGACAACATACAGCCTTGATGTACTCCTTTTCCTATGTGGAACCAGTCTGTTGTTCCATGTCCAGTTCTGTTGCTTCCTTACCTGCATACAGATTTCTCAAGAGGCAGGTCAGGTGGTCTGGTATTCCCATCTCTTTCAGAATTGTCCACAGTTTATTGTGATCCACACAGTCAAAGGCTTTGGCATAGTCAATAAAGCAGAAATAGATGTTTTTCTGGAACTCTCTTGCTTTTTCCATGATCCAGCGGATGTTGACAATTTGATCTCTGGTTCCTCTGCCTTTCCTGAAACCAGTTTGAACATCAGGAAGTTCACGGTTCACATATTGCTGAAGCCTGGGCTTGCAGAATTTTGAGCATTACTTTGCTAGCATGTGAGATGACTGCAATTGTGCGGTAGTTTGAGCATTCTTTGGCATTGCCTTTCTTTGGGATTGGAATGAAAACTGACCTTTTCCAGTCCCGTGGCCACTGCTGAGTTTTCCAAATTTGTGGCATATTGAGTGCAGCACTTTCACAACATCATCTTCCAGGATTTGAAATAGCTCAACTGGAATTCCATCATCTCCACTAGGTTTTATACCCTAAGTTACACATAGAGGATAATAGGGGATGCAAAGTCAGCAGTTTTTGATGCTTATCAAAAACCAGGGTTTCTTTCCTGCAAATTTATTGTATACAAATGGTTTAGGTGATTTACATCATCTTCTGGCCAGAAGGCCTATTAACATTTTATGACTCTTGACAAAGACTTATCAACCGTAAGAGTAATTACTCTTACTCTTAAAGTAATTACTCTCTAAGAGTAATTACTTTAAGGTTTGGCGCCATCTTCCGAAGATAAAATTGCATTCCGATAGGGCGGATGTGTAATGGGTTTACAACAAAGGAAAGAATTTATTACCTTAAGGGTCTAAAGTTACTAACACCAAGGCCACTACTTATTTTTTCTACATACCAACTATTAATTAATACATATTCAAGGATACAATTCAGGGGATGTGAAAACTTGGCAACAAGCATTGGCTCATCAATGAAATCTTTTACTAGTTTTATTCTGACAGTTTCTAACTCTTTGAGAGGCTCTAAGCTATTCGAATATCTTAAGCTTCCTGTGCCTCTCCAGGCTGGGAGAGTGTAAACAATCGTATGCATAGCTGTAGGAGTCCAGGTAAATTTGTCAGGCGAGTTAGAGAGCCATCTGAGGGGTTTGGATTTAAACACTCCTAGTTGCCCAGGAACTTTATTAATTGGAGCTGTAAGTTAACTCTTTGACAGAGAGAGCGAGATGGTGGTGGGGGACAGCCCCCAGTAAAGTCAGAGGTGAGAGCACAAAGCAATAAAGTAGGCAGACTCTGGTTTTTGGGGGGTAAATGCTCGAGAATATCCGGGGGGACTCCTGAGGCTCGATCCCGCCTTTGCGTATGCCGAGCCTCCTTCCTCATGACCTTTGTCACGAGTGGAATGTCTCTCGCCGGCTCCCGGCACAAATGGGTATATCTTTCCTTTTCTCCTTTGCTTTTCCCATCCCTTCTTTTCACAGCTATTTGTAAGGCCTCCTCAGACAGCCATTTTGCTGTTTTGCATTTCTTTTTCTTGGGGATGGTCTTGATCCCTGTCTCCTGTACAATGTCATGAACCTCTGTCCATAGTTCATCAGGCACTCTATCAGATCTAGTCCCTTAAATCTATTTCTCATTTCCACTATATAATCATAAGGGATTTGATTTAGGTCATACCTGAATGGTCTAGTGGTTTTCCCTACTTTCTTCAATTTAAGTCTGAATTTGGCAATAAGGAGTTCATGATCAGAGCTGCAGTCAGCTCCCAGTCTTGTTTTTGCTGATTGTATAGAGCTTCTCCATCTTTGGCAGCAAAGAATATAATCAATCTGATTTCGGTGTTGACCATCTGGTGATGTCCATGTGTAGAGTCTTCTCTTGTGTTGTTGGAAGAGGGTGTTTGCAATGACCAGTGTGTTCTCTTGGCAAAACTCTATTAGCCTTTGCTTTGCTTCATTCCGTATTACAAGGCCAAATTTGCCTGTTACTCCAGGTGTTTCTTGACTTCCTACTTTTGCATTCCAGACCCCTATAATGAAAAGGACATCTTTTTGGGGTGTTAGTTCTAAAAGGTCTTGTAGGTCTTCATAGAACCGTTCAACTTCAGCTGCTTCATTGTTACTGGTTGGGGCATAGGCTTGGATACTGTGATATTGAATGGTTTGCCTTGGAAATGAACAGAGATTATTCTGTCATTTTTGAGACTGCAGGGGTTAAATTCTGTAAAACAGCTCGAGAAAGTGCTTCAGGCTAGTGTTTGCCTTTGAAACAGAACTCAAGAGTCTTTACAACTGATTCACTATCTTGCTCTTGTTTCTTCTCTTCCCTCTTAAAGGGGTCTGTCCTTTTGTTCCCTTAAGATCTTTATTACTGAGATCTGTTCAAGGGCAAGCCTTGTGGCCAGGCTTAAATCCCTGAATGGCTTAGGCCCAAAATACCTTCTCTTAGGTCAAGAAAGCCAAGTCTGGTCCTGTTTCTCTGGGGACCCCCACCTTATCTGATTATAAACTGGACAGGGTTCCTCCCTTCTCATCTGTCTTTGGGATTCCAAGGATCTGTGTTTTCTCTTACATGAATGCTTATGTCTGCTTGCATCTGTATTACAGAGGAGGTTCTTTTCCCAGGCAGTTAATAGGTATGACTTCTGGCTCTGTGGACAATTCCTCATGGGAATTCTACGACCTCCTCCTTTGGCAGAGCTCAGTGTTTCCAGATTTTATTTGGCTACATTGGGTCTTAGTTGCAGCATGAGGGATCTTTGATCTTCATCGCGGCGTGTGGGATCTTAAGTTGCAGCATGAAGGATTTTTTTTAGTTGTGGCATGTGAAATCTAGGTCCCTGACCAGACATCGAACCTCAGCCTTCTGCATTGGGAGCGTGGAATCTTAGCCACTGGACCACCAGGAAAGTCCCCCATATATTTTTTTATATTCTTTTTTTCCTCCCAGATACTAAAGTCTATGCTGCTTTGGGAAATCATGACTTTCACCCCAAAAACCAATTACCTGCAGGGAGCAACAATATCTACAACCAGGTGGCAGAGCTGTGGCGACCCTGGCTCAGAAACGAATCTGTCACTCTCTTCAAAGAAGGTACTAACATCATTTGCTACTGTAAGGAGCCCTTTATGCCAAAGTCTGATCTAATTTCATTTTCACAACACCCCCATGAAATAGGAACTGATTTTATCCCCATTTTACAGATTAGGAGACTGAGGCTTGAATACACTAAGTCACTTGGCCAAGATCACCTAGCTTAGAGGATCAGTGGGAATTCGTAATAAGGTACTTTCACAGCCTTGAGAAATTTCACAGAGAAACTATATTGATGATTATTTTTCATGTCTTTCTTAGAATTATAGCCTTGTTAAAAATGCCAGGGCCAGACCCAGAAGGGATTATGACGGGGATCATAAAAGCATGGGCCTTGGAATCCTCGGTCTCTGTCAGGCATGAATGCTGCCTGTGCACTTGCTAATTGTTCCCGAGACTAGCCCAGAAGGGAATGACCTGGGGTAAACACAAGGAGATCTGTACTATGTCAATGTGAAGTGAAGTTGCTCAGTCGTGCCTGACTCTTTGCGACCCCATGGACACCAGGGTCCTCCGCCCATGGGATTTTCTAGGCAAGAGTACTGGAGTGGGTTGCCATTTCCTTCTCCAGGGATTCTTCCCGACCCAGGGATCGAACCCAGGTCTCCCATTTTAGACAGACGCTTTACCATCTGAGCCACCAGGGAAGTCCAAGTCCATGATATTTAGGAGTATGTAACTGATATTGGAGAAGGAAATGGCACTCCAGTACTCTTGCCTGGAAAATCCCATGGACGGATGGAGGAGCCTGGTAGGCTACAGTCCATGGGGTCACAAAGAGTCGGACACCACTGAGTGACTTCACTTTCTTTCACTTTCAACTGATATGGCATGTGTCTTGAGAAAGATAAGATCTGAGAAAGTCTTGTAGTCTGCAGTTAGGAATAAAAGCTGGACTCAGAGTAGACTCTGCACCTCAGTCCAATAGAGGCTGCAGGTCCCCTGAGCCATTGCACCAGATTTTGTGTTCTGTCTTCATTCTCTTCGCTCCTGGACCATTAGGGCAACAGAGGAGGCAACCTCAGGAGCAGGATCCAGGGCTGATCCCAATGCCCATCTTCTTAACCACGCAGCACTAATGAGAATCAGAAGTGAATATTCCTCGAGCATTTTCTGTGTGCCTGGCACTGCCCTCAGTCCACTGCTAGATTCCTCACAACAGCCCTTGCAGGGGCAGTGACCTTCAGTTCAAGCCAGGTTTCTGAACCTTGCCACTGTTGACATTTGGGGAGGGGTAATTCTTTGCGGGAGGGCTGTCCTGTACATTGTAGGGTGTTCAGCAGCATCGCTGGCCTTTATCCACTAGTTGCAAGTAACATCTCCCATTGTGAAAACCAAAAACATCTCCAGACATTGCCAAGTGTCCCCTTGGGGACAAAATTACCAGGTTGAGAATCACTGGTATGGGGGACACAGCATCCCAAGGAGACCTGACCTCCTCTCATTCCTTCCCTCAGTAGCACAGAAACCCATTGATTTAATCCATTGCTCCTGGGGCAGAGAGCTGAGAAGGGCTGACAGTGAATCCAGAGGGATAAACACACCTCCATGTTATTCCCATTCTATGGAGGAGGAAACTGAGGCATCGAGACCTTAAGGAACTTTGCCCAAGTGGCACAGGTAGTAAGGGATAGAACCAGGACTTGAACCCAGGCAGCCTGGCTCCAGAGCCTTTGGTCCTACCCACGATGCTCATCCTGTGGGAAAGAAGGGAAGGGGGGATGCCAAGGAAGGACAAGGTGGGCAAGTGAAGTAACAGGGGACAGAGTGTGTCTGCCTGGAGGCAAGAGACCCCTTCACATCCCCCATGGCTGTGATGTCCTAGGTGCCTTCTATTCTGAGAAACTGCCGGGGCTGAGCGGGGCTGGGAGAATCGTGGTCCTCAACACCAACCTGTACTACACCAGCAATGAGCAGACGGCCGGCATGGTGGACCCCAGCCAGCAGTTCCAGTGGCTGGACGACGTGCTGACCAACGCATCCCTGGCTGGGGAAATGGTAAGGACTCCCTGCTCCTCTCCTCCCTCCCTGGGGTCTCTTCCTGAACAAGTTCCCCACTTTGGCACAGACACACACCCACTCACTCAAGATGCTCACGACACAGAGGGTCCTTCATCAGCTTGACACCTGAGAGGGCTTTTTCCATCCTCACAACAGCCTCTGAGGCTGGGACCCATTGTGCTGTGAAGTTCCTGGTGGGGCAATGACGGTCTCAAGTCACACAATGAGTGGTGGGGCTGAGATCCCCTGGAGTAGGAAATGGCTCCTCACTCTAGTATTCCTGCCTGGAGAATTCAGAGGAGCCTGGCAGGCTACAGTCCATGGGGTCGCAAAGAGTCGGACACACCTGAGAGACTATCATTCACTCGCTGAGACTAGAAGCTCAGTCTCCAGAAGCCAAGTCTGGCTGCAGCCACAGTGTGGGCCAGACCTCAGAGATACGCCTTGCCCTTGGGGGTGCCCATCTAGTCCTCTGTGAGGTGTGTCTCTCTAGTCTGCTGGGCTGGCAGCCCCCGACGACTGGCATTGTGTCTCATTTGCCTGAGTCCCTGCTCTGGCCAGTGTATCCAGGCAGGATCTCATTGCTGGTGCTTTTGAGTCCTCGCTATACATCAGATAAGTTGCTAAGTGCTTTATATGGATATATGAACTCTCAAAACCGCACCAGTTAGGTAGCCCTCCTGATGAGAAAACTGAAGCTCAGAGAGGTGACACGCATCTGGTATTCAGTGATGGTTTCTCTCCAAAGCTCACATTCTTCACTGCCCTCCTTACCAGCCACCACTGCCCCACCCCGCCATTCCACCTCTCGCAGTGGGGGCCAAGGGCCCAGGCACTGTCATTACAGCTGAGTGACTCAATGAACGTAAGATGTGAACACACATTACTGCTACACAGCAGAGGTTATAAACCATGTAAGGAAGCTTTGGTTACAGTGCGTGAGCTCTCCAACAGAAGATTCATCTGAAGGATCAGAAAGATTTCATGAGAAGGGTTTTGAAGCATGGGCAGGATTTACAGAGGGCTTCCCAGATGGCTCCTGGAGAAGGAAATGGCAACCCACTCCAGTATTCTGCCCTGGAGAATTCCATGGACCGTATAGTCCATGGGATTGCAAAGAATCAGACATGACTGAGCAACTTTCACTTTCGCTTTCCCAGATGGCTCAATGGTAAAGAATCTGCCTGCCAGTGCAGGAGACATGGGTTCAATCCCTGGGTCGGGAAGGTCCCCTAAAGGAGGAAATAGCAACCCACTCCAGTATTCTTGCCTGGGCAATCCCACGGACAAAGGAGTCTGGCGGACTACACAGTCTATGGGGTCACAAAGAGCTGGACACAACTGAGCGACTAAACAGTAAAGTCAGAATTTACAGAAGTGAACAGAAGAACGGTGGTCTGGGTGGCAGGCATAGTATGGGCAAATGCAGCACCTTCATTGCTGAGTACAGAGAGATGCCAGAATCACCTGGGAGAGGGAAGGGGGAGGAGGTCCCTTGGAGCCTGTTGCTTGCTTTTGGGGAGATGGGTAGACTGTGAGAGGTGGAGAGGAGTTGGGGAAAGCAGCTCTGAACCCCCACTGGGTACCCCTTCTTCATAGGTGTACATCATTGGCCACGTGCCCCCGGGCTTCTTTGAGAAAACACGGAACAAAGCGTGGTTCCGAGAGGGCTTCAACGAGGAGTACCTGAAGGTGGTCCAGAGGCATCATCGAGTCATCGCAGGGCAGTTCTTCGGGCACCACCACACCGACAGCTTTCGGATGTTCTATGATGGTGCAGGTACCCACCCTGGAAGGCAACGGCCAGCCCACTTCCCTCCCTGTGTCATCAAACTCTCAGCCCCATTGTCTCTCTCCTGGAAGGTACCCCCATCAGTGTCATGTTCCTTACACCTGGGGTCACCCCGTGGAAAACCACGTTACCTGGAGTGGTCAACGGAGCCAACAATCCAGGCATCCGGGTGTTTGAATACGACCGAGCTACGCTGAGCCTGCAGGTCAGGAGGCTTGGGTCTGCTGGGGCCAGAGAAGGTGGGGGAGGGACCTAAATGGATCACCACCTTCCCCAGCTAATTCACCAGAGCCTCAGGAAGGGCAAGTTACTTCCACCCTTTGAGAGCTCAGCATTAGAACCCTGGAGCTACCTCCAAATCCTGCTACCAGGTCAGATCAATTCTCCCCCAAATCTCCCTTTGCCCCAGTCATTGTCAGGGCCTCCTATTTGGTCTCCCTGCCTCCCGCCCAGCCCCGCTGGAGCTCATCTGGTACAGCAGAGCAGAAGGGATTAATCTTTCTTAAGCACTCTTGTCTCTCTCCTGCTCAAAAACCTTCAGTGGCTCCCCAGTGCCCCCCAGACAAGTCGGATCTCTTTGGCCTGGCGGTCACAGTCTCTTACAGTGTGACCGCAGGCCCGCTGCCCATGTCTTCTCTACACCGACTGGGTTGCAGCCAAGCAGGCCCCTACTCATCGAGCAATCCCCCACCTCCTGGGATGTGCTGGTGACTACAGAAATGACAAAGGAGTACGATCCCTTAATGTAGGCAACAAAATGTGTTAAGCACCTGCCATGTGCCAGGCCCTGTGCTAAGCTCAGGAGACACAGACGTGAACAAAAGTCACCGCTCTCCCAGAGCCGACATCCTTACCGGAGTGAGATAGGCAATAAACAAACACAGTAAAGTTAAGTGCGGCGTGAAATCAGTGCTAAGGAGAAAAGAGAAGAGGGTGAGGAGGCAGTGGGTGACAGTTACGGGGCACGTGCATATGTGTGTGGTGTCAGATAGATGGGGTGAGGAAGTGTCACTGATAGGATGACATCTGAACTCCGAGTCAAGTCAGGGAGTGAGCCATGTGAATGTCTGCGGAATGAGGAGGAAGGCACGAACTGGGTGTGTTGGGTGGGGAGGGGCAAGAAGGCCTGCGGGGTCACAGTGGAGATCATGTCACATAGGCTGTAAGACTGGAATTTTTTTAAAAAATCACTGTTCTGCTGGGTGAAGAACAGGCTGTAGGGGGCAAGGGTGGAAACGGGGGGATCAGTGAGGAGGCGACTACAACCACTGAGAGGTGACAGTGGTATGAGCCAGGGTGGCTGCAGCAGCTCATGAGGAGAGCTAGATCCTGGATAGATTTATGTTTCAAAGCATTAATTTTATTATTTGGCTACGTCAGGTCCTAGTTGTGGCATGCAGGATCTCTAGTTGGGGCATGGAAGAAACTCTCAGCTGCAGCATGTAGGATCCCCCGTCCCTGGGATTCTCCAGGCAAGAACACTGCAGTGGGTTGCCATTTCCTTCTCCAATGCATGCAAGTGAAAAGTGAAAGTGAAACCGCTCAGTCCTGTCCGACTCTAGCGACCCCATGGACTGCAGCCCACCAGGCTCCTCCGTCCGTGGGATTTTCCAGGCAAAAGTACTGGAGTGGGGTGCCACTGCTTTCTCCGAGGGATTGAACCCAGGGACCCTCAATTGGGAGCACGGAGTGTTAGCCACTGGACCACCAAGGAAGTCCTGGGTATATTTTGAAGGCAGAGTGGACAGGATTTGCTGGTGGACTGGATGAGGGGTGGAAGAGAAAGTGAGGCGGCAACGAGGGCTCCAAGGCTTTGAACAGAGCACCTAAAAGAAAGAGGTTGCCATTTACTGAAACGGGGTCACTGTGGGAGGAGCAGGTTTTGGAGGGAAGATCAGAACCCTGGCTTTCCTGTTAACTTTGGGATGTCTATATGGCATCCAAGTGAAAATGCCAAGGGAGGAGGCAGCTGAATGTTCAAGTTGGAGTTCCAGAAAGAGGTGGGTGCAGAGACTTAACCTCAGTGTTGAGAAAGGCTATTTAAAACCAGGGACTGCCTGAGATACTAGGTCCTTGACTCTAGAGTAGAAGCAGGCTGAGGATTTTTAAGAGTATGGTCTGTTGTCCACATGGGCACTTGGCCCGAAGGTGGGTGTGAAATGAAATAATGTAGATGCCTAGCAGAAAGTTGCCATCCATACATGGCAGCCCCTCTTACCCAACCTCTGCTGACTTGAAGCAGATCCTCAAACTTAGGTGGAAAGTATTGGACAGATAAGCCTTCCACATTCTAGTCCAGAAAATGCACCTGAGTTCTAGATGTCTTGGGTGGATCCCAAGCCCCCATCAAAACACAATTCTATAACCTCTCTCAGCCAGGCATTCCATTCCTCTACTTTTCGATTTCATTTTATCCGTTCTTTTTGCAAATACTTACTGAGAATCTTCTGTGCACCCGGGAACTTGCTTGAACAGAAAAAACACAGGCCATGGAGTAAACAACCTGGGTTCCAATCCTGCTCAGGCACCTGTGAGACTGGCCTAATGAATTAACCTCTTTAGGACTCAGTTTCCTCATCTGTGAAATGGGAATGATAATGCAGTTACCTCAGGAGTTTGGACCAGCTGATGTCTGCCAAGCATACTAAGAGTGGTCCTGATTACAGCTGTTAGAATCCGGGATCAAATGCAAGGTGGAGGGTTGGGGGCGGAAGTGGACAGCTGCTCACGGCCCGCCCGCCTCGCGCTCCCCTGCAGGACATGGTGACCTACTTCTTGAACCTGAGCCAGGTGAACGCGCTGGGGGCGCCACGCTGGGAGCTCGAGTACCGCGTGACCGAGGCCTACGGGGTGCCGGACGCAGGCGCCCGCTCCATGCACGCGGCGCTGGGCCGCATCGCTAGCGACCAGGGCGCGCTACAGCGCTACTACGTCTACAACTCAGTCAGTTACGACACGCGGGCCTGCGACGAGGCGTGCCGCGCCGAACACGTGTGCGCACTGCGCGAGGTGGCCTTCGACGGGTACGCCGTCTGCCTGCGCGCCCCCGGCGTCGCGCCCGCGCCCCGCCTCGCGCTCCTGCCCGCCGCGCTACTGGGCCTGCGCGCGCTGCTCGTGTCCTGACCTTGGGGGACCAACGGCCTACGCGCTTGGTAAAATGGAGGCAGCATCACCCCTGAGAGCTGGACTCTCCCACCCTTTCCCCTCCCCGCGACAGCAGAATGAACTGGGACTGGGCAGATGATCAGGAAATGAAGCCCCGAAGGTCCCACCAGGAGCACATTTCTTTCACGTTTCATGTTTTATCCAAAACACTCTGCTCGTCATGCATGTTATTAATTTATAAATCATGTTTATAAAAGTAACTCCCTTGCCCTGTTATTGAACGTCCTCCCCTCCTCCTATTCGGATAATCCGAGTAAAATGAGATGCCAGGAAGATGCGCCTGGTGGACCCAGTGCCCTCGGTCTCCCCTGGCACATGGCCTGGCCTCGAGGTATCCAGTCAGGGATCGGATCGGGCTTTGGGGTTTGGTTTTGCAGCAGTGCGGACGTGAGACAAGGCAGTTCTAACCCGGGCGCTCATCTGCGGGCCATATTCTCCTCCTTGGGCCTCCAGGATAAAACAAGCCTGCTACACTGCACCTCGGACGGTGCGTCTTCGGGTTCTCGCGGTCCTCTGGGCTCAGCTAGGCTTGGAGGGGGCGGGGGCGGGGAACCCCTAGGCAGGCTGCCGGGCCAGAAAGCACTGAGACCGCGGGTGCCCCAACCGCGGGGTCTGCGGGCCTCGCCCCTCCCCGGACGGGGCGGGACAGGGAAGTCCCGCCTAGCGGTCGGGTCCTGGGCGGCTCCGAGGGCTGTGCACGCCTCCTTCCTGCCACTGCGCCTCTGGGCCGGTTGCGACCCTGGGCCGGGAGGGCGGGCCTGAGCCCAGAAGAGTAGAGGGGGGAGAGGCTCGCGGGTCATGCCCTGGTCGCCCCGCGCCGTACTCTTAAGGGACCTGGTCCTTGGAATATTGGGCACCCTCGCCTTCCTGATCGACCTGGGCGCCGATTTGTGGGTCGCGAGCCAGTATGTGCTCAGCGGTCGCTACCTGTGGGCCGCGCTGGTGCTGGCGCTGTTAGGCCTCGCCTCGGTCGCGCTGCAGCTCTTCAGCTGGATCTGGCTGCACTCCGACATCTCCAGCCCGCTGGCACCGAAGCCCCCTGGCCGGCACCTGGCGCTGTTGCATCTCCTCCAGCTGGGTTACCTGTACAGGTGAGCGCCCCGCCCCTGGGGAGCGAGAGGGGGGAACGGAGGTCACGTCACGTCCTGCTGCTGGGCTGACTCTGGGACACGGGGGCGCGGAGGGGAGAGGACTGCGACCCAGGAGTGGAAGCTAAGCACCTCCTAGTTTAGAGGGCGCCCCTCCCACCAGTTGAACTCCTGACCCTTGATGGAGGAAAATTCCGGCTGACGGCCCTCAGAGCTCATCACTCGAGCTTCCTGGCACAAGTGAAGAAACGGGGACCCAGAGAGGAAACTGAGGCACACGACTTGGGAGTCAGGCCCTTTGGGATCCACTCCTGGCTTTACCATCTGTGGCCTCCTTCCAGGCTTTTTCAGAGCCTCAGTTCCCTCCTCTGTTAAAAGGAGGTTGTCATCCGGAGGTGGGCGTGGCGGGCAAACCCGTTGTGAAGGGCGCAGCGCCTGGCCAGGGTGGACTCTGCTCTAAGGGCAACGGAACCCAGCAGTTCTTTTTAGCTGTTGTCGGAGCCTTGGGCAAGTCACTTGACCCCCCTCCAGATCTGTTTACTCAGTGTTCCAGAGGCTCCCAGTGTAAGGATTGAATGGAATGAGACCTGTGAATTGCCCCCGTGCAGGTTGAGCAGCAGCTTTTTCAGCTCGCTTCATGATCAGCTAGCTGGGTCACCTAGCAGTTTGAGCAGCCCTGACCTCCAGAGAAGCACTTGGTCTCGCCTTATCTTCCCCAGCTGCCTTCTCCATGAGCACTTGCTCCCCACCCCACCCCCTCACCCCTAGGACCAAGCAAGAGGGCAGAGACGGGGTCTGACTCATGTATGTTCCTGGAGCCAAACAGGGCTGGCCGCAGGGGTTGTGGGGGTGGGGGGAGCCTACAAAATCTGTGTGTGGGCTGTGCTGCTTTTCAGAAGTGGCAGGACCATCAGGAGATGGGGAAAGTGAAACGAAGGGGTCAGAGTCATGCGACAAAGTCAGGATGTCCAGATCTTGCCTTGAGTCTCCAGGACTGGGCGAGAGGAGCTTTGAATGTTGCAGTTTTGCCTTAGGGACTGGCCAGGCATCGGATGAACACGAAGGGGCACAGATATTACAGTGCTGGCAGCCTGCAATGAGCCCTGAATCGATAACTGCATCATGTATCTTCTATTTTTGCTGAGCACGGGTCGGACAGACTATTGAGCTTTGCTTGAGAAAACAGGGTCTCTGTTCTAGCCTGTGACTAGGCCGAGGCCTCTGCCGGGGCACTGGGGAACAACCCCCAACCTGGGTGTGCCTGTCTGTTCTCTTAGCATGTTGTCAAGACCATCCAGGGGAAGCGAGGGTAAATGTCTAATGAATGAATTAGAAATGAGTGAGTGGGTTCGCCTTCCAAGAGCCAAGTGAGATCAGTTCTGGGCAGGCGAGATCCTGGTGCATCCTCCACCTCCCTCAGGCCAACGGGTCACTCAGGTCCGTCTGTCCAACCTCTGGACCCTCTCTCTCATTTAAAAAACTTTTATTTATTTCTGGCTGTGCTGGGCCTTCCTTGCTGTGTGGGTTTTCTCTGGTTGCAGCCAGCAGGGGCTGCTCTCCGTTGCGGTGCACAGTCTTCTCATTGCGGTGGCTTCTCTTGTGGAGCACGGGCTCTAGGCAGACAGGCTTCAGTAGTTGCAGGGCGTGGGCTTAGTTGCCCCAAGGCATGTGGCAGCTTCCCTGGGACCACAGATCGAACCTGTATCCCCTGCATTGGCAGGCGGATTCTTAGCCACTGGACCACGAGGGAAGACCTCTCTGGACCCTCTTAACTCCGCCCTGTCTCTGCTCCCATCACTCTGGGCAGGCCTCTCCAATGGATCCCTGTGTGCTCTTTCTATAGCACAGTAGGACTTGTCTCATCTGTGCTCAGAAGCTCTCCATGGCTCCCCTTTCCCACAGGATCCTAAGAAATTCTTCAGTTCAGTTCAATTCAGTCACTCAGTCGTGTCTGACTCTTTGCGACCCCATGAATCGCAGCACGCCAGGCCTCCCCGTCCATCACCAACTCCCGGAGTTCACTCAGACTCACGTCCATCGAGTCAGTGATGCCATCCAGCCATCTCATCCTCTGTTGTCCCCTTCTCCTCCTGCCCCCAACCCCCCCAGCATCAGGGCCTTTTCCAATGAGAAATTCTTAGGCTTGCTGAAATTTGAGAATGATCACTTTAGGCACTTTCATGGTACATCTTTCAACTTCAGACAGCTTGGAGTCCAAATCCTGTTTCCACTGCTCATTCGCTCTTTGGTCCTGTTTCCCCCATCTGTAAAATGGGGATGTTGTAAAGGAGGAAATGAGACAAGGTTAGTGATGAGCTTGGAATGGTGGCTACTGTAGGAGCAGGAGCAGTAATCTATCCCCATTTCACAGATGAAGAAACAAGTTCAGTGAGGTTAAGTCGCTTGCCCAAGGTCTCATTGTGTGTATGTGACAAGCCAGGATTGGAGGCTGTCTGCATCTGTTCAGTGGGGAGGGAAGGAAGAATGCCACTGGATGCTAACTGGGGCCCTTGGGGCATCGCGTGTGCTGCCTAGGTGTGTGCAGGGGCTGCAGCAGGGGCTGCTGGTGTGGCGGCAGGAGGCCCCCTCTGAGTTCGACCTGGCCTACGCCGACTTCCTCTCCCTGGACATCAGCATGCTGCGACTCTTCGAGACCTTCCTGGAGACGACGCCGCAGCTCACCCTGGTGCTGGCCATCATACTGCAGAGTGGCAGTGCTGAGTACTACCAGTGTAAGTGTCAGGCCCAAGGCCAGCCACCCCTGCCCACCACTCCCCCACACCCCCCCGCACCTTCACGCCTTGGGAAAGTTGCCCACAAACGTCAGAAAGGTTTTCTGTTTTTCATAAAGGCTGTTTAGGAAATAGGGGAATCGTCCTTTAGCGAGGCAGGTCTGGGTTCCAATGCAAAGTCATGCTCCAGCCTTGAGTTTGGACAAAGAGGACTCTATCTCTCTGAGCTATTGTTCTCATCTGTAAAATGGACATAGTCGATGATACTTCCTCATAAGGTGAATGAAAAGTTTTTAAGTGAAGTGACGCATAGAAGGCCTAGTGCCTGATAAGTCTACAGTATAATTTTTACTAGTTTGAACATAACAGATAATGTATGCTGGGTGTCTAATGTCTAATAAGGAATCAGTTAATCAACAGAGAAATTATCAAGCACCTTCGTACACTTAAGTCTCTATGGAGCACCTCCGTACAGGCCTGTCTGCGTTAGGGACACCACAGTGGAGAAGCAGACAGACACGGCCCCTGGCCTGCCAGGACCACAGACTGTAAAGCGTGCAGTTACAGTAAAGCCAGTGGAGCGATCTGAGAAGGAAGAAAGCGGGTGGCTTCATAAACCACGGGAGAGGTTTGTGCAATGAGCAGCTTTAAGGGGTTTTTAGGGAAGTGAGTTGCCCAAGGTCACATGCCAGCTGGCCGTCAAGTTAGGACTCCCGCGCACATCTGATTCAGGATCTCCACTTTCCCGTCTCCACCCTCGCACACCTGCTGCCGTACATGGCACAGCCTCCCGAGGAACCAGTCCCAGCTCTGCCACACTCGCTGTGGGACTTGGAGAGTCTTTTCCTCTCTGGCCTCAGTTTCCACGGTCGTACAAGTTGGCGAGTTGGACTCCATCTTCAAGGGTCCTTTCCATTTGCTCATCTGGTTCTGCAATATTAATTGGGGAAAAACAAAACAGCAGCAGCAGCTGCCACGATTGAGCCCCTGCTGTTGGTCCGCACGGGTGCAAAGTGCTACGTTGTCGTTACATTCATAGCGCCCTCTATCTCCATTTTACACGTGAGGAAAGGGGCTGAGGTGCCGGGATTCTCCCTGGGACACACAGCACTCATTGGGCGCATACCGTCAGCCCTCTCTGTGGATTCTGCTCCCGCAGATTCAGAGGGCCAACCCCATTACCCCATTTTATATTAGGGACTTGAGCGCCTGTGGACTTGGGGAACCAATCCCCTGTGGATTCTGAGGGATGACTGTGTTTTTGTCTGTTTGAGGCCAGTGGGTATCCAGGACCAGGGCTACATGGAGACCATCTGCCCTGTGTGTATGGACCGGTGGGGATGGGAAACTGAGGGAAGAAGTGGACTTTCCTAATTTTTGTTCAGCAAACATTTCTTCAGCTGCTGCTATATGCCAGCTACTAGGCTGCTGAGGGATCCCCGGGGGGCAAAATCTGTTTTCTACCCTGAAGGAGCTCAGAGATAAGGAAATAAGACTCCAGACAGAGGTGGGGTGTTATAGGACCTTCACGGTGGGTGGGGTGGTATCAGGATGGGTGACTCTAGGGGATAGTCAAGCCAGAACTTGCAGGGTAAGGAGGAGTAGGCCAGAGGAAACAGGGAGTGGGTCTCCCTAATAAGCAAGGGCGCAGCTTGTCAGGTCAGAGAATGTGGCATGTGGGGCAGCTGGAGGAACATCAGGCTGGCAGAGACCCTGAGGGTGGGGTAGTTAGAGAGGCCACAGAGCTGATTCCAGGCTGGGAGTGAGTTCCCGACCCACAGCAGGTTCCCAGAGAACATCTGTTGACCGAATGGGGTAGGAAGGCGGGCAGGGAGGAAGCTGTCTAGAGATGCTTCCAGCCCTCCTTGGAGGGCCTGGTGCTTCTAGTCTAGGATGGGCAACCAGGAGGTAGGAGGCGGATGTCTTGGAAAATCAAAACTGGAAGCCTGGTCCGAGGGTGGAAGGGAGGCGGGTAAGGGCTGTTCCAGCCGCGTAGCAGGGACATCCCTTCTGGCCCCCAGGAGGTGGCTTCAGCTAGAGGCTTTGTCGTCACCCTGTGGGATTTCCTGCTTCCCTTTCTGAGGTTAAGAAAAGGGGAACTGGACTACTGGGGTTCTGATTCAAGAAAGGCATGGACTCTTTAAGGAAAGGAAGGATTTCAGAATGTGCTCGGGGTGGGGCCAAGGCCCAGGGGGTACCCGATGCTGGGCGACGGGTGCTGACGAGAGTGTTAAGTCACAAGGTCTCACCCTTGAAAAATGTAACAGGGGTAGCACTTGAAAGGTTTGTGGTGGACAGACTCCATGTGGATGGGAGCTCTGGTAGGGTTGTGTGAACTTACTGTGCTCCAGCTGTACTTTTCAACAAACTGGGAGCTCTAATACCCACCGCAGCATGGCTACAAGGCCTCCGCAGTGCCCACCACCTCGGGGGACGCCTGCAGGCTGCCCGCAGGGCTCACCTGTCTGCTCTTCTTCCCAGGGGTCAGCATCTGTACGTCCTTTGTGGGTATCTCGTGGGCGCTGCTCGACTACCACCGGGCCCTGCGCACCTGCCTCCCCGCCAAGCTTCTCCTGGGACCGGGCGCCTCCGTGATCTACTTCCTGTGGAACCTGCTGCTGCTGTGGCCCCGGGTGCTGGTCGTGGCCCTCTTCTCAGCCCTCTTCCCCCGCTACGTGGCCCTGCACTTCTTGGGCCTGTGGCTGGTGTTCCTCTTCTGGGTCTGGCTGCAGGGCACGGACTTTATGCCAGGTCCCCACTCTGAGTGGCTGTACCGGGCGACCGTGGCCACCATCCTGTATTTCTCCTGGTTCAACGTGGCTGAGGGCCACACCCGAGGCCGCGCCACCATCCACCTGGTGTTCCTGCTGAACGACAGCCTTCTCCTGGTGGTGGCCTGGGCGACTCAAAGCGCCTGGCTGCCCAGCGGGCGCCTGCTGCAGAGCCTGCTGCCTGCGGCTGGCGTCTGCTTCCTTCTGGGGCTGGCTCTGCGGCTGGCCTACTACTGCTGGCTGCACCCTAGCCGCCGCTGGGAGCCTGACCAGGTGGACGGGACCTGGGGTCTCCACTCCCTTGAGGAGCGTCAGCTCCTGCAGAACAGACGCATGGCCCACCTGGCTAAGAACTTTTTCCCCAAGGCGAGGGATGAAGCTGTTTTGCCATGGAAGGGAGAGATGAATGGTATCCTTAAGGCAGGGTCAGACCCAGCCAGGGAGACTTGAGGCCAGATGGAATCGGTTGGTAGAATGAAGATAAGCTACTAATGCTGCTATGGGCCTTGACTCACTCAATGAGCCCTTGATGCCTGATCTGTGCCAGGTACTGGAAACCAGAGTTAAGACAGAGGTCTGCCATCAAGGAGGAGAACTAGATGAGAAGGGCTGGGCCCTGCTGGGTCGAGGGCCCCAGTTATGTATGAAACTCTTTGGGAGGAAAGAAGAGACCCTGCACTGCACTCTTCCCCCACCCACATAGACCAAAGCATCCCAGTGTTGGCATTTCTGCCTCCTTGGCTACCTTTCAGACGTGGAGGTGCTGTTTCACCCTTGGTTGCTCTGCCCAGGGCTGACAGGCCCCAGAACCTCCAGGATGTATTCTTTGGAATTGTTCCTCTCCAGTCATTCAGTTCATTCAGCAGATGTTTACCAAAGGCCTTTTACGTGCCAGGAGCATCATTCTGTTCTTCGCAGATCAGCTGCCATTCGTTTCAGCCCCTACCCTCTCCAGCTACCCCAGAGCAGGCTTTCATGCTAGAAGCCAGGGATGCCCAGCTGCCTGGAGTGCAGCTGGCCTAGCCTCTGCCCCCGCTCTCAAGGGGCAACCTTTCAGCCAAGTGCCTTGTGAACCTGTGGTCTGGGCCATGGCTCAGCCTGTTGAGTATTTTTTTATACTTCAGGCAGTGTTATTTTCTACCTCAGAGTCTGTGCGGGAGAAAGAGGTGTGTGTTTCTATGTCTCTATGAGAGACACATGTATGTTGTTTTTGTTGAACAGTGTTATTAGATTATTATTAAAACCTCATGGTATCTTCCAGCCTAATTGTGTCATTGAATCTACTGCCAAGTTCAAAGCTGCCTGGAAAAAAGGGGTCAGGGACACACAATCCACCGCTCAAAGATGGTAAAGCCCCTGGGGCCAGAGAGGAGGGCTGGCTGAGCTAAGACCTCTCCACCTTGTCTTCTGAGCATCAAGAGCTGGTGAGCCAGTGTAGGGATGACCATTCAGGTGAGCATCAGAACGCAGATCTGTGTGCTCTTAACCAGCTCTGCTGGGCCTGGAGGAGTAGCCACAACACTTGGTACCAGGAAGTGAATACAGGAGCGCAGATGAAGAAAGACCTTTTTGCTGGGAGCTCAGTGGGAGTGTGGTAGTGATGACAGGGGATGTGGATATGGGCTATGGTGTCGGGGAGGTGGAACTTTTTGCTGTTCTGGGAGGTCTGTGGTTTGGAGAAACAAGGAGTAGGAAAAGGGTGCTGGAGACAGAAGGAAAGGTTCATCACACTGGGAGGGGACCCAAGAGAGTCTATTATTCATTCATCTGGTGGAGACACAATAAACAGTGTATCAGTGTTAAGTGCTAAAAGAAAAAAAAGGTAGGGGAAGTATGTGTGTTAGGGGTGGGAGTTATTGATATAATTTTATATAGAATGGCTGGGAAGGCCTCCCTGAGAAACTGATGAGCCCTAAGGGAGAAGACTCTTGAGAGTCCCTTGGACTGCAAGGAGATCCAACCAGTCCATTCTGAAGGAGATCAGCCCTGGGATTTCTTTGGAAGGAATGATGCTAAAGCTGAAACTCCAGTACTTTGGCCACCTCATGCGAAGAGTTGACTCATTGGAAAAGACTCTGATGCTGGGAGGGATTGGGGGCAGGAGCAATAGGGGACGACAGAGGATGAGATGGCTGGATGGCATCACTGACTCGATGGACATGATTCTGAGTGAACTCCAGGAGTTGGTGATGGATAGGGAGGCCTGGCATGCTGTGATTCATGGGGTTGCAAAGAGTTGGACACGACTGAGCAACTGAACTGAACTGAAAGGAGGTGAGGGTGCACATGTGCTTTATCCCGGATGCCAAGTCAGCAGTGCCTGGATGAAGGAGGGCTTGTAGCAGTCATGTTGGCCTGGGGCCAAGGCGGACGGAGATGAGGGCTGGGTGCAGAGAGGCTCTGGGAAGATGATGCTGGTGCTTTTTACACACACAGAATGGTAGAGGCAGAAAGCATCTCCAGGATCACATAGTTCAATGATTTCCAGACATTTGAATTTCATGAACCAGTAAAATGGCCAACATGTTTGCCAAGTTAATTTTAATAAAACAGGGTAGTAAGAACTTCTCTGGTGGTCCTGTGGCTGACTCCGTGCTCCCAAAGCAGAGGGCCTGCCTGGGTTCAATCTGTGGTCAGGGAACTAGACCCCATATGCTGCAACTAAGAGTTTACATGCCGCAATGAAAACTGAAGATCCCTCATGCTGCAACTAAGACCCGGCACAGCCAAATAATAAAATATTTAAAAAATACTATGTATGTATTATTTTTATATATATATATATATATATAAAAGGGCAGTAAAAACTACCATCATCAATTATCTATATTACCTTATGAAAGGATATAACTTCAAAAAAAGACCATTCTTTTAATTGAATATATTTAAACACACACACAAAAGCAAAATTGCTTTTCTTCTCAATTCAGAGGGAATATCAAGGTGAGACCTCAAGAGGGCAGGCCTGACCTTTAGAAATTCCTGGTTTAAGTGGCCAACCTAGCCGCAAACATGAGGTTCTTAAGGAGTCCACTCAAACGAATACTTGCTATCAATTATACTTCAGTAAAATAGAAATACTTGCTTCATTTACTTTTCTCTACTTCTTCCTGTGATATGTGGAAAAGACTAGGCTCAGGGGAGATCATCTCGGCTAAGCTCTCATCTGCATAGACTCCCTTTAGATGAAACTGTCAAATGAGGCTAATAGGTCTGTAGCTTAAAAAGCTGTGGAATCGAGTGGTTTCATTTGTAAACAAGTACAGAGTCAAGAATTTTAAAAAGATGACAGTGTTATTACTTGCAATTAAAAATTTCTTTCAAAGACTTCTATTTTTTTAAATGTTAAGAAACTTGTTTTTGACAAATAAAGCAGCTCTTGATTTGCTCATTTTAACTTGCCACTGGAAAGGTTCTTGAGAAATGTGCAGATATTACACCTTTTGGAAGAGGAGATGTTTTGCTCTTTGGGCTCAAAAGGTAACTGATACTCTGATGTACTTCTGACCAATGAGCAAGGTTACTTCAGCTACACGATGTGGCTCAAAATATGCACCTTCTGAGCAAAAGATTTAGTGCCCTAGTATACAAGGCAGCCTCCTCTTCTCTGGGGGAATTTATTTGGGGAAAAATATATCTTATAGTCTGACATGGATGGTATTTGGAAGCTAGAATCCAATTCTAATCTTATTTGGAATAAAAGGCAAAAGGACTCGTTTTCCAGACCAATGAAAAGTCAGACTCAAATCTAAAAAAATGACAAGAGAAAAAGTAGCTAATTTAACATGAAAACAAGCCAATCAAACAGTTTGATTATCAATTTGTCGGCTTTATTGCTTTTGCATTTGAAGCTCAGCACAGCAAGGTATTGATTTCTTAGTAATTAAATTTCAGCACATTTGACAGCAAATGAAATCTCTTGGCATTCCAGTCCTAAACTTTGAAAAGCAATATTTTTAGAAACAATTGAGACTTTCCTTTGAAAATTATTTTAAAATATTTATTTTCTCATTTATCTGTACTGAACGGCTAGTGTTTTTTGGTTTTTTTTTTTGGTGAAATTAATGATGAAGTTATTGAAAGGGTGCCATCTTTCTAATGAGCTCTGCATATTTTTTTTGAAGCCTGACTCAGGAGCATACTCAGCTAGGCAACTGGGTTGATCCTACTCAGAAAAGACACAGGAGCAAACCATATAGAAAATAAAAACTTTATTTTTTCAAGTTTATAAGATAGTTCCCATTACATATAACATTATGGTCAAGGACTCGACAGCCACAAATGCCCGCAGTCACATAAATATATCCAATCAATGCCTTTTCCTCATAAATGAGGCACCTGAAGTCCAGAGGGTCATGTTTCGAGTAGAAGTCGTCCTTAATGGGATGGCTCCCATCAGTGCATTAGGAACTAGCCAAGTAACCTTGCATGCTAGAGCTCTCTGACTCGGGAGAGGAAGGGACAGGGCCTGCTGATCAGAGGTGGGCCAGAATTAGATGTTGTCTTGTGGTTAAGATATTTCAAAATCTAAGAATTTCGATTTGGCTTCTACAGCTTGAGTACTTGGGAAGTTTCAACTTTTGAATGAAAAGGGAAACCGATTTAGTGGTGAGAAACAGAAGCTTGGCTTAAGAGGGCTCCTAATGCCCGCTTCTGCAGGAGCAAGGAGAGAAAGGCCCAAAGCTCACCACCCCATGGTTTCAGCCATCGCTCCCCCAGGGAGAGGGAGTGTGTGGCTCCACCCCTAAACCCCTCTCCCTCTTGGTTCAGTGGCACTGACACCCATTCAAGGTAGTGAACATTGAGAAGCTCCATATGCTGCAGCTGGAGTTGGCCCATCAGATTCTGCTTGGAGCTTTAACGCGAACTAGTTTGTGTAAACTGCGAACAAGCTGTGGCACAAAGTCTCCTGGGACACTAGGTTTGCTCCCCCCAGTTGCAGAGCAGAAGACAGAAATACCCCAAACCAAATAAAAGCCCCACTAGGCATCTAGATCTGGAGCAGGCATCCACTCTCCTGGCCACCACCTGCTGCCCCAGGGGCACCGGACAGGGTGATGCTAAGGCACAGTCAGTTTTACATTCGAAAGGAAAACCACCTCTTAGACCCAGGACACGGCTGACAATTCCAGATCCCTTACTACAGATGGCCCAGCTCTCACCATGAAATGTGCAGACCCATCTTACAGAACCCATGGTGCCCAGCTGGGAAAGGGACTCATCAGGTGGGGACTCTTTTTGGTAGAGGGCTTTCCCCTAAACGAGAAGGACCCATAGTATCCTTTGGACCTCAGCCTCCAAGAGCTTGCTGCGCTGCCCACTTGCTTTCCTCTCCGGATCTCTGTGCCATGGAGGAGGAAAGCAGGTTTACTGAAGAGCACTGGGTTCCCTGGACGATTCATTTTGGCAAAGAGGAGCCAGGAAGCTCCCATTTCCTGTTTGCCCTCTGATCAACCAGAAAAGAGCAAAGACGGCACTGCCCAGGGAGCGTCCTCACCTCTCTTAGCCAGTTTCAAGTTCCTTTTGCAAAGACCTAAGCTATGCAGTCAGAGCAGGAGGGAAAAGGCCATCGGAAAAGGAGTCCCAAGTCATACTCTAGGAATAAAGAGCTCCCAGCAGGCAAGCAGAGGAAAGTATGTGAGTGTGTGCGTGTGCGTACTTGTGAGCATGATGCGCAGACTGCTCTGCAGTCTCAGCAGCCTGAAGCACAGCACCAACCGGGTGGCCTAGGAGCAGGGCAAGAAACCAACAGCTCTACTGCCAGGATGGGGTGGGGTGGAGGGGCCTGGAAGTAAAGATCGACCGTGCACCCTAGAGCACGCTAAGATCAATTATCAAGCAAGACAGAGCAGTATCCGGGCAACTATGGTGAACTCGGACCAAGAAGGTCCGCCTCAGACTATATATCCTCCCCCATCCAAAGGAAACAGCCCGAAGAGGCAGCTTGGTGATAAGCACTGATTTGAGCTCCTCTCCAAACACCTCTTACCTACAACTGAGTTATGAAGCACTTTCTCAATTCGTTCTGAAGGAATGTGTACACCAGCCTTTCTCTGGGTGATCTGGCATTAGAGGGAATCTGGCCCCTTCTGTGCTGGGAGCATCCGCAAGTGGATACGCTAAACCTCTGAGGGTAAGCAGTGATGGATGTGGTTGGTCAAGGACGCCGCCTGCTAAGGACCCAGACTGCATCTCTCTGAGGTGCTTATAAAATCACCTCTCTCCGTGCAACCTGGGAGAGGCTAAACTTCCTGAGCTCTAAGGAAGTTTATGCGGCCTGAGCGCGTGCCCAGGCTGCTTGCGGAGGGTGGGGCATCCACCAATACAGCTGGACTGAAGGCTGTGACTCGTACGTGGGCACCCACCCAACTTCCCAGAGGTCAGGTTGGGAGATGTTCCCGCGTTTGGCCCACGGTTGAGTTTTCAGGCATGGCGTAGGGGATCTACAACCTCATTTAAATCAGGTGAGTCTTTCTGGCTTTTGAGTTTCCCATTTTAGAAAGGGACTTGAGAAGTGGGAAGCGGATCCCGTAGGAAAACTGGGCTTTGATCACAGCCATCTGGTCTTCAGTTTCAGGCCGAGATCTGGGTAAATACATGCCCAGAACACCACTCACAGGACTTAAAGGATTCAGAGCATGAAGTCCAATTCCTTAGTAGTTTTGGCCAAAATGCGGTTATGAGCCTCTTCTCAGACTTGATTTGACTACTTGGGTCCAAAGCCTGGGGACAGGCCAGAGCTGTGTGGGGGTGGATATGAGGTGCAGAGGGTGGACTAGCCTGGCACTGATGACTAAGAAGGGGGAGGCCCGGTGGGGATGGCCTCTGTTGGGGAAGGGTGCTTTCCTGCAGGAGGAAAAGTTGGAATCTTCCTGTTTCAAGGGCCAAAGAAGTGGACATTCCTAAGAAGCCTTAGGTCTTCTCTCCAGTTTGAAGGTAAGCCCTCGTTAGCTTTGACAAAGAGTCAAGCTGAAGGCTGAAAATTTACTAAGAAGAATTTCTAGGATTGTGCCATTTGGTCAAAAAGGGGGAGGGATTGGGAAGGGGACTAAGGCTTCTAGGATGGGAAACAGCAAAGTCTAAAATTAATCAGTGTCCCAGGCCCCACAGTTCAGCCAACCAGGAGGTGGAAGCGTGGGAAGGAGCCCACCCTTGAGAGCAGACCACTGGAGCAGCTAAGGAGGTGCTACTGTTACAGAGAGGTATCTCAGATATTTCAGTTACGATTTTCCAAGGAAACTTTACACACCCCTTTCTTGCTAGAAAAAGAAAGGGGGAGGGGAATCTGCTTCAGAGAGACCAGACCCTTACCTATAAAAATAACATATACATTCACTGGGAGTATGTTCTACAGCTAAGGAGATTACAAAGACTGCAAGAGATGTTATAAAAGTCTGCTGTGTTTATCCTATCACCACAAGTTAATAGCAGTTCTCAATCTGGTCATGGACGCAGAGTGCAACTCTGCCCCAAGGATTTCCTTTTCTTTTTCTTCATTTTTTTTGAAACAAAATAAAACAAACAAACAAAAAACCAGAAGAATTAAAAGCACTGTAGCTGCGGTGAGTCTATTGTTCTCTCAATCCAACTATCTCCCGCTCCTGTGCGAGGATGAACACGGGGCTGCAGCTCACGCACAGCAAAAATCAGCTTCATCTCTTGCAGCTGTTGGTTTTGATTGTGTTCTCGCCAGCATTCCATGGAGAAAGAGAGAGAGAATTCCCAGTTGGTTCCGGTCTCTGGCTCCCTTCAAGGAGTGAAAAGGAGCTCATGGGGAAGGCTCTTCATTCCAGTTTTTAGAGAAAATCAAGCTCCAAAGCCTGGTGGAGGGACACCAGGTCTCCGTGGTTTGTGATCCTCCAGAAGGGCATGTTGTGCTGGAAGGGGGAGCAGGGGTAACTGGTTAACTCAACTTCTTCCGGGAGCTCGTATTCATCCATACCCCTTCCTCTATAGACCTCTCCCCAAAGTACTCGGAGCCCTCTCTACTGCTACTACACTGTGAGATCATTATACTCATCAAATATGTATAAGGACTTTGTACTTCCCATGTGGCACAGTGGTCAGGAATCCACCTGCCAGTGTAGGAGACATGGGTTTGATCCCTGTGTCGGGAAGATCCTCTGGAAAAGAAATGGCAACCCACTCCAGTATTCTTACTTGGAAAATTCCATAGACGGAGGAGTCTGGTGGGCTGCATGCAGTCCATGGCTTGCAGAGTTGGACATGAGTGAGCGACTGAGCATGCACACAGGGACTTTGTATACACTTACATATGTGAGCGATTTTAATTAGGTTTAAGTGGTAACCCTGTGCTTTGAGATATACTTGTTAGCTACTATGTAGGACACTCAGATCAAATAAGATGACCCACGTAAGAAATCAGTATTAATATAATATTATTTTATAATATTACATTTTCACATATATCCTGGAATGTGAAGTCAAGTGGGCCTTAGGAAGGAAGCATCATTATGAACAAAGCTAGTGGAGGTGATGGAATTCCAGTTGAGCTATTTCAAATCCTAAAAGATGATGCTGTTAAAGTGCTGCACTCAATATGTCAGGAAATTTGGAAAACTCAGCAATGGCCACAGGACTGGAAAAGGTCAGTTTTCATTCCAATCCCAAAGATAGGCAATGCCAAAGAATGCTCAAACTAACGCACAATTGCACTCATCTCATATGCTAGTAAAGTAATGCTCAAAATTCTCCAAGCCCAGGCTTCAGCAATACGTTGAACCGTGAACTTCCAGATGGTCAAGCTGGTTTTAGAAAAGGCAGAGGAACCAGAGATCAAATTGTCAACATCTGCTGGATCATCAAAAAAGGAAGTTCCAGAAAAACAGCTATTTCTGCTTTATTGACTATGCCAAAGCCTTTGTGTGAATCACAATAAACTGGAAAATTCTGAAAGAGTGGGAATACCAGACCACCTGACCTGCCTCTTGAGAAACCTGTATGCAGGTCAGGAAGCAATGGTTAGAACTGGACGTGGAATAACAGACTGGTTCCAAATAGGAAAAGGAGTACGTCAAGGCTGTATATTGTCACCTTGCTTATTTAACTTATATGCAGAGTACATCATGAGAAACGCTGGACCGGAAGAAACACAAGCTGGAATCAAGATTGCCAGGAGAAGTATCAATAACCTCAGATATGCAGATGACACCATCCTTATGGCAGAAAGCGAAGAGGAACTAAAGAGCCTCTTGATGAAAGTGAAAGAAGAGAGTGAAAAAGTTGGCTCAAAACTCAACATTCAGAAAACTAAGATCATGGCATCCAGTCCCATCACTTCATCGCAAATAGATGGGAAAAAAGTGGAAACAGTGGCTGACTTTAATTTTCTAGGCTCCAAAATCACTGCAGATGGCGATTGCAGCCATGAAATTAAAAGATGCTTACTCCTTGGAAGGAAAGTTATGACCAACCTAGACAGCATATTACAAAGCAGAGACATTACTTTGTCAACAAAGGTCTGTCTAGTCAAGGCTATGGTTTTTCCAGTGGTCATGTATGGATGTGAGAGTTGGACTGTGAAGAAAGCTGAGCACCGAAGAATTGATGCTTTTGAACTGTGGTGTTGGAGAAGACTCTTGAAGAGTCCCTTGGACTGCAAGGAGATCCAACCAGTCCATCCTAAAGGAGATCAGTCCTGGGTGTTCATTGGAAGGACTGATGTTGAAGCTGAAACTCTAATACTTTGGCTACCTGATGCAAAGAGCTGACTCATCTGAAAAGACCCTGATGCTGGGAAAGATTGAGGGCTGGAGGAGAAGGGGATGACAGAGGATGATATGGTTGGATGGCATCACTGACTCAATGGACATGGGTTTGGGTGGACTCCGGAAGTTGGTGATGGACAGGAAGGCCTGGTGTATTGCCGTTCATGGGGTCACAAAGAATCAGACATGACTGAACGACTGAACTGAACTGAACATTTTCTTTTTTTTTTTTGAACATTTTCTTACAAATAGTCTATTTTCTATTAGGTGCAGAGCTGCAGGCCCAAATCTTGTTCATGACCAAGGTGCACAACATAGAGATGAAGGAAATAATAGTCCAGGTTCAA
Organism: Bos grunniens; assembly: GCF_055505025.1. Classification (NCBI taxonomy): domain Eukaryota; kingdom Metazoa; phylum Chordata; class Mammalia; order Artiodactyla; family Bovidae; genus Bos; species Bos grunniens. Next base: position 11,641,156 of record NC_141166.1, read on the forward strand.
TGCATGATACAGGATGCTTGGGGCTGGAGCACTGGGATGACCCAGAGGGATGGTACAGGGCAGGAAGTGGGAGGGGGGGGTTCAGGATGGGGAACACGTGTACACCCGTGGTGGATTCATGTTGATGTATGGCAAAACCAATTCAATAATGAAAAGTAATTAGCCATCTGTATGTCTTCTTTGGAGAAATGTCTATTTAGTTCTTTGGCCCAAACACATGAAAAGATGCTCAACATCACTCATTATCAGAGAAATGCAAATCAAAACCACTATGAGGTACCATTTCACGCCAGTCAGAATGGCTGCGATCCAAAAGTCTACAAGCAATAAATGCTGGAGAGGGTGTGGAGAAAAGGGAACCCTCTTACACTGTTGGTGGGAATGCAAACTAGTACAGCCACTATGGAGAACAGTGTGGAGATTCCTTAAAAAACTGGAAATAGAACTGCCTTATGACCCAGCAATCCCACTGCTGGGCATACACACTGAGGAAACCAGAAGGGAAAGAGACACGTGTACCCCAATGTTCATCGCAGCACTGTTTATAATAGCCAGGACATGGAAGCAACCTAGATGCCCATCAGCAGATGAATGGATAAGAAAGCAGTGGTACATATACACAATGGAGTATTACTCAGCCATTAAAAAGAATACATTTGAATCAGTTCTAATGAGATGGATGAAACTGGAACCTATTATACAGAGTGAAGTAAACCAGAAAGAAAAACACCAATACAGTATACTAACGCATATATATATGGAATTTAGAAAGATGGTAACAATAACCCTGTGTACGAGACAGCAAAAGAGACACCGATGTATAGATCAGTCTTATGGACTCTGTGGGAGAGGGAGAGGGAGAGGGTGGGGAGATTTGGGAGAATAGCATTGAAACATGTATAATATCATGTATGAAATGAGTCACCAGTCCAGGTTCGATGCACGGTACTGGATGCTTGGGGCTGGTGCACTGGGACGACCCAGAGGGAGGGTAGGGGAGGGAGGAGGGTTCAGGATGGGGAACGCGAGTATACCTGTGGCGGATTCATTTCGATATTTGGCAAAACTAATACAATATTGTAAAGTTTAAAAATAAAATAAAATTTAAAAAAATTAAAAAAAAAAGTAATTAGCCTCCAATTAAAATAAATAAATTTATATTAAAAGAAAAGGAAATAATAATCCCACTATCTTAGGTGATCAGTCATGTACAGAATACTGTGTGCCATTCTGGAAGCCACATTTTAAAGAAACGCTTTGAAAAACGTGAGTGGTGGAAAACATGTTCTATAAAGTTGACGCTATGCTAAGTCACTTCAGTCGTGTCCGACTCTGTGCGACCCCATAGACGGCAGCCCACCAGGTTCCCCGTCCCTGGGATTCTCCAGGCAAGAACACTGGAGTGGGTTGCCATTTCCTTCTCCAATGCATGAAAGTGAAAAGTGAAAGTGAAGTCGCTCAGTCGTGTCCGACTCTTAGCGACCCCATGGACTGCAGCCTAACAGGCTCCTCCGTCCACGGGATTTTCCAAGCAGGAGTATTGGAGTGGGGTGCCACTGCCTTCTCCGATAAAGTCGATGGTGGTTAGCCTTACCAATCATCTTGTTCAGACTGGTTGCAAGTTACCTGGAATATTGAAAGTCCCGAGAACACAGTTCTTTTGGCATGGAGCTCAGTGCTTTTTCAAGCCTACTGCTCACATATAATATTTTAAAAGGTCTTTAATATACAGAAGAGGAGGGCTTCCCTGGTGTCCAGTGGTTAAGAATCTACCTTCCAATGCGATCCCTGGTGAGGGAACTAAGATCCCAAATGCTGCAATTACTAAAGCCTGCACCCTCTAGAGCCTGTGCTCAGCAATTAAGAGAAGCCTGAGTATCGCAACTACAGAGAAGCCCTTGCACACTTTAACAAAAACACCCATCACAGCAAAAAAAGAAGAAAAAGAAAAAAAAGAGGAAGAAGACTTGTGCTCAGCAGTGCAAGATTAAGACCAGGAAGCAAAGGAGAAAGGTTAAGCTCAATGGAAGGAGGAACATTCTAAGAACCTGAACGACTCCACAGTGGAACAGGATACCTGAGAAGCAGTTTCCTCATCCTTAGGTATACTCAAACAAGGACTTGACAGAAAGTCTTCTGGCAAAGAGGCTGCAGAAAAGATCCCTCACAGGGAGGAGACTGACCTGGATGGAGCTCTAAGACATTTTCCAATGGCTATAGTCTAGGGCATCTACTTGGAGACATGAAGTCTGATAACACTTGAGTTGTTATCCTCCCCACTCCCTTCTTTAGACCAAGAAGCAGCAGCGCCTACATCCACTAGTGACTTCCCCAGAGGGCAACAAGCACTTTAAAATTAAAGTTTTGGAGATAACATATGAAAAAAAAAAAAACCAAAAAAACCCAAAAACAAACCCTTGAAGAAAGTCCTTGAATTGCTACCTAGAGTGGCAAATGAAAACATAATTAGGTAATAATGCCACTGACTACCAAACGTAGTTCATTAACCGCTGCTGAAGGTTTGTGTGTTAACTAGATGGAAAAAACTCAGGGCAAATGGTTCTAGCTGGCAACCCAGCACCTCCATGTCTAAGAAACTGCTGGAAGAAAACTGAGGTAGAGAGGGAAAGAACTTCTGTAGGTCCATTTAGCAGATGAAAACTCTCAAAGAGAGTAAGTAAACTGTCCAAAGTCACAGAGCTATTAAATGGATGCAATGAGACGTGAACGTGTCTTCATAGCCAAGACTTTTTCATCTGCTGTTCCCTGTATTAAAAAGGGATGACCTGGAGTTGGGACTGCTTAGCAAGGAGGTTAACATCGGGATAATTTTTCCAGGGCTCAGGAGCAGGCAGGACTTTCTCTAAACAACTCCCAGTTGATCACACTGGTTTTTTGAGAATCCAAAGCCTAGGAAAGACTGAATGATTGGTCTTTTTGGTAGTGGAGTCTCACCCTCTTGAGAAAGCATTGCCCTGTAAGATGAAGATGAGGCCCACATCAGGTTTAATCATGTGGGCTCCTTGTAGGAGGGCTCAAAGATTTTAAGATTTTTAGCATGGCAGGGAGGAGAGAGAAAGGGAGGATCTAATAACTTATAGGGAAAACTGCACGGAGGGGGGAAAAATGACCCTTTTGCTTTTTCTGATAAAAGAAAAATGGGGACTTCCCTGTGGTTCAGTGGCTAAAACTCCATGCTCCCAATGCAGGGGCCTGGGTTCAACCTCTGGTCGGGGAACTAAATCCCACAAGCCACAAATAAGAGTCTGCATGCCACAACTAAAAGGCCCTGTATGCTGCAACTAAGACCCAGCACAGCCAAATAAATTAAAAAAAAAAAAAAAGATAAAATGGGAGAGGAAGGGAAACAGTGTAAGTGCACAATAGATTGTATAATTTCCGAGTTTTAGGATTCTCCTAACTGTTCAACGTATTCGCATATAGACTATGTTTTTTGCCATGGTTACCTGTTTGGCTGCAATTTCTTCATCTCGTCCATCTCCAATCACTACATATGTGACTTTTTTCCCAAACCTCGACACAATTCTCTCGAAGCAGCTCTCCTTACCTGATAAGAAAAAGACATTTGCTCTTAAGACATTCCTTCTTTTTTTCAATATCAAAGAAAAGGGATGCTGCTAGGTTCACCTGCCTGTGCTTAGACAAAATCAGGGTGGCAGCTAGAGACCCAGCAGGCCCTCTGCCCAAAGAGTGTGCAATAGTTCCATTCACACCACAGACTTTTTAGGCACTGGCTCTCTAGGTTCTCACTTTAGCAGTGAGGGTGAAGTCCCGAAGATCTGAGAGTGGGGGTTTCTATAAACACAGGGTGAGAGCTGTGCACACTTCCCCCCTCTTCCACAGCTCCTGGACTTCACGGCATACAGAGCAGTTTTCAAGTAATTCTTCCACTTAAGATAATCTGGTGAGATGAGATCCATCCTCTATTTCAGTAGATGGAAATACACCCAACTTGCCCCAGATTACAAACAAGCCAGTAGCTAGACTCTGAGCCTCTGACTCTAAGTCTAGGCTCTGGTCACTGTGCCACGAAGAAAGGATGATTTTTGAGGGGACACCATTAGTGAAAGAAAAAGATGAGGAAGTCCCTGATTCCTGGTGAGTAATGGGACAAACAGGCATTTCCTTCCAACCCTACATTTCCGAGAGAAACAGTTCTAGGCATGGGCCTTCTGTCTCTCAGGAGGGGAGGAGCCAGAGTATAGATGAATATGGCAGTGAATACGGCAGCGACGTCTGTCACAGCTGGAATTCCCTCCCTCATACTGTGTAACTACAACTGAGACCCTGTATCACTTTCAGTGACCTTGGGAAACGGGTGATTTAAACCCACTGCAGACAGTTCTTGGAAACACAGTAATGTATCCGAGCTCAAATCTCACCTGGAACCAACATCTAAACACACACATGACACTGCTTATGGCAAAGACACTATTTGCACCAGTAAATAAAATTATTTCTCTTGGCTCTCCCTTCACCATCTCTTAGGCTTTATTTCTATTTCTGCCATATTCTTCAGTTAAGTAAGGCCCTAACTCTGCTTCCTTTTTTTATTCTGCTCCATTAACCTTCTTGTCCTTCCCGATTCAAGTGACTTAACATCAGGGCTCCTGTGTGAATAAGAAAAAGGTGCCTCTTCCTCAAGGCACTTGAATGCCATCTGCTGGAAAACTGTTGTAATAAAATATACAAATACAGGAAATACACAAAGCTCAGATGACTAAAACATAAGTAACAAGAACCTTACACCCATACTCAGAAATCCTGGGTGGTACAGCTGAGCAACCGCAAGTCTGTGACAAGCCTAGCTCAGGGGGCACCTCAAACCTGGACCCGACTCTGGTGCACTCTTAATACAAGGGGCTTCAACCTCCCACTGCATACAAGGCTTGGTTTAGACGCACTTAGGTCCTTTTCAACGCTCCCACTACAACAGCACTGTCACGCCTTACTCTGATATCAAGCATTCAAACCATGTTTGCTGAGTAAATACACATTAATTTCACAAATGATTCAGGGGATGACACTAGTCCAGATCTTCAGCCCCAATTTAAGCATTAAATGATTCAACTAATAATGAGTTAATATATGTTCTTATTAAGTGTTAAAAGTTGTGTGTCTAATCCCACTCCAACCATTATGTCCTTACTACCTAATCCAACCTCTGCTAGAGCCACAGTCAAATTTATGATTTAGAGAAAAAACTTTTAGTAGGATCCTAAATCAGTAGAATTTTAGAAATTTCTCCTAAGACCTAACAAAGGGAAAGTCTTATATTTAGAAGTCAGAGACACTGAGATGTTTTCATTGTCCTGGCCTGCAACAATCAAGGAAGAAATACAATTAGGAATGTCTCCTCTAAAAGGATTAAGAATGAGCTATTAACAACTCAGAGTAAAGTAGTAGCCATTTGAAAAAATAATTCCAACATAGTTGGTAAATACATTTTCATTTTATACTTTCAAAATAATCCTAGAGATGAGCTTTCCTGTTCGGGAGGATGAGACCAATGAGTGGTAAGCTTACCAAATGTCAAGCAATAGAAGCTGTAACTGCAAGACGCCCAGGCCTGTGGAGATTTAGGTTCCTGGGCTTCCTCTATTAGAAATACTGTTGACATTTTCAGAAATGATCTTGAGAATTCTCTTTAATGTCCAGATCACAGAGTGGCCACGCAGAGAACTGCAATTCTGAAATAATTTCAGAGGAACTGAACAAACATTTCCTCTGCCCACTCTCATCTTACAGCTCTGTGAAGGCAAGCCTCAAGCCTCTCACTGTGGTTACCATGGTGCCAGGTACCACTGGAGCTCAGCTAATGAGCTCTGGACGAAATGAGAAAATCACCAAATAAGCACACTTATTGTCAGAAGGAATAAAGTCATGTCCATTAGTTTGATGAGCCTCTGAGTGCCAGGAAGCAGAATCAAGCACCACAGAAATCCCCCTTTCAGGTGTGGGAACCTAAGTGAATGATCAGAGCTCTTACAAAACACGCAGTAAAGCAGCAGGAGGAGCAAGCTCTGAGGGGAGGTTTCAGATGTATCTCCCCTATCAAAGCCCTTGTAAATGAAATAATTCAACACACAAAAAAAGAACAATAAAAACAAATGCCTGTACATCTACCACCAACCCAGCTTTGTCAAACCTTAACACTATAGAGTTGCTTTAGATAAAAAAAAAATATAAGAATGAGGGTTTCCCTGGTGGATCAGTGGTAAAGAATCTGCCTGCCAATGCAGGCGACATGGATTCAATCCCTGTTTGGGAAGATCCCACATGCTGCAAAGCAACGAAGCCTGCGCGCCACAACTATTGAGGCTGTGTTCTAGAGCCTGTGCTCCGCATCAAGAGAAGTCACTGCAATGAGAAGCCAGAGCACCGCAACTACAGAGGAGATGTGCCGGCCGCAACCAGAGCAAAGCCCACACAGCAACCATGACCCAACACAGCCAAAAGTAAAAAGAATTATATATATAAAGGAATAAGAATGAGATCATACAATCTGAAATTTTTGATGTATGCCTACTTACTTGACGCTATTCTTCATCCTCCTTTCTCTATATATCTATAAACAGTGTATGGTTATTATTTTGAATTTTTTTTTACTTTTATGTAAATTTTGCATACTGTACATACTATTTGCAATGCGTTTTTTTGTGTTCAACACTTTTTAATACTAATCTTTAGGGATATATATAGGTTTAGTTCACTTACTTATAAGTGCTTTATAGTATTCCATTGTTTCATGTCTATTTTCTGTTCACAGACAGGTTCACCTGCTGTTTCTCATTATCTTTTACTATGAATAAGACTGCATAAAAAAAAGTCCTTACATGTACCTCCTTTTGCAAATGAGAATCACTCAAGGGAAGGAGCTGGCATATTTTAGGCTTTGCAGGTCATATGATCTCTGTTGCAACTATTCAAGTCTGCACTGTCCTGTGAAAGCAGCTATGGAAATGATCAGGCATGGCTTCTGTTTCAATAAAACTTTACAGAAACAGGCAGTGGGCAGAATTCAGTATGTGGCTGTAGTCCAAGACCCTCAAAGTAGTTTTTGTCAACCTAGTTTTTGTCAACCTATCATATTTTAATTTGCATTTTCTTAATTTGCAGATCCTTCATCGATGAGGTCAAAAAACCTCTCATACACATTTACTAACAATTTGGGTTTCCTTTTCTGCAAACTGGCTGTTCCAAGGTTTACGCCTACTTTTTTTTTTTTAATTATGTTGCTTATTGATTTGCAGGAGTTCTTTACTAATTAACAACTACATGTATTACAAATATCTTCTCTCAGTCTGTGACTTGGCTTGTCACTTTATGTCATCTTTCACTGTATATAAAAGTTCCATGCAACCAAAATGATTGGTTTTTTTGTTTTTTTAACACTATTTTTTGGGTCTCTTAAATGAAATCCCTCCCTACCTCAAGGTCATACAGATAGTTTTATATTTCTCTTTAAAATTGCAAATTTTGCTTTTCATGTTACATTTTTTATCCACCTGGAATTTTAGTTTTGCAAACAGCATAAAGAAGAAATCCAATTCTGCTTTTTCCCCCCATACAGAAAACCAATTATTCTAGCACCACTGACTGAGGGTAAGTCCCATGAGGACAGAGGATTCTGTCACGGCTATATTCCTGGTGCCCTGGCAATGCCTGACATCTTTTAATCTAGCGGATACCTAGAGTTCACCTTCACACTAGAGCTGTCTCCTCTGCTGCGGCAGGGAAGCAGGAACTGTAGACACAGACTGAAGCGTCTGCAGGGGCAGGAGACGGCTGTCACTGGGCCTTGTACAGCACATATGATTAGAGTGCGCTGCCTTCTCAGCAGAACAAGGTGGTTTTATTCAAACCTGGTGCCAATTAGTTTTATCAATTCAGCACATACTTATCAAGTACTTACTATTTCATATACTTAGTACTGAATACATTTTTAGCGGATAAAAATACCTTCTCATACACAGTCTGGTTTGATTTTCAAAACCTCTCTGGTAGTTAGTTTCTCATCTTACATGAGGAAACTGAGGCTCAGGAGATATAGTAATTTCCCGAAGAGCTAATAAGCAGGGGAATTAGGACTCTATCCTGGTCCTCAGTTTTTTTTTCTTTTTCTAACCATTTAAAAATGTATTTTTCAGTAATAATAAGCGTACTCACATTGTTGAGTGACAGTTCTCCAGAACTTTTCATTTTACAAAATTAAAATTCTATACCCACCAAGCAACAACTCCCTATTTTCCCTTTCCCCAAGCTTCTGTTAACCACCATTCTACTTTCTGTTTCTATGAATCGAACTACTCTAGGAACCTTATATATAAGTGGAAATATACAGTATTTATCTTTGTGTGATTGACTTATTAGCATAATGTCTTCAGGGTTCATACATACCCATATGACAGGATTTCCTTCCCTTTTGAGATTGGCTACTATCCCACTGTAAGTATATACCACCTTTCATTTATCCATTCATTTGATGGACATTTGGGGTTGCTTCCACCTTGGGGCCTTTGAGAATACTGTTACTATGAACACAGGCTTGCAAATATTTCTTTGGGATCTGCTTTGTAGTCTTTTCGCTATGTACCCAGCAGTGGGACTGCTGGGTCACCTGACGGTTCTGTTTTTAATTTCTGTGCAACAGCCAGACTGTTTTCCACAGCAGTTGCACCATTTTACACTCCCACCACAAGTGCACACGGGTTCCAAATTTTCCACATTCTTGCCACATTATTTTCTGTTTGTTTTTTTGATAGCAACTGTCCTAACAGGTGTGAGGGATTTAATCATTTTAAAGTACATAGCTTAGTCCTTGATTTTTAATCTGGTGTTTTTTTGATTATACTATACTGCAGCACTCGAAAGATAAATCTGAAATGAGGCACAGGTAGATTTCTAAACTAGGTATTATGTTCTTTCAAATGGAAAAGAAAAGAGCACAATACATTTTAAGTCTGATAGACTTGGATTTGAATCCTGTGAAGCTGTGAAGTCCTGAGTCAACCTGAACTGCCTCATCAGTAATGTCAGAAGAAAGCAGAGGATTATAGATATACCCATATGTAAAGTGTCTAACAGCAGGACTGGTAAATAATAAGAGCATCCTAAGTAGCAAGTATTACTGTAAGGCCAGTCACAAGAAACAGAATTGACACCGTACCAATTTTGGTAGCACTGTAGATGTTTTCAATAGGAAATATTTCTCCTAGCCCATATAGGAGAACCTTGGCCAGAGCTGGAACCAGTTGGGTTGTAGTAATCAGAACATTTACACAATTCTTTCTGTAAGGGAGAAAAAGACAATAAAAAAGTGAAATCAAACCAACCTGGGAACAAGAACTCAAACGAGTCTTCTCTGTAGGATCTACTTGTGCAAAATGAACCTCAAAGCTCCTGGTATGGCATTTGCTCAGCGCCAACGCTCAGCTCCTGCTCCAGCTCAGGTTTACTCATCTTCCAAATTAAAAGGCAGAGATTCTGTGGTGGACACAGAACAGCCCCCTGCTCTCCCCTCATTTGCATTCTAGCTCACTGCACTGCTGGCAGACTCCACGAGCTCACGGCACTGACACTACACCACAGAAAACACGGCAAGGCTTTCAGCAGCAGTGGCACTTCATCTCAGTGCAGCTCAGCCCTTAAAGGAGACGCGACTTCAGTCCTCTCTGCTCGGCACACAACGGCGACACACAGGTCAGAATATACCTTCTTTTCACAAGTCTTTTCCCTTCACACATATCCACCCGTGGGTGTCAGTTTCTGTTTACTCTACTAGGCTGTTCGTCTGGAATTCTTGCTTTGGAGGAGGGACGAATAAGGCTATGTTTTTATTTCCCATTCTAAGCTTTGAGCTCAAATCTCCTTATCTGCTTAATGTACCCTTTTTCTTTTGAATCCTGCCTTCCTGAGTAGGCTGCGCTACATTTCTTTGGAGCTTCCTGTATTCAGGGTATTTGTAAAGTCTCCTCCATGTACTCTTCGATGTTATCAGGCACATCCACCTCCAGTGCTGGACACTCTGGGTTACTGAGTATAATTTTGTGAGCAAAAAGTAAGAGAAAAGAAAAAGATGTTCAAAACTCTAAGGCATGCTGATAGAGTAAAATGGCCTTGCCTCCCATCTGTGAATCCTTGCCTGCATCACTGAACTCCTCTCACCCTTCCCCACAGCCTGTTTTCGGGAATGGCCTTATCCTGGACCAGGGTGGGAGAAAGAATCTCTCTGAGAGGATAAGACCTAGAAAAAGCATTTCCATACCTGGACTGGATGAGAAGTAAAGACTTCAAGGCAGTTCCTAACCAGGAATCTGTTAAAACTTCAATTTCTGCTCTTAGTCTCTGCAGTGCTTCCTTTCTCTGGGGACTGAGGAGCCCTTTGGGAATAAAAGAAGACACAGTCATCATTTGACAAGATCCATGCTGGCATTGAGAAAGCAACTTCTACATTTAATTTGGAAATAGTGTGTTACTGAAGTAGCTACTGAGCTAACACCTCTCTCTCCTTGATAAGGCCCTGGAGTAGTCTACTCAACATGCCTTTTTGACTCTTTCCACCAGAGTCTTTCGCTTGGTGTGGCATAACCACAACAAAATCAGCTGAGAGAAACACTGTGATTAGGATCTGGCTCAAGCTCATTCTTTCATTAACCAACCAGTAACATCATCTGCAGACTGGTGGACCATACTTTGAGTAGCACTGGTATAGACGTGACATCAAGAAGCAAAAAAAGGGGGAACAATTACAGATGGAAAAGCCCACGGCATTTTCAGTCTCTTTCTAAAGAAAACAACAGAGCAACTGATGTCTTTTGGTCTCAGAAATCTTCCCACTGACATACACTGCTCCCAAGGCGATGATGGTGCTTTCACCTTCTTCAGAACACATCAACCTGAGATTCCAGGTTGAATCACCAAATTCTGATCATCTGTACTGTACTTACTTCTGAAACAACTTCAGCTGATGAGAGACTGAAGCACTGCTTTAAGATCAGATAACTAAACACAAAACAAAAAAGAGTTCATCTGATTGGAACATGTTATCAGATGCTTGAGTTAGTATATTCAAATAATAAATCTGGCTCTAATTTTTCTACGGTGAAGGTAAAAAGAAATTCTACTACCAGTACGCCATAAAAACAGAAATCTAGTATAACTTTATAATTTATTTTCAGACAGATGGTTTCACAATGTAAGCCTGCAATTTGATGACTCTCAATATTTCTGATAAAACAAAAACCAAACAAATATACGTCATGTATGACATACACAAGCAAGCCTATGTCACAGGTTTAACTACTATGATGTAGCACTTTTGTTAATTCACTTAAAAAAAAAATACAGGTGGATATTACTTTTAATATGTTTCCCAGGGTAGGCTCCAAGGATTCTCACAGAGGGTTATAAAGCACTTCAGGAAACCAGGTCGAGACACTCACTGGGCAGAAAATGGACCAGACACAGAGGTTGTATATGGAAACTAATAAAAGAAAGGCTAATATCTGTGAGAGAGAAAAAACAAAATGACCTGATTGCCAAAATAAAAAGTACCGGGGCCTCTCTTGACCCAGGGTCATATATTTCTAGGCAGTCCAGGGAATCCCTGAAACACCACGCAACGTTCTGTGTGGATGTAGGTGTTTGAGGGTGATGGTTCAGTTTTCAATATTTTCTCACAAGGGCATGTCACTGAAGAGGGGTCTGTATGAACGTAAAGTGCACTGGACCGAGAGTCCAGTCGTGGTATGGCCACTAAGTTGCTACGTGACCGGCCTTTGTGATCCTCATCATGGACCATCAGTTTTCTCAAATGCAAAATGAAGGATTTAGATTAGTTCTCTACTAATATCTCTTCTCATTCAAACAATCTATGGCTAATTAATTCCAAATATATGAATTTTAGGCACAATGGTACCTGATATGTGAGACATATCTGGGCAGAAAGGAAGTCCAAGGTCCTTCAAATCACAATGCATGGATGGATACTGCCAACCTATCAAGCTGGACCTAGTTTTCCATCCACTATAAACCTGGTCGCTAATTCTACCTGACTTGTCCTGATGGCTAGATAAATCTGTCCAAAAATATGGCAACCTCTTAAATATTACTGACAGTAATTGTGAATCCAGAAAAAACACATGCCATTAAACATGATCTATGGAACACATTTCCTTTAAAAAGGAAAGCTGTCTAAAAAGAACAAGAGAACTTGGTGAAGTTATGCTAAGAAGAGTCCATGAGGAATGCAGAGCTTCCTCCCCACAGGGTTTCAATCAAACCCCATTTTTAAAATACAGAGTTAAAATGTCCCTGTGTCACAAATTCATAATCCAGGAGCTCTAAGGTAAACCCTAGAAAGGAAAACAGGAAATCAGAACAAAAGAGAAAATTAGCTGGTTATATGCCACACTTACCACCCACGTTGCTTTTATGCTTATCATAGATTTCTCTCACTTTTCGGTAACGGAAAGCCAATTTCCTCATCCAGTCCACACCTCCCTGGACGCCCACAGACGAACCATGGCTGCCACTGCCTCCCGAGCCGCTGAAACCATCTGTCGAGAAACTGTAGTTGCTGCAGAGAGAGAGGATGATGAAAATGAAAATCTATACCGCACAGAGTTTTCAGCTGAAGGCCACCTGAGATTCTCTGTCCTAATCCACAGGCATCTGACATCAAAGCCGTGAGACTCTTCTTCCTTAATCTCTGTATGTCAGAGGCTATCTTCCATCGGTCCACCATCTCACCCCTGTTACTTCTATCAGAGAAAGGATGGAGAGGGAGAGCAAGAGGGGCAGGAACAATTTGAGCGTCAGCATCCCCTAGAGGCTGGCTCCAGATGGACCATCCTTTCACTAATGATAGATGACATCTTACAGTGAAAAAAAGCCTTCAGAATATAAAATTTTTTGTACACACCCACAATATGATTGCAACTATGTAAAAAGGAGAAATGTGAAAAATTAATGGGAGGAATGAACCCCAAGTTCTAGCAACAGTAAGAAAATGGGAATGTTCTCCTTCAGGGATCTGTCGACTCGTTAAGTTCATGGGCCACTACTCCTCTCCTAACTCCATTCCCTTCGGGTACAGACTGTATATGAATGTAAATAGAATGTGGTGGAACTGATGGTGTCAGGCTTTAGAGACCAGACTTCTCTTACAGGGCTTGCTCTAAGTGTCAGATGTCACATGAGAACACTCAAGCTGCTCCGTGAAGGGGCACAGTGAGGCCTGAGGCCTCCTGCTAGCAGCCACACACAACAGGTTGGAAGCAGGTCCTTGGCTCCACTCAAACCTTCAGATGATTTTAACTCCAGCTATCTTGATTTTAACCTCAAAGACCCTGATTCAGAACTACCCAGCTAAGTTACTTTCAAGTTCCCAAACTACGGAAACACTGAGATGATCCATGATCATTGCTTTAAACCACTAGGCTTGGGAGTATTCTGTTACACAGCCATAGACAGATGTTACAGTTAAAGCCTGGGCAGGATGGCTACTTCCTAAGTCAAGATTAAAAATGACTGATGGGATTAGGGACAACTTGGTTCAAAAATCAAAACAGAATTCCCTAAGTGTGAGATTCTATATTTAAGGAAAAGCTGCCCATAAAAAGATAGGCCATTACTAGTTAGCCATATGTATGTGCTGTGCTTGGTTGCTCAGTCCTTATCTGATTCTGTGACCCCCATGCACTGTAGCCCACCAGGCTCCTCTGTCTATGGAATTCTCCAGGCAAGAATACCGGAGTGGGCTACCATTCCCTTCTCTAGTGGATCTTCCCCACCCAGGGATCGAACCAGGGTCTCCCACATTGTGGGTAGATTCTTTACCGTCTGAGCCACCAGGGAAGCCCAGACATATGTATACGAGAAACAAAAGAGCACTAGAGCTCAGAGTGGATTGTAAACTGCTTCAGACCAAGCTTTCTCCTAAAGTAAGTAAAATCTCTTAAGAATGGTGCCCTTCACAGCTGTGCAAGACCCAACACGCACGGCTGGATGCTGCTCCCGAAGGGAAACCTCTCCTCCTCCTCAGCGCCTCAGGGCTGTCTGTGTCCTTACTAAGTGATGTGTCCAGATCTGCTCTAGAGTTGAGAATGCACAGAGGAAACAATTTTAGGGTAGACACATGGAAAAACTTTTTGCCTATGGAAAGGGATAAACATTAATAAAATAAATTAACATGAAAAGATGTGACAATTTTTTTTTTTCTAAAAGTCTTTAGATATAAGGGAGACAAATTTTTGGATTATTCTTAGCTAAAACTACTGGGCTAGAAGACCGTAGCCAAGAGAGACAGGAGGGGACTGAGCAAGCATTTTGCCACTGAGACCTCCCTGGTTTAGTGTTCACTGTGATATTAATGTTTAAGATTGTCTTCCATACGGTCATTTGACACCACCAGACCCCTACCGTATAACTTCCTTGGTGAAATTACCTGATGCTTATTTCTATCTAAGACTAACCAATCTGGAAGCACACTTTTCTTGACTGAAAATCTGGCCAAAGAGAAACTAGTATATCCTTTACTTTGGAATGCTTTTGTCTCATTCCATCATGCTCCCCAATCTCTAAGATTATACTCAAAGTCTACTGTGTTGAGAAGGCCACTCCAGTGTTGGCACCACTGGCTTCCCACAACCATTGGAATTACTTTCTACTCTATATCCCATCACATTTTCTACGGTCACCTTCTCTCACCGCATGCCATCATCAGCTGTCTTTGTTTCTATCTTCTCTAATAGACTGTGAGCTCTTTTAGGCCATGTCTTAATCACCTTTGTTTGCCTCTGAACCTAGTCAGTGTCTCGTGCATAACAGGTATACTGATGTTTAAGATATCATTGTTTTTATTACCTCAAGTCTTGGCCATTGTCATCAGAAGCCACATCTTCCACATGCACCTGGTCACACTCCTGTTAAAAGACAAAACCACCCATTATTTCATCCCAGAGAGCAGTTCTATTATCACCATGATATATTGTAAAAATACCACAAACAATGGCAGGATGATGAAATACCTTATGGTTTCTTATGTGTGGAGGATCAGTCTCACCCCCGTTGCTGTCCACCTTCTTTAAAGGCCTAATTTATATTCCTCAGTCTTCATGCAATCTTCCTTAGCCATACCAGCCCACAGTTCTACTCTTATCTCAATAGTTCATTTTCCCCACAGCCCATGGGTATAAGCACAAGCTCCCTTATATTGTCAGGTGTGCCTATGTCCTACATTAGGCTAAGTTCTATCACAGTGTAGGTCTCTTATGGCACAACCATATCTTACATCTCCTTTTGAACCCTCCAGTCTAGTCCAGTGCCCTTATGTAGCATGTACTCAGTAAGTTTTTGCAGACAAAAAAGATGCTGGTAGAGTGTGTGCAGTATCAAAACCGAGAATGACTGAAATAGAAATTTGTAAATTCAAACTTAGAAGAGGTCACCTAAGTCAATCTCCTCATATTCTAAAAGTGAGATAAATGATTGGCCCAAGGTCATAAAACTAGTGAGTGGTAGAAAGAAACTAGAAGGAGCTTAGGTCTTTCGATTTGAATGCACGGGTTCTTTAAGCCCACACTACTACTGAGGTAAAATACCACCCACTGCCTAACTGACAGATGTATTCCTCTGACACCACCTAGGGCGGTGCCATGGTGTCCACCTGCATCAGAATCCTCTGGGGAAGATTTTTTAAAATGCATATTTTTGAATAGAATTTCTGTGAGTGAAGTCCTAGAGTCTTCATTTTTAACAAGCTCCCCAGGTGATTCTTATGCCCCCTGAAGTTGAGAACCACTGACCTGGGGGGCAGGAACACATTCAGGTCAAATTCTTCACAGAACTTTCAGTCCTGAGTGAGGACTATGTCTAGAAAATCATTACAAATACAATTTGGCAACAATTACTGGCACATAGTAGGTTTTCAATAAATGTTTGCTGAATAAAAACTATAATGTTCCAATTTATCAACATGTGAAGTTGATGGAAGATTAAAGCACTGTGGAGCTTACATAAAAGTACTGGAGTTTAGAGCCCTACTAATTTAACTTGTTGGAGAATTGCTGAGTAGAACTAGACTGTGTTTGAAAAGAGAGAGGATTACTTTGTGTTTATTTTACTTTAAAATTTCCACTATTTAAAAAAGTAGGTAATACATGTCTTACAGAGTTCAAAATTCAAAAGGACATTAAGTGACAAATCTGCTCCTTCCCACCTCAGTGTCTTGGCAAGGCATTCTTATCTTCAAAGAGAACAACTGTTACTAGTTCCTTGTATAGGGTAACTGCTTAACTGAGGCCCAGAATGGGGAGATAACTTTCCTAACTTGGTACTCGAGTCTGGTCCTCTGACTCCTGGTCCTGTGCTCTCTCCACTACACCATGTTTACCTCAAAGATGAACTCAAATGTCAAACAAAACAATTAACCAAGAAGCTCTCAGGGTTTCCAGGTTTCCCTCCACCTAAATATAAAATGATCTGGACTTCACGGCTTACACATGGACAATAAGCAAGTACAAAATACAACAAGTTAAGAGTAGCCCTCTACAGATCTGACAAATCAAGAGACTATCTTTTAAGAAGGTAAAACTGAAGAACAGTCAAAATATAATTAAGAGTACAACCAATGCCACATTCTATATATTATTTAATATAGATGAGTAAATTAGAATATTGGTCTATGTATCAGTGCTTTACCTGATGGGATGGCACTGCCCCTAGAGCTAGATCACTTCCAAATATGCTAACAAAATCAAATTTTTGAGCCAATAAAACTGAAGCCCAGAAACAAGACTGTGCTGACCTAACCAAGGAACTATTTCTTCAAGACTATGTATACCTAAGTGCCCAGCTGGCCTTACCATACCTACCCTGTTTAACCACACTTCCTCTAAATGCAAAAATCACAGTCTCAATAAATAAGTTATGGAACAAAGTGTTTCACTGAAGCACAGAAACAATTTAAAATGCATACCTCTAGGTCATTGAAAAATAGATGTGTGTCAGCCACTTCAAAAATCATTTCTTCCATTGTTAAACCTGAGCCGATCACTACTGTTGGGTCCTGAAAGGCAATAAGAGAATTTGTTTGACTTGGCACTTACAGCACCAGTTCTTACCTCTAAATGTTTCAAAATTATTTGAGGTCAAGGCCAAAACAACACTGGCCCACAACAGTGCTTCTCACTATTACTGATGCAATTTCATTCACAGGTGTAAGAAGCTTAGATTGTGCAAAGTTAAAAATTTCAGGACTTTAACCCACTTAAAAAAAAAAAAAAGAAAACAAATTTTGGAAAAATTCCCTGCTTCAGCAGAAATTCTAACTATTGCTAAAATATTGCTATTGTAATACTCATTATCTTACACACACACACACAAATACACACACACACACACACACAGTATAACGCTGGAAGTCAGTAATTTGACAATCTAAACAACCAGGAAATCAGTAAAGAAATATTTGTAGGAAAACCAATGCACATAGCTTTAAAAGGAACTATCAGACCTTCACTTAGAGGTGGTATGATCTTATTTTGTATACTTCCATAACCAGTCTTGTTATAGAGTATATAAGCGTATGTTAGTTTACCAGCCTAGATACTAAAAGCCTACGGAAAATACTTCTACTAGAAACAAACAGTGACAATAAGAATTAATTAGGGGTAGATAAAGTAGGATGGTAAATGAGGCAGATATTTTTATAAAATTTATTCACAGAAACTAAAAAAAAAAAAAAAAAGGAACCTGGAGGTAATTTAGTATAGAAATATACCGACAATACCTCAAAAACAGCTCATCCCTCTATCAAAACTGATGTTACTACTGATGATTAAACTTAAATTCTGCTCGGTACATTTTCATTTAAGAAGCTATATAATCTATTTTAGAAAGTTATTTAATATTTTAAATGTACAGATCTCGCAGATTCTCAGCTAAATGAAATGCTCAGTTGGGACTGTCGCATGTGATGTAAGGGACAACAGATCAGTCTTTGGAGCACGTAATCCTGAGACTCCACTCTGTTTTGAGTTCAGTCCCATACTTAGTCTTTACCACCCTTCACCAACTTCAGCTTTCAGTACTAGTCCAAGGTCTAGTTCCCAGCTTTATAAACTCTGCTTGACCATGTAGTCTGCCTGCTATAAGCCACCAGGTGAAGTTCTATGTGAAAAGTGAAAGGTCAATAGGTAAGATGGAGATAACAGAGACAGTGATCTTGGCTACCTGCACGCATAGAGAGGGACAGTTATAACAAAGGAAGAAAGACTCAAATTACCTTTCCATACTTCTGGGCATAGGATCCAGTAAGAAGGGAGTGGAAGATGATGATGGTTTCATCTAAGTCCCACAGAAATACCCGCTGAATGAGGGAAATATTTTAAAAAATGAGTGAGCATCTTTTTAAATCATAGTAGAATGAAACAAGTAATCAATAACAGAAGAAAAACTGAGAAATTCACACATATGTAAAAATTAATATAATCTTAAACAACCAATGGATAAAAAAGAAATAACAAGTGAAATTAGAAAATACCTTGGAATGAAGACCAAAAAACAACGTACCATAATTTATGGGATGCTGTGGAAACAGTTAAGAAGGCATTTTTTTTCTTTTCTTTTTAAGGCCACACTGTACAGCATGGGGAATCTTAGTCCCCCAACCAACCAGGGATCAAACCTGGGCCCCCTGCATTGGAAGTAGGGAGTTTTAACCACTGGACCACCAGGGTCCCAAAGGAAATTTATAGTTCCAAATGTGTACCCTAAAAAAGATCTCAATCAATAACCAAACTGCACAATTTACTCTGCTAGACAAAGCCAGTAGAAGGAAGGAAAAAATAAAGTTAGAAAAGGGTAGGAAAAAGCAGAAGATAGGAAAAAAAATAGAGAAAATCAACAAAACCAAAAGTTGGTTCTTAGAAGAGATCTATATAATTGACAACGTCTGGTTAGACTAGCTAAGAAAAAAGACAGAAGACATAAATTAATAAAATCAGAAATGAAAGTGGGGATATTATACCAATTTTGAAGAAATAAAAAAGATTTTATAATCCTTTATACTATGAAGAGTTATACATCAATAAACAATCTAGATGAAACAACAAATTCCTAGAAATATACAATGTGCCAAAACTGATTCAAAAAGGAAAAGAAAATCTGAACAGACCTTTAACTGGTAGGAGGCTGAATCAATAACAAAAAACATCCCAAGAAAAGAAAAGGCCAGGGTCAGATGGTTTCACTGGTGAAGTCTACCAAACACAATCCTTCAGACCTTCCAAACTGAATAGGCAGGAACACTTCCTAATTCACTCTGTGAAGCCAGCAAATCCCTGATACTGAAGTCAGATAAAGACAAGACAAGAAAGCTACAGACCAGTCTCTCATTTGAACACTGATGCAAAAACCTCAACAAAACAGCGGCAAACAAAGGTCAGCAGCATATGGAATTATACATCAGGACCAAGTAGGATCTGTTCCCAGAATGTAAGAACGGTTCAGTGTAGGGAAAAAAAATCAATGTAATATACTGCATTAACTGAACAGAGGAAAAAACCCACATGGTCATCTCAACTGATGTAGAAAAAACTGATCTGACAAAACTCAGCACACTTTCATGATAAAAACACTCAATATACTAGCAACTTCCTTATCATGATAAGGGTCATATATGAAAAACCTACAGCTAATATCATACTCAATGGTGGAAAACTGAAAGTGTTACCCCTGAGATTAGGAATAAAAGAAGTATGTCTCTGTTTTCATCACTTCTATTCAAACATGGTACTGGAAATTCTAGCCAGAATAAGGGTAAAAGAAATACCCAAGAAAAGGGTAAAAAAGGTACCCAAACTGGAAAGAAAGAAGTAAAATTATCTCTGTTCACAGATGATGTGATCTCACACAGAGAAAACCTTTAAGAACCCACAAAAAATTACTGAGAGCTACTAAAATGAACTCAGAAATCAGCTGTTTCTATAAGCTTGAAATGAATAATCCTAAAAGGAATTAAACAAAAGCATAAAAAATAATAAAATATTTAGGAATAAATTTAACTGATAGGTATTTAGTATATAAGTCCTGAACTATCAAAATTCCAACACTGTTTTTGTTGTTGTTGTTTTCCAACACTTTTTTAAAGAGATAGAAAAACTAACCTAAAGTTTGTACGAAATCTCAAGGGACCCCGCTGCTGCTGCTGCTAAGTCGCATTAGTCGTGTCCGACTCTGTGCGAACCCATTAGACGGCAGCCCTCCAGGCTCCCCCGTCCCTGGGATTCTCCAGGCAAGAACACTGGAGTGGGCTGCCATTTCCTTCTCCAACGCATGAAAGTGAAATGTGAAAGCAAAGTCGCTCAGTCGTGTCCGACTCTTAGCGACCCCATGGACTACAGCCTACCAGGCTCCTTAGTCCATGGGATTTTCCAGGCAAGAGTACTGGAGTGGGGTGCCATTGCCTTCTCCGCAAGGGCCCTAAAGAGCCAAAATAGTCTTGAAAAAGAACAAAGTTGGATGACTCACATTTCCTGATATTAAAACTTACTACAAAGCTACAGTAATCAAAATAGTGTGGTACTAGCATAAAGACAGACACACAGACCAATGGAACAGAGAGAGCCCAGAATGGCACCTCACTCCAGTACTCTTGCTTGGAAAATCCCATGGACAGAGGAGCCTGTTAGGTTGCCATCCATGGGGTCACTAAGAGTCGGACACGACTGAGCGACTTCACTTTCACTTTTCACTTTCATGCATTGGAGAAGGAAATGGCAACCCACTCCAGTGTTCTTGCCTGGAGAATCCCAGGGCCAGGGGAGCCTGGTGGGCTGCCATCTCTGGGGTCACACAGAGTCGGACACAACTGAAGTGACTTAGCATAGCATATATATAAAGTGAGAGAGACAGAGAGTCAATTGATTATTATTTCTGCAAGGATACCATGAACAAAGGGGAAAGGAAACCATTTCCAAAACAAGGTCCATGTGCAAAAAAATAAAATTAGATCCTTACTTCACACTATGTACAAATTAACTCAATATGGATCAAGGACCTAAACTTAAGAGCTGAAACAATAAAATGCTTAGAAGAAATATAGGTGTTTTCATAACCTTAAACCCTTAAGTATAATACCAAAAGCACAAGTAATCAAAACAGAACTTCAAAATTTAAAACTGTTAACCATCAAAGGAAACCATCAAGAGAGTGAAAAGACAGTGCACAGAAAATATTTGCACATTATATATCTGCTAAGGGATTAAACTCTAGAATAAAGAACTCCTAAGATTCAAAAACAAACAAAACCCCCTGATTTAAAGAATGGGCAAAGGATTTAGACATTACTTCCAATAAAATAGACAAATGACCAATTCACACATGAAAAGATGCTCAATATTATTAGTCATTAAGGAAATGCAAATCAAAACCACGAGACACCATTTCATACCCATTAGGATGGAATGCATAGAAAAGGGAAACAACTGGAACCCTAGTATAGAGCTGGTAGAAATGTAAAATGGTGTAGTCATTTGGAAAACACTTTGGTGGTTCCTCAAAAAGCTGAACACAGAACTACTATATGGTCTAGCAATTCTACTCCTAGGTTTATACCCAAAGTAATTGAAAAGAGGGGCTCCAAGTGATATTTTTGAGGACAGCAGTGTCATAGCAGCTTTATTCACAATAGCTCAAAGGTGGAAAACCCCCAAGTGTCCATCACAGATGAATGGATAAACAAAATGTGCTATATATACACAATGGAGTTATTCAGCCATAAAAAGGAATGAAGTTCTGAAACATGCTACAGAATAGATGAACCTTGAAAATATTATGCTAGGGGAAGTAATAAGCCTGACACAGAAGGAAAGGTTTGGTATGATGCCACTTTTATGAAATACCTACAACACGCAAATTCATAGTGACAGGAAGTAGAAAAAAGGTTACCAAGGACTAACAGAAGGGGAGAACAGGAAGGTATTGCTTAATGAGTCCACAGTGTGTAATCATGAAAAACTTCTGAACAACACTGGGAATGTACTTAAAACTGCACTTACAAAATGGTAAATTTTATATATACTTTACCACAATTAAAACAAATAAGTGAATCCTCAGTTTTTCCCATGAAATATATCAGGTCTTTACATTTTCTTTCTTTCTCTCCCAGCCCACTCCCATCCTCCTAGTAACAAAAGGAAAGAGAGGTTCCAAACATAGCCTCAATTTACCAATGTCTTATGAACAACTGTCAATGGACTCATTTTTAAATATGGCTTTTTCTTCTCATTAAACAATCACATTATAGAAAAATTAAAGAAAGAAAACAAAAAGATTAGTATCAAAACTCCATTATTATTAGAATTTTGTATGGCTTTCTAGTCTTTTTAATAATGAAGCCAAATGTATATCCATAATAAATTTCTATAGGGTTTACACAGTAAGTGAGAGCCAATCTACCTCATTTACAAGTTACCAGATCTGGTTGCAGGTTTCACAGAAACTTGGCCTAAAGCACTTCAGTTCTGTCCTTTTACTCTAAGATTTTGAAATGGAGAACAGTATGACATTGTTTGTGATACCCTTTGCTTTTTGAATATGATGCAATGTTCTTTCTGTTCTAACCTGGAATACAGAACAGATTGTTCTTTCCCGATTGTTCTTTCCCTTAAAAAGTTACCTGGCTACCTAAATTTGAAAAAGCTTTTTCAAATTTGTTGGTTAAAAGGATCTGAAAGTGATATGGTAAAATGTGGGCACAGAGAAATGTGTTTTTACACTTCTCTTTTCACACTTGGCCAATTCATTTTCTACTGCTCAGGAATTAAATGATACACAACATAGAACCACATAATATCCATGAGTTTCAGAAATATATTTGACAAACTTAAAGAAAAGAGAAAAGAAAAAAGCAGGTGGTAACTCAAATGAGTTTCTTCCATACTTCTAATTCACTGTCCTGGGAAGAGCTGGCGTCAGCTTTCCTCTTGCCCCGGTTCTTGCCAGTCATGTTTTTCCTGGACTGGTCATCAGCATCTTTACTTGGTGTGGTCTGGGTCAAAGATGGGCTTGGAGAAGGGTCTCCTGAAAAGGAAAAGTAAGACACTGCTATTGCCAGTGTAGTCACAGGCTATTAAAAACCAGAGCAGGCTCTCTGCCTTTAAGAATCATGTTGCAGGGATAAAGGCTGGGAAACCAAACTTTACTTTAGGAATTTGGAAATTCAGACCTAACAGCATGAAGAGCCATAACTAGCATTTGCATGCCTGCCTCTGCAATGAAAAAACTTACCTATAAAGTCATTTTGCCCCACCCAAAAAATTAGGCCTGCAATCAGTTTCTCAACTTGGTACAACTGACGTTTTGGTCCAGACAATTTTTGTTGTGAGGGGACATCCTGTACGTTTTAGGATGTTTGGTTAAGCGGCATCCTTGGCCTCTACCCATTAGATGCCAGTAGCACCCCCTTCCCAGTGTGACAACCAAAAATGCTTCCACACACTGCCAAATATCCCTGGGTGTGGGGCCCTTAGGGTGGAAGCAGGAGGCACAAAACCACCTCCAGTTGAAAACCACCACCCTAGATCTATTTACCAATTTAAATAAAATACAGAAAGCAGTAGGTTGCAGCAAGCTACCCTCTGAGCTTTTAATTGGTGAAATTTATACTGACTTTATTTTTCTGGCCTTCAAAATTACTGCGGATGGTGATTGCAGCCATGAAATTAAAAGATGCTTGCTCCTTGGAAGGAAAGTTATGACCAACTTAGACAGCATATTAAAAAGCAGAGGCATTACTTTGTCAACAAAGGTCCGTCTAGTCAAGGCTATGGTTTTTCCAGTAGTCGTGTATGGATGTGAGAGTTGGACTATAAAGAAAGCTGAGAGCCAAAGAATTGATGCTTTCGAACTGTGGTGTTGGAAAAGACTCTTGAGAGTCCCTTGGACTGCAAGGAGATCCAACCAGTCCATCCTAAAGGAGATCAGTCCTGGGTGTTCACCGGAAGGACTAATGTTGAAGCTGAAACTCCAATACTTTGGCCACCTGATGTGGAGAACTGACTCATTTGAAAGACCCTGATGCTGCCCTGATGAGGCCAGGAGGAGAAGGGGATGATAGAGGATGATATGGTTGGATGGCATCACTGAAACAATGGACATGGGTTTGGGTGGGCTCCGGGATGGACAGGGAGGCCTGGCGTGCTGCGGTTCATGGGGTCGCAAAGAGTTGGGACTGAGTGACTGAACTGAACTGAACTGATATTGAGAAAACAATCTACTTTCTTCAACAAATAAATTACACAGGAAAGAAACAGAGATGGGGAATTTATAGGTTAGAACAAAATATATATCCACCAATCACAATGTATGGACCTTGAAAGTGAAAGTCATGTCTGACTCTTTGCGACCCCATGGACTATACAGTTCATAGAATTCTCCAGGCCAGAATACCAGAGTGGGTAGCCTTTCCCTTCTGCAGGGGATCTTCTCAACCCAGGGATTGAACCCAGGTCTTCCGCACTGCAGGTGGGTTCTTTAGGTGGATTCTTTACTAGCTGAGCCACAAGGGAAGCCCTTACTTGGACTTCAAACAAAAACAAGACTCTTAACGTTTATGAGAAAACTAGAAATATGAATACCCTTAGGCATTAAGGAATTATTGTTGAATTATTTTATATGGGATAATGGCATTGTGGTTATGTTATTAAGCATTTATCTTTTAGAGATGTGAGACCTGGAATTTGAGGAGGAAATTAGGAGGAAATTAGAAGTATAGTTGAAACATGCCAGGTCAAGGACTGATGCTGAAGCTGAAACTCCCAATACTTTGGCCACCTCATGTGAAGAGTTGACTCATTGGAAAAGACCCTGATGCTCGGAGGGATTGGGGACAGGAGGAGAAGGGGACAACAGAGGATGAGATGGCTGGATGGCATCACTGACGCAATGGACATGAGCTTGAGTGAACTCTGGGAGTTGGTGACGTACACGAGGCCTGGTGTGCTGTGATTCACTGGGTCGCAAAGAGTCGGACACGACTGAGCAACTGAACTGAACTGAGGTCACCAGGTAATGTTAGTGGTAAAGAGCCTGCCTGCCAATGCAGGAGATATAAGAGATACAGGTTCGGTCCCTGGGTCAGGAAGACCTCTGGAGAAGGGAATGGCAACCTACTCCAGTATTCTTGCCTAGAGAATCCCATGGACAGAGGAGCCTGGTGGGTTACAGTCCACAGGGTCACAACGAATCAGACACAACTGAAGTGACTTAGTACACACATAGCTGAAACAAGACTGCCTATAAGTTGTTAACTGTTGAAGTTGGATGACAGATATATAAGGGTTCACTATACTATTCTGACAACTTCTGCCTATGTTTGAAATTCTCCATTATTAAAAAGTTAAAATTGTTATGAAGGACAAAGCTATTTAGAGAAATGAATTAAAAACTAAGGTATTAACGCATGGAATGATTGCAACGTTATGCAGGTTTGAAGCAGTGACCATCTGTACGCCCATCTACTTAGAAGACTAGTAGAGGCAAGATGCACAGAAGACTGCTTTAGGAGACGCAGACCACTGGTTTTAAAAATGCGTCAGTGTTAACGATAAACAGTCTTCCTTCAAGTTATAGGATGTAACAGCAAACCACCAAATTTTCATGAAAAATAGAGATAAATAAAAAGTATGTGCATATGTTTACTGAAAGTTTACGTCTTTATGTCAGAATATTAAAATCTGGACATCATAATTCACTGATTCATTGCCAAGGTAGAAATTTAAATTTGTAGGTTAAATTCTATGTATTTCTTTGGGGAAAAAGGACCACAGCTTTTCTCAAAATCTTACAAGGATCCATGATATAGAAAAAGTTAAGAGCTACCACCCTGAGGTGTAACCAGAAGTCCAAATGATGCACAGACTAAAACTGGACTTCTCCAGCTATTACAAAATGTGCTAAGATTCTGAAGTTCTCTGTGACAAGCTACAGGGAGGGTAGAGTGGGAGTCAGAAATAAAGTCTTTTCATTCTTGGTCCTTTTCTGTTCACAACATCAAGTTTTATATTCAGTCTGCCAATGACTCATCACAGCCTGGATAAGTGTTAAAAATACCTCTCACCTGAGAGGGAAAGCTAAGAGCATGGTAACAGTGACTTAGATAAGAACAAAATAATCTTCACCATCACTGGCTGGATGAAATGTCCTTAAGCCAAAGTTTTTAGAGCTGCAGAGCTTACCAGAGGAGAGTCTGGGTGCTGCAGCTGCAGGTACCATGACACTGGGCTTCTCCGTCTGGTATGTGGCTGCTGCTAAGGTGGTGTTCTCAGCATCACTGTTAGTCTGGCCTGTGACTCCAAAGCTGGAGCTGGGGTAGCAAGCTTGGTATTGACTCTGACCAAGGATGGTATAGGTGGGATAGTCCTGTAGGTCAAAGGGAATAAGGGAGGAAAACAAGACTCAGAAAGAGAAAAACACGAATTTCAACACCAAAGACTTTCGTGTCCCTCTGTCTCATAGTTATTTCCTTAAAACATTAACTTGACTTCTCGTTTATGTACCTATATAGTTTTCCACCTAAGCCAGTGATTTTCAAAATGCATTCTGTGGAAACCCAAAAGTAAAGAGAAGATGCTAGGGTAAGGCTGAGAGGGAAGTATCCCATGCATTGTACACACAATGTCCATTTTCTACTATAATATTCTTTTTCTCCTACTTTATGTACAGAATTTCTGCATAAATATTTGCATAGAATTTTTGAAGGAAAGATTCTACACTTTAAGAAGTTTATGTACCACTGCACTAGACGGTAGTGCTTTTAAGGACAGATGAGCATGAAAAAAAAAAAGCACATATCCTACACAGTTTCCCAGTTTAAAAACTGAGTATGCTGCTGCTGCTGCTGCTGCTAAGTCGCTTCAGTCGTGTCCAACTCTGTGCAACCCCAGAGATGGCAGCCCACCAGGCTCCCCCGTCCCTGGGATTCTCCAGGCAAGAACACTGGAGTGGGCTGCCATTTCCTTCTCCAATGTGTGAAAGTGAAAAGTCAAAGTGAAGTCGCTCAGTCGTGTCCGACTCCTAGCGACCCCACGGACTGCAGCCTACCAGGCTCCGCCGTCCATGGGATTTGCCAGGCAAGAGTATTGGAGTGGGTTGCCATTGCCTTCTCCAAAACCTGAGTATATCTCTCTTTAAAAAAAAAAAAAAAAAAAATCACATTTTCTTTAAAAATAAAGTTATTTCAAAATATTTGAAGGGAACTTTTGGTAGTTACATAGGCACACACATGACAAAATTTATCAGGTCATACACTGGAACCTGTGTGGTTTACTGTATGTCAATTAAACCTTTAAAAAGCTGTAAAAAATGGATACGATGCACAGCTCAAACACACCTTAAAAAAATTCCACTGATATTGATACTGATGACAAGTAGGAAGATGCTAATTGATCAGATCGATTATTTATAAAGAGTACTGAGCATCTACCATAAGCCAAATATAATTCTGTGTGTGTGTGGGTGTGTGTGGGGGGGTGCATGGACAGGAAAAAGAAATATTAAAGAAAAGAGTAAGTCATACTAGCCGAACTCAGGGAGTTAAAAATCTAGCAGGATATAAAGCAAAAATACTTCCAACAAGTTAGCGATAAAAAACAAAAAAGCTGAGACTTCCCTGGCAGTCCAGTGGTTGAAACTCTGAGCTTCCACTGCAGGGGGCATGGTTCAATCCCTAGTCAGAGATCCATATACCGTGTGGTGTGGCCAAAAAAAAAAAAAAAAAGAAAAGCAAGAAAGAATTCCAGGAATGGTTGGATCAGGGCTGGGTAAGGAAAAAAAAAAACTGACAATGACTGGTCTGGTTTTAGGTGTAGGTATATTAAAAAATAGTGTGCATCCTAAGTCGCTTTAGTCGTTTCCAACTCTTTATGACCCTATGGACTGTAGCCTGACAGGCTCCTCCGGGCAAGAATACTGGAGTGGATTGCCATGCCCTCTTCCAGGGGATCTTCCCGACCCAGGAATCAAACATGTGTCTCTTATGTCTCCTGCACTGACAGGTAGTTAAGTGACAAGAATTGAGACACCGTAGGAAAAAGCGGCATTCCTTTTGGAAGATAATGAACAGCAAAAGGGTGGAAAGAAACGTTGGTTTTAGATATGGTTAACTTAGGGAAACAACAGGATATTAAAGGAAAAAAGCCAATCAATCAGCAGGAAGCCTGTAGATATCATGAGGTCAGGACTAGACTCTTCATTTTGGAAGTAGTAAATGGACACTGTGACTGTGTAAACATTCCTGGGGATGAACTAGTAAACATGTGGAAACCTAAATACAGACTGTCCATGACCGAGGCTAGGATATGAAAAGGAGAGAGACGTTACCCTGAAGAGTTCCAGGTACACAGCAGGAACTCAATAAATACTTGGGGACTAGAAGAATGAACAAATACAAAAGGAGTCAAACATAAAATGTGAACCAGAATAGTTAACTGCAGCCAGGAGAAAAGATCCATGGAGACTGTGGTTAATAATACTAATTGCTACAGATAAAACAAGTAAAAACATAACACAACCAAAAAACTTCTAAAACACTGAAGATGTTACCAGTGATCTAAACATAAAGTTAGCACAACAGTGATCAAGACCAGACCACAAGGAATTCACAATGAAATGAGTGGCTAAACAGGGAGCAGATACAATCATATCATTCAGTCTTAGCAGAGGAATGAGAGAGACTAGATAGTAGCCTGAGAAACCATCTTAGGTCCTAGCTCTGGGAGCATCCAGGAAAAGGTCTCTCCATGGCCCATACTGGTTGTTTCTTAGAAATGGCAAACTGATAATGAAAAGAAGGGAAGAGCTAGTTAGATGAACCGTATCAAGTAGGATGAACAAAAGGAGCACCATACCTGGTTTGAGATGCTGGAAACGGCTGCTGTTGGAATATTGGCAATAGCAGATGAAGTGGGTATCAGGCTGGCATTTGTGCTTGAAGCTATAAGATTGAAAGTGTTAAAAGATATTATGCGAAAGGCTCGAAGAAATTGAAAATATATTCTGTCCTAAGTAAACAGATTGACAAGGAGATAAGAAACATTGGCAAAGGAAATAAATACTAGATACCAGTTTTGCTCTTTTGCATGCCATACGTTAACTGAGATTTAATTAGAAATAAAGCAGTTCACACATTTTTCCTGTTTCAGCTTGAGTCTTCAACTATTCCTACTAAAGTCACTATTCCTACTAAAGTCCTAGAAGGACACAACACAATGCCCTGGTTCATGCTAATGATACTAAGGAAATAAGAAGCTAAACCAAATCATTCCAGTCCATCTTCTCTGGCAGCTGCAAAATAACTCACCTGCAGTGTGACCTACTGACACCAGTAAAAACAACAAAAGCTCTGGCAAATCCACATGTAATTCCTATACTGTGATATTTACTGTCACTTGCCCCAAATGATGCCTTTTCTGATGCAACACAATTACTTTGAGCAACTGAGGTAGCTCTCCAAATTCTAAAGTGTTTGGGCTTGCTCCAACAAACACCAGCTTCTGGCATTTAATGATTTCACCAATGAGCCCGGAAAAACTCGGAAAGTATTCAACACTATTCTGGTCAGGTAAAAAAATTTAAGCTACTTAGGCTGCCTGTGTCAGGACAAGGAATTTGGGTTAAGTTTTTCACACCCTTCTATCACAAATTCCACCTGCGTTTTAATCAAATCCTCAGGGACTAGCATTTGCCACACTGATTATTTTTTTTCCAGGCAGACAATATAAGTGAAATTGTGAGGCACTCACTGCTCTTGGACTTTTCCTTCACTCATCATAAACATACTTACACTTGGTTCCTACTGCAGTCACACACACAATACACATTCACCATCAGACTGTGTGACTACCTACCCCACTGGTGACAAAGTCCTCAGAGGGAAAGGTATTAGGAAAATCTCCATTAACAGTAGTGCAGGCGAACAAATGTGGCAGAAACTTGAGTACTGGTCAAAATCAGAGGGAATTTTTATCCCTTTCCCCAAGGCTACTCTGTTTAAAGTCTAGAAGAGACTGAAGCAAGTTAGACATAAGGAACAGCTACTGATGCAACAGTAGCTTCAGAAGACTTGGGACAAAGAGGAGTTCATTTGTTTACAGTCACGAAGTTCAAGGTAAATAGCCAAACGATAATTGGGATCTCCCAATTCTTCATTCAGTGCCCTTTCTTTCCTGAGTTAGGGATCAGATTTCCTCACTACTCAGGGACATTTCCTTTTCTATGGTACTCCCTCCCTCAGGTAAATGAAAGGATTATTTACTTTCTTAAACCCAACAACTAAATGAAACAGATTTTATAGTCTTATAGATAATATTTTCTTCCCATCAATATTTTTCTTCCTAAGGGGAAGTCCTAAGAAATTACTGTATATAAGCTAGATGATTCTGTAAGTAGCTTTTAAATTATTCTTGAAGGAAAAGAATTTTGGGTACATTCCAGATTCTATTACTAGTACATTATGCTAGGCAGGCCTGTTGGCTGAACATAGGTGATTTAATGTAGGGAAGAAAATGAAGAATTTACTTAATCTCTCAAGGTTATTTCTTCCAGCAAAGTTTGTTTCTAGATCACTTTTTCTTTAGCTCTAGTCCTAGCATATACTCCTCTGTTCCTCCTGCTGCTGCTAAGTCACTTCAGTCATGTCTGATTCTGTGCGACCCCATAGATGGTAACCCACCAGGCTCCCCCGTCCCTGGGATTCTCCCGGCAAGAAGACTGGAGTGGGTTGCCATTTCCTTCTCCAATGCATGAAAGTGGAAAGTGAAAGTGAAGTCACTCAGTCGTGTCCGACTCTTCGTGACTCCATGGACTGCAGCCTACCAGGCTCCTCCGCCCATGGGATTTTCCAGGCGAGAGTACTGGAGTGGGGTGCCATTGCCTTCTATATCTGTTCCTCCTATTTACCTTTAATTCTGTTCTACCTTCTTAATAATTTATAAATGGTTAGAGGTTCAACTTATTCATATCTGATCCCTACACACGCACAGGGAAAAAGGTATTCTGACAAGGTAGTTTTATAAATTTAACAATTTTCAGATCACTCACTGGAGGTAAAAAGGTAGACCTAAAAAACAACTGGCCACACACTCTAATTATCCATGACAGGAAGTTCAATGTCTTGATTAGCTAATTGCTGATATCAAGTTTTCAACAAGTACAGTACTAAACATCACAAACTCCTCTCAGCAATAGTGGCTTCCATTACAGAAAATGTTGGTCTGCTAACCTAGAAAGTTTACAGGACTTAATAACAGTTCTTTCCTCATCTCAATCAAATCATTCCTAAACTGTCATTCATTTACTCATGTGTTCATCAAACCAGGGTGTACTATGTGCCCAGAAACTGTTTCAGTCACTGGGAATAGAGGAGTGAAGACAATGCCTGCCCTCATGTTATTTAAATTCTAGTGATATAAGTCAGATAACTATTAAGCAATATTTATTTAGTTCTTGTAACCAGCAGTGAACTCAAGCTAAACTCACCTTAAAATATACACAATCACTACATGCCCTACCTCCTGCACTATGACAAAAAGTCAGGCACCTCAAAAAAAAAAAAAAAGCACTGATCATCCCACAGAAATATATATGTCCCTCTCAACAACAACAAATTCAACTGCTGACTTAAAGAATAAATTTCAAGGATCATTTAAAACTCAAGTGGTAACTCCTATTGATATATATATCTAAAGACTATTAGCTCCCCAAGTGCCAATGGGATGGCCAACTGTTTTTGGATAGTTTCCACTCTTGTTTTGACAATGAAACTATGAAACCATAGGACGATAAGCTTCTGAGAACCATGCCCCACTCAAGGTCCACCTGCAACAGTCAGGATACACAGACAGCTTTAATGAGAAGGCTGTGGTTACAGAACTGTGAGAGGCACAGTTATGTGACATTATCCCACAGCTGGAGGGTAACCCAAGGGTTAATGGCACATAGAAGCTGGTGCAAGATTTAGTTCCTGCCCACCTCACTAATTTTATATATGTCTCTCCACCACCCTTGCTCACCCCAGCTTTCGAGTTAGTGAAAACAAGACCCTCTTTCTCACTTGAGGACCTCTGCAATGTCGCTCTCACTGCCTGGATTGTTCTCCCTGGCCTGTCCCTCTTGCCCTCCAGCTTGATGGTTCCCACTCAGCATGTCTACATCCACAGAGACTCTGACTCCTCTATTAGAACGAACTCCTTTCTTGTCTTCCCAATCACAACAGCCAGTTCTTTTCCCCTTTCAGAGCACTTTTCGAAATTTATTTCTCCCTTTACTTCTTTGTTCTCTGCCTCCCCTCCTAGTTCGTAAGCTCCATGAAGGCAGATTCTTGCTATTTTATTCATTACCTCCAACATCTAGCAAAATGCCTGGTCTGTAGTAAGTGATGCTCAATAAATACTCATGGGATTTATGAATAATAGTATGTCAAGGTTATCAAAAACAAGTGAAGTGTGAAAAACTGCAGTCAAGAGAAGCCTAAAAAAACATGATAATCAAATGAAATGTGGTGTCCTGGATGAGATCCTGGAATAGAAAAAGGACATCAGGTAAAAACTAAGGCAATCTAAATAAACCTATGATTTAATTAATAATAATGAACCAATATTAGTTCATTAATCATAACAAATGTTCCATTCTAATGTGAGATATTAATAAGGAAAACTGCATGTAGGAAAGGGGATATATAACTATCATCTGTCATCAATAAAAAATAGAGTCTATTAAAATACAAAACAAATCTAGTCAACAGAAGACTATTATGTGTCACCAACACTAGTCGAGCCCAAAGACATTCACTGAACATCAAGGCTGGGTTAAAATTCATTTTGAAAATTCTAAAACTAAATTTACTATTTGAATTTTAATTATTTTAACCATTTCAACTCAAGATAATAACCAGAGACTTGGCCACATAGTCACAGACACTTTAGAAAAAGGTTGATATAAAGAATCCAAATCTATTTAATCAAAGGGTTTTCATGAGCATTGAAGGAGAAACTAAACAAAAGGTTTTGATCAGAATTGATCAAGCCAGAAGTGGAATTTGCTATAATTTCTCTAATTTCTCCAGGGAAGATGGGCTATAGTCAACTGTTGAAAGCTTTTGGAGGGGATGAGGGGACACTGCCATTTTGATTACTTAAAAAAAAAAAAGATCAGTACAATGCTCCTTCCTTTTATTCCATGCTGTGACTGGGTAGTTACACGGGAGTGGGTGGGAAATGGGGGGAGACGAAGCCCTGGAGAGCTAAATAACATTCATTAGCCGAGCTAACGGAAATGAAAAGTAGGGGTGAGAAGAGTGATCCTGATAGTGGAGAATTCAGGTACTCAAATGTGCCAAAACATCCATATTTCATTTCAGCCAATTGTTACTACCTTCTTTCTACCAACTTTTTCTTTTTCGCTGGAATAAATAGCAAAAATTGACAACTTGATGGTTAATTTCTGCCTTAATTTCTACCCTGTGCCAAAGCTCTAATGAAGAATGTAAAGGGCCAATAGATTAACCAGAAAAGGGAAGGGAAATGAATTTAAATACTTGCTAGTATAGGTTCTCAGTTTGGGGAGCTGATATTGATACCAAGACTTCAATACTGAAAATCATACACATTACACTCATGTGCTGGGGCCAGACTGCCCAGCTTATATCCTTGACTTATCCACTGTGTCTTATGTGCCAAATCCGTAAAATGAGATTAATGACAGTACTTCCCTCATAGGTGTGTTATGATTACACGAGTAACACTTATCTGCTGCTAAAACAATGCTAAACATATAATACAAACTTAATAAACACCAACAATAATCATTAGCACAATGGAGGAAACCGGGTTAACTGATCTAAAGGGAGAAAATGTCATAAAAGGTAAAGAAATGAGGATAGTGGCAAAGTAAGCCACAGAATGGCTTTGTGACTTTTTTTTTTTAAAGCAATGGGTCTTAAAAGACCCCCACAAGGTGGTGGTTCTTGTTTTACAAGGAGGGAGAAGTTAAGCTCAGCTACCAGGTTCCACAAATTCAAGATACAACTACACAGGAGTGGTGGTTCTACACCTTGGAAGAGGATTATTAATGTAACAGAAGAGAACTTGCTTTTCTTTCATGACCAAGGTGTAGTTATCAGACATATAAATGTTTAGGAGGGACGTGCCTACTAGACTTGCCTGTAGTTGGACCCCAAAGCCTACCAACCTAGAGAAACACTTTATAAAAATGAAGAGGGTTAGAAGAGAAGATAAAGTCACGCTCTTAAGTTTTTCCCTTCTGGCTTGTTCCTATTTTAGAAAGAAAGAAGGGGGAAAGGGGGGAAAAAAAAGAAAGGAAAATAAGAAAAGAGGAGACACGGTAAAATAATTAAGAAAAGAGGAGACTTGCTAAGCAATAAGAGATAGAGGTAGCTCAGAGTAAGGTCTTAGGAACGTAATCAGTTCTGTTTCCAACAGACCAAGAAAAAGTAGTTCTTAATCATTTTATTGAAAACAGTTAACACTGAAAATCAAAACATTTTAATATAATCTAAATAAAAACATTTTTTATCCTCAAAGTGTGTATCTTAAGAATACCTCAGACCAGCTGTCGCTGTCCTAACTTCATCTCTCTAGCACCACCATTTTATAAAGAATAATATTTAAAAGCTGGGAGAAAGGAGGCAGATGAGAAGCCAAGTTGATGGACGTTAATTCCCTATTTGGAGCAATGACAAATTCCCTGCATTGGACTTGAAAGGATAGGGAATTAACTCCATAGTGCCTTTCGAGTTTCTTTGTCTTCATTCCTAATAGTCGTGTCTTAATGCTAACCTTTCAGAAGAAAAATTCGGGAAGGCAGAGAGGTTTAGAGTTCAAGCTTTAATGCTATGCATTTCATCACAAAATAGAAACAAGACTGAATTTTTTGGCAAGAAAAATGCTTACCAAGAAGTACAAAATGGGGGAGGAGGTATGACAAAAACCACAGCAGAAAAGCAGCACACATCTTACAGAGCACTCATCTCACGTTCCATTCTATTTGCACTGCACAGAAAAGAAGTCAGCAGAGCTCTAACCTACAGTCTTCTGCTCATTTACAGGACAAGATGTCACGGAAGACAGACTAGAACAAAATCAGACAGGTTTTCTGGACACCAACATGCAAAAGAGGAATCTTCAATTCTATTAAGCAGTTCACAAAGGCTTAAACTACTTATGAACCTCACTCCTAAGTTCTGGTTTGTCTAACACAAAAAGCATGCACAAATGCAAATATCCTGTATTACCCAGTATGTTTGGAGATACAGGTAGATTAAAAACAAAAAACAGTAATAATTTAAAAAAAATGAAACACACACAACCATGCCTGTTTACCTTGAATGGGATAAGAATAATGTGCTGGGCTTGGCTGGCTTGTGGTTAACCCTGTAGTGCAGGTAAGAACACTGTGTTGACTTGGAGATGGAGTCTGAATTAAACCACTTTCAGGTTTCATACCTGGCCACAATGCACCTGAATCAGATAAATTGGACCAGTTACAAACAACACACTGGGACTGAGGAGCATATCAGCCAGCAGGTTTAAAATCTAAATCTTAAAACAATAATAAATTTGCTTGTAAGAGAAAATTACTGAATCTCCCACTTGTAGTATACCACAAGCAAATACAATTTCAAAGAATTGGGAGTGGGGCCATAGAAATTAAAATCCTGTCAAAAACCCCAATAGTAATATACATATATAAGTTCACCTCGATGGTTGGGGGAAATTGATCAGGAGTCAGAAAAAGAGCTACTGACACCCAAGCATTGTTGTAAAGAGTGTCTGACATTCAAATCATTTGTG
Source organism: Bos grunniens (assembly GCF_055505025.1). NCBI lineage: Eukaryota > Metazoa > Chordata > Mammalia > Artiodactyla > Bovidae > Bos > Bos grunniens. Next base: position 11,677,050 of record NC_141166.1, read on the forward strand.
TGCATTGTCAAGGTGGGAGATATTCCACATACGTTTAAAATTCACTTACCCATTAAATAAGAACCAGATTTTTCTAAAATGTTTATATACTTCTCTGCCTCCTTAAGCTGGTTATTTTGTTACCTTTGTTTCTTCTGATTAGGAAAGATATACCTGCTTACTTTCATAAATTAAAAACATTAACAGAAATATGTAATTCCTAATTTTTTAGAAAAAATAAAGTCACATATAACCCCATCATCCAAAGTTAACCACTATTCAGTTTGCATAAGAGCCACTAAGATTTCTTCTGTTTACAATCTTGTTTTTCCTTTTTAATAAAAATGGGATGTTACCTGCTGTTCATAATTTGCTCTTCCACGTAATATCTGAGAGACACATCTCCCTGTCAGAACATAAAAATCCACCTCACACTGACAGATATCACAGCTATTCACTTTTTTTTTTTTTTTTATCACAATGCTCCTAGGTGGTAATCTTTTAAAAATATATACATACCCTTTCCTATCTTCTTAGCAGGGGGAACATACCTTTTTCCAGAATTATTGTTTCCAAGAGCTCTTCTGTGCTGTGCTGTGCTATGTACATTACAGAAACATCCCCAGAGACTACTGCAATATGTCAAAACATCTGCTTAGTACTAAGGAGAACTCAGTTACAGTTCTATGATTTGAAGGTTCTTATATCGCTTTGCCTTTCCTCTGTGATCTGTCACTTCTTGACAATCTTCTGTTTCTGGCTGTATCTCCTTTTTCATCTGCACTAAACTAGGAAACCATAAGAAAAGCATGCTTCTACATGAGAGTCTCAGGATATCCTTTATGCATGAATTGTTTCTGTCATAATTTTGGCTATGCAAAAGTCTATGAAAAACCTCACTGTGCTCTGAATAGTTATGGCTACTGGATCAATATAGTTGAAACTGATAATAAGAAGATTCATCAATGAAACACATTCCAGGTAGGAAATCAGTATGAAGGTCAGCCACAGCTTCAAATTCAGTATTACCTTATTTCACGTACTCTTAATCTGGTAAGAAATTTATAAATATATAATGCTTTGATAGTAAAGACCTCTGCTTCACCAGGGCATTCAGATATCTTAGTGTAACTCAGATCTATAAAATCTGTTGATAAATAAATGTAAGAACAGTAAAAGGAGATGTGAAAATCTTAAAAGGTTGACAATGGAACATGGTAACTGCCTTGTCTCAAACTATTATTTTTTTAATTGAAGTACAGTTAAAATGTTGTGTTAGTTTCTTCTGTATGACAAAGTGATTCATATATACATGTATATATACATATACACACACAGATGCTTTTCCATTATAGGTTATTATAAAATATTAAGTACAGTTTCCTGTGCTATACAGTGTAGGTTCTTGTTGTTTACCTATTTTATATATTGTAGTGTGTATACGTTAATCCCAAACTCCTAATTTATCAAACCCTTAAAGCATTAAAAAGTCATAGTCTTTTCTCACCTATTAAACGTATCAAGTAACTTATTTGAAGAGGTTAAGAAACACCAACATCTTAGCATGAATTAGAAGGGCTGTCCCCCTCCTTACTTAGTTTATGATGATTTTAAGTCTTGTCCAGGTAAGCCACAGCTAAAGTCCTTGTTATGGTTGACATTTAACAATAAAAAATATTTCAGAATGTAGTTTTTTAAACATTCATGATGTGAAATTTGAATATCAGTGCTAAGACTCTTGGTGATTGACTATCACAGTTTTTAGAAACAACTTGCCATTCCAGTGTCACAATAACGTTCAAATTTATTGTAATCAATTTTTTTTTTTCTAAATAGGTTCTGAACCTGGGGTGCTGGATTTCTGAATATGTTTATTATTACACTGTACTAAAATAAGAATAATATTAACTGAGAGGGTTTTGCTAGTCTTATTATTTAGTATGTATTCTTAAAAAGTTTCAAAATGTATAATTTCTATAAATTGGTCTTTCTTATAAAGTCAAAAATTAGAGCAAAATGTCCAAGACAAGTTAGAGGAAATAGCTAGTTTTGAATGTTCTGGGCCAGAAAAATGAAGGATAAACATGAAGAATATTTAATACTGTTTTATAAAGAATAAAGGAATAAAAGACAACATGGACACTGCTTCTGGCATCACTGCTGCTGCTAAGTCGCTTCAGTCGTGTCCGACTCTGTGCGACCCCATAGACGGCCTCCTACCAGGCTCCTCTGTCCCTGGGATTCTCCAGCCCACTGGAGTGGGTTGCCATTTCCTTCTCCAATGCATGAAAGTGAAAAGTCAAAGTGAAGTTGCTCAGTCGTGTCCGACTTTTAGCGACCCCATGGACTGCAGCCCACCAGGCTCCTCTGTCCGTGAGATATTCCAGGCAAGAGTACTGGAATGGGGTGCCATTGCCTTCTCCATCCGGCATCACTGCAGCCCTACTCTTTAAGCCCTTCCTTTAAAAGTGCTCTTCTTAGAATTTCAAGTAACAAGTAGCATGACCAGTCTGACTGCAGATCACTACTGCCAACAATCAAAGAAAGAAAATCCTGGCTTCCTGACTCCTATTCCACTGTTGCCCATAAGTTCAGACTTTCTCAAGTCATTTAAGCATTTAAGAGCCTGATGTAGAGCAATAGCTGATCAAAAAAAGGTAAAGGAATTTTTGTCTCTGAGTGCTATGCTCCTGCTGCCCCACAGTGGGGTCTCATCACTAACTCTACCCATGTTTCTCAGCCCAAATACTTCCCTATGGGTTAGTTACTAACCAAACTAATCTGAGCACCTCACTCTGCAGTAACGTATATCAGAGCAGTGGACCTTTACAGAAGACTGTGCAAGCTCAGTTGCTAAGTTATGTTCGACTCTTTGCAACCCGATGGACTATAGACCACCAGGCTCCTCTGTCCATTGGATTTCCCAGTCAAGAATACTGGAATGGGCTGCGGTTTCCTTCTCCAAGTTAGAGAAGATTAGTTCGGTTAAAAACTGAAGTACATGTACATGCTAGGAAAAAAATATGAAAAAATATCTGGTTGATTTAATAGCTCACTAGGATGAGCTATTATAAATACTAAGTAATCTGAGTACTTTGTTAATAATAAAATAAGTAGATGTATATCACAGAAAATTGGGAAACTACAGGAAGTGAAAAGAAAAATACTGCATAGTATCATCATATAGAAAAAAATACAGGCAGTTCTCACTTTTTGCACGGGTCTGTGTTAACTGAAACCGGTGCACAGTGGAACTGTGCATGCTTCTTCAGTAACTGAGATCAGACCTGTACTGCCCGTTCTGTTAACATTCAGTTTTTCTTCCAAGTTATTCTTTATGTAGTATTTTAAAAAACTACTTAGTATATTGTATTTTCAGTTTTATATACTGCTTTTTTTAATTAATAATGAGCTATGTTTTCAAGACACTAAGTGTCAGGAAGCATTTAACAGGAGGCTTCCTGTGTGCTGTTTGGATCTGTCATGAATCCTCTGTCCCTTATTAATTTCTGAATATTCAGGAATTAGGAATGCATGCAGTTTTTAATTTCATGGCTGCAATCACCATCTGCCGTGATTTTGGAGCCCCCAAAAATAAAGTTTTTCTATACATATGGAAAAAATGTAGCTTTTCCATACACGGTGATAAGTAACTATTTACGACCCTCTTCCTTTTTATGAACCATACGGTAAAAGTGATTATTTACAACCCTCTCTCTTTCATATGGATGACCTCATGTTTCCTTGATAACTTGTAAGTTTTGATTTTATCTCTGCTGAAAATAGCTACCTTGTAAGACAGTATAAATACTCACACAATATTGAATAAAACACCCTTGCTCCATCAGAGCTTGGGTCCCTGTGTCTTCTCTCTCTCTCTCTCTCTCACTCTCTCTCTCTCTCAGGCTATATCTGGAGCGCAGAAGCCTGCTGTGTTCACTTTCCTGCCCGGGCTTCTAAGACCCTCTCGAGAAGGCGCTCTGTGCCTCCCCCCATCGAGAGGGCGCCAGGTGCCTTCGTGAACAGCGCAAGCCCCGTGTCAGGAGCTTTATTGGTTTTCTGCATAAACCAAGGAATATCAGCCTCTTTCTCTCTCCTTTACTTTCTTAAAGTAAACCGATGGACTCCGGACCACCAGGTTCCGGTCCATTAAAGGACCTCAACAACTAAGTATTCTTTAAGAATATGGTTTATAATGGCTACACAGTTTTCCATTCTATGAATCCACTGCAATTTAACACACATCTTTCCATTCAATAAGTCGGTTGTTTCCAATCTTTTGCTATTGTAAATAATGCTGTGATGAGTATCTTGGCAGTAATTTTTTGTGGTTATCTGTAATTAATTTCCTAGGATAAATCCCTAGAAGGGATTACTGAGGGAAATGACATGAACATCCTTCAGACTCTTAATACTACTGTCAAGTCTCCATCTCATATTAAACCTCTTTTAAAAGAAGGCAGAACAATGGAGGTTAAGCCAATCTTTTGTGAGCTCCTAAAAACAAATAAGTACCCTTTCCCTCACACATATTCAATCAGATTACTGGAAGTTAAACCTCAAATCCTTATTCTGCCATCTCATCATTTCTATATAGCTGTGAAAAGATGACCACTATTCCTTTACTTTTAAATATCTATCATAATATGGGCTTCCTAGATTTCCTTGTCTTTTCTCACTTCTTTAAAAGGAGGAAACTTAAATTTCTTCTCAACTCTATTATTAATTTTTTCATACAGACCTAAATTTATGAGCACTTCTGGATTTAAACAGATTGGGGTGCAATTCTAATCCAAGGCATTTACAGGTTAGTCACTTAATCCTTCTAAATGTGTTTCCTCATCTATAACCAGGGATAATGCTACCACTTACTTTTTATGACTGTTGGTTTGGATTAAATAAGAAAATAATGTAAAGTGTGAAGTACTTATTCTCAGCATATTGCTTGGCGCAGTAAGCACTCGTTATTATTTCAACGGCAATGCCAAAGAAAGCTCAAACCACCACACAATTGCACTCATCTCACACACTAGCAAAGTAATGTTCAAAATTCTCCAAGCCAAGCTTCTACAGTATGTGAATTTCCAGATGTTCAAGCTGGTTTTAGAAAAGGCAGAGGAACCAGAGATCAAATTGCCAACATCTACTCGATCACTGAAAAAGCAAGAGAGCCAGAAAAACATCTACTTCTGCTTTATTGACTATGCCAAAGCCTTTGACTGTGTGGATCACAACAAACTGTGGAGAATTCTCCAAGAGACGGGAATACCAGACCACCTGACCTGCCTCCTGAGAAATCTGTATGCAGGTCAAGAAGCAACAGTTAGAACTGGACATGGAACAACAGACTGGTTCCAAATAGGGAAAGGAGTACATCAAGGCTGTATATTGTCACCCTGCTTATTTAATAACTTACTAAGATCATGGCATCTGGTCCCACCACTTCACAGGAAATAGATGGGGAAACAGTGGAAACAGTGTCAGACTTTATTTTTTTGGGCTCCAAAATCACGGCAGATGGTGATTGCAGCCATGAAATTAAAAGACGCTTGCTCCTTGGAAGGAAAGTTATGACCAACCTAGACAGCATATTCAAAAGCAGAGACATTACTTTGCCAACAAGGTCCGTCTAATCAAAGCTATGGTTCTTCCAGTGGTCATGTATGAGAGATGGACCATAAAGAAAGCTGAGCGCCAAAGAACTGATGCTTTTGAACTGTGTGTGGTGTTGGAGAAGACTCTTCAGAGTCCCTTGGACTGCAAGGAGATCCAACCAGTCCATCCTAAAGGAAATCAGTCCTGAATATTCATTGGAAGGACTGATGCTGAAGCTGAAACTCCAATACTTTGGCCATGTGATGAGAAGAACTGACTCACTGGAAAAGACCCTGATGCTGGGAGAAGGGGACGACAGAGGATGAGATGGTTGGATACCATCACTGACTCAATGGACATGAGTTTGAGTAAACTCTGGGAGTTGGTGATGGACAGGAAGGCCTGGTGTGCTGTAGTCCATGGGGTCACAAAGGGTTGGACACAACTGAGCGACTGAACTGATTATTATTATTATTGCATAAATATATTAATATAAAGTCATATTATTACAATAAGATTTTCTAAAGCTCTGTTTACATCTGAAATAAAAAACAGACTAGCTAATTGAGAGTTAGTGCTAAAGGTAAGAGGATAAAATTACTGAAACCTTCACAAGAATAAGGTCTTCCCTGATAGCTCAGTTGGTAAAGAATCCACCTGCAATGCAGTAGACACTGGTTTGATTCCTGGGTCAGGAAGATCCACTGGAGAAAGGATAGGCTACCCACTCCCCAGTATTCTTGGGCTTCCCTTGTGGCTCAGATGGCAAAGAATCCGCCTGCAATGCGGGAGACCTGGGTTCGAGCCCCGGGTTGGGAAAATCCCCTGGAGAAGGAAAAGACTACCCACTCCAGTGTTCTGGCCTGGAGAATTCCATCTACTGTACAGTCCATGGGGTCGCAAAGAGTCAGACATAACTGAGCAACTTGCACTTCACTTTTTCACAAGAAAAGGAATGGAGTTTTTTTGTTTTTTTTTTAACTGAAGGGTAGCTGATTTACTATATATGCTAGTTTCAAGTGTATAGCATAGTGATTCAGTTTTTTTGCTTCCCTGGTGGCTCAGTCAGTAAAGAATCTGCCTGCAATGCAGGAGACCTGGGTTCAACCCCTGGGCTGGAAAGATCCCCTGGAGAAGAAATGGTAACCCACTCTAGTATTCTTGCCTGGGAAATCCCACGCACGGAGGAGCCCGGCAGGCTACAGACCATAGGGTAGTAAAAGTTGGACACAACTTAGCAATTCCACCACCTCCACAAGTTATTCTAAGATATTGGATATAATGCCCTCTACTATACAGGAAGAAATGGAGTGCTTTATATCTGAGTGATATAAAACAAAAAAAGCCACGTGGTAAAACATAAGAAAATATCTTTTAAAAATACAGTCACTTAAAGTTATCACACACATACACATAAAAAGTATTACAAGTATTTCTTTGAAATTTCCTTTATGAAATTTGAGGATATGCCATACCTATCATTCAAAGGCAAATTAAGCTAATGAACAGGTCTCTCTGAACTACTGATAAGAATTTAAGAAACAAGTTTCCTTCATCCCAATTATTAAATAGAAACAGATTAATAAAAGCCTATTATAACCAATATTTCTTTATAAAATACTGTCTCCTTCAAGTTTTTAACAGGGATCTACTTTACAAAATTTTCTTTCCTTAATATGAAGGAAACGCAGTGATTACAGAAGATACCATAATATCTAGGACCTACATGCACATGGCACTGTGCTATGTATTCCATAATCGGAGTTTAGAGACATAACCAGAATTTTACCCAACACTGAACAGCAGGAATAAACAGTTGTTCAACAATGTCATAAAGGGCTTTTGGCTTTCCAATAAAGAATTTAAATCAAAACAGAGAGTGAAAAAAAAACAACATGAAATGCTTTATACTCGCTAGCCTATTGATATTAGCCAGCTGCTGGTAAATTAGCTTTAATATATACAAAAAGAAATAAACACAAACATATTCACAGAGAGTTCTGCATCTGAAAGGACTGCCCAGTCTTGGCTGGTTAAATATATCAGCAACATAAGGTTTTAGTATCCTTGCTGACACTGACAGGCACTGAGGCGTGGGTGTACAAACAGGAAAACGAGCATTTCTGTTTCTTTTCTTTCATGAAGTTATCAGCTACCACTACCATTAAACATATCTCCCATTTTTGTTTCTAGTAGTTATCAAGAGCCAAGGAATGCTAACAAGTCTCAAAGTAAGAAAGTTGTAACTACCATAAAAGAGTAGCCAAATAGGCCAGGAAAAGTAGGAATGTCAAAACCAAAAGCAAGCAACACCCAGAATCTGTGGCAATCTGTTAGAAAGATTTTCTAATTCCCAGCTAGTTGCAATAAAGGCTACCAAGTTATACTTTTATTAACATACTGAACATTTTTTAAAAAATACAGTATTCTTTCAATTTCCTGACATCAGTTCTAGCAAAGCAGCACTAAACCACACTGAACATATCAGTACACACACTGAAAAATCAGCAGATATTAAGTGCTCAAAGAACCTCAAACTGACTTCTAGAAAATCATTCTAATTTATAGTTCAGTCCAAGATACCTAAAACCAAAGAACAAAACTCTCTATGCACAAGATAAGGCTGTACAAAATCAGGGATTTTCCCCTCTAAGATGACTTTTCGGTTCAGCAGAGCAACAACTGATCACTTTGTGGTATGGGATAAGAAGGAAGGGGAGAAACTGACAGAGAGAGAGAGAACTATAAGGTATATTCTACCTGGATATGTAGATTACTTAGTTTTAGTAAGAAATTAGCCACCTCAAAATATATTTGTCATGGTACCATGTTTTCCACGAAGTAAGTCAAATCAATAGCAATGCTTCAAACAGTTTCCAAAAACATGAAGATTCCAACTTTTCCAGTCAAGACTTAGCACCTTGGAAATATCTAAATTATAGCAGATAAATAAGTGAGTACTGAAAAGTTATGATTTTATATTACAGGCATCAAATACACTGTGGAAAAGCACACCCAACTTCTATCACACCTGTAACAAGCAGATGCTGTCAAGAACAACTTGCTTTCTCTCAGCTTCCTGATTAGCCATGCTTGCTTTTGGGGGAAAGATGGAAATTTCTGTGGGATAAAATCAATATTCTTAGAAACTGCTTACAACAGGATGCCTTACCGAAAGGAGGTAGTCCGTACGTCTGGGTTGCCTGAGGGTAGACAGCATAGGGTTGAGACTGCTGCAAAGTCTGGTACTGAGTCTGCCCAGGGTAAGCAGTTTCCGAAACAGGAACTGAGAGGATATGTGCGTAAGGTCTAGAAAAGTTCAAGAAAACAAAAAATTTCACATAAGAAAAACAAAAAACAGCTAATATCACTAACAGCAAAGAATCAATAATGAGTAGACTAACCTGTCACATAAAATGCCTCTTACTATGGTCAGAAAGCAGAATTATTTTTTCCTTTTCAGGTCTACTTATCATCTACCTAACAAACAATTTTATAGAAAAATCAACAGTTTCAAACATCCTCCAAAGGTCCAATCACACCACACACACTTGTGGTGTGCTACGTGCAAGGCCCTGTGTGAGACACAGGTACTGACTAAGCTCATTTTTGCTCTTATGTCTAAATACAGAATAAAATCCTGGTAGGACACACAACTGGATAGAACAGATTGGCAACTGACTCCATTCCCCATGGAGCCCTCCAGGCCAAACTAAAGTTTTGAGAGTGAAAGTGGAACTTGGAAAAGAGGGTGAGACCTTCAGAGAAAAAGCAGGCAACCACCATATTAGAAAACCAGGATCAGGAGTGTGGCCCAATGGCCCTAGATCGAGCCTATAAAATCAAGAGTCAAGTGACTAATAAAATCCGGGAAGTCCTAGACAGGACACTGACTTGCCCCGCTGAGATTTAAGCCAGAGTATACTGCCACTAGTTGGTTTAGCTAGAGATGAATTCAACAGTGACACTTCCGGGATTTTAAACCAGCTAACTGACCTGCTCATTTCATCCATGGAATAAGATGGCGCCACATTTTATGCACTCAATTTTTAGATATGAGTTATTTTATTTAGTGAGTTATCCTGTACTTATAAAGTAAGAAAGTAAGTGTCATATGTACCATGTAGGTCATAACAATAAAATAATGGGGGGAGGTAGTTTCAGAGGGGAAATTTTTTTTTTTTTTTTGCAGTTTTTGGAGAGAAGAAAATGAAGGAAGGCCATAAAGAAGTGATCTGTGAGCAGACAGAATGTGCAAAAATGAAAGAGAGAAAAGGTGTTCTAGAAAAAGAGAAAGCCTCTGCCAAGGGTACAGACAGGGCTTCAGCCAACAAGGAGCAGAGATTATACTAAGGGAAAGTATAAGACAGACAGCAAAGACCTTGAACCAGGCTAAAAGTGTTCAGACAAATCTGAAACAATGAGGAGTCACTGAAATTGTTGAGAAAAGGATGACAAGATCAAAGCTGTTCTTTAATAAACATTAGCTTGATATTTCTTTGTAAAATGGATGGGGGAAGGGGACTTGAAACAGAGACAGTTAAAAAATGCAATGGTTTAGATAAGTGGTAAGGCGGTCTGCTACTGCTGCTGCTAAGTCGCTTCAGTCGTGTCCGACTCTGTGGGAACCCATAGATGGCAGCCCACCAGGCTCCCCCATCCCTGGGATTCTCCAGGTAAGAACACTGGAGTGGCTTGCCATTTCCTTCTCCAATGTGTGAAAGTGAAAAGTGAAAGTGAAGTCGCTCAGTCGTGTCTGACTCACAGCAACCCCATGGACTGCAGCCTACCAGGCTCCTCCGTCCATGGGATTTTCCGGCAAGAGTACTGGAGTGGGGTGCCATTGCCTTCTCTGGGTAAGGAGGTCTACATTAAGGTAGAAAGCTAACAAGGTGTCCTGAGTGCAACAGGTATACAATACTTTTTTGAATAAATGAATGAATTTGGAATTTGCTATATTCACATCTCAGTAGACTCTAAAAGACTGAATTTGAAAATTTCTAGTCTTTTTAGCCAGTCCTGAGACCAGAAAATAGCTCAGGCTGTAGCTGTTAATCAAATCATGTGGGAATGATTTAAAATCTTAGTAACTTCAAATGGATTAATCTCCAGATATGATAAAGATCATAAAATCTTTTTTATTTAGTGTCTTTATAGCTCAAATTATTTCATCACCTTCATAATGACCTCAGAGAACAGGTTCAGTCATTTCACAGAAGAAAAACACAGAAAATGACTGGCCCAAGGATGTTATTAATGTTAATGATAATACTAGATTAGAATTTGTAGAATTCATTGAGATGATTTTTCAATCAGCTTATTTTTTTTAAACTGATGCAAAATTCAAAAGGCACTTAATACAAATGGGCACAAAAAGGAAAGTTTTCTTTTACAAGAGACCCAGACATATTACTCACCTCTGTCACCAATTTCTTTATGTAACTTGCCTATGTAAGTACGTAAGAATTTATCCTAGGTTAATAAAGCACGCTTGTACGCATCTATATATGCAGGCTCAACCTTTATCAATGTGCAATTGGTAGCTTGATATACACACTGTTCTGCACCTACTCATCTTGGAGATGATTAGCTTAGTGGATCTTAAATGCTGATCTTATCTCATGAGGCCCAAAATATTGCCTCTCAGTGATTTAAACTCACTAAACCTGTCTAACCTCAGCCTACTTTCTACTTGAGTACACTTCTAAAAGAATAAGCTTCTAAAGCCAAGACGAACACAGATTAGGCCCAGAAGTCCCAGTCTGAGGCTGGCTTTAGTTTTTTTAATTGATCTCTCTTTTAAAGCGGAGCAAAGAGAGAATAATGAGAGGTTAAGCAGTGATATATTTTCATCATTAATGGTATTTTACACTTTTCAGTGCCTATTCACTTTGAGAAAGCTCCTGGGTAACAGTGATCTATTTCAGACAATCATTAACTTTTTAAAAGGATGATACCTAGACTATATTTACATGGAATAAAAAAACTGGAGTAGGGCCAGAGAGAACAAGAGAGGTGAAAATAAATGTCAACTTAATAGCTTAAATATCAAGTTACATTTTGCAATGAATCTAGAGAAAAAGCATACAGATTTTTGAAACAATTATTCAACTTACTTTGCAGAATACATTTGTGAGGTATAATCATTGGATGAGCGAGGGATGTAATCGGTGCATGTCATAACTGAAAGAAAGATACCACCAGGTAAAAAGTTAGAACATTCCAAAAATTAAAGGGAGAAATTTCATGTCTCAGTGTATAGTCTTTCAAACTAAGGAACAGAATAAAGCTTGGACATCAGAAATTTAAAAAGACTACACAGTAGAAATACCTCACTCTTCTAATAATGAGTTTATAGAGACTTTTAGAGACAGTAAAAGAATCTAGAATGAAGGCAGTATAGAAAAGAGCTGAAGGTAAGTACCAACTGATCTCTATTTTTGGCTGTGCTGTGTGGTGTGTGGGATCTTAGTTTCCCAACCAGGTATCAAACCTGGGCCCTTAGCAGCCAAAGTGTGGAATCCTAACCACTGGACCGCCAGGGAATTCCCAGTACCGATTGATCTTTACCATCACCATCACTGTTTTAAAACCATAAATGAAGCAACTTCTTAAGCTCTCATCTATGCTCAAAGGTGAAGTTAAAATGCAAGATCCATGTCTAGGAAGCCACATTATACTTCTTCAGCTTATTCATTCTCTGGATGCTTACCCTATTCTGAGTAAAAAGTCATAAGGATGACCTGCAGGAAGACAGATTTGGAAAAAGTATCCAGTAACTGTTGCTACTGCTATATATAATCAGCAGCAGAAAGATGCAAGCATGCTTTTATACTATTATTTTTTTCAGCTTTGTAATACAGCTTTAAGTTTGGTAATGCAGAGACAGACCTGAGGAACTGATGTAACGCTCTGATAAACCATCAAGTAAAGGGACTTTCACATCTACTGCCCTCTTGACCTTCATGATTTCATCTAGAATAGATACTGTCATGAGGCTTAATCTTCATGATTTCATTCGGGATAAATACTGTAAATATTCAACTCAAGTTTGACAGGTAGCAGAATCCTTTTCATTCGCAGTATTTCAGTCCATATTATAGACAGAGCTACAACACATAGAGCTTGTACCAGATTCCTAAATTGTTCCAGAACATCCTCCACTATCTATTATAAGGGAGGTTGCTCTATTGTGAATAAGGACTAAGGGTGAACCAACTAACTTTATGTCTAGCTGGGTTTTCTTTTTTTTTTTTTTTTTCTTCTAGCTGGGTTTTCTGAGTGTCTTACCCCCAAAGGGAACACTGATAGAGATCAGATGTGGGGTCAATTCATGCCCAACAGTAACACAAACCATCTGCGAATGAGCTTATCATGGATATTGCCTATTGCCACTGTTCACAGTCTCTGAAAATAATTCATAGCAATTTGTAGATTATACTAATCATTAATCACTTTGACAAAAATGAAGGGAATCTCAGTTAGATCCAAGGTTCTTATCGTCCATTACATAGAACAGAAGTTCATTTGATTTCTACATAATGGTTCCTTCTCTGCTGACAAGTATTTTCAAAAACCCAAATCCTTCTCCCTCTCTCATTTAATTCTAGAAACTGAAAAGTGAAAGTGAAGTCACTCAGTCGTGTCCGACTATTTGCGACCCCATGGACTATAGCCTACCAGGCTCTCAGGAGCCTCTCAGTCCATGGAATTTTCCAGGCAAGAGTACTGGAGTGGGTTGCCATTTCCTTCTCCAGGAGATCTTCCCAACCCAGAGATCGAACCCGGGTCTCCCGCACTGCAGGCAGACGCTTTACTGTCTGAGCCACCAGAGAAGAGATTCGCAAAACATTCTAGGAGATCTAGGCCAATTTTTACTTTTCTAGAGAATGAATGAGCCTTAATCTTTGTGGTACTTGGGAACTATGAAAAGATTAGAAAGAGTCAAGGCATAATCTGCTTAATTTTAACTTCTCTGCCTGCCCTTCTTCCTCCTCAAGCTGTGGGACAGCTGCCTTCCTACTAAATTGTAAAGCAGTATTAAGATCATTATTGTATGTGCATTAAAAACCCAAGTTTTCTGTTCCCTTGAGACAGAAAACTGCATGTGAGGTGGGAAATTAGTTTCAATGACCTATGTCAGTTATACAACAAAGTTGGATCCCAGAATAAAATTCCACAAAATAGAAATAGAACTCAAATTTCTTTATCATTGTGTAAATAAATTTGGATATGTTCAACTCTGCACTGGTTTAAAAAAAAAGGTAACAGCAGTGGAAACGAGGCAAAAACCTAGAAATATACTCTGAAAGTAAAATTAACAGGAGACTCTGATGAATTGAATTAAGGAATAAGGAAAACAGGGAATACAGGATAATTTCTAGATTTTCAGCTTGGGAAATTGGAGGGATAGTGAAAATACTTCCAAAGATGAAGAAGCTGGGGAAGAGAACAGCTTTGGTGAGGGCTAAGGGCAGAGAAGGAAAGTTATGACCAACCTAGATAGCATATTCAAAAGCAGAGACATTACTTTGCCAACAAAGGTCTGTCTAGTTAAGGCCATGGTTTTTCCTGTGGTCATGTATGGATGTGAGAGTTGGACTGTGAAGAAGGCTGAGCGCCGAAGAATTGATGCTTTTGAAGTGTGGTGTTGGAGAAGACTCTTGAGAGTCCCTTGGACTGCAAGGAGATCCAACCAGTCCATTCTAAAGGAGATCAGCCCTGGGATTTCTTTGGAAGGAATGATGCTGAAGCTGAAACTCCAGTACTTTGGCCACCTCATGTGAAGAGTTGACTCATTGGAAAAGACTCTGATGCTGGGAGGGATTGGGGGCAGGAGGAGAAGGGGACAACAGAGGATGAGATGGCTGGATGGCATCACTGACTCGATGGACCTGAGTCTGAGTGAACTCCGGGAGTTGGTGATGGACAGGGAGGCCTGGCGTGCTGCGATTCATGGGGTCGCAGAGTCTGACACAACTGAGTTACTGAACTGAACTGAACTGAAGGGCAGAGAAAGCTTTTACATATTTTAAGTATGACTTTCCTTTTAGATATCTAAGTAGAGATATCAAGTAGGCAGTAGGATGGATACAAAAACGAAATTAGAGCAAGAAGTCAGACTAGGAACACAAATTTGAAATTCATTAACTACACATCAAATATTTAAAGTAACAAAATGGGTGAGAGAATTCAGAAAGAACAGAGTGAGAGAATTCAGAAAGAACAAAGATGGTGGACTAGAACCAAACCCACTAACATTCAGAGATTAGACAGCAGAAGAAAGGCCAGCAAAGAAGAAAGGTGGGAGAAAGAGTGGTAAGAGGCAGGATACAAGCAGACAGGAATACCCACTGGAACTAGTACTTTCAGTTATTGAAAGGAACTAATGACCTTGACAAAAGCAGTTTCACTGAAGAATGGTGACAAAGTTAAGTCTGAGAGGGATGAAGAGCGAGTGGGAGCAGACAGAACAAGTGAGGGCAACTCTTTCCAGAGGTTCCAAGGCGGGTCATGGGACAAAGAGAAGGTCTGTAACTGGTGGGGAATACGGACTTCAGGGAGGGTTTTGTTTGTGCTTTAAGATGGAAGATACTGGATCATGTCTCCACAGACAGGATGGATTAAGAAGAGAAGAATAAGACAATGCAAGAATGGTATTAGGATAATCACAGTACCAAAGTCCTTGGGGTAGGTGAGAACAGACAGGATATGAAGCACAAATAAAAGGTCTTACCTTTCACAGGAACAAGAATACTATTTCCATTCTGACAAGAATAAAACAAGGTAACATGGATACAAACACAAGTAGGGCTGAAGACTTGGTGGTGATAGGTTAATAAGGGAACCTCCTGTCAGACAGCTTCTATTTGAGAAGAAATCATCAGTCAAACATGAAGAAAGGTGAGTAGTATGCGTGCTCTGAGAGGAAATAAATTGTAAAAGGTAAAACTCATGAGTAAAGAGTAGTAGGGTGCCCACTTGAGGCCCTGTGAGTAAACAGTCAGCTAAGTGTATAAACTACCCAGTAA
This sequence comes from Bos grunniens, assembly GCF_055505025.1. Lineage (NCBI taxonomy): Eukaryota > Metazoa > Chordata > Mammalia > Artiodactyla > Bovidae > Bos > Bos grunniens. The sequence continues at coordinate 11,692,655 of NC_141166.1, forward strand.
TGTTCAGCTATTTAATGTAATACTTACAGAGAAGGTGGACAGTTGGATTAAATCAGGATTGGGGTTTAGCAAGGACAGTACAAGAGGCAAAATTATTGAAGGTATTAGTAAGGGAGTACTTGTAATAAAGAACTGCAGAATCTATGTGGAGTAAAAAGGGATAGGAAAAGAAGAGGGACATTATGGGTGTCGGATAGGTCATCTACACGGACGTTCAAATTACCAATAAAGGTCTGGATGGAGAAGAAAACAAAGATCTAGTCTCTAAAGAGCAAAATGACTAGGAGTTCAGTCTGAGGTAAAAAGAAAGCTGGAGGAAGGGGCATACATATAGACTTCAAAGGAACTAGAGTTTTTGAAGGAAAAAAAGAGAAATAATTTTTAAGAAGCAAGAACACTCAACTTACTTCTGGGCCCTGAAGTATATAAGGAACAGACCTTTTTCTTGGGGATGTGAAGTGAAAGTCGTTCAGTCATGTTCGACTCTTTGAGACTCCATGGACTATACAGTCCATGGAATTCTTCAGGCCAAAATACTGAAGTGGGTAGCCTTTCCCTTCTCCAGGGGATCTTCCCAACCCAGGGATCAAACCCTGGTTTCCAGTATTGCGGGCAGATTTTTTACCCCTGAGCCACAAGGGAAGCCCAAGAATACTGGAGTGAGATATTAAAAAAATTAGAGACTCCTTTCGTTGATTAGAGCAGTTCCCATATGTATCAGAGTTACCTAGCTATCTTCTTGAAAATGCAGATTCTCATCCACAACAGGTCTTCTAAATGATAATCACTGAAGATGAGGCTAGAATGCTACCTTACAAATAAGCACTCCAGGTAACTCTCAGGTATGCTAGAAGTTTGAGAACTACTGGAACAGCATCTTTGAGGAAGCAATATATACAACTCAAGACATAACCATTTTTTTTTAAAGGCATACCATCTTTTATTACATGCGAATTATTTAAGATTAAGCATCTTAAGATATATCTCCTAAACAAATGTCTTTTTATAAAGCAACGTACACAAATTTATTCTTCTGAAGTGTGTGGTATAATATGAAAGGGCATAGCTATTTAATTTCAAGGAGGACTATCTGCCCTATGGAGCATACCACCATGATATTCCAAAGAAACTTAGATCTCCACAAGAAAAAAAAAGAACATTCTACAAATTTTTGGCTAAGGTTTGGAAAGCAGAGGGTGTATCCTATTGAGATGGGTCTCCCTCAGGGCCCAGTATCAATCTTGGGCTCTCAGGGGACTACTTTTCTTTCTTTTTTTGTCCAGATGGATAGGTAGAATCATTCGGTTATTAGAAAGCTGGAAACACATCAAGCCATCCAGAGAAGGAGTCAGAGGCTGGCCCACAAATTTTTCTGATTTTGAGTAAAGCATTATTTATTACCTTTAGAAGAACATTCAATCTCAAAACAAAAACACAATCACCAATCCCTAGGAGTGGATCCCATGTGATTTTGCTCCTTAGCTGGTATGTAATAAAGTTTACAGGAGGGCATAAGGATGAACACACATACAAGGCAATGAAAGGATTCTGGATACTCTGAGACAAGTGAGGCAATCAGTGAAAACCAGTTATAAAAGGTCAGCATCACCTGGTCACAGGAATACATCCATGATGCACAGAATATGGTACTTACTTTCCTCCGACATGGTAAGGTTTGAAGCAAGGCTTGAAGTTTCAGGTTTCTGATCACTGACTTCGGGGTTGCTTACTTGACTGGGAAAACCAAAATGAATACATTAGCCTCTGGTTGATCTGCTGCATTGCTAAAAGTGATTAAATCAAATCAATTTCTTCCTAGATAAGGGACAAGGTAAGTCTACTTCATGAAGTCCTTATTCTTGGTTTTTATCAGTTACCTAACAGCTAAGGCCAAGCCTAGTACCTTCAGCATTCCAGTTCTTTGTCACATCCCTAGACCATGACTGGTTTTATACCACGTGGAAATTTCATGTAAGCAACAGGCAACTCAGATTTTCTCTAAAGACCACATGGTAAAAGAAAAACTCTACAGCAACCTAAAACTGCTCTCACTTTATTTCCAAAGTACCAAAGGAATGTAGGGAGATGACTAACTTCAGACAATGGTCCTCACAATCACTTGAAAAGCTTTTGCAAATTACACATGCTTACACAAGAAGGGGTTCTGAACCTGAAGATGGTGCATTACACTGCACTTCTGTTTTCCCCCAATTAAAAACACATTTTTGTTCTTATACCTCAAACTGAGCAAAATCTTCTTTAAAAAAAACTTATAACACAAGAGAAACTGAAAAAGACTAAGTCATATAAACTAGGAGGATAAATCATTATGTTAGATACTTTAATGTTGGGCAGATCCTCAGTGAGATTCTGAAATGGAGATTACCCTTTGACTTTCACAATGTTCTCCCTCTTCCTCTTACCTTACTTTCCAACTCTCCCCGTATTCCCTCAACCACTAGTATAGTACAGTGCTTAAGGGTGCAGACTCTGGAACCAGACTGCTTGAGCTCATATTGCACTTTGTCAAAACTAGCTTTATGGCTTTAGGCAAGTCACTGAACTTCTCTGTACTCCAGTTTTTGCAACAGTCAATGAGGGATAATTAGAGAACCTACCTTTCAGGGCTGTGTAGGGATTAATGAGTCAATACATGAAAAGTATTTAGAGCAAAGACTAGAAGAGAGTAAACACATGTAACTGTAGCCAGTACTATTATAATACAACTTCTCCCCAGTCCAGGTATTCTTCCCACATTCATGTTCCTGCAGCAAGAAATTTGCTTTGCTTTTCTACACTCTAGGAAGAAGTGGAGGACACTGTCGCAGATACTCCACATACCGGGAAAGATATGACTTTTTTAAAGACTAGAATAAAACTTTATTTTCACTTATTAAGTTAGCAAAGACAAAAAGTTTGTGACACGATGTTGGAGAAGTATGAAAAGAACTATGGTTACATATTCATGGTGGGTGAGTAACTGGAACTGGTGTGTATAAACTAATGAAAAAGTATTTTCATTGCAACATGATTTGTTACATAAAATTTTGGAAACCAATGTCCAACTGGTTAAAGAACTGGGTAAAAAATATGTAACATATCCTCATTCAAGGGAACACTATGCCATCATCAAAAATTTTTTTTCCAGTTTTTCTTTTTTTGGAAAGATAAGACTAATAAACAGTAAGAATAGTTTCTACATAGAAAATTTTAAAAAGAAATGTTACTTATTCAAAAAAAGTACAAAGCACCAAAATTCTTAAAGCTCTCATATCTTTTCTGAATGAACCTTTAATATTCAAGCATAGTATCAATAAAGGTTTTTTCCCTGGTATATTCTGAATGTTCAAACAAGTTTTCCTCAGATGTAACTAATTTTAAAAAGTAAATCTCCAGATGAAGTTTACCTTAATCTATTTACTCAAATGTCTGTACTTTCAAAATAGCACTTAATATAGTAACCAAGATATGACTATGGGAACTGAAAGATAATTGTATCACTGTTTCCCAAAATGGCTTATTTCTTATAATTACCTGAATGATTGGTAAAAATACAGACTTCTGAGCCCCATCTTATGCCTAATTAAATAGGATTCCAAGGAGAATGGTATAAACCCTGACAAGAACTTCACATTTCTGAATATAATGACTGGTCTTCTATGTGTAAGACTAGTCTGAGTAAGTCTGGGGATCATTATTATACTAACTGTTGAAAGACTACTTCTAGATCTTGTATTGTAGAAGGTATACTTGTATGATCTGGTGTACAATGGACAAGTTCCTAAAACCCTATGGTCCTGGATTCTTACAGCAAAGTCTCCTATGTATTCAACTAAGTATCTAGAGATTAAACAGAAACAAAAGCACCAAGACAGTGAATTAACTCTAGCACTTTGTTAAATATTTGAAATTATATCTAGAAAAATTACTATCTCAAAATATGATTATCCTCAGTTATATAAAATTTACTTAACATGTGTATGAAGGAAAAAAAAAAAATACTCCAAAATAAAACTTCCCTCCTCCAAAAAAAGAGCAAAAACACCCAACTCCAAAAGTAAGCATCACAAATACCTCTTTCTCATTCAATGAAACTCTTGACAATAACAAACACAATCAACCAATGAATGGATAAACAAAACGTGGTATGGACTATTAGTGGTATGGACTATTACGGAGTATTAGTCAGCTTTAAAAAGGAAGGAAACTCTGACACATGCTACAAATGGATAAGCCATTAAGACATCAGGCTAAATGAAACAAACAAGTCACAGAAAGACAAATAATTTATGACTGTGCTGATATAGGGTACTTAAGAGTTATCAAAATCATAGAGACAGCCCAATGATGGTTGCCAGGAGCTAGAAGAAGGGGGAAATGGAGAGTCTGATGAATACAAAGTTTCAGTTTGGGAAGATAAAAAAAGTTCTGGAGACAGATGGTAATGATTGCCCAACAATGTGAATGTACTTAGTACCACTGGATTATATGCTTTAAAATGACCGAAATGGTGTATTTCAGGTTATTTGTATTTTATCCCAATAAAGCAGTTGCTGAAGGAGATGGAATAATAGCAGGAAAAGATGAAGCTGATAGGTTCCATTGTACAACTGGAGAGAGATGAACAAGGGAATTAACTTCAGAGAAAAGGGATGCAGAGACTATTAGAAGCACTGAAGCAGTTAAGGGGGTAGATTCGGTGATAAGACAAGTAAGGCAGTTCCTATCCACTTCTGATTTCTCTTTGGAGTAGGGCGTCAGATCCCCAGCTGAGTAAATAGAAGGGGAAGGGTGAGGAGAGGAAGCAGCAAGAGGGAAGAAGGGAGGGAGGGAGGGAGGCAGGAAGAAAGGAAGGCAGGCTGAGAGGCAGGGAGGAAAGGAGAGAAGGAATGAAGGAAGGTAAGGAGGAAAGAGAAACAATTTTACCACTGTGAAATAAACCAGGAAGGGTGACTGGATCACCAAGAATGTTTAAGTGCCCACTGAGATGTAATCATGACTGGAAACTGAGACCAGTGAGCAGTTTTGTGTTTTCCTATCAGTGTTCAGATGATTGGGATAAGGATGAAACTAGGGTTTTTAAACACTAGGTTAGGCTAGGGAAGGATGACAGGGAAAAGGGAGAGGAAGTTACGAATGTTTGTGAGAAACTGATTAAAGTAATAGATCTTATCTTTTGAGCAGCACAGGAAGATATGGAAGTCTTTTTTGAGGGAAGGGTCAATGCCTGACAGTGAAAATATGATAGTTCATTGTCATTATAAGTGGAAGTGTAGAGTAAGACACAGGGCTAGTGTGACAATAGAATAAATGAGCTGGAATGCTAGTGTGTGAGGTGCAAGATTAGGATTCTTGAAATTAAGATATTAGTGTGTTATTGGTTCATCTGGCTAGTAGACAAACAACAGGAGGTAAGAACTGTGGACAACTGAAAATCATGGTGCTCTGGAAGCCAGAGTATGACATGCAAAGAAGCTGCCTCTTTTCTGTAAGGGGAGCAGAGCTAATGATTAAGGTGTCCCATGTCCATTTGGTAATTAAGGATTAACTTCTTGGATTTTTTTTATTTCTATTTTTCCTATATGTAATTGAAGAATATTCACCATTGTGTCTCCTACACATATCACAGGATCTGAGTGATAACATCAGATTGGTACATTATGCTGAATAAATAATGAATAAAAAAGGAGAAAAATTCAGCACTTACATGTTTCAAGGACAAACTTTATTTTAAGGACAAAATTTCAGAGGATAATTTTCACCTTAAATCAAATAATTTCAAAACATAAAAACTGATGCTGAAAACCAAAATGAGGGTAAGTCAATCCAAATCATGTCCACATACTGGTCAGCAGGTAAAAACAAATTATAAGTAGGTCATTAAAAAGAAATTCAACTTTGTATACCTTAAAGTTTGCTCTCCTGATTCCTGCATCTTGGCTTTCTTCACCTGTAAAATAAATATACAAAAGCATCAATGTCATGATCTGTATTTAAAATCATCTAGCTACTCAAATGGCAGCCTCAGATTAACTAATAAATTACAGGGTAACTGTTTCCTTTTGTCTTGCTTAGACTTAGATTTATTTCATTAACCCCTGATATATTTTAAAGATGGACTTGTTTTTCACATGGGGCTCTCTTTTTTCTTTTTAATGAAAACAGTGTCTTCTAAACTCAAGGTAAAATAAAAGGTTTACCAGGATTTTTACTCAACACAGACTGTTTACCAGGATAAGGTATCCAAACTTGAAATCAAACTGCTTACTTTAAAATTTTAACAGACACATAAATCTACTTTCAAACAGTAAGTATGGTAATTTTGCAATCATCTAACCATTTATTTAATAGAAATACCTTTATATTTATATTACTTACATACCAAAAATAAAAATAAATTCCTATCAAGTTACCAGTAATTTAAAAAATATGCTTCACACTATTCTGTTTTTTTCCCATATTTTCATCTTCTCTAAATCCTTCTAAGGTAAAAGTATTCCCATTGAAACAGTTTAAGAAGTCACAAATAGAAGATCTATAGTTAACATTACTAATGGTTTTCCCTGTTGTTGTTGTTTTAAATATTACAAAGAATCTGATTTTAGAGTTTTTGAATTAGAATAACTAGTTACAGAAGTAAGCTTAGTGTGCTTAGCCATACAAATTATGAATACTTAAAAAGTATTTCAAGTTCGCAAAGTACAGAGTACTGCCAACCCACTACAAGGAGTTAGGTATGCACAGAGGCAGAAACTCTGCTCAACAATTTTTTTTTTTAGGCATGCAGAATCTTAGTTTCCCAACGAAGGACTGAACCTGTGCCCCCTGCATTTGGAGTCTTAACCGCCGGACTACCAGGGCAGTCCCTGCTAATAAACAATTTTAAACAAACATATTAGGTGGGAATATAGCTATTAAATATGATTAAATTTAAAAATTCAAAGTAAATAATACAACATAAATCCCAGGTCCATTCAATTTCTCATGGACATGTATTCTTCATGAGAAAACATGACAAAATAAATAGAACCAAATACTCTTGGATCCTTGCTTATGGCATATCAACTGACATTATATAATGCTGCCTTAACTTTCATAGGTGCCAATAAAGATAAAATTAATAAGGGGTATTAAAAAAATCCTCTAAGTTTACAAACAAAATTACAAAAGTATATGAAGAAAAAGGAAACAAAGACAAAACCTTTGAGGTAGATAAACCCTTAGTAAACATGATATTAAATTAAAAAGCCATAAAGGAGAAAATAGGTTGATTTTACAAAAATTCAAAACTTCCATATGATAAAAGATACCATACCAACCAGGAGGTAAAGCAATTACAGGACGGTATCTACACTGTGACAAAAGAATTTAACTGTATTACAAATGCATGACATAACCTCAATGAAAGGTATGGGAGAAAAATGCACTCATGTAATAATGCTGGAAAACTGTTTTGACTGGAAACTGAAAGGCTTAAGACAAGAAAAATTCAACTTAATACAGGCTCTTATAAGAAAATGTGCTGTCCTTCCCACCTGAAGATGACAGTATTTACATAATGCCAGATAATAAAGTAATTTTCCAATAGTGGTGATGAATTTATGCTTAGCTCACCCAAAGACTCTCTTTGCAATCAAAGAAATGAAGTTAAAACAGTCTATGGTTTACAAACAGTAACCTATACAAAGAAAACTAGAGCAATGAAGAATCTAACTTATCACAGTCTTCATTTTATTAGAGCCACAGTGTAACAAATTTAGCTAGAAAACTCTCAAAAAAAAAAGCCCTGGAGCGAAATTTTAAAATATATTCATAATGGCCTTTCAAGGAAGAACTATGCTTTTTCATTTTTTATCTACTACATTGCCAGCTCAATACAGTGCTGCTGCTGCTAAGTCGCTTCAACCGTGTCCGACTCTGTGTGACCCCATAGACAGCAGCCCACCAGGCTCCCCTGTCCCTGGGATTCTCCAGGCAAGAACACTGGAGTGGGTTGCCATTTCCTTCTCCAATGTATGAAAGTGAAAAGGGAAAGTGAAGTCGCTCAGTCGTGTCCAACACTTAGCGACCCATGGACTGCAGCCTACCAGGCTCCTCCGCCCATGGGATTTTCCAGACAAGAGTGTACTGGAGTGGGTTGCCATTGCCTTCTCCCTCAGTAGAGTACATACACACAAATAGAAACAGAGAAAATGAACCTAAAGACATGTCTACCAAACAAAGAAGTCAGGGGGTGGAAAATGTGCTCCCAGCTAATTCTGTACCTTTCATGACCCACTGTCACTTTGATTTAAGCAATTCCGTCCTCCTGTAAGTCAGGGATAGGAAATATGGTACCTTGGCATAGAGGAATTAAACTATCTCAAAGGATACAGATTTCACTGGATTACAAAAGGATGGGTTCAAATAATACAATCCAGAAATGGACAAAAAGTAAAACAGTGCAACTACTTTGGAAAACAGTCTAGCAGTTTCTCAAACAGTTAAACATAAAGCTGCCATAGAATCCAGCCATTCCATTTCTGACTATATAACCAAAGAGAAATGAAAACATATATCCACACAAAGGCCTGGACATGAATGTTCATATCAGCATTATTCAAAATAGCAAGAAAGGGGAAACCCAGTGTCCATGAATAGATTAATGGATAAACACAATAATGACAAATAAAAATGATGAATGATAAATCCATATAATCAAACGTTCAGCAATAAAAGGGAATGAAGTATCAATACTTGCACATGCTAACACAGATAAACTCTGAAAAGATTATGCTAAGTGAAAGGAGCCAGTCACAAAGGACCACATACTATATAACTCCACTTATATGAAATACTCACAAAAGGTCAACAGGAAAGTAAATTAGTAGTTGCCTAGGATTGCGGCGAGGGCAGAATTGAGGGGTGACTGCTAATGGGTACAGTTTCTTTTTGGACTGATGAAAATGTTCTAAGATCAACTCTGGTGACAGCTGCAAAACTGTGAATATACTAAAAACCATCCAATTGGACACTTTAAAATGGATGTGAATTATATCTCAATAAATAGAGCAGTCATTTAAAAAATGACAATCTTATGGGCATGGTATAACTCAAGGTTACTAGAGGAAGATACACTGACAAATTCATGAATCAGAGTTCTATATATGCCTCTGCTTAAAAACATAACAACAACAAAATCATGCTTTAAATACAGCAGAGCAAAGGAATACAAATAACACAACATATGAATTCAGAATATACAGGTTCAAGGCTCAGTTCTGAGAGTTAATTCACTGTGTGTCTACCTCTCTGAAAATACAACATGACTATCTACTTCAAGAAAGCTGAGCGTCGAAGAATTGATGCTTTTGAACTGTGGTGTTGGAGAAGACTCTTGAAGAGTCCCTTGGACTGCAAGGAGATGCAACCAGTCCATTCTAAAGGAGATCAGCCCTGGGATTTCTTTGGAAGGAATGATGTTAAAGCTGAAACTCCAGTACTTTGGCCACCTCATGCGAAGAGTTGACCCACTGGAAAAGACTCTGATGCTGGGAGGGATTGGGGGCAGAAGGAGACAGGGACGACAGAGGATGAGATGGCTGGATGGCATCACCGACTCGATGGACATGAGTTTGAGTGAACTCTGGGAGTTGGTGATGGACAGGGAGGCCTGGCATGCTGCGATTCATGGGGTCGCAAAGAGTCGGACACGACTGAGTGACTGAACTGAACTGATCTACTTCAAAGACCTGCTTTGAAAATGAAACTGGTGAAAAGGAGTGGATAGGGAGAGAAAGAATGAGTGAGCAGTTTATGAAAAGACAAACTGATATACAACTGTTATATTAAGAAATACCACTTTCTAGATAAGAAAATTACATTATGCATCTCAAATGTCACTCCAGAATTATTCTGAGATGCCTTACAAGTATATAATTATTATGCTTCTTAAGTTTTAACAAGAGGCTAAGTCATACTAGAGCTTGATAAACTGTAATCTTGGGAATAATAAATCCAACAGAAGTCTGCATGAAGTCTTAAAAAGGAAGACATCTGTGTCAGAATTTATCCACCACTGTCCAACAAAGCATATCATTCTTTTTACTAGAAAGTAATACTGTATGTTCTAGTAGGGGAAAGAGTTTGATCATAACCTAGATGAAATTACACACACACACAAATTTAATATTATTTTCTTTGATCACACTTACCAACGGGCAGTGGCAACGTTAGTTGCTCAGCTGTGTTTGACTCTGCAAGCCCATGGACTGCAGCCTGCCAGGGCTCTCTCTCCATGGAATTCTTCAGGTGAGAATACTGGAGTGGGTTGCCATTCCCTTCTCCAGGGGATCTTCCCAACCCAGGGATCAAACCCAGGTCTCCTCCATTTCAGGCAGATTTTTTTATCAGCTGAACCACCAGGGAAGCCCTTACCAATAGTCACCTAATTATTAATTTGACTTCCAGAACTTGATATAAGGAAATCAGCATACAGGGGGTGAGAACAAGCATTCCAAATGACTAGAAAGGTAAATACCTGTGGCAGAGACAACTGCCTGTTCCACCACTGCATACGGAGCATGACTTGCAATGGGAGGCAAGAAATGTGTCTTTTTAAGTTCACAGGCTACCAGTTCAAAAGAGGTCACAACTGGATCTAGTAGAAACTAGTGAGCATCAGACCCTGGACTGGATCTGGATGCAGCAATGGATGGAATTTGGGGCTGTTCCTCTTAAGAGAAATGTATAGGAAAAGGAGTTACATATTGTTTTTTACATCAGAAAATCAAACAGGCGACCCAAAGAAAAGATTAGGGTAGATCCACATATAAATATTCACTAGTCTTCTTCCTCTCCCTGGTTACACAGGATGCTACAGACTGAGTATCTGTATTCCGCCCCCCGCAAACCAATTCATATTTTGAAATTTTATCCCAAATATGATAAAATGTGCAAGTGGGGCTTTTGGGGTGATAAGATTATGAGGGTGGAGCCCTCACAAATACGATTAGTGCCCTTATAAAGGAGACCTCCTTTGCTATACAGCAAAAATATAGCAGTCTATGAGCCAGGAAGCAGGCCCTTACCAGACACCAAATCACTTATATGTTTGGAATCTAAAACATGATACAAATGAATTTATCTATGAAATAGACATAGACCCACAAACATAGAGAACTGACTTGTGGTTGCCAAGGGAGAGGAGAGTGGGAGAGGGGTGAACTGGGAGTTGGTGATTAGCAGATGTAAAGTATTATACATATGTATAATTGAATCACTTTGCAGTACACCAGAAACTAACACCAACCACACCTCAATAAAATAAAATTTAAAAAAAATCATGACTTTATCATTATCAACTTGGGACAGGACCATTCTTTCCACTGAAGCTTTAGAACTGAACTGAACTGAACAGTCTGTGAAAATTTTCCTCAGTATCTGACGTTAACTCTTCTTATCCTAGTTATTTGTAACAGTTAATACATCTTCTACATTTTCTGTATTTGTCTATTTCACACCCATTAATCACAGGGCCAAACTAAGAGCCAAAGTTGCTTACATCTCCCCTGCAATCCAGAGCCTATATTTTGAACCATAGTCTGAACTATATTCCCCTGCTCTAAATAAACCCAGGGCCAGATACCTAGTGATAGTTTCTGTACCTCAAATCTCCAATCCTAAATAAACAATTACCCTGCCTTACCTTGCCTATTCAGTTTAGTTCAGTTCAGTCGCTCAGTTGTATCTGACTCTTTGTGACCCCTTGAATCGCAGCACGCCAGGCCTCCCTGTCCATCACCAACTCCCGGAGTTCTCCCAAACTCATATCCATCGAGTCGGTGATGCCATCCAGCCATCTCATCCCCTGTCGTCCCCTTCTCCTCCTGCCCCTAATCCCTCCCAGCATCAGGGTCTTTCCAATGAGTCAATTCTTCGCATGAGGTGGCCAAAGTATTGGAGTTTCAGCTTCAGCATCAGTCCTTCCAATGAACACCCACGACTGATCGGGCTGAATCTCCTTGCAGTCCAAGGGACTCTCCAGAGTCTTCTCCAACATCACAGTTCAAAAGCATCAATTCTTTGGCGCTCAGCTTTCTTCACAGTCCAACTCTCACATCCATACATGACCACAGGAAAAACCACAGCCTTGACTAGACGGACCTTTGTTGGCAAAACAATGTCTCTGCTTTTGAATATGCTATCTAGGTTGGTCATAACTTTCCTTCCAAGGAGTAAGTGTCTTTTAACTTCATGGCTGCAATCACCATCTGCAGTGATTTTGGAGCCCAGAAAAATAAAGTCTGACACTGTTTTCACTGTTTCCCCATCTATTTCCGATGAAGTGATGGGACCAGATGGCATGATCTTAGTTTTCAGAATGTTGAGCTTTAAGCCAACTTTTTCACTCTCCACTTTCACTTTCATCAAGAGGCTTTTGAGTTCCTCTTCACTTTCTGCCATAAGGGTGGTGTCATCTGCATATCTGAGGTTATTGATATTTCTCCCAGCAATCTTGATTCCAGCTTGTGCTTCTTCCAGCCCAGCATTTCTCATGATGTACTCTACATGTAAGTTAAATAAGCAGGATGACAATATACAGCCTTGATGTACTCCTTTTCCTATTTGGAACCAGTCTGTTGTTGCATGTCCAGTTCTAACTGTTGCTTCCTGACCTGCATACAAATTTCTCAAGAGGCAGGTCAGATGGTCTGGTACTGTCATCTCTTTCAGAATTTTCCACAGTTTATTGTGATCCACACAGTCAAAGGCTTTAGCATAGTCAATAAAACAGAAATAGATGTTTTTCTGGAACTCTCTTCCTTTTTCCATGATCCAGCGGATGTTGGCAATTTGATCTCTGGTTCCTCTGCCTTTTCTAAAACCAGCTTGAACATCAGGAAGTTGACGGTTCATGTATTGCTGAAGCCTGGCTTGGAGAATTTTGAGCATTACTTTACTAGCGTGTGAGATGCGTGCAACTGTGCAGTAGTTTGAGCATTCTTTGGCATTGCCTTTCTTTGGGATTGGAATGAAAACTGACCTTTTCCAGTCCTGTGGCCACTGCTGAGTTTTCCCACTTTGCTGACATATTGAGTGCAGCACTTTCACAGCATCATCTTTCAGGATCTGAAATAGCTCAACTGGAATTCCATCACCTCCACTAGCTTTGTTCGTAGTGATGCTTTCTAAGGCCCACTTGACTTCACATTTCAGGATGTCTGGCTCTAGGTGAGTGATCACATCATCGTGATTATCTGGGTCGTGAAGATCTTTTTTGTACCTTGCCTGTAGAAACCTCAATTACGAGTGTGGCCTATGCATTCCCCTACGATACATTCTAGGATTGCTCTATGTGTCTCTGCCTCCTGAATGACACTGGTGCTCTCCCTGGGACCCTTTGTGGCATGCTATGTCTCTTATTTCTAAGAGAATTGTAATAGTAAACTTTTCTCTCAATGGCACTGATCTCTTTGTGTTGTCACTCAGTCACCTTCATAAATTAAGACAAATAAATTAAGACAATTAAGACAATAAATTAAGACAATAAATTGGTAGAAACCAATTAAAAAAAAAAAAAGATGTCCCATGACAATCACCATCTACAGTCAGCAGAAAATTTTTATTTTTTTTAATTAAAAAAAAATTTTTTGGCTGCGCCACATGGCTTGTGAGATCTTAGTCTCAGGTATCACACCCATGCCCCTGTTAGTGTAAGTGGAGATTCCCAGTCACTGGACCACCAGGAATTCCCAGAAAATCTGCTTTTAAACCACTTTAATTTCTCACCTCTCTCTGAAATAACAATCAGGTTTTGCACGTCATGTTATAGAAACTAAATAGAACGACAAGGAGATGAAGCAGAGGGGGAAAAATGACTCACCAACAGGTCAGCTTCACAATTCTCACTACCCTTAAATAGGTAAGGAGCAACTAACAATACTCATTTCAGCAGGATGTCAACATTTACATAAGCCTTTTGAAACTATGACTAGACGTTTGTCTTACAATCTTCCTTGGTACATTCAGTGTCTCTAACTCAGCTATTTGTTCTCACAGTGTATATCTCTGAAACATCGCTGAGGATGATTTTTAACCCTACCATTTCCTTGATTATTAATGTTCCACCAGGGATAGGGGAATGACATTTTAAATGTTTCAAAAGGTCATTTTACCAACTGCTTAGGTCTTCCTAGCTTTATACTCAAACGAGGGGACTAAAAGAGTAACAGCAAAAGAATCACTGATGTGCATGTCTGAACATAAAGTATAATACTTAAAATACTTAGAGGACTTTATCATTTAAATGGAAGCAGGTGACCATCTTTCATTGATGTAAAGAACACATCTAGAACATAAAAACATACTCTGTTATCTTCTTTCAAAATTCAAAGGTTTTTAGGCTGGACTTTTACTGAGAGATAAAAATGTACCACTCACTATTCTCTTAAAATGCAAGAGGCTTATTCAGGAGAGCAAATTGAATCAGTATTTATCTTATTTCAGAAAAAGAAGCTCAAGTAAAAGGAAAAGATTCTTTAACAAAAAAGTATTTTAAGAGAATGATTACTATGTCTTCCTTTTTTAAATGCTATGGGTTAAAAAAGAAAAAAAAAAACATTTAAAAAGACCAAAAGAAAAAAAAAAGAAACCACGGTAAGGCAATAAATCTGTAGCACCCAAGTACATTTAAAATTAATTTATGTTAAATATTTAAAAGAAATTAAGAATTCAACTTATTCTCGAGGGTCTTATCAATTTTAAAGAATTAGCCAGTGGTCAAACTACATTTTCTTCAACTATTACTACTTTAAAAAATTTAGTCAGGGAAATTTAGGCAAAAATAAAACTAGATTTTCCAGCAGAAATAATATATACTGTTTGGTAAATGTCCTCTTTTATTTTGTAAAAACTTTAAGAATACCATTGCTTTAAAAATGACAACAATTTATTTTATATTAGAGCATAGCCGATCAACAATGCTGTGATAGTTTCACGTGGACAACAAAAGGACTCAGCCATACATATAGATACATCCATTCCTCCCCAAAGTCCCCTCCCATCTAACATTGAGCACAGTTCCCTGAGTTATACAGTAGAACCTTGTTGGTTATCCATTTTAAATATAACAGTGTACACATGTCCATCCCAAACTCCCTAACTATCCCTTCACCCCGTCCTTCACTACAGGCAACCATAAGACTGTGAGTCTGTGTTATTTTATAAATAAGTTCATTTGTATCATTCCTTTTTAAATTTTACATGTAAGGGATGTCGGGGCTTCCAAGGTGGTGCCAGTGGTAAAGAATTCACCTGCCAAAGCAGGAGACATAAGAGATATGGGTTCGATCTCTGGGTTGGGAAGATCCCCTGGAGGAGAACAGGACAACTCCATGCCAGTATTCTTGTGTGGAGAATCCCATGGACAGAGGAGCCTGATAGGCTACAGTCTGTAGGGTCCCAAAGAGTCAGACATGACTGAAGCGACAGTCATGTTTTAGCAGCAGCAGCAAAAAGGATGTCATGATATTTCTCCTTTGTCCAACTTACTTCACTCAATTTGACAATCTCTAGGTCCATCCATTGCTGCAAATTAGCCACTGCTTTTTTAAAATGGCATTTCTAAATACAATACTTACTTTGTAAAGCTGAATTTTCTAAGCAGACTCTTTGGCATTAAGTCAGCAAAATATAAATTTAAGTACACTTTTCTTAGAAGAATATTATTAAGGAGTCCTTTCATCAATTTTATTTCTAACTTAGAATCTGTAGTATAACTGAATAATATTTAAAGTTTCTTAAAATTAGCCTTTCTACAATCAACTTTAAATTGTTAAAGGAAATACTTACTGGTTGCTCTGGTAAATCTTGCTCTTCTTCCATCAGGACCAATATTTCTTTATTACACTTTTGTGACTGGATTGCAAGTATCCCCCAGCAGTCTTCACAATCTGTTTAAAAAAGAACGGGGATTCAACACTTTATGTACTCAGAGCATTATCATTGAGGCCATCAGAGAATAATTTTTAAAATATTTTGCTACCTCAGTCTTTCTACGTGAGCTCTAATCTCAAATCTGCACGTGGCTTTTCAAAATTGACATGCTGCACCAAGTCAGGTAGGTTTACCCGACTTTATAATACCTTGCAAAAGCCAACACGTGGAACCACTTCTGCTGTACTTAAAACACGGTTACTATAGTGCCCAAGGCATTAAACACTGTAACAGCCATGTAAATGAACTAAGACACAATTGTTTAAAAATTTGGGTTATATTAAAAATTTTAAACATTAGCCGAGCCAGTCAATAACTTACGATAACATCCAGCCTGCTTTAACATGGACTATTTACATAACTGCTAACACACACAGGATCACTTTAAATAGTAGGTAAACTGAAACATCGAGTAAATACTTTCACAACCATCTGTATATATGTAATTAACACAAAGGAAACTTTTGGATCTATTTTAATAATGCAAATAAATAAAGTGAAATATTGAATCATAGAATTAAGGAAAATAAAAATGAAAGCTAGGATCCATTTTATCCTGAAATAACAAGCTCCACTAAATTTACCACTTAGTCAATTATTAAAGCAAAACCTTTACTTTCTCAGCCCCTGCTCTTCCTGTTCGGATTTCCAAACTAGAGAAGAAAAACAGGACTCTAAGCCCCTGAAAAAAAAGAAAGTGAAAGTGGCTCAGTTGTATCCGACTCTTTGCGACCACATGGACTATACTGTCTATGAAATTCTCCAGGCCAGAATCCTGGAGTGGGTAGCCTTCCCCTTCTCCAGGGGACCTTCCTGACCCAGGGATCAAACGGGGTGCCCTGCACTGCAGGCGGATTCTTTACCAGCTGAGCCACCAGGGAAACCCACACTTACTGGTAAGAACACGTTTTTGTGTCCTGCTGCCAGAAGAACAGAAAGATGTTAGAAAGCAAAATAATTATAAAAACTAAAAACTCCTCATTTCTATTTAACAAAAATGAGAATAGTACTTCTCCAAAACACATGATTGTTTGTGCTTCTAATTAAGGTCACACCTGTTTTCACTTTTTACCAACCACTGTAACCAACTTCACATACAAAGCTAAATAAAGCGAGTAGAGAATCTTGTTGCAGATGTAATGAATAAAAAGAGAATTGAAAAGCTTCAATCGTGCCAATTTACCACCACTCGGCTTCTACTGCTCTATCCTGGTACAATACAACATACTTTAGGGGCACACTCCGGAATGGGGAAAGGAGAGAAAACACGTGTAAGGGATGCAATCAGATGCACAACTGTCCAGCTCTGACACAGCTTTCCTCCCTGCCCTGATCTAAAATGTCAAAAGAAAAAAAAGTTTGAAGGTCAGAAGCACTTGATGCTCAATGCACTCACGTGTAGCTCATTCACAGAGCCTCAAAAGCTAAGTTCTCAAACTACATGACGCAGATAACTAGTGCTGCAGAATTACAGTGCGCAATAACCAAAGCTCACAGGAGCTATCTTCCCTGCACTTGTTTTGCTCTACTCAGGAGAGCATAACCAACGTGACGTGAAACTGATGCACAATTATGAAAGATGAAACGTTTTCATGTTTTACCAGCTTATATCTGATTTAGTTTTAAAATGAAGTGTCTTATCTCTATGGGATTTTTACAGAGCCAATGTACATAATGTACATATATGACTTTATCCCGAAACAGGAAAATAGAACCAAATCATTAGAGAAATGTAATGCCTTTAAATACCTTATTTGTTAAAATTTTGTGTGACCAGCTCTCACCTAAACAAAAAGTGATAATATTCTATGTCTTACTTAATTGAAGGCTGTAACTGTAATGATTGAATCTCTAATCAGTAGATTCTCAGCAAAGGAGAGTAAAGGGATATTCTTTCTCTTGGAGGAAGGGTTATAAATCTACTCGTGAGCAAGAGGAAGGGAAGAAAAATAGTGTTTTTTTAAAAGAAAAAAGAGGGTACTCAATAAAATGTGCTTTCTTTATTTTCTTGATTTAAAAAATATGAACAGTGTTAAAGGAGAACACAGATCTCTTTTATAGATCAAAGGGATCATGGGTTTTAAAAGAGATACTACTCTTAATAGCAGGGAAATAGATTCTCAAGCCATACAAAACTAAATGGTAAAATCTTGAATTTTGTTTTTTAGAAAGATGGTAATACTACAGTGATTTTACAACAGAAAGGGAATAGCTTCCTAGTTTTCTTGAGATAAATCCTATGGCAGGTTGCAAGAAAACTTTCGTTAAGAGAACAATTGGAAGACAATCTTTCTACCTCTACTTTTTTCTTTGAAAACAAGTACCCTTGGTTGTTTCCATCTTAAAAATTACCTTTATCTTTTTCATTTTTCAACTGAGAAAAATAAGAGGATCATAGATAATTTTTACATTTTAAAAAAAGTTTAAAGATCAAATAATCAATGAACACCAATAATTTTGATAATTTTACAGTTAACACAAAAAGCAAACTACAAAGGATGCATATGGCTTAGTGCTGCAGAATTTCTGGGATTCTGCTGGCATGTGATATATCTGAAGTCTGTAAACATACACTCTGGTACACTTGTATATAAAATATATTAATAATGACTATAACATATGTGATTCTATTACACCATGCATGTAAGATACTGAGATGTGCTGTGGTTAGTTGCTCAGTAGTGTCCGACTCTTTGTGACCCCATGGACTACAGCCTGCCAGGCTCCTCTGTCCATGGGATTCTCCAAGCAAGAAAACTGGAGTGGGTTGCCATGCCCTCCTCCAGGGGATCTTCCCGACCCAGGGATCGAACCCAGATCTCCCGCACTGCAGGTGGATTCTTCACTGTCGGAGCCACCAGGGAAGCCCAAGAATCCTGGAGTAGGTAGCCTATCCCTTCTCCAGGGGATCTTCCCGACCCAGGAATCAAACCGGGGTCTCCTGCATTGCAGGCGGATTCTTTACCAACTGAAGTACCAGGGAAGCCCCATGTAAGATACTTTCCATCAATATAATATTCTTCCTTCTTTCCAATAATTTGTTAAATATCTGAATTGTACTAAATAAAAGAACACAAGTATTTATCATGTTCCTAGCATTTATCAATGTGCTAATAAAACTTTTAATATTAAGACCTTACATCATTTTCAGCAAGTGGCACATGCTTACAATAGAAAGTCACACTTACTAACCACCAAATGAAAGTGTTGTAAGGTGTTCCAGTACTTGATAATAGTAAAAGTACAGAATTACCATACAAATCTTAGTTTTCTTGCTTTCCTGTACTCGCTCTGAAGTTTAACTGCATATTTTGTCTTTTTGTTTTGGGGTGTTTCTTTTAACCATTAATATAACCTGACATTATTTTACATTCAGTGAGATTCATCTTTTTAAATTCAGTTTAGTCGCTCAGTTGTGTCCGACTCTTTCCAACCCATGGAAGACTGCAGCATGCCAGGCTTCCCTGTCCATCAGCAACTCCCGGAGCTTACTCAAACTCATGTCCATTGAGTCAGTGATGCCATCCAACCATCTCATCTTTTGAAATATCCAATATCTTCTGAATTAAAATATCCAATAATATACAATGGTTTGACTTAAAAGTGGAAAGCAGATTCTTAACGTAGTGTAAATGAATGTAATTACAATTTACTCAAACAGCCAAACAAAACATATCCTGAGTGCATTTTTGTTTTAAGTACTTTCAAGGCATTTGGACAGTAACAGCTTTTCATAATTTTCCAGTTTCAATTCTTACTATCGACTTTTAATTAAACCCTTTTACCACCATTTTTGGAGAGAGTTTATATCCACATGCCTTCATGGGCAGAAATCTGGAAAAACTATAACTAAAGGTGGTGCCAGTGGTAAAGAACCTGCCTGCAAATTCAGGAGACGTCAGAGACACAGGTTCGACCCCTGGGTCGGGAAGATCCCCTGGAGGAGAAAAGGCTATTGAAGTTTCCCCGGGGAAAATGAACAGCCTGCTTCCCAAAATTAAATAAATCTCAGCAATAATAGTTATAAGCATCAGGAGCCTGAAGAAGTTATCAAGAAGTAGGTAACTGGCAAATGTTTATCATGCTGTCCTCAAATATAATTACACATATACATTGAAGAATGAAAACAAATAGCGAAATACCCTCTTCTATGTGACCTGAAGAAAACTGCTTCAAGTACTATTATTCAACAGTAACTGAAATCTTCTAAAGGGGATCTATCAATTAATTTAGAAACAAGTGTCCTAACACCTAAAGTACCATGATAAAGCCTAAAGATATCTCATTAAATTCTAATTTATAAACTAGGAGGCTTCATAAAGCAAAATCAGAAAAGATGTAATGAAAATGGCTCAAAACATAAGAAAACATATCAACGGTCTCTTGCAGAACAGTACTTAGTAGTAAGTATCGGTGGGATGATACTAAATGCTAATTTGGGTATCATAATCTATACAATCTATCAGGATGTTTCAAATAAATAAAGATTTATTCTAATATGTACAAACTTCTTACTGAAATTAGACAAAAATAATGATGGGTACCTTGGAGGAGAATAACAAAGTCAGTTAAGAAAGATCAGTCCTACATCAGTCTTGAAAACCAACTATAGTGGGAAGGATAAGAGACCTATTGATTACCGAGCATGTAAAACCCACTACATATTTTTACATTCGTTGTCTTACTTAATTTTATCTCCACAACCATCTTAAAACACAATTGGTATATCTTCATATCCCCTAGGTACAGGACAAGTGGAATTCAGAAATTTAAACAATCTACCTGAGGTTAATAGCAATCGTGTTTCAGCTTAAAGCAGAACTATATCAAATAAGGATAGTAGAGGATAGTGGTGAAGGATGGCTGTGCAACATTGTAAATGTACTTAATGCTGTGGAATGATATACTGAAAATGGTTAAAATTATTAATTTTGTTATGTATACTTACCACAATTAAAAAAAAATACAAGAAGATCCACGAGACTAGAAAGACCAAAATAATGATCAAATTTCAAAAGTGCTTAAAGTGCAGAAAATCCTTATTTAAATATTGTCAGAAAAACTGAGGATAATGTGGAGAAAAACACATCCACATCATACATTATGAGTAATTCTAAATACATGAAGAACTGAGCATTCAAATAATACTGGAGAAAACAGAATAGCCTATTTATCTCATCTGTGAGAAAGAGATTAAATTTGGGTCAATAAAAGAAAGCATAAGCAACAAATCAATAGATCTGGTTTTGTAAAACATACTTTAACACAATGAAAAATAACAACTGTAAGAGTAAAAGGATATAAACAAATGGAAGCAATACCTGCAATAATTATGACAGATAAACTTAACGTCTACAACATTTGAAAGAAAGTGAAAGTGAACTCGCTCAGTCGTGTCTGACTCTTTGCGACCCCATGGACTGCAGCCTGCCAGGCTCCTCTGTCCATGGGATTCTCCAGGCAAGAGCACTGGAGTGGGCTGCCATTTTACCCATCTTCTATGTGGGGCAAAAGGATACAGACAACTTAGGTAACAACAAAGGTCAAGTCGGCACTCAGGGAAAAAAGATTCTCACTACTAACTGAATAAATTTTAATATTAAAAAAAAAAAACACTTCACACATATTAAACTACAAAAATAATCTAAACAACAAAACCTAAAGTTATCTGAAACATAAGAAGAAAAGAAATATTCAGGCCCTTGTTGTAAAACTGTATGTATCTTCAGACTGTTCTCTGGTTAGAGTATAAAAGATGTCATAAAATTGCCCGTGGCCTGATTAACTTTTCTTGGATTTCCCCCCCAAAATTAAATACAGGGGTAAAAGCTAAATTTATTTTAAAAACTAAGTGTTTCTTGCTCACAGAAATTAAAAATTAGAAACAATCAACATGTGGAGAGATTTACCTAAGCTGTAATTCTACATTCTGTATTAAATGAAATTGTAAATTTTTTTTAAGCTGTGCCAAGCGGCAGGTGTATCTTATAATAGTTCCCTGACTGGGAATCAAACACACATCCCCTGCAATGGAAGGGTAGAGTCTTAACCAACGGATCACCAAGGATTTTGCTGTAACCTATTTCAATACAGGTCCATTTAAAAGGTGAAAAAAAAAAGGTAAGATTTTACACTGATTATAGCTTATAATAATAGTTTAATAAGACTCAAAAGCAGATACAAAGGGATACAATTTGGATGTCTTAAGGTTTGTACGTGCGTGCATGCCTGCTTAGTTGCTCAGTCATGTCTGACTCTCTACAACCCCATGACCTGTAGCCCGCTCCTCTATCCATGGAATTTTCCAGGCAAGAATACTGGAGCCAGTTGCCATTTGCTACTCCAGGGGATCTTCCCAATCCAGGGATTGAACCCATATCTTTTCCATCTCTTGCACTGGCAGGTGGATTCTTTACCACTGCGCCACCTGGGAAGCCCAGAGAGTAGCATGCTTCTTCATAAAAGCATTTACTAAACATTTAATTTAAAATTTTGTAACACTATGCTAAGCACTGTATCAAGAAAATTAATAAATAGATTATACAGAATGATACTAGATAATCAGAAATTTTTGTCATTAGAAAAATGTGACTTTTATAACTTAGTAAATATCTTTTTAGGTTTTTTGCATGTATTTCTTTCTTTGGAACTCCCTTTTTTGTATTTCCTGGAAACAGCCTTAGAATTCTTTCTCAACATAAAATATTCATTGAATATCTGAAACCAGAAGAAAAATACTGAAGTAGAACACAGGATAGAATATGCTGGTATTTAAAGACATATTCTGAAAGAAATCATAATTACTTAGAGTGTTTTGCCTGCTTTCAAAAATGCATGTCAGTGTTGAAAATGCCATTTAACTAAACACTAAAATGTATATATCAAACAGAGTAAAAATATAAAGGCTTCATTAATTGAACCAGTAAAAGCTGTTAATGTTAACTTCAAGCAACAAAGTAAACAAGAGTAAATTTTAGGAATTTACTCTTCCTGGATAAAGACTCTTAACTGAAATAATTTCCCCAGAGACTATTATTTTCTGGTTGTTCTAAAATGAAGGAATCGAATCCAGAGGCCAGCAGTCTCAAACTCTGGAATCTTCTCTGAAAGCAACTTAAAAAGGATGATATACAAATTAAACTTAAATCACTAAAAGAAAAGTATATGCTTACCAAACAAATTTCAGGATAACATTATGAAAGTTTTGTTTAAAAAAAAAAATTGTAATTTAAATTGCATTAGACCACGAAGGTCTAATTTAAGGATGAGTTTACAATACTGAGTTCTATCTAAGAACAGAGTATGTATTTCCAGTTACTTAATACTTTTTTTAGTCTCTTAGCAGATCCTCTACATTTCTTTGTGCTGGCATTTTATCTTTTTGCTTTGTTATATTTTTCATTATATTTTCTAAAGAAGTTACTTTTTATATATAGGAAAGTTGTTAATATTGGCACATTAATTTTGTAATCTCCCCTGTTACCAAAGTCTCTTATTGTTTCTAACAATGAGAATAATAAGATGGTTGATTCTTGAGTTTCATGTATATATTTTCCCCATCTGCATAAAAATAGTTCTTCCTCTTTCCCCAATATTAACCTCTTTATTTCTTCTGCTTGCCTAATAATATTCTTACACCTCCACTATAATATTAAGTAACTGCTAACTGTTGAGCATTCTTTTCTTTTCCTCACCTTAATAAGAATACATCTTGCATACCACTACTAAGCATGACACTGGTGATTTTCTGCCATCCACAAAAATGACCATATGGGTTTTCTCTTTACTATTAATACAGTATGTTACTAGATTTCGGACATTGAACCACATAATGCACTTAGTTCAGAGATGAACCTCTTGCACTATAGAGTATTATTTTTAACGTACTGTTGAATCTGTTTTCTGGTACTGAATCCATGATGTTCAATAACTATCTCTAATTTGAGAGGGGAAAGGCTATTTTTACAGGGTGAGTTCCCATTCAGGTCAAATACAGTCTTGCAAATGAGGTCTTTCAAGGAACCACTAGAAGGTCAAATAATAATGTTTTCTGGGAACAGGGCTTTGAAGGAGCTCCATTCTTGTTCTGCCCCTTCCAGCGGCTTCCAGGATGCTAGTTTTCACCATGACTGTGGGCTGTTGGTTTCCAAGGCTGGAGCTAGAGAGACGAGAATGGGCACAATGCAAGCTAAAATGCTACAAAGTTCACTGCTTTTGCTGAGATTCAGCTATTTTTCTTGACTAAACATTCAGATTGCTGCAAGCCTGTAGTTAATTTTCAGAATCCTGAAAGCGTTGACTATTTTTGCCAGTATCCTCATTGCTTTTATGGAGAATTTTCAGAGGTTCTTACTCTGCCATTATTGTTGATATCCTCTGCATTTGAATTCCACTCAATCTTTACACTTATTAATGTGCTGTTCACCCTTTATGATTCTTAAAATTTCAATATTTATTTCCTTTTATATTTCCTCTGAAATAATTCTTACCTTTAAAATCTATATTACATTATACTAAATTTAGTGTTTTATATTAATTTATATTACATTATACTAAATTCACACTGTTCACTATCTCCTTTAGTGCTGGATGCATTGGGTACCTCTCTTTCACAGTATTAATTTTCCTTAAGTGGCTGATACATCTAGGTTACTATTAGTTCATATTTGTAGTTAGGAGTTTCAACTAAGCATTTTTTTCTGAGTGGCCGAGAATCTTTGTTCATCTATTATCATACACAGGTTCTAGTTATATACAATGACTTCTAGTGACTATGGAAGAGGCAGGTAGGCAGTGTCTGCAGGTCACTTGCTTTCTGGATATGAATTTCTGCCTCTTCTGAATATCACATAAATTACCACGGATATATCTGGTCTCCCATGCCAGGACTCTACTCTAGAGAATACCTATCATAGCTTTATCTGGGCAAGAAACACCGGAATTAGCTACTCACTTTGCTTTTTGCTTCTGCTGCTTTTGTTGTGGAAGTCTATAGTTGCTTCAGACTGTGCTTGCTTCTTTCTAACCTCAAAATTCATTCATTCATTTATAAAATAATTACTGAGTGTCTACTATAGTGCCAGGCACTACTGTAGATACTGGGAATTCAGTGATGAACACAAAGTCCCCAGCCTCAAGGAATTTTGTATTCTCACAGGAAGAAAACAAATGCATAAGGTAATATAATTTCACAAAGTAATAATTCTTTGGAAAATAAAACAAAGTAAAGTATAGAGCATGACTGCAGGGGAGCTATTTCAGATTAGGTGATCATTTATCTGAAGTGGTAACATTTAAGCAAAGCCGGGAATAATGCAAAGCAGAAAGCTATAAAAAGATGTACAGGAAGGCTTTCAGAAGGAAACAAATGTAAAGAAACTAACAGGGTAACACCTAGCACTTTTGAGAAATAGCAAAAAGGCTGACTTTTGCAAATTATAGGTGACAGGAAATGAGTCTGAGAAGCAGGCAACCGGGGAGATGACACAGAGCCTTGTAACACATGATGAGCAGTTTGGGGAGGTAATGGGTGCTTCAAGCAAGAGAGTGATGTGTTTTGATTTATATATGCCAAATGCCATGGGGAGAAGAGAGACTATAAAGTAAGCCCTCCCTGAGCAGATTGTTTTATATGTTTCGAAAGCATTTCTCTGGGTTTTATCCAGGAGACGAACACCAGATGCTCAAAATCAAGAGTAAGAGCCAAGAAACTGATGAACCTCCAGGCCCCCTCCCATTCTCCATATTCTTTTACTTGAAGTCTGGTATATTTCTGAAACTTCTGCATATACTTTATGGCATGATTTCTTCTCCTATCAATCCAATTAGAAATCCACTAAAGTCTCACCAGCTGATGGCAACCTTTCTCAAGTACTGCTGCTGCTGCTGCTAAGTTGCTTCAGTCATGTCCGACTCTGTGTGACCCCATAGACGGCACCCACCAGCCTCCCCCGTCCCTGGGATTCTCCAGGCAAGAACACTGGAGTGGGTTGCCATTTCCTTCTCCAATGCATGAAAGTGAAAAGTGAAAGTGAAGTCACTCAGTCGTGTCTGACTCTTAGCAACCCCATGGACTGCAGCCTACCAGGCTCCTCCTTCCGTGGGATTTTCCAGGCAAGAGTACTGGAGTGGGGTGCCATTGCCTTACCTCATAAAAAATACTTATCTAACTTACCCATTAACACAACCACTCAAGAGTCCTCTGTACCCTGGAGTCTGCTGAAGCAGACACAAATATCCAGCAGACCTATACTAAGCTGCCCTTAAGGTTCCCTTTAAAGTAACCATAAGACAGCCTTTCAGCTCTCACAATTTAGGCATCAGCACAGATCACATTTCTGTGGCCAAAAAAACTGGAAACAACTACACCTTCCCTGTGGACTTGATGTGGACGTACAAAAGCCATCATCACGTTGGTTAACTCCTTCTGTAAATAAACAGCCCAGTCAACTGACTGTGGTAAAGCTGGTGAATTCTTCTGGCTACTTTATTGCGAGGCATGACTGACTAATGTATCATGGTATTGTCAGCCCAAGGAATATTTACAGTAACTTTTTTACACTAAATACGCTAATCAGAACTTACTGAGAAAGAATTTAAAAAAAAAAAAACAAAACACATTTAGGCTGTACCAAATTCTTATTAGGAAAAATATTTTATCAGGAATAGATTCTCTAAGAAAAACTGTTTTCACAATTTCTAACCTTACTTCTTGGAAAATCATCCTTTGAAGTTGTCTGTAAATTAACACAAACTTTTCCCCACAAGCTTCCAATAAAATTGGGAGATAGTATTCCACAGGAAAAATTCCAAAACCACAGTAGAAAGTATTGAGAAGGGATGAGACAACCTGAATTAGTGTCAAAGTGACCTTAATAATAATCCCACAGGTCTACTACATTCCTTCCAACCCTCTTCAAATCTCTCTTCAGTTTTCAGTAACATGTCACGTCATTCACAAAGCATGAGTTTCTCTAATGTGTGGAGATCCAGACTCCACAGAATTCTCAGCCTCCAACACTTTATCTCTACCCTCCCTTAATCTAAAGTTAACATTTCTAAGAGAATCATATACTTTTCTATAGGTGCTCTGACCTGACCCATGGTATTCTCCAACATGAATGTTCTATAAATGTGTTGCTTCCAGGTATATAGAAAAATTTATACCTTACACTATCCATTTTCTAAACTCAAAATCCTATATAGCATTCTATATATCTACGCATCACATCTATTAATCAGCTCTCCAGTATTCAAACAAAATTTACTACACATTGTATTAACAGAACTGAGTCTTTTGAAACATAAGTCTTTAGCTGTCAAAACTATAAAATCTAGGTTCAGATCTTTTATTAATATTTTACTTCAAATTTATTTGCCCCTTCAAAAATCCATCAGACCAAACATCATCAACCATAATTCCAGTGTATAATCACCCAATCATTCAGTGTAGAGAGTAAAGAGTAGTGAAGTAAGTTTTAACACTTGTTATTTTACCTTTTTCAACATAATTCACCTCTGTAAGAGGCAGGTTTGGCAAGCTTGGAGCATGACCTCAGGAGTCTGACTGTGCCTGCTTAGTCACTTCAAATGTGTCTGACTCTCTGCGAACCTATGGACCGTGGCCTGCCAGGCTCCACTGTCCACGGGATTCTCCAAGCAAGAATACTGGAGTGGGTTGCCATTTCCTTCTCCATGGAGTCTGACTGCTGCTGCTGCTGCTGCTAAGTCACTTCAGTCGTGTCCGACCCTGTGCGACTCCATAGACAGCAGCCCACTAGGCTCCTCTGTCCATGGGATTCTTCAGGCAAGAACACTGGAGTGGGTTGCCATTTCCTACTCCAATGCATGAAAGTGAAAAGTCAAAGTGAAGTCGCTCAGTCATGTCCATCTCCTAGCGACCCCATGGACTGCAGCCCACCAGGCTCCTCTGTCCATGGGATTCTCCAGGCAAGAGTACTGGAGTGGGGTGCCATTATCTTCAAATCCCAGTTCTGGCACTGATGAGCGGTGTGGGAGCTTAGACAAGTTATTTAACTTTCCTGAGTCTCATTTACTTCATCTGTAAAATGGGAAAAATACTAATGTGTCTTTCTCAAAAGCTTGTCATGGGTTCAAAGGAGTTAGTATCTGTAAAACTCTTAGAACAGTGTCTGGCACATAGTTAGCATAATGTAACTGTTGAAGAAAAAAGTTTTTTTTAACAGACTCAGGACAGAAAACTGGTCTTGGTGAAAGTCAATTCATTACTAGTTTCTCTTAGTTTTTCAAAGGGCAAAATATTAATATTATTAAAGGTCCATGTAACAAGAGATTCCTGCAAGAGAGGCAACAGAATGGGTCTACAGCTCATAACCTTTGTCATTGGCTTTGATTCCAACACCACACAAGAACTTCCAAGTCCTCAAGGAAAGCTGTTGTCAAGCTCCTGGGCAAGAGAACACTGAATGTCAAACATGTCCTGTTATTTAGTGATATGAACTCATCATGGTCACAAACACTTTCAGGAGATTCAACTGTGTGTTATTAATAGCTAACATTTATGTAATTTGTTTTATGGGCTGGGCACTGTTCTAAGTACTTTATGTATATCAACTCATTTAATCCTCTTGAAAAGTCTCTAAGATATGCACTATTTATTATTATTACCATTTAATAGATGAGAAAACTGCAGCACAGACAGTAACTCATCAACCTGGAATTCAAGCCCAGGCAGCCTAGCTTCAAAGCCTGAGGTTTTAAACCACAGCTATGTGCCTCAGTTTAGAACACCACAGACAGGACTAATGATTTTAAAAAGCTGATCAAGCTAAAAATGTATGCTATGCTGTGCTATACTCATAAACAGCCAGAATTCACAAGTTAGATAACGAGAAGATACTAAGAAGGCCAGTTTTCTTCTTTATCATTTCTCATTCTTGTTCTTCCCCAAGGCCTCCTAAGTAAATATGAGTTAATACAAGTGAAGTGCTTTAAATAGTGCCTGGCACATAGTAAGTGCTCATTATGAGCTAAGAGGCGATAATGGTAAAAATAGTAGAGTCTGCCTGCTGACCCTGCCTCATTCTAATAGCTGTGATATGCTAGGAACTGTTGCTATCTCTACCGTATTTCCCCTTTATGATTACAGGAAATGAAGAGGGATAATAAATAAATCCACTATAACAAACCCTGAAGACTTTCCAGTCGTGTTGCTTTCACATGACTACATACACAGGAGCAAACTGCTTCGCTCCTCTGTTCTCTGTTTTGGTTTCCAAAGACTGGATGGGAGCCAGAAAAAGGCAGAAGAAAGCACCTTTGTAACCTTCTGACCAGTTTCCAAGAGCAGAAGTAAAGTTTGTAAAAGCGATTTAATCAAACTAAACTTTGACTGTTAGATGGAAACTAAAAAAGGATTCTAATGATAGAAGCTCTACATACTACCAAAGCAGTGTCAACCTCATGATTCTATATTACTGCAGTTTTTAAAAATGATGTGCCTAAGACAGAGGTGACAGAAACAGTAAACAAGGCCTCCTTCAATCAACTGCTCTGCACAATTATTTAAGTTAAAAGCTTAAGAGAATCAAAATACATTTTGGTGAAAAAACCAATAAATCCAAGCATCTTCAATTCCAAAAAAATTTTATACTGGTAAAAAAATCTAGTAGTCACTAGAATTTTTCAAACTGTAGGTTCAATTCATTATTAGATTATCATATCCATTTAGTGGCTATTAATAGCTTGTTTTGAGTGAAATGCAACTGGTTGTGGTTTTAGTTCTGTCTGACTCTTGCGACCCCATGGACGGTAACCTGACAGATTCCTCTGTCCTTGGGATTCTCCAGGCAAGAATACTGGAGTGGGTTGCCATTTCCTTCTCCAGAGGATCTTCCCGACCCAGGAATTGAACCTGTATCTCCTGTGACTCTTGCATTGCAGGCCAATTCTTTACCACTGAGCCACTAGGGAAGCCCAATGCAATTAACCAAAACTAAAAATTAAATTAAACATTATAATGCATTACCAACATTAAAGATAAGTATTGTTTCACGAAACTTCTGTCAATTTTAAATATTAATATGTACATATATGTGTATAAGTACTGGATAACAATGAAAAATGCATCTTATGGTGGGTTGTGATCAAAAAAGTTTGCCGTTTTACCCAAAGATTAAGGAAAAAAAAAACTAGTCAAAAAGGAGAAAAATATCCACTTCAAGCTACGCATGATAAAACATTCAAAATTTTAATGATTCTCTAAATTAGTTTTTTTTTTTTTTTTTAAGGCAAGCCTCTGAAAATGAACGAAAAGGGGAAAATAAACCATCTGGGTAATAATCAACAGTTTATCATAATTATTCCAAATAAACAACAATTTCACAGCATGAGAGGTACCAACACTGAATAAATATATAACAGGAGATACACAGAAATGAGCTAAATATATACTAACAGGAGATACACAGAAATGAGATAGTTTCAGTTCGTCTAGCTATTAAATACCACACCAATACGACAGATAAGCAAAAGCTATAGAACTCACTCTCAAGAACATTTATTTTTCAGTGTTATCTAATCACTCCTTCCTAAGGGGACAACAGAGGATGAGATGGTTGGATGGCATCACTGAATCAATGGACATCAGTCTGAGTAAACTCCGGGAGGTGTGGATGGTCAGGGAGGCCTGGCGTGCTGCAGTCCGTGGGCTTGC
Organism: Bos grunniens; assembly: GCF_055505025.1. Classification (NCBI taxonomy): domain Eukaryota; kingdom Metazoa; phylum Chordata; class Mammalia; order Artiodactyla; family Bovidae; genus Bos; species Bos grunniens. Next base: position 11,723,325 of record NC_141166.1, read on the forward strand.
AAAGAGTCAGACAAAGACTGAGCGACTGAACTGAACTGAACCTATAGCAAAGTTAAGAACTGGTGAAAAGGAAAAACAGATTCGAAAAATTCAGTGAATACGTTAATTACAAGGGTATGTTTTTTAGTAAGATATACGTGTGCTATTTTGTATCCTAAGTTGTTGTCCAGTCTCTAAGTCGTGTCTGACTCTTGCAACCCCATGGACTGCAGCATGCCAGGCTCCCCTTTCCTTCACTACCTCCTTGGAGTTTGCTCAAATTCAAGTCCATTGAGTCGGTGATACTATCTAACCATCTAATCCTCTGCTGCCCACTTCTCCTTTTGCCTTTTGTTCTCTAAATTCTGAAATATTTCAAGAAAAAAGAAAATCACACACACATTTTGGATTATGCTGTCAGTAAAGAGAGTGCGATTATCATAAATATCATCAATCTAGTAGGAAAAAATTAACATCATTGTGTTAAATGAAAATGCCCTCTTATTTTCAAAAAAAGGAACAGGTGAATCTGACCTAAATCTTCTTCAACTACTATGGAAACTAAATAAGTTCAATTTCACCTAAGAGTTAATCATTCTAATTTATTCCCATAGTAACAATACTGACAGCAACAAACTGCCGATTTTCCTAAATTCAGTAATTGCTACATTATTAAATTTCAGGTGAAAGAAAATTATTGAAATTTTAGAAACTAAACTGATTATCAAAACCACATATAAAAGAAAGCCCCTTTTGAAACAAAAATCAAACGTTTAAATCAAAGAACATTCTAAATACCATAGCATTCTAAGTCACCATAGCAATGCTTATACTTTTCACTTAATAATACTTTTCTGACAAAGAGGGGAAAAAAATCAAGACAAAAGCCACCATTGAAAAATAGTATACTTAATTAACATGTCTGAATTAATAAGGGGGATTAATACATAAGAATTAAAATAAGCAGTATCTGTAACCAAGCATCACTTCTGACCAGAAACAACGTAGTTTTTTGTTAACCAGATCCCATGATTCTCAGTTATATTTGAAATACTCAGAAAAATAACTTCTCATCACATATAAGTTTCAGGCTCTGGCATTCAGATGCACCTCAACTAATATTAAATCATCTCCTTCCCTTAGGCAACAAAATTTTTAAATTTGGAAATAATAAAAGCACACAAAAAAGTAGTAGTAATATGATTAACAATATTCTAAATAACTATTTGCATTTTCAATTAAAAAAGGAACTGTTTTATGAAACAGTTTTCTAAAGTAAAAATAAAAACACTAATTTAAATGTATTACTCTAAATATTGTAGTCCTGAACAGATGGGTGCACTTAATTTTGCACAAATTTCCAAATCTGGAAATGAGACTAGAGGTAAGTCAGAAATTTCAGTTTTAGTTTTCTGTTTTATATTTCAAAGTTGTTAAGTTCATACTGTGGTCAGTAAGATTTCAAAGTTCAAGACTATTACATGAATTTATTTAATATTCTGCAAATCAGAGAAAGTGAAAAATTAATGTCAAGAGGTAAACATTTTAGTAACAGAAAATACATTTTGTTAAACTCCCTTTTCTGCAAACACCTCAAATGTAATGAACTTCCATATAGTACTTTTTTAAGAGGGAAGGATAAGGATAATGATTTGCTTCAATTTGTGGTTTTTGTCATCTAAAAAACCCAGGTAGTAAATGGTTTGCAATTTACCTTAAGCCAGCATTTATAAAATGACCAGGTGAAGTTCCCAACCAAAAGCAGTATTCTTCTGTGTTTCAGAAAAATTGGATTTTTTAACTGTTATGAAGGAAGAACTCATTAAACCAGTGGAACTTTGTACAAAAAGGTCATGAACTCTGGAGCTACAAAAACTAAATTCAAATCCAGCTCTCCTGCCAACTAGCTGTGTTACTTTGGGTGAATTATGTAACTTCTGTGTCTTGGTTTTCTCATTTGTAAGTGGAGATAAATATAGTACTTACTTCACAGTGTTGTAAGGATAAAAGAGTTAATACTATAAGTAAACCGTTTGGTAACTTCTGGCACAGAGTAAGTACTACATAAAATGTGCTTAAAAAAAAAATTACTGTTTTAATACAGATTTTCACAGTTCAGTTGTGAAAAAGTTTCCAAAATGAAAATTACTTAATTATATGTATAAAGAAAAAACATGACTTTATATTAAGCTGTAATAAAGATTAATACAAGAACCTTAAATAGTGAAATCACTGAGTATTTTGAAAATTAAAAATCATAAAACCTAGTTTAAAAAATCCGGGGCTTCCCTGGTGGCTCAGTGGTAAAGAATCTGCCCGCCAATGCTGGAGACGGGATGGATCCCTGGTCCTGGAAGACGACACGTGCCGTAGAGCAACTAAGCCCATGCACCACAACCACTGAGCCCGTGCTTTAGAGCCTGGGAGCCCCAACTACTAAAGCTTGCCTGCCCGTGAGCCAGTGCTCCTCAACAAGGACAGCCACTGTGATAAGAAGCTCAGGCACCCCAACTGGACAGTAGCCCCCGCTCACCATAACTGAAGAAAAGTCCTCACGGCAACGAAGACCCAGCACAGCCAATAAATCAATAAAAATACTTAAAAAAAAATCGTATGCCATTGCACTAATAAGAAATGACACTTTCCTAAGATGGATTAAAGCTTATTTTGATTCTAATATTTTTTTTCCCTCTACACCATAAGTTATGTTTACTCTTATATTTTAATTCAGATATATACAAATAAAGGTACATTCAGAATCTAAGTGTAAATGTCAGCCTTGTATAATGTCACCTACTTCAGATGAACTGCCTATATATGTAATATAACTGTACTATACAGCAGGTATCAAACATTTTTGCTCAATGTCTTACAAAGATTGTTACTATTTTCCAGGGTGAATAAAAACCTATCTACCTAGTACAAATATTAACCAAGCTAATAAGTTAAAGTGCATCCAACACAATCTGCAACAAGATCTTTAAGATATTAAGCACGGACTGCCTTGGGCCGATCTGTTCACTTACAATAGGTCAGCACGAACTACTATTCCTCTTCTGAGTTAAAACACTACCACATATTTAAAAGGGGTATCTTTGATGCAAAGAAAAATTTGATGAAGCCCATATTTCAAATATCTTGTTTAATATATTACAAATAATAGAGAAAATATCCTTATTATTTCTACATTTAATAATTAGTTGCTCTAGAACTTGGGCTAATGTGATCAAGTAAAAATATCAAGATGATGATGTTGCTGCTGTTCCATTGTTTGCTATGTTCTCTGCAAATAAAACATATCAATAAGACAATTTATAGCTTAAGCCATATATTCTGTGGAAGAACATAAACCTGTATTAAGTTAATCAGCAGACATAAAGTCCACCCATTTTTTCCCTTTACTATAAATAGAACAATTTGGTCCCTTGGTATAAACCAATTAAATGAATGTGGGGGGGGAACTATTTCTAATAACCTTAAATATATTTTGAACTATTTTTATGTTGAACTATTTTTATTTTTCCTCCATTTAAATCACACATAAGTTAAAATATCTTGCTATTATATGCAGAACACAAAAATCTTTTAAACAACTACCAAAAAAGATGATCTATGAGCCTTTTGTCTGTAAGCAAAACAAAAAGAATGAAGTCATGGGGTGGCTTATGCAGATCACAGGAACCATCATACTGCAAGGTACAAATCACCAGGACATTGTAAAAATTAAAATTTTTTAAAACTGTATTTTCCTTAAAACATATCCTAGGATTCAAGGATAAAAATTAAAGTATGTAAAACAAAGTGCAGTAACAGGTAAAATGACAAAATATCAAAATCAAAAAAGAGTCAAACAAAATCAAAACAGAAAAACCCTCCAGGCAAAAAACTAATATGCAGAAATGTTATCTTAAATTAAGCGAACAGGCTTACAAACTAGGACTTTGCCAAACTAAAGCAGAAAGTTTTATGGAAAACCAACAGTGACTCCGCTCCTCAACTTTAAAAACACACACAGTAAGTCGTCTCCAGTGGTATTTTTTTCCTTTGGCAGGTAAGAGGGGCAGGCTTTTCAGTAAATGGAAAGTCTATCACTATTCTGTGCAAAGAACAAGACTGTGAACACAACTGCTCCAATGAGACCACAGGATGTTCGTTTCATGTAAGGGCTTTCATGCAGAATTTCTATCATAATAAGCCAAAGTGATTTTAGAGAAAAGAGAGAAAGAGACTCCCTAAGACTTTTCAACCTCTACTTCCAAACAACACAGTTTCTTTCTGAAGTCTCTCTTTGAAGGCAAAAATGACTTAAGTCTTCAATTTTGTGGCTCAGCTGGTAAAGAATCCACCTGCGATGTGGGAGACCTGGTTCGATCCCTGCGCTGGGAAGATCTCCTGGAGAAGTGAAAGGCTACCTACTCCAGTATTCTGGCCTGGAGAATTCCATGGACTCTATAGACCATGGGGTCGCAAAAAGTCGGAGACAACTGAGCAACTTTCACTTTGATTTTAAATTCCACATCGTAGATTTCTTATCCCAAAACTTTTATTCCTAAGACATAAATTTACTGACATTAATCACTAACTACAATATTGTGCTCTCCAGCTTACAGCTTTGATAGAACTAAAACCCATTTCTCTAGCTGCTTGAAGAGGACTTCTTTTGCGAAAAATGACCTTGGAAAAAACATCACCAATAAACCCTAATTTCCTTATTTTGTAAAATGAAGGGTAAGTTTGAACTCTATGGTCCCCTCCAGCTGTAAACTACAGTACCCAATCAAGGTTTTAAACTCAAGACATGCTGAAGATGTAAAAAGTTGAGAAATGAAAAAGGTTGAAAGACAGCCTTGCATCAATCCAAATATGGGTATATGTGTGTACAAAAGAAAAAAGAGCCCACCATCCTGGAGATAAGGAAACACAGAAATGTCAGACCAGACTCATTGGGGTTAGATTTTAAGGACTGGGAAATGATGAGGTCAGGTTGAACAGAAGCTAGAGTTTTCCAGTGTTAGGTGCTGCGGAGGAGGTAGTAGTAAGAAGCTTTCAAAAGAGCTTTCCTCAGTATTTAAAAAAGTCCTGCAAGCCAACCACAAGGGTCCTTCTCTGTGGCTTCTAGCACTAATATGGCCAAGCTCCAAAGTCTTTTGCTAAAAATAGCTTAAGGGATCAGCCCAATTTTGGAATAAGCCAAGGCCTATGCTATGCTTGCATATGTCTCATATAATGAGGGACACTTTTCTACAACTTATTAGTCAAAAGAAAAGCAGGTGCTAAATGCTGTATTTATTCTGCTTGCTGAAGTACTAAATTTGAGAGCACAATTTACATGAGTACAGAAACTGATCACACCAAAACATTTACAATCAAGTGTGAGACATACACCATAAACACTGGAAAGACAAAAATAAAAATTATCCAACTCTGTCTCAAAACATACCTCAGATAACAATTTTTGGAAAACACCACACAATTATTATTAAAACCAACCCTTCAATTCAGAGATGACTAAGAGCCTACAGAGTCATTTAAGAAATTTACAAGAAACTTTAGCCTCAAAAATGAGAAAAAGATGGTTCTAAGGCTGAAACAGTTTAGCAAATTAGATGGTTTATGGTGAAAACAGTAAAGAAAAAATAGAACAGGCTAAGTAATCAAATACTGTAATGTCTGGTTTATTAAGAAACAAGAAGAAAAACAGAAAACTTGTCAATATGGTAAAAATGAAGAGACAATATACAACAGACAAAGATATATGCACGCTAAGTTCAACAAAAGAAAAGGTACTTTGAAATTACTATAATGAATTCTTTAAGCATAAAATTTTTCAGTAAGAGCACACTAAAATTTTTGGCAATAAACTTATAAATCTGGGGCTAATAATCTCCCAAGAAACTCTGTCTTCCATCACAGCAACTGTTCTATAAGTAAAGTTCGTACAGAAAACAGAGCCGATCGTCTCAAAACATCCGCATTTTTGCCTCGGCTGTACATATCCATTCTCATGGGATAGAGAACACAAAAATGACAGGACGTCCTGATGACCTGTCGATTAACAAGATTACACAGGCCCCACTGCCAGCAGTTCCGCGTGCTTGCCACCTGTTAGCCTGCTTTAGCGAAGCCCCCTAAACTGTGCTCCAGCGAAGAACCGGGAACGCCTTTGTTGTTTCCTAACTACGGAAGCTACCAGAGTTCAATCCAACCTAGCGCCTTAAGGAAAACTTGCCCCAGGCCGGGTAAATCTGCCCAGATGCTGACTTGGGCAAAGACCTTCTCTAGCTAAGAAAAGGCGGGAGAACCCCAAGCGAAACACAAATGTCACCTACTCGTCCCGGGAGGAGCTAGGCGTCAAGGGTGAAGAAAGTTGGGGAACTAGACCCAGGAACCTTGAGAGAGGCTCAGTTTCGCAGTTGGAGCAGGGTGAGCACAACGAGGAGGTGGGCCGCCCTGATGGGTGAAAACACAGGAAGATCCTGAGACCACAGGTCGGGGAGGAGAGGTGCGAAAGTGAATATGGGCAAAACCGATAGGCAGTGGCTTAGGGAAGGGCTGAAGCAAAAGGCAAGAAAACCAAGGCTTTTAAAAGGCAGATGAGGCAGAGGGAAAAAAGCAAGGCGAGAAGTGAGCAGCGACGACACAGGCTGAAACTGAGGTGAAAGAGGCGAGGCCGGCGTGGGAGAAAGGAACCAAATGAGCTCAGGAGGCTCTGCAGGGACAAGGGACAAGCAAAGAGAACCCCCACCCACAGGGACCGGGACACAAGTCTTGACCGTCCCTCTACAGGCATTACCCGACCGGCTGCACTCAGACCCTGTCCGCAGCGGAGACTCACCCAAAGGCTGCAGAGGCCCCACAGTAGGACATGGGGACTGGTCCAAACACACAGGAATACCAAGCGGCTGGAGGAAACGGCGGCGTTAGTGTGACCCGGATGCGCATCCCTAGGAACCGGAAGTTGGCGGTCAGGGTCATCACACAATCCACACCTCGTTCCACCAGAAGCTTTCGGGCGCATGTGTCAGGCCTCAGGGGGCGGGGCGGGGAAAACGCCTAGACTCCGCCCACCTGGCCGTCCTGGGAACCCCGCCCCTGGTTACGCCCCGCCCGGCGTCTGGGTGGCGCTTGGTGTGTGGATAGGCTGGTTGGTTCACGCAGCTCCCAGACCAAGGTACCACTGAGGCACAAACTGCCCGCTTAAAAAAAAAAAACAGCGCTCAGGTTTCAAGAAGATCTTTTAAAATGCGTGCAATCCCTCTCTCTCTAAAACGAACGTGAAATATTGGATGTATTTGGTAGATTTAGAAAAATTGTGGGAGGAGGAATGGCTGGGAAGTGCTGGAAGACACTTTTGAGGCTAGACCAAGGGGATGGTTTTATTCCCAGTATCAGTTTATTCATAATATTGTATTGAGGTTACAATTCATTTCTATTTTGTGCGCAATATTTTATGTAATAATTTTATCAGAAACAATTTTTACATGTTTCGTTAACTTTAAATTACTAACCCATCATGGGCAAGGAGCATGGTTGATTTCAGGTTTTGTTGGGGCCTGAAGTTTATTCAATTGGAGGACTCTCTTTAGAGAACACAATTTCCCTCTTTAGGGAAATCCACAATTACAAATAACAATGTTAGGTATAAAAAATGAATGTTTAATGTGAGAAAAGAAATCGCAAATTACAAAGTTTTTAAAATTCCATAAATAACACAAAGTCCGGAAGAATTAAGCACTGCAAGTACTATTACGTGCATGTTTGAACTACTTTTTTCCTACGTTTTTTGGCTGTATCTTCTTTGATCTCCTTTTCCTATGGCAATTTACTAAGGAATGTATTTACCAAGATCCTTGACTCCTGTCTCTCACACTGCACACCTAATTCATCTGTAAATTCTACACAATTTGTCTTAAAAATCTGTCCAGATTCAGACTAGTTCCTGCCTCTGTTGGTACGAGCTACAGTCAATGTGTGACCATTTGCTGTTTTTATACCCTTGCCCTTCCAGGATCTATTAACACAGCAGCAGTGGGCTTCTGTTAAAGCCTTAATCATACCAGGTCCCTCCTCCAGTGGATCCCTATTTTAAAATGAAAACCAAAATCCTTATATAAGCTGAGAGGACCCTCAAGATTTGACACTGCCCAGTACAAGTAACCTTATCTCTGACTTTCTCCATTATCCCTCCTCTCAAGACACACTGGTCTCTTTGCTATTTCTCTAATCTGCACATACACTCTGGGTCTTTGTGCTTGCTGATCCCTCTGTCTAGAATGCTCTTCCTCCAGATAACAGCATCATTCACACTTTCACTACCTTTACATCTTCGTTCAGATGTCACCCTCTAAATGAAAACTTTCCCAGACACTGTATTTAAAATTGAAACATTACCATCCTTCCTGAATTTCTTAGCCCAGTTCCCTCACTTAATTATTCTATAATAACAGTTATTCTAACAATTTGCTAGTGAATTTAGTTTAACATCTCTACTCCCACCCCTCAGTCTTCCTCTCCCCATTCTCCTCTCACCAGAATGTGAGCTCCTGTTTTGTTCACAGATGTATTTCAGAAGAAACGCCAGCACCAGAAGAGAATTTGGCATGTTGAGGGCACCCAATAAATGTTTGTTGGCTTAAAGGATAGATTGCTCATTTACTTTGCTTTTGCTCATCCAAAACCATACAAGCTGAGCCACCAACTCCACCAGGAGGGAGCCCATGAGTAACCAGTGTGGTACTCCCAGAGAAGTTCTTCCTAAAGCATATATTTACACATAACTCCAAAATGTGGGGCTTCCCAGGTGGCTCAGTAGTAAAGAATCCACCTGCCAGTGCAAGGAGACGCAGGAGATTCAGGTTCGATCCCTGGGTTGGGAGGATCCCCTGGAGGAGGAAATGGCAACCACTCCAGTATCCTTGCCTGGAGAATGCCATGGACAGAGGAACCTGGGGAGCTATGGCCCATCGGGTTGTGAAGAGTCAGACATGATTGAACATACATGCACCACGCAACTCTATAACACAGCTATCAGAAAGCACACCAACTCCTCCCCAGAGCAAAGAGTGCTGGCCGCTGCTGCTGCTAAGTCGCTTCAGTCGTGTCCGACTCTGTGAGACCCCATGGACTGCAGCCTACCAGGCTCCTCTGTCCATGGGATTTTCCAGGCAAGAGTACTGGAGTGCTGGACCTACTATTAATAAAAACCCTCCAATGTCTTCATAGTCCCCTAAGAATAAGGTCCAAGCTCTTTGCTATGGTCTACAAGGCCCTGTTGGCCTTCCCTTCCTAACTCTCAGATGTCGTTTCCAGCCTCCCTTACTCTCGAATTTCCACTTCCGAACTCTGGGAGATAGTGGAGGACAGAGGAGTGTGCGTCCATGGGGTTTGTAGAGTCGGACACGACTTAGCAACAGAGCAACAGCAACAACCCTCACGAACAGCCATCCTTCTCTTCTTTCTGCTTCTTGTACAAAACTAGCCTTCTTGCCTCAGGGTCTAAACAAATACTATTCCTGCTCTCTCCAACTCTCTTCTCCGAACCTTCCACGAATGGTTTCTTCTGTTTCTCTCGGTGAAATAACACCTCTGAAAGATTCATACAGCCCCTTCCCCCACCCTCACCCATGACCCCTTCTTCCTGTCTGAAGCAGCTCCTGCATTTCCTTCCCATACCTTATCTTTTCTCCAGGGTCACTATCGCAGTCTGAAATGACCTTGTTTATTTATTGTCTGTCACTGGAAAGTAAGCTCCTCAGGGGTCTTTTTTCACTCTTATTCATTGCTGAAGTCTCAGCACAGCACTAGAAGTGTGACTTGTTGTTCAGTCACTAAGTTGTGTCCAACTCTTTTCAGCCTCATAGACTGCAGCATGCCAGGTTCCTCTGTCCTCCACTATCTCCCAGAATTTGCTCAAATTCATGTCCATTGAGTTGGTAATGCTATCTGACCATCTCATCCTCTACCGCCCCCTTCTTTTGCCAAGAGCTGACTCATTGGAAAAGACCCTGATGCTGGGAAAGATTCATGGCATATAGTAGGTACTCAATAAACAAAATAAATATTTACTAATAGTTATTGAAGCTTTACTATGTGTTACTTACCATACACAGTAAATATAAATACTCCTGTTTCTCTTTTAAATCCTGCCGGCGATCTTGTGAAATACTATGATTATCTCTATTTTATAGATGAGGAAACTGAGGCAGGGGTATGTTAAACAACTTGCTCAAGACCACCCAACTGGCAAGAAGCAAACCCAGGAGTTTAGTCCAGGTCTGCAGGACTTCAGAGTCCAGGATGCCTCTCAAATAACAGGCAGAGCGAGTATGGATTCATTTGCTTACAAGTTTCTTTTCTCTGACTTCAGACAATTTTGCTTGCTGTCATGGTCAGCAAGACTGGAAAAGTTTGTTGAGTTGTATTCCCTGCCCTACTGCACTACTCCTGGGGACAGATCTCAAGAAATAGATCAAAAATATGGTTTTGTTCAAGCCTAGTTATAACTATTTAGATATTTGTGATACTCTTTCTGTAGATTTGGAAATATTTCATTCAAATTTTAACACAAAAGAAAGCTATTAAAATAGTCCAAAAGTATTATAGCCGTGTCTTTCTAAACAAAAGCCAATTGTAAATCAAAACACAAACCTAATTACACTACAACTATCTAAAAATAAGGTCTCTAAATTATATATTTCCACTAAAAAAGACATAATGAATCAGTGTTTTGAATAGGTATCAACTTAAACCCTCCTGGTTGATCTTAGAGGATAATAGTCTAGGTTTTGTTTCTGTTTATTTCTCTTAAGGTACTTAAGGCAATACCTTATTGTGTGCATGATAGTTGAGCCTCTAAAAGCAATCTACAGTTGATGGGATTGTAAAATGGTGCAACTGCTTATAAAAACAGTATAGCCATTCCTCAAAAAATTAAACATCAAACTACTATATGATCCAGCAATCTTACGTCTGAGTATATAGCCAAAATAACTGAAAGCACGGTCTCAAAGTGATATTGGCACACTCGTGTTTATAGCAACACTATTCACAATAGCCAAGAGGTGGAAGCAACCCAGATATCCATTGACAGATGAATGGATAAGCAAAATATGGTATGTGCATACTTTAGAATACTCTGCAACCTTAAAAAGGAAGGAAATTCTGTCACATGCTATATAATATGACTGAACTTTGAGGCCATTATGCTAAGTGAAATGTTAGTCAAATTGTTCTTCAAAAAGAACAAATACTGTGATTCCACTTATCTAAGCTATCTAAAGTAGTCAAATTCCTAAATATACCAGTGGCTGGAGGGAGGGAACAAAGGGGAATTATTTAATGGGTATAGAGTTTCAAATCTGTGAGATAAAAAGATTTAGGAGTCCTGTTTCACAAAAACATCAATATACTTAAACCAACTGTTTAAATGCACACTGAACAGCACACTTAAAATGGTTTTGTGAGTGTGTGCTTCAGTTGTGTCCAACTCTTTGTGACCCCATGGTCTGTAGCCCACCAGGCTCCTCTGTCCATGGAATTTTCCAGGTAAGAATATTGGAGTGGGTTGCCTCTTCCTTCTCCAGGAAATCTTCCCATCCCAGGGACTGAATCCACATCTCTTTGGCCTCCTGCATGGGCAGGTGGATTCTTTACCACTGAGCCACTGGCGAAGCCCTTAAAATGGCTTAGATGGTAAATTTTATGTGTTTTTACCACAACAATTAATTTTTAAAAAGAAATCTACAGTAATCTAGTCATTACTGTAATAATGATGTGGGTCATTTTATGCCTACTTGGCCCTGAGTGGACATTATTAGAGTCGTTTTCACAGTTTTGTCCAAATTTACACAGGTAACAAGCCTTTGGAGTGGGATAAATTCACATTTCCAAGATATGCAGTAACCTTTGCTATCTTTAGAGCAAAGCATTTCCAGCCTCCTGCACATATTATCTTCGGTTTAACCACAGACATCTTTTCCACATGGTTATTATTATTGTTCATATTTCTCCCCAATAAATCATTATCATGTGGAAACACTCGAGATCTGTTGCACTATAGAGAATGAGTTTTGAACAAAACTCAGGTGTTTTAGGACACCTCACCAGGCAGAATTTAAACTACAGCCCTGGAAATCTACATGAGAATTTGAAGTAGGAGATAGATATGCCCCGGGCCAAACAACTGGTGTTTGTCAAATGGAATAAAACTGAAGCTTTGTCCTCAGCCAGATGAGAACAATACTTGATTCCCTTTCTCCATTGAAATGAAGGGAGTGAACTAGCAGTGGGTAATGTGCTGCAGCAAAAATGGAAATGAGACTTTTCTAATAAACAAAGAAAATAAGGAAACAATGAACAGGCTAGGGAAACAGCATAAACAAGCCTGAAAGAGTTAAGCAAATCTTGGTTATTCTTCAGCTGTTACCATTAAAATCCACTTGTAGCTAGACTTGTCCTTCATAAAACTAATTAACTCTCTCACTCCTTATGAATTATACTCTGCACCCGGCATTCTCCTTCCCCTACTCTCCTTTGTGGGAAATCCCTGGTGTCTCAGTGGTAAAGAATCCAACTGCCAATGCAGGAGACACAGATTTGATCCCTGGGTTGAGAAGACTCCCTGCAGAAGGAAATGGCAACCCACCCCAGTCTTCTTGCCTGAAAAATCCCATGGACAGAGGAGCCTGACAGGCTACAGTCCATGGGGTCACAAAGAGCCAGGCACAAATTAGCAACTAAACCACCATCACCACCACCACCACCACCACCACTCTCCCTTGCAGCATTCTTCATTTCAGAAAGAAGGTCATAGGCTGAGAACCTCAGGGACACAAGAGCAGGTTGCTGAGCCACTTGATGCCAGCTTTGATGCCAGCTTTGCCTGTAAATTTGCAGGATGAAAGAAATGCAAGACCTTCATTACTTTGAGACTTATCACCTACTTTTGAGACTATCTCCCTATTCTCCAGGGAAGAGGGTAGGGCACAGTTCTTGAGGTGCTAGCTTGCTGTATTCCCTCTTTGCCTGGCAAAGAAATATAGCTACTCTTTCTCTCGCCTCTAGATCTCTGTCTCCGTATTTCTATTTGTCATTAGTGTACAGGGAGCCAAGATTTTGGCAGTGAAGTAAATGGAGCATTTTCTTCATCCTTACTGCAGGCAGCTATGTATTCATTAGGATCACACTTGAAGTGTATTCTGGTTTTCTATTTCTATGTAACAAGCTATCCCCAAACTCGGTGGTTTAAAGCAACCACTGTATCATATCTCACAAGTTTTGAGTCAGGAATTTGGGCAGGCCTGAGTTGGATGATTCCTTTCTTCTATATGGCATCAGTCAGTTAGTTGATGACGTTATAACTGGCAGGTTGGTCTAGAGGGTCCAACACGGCCTTACTCATATGCCTGGCACTTGGTGGGAATGCCTGGGTATAGCTGCCCTCCATGTAGTGTCAGAGCCTCTCCACATGGTCTCTCCATCAGGGTAGTTGAACTTTTTACATGGCAGAGACAGGTCTTGAAAGCTGCTAGTCCCCTAAGAACAGCCTGGTAACTGACACAGCATCACTTGTACCCATTGGTCAAAGCAATCATAAAGCTCATCTAGATTCAAGGAACGCAACTGAGCCCCTAGACACTGGCACAGTAACTTGGACCTCTTGCTACTATGGTTAGCTTTCTGATGGTCACTCAAAGAGCTCCTGAGGAAACATTCATTTTGATGTGTATCTACCTGTTTAGTTAGTAACTACTCTGTAAATTCTAGACTCTGAGGACACAGCAGAAAAAAATTGAGAGAAAAACCTTTACTTTCACGGAGCTCACATTCCAAGCAAGACATAGTCAGAAAATTTTGTGTTTGTAGAGTATGTTCACTTGGGGTTCAACATCCATTCCCACTTTCTCCTAGTGAGACTTCCCATATTGCAGAAGTGGGAATGTTAAGATGGCATTTCTCAGGCTCCCTTACAACTCAGATTTTGGATGAAATTTAGGTATTCCCAATTAGATGCACTTGGGTAAGATTTATAAGATGGAAATGAGGAAGAGACCATTTTCCTGAGCTTTGACCATGTCTACTGGCCAGTAGGGTCATCACTGGAGACCTGGACTTCTCCTCCAGCAATCTTTTGCTTCCGTCTCCAGCTCCATGAATTGGAAAGGCAATGGCTGCCACAGTGGCCACTAAGGCAGAGTTACTCAGCTCTAGCTTTCTGACCCCCTGACCCCTGAGTCTTAGTTGTAGAGATATGTTCTTAAAATTAGTCATTCCTGAGTTGACCTCTGATTCTCTCTTCTCCAGATTTTCAATGATTTACAATGATTTTGTAAGCATTCAATTTCCTGAAACTAATTGGCGCTAGTGGTAAAGAATCTGCCTGCAGTGCAGGAGACCTAGGTTCTGTCCCTGGGTTGGGAAGATCCCCTGGAGAAGGGAATGGCTATTCACTCCAGGATTCCTGCCTACAGAATCCCATGGACAGAGGAGCCTAGTGGGCTACACTCCATAGGGTCGAAGAGTAGGACACAACTCACCAGTAAATACTTTCACTTTCACTGTCCTAAACACCTAGAAAGATTTCTGTTGCCTATGCTAAAAACTGACTGAGAAGGTATGATATTAAAATTGAAATACTCAGTTCCCACTATCTCTGCCTTCTAGGTAGACCCCCCCTCCATATTTATCTGATTGTTACATTAGTATCCCCCAAGTGGAAATCTGAGCATCTGATGTTCTTGCCTTTGACTCCTCCCAGAAAGCTCTACAGCTTCCTAGGCACAGGGTGAACCTGATCTGGCCCCTGGCAGAGAGAAAGCCAAAAGCAGAATGCCAAGTGTTAGAGCAGAGAGCAAGTCCCAGGAATCACTTGAAGCTTGGGGAGTGCAATCACGGAAGCGAAGGATCTCAGGGTACCACCTCAGCATTTCATCTTGAGAGACAGACCAGCCTAGTCCCTTCCCTGCTCCACAGGAGTGTGCTTTTCTTTGCTTTTTTGTTGCTTGTGGGATCTTAGTTCCCCTACCAGCGATCGAACCCACACCCTTAGCAGTAAAAGTGCAGAGTCCTAACCACTGGACCATAAGGAATTCCCAGCAGTGTGCTTTAAAGCTATAAAATGAGAATGAAAATACTTTTCCTGATTCAAGGCACTTCATAAACTATACAGTACTACACAAATATAAGATGCTATCTAGTGTCTAGACTAGCTGTTCTTAAAGTGTGGAGCTTTCTGAGACTCTGTCAAGGAGGAGAGGAGGAGTAGTGTTAGTCACTCAATCATGGCCAACTCTTTGCGACCCCGTGGACTGTAGCCCACCAGGCTCCTTTGTCCATGAGATACCTCCAGGCAAGAATACTGGAGTGGGTTGCCATTCCCTTCTCCAGGGGATCTTCCTGACCCAGGAATCAAATCCAGGTCTCCTGCATTGCCGGCAGATTCTTTACCATCTGAGCTATAGGGAAGCCCCTATCAAGGAGTAAGTGAAATCAAACTACTGTTCGAGGGCAGAACAGTGACGCAAATGTGCGGACACAGGATTGGGGGGAAGGAGAGGGCAAGATGAATTGGGAGATCAAGTTTGACATAAATACTCTAATATAGATACGTAATATAAATAGCTAGAGGGAACCTGCAGTATAGCACAAGGAGCTCAGCTCCGGGCTCTGTGATGACCTAGTTGGGCAGGATGGGAGGGACATGGGAGGGAGGTCCAAGAAGGAGGGGATATATGCATAGATATAGCTGATTCACGTCCTTGTAAGCAGAAACTAACACCTCATTGTAAAGTAATTAAAATCCATTTAAACAATAATGATGATAATATTAATGCAGCATTTTACTTTTTTACCCTTATTCTCTCAAAAACATGTTTTCCAGAGACTCTGTGATGCCATCATTGCCCTGATGGCCAATGGAATATGTGCTGGTATATTCTTCATTTTTAAAATTATAGCATTTTAAAATTCTGTTTTAATCTCTACAAAAGAAGATATTAATAGCTATAACCCAAATAGATAAAAGCTCTTTGGGGTCCTCAATGATTTTTAGTAGTGCTAAGTACTGAAGCAAAAACATGTTGTGTACACCCATTCTGGTGCTATCTATAATGGCTCCCACTCTAACAATTTCCAGATGCCTGATTCCCACTCATGGTCATACCCCTGCTGTGTCCAACACTCGTCTATGAGGATGCCTTTCTATTTTGACTAACATGCTTGAGACAGTATCTTCTGGAACAGATGTCCAGTAGCAGCTGTCTTGGCACAGCCTTGGGACTCCACATAACTATGAACTGTCTTCATGGGCAACACTAGACCCATCCAGTCCCTTGTTTTATTGCTGCTGGGTCATTCTTTCTGGCTGGACTTGCCTGGGATACCTGGTTTCTGCCCCTGCTTTCACCCTATTTAACATTAATCTCACCCACTTGTGGTCCCCCTCCTGTTCAGGTGGCCACCTGCTGTGAGGGTCATTTTCAGCTGCCCACAACCAAGCTGAGTCATCCCCACCCCTTAGCCCTGTCCAGTTGGAGAGCTGGACCCGGGTCAAACTGAAGCCTCTTGGAAGCTTCCTGCCAACCAGAAAATGGATTAATTTTTTGCTTTTAATTATGGTTATCCTTTCCCCCAAGAATGTTGTTAGTTATGTTACTTGTACTCTAGATTTGAAACTAAAACATAAACTGTTAGCAATGAATATTTCTTGTGAGTAGGATTAAAGAGACTATTCATTTCTATGTTATATGTATCTGTAAACTTTGCTTTTTTTTTTTTTAACTCTAGTGAGAATGTGTCTCCAGTACTCTTGCCTGGAAAATCCCATGGACAGAGGAGCCTGGAAGGCTGCAGTCCACGGGGTCACTAAGAGTCGGACACGACTGAGCGACTTCACTTTCACTTTTCACTTTCATGCATTAGAGAAGGAAATGGCAACCCACTCCAGTGTTCTTGCCTGGAGAATCCCAGGGACAGGAGAGCCTGGTGCCTGCCGTCTCTGGGGTTGCACAGAGTTGGACATGACTGAAGCGACTTAGCAGCAGCAGCAGTGAGAATGTGTAGAGGTTAAGAATAAAGGCTCTGGAAGGAGATTGTGTCCGCTCTCTCTGAACTCCCTGGCTCTCCCACTGTCGTGTGACTTTGGGCAGGTCAAGTATCAATACTTTTTCTCAGTGTCTTACTTTTCTCATCTGGTAAAATGGAAACTTGCAAGAATACTTATCGAAGAAGGAGGAGGAGGAGGGGGAAACAGAGAGAGAAGAAAGCCCTTAGAGGGTTGTATGAGGATTAAATATATAAAATGGCTTAGAATTATTATAGATACATATCTATATAAGTGATTAAAAATCAGAATAGAATGAAGATATAGAAGGTACATTATGAAGCTTTCAGGAGTTTAGAGATACAGAAACAAAAATGATAATAAATCCTAAAGTCCTGATCTTTATCAGGAAACTTGAGAAGACGAGAAGCTATTAATCCAAGTGCATTAGAGGATGCCAAGCACTGGATTAGAAAGATAAGGAAGAAGGCTTATCTTCCTTTGTTTAGAAAGATAAGGAAGAAGGCTAATGAATTTTTACATACGGGTTACCATAAAATTTAACAGATCCATATGACTTCTGAATCATGTAATTATAAAAATAGACTGTCTACATCTTTTAATTAAAAAGACAAACAGCTTTTGTGTAATATTGGAATGTTTATTTTAATAATTTCAGTAAGTGCTTATAGCCCTGAAGCTAATAAATCTTAATATAGAAAACTACGTTTTAAAAACTGTTTGTTGTAGAAAACAAGTGATTATTAATCTAAGCTGTAAATTATGTTTGTTATAGAAGGTTTAATTTTATTCCAGTTTGGTGATAAACTAACCACCTGACTATGACCCCACTAATCTAGATCTAAATTAACTTGACCAGTATAAATTTTAGCAGATTCTCTTAAATTTGATAATGCATCTAAAAATATTCCTTCATGTTAAAAAGTTATAAAAAGTTATCTTATAAAAAAATTAAATATAAAGTTCTAACAGATTAAGTTTAAAAAGCAATACAAAGAATGAAATTCGGATACATGGAGGGACTTTGAAAGCATTATGCCAAGTAATAAGCCAAACACAAAAGGACAAATAATGTGTGATTCCACTTGGTGGGGCACCTAGAATAGGCAAATTCATAGAGTCAGAAAGTAGAATGGAGGTTACCAAGGTTACCAGGAGCTGGGGAAAAGGAGAGTGGAGAGTTCATTTATCGGTACAGAGTTTCTGTTTGGGATGATGAAAAAGTTCTGGAAATAGTTGTGATGGTGTACAACCTTGCCAATATAGTTAATGCCACTGAACTGTACACTGAAACACAGTTAAAATGACAACTTTTATGTTATGTATATTTTACCAAAATAAAAAAAATACTATACAAAAAAAAAAGCAATTCAGAGGAAACAATGTAAAATTTTCTGTAACACAACTAGCCTGGATTAAAATGTCAATGACATGAAAAAAAATCCAAAAATGTAGAGGAATTGCTCTAAATTAAAAGATAATAAAGAGATCCTAAAACCAAGTGCAATGAGTGACATTTTATTCAATCCTAATCTGAAAAAAAAATCTATAAAATGTATTTTTGTATCAGCTGAGGGAATTTGAACATGAATTTGCAATGAGATGATGTTATGGAATATTTATTAACTTTCTTAGGTCTGATAATGAGACAGAGCAGGACCCTATGGTCTTTGCCCCTTATGTCCTCTGCCTGCCTTTTGTCGGTGGAAAAACTTTAGCCAAAGAATAAGTTTAATCATAAAAGTAAGGAATTGCAGAAACAAAGGAAAATAGTCAAAGGAGACCAAATAATATGAATAGTAATGTACTCGTTAGGCATAGTCAAGGACCTTTAGTTCCTTCTCAAGGGTTATGGATAATATTCTGAGTCATATCCAGTGAACTGTCTTATAGATAGAAACCTCCACCAGGTGGAAGAAGCTAACTACATGATGACCATACTGTAGTCATGATATAAGCTGCTACAATTCCAAGAATTGGCCTCAAGGAAATGAGAACAAACAATCATGGAGCTGAAGTACAGTTAAACAATCAAGATGATGCTGGTCAGACCACCGATGACCAATTTCAAGATGACTGTCAGAGCTGACTGTACTGTTTCTACATGTAGACCCTCCCTCCATCTGTAAAAGCTCTTGCCCTCTGATTATGTGTGTGGTGGGGGGAGCTGGCCTTTGGACAGGCATCCACCACCACCCCACCCCTCTCCCAGGGTTACCAGCATTCAAAATAAAGCAAACTTTCCTTTCCACCAACCTGCCCTCTATAGTAGCTATTTTGAGTGGCGATCAGCAGGATCCCACTTTTGGTTACAGTAGTAGTATTGCATTTATGTACACCAGTGTTTTTATCCTCAGGAGATACAGGAAATATTTAAAGCCCAAAGGGCCATGATGTCTGAGGCTTTCAAATAGTTCACAAAATTTTAAAAATGCAGGGAGAAATGTAAGCAAATGTAGCAAAATGGAAGCAGGTGTTGAATTTAAAGTGTAGATAAGTGCTCGTTCTTTTATTCTTTCAACTATCCTGCCTATTTGAAAATATTTGAAAAATCCAGAATCTTGATATTTCATCACAGGGAGAATGCCCTTTTTAGGGAACACCTGCTGTTTGCACTCACCCAGCATCCAAACTCCTCTTCCTGTAATAGTACCTGCATTTGCTTTTGGGGCATTATCCTCCCCTGGTGTATACTTACTTATTCTAAATTTCAATCTGTTAATAAGGATCCTCTCCCTCCCAGAACAAGGGGGTAGGTGCACAAGCCAAGTCAATCAAATGCTCCCTTGTAAGAATTTCACCTTGGGTAGATTAACACAAGGCACATCTGATACCACCTGGAGGTACTGCTCATCACTTCCTACTTCCCAACTCCCTAGAGCTAGCCTGTATGCTTTTTCTGAGGCTTGACATTTACTTTTGCCTCAGTGAGCTATTCCATTCTTTCAAATAAAATATTGTTATTGTTGTTGTTATCGTGAAAACCAGAATTGGTCACTGTTTTTGACCAGTGAACCATTTTAACACTGATCCAATGTTTTGTCTACAAAATAAGAAAGAAAAAAATCTCATAGAAAAAGCACACAGAGAAAATTCCTAGCATGAAAAAGCTACTGCTTTTATATGATGGTTAGTATCTTCCAGGCCAGAGACAAGTTGCAATTATGAAATGAAATGAGCTGTGAATCATAAAACAAGTTAAAAAATTCAGTAAGCAATGGGAGTGAAAGCAAGCTGAAAACAGAAAAATGATGATTCCATCAGCCAAGGATGGAATCTCAGGATAATATGGCTGCATTTACCAACCACCCACAGCCCCAGGCACTGTGTTAGGTTTTCGTATCCATCACCTCACTGGATTCTCCCAACGGCAAAATTATTATGTTATTTGACTATATATACTCTAATTATCCGCACTTTACAGAAACCTGGGGCTCAAGATTGTTAAATCTCTAAGTTGAAGACTCAGGAAGAGGAGCAGGATCCAAACTCAGACATGTGACTACAGCTCAGGGGCAGTAACACCAGGAGGGCAAGTGAGCTCCAGCTTCCGGTTCAGATCTGCATCCCACAGGCCTAAGCCCCTCCCCTTCAAGTTCCTGAGCCAATCCAGAGAGCAGTCAATGGATATTGAAAGACTGCACTCTTCTCTACCCACTCTGGACCAAGGAGCTTCCTCTGCGGACATCTTCCATAGCACTCAATTCCTGGCTCTTAAGGGTCTCCTGAGTCACCTCTGCTACCCACAAGAACTGGGTGCCACACCCTCCCAAGTTAACGCACCGGAAAAGGAGTACGTCAAGGCTGTATATTGTCACCCTGCTTATTTAACTTATATGCAGAGTACATCATGAGAAACGCTGGACTGGAAGAAACACAAGCTGGAATCAAGATTGCCGGGAGAAATATCAATAACCTCAGATATGCAGATGACACCACCGTTATGGCAGAAAGTGAAGAGGAACTAAAAAGCCTCTTGATGAAGGTGAAAGTAGAGAGTGAAAAAGTTGGCTTAAAGCTCAACATTCAGAAAACGAAGATCATGGCATCCGGTCCCATCCCTTCATGGGAAATAGATGGGGAAACAGTGGAAACAGTGTCAGACTTTATTTTTCTGGGCTCCAAAATCACTACAGATGGTGACTGCAGCCATGAAATTAAAAGATGCTTACTCCTTGGAAGGAAAGTTATGACCAACTTAGATAGCATATTGAAAAGCAGAGACATTACTTTGCCAACAAAGGTCTGTCTAGTCAAAGCTATGGTTTTTCCAGTAGTCACGTATGGATGTGAGAGTTGGACTGTGAAGAAGGCTGAGCACCGAAGAATTGATGCTTTTGAACTGTGGTGTTGGAGAAGACTCTTGAGAGTCCCTTGGACTGCAGGGAGATCCAACCAGTCCATTCTGAAGGAGATCAGCCCTGGGATTTCTTTGGAAGGAATGATGCTGAAGCTGAAACTCCAGTACTTTGGCCACCTCATGTGAAGAGTTGACTCATTGGAAAAGACTCTGATGCTGGGAGGGATTGGGGGCAGGAGGAGAAGGGGACAACAGAGGATGAGATGGCTGGATGGCATCACTGACTCAATGGACATGAGTCTGAGTGAACTCCGGGAGTTGGTGATGGACAGGGAGGCCTGGCATGCTGCAATTCATGGGGTCGCAAAGAGTCGGACATGACTGAGCGACTGATCTGATCTGATCTGAACCCCTGCTTCGGAGAACGCAATGGCACCCCACTCCAGTACTCTTGCCTGGAAAATCCCATGGACGGAGGAGCCTGGTAGGCTGCAGTCCATGGGGTCGCTAGGAGTCGGACACGACTGAGCGACTTCACTTTAGCTTTTCACTTTCATGCATTGGAGAAGGAAATGGCAACCCATTCCAGTGTTCTTGCCTGGAGAATCCCAGGGATGGGGGAGCTTGGTGGGCTGCCGTCTATGGGGTCGCGAAGAGTTGGACATGACTGACGTGACTTAGCAGCAACCCCTGCTTTAGGGTGTTAACTTCATCCACAGAAAATAGGTTCCTCCTGCTCCCATTCACCTTTACCTTGTAAAGCTGAATGGATAAAAGCAATGGCTTTGGAGCCAGATATACCACCGTTCAAGTCCCTGCATCACAGCTGCCTGCTGCTGCTGCTAAGTCGCTTTAGTTCAGTTCAGTCGCTCAGTCGTGTCCAACTCTTTGCGACCCCATGAATTGCAGCATGCCAGGCCTCCCTGTCCATCACCAACTCCCGGAGTTCACTCAAACTCATGTCCATAGAGTCGGTGATGCCATCCAGCCATCTCATCCTCTGTTGTCCCCTTCTCCTCCTGCCCCCAATCCCTCCCAGCATCAGAGTCTTTTCCAATGAGTCAACTCTTCACATGAGGTGGCTAAAGTACTGGAGTTTCAGCTTTAGCATCACTCTTTCCAAAGAACACCCAGGGCTGATCTCCTTTAGAATGGACTGGTTGGATCTGCTTGCAGTCCAAGGGACTCTCAAGAGTCTTCTCCAACACCACAATTCAAAAGCATCAATTCTTCGGCGCTCAGCTTTCTTCAGTCATGTCCAACTCTTAGCGACCCCATGGACTACAGCCTACCAGGCTTCTCTGCCCATGGGATTTTCCAGGCAAGAGTACTGGAGTGGGTTGCCATTGCCTTCTCTGTCACAGCTGCCCACCCGTGTGTAAATTTCTTTAGGCTTCTAACCTAAAGTTAGGAATGATAACCCTACATTTAAAGTAGAGCTGTTGTGAGGATAACATGCACTAGTCTATAAAAAGCATCTAGTACAGTGCAATGCACTTTGTAAGCACTTTATAAACAATAATTTGTTATTTTTTTCTTACTTTCACTGTTATCCCCACATTGTAATCTGTCCAGCCCTTCAACCTTGATTTTTTGGGGCCTAAATCTCTTGCCTTCTCTTGTCAATTGTTTTTTTTTTCTCTCTGGAATTGAATACAAACCCAGGTTTGTCCCAGTTCACTGGTGGGTGTTCTTCAGGAACAAGAATTTAGGCTGCCTGACATTTTTATTTCTAAAATTTATTTCCAGGTAGAGTTTGTGCTTCCCTGGTGGCTCAGATGATAAAGAATCTGCTTGCAACACAGGAGACCCGCATTCAATCCCTGGGTGAGGAAGATCCCCTAGAGAAAAGAATGGATACCCACTCTAGTATGCTTGCCTGGAGAACTTCATGGACAGAGAAGCCTGATGGGCTACAGTCCATGGGGTCAGAAGGAGTCAGATACGACTGAGCAACTAACACACACAGAGTTTTGTTGCAATGTCCAGCAGTTTTTATCTAAAACTTGAATGTAGGTGATTAGGCCCCTTGAGGCCTAGGCCTCAAGTCAGCAGTGCCTGACCCTGCACTTGCTGGCCATGAGGTGTGCACACTACTTCTCATCTCTGAACCTCAGTCTCCTCAGTTATAAAATGAAGAGTCTGGCTCTTAATCTGCAGGGATGTAATGAGGAATCCATAAGAGAGCAACGGTAACACCCATGTGCCTGGCATAGAGTAGGCAAGGATAAGGCTAGTTTCCTTTCCTCAAGCAGACCATCACTGTATTTTTAAATTTTAATTTAATTGGCTCTGCTGGGCTTCAGTAGTTGAGGCACACAGACTTAGTTGCCCCTGCAGTATATGGAATCTTCCTGGACCAGGGATCGAACTCGTGTCTCCATGGCAGGCAGATTCTCAGCCACTGGACCACAGGGATGTCCCCATCACCATCTTAAAATACTGCCATGAGGATCCTAACAGAGAGGTCCCACCTCTAAGAAAATAGCAAGGCTCCCCCTCTCCTCTTGCATCTTCTACCTCTTCCTTACACCTTTTGTTTCTCTGAAACTCAGTCATTCTGCAGTTGGGGGTGGGGCAACACAGGAAAGAGAGGGGGTCCTGGGACTCAGCCAGCCCCAAAGTGGCCCTGCTTAGATGCCATCTGGTCAGGAACTAGAGTTGCTGCTTAGAAAAACACATCGGTTCTGGGCACCACTACCTAAGGGAAAACTCTGAGAGACTTAAAAAACAGCAGTAAAGATGATTAAAGAGTTAGAGCAAAGGGCCCGTGAGGAAAGACTACAGAACCTGGATTAAGGCAGGGTGCAGGAGGGGGAGGCAGGGCTGCTGAAAAACTGTTTCCAAAGAGATGAAGCCAAACAAACAAACAAAAAAACATATAGTAGAAGATTAATGGTATAGATTGGGAGGGATGAATCTGGGACAGGGCAATGGATGGGTCTTGGCAGGTCTAACTGAGGCAGTAACCTGAAGTTGGGGAATTTCTTTATGAAAAAGGATGCAAGGGACTTCCTTGGTGGTCCAAAAGTTAACACTGCCTTCCAATGCAGGGGGTGTGGTTTCAATCCCTGGTTAGGGTTAGGGTTAGGGTTAGGGGGAACTAAGATCCCACATCCCACAGCCAAAAAAATAAATAAATATAAAGTTAAATTTAAAAGAATGCTAAATTATTCCCACAAAACTAGTAGGGCCCTTTCTGGACTTCAGGTGAGGGACCCTGAAGCTCTATTGATTTCACCTCTATCAAGCAAATTTACCTCTAGTCGATGGTGTGACAGGTGAGCTGTTAACAGATTTGGGAAATGGTCCCAAAGCTTGATTGTTCTGCAAACTCTGCCTGGCAACGCCTTCTTCCCCTAACGAATGCCTTTTTAGCCTGCAAAACACAACAGCAGCGTGCTCTCTCCTCAGACATCTCACCAGATACAGCTTTCCCCTGCCGCAGTGGTTCCGGGCCTCACCTCACCTGTCACCTGTCACGCACGCACAGTGCTTATATGGACCACTCCACCTGTGCATTAGTTGTCTAATGCTGTATAATACATTTCTCCAAATATAGTGGCTTAAAACCATACTCATTATCTCACTGTAGATGAGGCATCCGGGCATGGTTTCATCTTGTCTCAGCTGTAAGAGATCAGCTTCCCAGCTCACACGATTGTTGGCAGGATTCGATTCCTCAGGCTGTTGGACTGAGGCCTCAGTTCCTCAAGAGCTGCTGGCCGGAGGCCTCCCGCTGTTCCTTGCCATGTAGACCTCTCCAGCCAGCAAGCATGGCAGCTGGCTTCATCAGAGCAAGCAGATTAGAAGGCAAAAGAGAGAGTGGCAGCAAAGCAGAAGTCACAGTCCTTTGTAACCTAGTCACAGAGGTGACACCCCAGCACTTTGGTCATATTCCACTCATTAGAAGCAACTGACTAGGTCCAGCTTGTACTCATAAGTAGGGAGTCACTAAAGGTCATAAATAGCAGGAGGTGAGGATCATTTGGAAGCCTGTCAGAAGCTGCCAGCTACAAATATCACTCCTACTCCTTCCTGTCACTGCCTGTTGTCCTGCCTGTCTCTGCCAGACCCTTAGGAGTGCCTTGAAGATGGGGAGCACAGTTTATTCATATCTTAGTACTCCTCAGTGACTAGCCCAGGCCTCTCAAACTTGTTAAGTGAATGGATAATGAATAAATGAATGACTGGTTACTCACTGTAGCAGAAATGGAACCAAGGGCAACGGTATCACATTTCTTAAGAGAGAGTGCTGTTTATTGCCCTTTCACCTATCACTTCATTTCCAGAAAATTAAGGAAATAATCAGAAAAATAATAACAAGGATATATTCAGAAGTTTGTAAGTTAGTTGCAAGAATATTCTATAGAATTGTTTATAATAGCAAACCTCCCCCTCAAAAACAAAAACAGCTAACCTGTAAACTACCTGAATGTCCAGTGATAAATAAAGGCTGATTAAGTGCATTATGCTACAGTGCTGCAGTGGATAATCTATTGTTATAAAAGTGAAAAATATGGAACAATACTAAGTGACAGGAAAAGATGCTTGCAATGTTGAACATTATTTTCAGTTTCAGTTCAGTTCAGTTGCTCAGTTGTGTCTGACTCTGCAACCCCATGGACTTCAGCACGCCAGGCCTCCCTGTCCATCACCAACTCCAGGAGTTTACTCAAACCCATGCCCATTGAGTAAGTGATGCCATCCAACCATCTCATCCTCTGTCATCCCCTTCTCCTTCCACCTTCAATCTTTCCCAGCATCAAGGTCTTTTCCAGTGAGTCAGTTCTTCACATCAAGTGGCCAAAGCATTGGAGTTTCAACTTTAACATCAGTCCTTCCAATGAATATTCAGGACTGATTTCCCTTAGGATGGAGTGGTTGGATCTCCTTGCTGTCCAAGGGACTCTCAAGAGTCTTCTCCAACACCACAGTTCAAAAGCATCAATTAGTTTAATACCTTATAATATTGCACAGTATTTGTTGTACATCTACAGATTACAGAATAGTATATGCAGTTCACATTTTTACAAAGTAACTATACATATAGAAAGAGTCTGGAAGGATTTAATCAGTTTTGAGTGGACATGAGGTTCAGATAAACCGATTTTTTAAAACTTGTTGGAGTATCGTTGATTTACAAGGCTGTGTTAGTTTCAGGTGTACAATAAAGTGCATCCATTATACATATCCGCATATCCACTCTTTTTCAGATTCTTTTCCCATATAGCCATTACAGAGTATTGAGTAGAGTTCCCTGTGCTGCACAGTAGGTTCTTACTAATTATCTGTTTTATATACAGTAGTGTGTATATGTCAATCCCAATCTCCCAATTTGTTCCTTCCTGCATTTCTCTCCTGGTAATTATATGTTTGTTTTCTACATCTGTGACTCTGTTTCTGTTTTATAAGTTTGTAAGTTCTTTTTTTTTTAGGTTCCACATACAAGTGATATCACGTATTTGTCTGTCTGACTTACTTCACTCAGTATGACAGTCTCTAGGTCCATTCATGTTGCTACAAATGGCATTATTTAATTTTAATGGCTGAGTAATATTCTGCTGTATATATGTACAACATCTTCTTTATCCATTCCTCTGTTGATGGACGTTAGGTTGCTTCACGTCTCGGCTGTTGTAAATAGTGCTGCAGTGCACGTTTTGCATGTATCTTTTCGAATTATGGTTTTCTCTGGATATATGCCCAGGAGTAGGATTGCTGGATTACATGGTATCCCTATTTTAAGTTTTTTAAGGAACCTCCATACTGTTCTCCATAATGGTTGTACTAATTTACATTCAACAGTGTGGGAGGATTCCCTTTTCTCCATACCCTCTCTAGTATTTTTTTTTTTGTAGATTTTTTTTTTTGATGATGGCCATTCTGACCTCATTATAGTTTTAATTTGTGAAGCCACTCAGTCATATCTGATTCTTTGTGACCCCCATGGACTGGGGCCTGCCAGGCTCCTCCATCCATGGAGTTTTCCAGACAAGAATACTGGAGTGGGTTGCCATTTCCTCCTCCAGGGGATCTTCCTAACCCAGGAATTGAACCCAGGTCTCCTGCATTGCGGGAGGATTCCTTACTGTATGAGTCACCAGGGAAGGCCATTTGATTTGCATTCCTCTAAAAATTGAGCATATTTTCATGTGGTTTTTGGCCATTTGTATGTCTCCTTAGGAGAAATGTCTTTTTAGATCTTCCACCCATTTTTGATTGGGCAGCTTGTTTTTTTGATATTGAGCTATGAGAGCAGTTTCTGTATTTTGGAGATTAATCCCTGCTCAGTTGCTTCATTTGCAAATATTTTTTTCTGTGGATTGTCTTTTCATTTTGGTTATGGTTTCTTTTGCTATGTAAAACTTTTTAAGTTTAACTGGGTCACACTTCTTTATTTTGTTTTTATTTTCATTACTCTAGGAAGTGGATCAAAAAAGATGTGAAAAGAACATTTTAAATTGCTTAAACAAGCAGGTATGTGTTTCTGGGATTTTTGATTGCTTGTTTTCACATAACAAGATGCTAAGGCAAGCTCTGGCCTTGGTTCTCTCCGGCTCAGTACCACTGCAGGAATTTTGTCCTTTCCCTCATGCTCGCTACCCCATAGTCATAGATGATTGCCCCAGCTCCAGGCCTCACATGCACTTTCAAAGAAGGAAGAACAGCTAAGGGGAAGCTCCAGTCACGGCTAACTCTTTACTAGGAAAGCAAAAGCTTTCCCAGAAGTCCCCCAGTATACTTCTCTAACCCTCTCATTGACTGAGTTACACGGACATTCGGTGGTACTGAAAGTCAGTGGTACTTACTAGAATGGATATGAGCATCACTTCTTCTACATCATGTCCTAAAAGGAAATTGTTAGCCATCTACTTCCTCTTTGCCCCCCTTTCCCACAGGCTGGGAATGTAGATGTAGCAATAGAGAGCTTGTTTCAGCAATGTCCTAGGAAAAATATATATAACAAACAAACAAAGGAAAACAGAAATAACAAAGTCCTAGGAAAAGGCAGATCAACAAGAGAGAGGGAACTAGTGTCCTTCAGTGACACCTGGGGCAGAAGCACTCACCTCTGAATTCACTCTGATCCACTCAGAGGCTTAAAGAGATAAAACAGCAGCAACTATTAAACAAGATATATATATTTAAAGTATTCTATATTTTTAATCTCTTTATTAAAACAGCTATTCTCTTCCTCAACTAATACAGAAAACAAACTGCATGATACTAATGGTTGTCATTAATAGTTAGAAAGGGAGTTAGGAGCTAAGATGAAAGAAGAGAGGGGTCAAATAAGTGCAGGAATGGGAGAAGAGGTTTTTATAAAGAGTTCTTGGAAAATACAAAAGCCTGTGTTATTGGGGGAGGCAACTGAACTATAACAGGCAGGGCACTGATGGAGCTCGGTCAGAAGCCCTGCTGGGCTCTGTTTGGGCTAGAATTGGGGCTGCAGCTAAACACAAATACCAAGATGAAGCTGAACAGTGCAACCTTGTATATGATGCAAAGATCCATGGTTGAAGAAGGGTCTGTGAAGCTTTGAATCAGATGAGACGGCCATCAGTCAGAGTCTTTAGGTTGTAAACAGGCAACCTGGACAGAAGGCAACTCTGGCTCTCTTAAATACAGCAAAACCAAAAAGAAATTTATTAGAAGGACACCGAGGATATCAAAGCATCCAGGGAAGATCTTACAGCCAAGTTCTAGGAAAGGACAAGATCCAAGTCAACTCTGGGAATCCCACTAGCAGAAATATCTAATCTCTTCTAGGTCAGAATCACCTGGAAGACTTGTTAAAACACAGATTGCTGGGGCCTCCACCCAGAATTTCTGATTCAGAGGATGTGGGGTGGGGTCCGGGAATTTGTATTTCTGACAAGTTCCCAGATGCTGATGCTGGTGATCCAGGGACCACATATAAGAACTACTTTTCCAGGTAAACACATCAAATAATTCAGCACCAACTACCTTCCATCCCCAAGTGTTTCCTCTCAAGGTTGCAAAGTCCTAAGAAAGTTTAGTTGACTCAGAGTTGAGTCACTCCTGTGGTCAGAGAGGTAGTCCTATGATGATTGGCAGCCTTGTGAGTGTCACATAGGGTGGGGGTGGGAGAGAAGTTCCCCAAAGGAAAGAACAATGGACAGACAAAAATAGATGTCCTCAATGTAGTAACTGGCCAAGCTGAATGCACCGCTCTCTCCGTCTGCCCCAAGATCTGCTATAACAACTTCTCTTAGCACAGAAAGTTCCAGAAGAGAATTTTAAAATTATTTATTTATTTGACTGTGTCAGGTCTTAGTTGCAGTGTGCAGGCTCAGTATTTGTGACACACGAGCTTAATTGGCCCACAGCTTGTGGGATTAGTTTCCCCAAACAGGGATCAAACCTGTGTCCCCCTGCATTGGAAGGCAGATTCTTAACCACTGGACTGCCAGGGAAGTCTCAGAAGAGAGAACTTTTTAAAAAGAAAAGACGGAAAGAGAATGTGGACTCTTGAACTGCTATCTTTATTCAAGCCTCATTCTATTTTCTAGCCAGGAGACTCCTGCCCCCTAGAGGCCAGGAATATATTCCACAGATGCCTTGGTGACTTAGAGAAGCCCCATGGAGGCAGTAGTCTTTGCGCTGGGGACCATTTTGCCCAGGACAACCTGTCATCATTCGTGCTGTGGCTTTTCTCAGCCG
This sequence comes from Bos grunniens, assembly GCF_055505025.1. Classification (NCBI taxonomy): domain Eukaryota; kingdom Metazoa; phylum Chordata; class Mammalia; order Artiodactyla; family Bovidae; genus Bos; species Bos grunniens. The sequence continues at coordinate 11,753,351 of NC_141166.1, forward strand.
CAGACAGACTGACATCAATATATAGTGATAGTGAAAGTCGCTCAGTCGTGTCTGACTCTTTGCGACCCCGTGGACTATACAGTCCATGAAATTCTCCTGGCCAGAATCCCTGAATGGGTAGCCTTTCCCTTCTCCAGGGGATCTTCTTGACCCAGGAGTCAAAGTGGGGTCTCCTGCATTGCAGTTGGATTCTTTACCAACTGAGCTATCAGAGAAGCCCCAAACAGATAGTTTGTAAGAAGACTAAACACATGTTTTTGCAGTATATTTTATATGCTTTCACAGTGAACATTTTCCTTCAGAAAAACTATGGCGGAAAAAAAAAAAAAAGGTAACCTAAGTACCCAAGCATATAATTGTGTAACTCTGTATTGTTATCTATCAAATTTTCTTTAAATTAGGTTCAACCACCTGAGCTTATAAGCCTATAGGATGATTTAACATAGCAACATGGAGTGTGTTAAAAACATGCTCAAATTTATATAACAGTCAATGTAATATGCCATATTAACAGGATAAAGGACAAAACATATGATTATCTCAACAGATGCATAAAAAATTTGACAAAATCCAACATTTAACAAAATCCAACACTCAACAAACTAGGAATAGAAGGGCTCTTTCTTAGCCTGATGAATGTCATCTACAGAAGCCCCACAGATAGCACAATAGTACTTAATAGTAAAAATTGAATGTTTTACCTTAAGATCAGTTGTTAAGATTACTGTTTGCCAGGGGCTGGGGAAGGGGGAAATAGGAATTTGCTAGCGGGTACAGGGTTTTTTGGGGGGTGATAAAAATGTTCTGAAGTTAGTAACAGTGGTTGCCAACCTTTGCATGAATGTACTAAAAACCACAGAATTAGTCATTTTAAAATGGTAAGTTTTGTGATATGTGAATTTTACCTCAAATAAAATTGTTACTAGAAAATATAGAACTTCCCTGGTTGTCCAGTGATTAGAATTCTGCGCTTCCACTGCAGGGAACTCAGATTCAATCCCTGGTCGGAGAACTAAGATCCTGCATGTGTCGTGGCATGGCCTGTGTGTGTGTGTGTGTTTGTGTGTGTGTGTGTTTGTGTATACATACAAACACATGGGGACAACTAGTGATTGTGTAGCTGGAAGTGGTGGGAGGGATCCCATAATCCCTGGAATAATGCTTGGAATAGAAGAATTATTTATTTAAGAATTATTTATTCTCTTTAACTTTCCCAAAACTGGTGGAAAGGGAGCCCAATTGAATAATTTAATTTTGCTAAAGAAAAACAAAAAAAGAACTCTATAATTGTCAAGTACCCTTTGTTTCAAAGGGCCTTTTTTTTTGCCATGCCAAGGAACTTGTGGAATCTCAGCTCCCCAACCAAGGATTCAACCTAGGCCCATGGCAGTAAAAGTGCCTAGTCTTAACTACTGGACAACCAGGGTTTTCCTTCAAAGAGCGCTTTAATGAGTATTCAGTGGGTCAGTTTCACCCTGAGGCTTAATCTAGAGCAGAGAAGAAATCCCATGGATGGAGGAGCCTGGAACGCTATAGTCCATGGGGTCACGAAGAGTCGGACACTTACTGAGGGACTTCATTTTCACTTTTCACTTTCATGCACTGGAGAAGGAAATGGCAACCCACTCCAGTGTTCTTGCCTGGAGAATCCCAGGGACGGCAGAGCCTGGTTGGCTGCCATCTGTGGGGTCACACAGAGTTGGACACGACTGAAGCGACTTAGCAGCAGCAGCAGCATAGAGTCAGAAAAGTTTTGGAACAGACTGCTGGAGACTAGAATGAAGCTAGAGTGAGGCTGACTCCCAAGGAGGGATAGAGCCAGAAAGAAATTCCTCTTGGCAGTAATGGTCCATGAACTTCTAGGACAGTGGTGTCTTGTAAATAACTTTTAAGTTGGTGTGCTACTGTGCTGAACTTTTCCTTCTGTTTCACTAAAGCCTCAGTAAACCCTGCTAAGTGTTAGGACTACTTGGAGAATTGAAGGAATCACTACTTTGAGAGCCTGTGAGAAAAAATAACACGAAAGAAACAAGAGTAACAGTGAAAAACGGACTATTGCTTAGGCTAGCCTGAGGGTTGTTTTTGTTTAGTTGCTCAGTCCGACTCTTTGTGACCCCATGGACTGCAGGACGCAAGAATTCCCTGTCCATCACCAACTCCCAGTACTCAAACTCATGTCCATTGAGTCAGTGATGCCATCCAACCATCTCATCCTCTGTCGGCCCCTTCTCCTCCTGCGTTCAATCTTTCCCCGCATCAGGGTCTTTTCTAATGAGTCAACTCTTTGCATCAGGAGGCCAAAGTATTGGAGCTTCAGTTTCAGCATCAGTCCTTCCAATGAATATTCAAGGTTGATTTCCTTTAGGATGAACTGGTTGGATCTCCTTGCAGTCCAAGGAGCTCACAGGAGTCTTCTCTAACACCTTTCTTCAAAAGCATCAATTCTTCAGCATTCAGCCTTCTTTATGGTGATAGACAGGGAGCCCTGGTGTGCTGCGATTCATGGGGTCGCAAAGAGTCGGACACGACTGAGCGACTGATCTGATCTGATGGTCCAACTCTTACATCCATACATGATTACTGGAAAAACCATAACTTTGACTAGACAGATCTTTGTTGGCAAAGTAATGTCTCTGCTTTTTAATACGCTGTCTAGGTTTGTCATAGCTTTTCTTTCAAGGAGCAAGCGTCTTTTAATTTCATGGCTGCAGTCACCATCTGCAGTGATTTTGGAGCCCAAGAAAATAAAGTCTGTCATCATTTCCAGTTTTCCCATCTACTTGCCATGAAGTGATGGGACCAGATGCCATGATCGCTGGGATTCCAAGTCAAACTAAGGCTTAATAAGCACCCTCTGAGAAACCAGAAGGGAAGGGTAAAAGGACCTGAGAATTGTAGAGGGCCTACTATGTGCTTTCCCGAGGTTTCTTAGGTAGGACAGCAGAGCATGGATTTAAATCCATGCCCTTTTGGGTCCAAAGTCATTGCACTTAGCACCCGGGGAAGAGAGCAGAGGGGCCAAGACAGAGAAGAGCTATACTACTGAGATAGAGAAAGCTGTCCAGCTGGCATCATGGCAGAGCATGTGGCCCAACCTGGAGTATGAATCAGGGAAGTCTTTCTGGAGGAGGAAATATTTGAACTGAGGCTTTTAAGACTGTAGGTATCTGTCAGAGGAATAAAGAAGAGAAGCAAGACAAGAGGCAAGGCAGGGGAGGTCACAGAGCCCAGAGTTCAGGCTTTGCACAGTCTCCATGGGGTAGGGGCTTTCTTTTCCTGTCTCCATGGGGTAGGGGCTTTCTTGTCCTGTCTCCTCCCAGCTCTGCTGTCCATGTCATCACACCACAATGAGCCATCATTTTTCTAACAAACACTTATTCACGTGGGGGTTTCCAGAAACATTGTCATAATGGTTGTGACAGTATTCTGGGTTCTGCCAACTACACACGCTGTGACTATTGGCTAGTCACTTCCCTTCTCAGGGACAGAGTTACCTTATGCAGAAAGTTATAGTGGGCGAATTGACTTTGGTGGTAGTTGTACATATCTGTGACTGTACTAGAAACCATTGAATTGTACACCTTAAATAGGTGAATGTGAATTATATCTCAATAAAGCTGCTTTTTTTTTTTTTTTTTCACTGTCATAGGCAGGATGATGGAGGAAGTTTGGCCTAAGAGTTGTAGATCTGTTGCAATCAAGGGTTTGTTACTTTATAGCCAGGTGGCTTTATGTACATTTTTTAACTTTATCTCTTTGAACCTCATTTTCCTCATTGTAAGATCTGTTGCAATCAAGGGTTTGTTACTTTATAGCCAGGTGGCTTTATGTACATTTTTTAACTTTATCTCTCTGAACCTCATTTTCCTCATTGTAAGAAGGGAATTATGTCTTTGTATTGTTCAGCTGGTGAAGTAACAGGTGCAGTTGGTGGTTGGAAGGCTTAGAATCCTGGTTCCATCACTGACCATCTCTCTGCACCTCCATTTCCTCATCTGTTTAATGGGGATAATAGTACCTTCTTCTGGAGAAGGCAATGGCACCCCACTCCAGTACTCTTGCCTGGAAAATCCCATGGACAGAGGACCCTGGAAGGCTGCAGTCCATGAGGTCGCTAAGAGTCAGACACGACTGAGCGACTTCACTTTGACTTTTCACTTTCATGCATTGGAGATGGAAATGGCAACCCACTCCAGTATTCTTGCCTGGAGAATCCCAGGGACGGGGGAGCCTGGTGGGCTGCTGTCTATGGGGTCGCACAGAGTTGGACACGACTGAAGTGACTTAGCAGTATCTTCTTCATAATGTTGTTGGGGAGATCATATGTTTTGATAGCTAGAAGTGATACTTATAAAGTTCTTAGAACTATGCCTGGCATGTGGTTCAATTGTTCATAAAGATTGTGGGTAGTTTATTATATGTATTTCATATCCTGGATTGTATTAATATTTGGGATCTTCTTGACGAGGTGTAATTGCCTACCCAAACCTAGTCCTGGACTCCCTGAGGACTGGGGATTCCCCAGTCCTGAGCCTTGCCCTAAAGGTAGAACATAACTTTGAGGTTGGTCTGCCAGCCCATGTTCCTCTTTTCTAAAAACATCTTTCCAGTAGGAGTGGGCTTCAGTGGTCCCCGACCATAACTGAAGGGATAGGGTGGATCCCCTCAGCCAAGTTGAACCTTCTCTCTTCCAGAAATTTGGACTCTGGGATATGTTGACAGGTGATGCTGAAGCTGAGAGGTGACATAGCTGTGGACTGGATAGTCATTTTGTGTCATGTGAATGGGAATGGTGAGACCCCAAGAGAGCCATGAAGACTCACAAAGAGTGACAAGAAACTCTGTTGCCTCAGAGGGAGAAGGAGAGAGGGGTTCTGCCTTGAATACTGGTGCCTTTCCATTCAGTCAGTCAACACATTTATTGAAAGTGAACGTGAAGTCTCTCAGTCGTGTCTGACTCTTTGAGACCCCATGGACCATAGCCTACCAGGCTCCTCCATCCATGGGATTTTCCAAGCAAGAATACTGGAGTGGGCTGCCATTGCCTTCTCCAGGGGATCTTCCCCACCCAGGGATTGAACCCAGGTCTCCTGCACTGCAGACAGATGCTTTACCGTCTGAGCCACCAGGGAAGCCCAAGACTTTTGTTAAGCCCCTACCATGTACTGCACCCAAGGGATACAGCAGAGGGGCAAATGCCTGCCCTCAGGTATAAAGGGACACCACTGAAAGACTTTGTACAGGGAAACAATGCAATCTTATTACACTTTTAAAAGATCACTCCGGCTGCTCTGTGAAGAATGAGTCCTGGGAGGACGAAGAGAGAATGTTGCAACCGTCCAGGCGAGAGCTGATGATGGCTCTGCTAGGGTGGTGTGGAAGGAGTGGTGAGCAAGAGTGGGAGTCTGGATCTATTTAGAAGTTTCCAGTTCCTGTTTCTAGTTCCTCATGAGACCTGTCTACTTCCTAACCCTAAGTGTTCACCCAGATTCTCCCCTTTTGACCACCCCCATGATGTTTTTCTTGCTCCAGCTAGTGTATGAGAAGGCTTCTGTTATTTGCAACTGAACTGTTCCTAACTAAGACACCTTGGCTCTTCAGACTGGTCTAATTCACCACCATCTAGAACATGACCAGTTACATTTTCCCTGTGTTTTGGCAAGTGTTTTCTCGCATGAGTAATATACATAGGAATTAATTAACAACCTCTAGAGGGAAATTTTTCTTCCAGAGAACTTTCAAAGGAAGCAGAGATTTATTTTCTCATGTGAGAAAAATGCTTATACCATAGGCCACCCCCAGTTATGTCCACAACATTGGATAAGGGCAAAGTATAATAGTAACAGTTGCTAAAGTGTAGAGCTGATTCTATTCCAGGCCTTGTCCTAAAAGCTTTGTATGTATTAACTCCTTTAAACTTCAGGGCAACCCTATAAAGTAAGCTGTCACTTTTCTCATTTTACAAATCATAGTTTGCTCCCATTTTACAGATTAAAAAACAGAGGCACAGAAGGTTCAGTAAGTGTCTGAGATCACAAAGCTAGTAAATGGTAGATCTGTGAGTCAACCTAAGCATTCAAGTTCCATGCTCTTAGCCAGAGTTTCTCAAGTAGGAGCACTGATGGCATTTTAGGTGGTGTAGAGCCCTGTACCAAGGTCACAGGTGTGGAGCCTTATACCAAGGTCACAAGTGTGGAGCCTTGTACCAAGGTCACAGGTGTGGAGCCCTGTACCAAGGTCACAGGACGAAAATCTGTGAAACTGACCAAGCCCCATAGCAACTGTTGCCATGAGCCTCAGGATCTAAACCTTCCCCATTCCCTGAGCCCATATTAGGTTACATACCCACCCTATAGCATCCTAACCAATCACCTAATGCCACCTTTCCAGTAGGAATTTTCTCTGTCTCCAGGCTATAAAATTCAGTTACTAGCTTGTCAAGGGGGTCAACTCTCCCTTGAGCTGGCCCACTGTTCTAACAGTGTCTCCCACTCTAATAAACTTCATTCTCCTCTTACTCTGCCTCTTGTCTAGAAATTCTTTTCCAACCTGCCCACAAGTCATGACAGGTGGGATGGTTCTTTGTTGTACAGGACTGTCCATCTTACTCTTGTAGTTAGTTTATCGTCCCTGGCTCTGTATACATGAATTCAGTTTAACCCTATTGACGCCCCTATGAGTTAAGTGCTGTTATTCTCATCCCCATTCTGCGGAAAAGAAAACTGAAACCTGGGGAGGTTCATAGCTTGCCCTGAGTTACCCAGATCATTACAAGGGGACTGAACCCAAGCAGTCTGACTCCAGGTCCTGGGCTTTTTAACCATCTTTCTATTCTTCCTCCCTGAGTTAAGAGACTAGACTAGGCGTGGGGTGCCCAGCCAGATAGTACCTTCAAGTAGAGTCCAGCAGGCCCATTAGAATGGGCTCAGCAGCTCCAAGGAGCCACTTCAATTGGCAAGGCAAAGACGGGCAGGAATCAGTGAACTTTCCTCATGGAGTACTGGCCAGCAGGTAAGGTGGAAAGCCTTATGTGATTAGAAAAAAATCTAGCCTGTACAGGACTCAGCCCAGGAACTGGGAATAATCAAAGGAGGAATCAGGGATCCACAGCAGAGGGAAGCCGAAATAATGTCAGGAATGCCAGACTGCTGGGTGAATGCCTTGTCTCCCTCCACTCGTTTCTTCTTCAGCTCCTCCACCAGCAGCAGGTCCTCCCCTTAAAGCTATAAAGTTGGAACTTCCAAGGTGGTCCAGTGGTTAAGACTCCATGCTTCTACTGCAAGGGGGGCATGGGTTCGATCCCTGGTGAGGGAACTAAGATCTCACATGCTGTGTGGTGTGTTCCAAAGAAGTAAGAAAAACATGGCATAAACTTGCTGGGGCATCCTGGGCCGTCCTTTGCCTATAACTCTGCCCTTTCATAGGTGCAGATACACTCCCATGTGGCTCATGGTGGGATTAATTAGCACCGTTTTGGATAAAGTCACTGGTGGCTGATACCAAAAGTCAAACCTTCTGGCTCTATAATCCCACTCCAAAATAACTTGACAAAAACCAAAAGTCAGAGGCCTGGAGATACTGGTGGCTGCTGTCCCTGTCCTTGTATCTTTAAGCCAACTACACATCACAGACTACGGAGTCCAAAAAGCAAAACTGAGAAGCAGGAGTGGGCTATTGCCCAGGACACAACCTCACTTCAAGTTCGACCTCCTCCTCTCTAATTGCAGTTCAGCTCTGGGCTCCTGGCCCTGACCCTGTACTCTGATTTCCATGTTCTGCCCAATTTCAGGCCTTTGAACTTGTGGGGGATTTTGACTCAGACTCTCTGCTCTGGTTCTTTTTATTCCTGCCCACTTTAGGAGGAATACCCTGTCCAAGATCAGTTCTTTCTGATCTGTCCCTTGGTGAGCAATTACTTGTTTGCGAGTATTAATAGAAGGAGCCCATTCAATCTAAAAGGGAAGAATTTATTATGAGAACTCAGGGGCTTCTCAGAACCCAAGGTCATAATTGCAGTCATGTAACAGGATGTTGACGTGGGGTTTCTCCTCTCCTCTGTTTCTACAGAGATGTCAGTGCATGGATCAGTTCAGTTCAGTTCAGTCGCTCAGTCGTGTCCAACTCTTTGCGACCCCATGAATCGCAGCATGCCAGGCCTCCCTGTCCATCACCAACTCCCGGAGTTCACCCAGACTCACATCCATTGAGTCAGTGATGCCATCCAGCCATCTCATCCTCTGTCGTCCCCTTCTCCTCCTGCCCCCAATCCCTCCCAGCATCAGAGTCTTTTCCAATGAGTCAACTCTTCGCATGAGGTGGCCAAAGTACTGGAGTTTCAGCTTTAGCATCATTCCTTCCAAAGAAATCCCAGGGCTGATCTCCTTCAGAATGGACTGGTTGGATCTCCTTGCAGTCCAAGGGACTCTCAAGAGTCTTCTCCAACACCACAGATCAAAGGCATCAATTCTTTGGCGCTCAGCCTTCTTCACAGTCCAACTCTCACATCCATACATGACCACAGGAAAAACCATAGCCTTGACTAGACGGACCTTTGTTGGCAAAGTAATGTCTCTGCTTTTCAATATGCTATCTAAGTTGGTCATAACTTTCCTTCCAAGGAGTAAGTGTCTTTTAATTTCATGGCTGTAGTCACCATCTGCAGTGATTTTGGAGCCCCCCAGAATAAAGTCTAACACTGTTTCCACTGTTATCCTATCCCAAACTGAACATGAGGCTACCTCCTATGTAGAAGTTACAGCAGAAAAGTATCGAACCAGCTTTCCCATTTTTAGATCTCTCAGCCAGATCAAAGATATTAAAAGGTTGTCAGAATGCGGAAAGGGGAGAAGATTTGATGGAGAGATATCATTGGAGAGGATGGGCAGAGAAGAGGGTGGCAGAGGATGAGATGGTTAGATAGCATCACCGACTCAATGGACATGAATCTGAGCAAACTCCAGAAGACAGTGAAGGACAGGGGAGCCTGGCGTACTGCAGTCCATGGGGTCACAAAGAGTCGGACACAATTTAGTGGCTGAACAACAACATCCTTGGAAAGAGTTGTTGTCTGAACTGCTGTTTTCCCCATCTGACCAGCCTGGCGTGGAAGGGAGAGAGGTGCAGAGGGACAGCAGGCATTATTTCAAGCCTACGGAGGCAGTCCTCTGACAGCAGGGTGCTTCTCCATTCTGTAGCCTGGGGCCTGATTTCTCCTTAAGAGTCCGTGAAGATGAGAGATGGCTCACCCAACTACTTGGGCAACACTTATCCAGAACTTGCCATATGCTATCCTGTCTTCTTCCTTTTATTTAGTATCTGTTTATTTGACTGTGCTGCATCTTAGTTGCAGCATGAGGGATCTAGTTCCCTGACCAGGGATCAAACCCAGACCCCCTGTATTGGGAGCATGGAGTCTTAGCCACTGGACCACCAGGAAGTCCTGAGACAGCGTTTTCTGTGCTTCACATGTCTTAATTCATTTAACCCTCCCAATCACCCTGGATGGTTCGTGCTGTATTTTGAAACCTGAGGCTCTCATTTACCAGCATATTGTGAATATTTTTCCACGTCAATAAATATTCCTCTGCCACATGTATCTAATGGCTGCATGGTCTTCCTTTGCATAGCTGAGAGGTCCAATGGCTAGGCACATGGATTCCAGAATCAATTACATATGGTAGAGGACCATTTTTAGACAGGAAATGAATGTACATAACCAGAGGCATAGCAGCCCATATCTCCAGCCCACTAGGGTCACCTTTTACTCCATTAATATTTCTTGAACATCTAGCATCTTCCAAAAACTGAAAATACAGTAATGAATGAGACAGATGTATTCCTTGCCTTCATATAATTTATATTCTAGTAAGGGAGACATATAGTAACAAGTAAAAATGCCAAAGAAGGCAAAATAATGTAAATGATAAATTCAATGAAGGAGAAAACAACAACAACAACAACGGATTGTTGAAATGGAGCAAACAGTAATTCTTGGGAAGTTAAATAAGACTGAACTCTCAGATTCTGGAGAGTGGGTGACTCAGAGTTCCTCTCAGTATCTTTAAAGATGTGATTGGCGTGGAGGACAGAGGACCTATAACTTCTGGTCTATTCTAGTTCCACTTCCCTTCTCTTGGTTACTTAACTCCTTGTTATCCAAAAATTTCCTGGGATAAACAAGCAGGACATTAAGAACCACGATATTATTTTGTTCTTGAATTAAATCTTCCTCCTCTCAAGACGTGTTTTGCCAACCAAGTCCTTGCGGGTCTTTGCAAACCTGTGACGTTGCTCTTTGAAGACAACCTCATCCCAACTGCCCACTTCCATTTTACAGATGGAGAAACTGAGTCTCATCATCTTCAATAATTTTCCAGAGAAATTTAAGCTTCTCCTCCGAACTGGAAAGTTATCATATAAGAAAATGCATATTCAAAGAGACAGAGAAGTTGATGTGACACTGCATCAAAAGTTTATCCCGAGCTGTTAAATCGTCATCATCATTCAGGGTACTTCCACATTCGAGATCTACAAGTGTCAAAGCCTAGGGAACTGAACAAGCTGTACAGAAACGGATGTCTCAGAATAAAGAAGTAGCTGCAATTGACAGGAAGAACAACATCCTCAATTTTCAAGATATCTACAAAGTGTGTGTTTGTTTTCTTCTTTTGAAGTTCCCTCTTCCAAAAAACGATCCCTCCTCTATTCTGATGAACGTTTACTTATCGGCACATCCTGTTCACCTATGCTGTGAAAGGAAAAAAAAAAAACTAAGTCAACTATGAGACACCTTAAATATTAGTAAAAACTTAAAGTAATTATAAAGGTTAGTGCCAGCAAAGGTGTGACAAAACTAGTATTTACACAATTTGCTGGTGACGTTGTACCTGACTTAGTCCTTTTAAAAGCATTTTTTTTAAACGGAGAACACAATTTTATTCTAAAAATAGATCTCAGTAGCAATGAAATACCCAAAGCTGGTCATTATAATAAAAAAGGTAACAAGAATTTGCTTTAATTTTTTTTCCTTAAAAATAAAAAATTACTATTATAAAATACTGCCAACTCTCATTTATCTTTCAATTATTAATTTTATAGATCATCTAGGACATTTTAAAATCATAGACTGGATTTTGCCTAATATTTAGACATACAACTAGATTGTTTTTTATCTTCAAATAACCATCTCAAAGAATGCAAACAGAATAGAACGTTTAAATAAACATAATTAGGAAGATAAAGTGGTGCTTAGAAAATGTGCTCTAAAGTGAAATTCTAGTTTGCATCTCTGTTTTCCCTAATTTTTGCAGATAACCAAAAAAAAGGTATTTGAAAGTAACAAATTATACAATCTATATGCAGAGAAAAAAGATTATTTCAAACCCAAACCACAGAAAGTTTAAAGGGAAATAATGACATTTAGCATTAAAAAGTGGTTTTATATCTTTAAAATGCTAAAGAAACAAGCATTCAAGAAAACTGCAGCCCTATCCACCATGTTCTGACTGACCTGAAGTACTAAAATATCAAGAATGCAGGAGACAAACAAGTTAAATTTAAAAGGCCCACATTTGTTGTTGTTTAGTCACTTAGTTGTGTCCCCGACTCTTTGCGACCCCATGGACTGCAGCACTCCAGCTTCCCTGTCCTTCACAATCTCCCGGAGCTTGCTCAAACTCATGTCCATTGAGTCGGTGATGCCATCCAATCATCTCATCCTCTGTCATCCCCTTCTCCTCCTGCCTTCAATCTTTCCCAGGGTCAGGGTCTTTTCCAATGAGTCAGTTCTTCCCATCAGGTGGCCAAAGTATTGGAGCTTCAGCTTCAGCATCCGTTCTTCCAATGAATATTCAGGATTGATTTCCTTTAGAATTGATTGGTTTGATCTCCTTGCCGTCCAGGGGACTCTCAAGAGTCTTCTCCAGCACCACAGTTTGAAAGCATCAATTCTTTGGCATTCAGTCTTCTTTATGGTCCAACTCTCACAACCATACAGGATTACTGGAAAAACCATAGCTTTAGACTAGACAGACCTCTGTCAGCAAAGTGATGTCTCTGCTTTTTAACATGCTGTCTAGGTTTGTCATAGCTTTTCTTCTAAGGAGCCTTTTAATTTCATGGCTGCAGTCACCATCCACAGTGATTTCGGATACCCACATTACTCTGCAATATATTTTAAGTATATTTTGCAAATAAGTGAAAGCAATGTTTGAAAGATCAGTTTGGGCAACTTACTTATCTGTCACATTTCCTTTCAAACTAAGGAAACCATGTGTGTTGCATATTATTTCCTCCATACTATATGTGTCACATGCATTCTATCATATCCATATTTGGGATAATTTTTATCACCTATATTCATCACCACAATCAACCATAATGCACAGTGAGTAGAAATGATCCTTTTATATAAAAATTCTTGATATATGGCATTCTGTGAAAATTAAAAGGTGATCACGAGTCACATTTAATTCGTGTTAAACATAGGTGAAGGTTCGTTAGGATTCTTAGCTCATTGTTAAGCTATCAGAAATTAGTGTGATTTGCTTTAACCATGGGACTTTCCTGGTGGTTCAAACAATAAAAAATCTGCCTGCAATGCAGGAGACTCAGGTTCAATCCCTGGGTTGGAAAGATCCCCTGAAGAAGGAAATGGCAACCCACTCCAGTATTCTTGCCTGGAGAATTACATCGACAGAGAAGCCTGGCAGGTTATACAGTCCATGGGGTTGCAAAAGAGTTGGACATGACCTAAGATAGAAGATACACTAGCTTAGTATTTAGTGTGAATAAATACTTCTTTTGTCAAAATTTGACCCTGAGTTTTCAACGCTCCAAAATAAACTATAAAACTGAAAACACTGCAAAATACTTTGGCTGGTCCCAGTGTCCTTACAATACTGTACTTTTTCTCCCCATTAACATAATACTCCTGAAAGTGCCTCCTCTTCAGCAAGCGAGGAAGAGGAGCAGTCTGAAGACCCAAAGAAGGCAGTAGAATTCTTCCTGCCTCAAAATTTTCTGCTTTAAAACTTCATAAGAATGTATTCCAAAATACATTGGTGTTTTAGTATAAAAATGCTGTCTCCCCAAACCTTTGAGTAAAATGGACCATGAATGAAAATGCAGCATTTTCATCCTGTAGGTATAGTAGCCTAAGGAAAGAAAGAACGTTAAGTGAAGTCCAACCCTTTGTGACCCCATAGACAGTAGCTTATCATAGACTGTAGCCAACAGGCTTCTCCATCCATGGGGTTTTCCAGGCAAGAGTTCTGGGTGGGTTGCCATTTCTTTCTCTAGGGGATCTTCCCAACCCAGAGATCGAACCCGGGTCTCCTGCATTGCAGGCAGACGCTTTACCCTCTGAGCCACCAGGAAAGCCCAGTAGCCTAAGGGGAGCCTCACAAACCCTGGTTTGATAAACACAGCATTCATCTATGGCTCAGAGTTCTAAATGTTGTTTTGGCAGTTTTAGAGATGATATAATGGTCTTTTTTGGTTTTTTCTTTGTTTGCTGTGTTCAGTTGCTAACTCATGTCTGACTCTTTGCAACCCCATGGACTGTAGCCTACCAGGCTCCAAAGAGTTCTCCAATCAAGAATACTAGAGTGAGTTGCCATTTCCTACTCCAGGGATCTTCCTGACCCAGAGATTGAACCCAAGTCTCCTGCATTGGCAGGCACTGGCAGGCGGATTCTTTACCACTGAGCCATCAGGGAATTGTATCAGTGTGTTTACATTTTATCATTTGTAACATTTCCATATATAGAAAACAACTGTACACATCTTTAAAATATTTGCCAAATACAAAATTAACAGCTAAATATGAAATGAAGCAATAGCCAGTGGTGACAATATTCTCACAGTAGTAAATAATCCAACTCGTTATTTAAAACTGATAACTAAGTCTTTAAAACATTAGCGTGTTAAACATTGCAATTTACTGAAATTACACAGAGAAATACGATAATTATATCAACGGCCATTGAATGCTCCAAAGAAGTTATTAATAAAAAAACAGCCTCTCCAACAACTTTCTAACAGAGTTAAGCCCAGGTATTGTTTCTGGGTTTAATTGCTTTGTTTGTGCGTGTGGCAGGGGTGGGGATTGTTTTTGTTTTGGGGATATGTGTTTTGTTTCTAAACAAAATACATATATTATTAAACTTCAGGAATTCTTTGGCTAAGCTACAGTGGTGAGGACTCTGAACTTCCACTGCAGAGGGCAAGAGTTCCATCCCTGGTCAGAAATTTGGGAAATTGAGATCCCACATGCTGAGCAGCCAAAAAAAAAAAAAAAAATCCTATAATACACTGTACATTATATGCAGTGGCCTACTGATACTATTTTCAAGAAGAGAATACTAAATTAATTGACTGGGCTGCAAAACCTTTCTTCTTTCCATTGTTCCTTGGATTTTCTTAAATGACGGCAACACGTTCACAGATGGATCTATAACAAATGTCTCTTCGGGAACAGTACAGTTTGTATCCAGTATAAAGCATAGATTAAATTCCATATTTTAATAGAATACCACCAACAAAGCTGCCAGTATCAAATTTTAATCCTTTTTTTTTGGGGGGGGGGGTGCCCATCACATGGCTTCCAGGATCTTAATTCCCTTACCAGGGATTGAATCCAGGCCAAGTCCTAACCACTGGACCACCAGGGAATTTCCAATCCTTTATTTTCGTTAAAATTAATAGTTGCTGTAATTGTTACTAATGAAGAAAGAAATGTCATCTAACTACTGTGGGTTGCAGTCATTGTGGATGTTGACTGACATTTGGGATGTCTATCATTGGAAAAGACCCTGACGCTGGGAAAGATTGAAGGCAGGAGGAGAAGGGGACGACAGAGAATGAGATGGTTGGATGGCATCACCGACTCAATGGACATGCGTTTGAGCAAACTCAAGGAGATAGTGAAGGACAGGAAAGCCTGGGGTGCTGCAGTCCATGGGGAAGAAAAGTCAGACACGACTTAGCCACTGCACAACAACAATGAAACACTTGTTATGTTGGATTGTAGACTAAGGTGATGAAAGTCATATCTACTGAGACCCCGGATGTTGTCATTTTAAAGGCTGCTATAGACTCAAGGTGGTGACTGTCCCATTCTTTGAAACGGAGGAGGAAACTGGAGTTGTTGTTGGTTTCATAGCGCAGTTGGGAGATCCACGTGCATCCTGAGGTCTTCCCTGTTGGGTTAGCACTGGAGTTTTCTAGAGACAGCCTTCCTTGTGCCTGGAGATCCACTGGGCCTGAGCGGCCTTCCACAGCACTAACCTGCAGCGCCCCCAGGATCAGCGCCGCCCCAGTCCTGCTGTTCGCAGCGGAGGAAGCGCGGCCCAGCTGAGGTTGGGCTGTGGCCGCTTTGCTCAACCGAGTCCGCTGTGCGTTTCCTCTCACCACCTGTTCCCTCCCTCCAACCCCGCTACTCCGCCAACTTCCCCACCTCTTCACCCCTTATCCCCCCACCCCATCACCCCTCACTCCCCAACCCCCGTCTTCCTGCCCTCCCTACCTCCCCCTACGGCCTTCCTCCCCGCCCCACCCCATGACCGCAGAGGGCTCGGGGAGCTTTTTTGAAAGAGCCCGGCCTTTTTAAAAGCAATTTGACGATCTGTTTTAGGAGGCTGTAATTCCTCTCCTGGAACTTTATCCTAATTCAATCATATAAAGAGACAAAAAATAAAGTAGCAAAAACTTGAAAATGACTTACCTGTCAAAGGTGTTTTGAGTGCTCCCTTTGGGGCAGGTCCCATGTTATATCCACCCCACAGATTACCTCATTTAATTCTCGAAACAATTCTCGGGGCTTCCCTGATGGTCCAGGGATTAAGAATCTGCCTTCCAATGCAGGGGACTCAGGTTTGATCCCTGGCCCAGGAACTAAGGTCATACATGCCATGGGGCAACTGGGCCCCCATGCCACAACAAAGACCCAGCGTAGCCAGAATTTAAAAAGAAAAAATTCTGGGTGAGTGTAAAGTCACTCAGTGAGTGAGTGTCCAACTCCTTGTGACCCCATTGTAGCCCACCAGGCTCCTCTGTCCATGGAATTTTTTAGGCAAGAGTACTGGGGTGGGTTGCTCTTTCCTTCTCCAGGGGATCTTCCCAACCCTGGGTCCCCGCATTGCAGGCAGATGCTTTACCACCTGAGCCACCATGGAAGCCCGATGTGATATATACTATTTTACCCCTCATATACCAAATAGGGAAACTGAGGCTGGAAGAAATACTGTGGCTCGTGCAGAGCTCAACAGAGTTAAAGCTGGGGTTCCACCCAGGCCATAGGCCCCCCCCCAGGAATCACATGCTTTACCAGCTGCTTCTGCCAGGTCTCTGACTTAGTGACCCTTTGCTCCATGGTAGCTTCCTGTTCCCAGACCCAACCCTCAGCACCATGCTGCTATCTTGATCTGATAAGAGGTTTAAGAAATGCTTCTTCAAGGGATGACTTAGCTGAGGGGTAAGGGGCAGGACAGTGGTCATGTATGGATGTGAGAGTTGGACTGTGAAGAAAGCTGAGCGCCAAAGAATTGATCTTTTTGAACTGTGGTGTTGGAGAAGACTCTTGAGAGTCCCTTGGAGTGCAAGGAGATCCAACCAGTCCATTCTAAAGGAGATCAGCCCTGGGATTTCTTTGGAAGGAATGATGCTAAAGCTGAAACTCCAGTACTTTGGCCACCTCATTCGAAGAGTTGACTCATTGGAAAAGACTCTGATGCTGGGAGGGATTGGGGGCAGGAGGAGAAGGGGACGACAGAGGATGAGATGGCTGGATGGCATCACTGACTCGATGGACGTGAGTCTGAGTGAACTCTGAGAGTTGGTGATGGACAGGGAGGCCTGGTGTGCTGCGATTCATAGGGTCCCAAAGAGTCGGACACGACTGAGCGACTGAACTGAACTGAACAATGATACAGCTCCTTTCTTCTCTACAGAGCTGTGTGGAGAAGCGGCTGCGGGTGACAGTGTCTGAAGCCTCCACATTGTGCTGATGTCTATAGATAGGTCATCTCATTAGAACCTGGCAGCTCCAAGTTAGGGCATCATTAGGCTCTTTGGCAGATATGGACACTGAAGCTCAGAGAGGGGAGGTGACCAGCTCAAGGTCACACAGCAAACAAGTGATAATGGGCCCAGAATCCTAGTCCAGGGTGTCTGATTCTAAGACCCACACTTCCTCCCCAGGCTATCTGTTTGACAGACACTCAGAATATAACCACTGTGGTGGACTCGGGCTTGTGAAATGTTGGGCTGACGCTGGTGGGGAGGATGTTTGGCAGATGGGCCTAGGGAACACGGACCCAGCTCCAGTGACAGGTTCAGTACCAGAAGTCAGGCTGTGCCAGGTCTGGGATCCAAGGAGGGGTGGGGAATTTGGTGTGGCCTTGGCAGATGCTTGATTGGTGCAACTAAGGAGAAGGTAATATGCAGAGTCTGAAGCTATGTTCATGTGCAAGTGGAGAACTATGCAGGGAATTGGAGGCAGAATCCCAGTCAAGGACTGGGGCCAATGAGCTAGAGGAGAAGCCCACGGCACCATGGATTTATGGATCCCCAGCAGCATCTGCCAACTTTATGGCCTTTTCCACATCCACAACTTCCCCCCTACCCCCACAGGAGAGAAGGGGTAGGATCAGGGATGATGACAACTGCTGACTCACCTCAGGGGAATCACCTTCCTGCTGCTCTCCTCCCCCACCCCCCAACCCAGAGGCAAATGGATGCAGAAGACCACCTTATGTACTGCTGTTGGGAATGTAAATTAGTGCAGCCACTTTAAAGCAGTATGGAGGATCGTCAAAAAATTAAAAATGGACCTACCATATGGCCCAGCAATTCTACTTCTGGATATTTACCCAAAGAAAATAAAAACAGTATCCTAAAAAGATGTATGCACCCCTAGGCTCACTGCAACACTATTTATAATAGCCAAGATATGGAAGCAACCTAAACGTCCATCAGTAGAAGAATGGATAATAAAAGATGTAGTATATATATATGCAATGGAATATTCTGCTAAGTCGCTTCAGTCGTATCGAAGTCTGTTTGACCCTATGGACTGTAGCCTGCCAGGCTCCTCTGTCCATGGAATCTCTAGGCAAGAATACTGGAGCTGCCATGCTCTCCTCCAGTGAAATATTACACAGCCATAAAGAAAATGAAATTCTACCATTAACAACACATGGGCAGACCTAGAGGATAGTATGCTAAGTGAAATGTCAGAGAAAAACAATTATTGTATGATCTCACTTATACAGTAACAAACACAACAAAATAGGAATAGAGTTGCTGACACAGAGGGCAAGCTGATGGTTGCCAGGAAGGAGTGGGAGGTTGGGCAAAAATAAATGAAAGGAATTAAGAGATACGAACCTCCAATTATATTAAGAAAATAAATAAGCCACAAGGAAGTAATATGCAGCCTAAGAAACATAGTCAAAATAGTGTAATAATTTTGCATGGTACCAGATGGCTACTGGACTTGTGGTGACCATTGTGTAGTGGATTTAACTGTTGGATTACTATTTTGCTGACCTGAAGCTAACGTAATACTGTGAAGCAACTATGCATCAATTTTTTAAAAAAGTGTTCGTAGAACCTCCCACCACACTTTCCCATAACTCTGCCTTTGCTGGCCTTGGCGCAGGTGCTGAGCTGGGTGGTCATAGAGTAGGGGCCTCAAAAGGTGGAGCTGGGAGGGCTGAGGAAGCCGGCCGAGAGGAAGAAAACCCTCCTGTCATGGACTTGTTCACCCTGGAATACCATCACACGAATCAAGAAGCTCTTTCTAGGGACTTTCCCAGCAGTCCAGTGGCTCAGACATGACTTAGCAACTAAACAGCAACATGTAGCTCCCAAAGACCAGGAAAGAGATGGTACCAGCAGAGGACAAATAGCAAGGTAAATTTCCTATCTGTCTACTCATGCTCCCCACACCAGCCCTGCCTCCACCAAGTCACTTCCTCCACAGGAAAAAAATCTAGAGTGTATTGGAGATGAAGTCTTCTGGGGGGAGGCACCTCAGGATCACTGAGTCATGCATCTGAGCGTAGAATGAGGTATCGAGATCAGTGGTTCTAAGAATCTTGTAAGAAAGGATCCGGCTCACCTTCGAAAGGAGCCAAATCAAGCTGTGGCCAAGCCCATCCACACGAGAAGCACCGTCTCCCGTGCTTGGCCCCAGTTGGAGCCTGAGGAAAGCAGAGTAGGAAGGATGAGAAGCTTGCAAATACTGAATACCTACAGTATGCCAAGAGTTGTACTCATCTCACTGAATCCTCGCTAAGAACTCGAAGATTCTCAACTTTCCCCGTTTCACATGTGAAAGTGGTTTCGTTCAGATTCTTTGCTCTGGAATCAGCAATCCACTGAAGTGAGTGCTTCCTGAAAGGGGGGTGGGTTGGGGTGGAAAAGCAGTATTAACTTTAAGAATCAGAAGCTATGATCTGGAATACATGCACGTGGATTAGTACTCTCCATGTATTAGATATTCTTCTATGCACTTTTATTTAATCATTACGGCAACCTCATGAAGTAGGTATTAATATCATTCCCATTTTACAGATGAGAACCAGGACACAGAGAAGTGAAATGGCTCGGCTAGTAAGTGATAGAGCCAGAATCTGAACCAAGGTTCAGTCTGGAACCAGAGACTACCCCAGCTGCCTAGTCAGCTGTTTTATAGCTGGCTGGGCCTGAGAAATAATCTTGAATGAGGGCTTTATTCCTCTCTCCTGCTGTAGACCAGCTGTCTCTGGTGTGAAATGGCCGTAAGCCAGCTCCTGCGTGCCTGTCTCCTCCATTTAAGAGGCCAATCAGACTAAGACTGAAATTCCAAATTCCTGACAGACTCTGATTGGCCCATTTTAGTTCAGATCCATTCCCTTTGTCCAATCAGCTGAGTTAGGGTTGGAGGAGGTGGACAGGGTCACAAAATATAGAAGCCCCGGTACAGGAAATATGTGAAGATGAGAGGGACAATTATCAGAAAATGGGGAAGTTGCACTGAAAAGCCACCCAGATGGTTTCTGCTAGAGGGAAATAAGGCTCAGGAAGACTGAATAATTTGCCCAAGATCACTGGTAGTAAAGGATGAAGCCCAGATACAAACTCGGGTTGGTTTGTCTCCAAATCTAAGCCCTTTACTCCATAGTACACAGCCTCCTCACAAAAGTAAAAACCTTGGTTAGATGCATAACGTAGGTTTACAAGGTAATTTTCATTTGGCCAGTATTTGTTAAGCACCTGCTACGCATCAGGAACTGTTCTAGACAATGGAGTTACAGGCGAATAAAACAGATAGAAGTCCCTGTTCTCATGAAACTGATGTTCAAAGTGATACAATTGAATAAGGACAGAGGCCCATCTTGGAGAAAAACACCTTTGGTTGGTGCCCCAGATGGTGTGGAACATGGAAAGAACGTGGACTTTGATGTCTGTCACAGACATTGGCTCCTTTTGGACATTGCCCAGTGGACTGCAAAAATGGCACCAATTCTTCACCTTTCCCAGTACAGTCTTCCCTCAGTATCTGCTGGGGACTGGTTCTAGGACAACCACAACTCTGCACCTCCAATTCAGATACCAAAATCTGCATGGTATTTGCACACAACCTATGCATATCCTCTGCTATACTTTAAATCATCTCTAGATTACTTATCATCTCTAATACATTGTAAATGCTGTTTAAATACTTGTAAATACAATGTAAATGCTATGTAAGTAGTTTTCCTTTTTGGAATTCTTTTTTTCAACCATTTTTGATCCATGGTCAGTTGAATCAGTGAATGTGGAACATACAGACGTGGAGAGAGAGCCAACTGTATCGACAGCCTTTGCCATGAAATGTCACAGTGCTCTCACTCAGATGCTGGTCTTAGTCACGTGTCTTGCTTTGGCCACTAGGATATTAGCAAACGTGATGTAAGGTGGGCCTTAAAAAACACTTGTGTGGTAGGCTTTGCCCCCTCTCCTGCCTCTGCCATTACCCAGGAGAACATATCAGAAGTAACCCACTGGGAGAACAGAACCAGAGAGTCTAGTTCTCCCAGACAAGGTCAGACTAAATCAGCCAATAGCCAGGCAACCTCCAGACATGTAGTGAAAGTGAAAGTGCATGGACTATACAGTCCGTGGAATTCTCCAGGCCAGAATACTGGAGTGGGTAGCCTTTCCCTTCTCCAGGGGATCTTCCCAACCCAGGGACCGAACCCAGTCTCCTGCATTGCAAGCGGATTCTTTACCAACTGAGCTATCAGGGAAGCCCTCAGACGTGTAAGTCCAACCGAAATCAGTGGAGCTGCCCAGCTGACCACCAGATGTATATGCTTATTGTTGCTTGCTTTGGAAACATGCGATTGTTTGCTATGCACTATCCTTTCAGTAATAGATAACTGATATACCCCTCAACAATGTATTAATTTTCTTTGTGACCTTGATGGAAAAGTAACTGCAAATGACCCATGCCGCTAAAGAAACCATATCCTTCTTCTCACCCTGGAGGATAGGTCCATGATGGAAACTAACCTTGTCAAACACATTCTCCTGAGAATTTGAATTTAGAGACAGTGCAGCCAAGATAAGAGATCTTGTTAGAGGTCATTCATTACACTGGTGGTGGCAGGACTCAAGTGTCAGTGTGTCTCCCCCCGATCCTAGACCCTCCGTGTCTCCTTTGGTTCCTCTCTGTCCCCTAACTTACTTCTCCAGCTACCTATAAATCTTTGAGCCTCGACCACATCCCTCCAGTAAATTCTCTTTTGCTGAAAACTGGCAGAGGTGGTGTCTGTTGCTTGCAGCCAAAAGGTCTAACTGCTACTCTGCCAGCTAGACCCAAATTCAAGTTCCAGTCCTGTTACTTAAGAGCTGATAGTTGTCCGGACACTGGCTGGGTACATGACCTCTCAAGAGATCCTTTGACCCTGATGTCACCCAAGAACCACAGGGAAATGAGAGCAGCAGTGTCAGGGATTCTGAGTGGCAACTCCCATTCTTCCATGACAGGGGGCAATTCCCTCCTGTCCATACAGCTAGGCAGCCGGAGTCTGGCTAGGTGACTGACCCATGCTTGCTTCCTGGGATGCTCCCACCTGGTCGTTGAATTTTGGGGGACAGTTGCAAAGACAAGGGAACAACTGGGATAGTCACAGTGGGAACAGTGCCAGGGGCGTTGTCCTCACAAGCAAGTTCCTTGGCTCCATTAGCTGCCCACCCTCTTGTTTTTTGGGTCTGGTTCTCCTGATTTCTTTTCAATCCTGGGATCCATCCAGTGTCCTTCTAATAAATTTCATTCCAGAGTGAGTGTAGTTACATGTACCCAAAAACTCTGGTGTAGTAAGAACAATGCCCATTTTACAGAAGAGGAAATGAAACTGGATTGGAATTTATTTACTGACCAAGACTCTAACAGACTGGACTTTGAGCTCTTTGAGGACAGAGACTCTGTCTGATTCACCTCTGTGTCACTGCCCTCCTGAAGAGAGTCTGGCAATGAGCAGAAACTTCATGCATATTTTGGAAAATGGGAAGGAAGAAAGGAAAGGAAGGAGAAAAACAGGAGGGAGGAAACCAAAACATAAAAGGAAGAAAAAGGGAAAGCAGAACTCCCCACCACCACCCTGCCACCCCTGTGAGTTCAGGCCAGCTGTCAGCCTTTTTCAGATTCACTTCCAAAGACTTCAGGAAGCAGATGAAGTTTCTAGAACTGCACACCCAAAAATGGCACAATCCAAACCCTTCGCCCTCCTGAAAGGACAGCAGAGTGAAAAGAAGGACAGGTTTGGGAATCAGATTTGGAATTTACCCACCTGCTGGCTATATGACTTCGGAACAAAGCTTAGTGTCCTGATCCAAGGATGAGCATGTGCCTCTGTGATTTTAAGAGATAAGAACTGCCTCCAGAGCCAGGGGCTGGGATTTCATGGTGAACAGACACAGACAGAGACCTTGCTCCCCTGGAGCTTACAGACTCATAGTGGCTGTGCTGAGGAGAACAAGAATTAATCGAATGAGTAGACAAGTAAATGGAAAATTAAATTGTGTTAGCACTACCTAGGTGAAATACACAGTCTATCAGGGAAATCAATGACAGTTTACAATGGGAGAATTTGATCTAGTCCAGGAGATTGAAAAGGGTCCAGGGAAATATGAAAGATGAATTAGAGGTCTAGCAGACTACACCGAATATGCCATGGTTAAATGATGAGAAAGAATACGGCAAATTTGAGGGGGAAAAAAGAAATAAAAGACCAAAAGACTCTTTTTGTTAAAAAAAAAAAAACTTTTTATTTTATATTGAAGTTTAGCCAGTTAACAATACTGTGATAGTTTCAGGTGTGCAGCAAAGGGCCTCAGCCAGACACATATATGTATCCACCCTCTGCTAAACTTCCCTCTCATCCCGGCTGCCACATAACATTAAGCAGAGTTCTGTGTGCCATACAGGAGGACCCTGCTGGTTATCCATTTTAAATGTAGCCATATGTACATGTCAATCCCAAACTTCCTAACTATCCCTTCCCCCATCCATCCTCCGCCTCCAGCAGCCGTAAGTTCATTCTCTAAGTCTGTGAGTCTGTTTCTGTTTTGTAAATAAGTTCATTTGTATCATTTCTTTTTAGATTCCACATATAAGGGTTGTCATACAATATTTCTCCTTCTCTGACTTACTTCACTCAGTATGGCAATCTCTAGCTCTAGCCATGTTGCTGCAAATGGTATTATTTCATTCTTTTTAATGGCTGAGTAATATTTCATGAAAATATGTGTATATGTACCACATTTTCTTTATCCATTCCTCTGCTGATGCACATTTAGGTTGCTTCCATGTTTTGGCTATTGGAAACAGTGCTTCAATGAACACTGGGGAGCAATATCCTTTTGGACCATATTTTTCTCCATATATATGCCCAGGAGTGGGATTGCAGGGTCAGATGGTAGCTCTAGTTTTAGTTTTTTAACGAAACTTCATACTGTTCTCATACTGGCTATACTAATTTACATTCCCACCAACAGTAGAAGGGTTCCCTTCTCTCCACACCCTCTCAGGCATTTATTGTTTGTAGATTTTAAAATGATGGCTATTTTGACTGGTGTGAGGTGATATCTCCGTTTAGTTTTGATTTACATTTCTCTAGTAATTAGCAATGTTGAACATCTTTTCATGTGCCTCTTAGCCATCTGTATGTCTTCTTTGAAGAAATGTCTATTTAGATATTCTGCCCATTTTTTGATGGGATTGTTTGTTTTGATGCTATTAAGCCTCATGAGCTGTTTGTAAATTTTGGAGACTAATCCCTTGTCAGTCACGTTATTTGCAAATATTTTCTCCCAATCTGTGCATTGAGAGACCAATAGACCAATAGACTCTTAAAAAAAAAAAGATATTTATTCAGCGTCATGATCAGACTATTACATTTAGCAATCAACAGCATGGGTACAAAAAAAAAAAAATCTACATTAAAACCCTTTGTTGGAATGCTTTACACTTTCCACAGAACAGAAACTAAAATAACCTGTTACACAATTAGTCACAAGTACAGTCCTCGAGTTTTTTGCCCATATACGTGAGTATTGTCTAAAACATGTCTTCCTTGTAGCAGCTAGGCCCTGCCACCACTGCGCTTGGCTGAGTTCACAAATCTGCTATAACCTGTAGCTTCCCTGCCACTTCTCTGGCTCTCCTCTCCGGCCTTGTTTCCCGGCAGTAAATAAAACCTTCTGCCACTGCCATAGTTACTGCTGCTGCTGAAACCACCATAGCCACCTTGGTTTCACGGTTTGGCAAAGTATCGGCCTCCACCACCATCGGGGCCAGAACTTCTGCCTCCAAAGTTTCCACCTTTCACAGGTCCAAAATTTGAAGATCGATTGTTGTAATTGCCAAAATCACTGTAGCTTCCGCCACCTCCAAAATTGCTTCCATCATTACCAAATCCATTATAACCATCCCCCCCTGCCACCATATCTGCCACCACCATGGCTGCCACCAGAGCCACCTCAACCACTGAAGTTTCCTCCATGACCAAAGTTCTCATTCCCCCCGAAACCACCTCCACGACCGCCACCAAAGTTTCCAGAACCACTTCGACCTCTCTGGCTGGATGAAGCACTAGCCATCTCTTGCTTAGACAGGGCTTTTCTCACTTCACGGTTGTGGCCATTCACAGTGTGGTATTTCTGAATGACAGTCTTGTCTACAGAGTCATGGTCATCAAAGGTTACAAAAGCAAAGCCTCTCTTTTTGCCACTGCTTGGGTCAGTCATGATTTCAATCACTTCAATTTTCCCAGGCTTTTTTCCCATTATTTTCAAAATAATCTCTCAGGTGACGTTCTTCAGTGTCTTCTTTAATGCCACCAGCAAAAATCTTTTTCACAGTTAAGAGGGCACCAGGTCTTTGAGAACCTTCTCTTGAGACACCCCGCTTTGGTTCCACAACTCTTCGGTCCACCTTGTGTGGCCTTGCATTCATGGCCACGTCCACCTCCTCCACGGTGGCGTACGGGACAAACCTGAAGCCTCTGGAGCACTTGGTGTTTGGATCCGTCATTACCACACAATGGGGAATGTGAGCATTCCCCATTGCTCAGAATGGCTCCTCAGACTCTCATCAGTTGTTTCAAAGCTCAGTCCTCCGATGAAGAGCTTCCGCAGCTGTCCGGGCTCTTTGGGAGACCATGACTTACACGTGATGGTAGTGGAGGTGGGGAAGACTTCAACAGTGCTTTCTCAGCGGCGTCCATAGATGCAGAAAACCCAAGAGACTCTTGAAGGGAGGCAAGATTAGAGAAACAGACAGGGAGCAGACCCTGTAAACCCTGAGATACCATGGGAAGGATTTTGATCTCTCTCCTAAGGGCAATGGAAAGCCAGTGAAGTGTTCTGAGTGGGTGAGTTAAATGATCAGATTTGCATTTTGGAAAAAACCCTGGCAATGGTGTGGAAAACAAACTGGAGGTGGATCCTAATGGACCTAGAGACTAGTTTAGGCTGCCAATGCAGAAGTCCAGACAAGAGTTTAGACAAAAGTGGTGGCTTGGAGTGAAAGGTGAGTAGACAGAGAAATTGATGTTTTTAAGATCAAGAAGGTAAAATTGAAAAAGCTCAATCAAACTTCAAAGGGTTTTGAAATGGGTATTATTCCCATTCAGTGTGGAGGATTTTGTTTTGTTTTGTTTTTTGCTTATTGTTTGTTTTTGTTTGGTTTTAATGATTATTGTTACTACAAATAAAATTCAATCAAATAATTTAAAAAATAAAAAAGAGAGGACTTCCCTGGTGGTCCACTGACTAAAATCTGCACTCCCAATGCAGAGGGCCTGAGTTCGATCCCTGGTCAAGGAACTAGATCCCACATGCCAGAACTGAGAGTAAAATTGTCGCAACTAAAAGATCCCACATGCTGCAGTGCAGATCTGACAAGACCTTGCAGTCAAAGAAGTAGATAACATGTATTAAAGAAAACGAAAAGACTCAGTTAAGGATTGGATTGGGAGGAGGAATTAAGGATGATTGTCTAAGTTTCTGGAGGGTTGGTGATTCCAGTTACTGACTTAGGGCTGGATTTGGCAAGGTTTTAGACATCTTGAATTTGGTGGGTCACTGAGACAGCCCAGTGGAGGTGTTAAATGGACATTTAGATATACTGGTCTGGACTCAGAGATATTTGAGCTGGAGATGTGAATATGTAACCATAGTTGGTAATCATGCCCTGGACTCAGTGAGCTTGCCTGGGGAGAGAATATACAGCAAGGAGAGAAGAGGTCTAGAGCTGAAAGCTGAGAAACCCAATATTCAAAGTCAGGTAAAAGAGGATAGATCTACAAAAGACAGAAAAGAGTAGTCAGAGAGGTGGCAGGCAAAGGAGATAATAGACACTTGTTACCTTTACCATCCAGAATCCACTAGGTAATAGGCAGAATAATGTCTACCTCTCACCCTGTTCCTCTGGCCCAAAGATGTCCACGTTCTAATCCCTGGACTCTGTGAATATGTTACCTTACATGGTAAAAGGAACTTTGCAGATATTTAAGTCAAGGATTTTTAAATGGGGAAGTTACCCTAGATTATCCAGATGGCTCCAGTGAAATCACGGGGTCCTTATGTAAGGGTGGAAGGAGGGTCAGAGTCAGAGAAAGAAATGTAACAACAGAACCAGAAGTGGGAGTGATATGACCATGAGCCAAGGAAAGTAGGGAGTCTCCAGGAGCTAGAAAAAGGAAGGGAAGGGATTCGCCCCAGAACCTCCTGAAGGAACACAACTCTGCCAACACCTTGATCTCAGCCTCGAAGTCTCAGTTCAGACTTCTGACCTCCAGAACTATAACAGAATAATTTGTGTTGTTTGAAACCACTGTGTTTGCAGTTTCCTGTTACTGCTGTAACAAGCCATTACATGTTACATGCCCCCTCTTCTTCTGAGTTTTTCTCTGGGGGATAGCAACCCCACTCTAAGCCTACCTACTCCAAGGAAGCTATCTCTAAGCTGAGGCTCCAGTGGTGGAGTAGGAGACCTTGCCTAAGCCAGTCTCCCCTTCCAAGCCTCCCCAAGCCACATTCATCAATCAAGATTGTGCATATGATCTCATCCAGCTCCATCAGAGCAAATCTCAGACTTCATGCTAAGGTTGCTGGGGAAAGAGCCTCACTTCTCTTTGCTGAATGTGAATGAGGAAGAACATAGCCCTGGGAGTCATTGGGCAGCCATCCCTCAGCCAGGGGAGAGAGACTATCTGAGAACATAGTCTATATGGGATAGTACAGCTGAGAGATAGAAAAAAAGAAAAAAGAGTAACCAGATCTGTCTTGTCAAAGCCATGGTTTTTCCAGTAGTCATGTATGGATATGAGAGTTGGACCATAAATAAAGCTGAGCACCGAAGAATTGATGCTTTTGAACTGTGGTATTGGAGGAGACTCTTGAGAGTTCCTTGGACTGCAAGGAGATCAAACAGTTAATCCTCAAGGAAATCAGTCCTGAACATTCATTGGAAGGACTGATGCTGAAGCTGAAGCTCCAATACTTTGGCCACCCGATGCGAAGAACTGACTCATTGGAAAAGACCCTGGTGCTTGGAAAGATTGAAGACACGAGGAGAAAGGGACAACAGAGGACGAGATGGTTGGATGACATCACCAACTCAATGGACATGAGTTTGAGCAAGCTCTGGGAGTTGGTGATGGACAAGGAAGCCTGGTGGGCTGCAGTCCATGGGCTTACAAAGAGTCAGACACAACTGAGCAACTGAACTGAACTGAATCGAACCAGGTCCTAACACAGGGCTGTTATTTATCTGGTATTCATTGGAATGGCTGATTATTGTTGAAATATTTCTGTTGGGAAGTAAATGTTTTCCAGAACCACCTGGGGATAGGAATCATTCCCCCACTTTCTCCTAGTCACCTTTCTGGAACCCCTGAACTTCCCTATGATCCAGTAACTAAAGAGTTAATGCTTGGTCCAGCAGGAGACTTCCAGGACACCTCCTCTGACATCTGTTCAGTGACAACACAATGCCAATTGTTAAGTATTTTAAATGTCGCTTTTGTCTCTATACTATTGTTTGAATCCCTCTATTCAATTGGGTCAAAACATGTAATCCTGGGCTCTTCTTTTGATGTTGTTGAAGCCAGTAGAAGTCAAAGTTTCTGTCACTTGATAATCAAAAGAGATCCCACACTTTTCTCCTCCCATCCCCCCTTCCCCAAGCACATCCTTGCTAACTTCAAAACCTATCAGTTCTTGGGACTTGCCTGGTGGTCCAGTGGTTAAGAATCTACCTGCCAATGCACAGTGCTTACTCTGAGCTCCAGGCTCCTAGGAAGCTAGCACCAAAGTCATGTCCCTCCAGTTGCCATCATGATCATCTACCAGGACCACATCAGCCCTCATGAGATGTTCTCCAACATCTACAAGATCTGGGAGGTCGCAGAGGGCTGAGTCTGGAGGTGAAGGGGAAGGTGATCAACAGGACAAAAGTAACACTGATGAATCACTCATTGGTGGAAATGCTTTCACTGAAGGCTTGGAAGGCTAAGGTACTGAAAGCAAAGTAATGACTCATGTCACTATCGTCATGAACCATCACTTGCAGGAAACCACCTTTACGAAAGAAGCCCACAAGAAGTACGTCAAAGATGACATGAAGTCAATCAAAGAGTTGGACACGACTGAGCGACTGAACTGAACTGACTGAATCAAAGGGAAACTTGAAGAACAGAGACCAGAAAAAGTAAAACCTTTTATATGACAGGAGCTGCAGAGCAAATCAAGCACATCCTTGCTGACTTCAAAACCTATCAGTTCTTGGGACTTGCCTGGTGGTCCAGTGGTTAAGAATCCACCTACCAATGCAAGGGTCACAGGTTCAATCCCTGCTCTGGGAAGATCCCACATGCCACAACTACTCAGTAGGAGCTCAAGACCCTGCAAACTGCAGCTACTAAAGCCAGAGCATTTACAGCCTGTGCTCAGCAATAAGAGAAGCCACTGCAGTGAAGACCCAGCACATCACATAAGTAAATAAATACATTTTAAAAAATTGTCCATTTTTTATCAGTGAAAACATGAATCCAGATGGCATGGTTTCTCTGTTGAACTACCATGAGGATGGTGTGACCCCCCCATATATGATTTTAAGGATGGCTTACAAGTGGGAAAATGTTAACAAACTTGGCAGTGACTTTGGAACCATCACCTGTTGTCATAACTGACCAGCTGCTGCTTTTCATCCACAAAACACTGGGACTGATGTCATCTTGAGCTCTTCATTTATTTTGATGCTGATTTGTTTGAAGTGGAGGCATTGTTTTTGAGGGGAAAAAAATACGTCATGTAGTTTGTCTAAAACAAAACACATATAAACTCAAAAGGGAGAGAGAGAGAGCCCACAAACACCACGGAAATGTGAGGTCGCAGAAGCCGGGGATGAGAGTTTTAAGAAGAAAGGAATGCTTAACAAAGTCAAATGCTGAGAAGTCAAGTGGGAACCCTGACACCACGTAAATATGTAAACCATCTGAGCCCAAGGCAAGTGCTCCATACGAGATGGTCCCTCTCCCCTCGTGTCTCCCGCAGCTCCATTCAACAGTATTCATACAGGTTAGATTTAGCTGCGTGTAACAGAAAATCCAAAACAACAGAAGCTTAAACAAGAGACAATTGTGTTTCTCTATCAAATAAAAGTGGTCCAGAGGTAGGCAGAAAAGGGCAGGAATAGTACGCCACCAATATCACGAACCCAGGCTCTTCGTATCATTCTGTTCTGCCATCATGGCAAAGAGCTCCATTTTCAAGGTCACTTCAAGGCCAAATACAGCTGTTGGAGCATCAGATTCCAGGCATGAAGAGAAAGGAGGGAAAAGCAAAAGAGGCTCACTTGACTGAGTCAACCCCTTGAAGTAACGTCTCCAGAAGTCCTTTCACCTCTTCCACTGACACCTCATTGGCTGAAACCTAGTCAGAAGGCTGGTTCTAAAGAGTTCTAATAAAGAATCAAATTTTTAAAAAATAAAGAAGGCTGGCTGCCTGTAGCAGTATGGAAATGTAGTCTTTTTTTTTCTTTTTTTACTACTTTTTTTTTTCAAGATTTATTTATTTATTTTTGACTGTGCTGGGTTTTCACTGCTGCCCTCTGGCTTTCTCTAGTTGCGGCGAGTGGGTCTATTCTCTCTAGTTTCAGCACCAGGCTTCTCATCGCAGTGGCTTCAGAGCATGGGCTCTAGGCACGAGAGCTGCAGTGAAAGTGAAGTCGCTCAGTCGTGTCTGACTCTTTGTGACCCCATGGACTATACAGTCCATGGAATTATCTAGGCCAGAACACTGGAGTGGGTAGCCTTTCCCTTCTCCAGGGGATCTTCTCGACCCAGGGATCGAACCGGGGTCTCCTGCATTGCAGGTAGATTCTTTACCAACTGAGCCACCAGGGAAGCCCGAGAACTTCCGTAGTTGCAGCATATGGTCTCAGTAGCTGTGCCACATGGGCCTAGTTGCCAGGTAGCATGTGGGAATCCTCCCAGATCAGGGATTGTACCTGTGTCTCCTGTATTGGCAGGTGGATTCCCAACCACTGGACCACCAGGGAAGCCCTGGAAATGTAATCTCTGAGCTGGATGCATCGTTACTTCAAATAAAATAGGGGTTCTTCTGTTTTGGACTAGGGAGAGAATAGATGTTAGGTAACTGGCAATATCAGTGCTCACATATAATTGTTCATATAATTGTTCTTGACAGATTGCCAAATGGTATTGTCTCCATTGTAACCCCCTTGCCATCTAACACATCTGTGCAATAGTTGTCATCATCTCCATTTTTACAGTTGGAGAAACTGAAGTTCAGCGTTGAGCAATCAGTTACCTAAGGCCAAACCAGTAGTGATGATGGAACTGGGAGACTTTATACATATATTTATTTATATACATATATTTATATGAATCACTTTGCTGTGTACCTGAAACTAATACAACATTGTAAATCAACTATACTTCAATTTTTTAAAAAAATGTATTAAAAAAAAGAAACAGCGGGGACTTCTCTAGTGATGCAGTGGATAAGAATCCACCTGCCAATGCAGGAGACATGTGTTCAAACCCTGGTCCAGGAAGATTCCACGTGCTGCAGAGCAACTAAGTCCATGCGCCACGACTGCTGAAACCTGCACGCTCTACGGCCCGAAAGCCACAACTAATGAGCCCCTGTGGCTCAACTACTGAAGCCCACGCACCATCGAGCCCACGTGCCACGACTGCTGCAGCCGTGTGCTACAACGACTGAAGCCCACGCACCTAGAGCCAGCATTCTGCCACAGGAGAAGCCACAGTGATGAGAAGCCCATGAACCCTAACTAGAGAGTAGCCCCCGCAGCAACGCAGACCCAGCACAGCCAAAAATAAAGAGACAATGAACTACCAAAGCAGTTGTCATCTCCTCCATTACTAGTCTCCCCCCACGCTCCTTAGTGCCCACTGGGTACATAATAAGTGTGTACCCCACGGGCACTGTAAGTTACTGCCCTCTGTGGACAACCCTCAGTCTGGGGCAGCATTGGTGCCAATTGAGGGGGTGAGGTAAGGTCTCAGCTGTTAGTCTGAAAAGAGACAGGCCTCTTGTCATCCAGGAGCAAGCAACGATGCATCCTAAGTGTCAAACTGTTCTCTTCCTAGGAGAGAGAAAAGAACCGACGTTTACTATAGCCATTTTACAAATAAGGAAACTGAGGCTGGGGAGGCTAAGTGATTCGCCTAAGTGATTACACAGCCAGTGACAGAGCTGAGGTTCAAAAGAGTTGTAGCATTTGCTGATTTCTGTGGTGTAAATACCCAGTCAAGCTAGCAATGTGACGTCTCTGAGCACAGAGCTGGGAAGAGATGCTCCCGGTGGGCTCTCACAAGCCGGATGACCAGGCTTTAGCTCTGAAAAGCAAGCATAACACGCCACTGCATTTTTAACACGCCTGCCATTTTGCTACAGTGTGAGGGCAGAGACTTCTTTTGTTGCTCCCACCGCACATGGCAGAGGCTACCGAAAGGCAATCACTAAAAGTTGGGAATGAAAGGACACTCACTCTCTTTTCACGAGACCACATTGCCTCAGATAGTCACATGTTGCAAGAATATCACGTGTATAGAATCTTAGTGACTCAGCCCTTTCACACAGAGTAACTCAAGCAGAGTTTGTTGAATCCACGGCAGGCAACCCCGCCTTGAGCATGATGAACCCACCGTGAGAAAAGCTCCTTTGGAAGCCTGAATTTCTCTCATTTCACCCCACTTCTTCCTACCCAATCCTCCCATTTTCTCAAGTGGTATGTGTGTGTATGTGTTCACATAAAATGTACTATCATAGCCATTTTTAAGTGTATAGCTTAGTGGCATTAAGTGTATTTCCACTGTTGTTCAATGATCACCACCATCTATCTCTAAAACTTTTTTATCTTCCCAGACTGAACGCCATAGTCATCAAATGATCACTCCCCATTCCCCTCTCCCCCAACCCTGATAACCACCATTCTACTTTCTGTCTCTACAAATTTATTGCCCTAGGCACCTTATACAAGTGGAATCAAACAGTATTCATATTTTTGTGACTGGCTTATTTCACTTATTGTAATGTCCTCGAGGTTCATTCATACTGTAGCATGTAGCATACTTTTTAAGGCTGAATAATATCCTCTGGTTTTGTATACACCTGCATTTTGTTTATCCATTCATCTCTCGATGGACACTTTGGTTGCTTCCATGGTTGGCGATTCTGAATAATGCTGCTATGAACCTTGGTATTAAAGTTCCTGCTTTCAGTTCCTTTGGGTAAATAACCCAGAATTGGAGTTACGAGGTCATAAGGTAATTCTGTGTTTAAGTTTTTGAGGAACTTCATGCTGTTTTCCATAGCAACTGTGCTATTTTACATTCCAACCAGCAATGCACAAGGATTCCATTTTTCCACAGCCTTGCCAACTCTTGTTATCTTCTGTTTTCCTGTCATCTTGGTTTAGATATGCATTTCCCTGGTGATTAGTGATGCTGAGCATTTTTTTCATCTGTGTGTTGGCCATCTGTATATCTCCTTTGGAGAAATGTCTATTTAAGTCCTTTACCCATCTCCTAAATGACTTGTTAGTTTTTTATTGTTGAGCTGTAGAAGCTTTTTATATATACATATAAAAAGATACATACATACACATCAGATATGTGATTTGAAAATATTTTCTCCCATTCAATGGGTTGCCTTTTATTTTTTTAAGACAGACCCTGTGAAAAGAGTCACTTTCATTTTTTAAAAATATTTATTTATTTGGCTGCACCAGGTCTCAGTTGCAGCACTCAGGATCTTCGATCGTCCTTGTGGCACCTGGGTTCTTTTATTCATACTTACGGCACGCAGGATCTGTTAGTTGTGGCATTTGAACTCTTAATTGCATGTGGAACCAGGGATCAAACCAGGGCCCCCTGCGTTAGGAGCACAGAGTCTCAACCACTGGACCACCAGGCAATTCTCATGGGTTGCCTTTTAACTCTGTTGATAGTGTCCTTTAATGCCCCCATCCTTTCTTTTAAGGAACTGATTCATCATTTCCTTCCAAAGGCCAAAACCCCTGACTCATGTATGTGGGAGTTCTTCTTAAAAACCTCTCTGAGCTCCTCTTTTCTCTTCT
Source organism: Bos grunniens (assembly GCF_055505025.1). NCBI lineage: Eukaryota > Metazoa > Chordata > Mammalia > Artiodactyla > Bovidae > Bos > Bos grunniens. The sequence goes on from NC_141166.1 coordinate 11,787,516, forward strand.
CTGCCATCCTGTGTACCATTGAATTTGCTCTTCACCATGTCTTCTCACAAGACTTTCAGGATCAAGCGATTCCTGGCCAGAAAACAAAAGTAGAATCATCCCATTCCTCAATGGATTTGAATGAAAACTGGTAATAATACCAAGTACAACTCCAAGAGAAGACACAGGAGAAGAACCTAGCTGGGTCTATAAGAAGCCTCACGTATGAAGTGGCACACGTTTATGCTGTGTTAAGGTCACTTGCATGTTAACTAACCAAATCACGGTATTGAGCATATCACAACTGTCTGAACAGCTTATGGGACAGACGGATTGCTTGGCTCCTCATGGTTCATGTTTCCTTACTAGCGGTCTATGTGGTTCATTAACAAATATGTGAAAACTTTTATTGGACCAAAAAAAAAAAAAATCTTTGAATGTATTTTAGAATGAACGGGAATCTATATAAAAAGAAAGTCAGACTAATCACACTCTGTTCTTGTTAAAAAACAAAATTTAACTAAGTAGATTTTAAAGATCTTATTAGCTTTATTCAATAATTCATGAGTCAGGCAACGTTCCATCTAATGGGCAAAAAGGAGCAGTACAAAATGAAAGATTTTTATTGGTAAAAGGGAGTGAGGACAAGTAAGTTTTACTAACAAAAAACTGACTGGTAGTGGCAAGTTCATCTTCCTTTAGGAGCCAGGGAAGGCAGGGGTATATGAGGCTGATGACTTTGCTAATTAGGTGATTTCAGATGGACTGGTTTAAGATTCCATTACTGGGAGACGCTAAAACTGCAATCAAGTTAGGTATTAGGTCTTGGTTTGGTGACTTGGGGTTTAGCATAAGTGACTCCATATTGGCCCTTGTTTTTAATACTCTTTTTCACAGTTTCACAGTTCTAAGGAAAATTCATATGAATATGCAATATGAACTCCATGAAAAGGAGCCAGGGAGAAGGGGTTGTGGGCTAGAGTAGAAAAGGAGGCTGTGGAGAATGACACACTCTATCAGGGAAGGACATAGCCTTTACTAAGTATTTATTTTGTGCCAAGCACTGTTTTAAGCAGCTTTAAATCCTCAAAATCACACTATTACATTCACAGTAAAATTATTCCCATCTTACAGATGAAGAAACAGAGGCAGAAATTGAACCCTGGCCATGTGGACCCCACAAGGACTTCCCTTGTGGCTCAGCTGGTAAAGAATCCACCTGCAATGCAGAAGACCTGGGTTCCATCCCTGGGTGGGGAAGATCCCCTAGAGAAGGGAAAGGTTACCCACTCCAGTATTCTGGCCTGGAGAATTCCATGGACTGTATAGTCCATGGGGTTGCAAAGAGTCAGACACAACTGAACGACTTTCACTTCACTTCATATGGACCCTGAGGCTACTTTACTGATCACTATATGACACTGTGTATTCTTTGGACTTGGAATTATCTGCATTAAAACTCAAATGAATGGGCTTCTCTGGTGGCTCAGACAATAAAGAGTCTGCCTGCAATGCAAACTTCCCTGCGTTGGGAAGATACCCTGGAGAAGGGAATGGCTACCCACTTCAGTATTCTTGCTTGGAGAATTACATGACAGAGGAGCCTGGCAGGTACAGTCCATGTAGTCACAAAGAGTTGGACATGACTGAGCAATTAACAAACTCAAATGACTAAAGAGAACATGATTACAAGTCCATTAGTAGAAAGAAAGAAAGTGAAAGTTGCTCAGTCATGTCCAGCTCTTTGCAATACCATGGGCTATACAGTCCATGGAATTCTCCAGGCCAGAATACTGTAGTGAGTAGCCTTTCCCTTTTCCAAGGGATCTTCCCAACCCAGGGATAGAACCCATGTCTCCCGCATTGCCGCAGATTCTTTACCAGCTGAGTCACAAGGGAAGCCCGAGAATACCGCCCATTAGTAATCTGAGAGAAATTCAAACTAAAAACAAGATTTTACTTTATACTTAACAGCAGCTTGAAAGTTGGACAATGCCAAGTGTGAGTGAAGATTTGGGGAAATAGAAACTCTCCTGTAACCATGGGTGGGTGTGTAGCTTGGTGAGGCCATTCCAGAATTGACTTGGCAGCTCTTCACCCAGTTAGGTTTTGGTGTAGCTTATGACCTAGCACTGATTATGACCTAGCTATTCCCTGGGTACACATTCCAGGGAAACTCTTACAATGGTTCATAGGGGAACATCTGGAAGCCTCTCCTCAAATCATTGTTTGCAGAAAAAGGAGTTTTTTTAGGAGTAACCTAAATGTCCTTACACTTAGGAGTAACCTAAGTGTCCATTGTCAGGGGAACAGGTAAGAAAAATGTGGATTCACCTGATGGAGGTGAGCCAGGCAGATGTTTGCATCAATGAGCCAGATATACACACTTCAACAAGGTTACATCATAAAAGCAATGCTGGGACTTCCCTGGTGGCCCAGTGGTTGAGAATCTGCCCGCCAATGCACAGGACATGGGTTGGATCCCTAGTCCAGGAGATTCCACAGGCCCCAGGGCAACTAGTCCCCTGTGCCACAACCACTGAAGCCACCAAAACGAGAGACTCCACGCACCACAACTAGAGAGTAGCCCTAGCTCACGGCAGCTAGAGAAGACTGCATGCAGCAACAGAGACCCGGTGCAGCCAAACAAGTACATTTTTTAAAAAGCAATGCCGATTGGGAAAAAATAAAATGAGAACCAGAATGAGGCCCATAGCCCAATTTATGTAAATCATGCCTTTTATGTAAATTTAAAATCAATATGCACGGAAAATAACACTACATTTTCGAAGGGAACATAAAAGTCAAAGATATGTGTTGCCCACACTAGAACTATTGTGGGGGTTGGGCCTGGAGAATGGTGATGAAGGAAAATGACGGGCATTCAGATGGAAAAGAGGACCAGAGAAGCATCTTGCAAAAACGGAGGCGAGAAAAGGGGTCTATGCCTCTCAGTTCTACCAAGGTATTGCTATGTGACCTTGGATAAGTCATTTCATGCCTTGATACTTGTTTTTCTTATCAGGACAATAGGAAGATATGAGCCTTCACATTATATATCATGAAGGATGTCGACAGAGGAAGTCAGCGCAGCAGAATGGAAAGTGCATGGCCTTTAGACATGACCCAGCTGATCACTGAGTGGCTTTGGGGAAGTACTTGACTCTATCAGATTCTGTTTTAAATGAATGGGTCAACACAGGCTTCACTGAGAAGGGGACATTTGAGCAAAGTCTTGTAGGAGGCAACGGAGTGAGCTATACAGAAATCTGGAAAAAAAAAATCTGGGGGGAAAGTAATTCATGCAGAGCAAAGAGTCAATTCCATCCATAGGTAAGGACTTGACATTCCCCCCACAGTGCCGGCCACATGGTCTGTGCTCAGCAGCTGTTGACTGTTCACTCACCCCTTTCCCTCCTCCTGCAGAAACATCAGGATCCAGATCACCTTCTAGCTCCAGTGACAATGGCACTCTGGCTTCAGAAGCTCTTTGGAACACTGCATTCACTGCAGGAGTGCCCTCCCGAACGGACCATAGCAGCCTCAGCCCAGGAAAGGCATCCCTACAGGGGCTTTCACCTGCACGGGGAGCACAGAAGCCCCAGGGGAGAAAGGCAGGGACCTCACCAGCTCCTCTTCCCCTCATGAGATGCCTACCCCAGCACTCGTCAAAGCTAGGACAGTGCCTAGAGGGGCTTGGGCCAGGGTGCAGTCACATGGGGAGAGGAGAAAAAGGAAGAGACCTATATTTATTCAGGCAGATCTGGGTTTGAACATTACTCTGCCACTGAGTAGCTCGGGTACACTTACACATCCCTGAAGCCCTCTGAGCCTCAATTTCCCCATCTAGAAAATGGACATGAAAATAAATCTATACAGTGGTTGTGAAGAATCAGTGAGATAAGATCTATGAAAGCGGCAAGCACGTATCTGGGGCTCACAAAAAGTAGGCCCCTTCCTTTTGTGACAAGTAGTTGGGAGGCATCCACTGTCCTGTTTAGTCAGCTTGGATCCGTATATATTTTGTTCATTTCTATGGGGATTGAATTGAGTCACCTACCTTTCAAGCAGGGTGTGAAGCTATAGTGATATATTAGATTAAAAACTGCTTAGCATAACTCCTGGACCAAAACAGGTATTCCATAGGTGTTTGTTGGTTACCTGGATGGATGGGAGAATGGAGACATGTATGTAAGTAGATGGATGGATGGACAAATGGACAGATGACTGGGTAGATGGGAGGAGAGTTTACTGGTAATTATGTCAGGGGTCTTAGGAAACATCACTATGAACAAAGCTAGTGGAGGTTATGGAATTCCAGTTGAGCTATTTCAAATCCTAAAAGATGATGCTGTGAAAGTGCCACACTCAATATGCTAGCAAATTTGGAAAACTCAGCAATGGCCACAGGACTGGAAAAGGTCAGTTTTCATTCCAGTCTCAAAGAAGGGCAATGCCAAAGAATGTTCAAACTACTGGACAATTGCACTTATCTCACACACTAGCAAAGTAATGCTCAAAATTCTCCAAGCCAAGCTTCAACAGTATGTGAACCGTGAACTTCCAGATGTTCAAGCTGGTTTTAGAAAAGGCAGAGGAACCAGAGATCAAATTGCCAACATCTGTTGGATCATAAAAAAAGTAAGAGAATGCCACAAAAACATCTACTTCTACTTCCTTGACTACGCTAAAGTCTTTGACTGTGTGGATCACAACAAACTCTGGAAAATTCTGAAACAGATGGGAATACCAGACCACCTTACTTGCCTCCTGAGAAATCTATATGCAGATCAAGCAGCAACAGTTAAACCATGCATGAAACAATAGACTGGTTCCAAATCAGGAAAGGAGTACGTCAAGGCTGTATATTGTCACCCCGCTTATTTAACTTATATGCAGGGTACATCATGCAAAATGCTAGGCTGGATGAAGCACAAGCTGGAATCAAGATTGCTGGGAGAAATATCAATAACCTCAGATATGCAGATGACGCCACCCTTATGGCAGAAAATGAAGAGGAACTAAAGAGCCTCTGATGAAAGTGAAAGAGGAGAGTGAAAAAGTTGGCTTAAAACTCAACATTCAGAAAACTAAGATCATGGCATCTGGTCCCACCACTTGATGGCAAATAGATGGGGAAACAGTGACAGGCTTTATTTTTGGGAGTTCCAAAATCACTGTATATGGTGATTGCAGCCATGAAATTAAAAGGCACCTGCTCCTTGGAAGAAAAGCTATGATCAATCTCAGTTCAGTTCAGTCATTCAGTCGTATCTGACTCTTTGTGACCCCATGAATTGCAGCACGCCAGGCCTCCCTGTCCATCACCAACTCCCGGAGTTCATTCAAACTCATGTACATCGAGTTGGTGATGCCATCCAGCCATTTCATCCTCTGTCATCCCCTTCTTCTCCTGCCCCCAATCCCTCCCAGCATCAGAGTCTTTTCCAATGAGTCAACTCTTTGCATGAGGTGGCCAAAGCACTGGAGTTTCAGCTTTAGCATCAGTCCTTCCAGTGAACACCCAGGACTGATCTCCTTTAGGATGGACTAGTTGGATCTGCTTGCAGTCCAAGGGACTCTCAAGAGTCTTCTCCAACACCACAGTTCAAAAGCATCAGTTCTTCGGTGCTCAGCCTTCTTCACAGTCCAACTCTCACATCCATACATGACCACAGGAAAAACCATAGTCTTGACTAGATGGACCTTTGTTGGCAAAGTAATGTCTTTGCTTTTTAATATGCTGTCTAGGTTGGTCATAACTTTTCTTCCAAGGAGTAAGTGTCTTTTAATTTCATGGCTGCAATCACCATCTGCAGTGATTTTGGAGCCCAAAAAAATAAAGTCTGACACTGTTTCCACTGTTTCCCCATCTATTTCCCATGAAGTGATGGGACCAGATGCCATGGTCTTCGTTTTCTGAATGTTGAGTTTTAAGCCAACTTTTTCACTCTCCACTTTCACTTTCATCAAGAGGCTTTTTAGTTCCTCTTCATTTTCTGCCATAAGGGTGGCGTCATCTGCATATCTGAGGTTATTGATATTTCTCCCGGCAATCTTGATTCCAGCTTGTGCTTCTTCCAGCCCAGCGTTTCTCCTGATGTACTCTGCATAGAAGTAAAATAAGCAGGGTGACAATATACAGCCTTGACGTACTCTTTTTCCTATTTGGAACCATCTGTTGTTCCATGTCCAGTTCTAGCTGTTGCTTCCCGACCTGCATACAGATTTCTCAAGAGGCAGGTCAGGTGGTCTGGTATTCCCATCTCTTTCAGAATTTTCCACAGTTTATTGTGATCCACACTGTCAGGCTTTGGCATAGTCAATAAAGCAGAAATAGATGTTTTTCTGGAACTCTCTTCCTTTTTCCATGATCCAGCGGATGTTGGCAATTTGATCTCTGGTTCCTCTGCCTTTTCTAAAACCAGCTTGAATATCTGGAAGTTCACGGTTCACATACTGTTGAAGCCTGGCTTGGAGAATTTTGAGCATTACTTTACTAGCATGTGAGATGAGTGCAATTGTGCGGTAGTTTGAGCATTCTTTGGCATTGCCTTGGACCAACTTAGACAGCATATTAAAAAGCAGAGACATTACTTTGCCAACAAAGGTCCATCTAGTCAAAACTATGGTTTTTCCAGTAGTCATGTATGGATGTGAGAGTTGGACTCTAAAGAAAGCTGAGCACCGAAGAATTGATGCTTTTAAACTGTGGTGTTGGAGAAGACTCTTGAGAGTCCCTTGGACAGCAAGGAGATCCAACTAGTCCATCCTAAAGGAGATCAGTCCCGAATATTCATTGAAAGGACTGATGCTGAAGCTGAAACTCCAATACTGTGGCCACCTGATATGAAGGACTGACTCATCTGAAAAGACCCTGATGCTGGGAAAGATTGAAGTCAGGAGAAGAAGGGGATGACAGAGGATGAGATGGTTGGATGACATCACTGACTCCATGGACATGAGTTTGAGTAAGATTTGGAAGTTGGTGATGGACAGGAAAGCCTGGATTGCTGCAGTTCATGGGATGGCAAAGAGTCGGATACGACTGAGCAACTGAACTGAACTGAAATATATATGTTTGGGGAATCATGATTTGTATTACAGAAATACCAAGTCTGAACTGCCATACCACCCAGAATGCCACTGCTGGGCATACACACTGAGGAAACCAGAATTGAAAGAGATATGTGTACCCCAATGTTCATCGCAACACTGTTTGTAATAGCCAGGACATGGAAGCAACCTAGATGTCCATCAGCAGATGAATGGATAAGAAAGCTGTGGTACATATACACAATGGAGTATTACTCAGCCATTAAAAAGAATACATTTGAATCAGTTCTAATGAGGTGGATGAAACTGGAGCCTATTATACAGAGTGAAGTAAGCCAGAAAGAAAAACACCAATACAGTATACTAACACATATATATGGAATTTAGAAAGATGGTAACGATAATCCTGTATGTGAGACAGCAAAAGAGACACAGATGTATAGAACAGTCTTTTGGACTCTGTGGGAGAGGGAGAGGGGATGATTTGGGAGAGTGGCATTAAAACATGTATAATATCATATAAGAAATGAATTGCCAGTCCAGGTTCAATGCAGGATACAGGAAGCTTGGGACTGGTGCACTGGGATGACCCAGAGGGATGGTATGCGGAGGGATGTGGGAGGGGGGTTTAGGATGGGGAGCACGTGTACACCCGTGGTGGATGCATGTTGATATATGGCAAAACCAATACAATATTGTAAAGTTAAAAAAAAATAAAATAAAAAAAAACAAGTGTTTTACAAGAGAGTTTTATTTTATCTGCTTATGGCCTCAGGTCTTAAGCGCAGATATAACAGAGATGAGCAAAAATAGGCACAGCTGTGCCCAGTTCTAGTCAGCTGTGACCTGCCCTTACTGCTCTAGTGGCTATGACTCATCTGGGTGAGGTAAGGGGCCAGGTCTTCCCTAAGCCAGTGTTCTCTGAGAACACTGAGAATACCTTGAGGTCAAGACTGAGATCAGGGGGAAATGCAGGGTGAGGACTTCTTGATGTGCAACATGGCTTGAAAATCCTGATTGGTGATATTTCATTGAAAGAATTACAACTCAGCTTTTTCCATAACCCTGTTACCATTGCAAGAAATGCATTCCACACTATGTAATTTCTACAGTCACGTAGCCCCTCTGAGCCCCATGTTCCTCTCTGTAAGATGAAGGAATTGGACCCTCCCATCTCCAAAAATTCTGATTCTCTGAAAATCCTTGACATCTTTTTTATTATTAATATTAATATATTAATTATATATTAATATAACTTTGGGAAAATATACATTAAATTCCTTTCTTAGGTGTCCCTAGAGAGTCTTCTAAAACTCTCTCACAACAAGTGCATGTATGTTTCAGTGTGTGTTCATGTTACACCCTGGGGAAGCAGGATGCTTTTTAGACAGAGCTCATTCTAGACCTTGAGTGAGAAATGTGGATACACTGATGATTAAGATTTAATTCCTTCAACTATACTTCAATCTTTTTTAAAAAAAGAGAGAGATTCAGTTACTGCCCCCCAGGGTAGGAAAGAATACATTGAAATGGATAAACTTCAATAGTTATTCAGTTCAGTTCACTTCAGTCGCTCAGTCGTGTCCGACTCTTTGTGACCCCATGAATCGCGGCATGCCAGGCCTCCCTGTCCATCACCAACTCCCGGAGTTCACTCAGACTCACATCCATCGAGTCAGTGATGCCATCCAGCCATCTCATCCTCTGTCATCCCCTTCTCCTCCTGCCCCCAATCCCTCCCAGCATCAGAGTCTTTTCCAATGAGTCAACTCTTCACATGAGGTGGCTAAAGTACTGGAGTTTCAGCTTTAGCATCATTCCTTCCAAAGAAATCCCAGGGCTGATCTCCTTCAGAATGGACTAGTTGGATCTCCTTGCAGTCCAAGGGACCCTCAAGAGTCTTCTCCAACACCACAGTTCAAAAGCATCAATTCTTTGGTGCTCAGTTTTCTTCACAGTCCAACTCTCACATCCATATACGACCACTGGAAAAACCATAGCCTTGACTAGATGGACCTTTGTTGGCAAAGTAATGTCTCTGCTTTTGAATATGCTATCTAGGTTGGTCATAACTTTTCTTCCAAGGAGTAAGAGGTATAAAAAAAATTGCACCCTCTTAGACCTAAAGTGCTGCTAGGTCAATTAACTCATCTGGAGGAATTCAGGAAGGCTACCTGGAGGAGGAGTTCTGGGCTAGATCAAAAAGAGAGAAAGCATCTGAGAAGGTCACAACCAGGTAGAGGTCATGGGGTCGGTGGGGGAAGGTGGTTGTGTTCAGAGTATGAGATAATGATCAACAGGGTCATAGCATGAGCTACAACCTGAAATACTCCTTGGTGGGAGTGAGGTCCTGGCTTTTGTGTTGGGGCAACTTTCTCTGAGAAGCAAGGGGCAATCACAAGCTATCACCTCAAAAACATTTGTCTCTTTATTAAGCACTTCGCAAATGCAGACCCCCGTCCGCTTTATACACATCACAGCCACGTCTCCTAAAGTGTGCTGTGCAAGTCATGGGGCGCATGAGGTGACTGTAGATAGGACGCCAAGAACATTTTGACTTTAATACTGACATTTTATGTTTATGTTTCCCTCTATGTGTGCCAGGTGGCATTCACCTTCATTTACAGTTTAGATCTTTAAAAAGGCGCAAGTTTTAAAAAATGACTCAATCTAGAGAAAAATATTTATTAAGCAAAACATACAGATGGTACATGGATCTTGCAAAATTCATGATATGGGTACACAAACGGATGAAATTCAAGAAACACTGCTTTAGCATACAAGTATTTATCTCCTTCAGAGCTCTTTTGGTTGCAAAGTAATCAATATTATCACTCATTCAAATGAACTTGAGCAAAATAGGAGGGTGTATCCTAACAAGGGAATCTCACAAGGACCCAAAGGAAGTGGCGCAGATTGGAGCGTTGAGAAGGGCTGGGCAAGAGGGCTGGACGTAGAGCGGTGGAGCCAGCAGGTCCCTGGGGTCCCTTCTGGTCTCTGCTTGACTCTGCACATCTCTTCTCTCTGAGCAAAGCTATTATCTCTACTACATTCATGCAGATACCTTCCCCACCCTGCTGTGCTGGCGGCACACACACCTCACACACGTAGACACACACACACACTCACAGTTCCAGAGTTTATGTGCATTCAAGTGAGTGGCCTGCAGAACCTGAAAGAGCATCCCTGAATTTTGCTGCTTATTCCCGAGCGAGAACCTGTCTGGCCCCACAAGAGCCAGACACTCACTTCTCATCCCCTACTGGAAGATTTAGGGGGAACTAAGTCTCAAAAACAGAGAGACTCTGGGAGGAGCAGTCACCCTGACCAAGAGGTATCTGCTCCTCCTAACAACTCTGAGGTAGGAAATCCAACTCGCAGTCCTTTGGCAGGAAGTGACACAGCCACAGCTTGAAACCGGGTCTGTGTGACACCAAAGTTCAAATCCACTCCACTGTTCACATGGTCACCTCTGCTAAGTCCAGCCCATGGCGACTGGACTAAGCAGGTCACTAGCCCTTTGAGAGGCATTTATGAAAATCATCCCAGTGTGCTGGAAACCAGGATCCCAGCCTTGCAGGGACACTGGCTAGAAGGGAGGATGGTTTCTGGAAATCGGGGCAGGCTCCTCCAAGCCCCTGAGTCTGAGGCTGCTGGGTTCACCTGCAGGTGCTCAGGGTGCGAGAGGAGGATCCGACATCCAAAGCTCCTCAAGAGAAGTTTCCCCCTCTCTTCTGCACTCAGAGTTCAAAGTGCCTGCCTTCCCTAGGGATTATAGTTGCTCCCCTCACCTCCTAGGAGCTAAATCAGAGGGGCCTCCCAGAAAGTGAGGCAGGGAGGGGAGATGACAGGCTCCTTCCACCCTGGAGGCCTCACCTACCCGCAGGCACTTCTTAGCCTGAGTGTTGTTTCCCATGGAAGCCTCCAGGCATCACAGTGGCCTGGAGGGCCCCAATTTGGTTTTGACGGGCCTTGCCCGCCCACAGTGGGTGGCTGCCTCACAGGAGTTACTTTCTCAGAGTTCCTTGTTAAGACAGACAGTGGAAGTGGCAGTTGAGTTTCTCCCGCTGCCCCAGAGCTACCCCAGGCCGGTGGAAGAGACGCATCTGATTCAGGAGAAAGGCTCCCTGTCCTAGTTTTTGGTCCATGCATGTTCTATCTTTGCTGGTCACCACTCAGTAGAGGTTTATACATGAATTAGGAAAATGTTCCACCAAGCCGGGTGGAAGTGGCTCCCCTTTCACCTGGGGCCCTCCCCTAGGAAGTGTCGCAAAGAATTGTGAGTGCCTGTGCCTGTGAGTGGAGACTGGGTGGGATCTTCCCGGCTCAGAAGTCGATCCCAAAGACAGTGCCATAGCCAGGGGCGCATCCCTTTCCCCAAAGCCCTTCTCTGTCTTTTCAGTGATAACAGGAGTGGTGGGCCAAAACTGTGGGCCTGACGCATTTGGGACTGCCACCTTGCTGGCGTGAACGGGGTGACTCAGGGTCTGCTCCCAAGGACTACCCCCCTGGTCCTGACATCCCTTCCAGAGCTATCACACTGGGATGACTCTGCCAGCCAAGGTTATATGGCATGTGTCCACAGGTGGCTGAAGGGGCTCATTCAGGTTCTGAATTTCCCAGCGGTCTGGTTCTGCCAGCACCCCCACCTTGGTGAGGTAGCCTCCATACCTAACCAGCCACCAGTGCCCAGGGAGGAGGTGCCAGGACCATGGCAGACACCCCTTCCCTCCCCCACCCCTCAGGTCAGTCGATGATGTCCATGGAGAAGAAGCCTCCGGGCCTGGCTCCAACAGTTAGACTAATATTTGAGGGATTTGACAGGGACATCTTTGAGCTGCATGACCACTTCCGTGCCCGTCTCCGAGGTGGCCCGGGAGCACTTCCGGCTCTCGCGCATACTGTACAACTTCTCGGTGAGGTGCTTGCGGAACTTCTTGGTGAGGAAACAGTAGATAATGGGGTCTAAGACGCAGTTGGTACTAAGGAGGCAGAGAGTGACCTGATGTGCATCGTTAATCGCCTGGTGGAAGTCGGTGTCCTGGAAGCCCAGCTCGGCCAGGGTCCAGGGCAGCTGCACGAGGTGGTGGGGCACGAAACAGATGATGAACACAGCCAGGACGGTGCAGACCATCCAGAGCGCCCGGCGCTTGACCTCGGCGTTGCACTGTATTTGCACCTGCTGCGTGAGCAGCGTGCGGATGATGACCAAGTTGCAAAAGAGGATGATGAGGAAGACGAGGAAGAAGCTGAACACCAGGAAGATGTGGATGGTGAGGACCGGGATGCTGCCCTTCTCGTAATGTTCAAAGCAGCGTGTGATGTTGGCCGAGCCGGTCTTGTTGGGCTCCCTGTTGGTCGAGTCCAGGACGAAGAAGTAGGATGCTGCGCCCACAATGGACACCCAGATAATCAGGGACAGAAGGATGCCACGCTTTCGGGTGGTAGCCTGAGCAGTCTTGATGGGCCTTGTCACTGCCTGGAAGCGATTGTAGGTGATGACAGCCAGGAAGGCCACTGAGCAGTAGGTGTTAATGAAGAAGAAGCAGCCTGCCAGGTTGCACAGGAATTTGGGAAGAATCCAGTCACCCTGGTTGTAGTAGTAGACGATCCACAGGGGCAGGGTGACCAAGAAGAGCAGGTCAGCCATGGTGAGGTTCACCATGAAGATCTTTATCTCGTTGAATTTCTTGGAAGGGTACAAGCGGGCAAAGACCCACAGCACGTAGCTGTTGGCAATGACCCCCAGCACAAAGACGATGCTGTAAAAAATTGGGAAGAGTGTGTATCGGAACTCGGAGTCCACACGAAAGGAATTATTTGGCTCCATCTCTATGTGCTGGAAGTAGAGGCTGGTCATAGGATCCTGTCTGTTCCTGAAAGACCACATAGGGATTCTGGTCAATGAAGGGCCAACATGGTACTTTCTTATTTACTCTGTTCAAGACTCCTGTTTTGCACACTTTAAAAACTCTAAAATTGATGGCATTTTCCAATTAATTGACAATGTTTTTTCTTCCTACATAAAATAATGGTGTGTTTTTAAAATGAATGGCCTCTGAGATTCAATAAAATCAGTGGCAGTGGAATTTCTTTTCTCTTGTTTCATTTTAAAACATATCTTTTTATCCTTGACCTCATTTTGACTTAAAGTTTTAGGTAATCTATTCCTGGTGATGAAATATATAAAATTTAAAATATTAACTTAAATTATAATGATTTTAATTTTCTGACAAAATTTGAATATTTTTGTACTGATGAAATTTGAGATAGAAATTTTGATGATAAACTGTTCTATGTTAAAAAAATAATTTATGTGCTCATACAAAATCTGGAAAATACAGAAGTGTAAATTAGGGTCACCCAGAGAATGAAATAGCAGCTATTTATTAGAAAGAACAAGTTAGATCTGATTGTACTGACATGGAAAGTTGTCCCTGGATAATGTTATTAAGTAAAACAAAATTTAAAAAATTGGTATGAACTCATTATATATGTGGATATTATATAGAAAATGGTCTAGAATGATATACCTCAAAGTGTGTTGACAAGTAAGTAACTTCTAGGAAGGTGAGGTAGAGGTTGTGGGAAGGATATTTACTTTATACTTTTTGTTTGTTTGAACTTTTTAGGAGCATGTTTTGCTTTAGTAATTTAAAAATTTTTAATATAATTTTAAAATAAAAGCATAGTGGAGAAACCCAAAAGACACTGCTTTAACAAAGTAATCAAGAGTAGCATCATCGTTAGCAAAACGCAGCAACATCAGGTACGCCTGGTATGATGTACTGAAAAGCACTCATCGCTTCAGTAGTATTTTTGTCAAAACGCAGAATCTCAATTTAGTCATGAGAAAACATCAGACGAACTTAAATTGTGTGACATTCCACAAAATAAATGATCAAAAGTGCCAAGGCTGGGACTTCCCTGGTGGTTCAGAGGTTAAGACGCCACACTTCCATCGTAGCGGGCCTGGGTTTCAACCTTGGTCAGGGAACTAGATCCCACGTGCCACAACTGAGACCCAGTGCAGCCACATAAAAAATAAGGTCATGAAAGAAAGGAAAGACTGAGGAGTTGTCATAGGTCAGAGGATACTAAGGAGACATAGGACAACTAAGTGAGACATGGGATGCTGGGTTGGTATCTGGGGGAAGAAGTGGTGAAGTTCAAATAAGGTCTATAATTTAGATAACTCGGTATCCATGTTCATGTCCTGGTTTTGATCACTGTACTGTAGTTTATGAATTGAGAATGTTGCGTGAAGTCCATACATGAGCTCTTTATACTATTTTGCAACCTTTTTAAAGGCCTAAAATTTAAAAACAAAAAGTTTTTTTAAAGTATGGTTGATCCTTGGACAACACAGGTTTGAACTGTGTGGGTCCACTTATACATGGATTTTTAAAAAATTAAATACATACTACAATACCACACAATCCATGGTTGGTTGAATCCACAAATATGGAACCCCATAGAGGGAGGGCCAACTAAAATTATAAGCAGATTTTCAATTGCGTGGAGGGTTGCCTCCCTTAGCTCCTGAGTTGTTCAAGATTCAACTGTATATTAAAGAAGATTAAAGCTAGCCATAACACACTAATCAAAGTCTGGTCCATTTTCAACAGTTCATCACTCCCATCCACTCTCCATCAAAACCAGTGTTTCCTCCCCTCTACTCTTGTTCCTCTTACTTTGGTGCCATCGCATAAGCCTAGAAGCACCTCTGATGTTTGTGTTGCAGCTGAGGGGATGGGATGGCAAGAGACTCAGTTGGGATTAAGCAAGGCCTGAAGTTCATCATACATATATCACAGCCCAGAGAAAAAAGTAGGGAACTGACAGCGAGAAGCAAGGAAGACAATACTTAGGAGCGGACTTCCCTGGCAATCCAGTGGTTGGGACTCCATGCTCCCAAATGCAGGGGGCACAGGTTCAATCCCTGGTCAGGGAAGTAGGATCCTGCATGCTGCCCACCCCCCCCCAGAAAAACCCAAAACACTTAGGAGTACCTCTTTTGAAGCTAGGCATTCTGCTCAGTGCTTCCACAGTCTGTACTTCTTTGAGTCTCACAAATTCCCTTTGAGATAGGAAGTAAAATCCCCATTTTACAGAGTATAGTGTGGTCATGTGACTTGTCCAAGGTCACACAGCATTATGGAATGGAGCCAGAATCTCAAATCTGGTTCATTCATACATTTATCCAACAAATATTTCTGCGCTCCAACTGCATGTCAGGCTCACTGCTAAACACAGGAGAGGCAGAATGAACAGGACAGACAGGACCATGCCCTCAGGGAACTTACAGTCTCCTAGGGGAGACAGACAAAGGCAATGTAAACAAACTCAGTTGCTATACAAAGAAAATGGGGTGTTGATATGAAGAAAAAAAGAGATCTACTTTGAAAGAAAGTGACACTTCTGTTGAAGCCGGAAAGAGGAGCTGAGGAAGAGTGCTCCAGGTAGAGGGATCTGTGTGGGTCTAGGACTAGGGCAAGAAAGAATTTCAGGAACGGAAAAAACAGCCATTTGATGACCCTTGACCTGACGTCTGGCTGCAGTTCCACCTTCATCTCGTGCCACCTTCTCACGGGGCTCCAGCCAAAATGGACTTCCCAGGTGGGTCTTCAAGCCCACCCAGGACTCTCCTGCCTGAGCCGGCTGCATGCACACCCATGCCCCTGCCTGGAGCTCTCTTCCGGATCCACATATACTTCCACCTGGCCAGCTCCAACTCTTGCTTCAGACCTTCGCTTCATTTCACTCCTTCACGGAGTTTCTCAGTCAGCTCCAGGTCAGGTCAGGTCCCATCTCAAAACTCTCTGTACTTCTTAAATCGTAGCTCGATTGTCATCATATTCTTGTTTGTATGATTGCTTCACCCTCTCCCACTTAACTGTGAGCAAAACAAGATCAAGGACTTTGTCTATTCTACTCTATTCCCAGCACCATGAACCAATAAATAAAAAGAAGAGGGGGCTTCCCTGATGGCTCAGTGGTAAAGAATCCACCTGCCAATGCAGGAGATCCCTGGTCTGGGTAGATCCCATTTGCCATGGAGAAACTAAGCCCATGCACCACAGTTATTGAGCCTGTGATCTAGAGCCTGTGCTGTGCAACAAAAGAAGCCAGAGCAATGAGAAGCCGACACACCTCAACTAGAGAGTATCCTCTGCTCTCTGCAACTAGAGAAAAACCCGCTCAGACACGAACATCCAGCACAGCCAAAAATAAAAAATAACTAAATTTAAAACCAAAAAAAAGTTTAAAGGAATGGGTTAGCCTTGTTAATTACACCCACCCTTTAAGGAGCCCCAGAGCATTGGAAACACTTGAAGACGTCTAGGGATACTTCCAGGTGAATTTAAAGAAATCAATTGTTGTAACTGGAATTTTGTTGATTGATAAACTTTTTGTTCTTTGCTCCATTTAGTATGGTGGTGGTTTGTCTATGTTAGCTGAATAAATGTACGTTCCATTATTCAAATACATCATTGTGATTCCTTTAAAAACAAAAAACTCACCCTCCAGTAAAATTGTAAATTACATCAGTTCGGTTTAGTCGCTCAGTCGTGTCCGACTCTTTGCGACCCCATGAATCGCAGCACGCCAGGCCTCCCTGTCCATCACCAACTCCCGCAGTTCACTGAGACTCACGTCCATCGAGTCAGTGATGCTATCCAGCCATCTCATCCTCTGTCGTCCCCTTCTCCTCCTGCCCCCAATCCCTCCCAGCATCAGAGTCTTTTCCAATGAGTAAATTACATAGTTGATTTTAATTACATAATTCTTTAAATTTCTACCAGAGTACTGTTGATTCACAATGCTGTGTTAGTTTCAAGTATGCAGTGAAGTGAATGAGTTTCACACATACATAAATTGCTTCCTCAGCAGCAAATTGCTAGCTTCTACTCAGCTGGGAACTTTCCCACTCCTAAAGGTGACCTATGCTGCCATTTTATTTCAAAGGTACAGGATAATAACTCACAAAGAGTGGTCCATGTGAATGAGGGACGAGAGAGAGCTTTCAGGGGATCCATGAGGTCAAAACAATCATCATAATAATACCAAGACATTATTTGTCCTTTTCACTGTGTTGACATTTGTGCTAATGTTACAAAAGGGTGAATAAAACTGCTGATTCCTTAGCACCAATCAAGGCAGAGATACCAAACTGTCACAGGTGCCATATTCTTCACCGCCATGCATTCCATGTTAAAAACAAAGAGAAGCCAATTTCACTTTTAAATGTCCTTGATAAAGAAAGGAAATTATTTTATTAAATCTTAAGTACACTTCTTTTATTTTAATTTTTTCATTTCTTAAAATTTTTATTTTTTAATATTTTTCTTTTTTGGCTACCCTGAATCTTAGTTGTGGCATGCCAGATCTTTGATCTTTAGTTCCATCATTTGGAATCTTACTTGAGGCATGTGGAATTTTTAGTTGCAGCATATGGGATCCAGTTCCCCAACCAAGAATTGAATCTGGACGCCAGTGCTGGGAGCACTGAGTCTTAGCCACAGGACCACCAGGGAAGTCCCTACACATCTTTTTAATAATCTGTGTATCAGAATGGGAAATACATAGGAAACATCGATGCTGCAAACTGGAATACAGTGGTTGTCTTCAGAAAAAGACCATTGTGCCATTGTTTGAGTTGTGAGCTGAGCCGTTTTTCATATTACTGTTATCACTTGAAAAAATGACTGGCGAACTACGGTGTTTTCAGAGACTTGAGTATCTGGCAGACTTTTTCTCAAATATAAATAAAGTGAACCTGTCTCATCAAGGAAAACAAATGACCCATTCTTGTTGCCAATGATAAAACTTGGACTTAACAAGAGAAAACTAGAAGTTTTGAAAAATTGTTTCTGCCAGCATGAGGTTGACAGCTTTCCAGCAGCTAAAGAATGTTCTGATGAGCTTTGTAGTTACGTTAATAAATGCAATTTTTATACCTTATAATTGTTGTTCTTGTTTCATCGCTGAGATGTGTCTGACTCTTGGCAACCCCATGGACCGCAATGCTCCAGGCTTCCCTGTCCTTCAAACACCTCATAATGAAAGGTCAATACTTGGAAGACCTATATATCTCAGTGAACCAACGTTTTCCAAAAGTGGAAAACATGATGTTTCCAAGTTACACAGAGGTAAAAGATTCAAAGGGCAAGATAGACCAATACATCGCATTGCTAACAGATGACAAGGGACATCCCTGGTGGTCCACTGGTTAACCTGCCGATGCCGGAGACACAGGTTTGGCTCCTGGTTTGGGAAGATCTGCGGAGCAACTAAACCCGTGTGCCACAACTGCAGAGCAGTGCCTAGAGCCGATGCTCTGCAACTAGAGAGAAGCCACCTCAAGGAGAAGCTCACGCATTGCATCTAGAGAAAGCCCGCCCACAGCAACAAAGATCCAGTGCGGTTAAAAAGTTAATAGATAAATAAGTAATGTTTTAAGACAGAATATCATCAATTAGTCTGAAAAAAATCCATAAAAATATTTCTCCCTTTACAAATTAATAGCTGTGGGAAGGCCGATTTTCTTCGTATGCTTCAACCCAGTGTTATCACAATAGATTGAATGAGGAAGTGGCCGTGAGAACCCAGCTGTCTTCCATTGAACCCAATATTAAAGAGATTGGAAAAGAAAAATGTGAATTAATGCTACTCTTTTCCCTAAATTGTTTACGTTTTGAAAACTTTAGTTACTTTCTACTCAAACCATGATTTATGTTAACATGAACTGAGTTTATTATTGGTTTCATATTTAAAAACAAAACGTTTTAGAATGTCATTTTTGTTTTTGAATAGAGTAAACATTGGGAGATATAATCCATGTAAACAAAAGTTCCCTGGAGCCCTCAATAATTTTGAAGAATATAAAGAGATCTCGAAACTAGAAAATTTGAAAATCGATGCTCCATCATGTCATCTCCGCCTCCTTCCCTTCATTTCTGGTGAGCCTGAGATGCCCCTTCATCTGGGACTCCCCTTAATTCTTTTTCCTGCTGGACAAAACCCTCATGCCTTAGGGGACCCTGTTCCTGGGGTCTGAGAGGCGGGGAGGCAGCCCACAGATGGACTGGGCAGTGTGTGGTGCTCACTGTGGGTCTTTAAGGAAGCTGCATCCCTAACCACCCCCACCCCCAACCCCTCTCCCCAACCAAGTCCCTTCCTCTTCTTGGGTTTAGGCTCCAGTCCAGCAGGGTAGGGAAAACTCCAGAGTGATCTTTCTCCAGACAAAGGACTCCACCCAGGACACTCTCCTGGGCCCTGACCCCTTTACCACGCCTGTCCAGGCCTGTTGAGGAAGTCTTCCCTCCCAGATCAGAATTACAGTAAAGTTTGTGAGGTGTTCACCTGGGTACAAAATTTAAGGGAGCACCAAAAACCTCAGTAATCCAGATAAATAACATTTTAACGCAATTTTAAAGAATCCAAATCAGTATTACTGACTCTTCCTTTTCCCTCAGACTCTAATATGGCCCTGCCTGGCACTATTATGCAGACTTCATTGAAAACTTTGGTATTTTGTTCGTCATGGATTTAGGGGTGGGATGGGGTTTTGGGGGCATTAATCGATTATTCAAAAAATACTCTCACCATGTGAATGGGGAATACCACCTCACAGCGCAGCTCACCCATTCGGTCACTCACTCACACCTTCACTGGACAAGCTCACAGCTGGGCAGTTCTGAGGCCTCTGAAAACAGACCTTGTCTCTGTCCTTCAGGGACTAACAGGACATTTTCAAGAGAGAAATGCAGAAACAGATAAGTGATAACTGAAGGACGGGGAAGCCTGGTGCTCTGCAGTCCATGGGGTCACAAGGAGCAGGACACAACTTAGCGACTGAACAAGTGTTATGGTGGAGGTTCTAGATGTCAGGGTCATTCTGAGTGGTGCCCACGGCCCAGACTGAAGGGTCCAGAACAACTCCTGCTTAGGCTGAAGGAAGAGAAGGAGTTAGCCTGATGCAGCTGGGAGAGAGGAAGAGACCTGGAAGAAAGCAGAGAATGTGCCTTCTTCTCGGGGAACTTGAGAAGATTGGTTTGGCTAAAACTGGAGAAGGGAAAGGCTACCCACTCCAGTATTCTGGCCTGGAGAATTCCATGGGCTGTATAGTCTAGGGGGTTGCAAAGAGTCAGACACGACTGAGCGACTTGCACTTTCACTTTTCACTAAGGGGATGGGGTGGTGGTGAGGATAGACAGGACCTACAAAGTAAGCATCATCAGTCTACTGAAGTAGGGTCTTGAATTTTAGGCTAAAGGAGTTTGTACTTGATTCTGCAGAAAACAGGGAGTCATTGACATATGTAGCATTTTGTGTTTATGGAAGATGACTTTGAGCATTGTGTTGTTCCGTCATTAAGTCTTGTCTGATTCTTTGCAACCCCACGGACTGCAGCACACCAGGCTCCCCTGCCTTCACTAACTCCTGCAGTTTGCTCAAATTCACATCCATTGAGTCAGTGATGTTATCCAACCATCTCATCCTCTGTTGCCCCCTTCTCCTCCTGCCCTCAATCTTTCCTAGAATCGGGGTCTTTTCCAATGAGTCGGCTCTTCATATCAGATGGTCAAAGTACTGGAGCTTTGGCTTCAGCATCAGTTCTTCTAATGAATATTCGAGTTTGATTTCCCTTAGGATTGACTGATTTGATCTGGCAGTCCAAGAGCCTCTCAAGAGTCTTCTCCAGCACCACAGTTTGAAAGCATCAGTTCTTTGGTGCTCAGTATTCTTCATGGTCCAACTCTCACATCCACTTGACTATTGTGTACAGAACAAACTGGAGGGGCTTCAGGCCAGAGGCAGAGAGATGGCAAAAAAGATCATTGCAATTGTCCAGAGAGCTGGAGGAGGCTTGGACCATGGCAGATCATAGGGAAATGGATGGCTGTGAGAATGATTTGGAGATAGAATGGACAGAACTTAGTGATGCAAGGGACAGTGGTTGAGAGAAAGGGAGGAGACACGAATGGCCAGGTTTCTGACCCAGATGATTAGAGCTGGGTAGAGTCTGTCTTCACAGAGATGACACTGAAGACGAAGAGTGTGTGGGTAGGGAGGAGGAATTCCATGGGGGACGTGTGACAGGGATAGTACCTAAGAAACACCCAGGAGGATCCTAAAGAGCCCAACGTCAAAAGAGAAGTCAGAGGAGGAGGGAAAACCTAGGAAGGAGGTAGGGACAGGGTGGTCAAGAGGTAGAAGGACCAGGGGAGGACCACACTGGAGTCCTCATGCGAAGACAGTTTCAAGAGTGTTGGAAAGTGGCCAATGGTGTGAAAAGCCACAGCAAGACCCAGCACAGTGCAGACAAAAAAGCAAACACTGCACGGGCCACTCGGAAGTCTATCCCGCGTGATCAGAGGGAGAGCAGTTTCCTAAGTGCGAGCGGAGGCGTGAATGAGAGGCAAGGAAGTGGAACATCAAATTCTCGTTCAAGAATCTGAGCTGAGCAAATAAATGCTGTGTGTGGGCCTTGTGTGTATCCTGTTTTAAACAAACTATGAAAAAATATTTGCTAGACAACTAGGAGAACTCCAATACGAAGTATTAGATGGAATTAAGAAACTGATGCTGGGAATTCCCTAACAGTCCAGTGGTTAGGATTCCACACTGGTCAGGGAACTAAGCTCCCTTTAAACTGCACAGCACAGCCAGAAAAAGAAAAAAAATTGATGTTAATTTTGTGAGGTTGTAATTTTGATATATTGGTTATATATTTTTAGATTTTTTTTTTTTTTTTTACTATACTGCCCAGCATTTGGGATCTTAGGTCACCATGGACTGAACCCACACCCACTACAGTGGAAGTTCACAGTCCTAATTCCTGGACCACCAGGGATGTCTCTAGTTTTAGATTTTAATTCCTGATCTATTATATACACAAACTAAAGTAGTTATGCGAAGAGCCAACTCATTGGAAAAGACACTGATGCTGGGGAAGATTGAGGACAGGAGGAGTAGGGGGTGACAGAAGATGAGATGGTTGGCTGGCATCACTGACTCAATGGATATGAGTTTGAACAAACTCCGGGAGACAGGGAAGGACAGGGAAACCTGGCGTGCTGCAGTCCATGCAGTCACAAAGAGTCTGACACAATTTAGCAACTGAACAACAAAAAGAATTTACAGGTAGGATTATACAATATCTCGGTTTTGCTTAAAAATGTTCCAGGAAAAACACATCTGTGGGCTAATCTCACGTGAGAAGCATCTTCCCAGGAACCCAATCTGTGACAATGTGTACTTGGGTCTGTCTGACCCCAGATCCTCCCCAGTCCACACGGCCCCACAGGAGGCCGAGCAGAAGTAGCCTCGTTCTTCCAGACACAGGGCCAGAGTCAGTGTGGAAGTCTCAGGCGGACACCCTGCCTTTGCTTGGAGCCTCGTCTCTGGAGCCTCCAGTTCCCACCACCCAGACTCTTGCTGCTTCGGCTACTTTCCTTCTAGTTTCAGGTCCCCAGGTGACTCCCACTCCCTTGGCCCTCGTCCCGAATATGGTGCGCAGAAGTCCCTTCGCATCAACAGAACCCTTGAAATCACCCAAAATGTAACCAGCCAAGTCTCCTCGGGGTCTGGGACTCATCCATCCACACTTTCATTCCTGCTTCCCTCCCTCTCTCTGCCTGGTTGACTACTGGTCATCCTTTAAGGCTTCCATTCCTCCAGGGAGTTTTTCCTAAACCTCCCTGACCCTTTCATACTCTTTCCTCTCTCCCCAGGCCTGGTTAATGCCCATCCCCTGGGCTCCCAAAACTCACTGAAATTGCCTGTGTGTGTCCTTCCAGCACTGGGCCATAGCTCCCAGAGGACCAAGACCATGTCCATTCATTCACCTGACACCCAAATGGGTGCCCAGAACTGTGCTGGGGACATTGTGGGAATAAAGCAGGCAAGATTCTTGCTCTTAAGGACCTATACTCTAGATGTGGAAAACAAACAAAAATAAGGAGAGAGATAAAAGAACAAGGTAATTTCAACTTGTGATATATTCAACAAAAGAAATAAAAAGTGTGACGTGATGATTATTGGATGGGGGCTGCTTAAAATAGAGTAACCAGGGAAGGCTTCTCAGAGGAAGTGACATATAAATGAAACCAAAGGCAGATCTACTGTGAAGCCAATGAAGCATAAACTTCAAGATCCCTTCCTAGGCCTTGAAGTTGTTCTTAATTGTATATTAAGGCCTTGCTCTTAATTGTATATTTATAATTTCATATCTTTAATTTAAAGAAGGCCCCCCAAATTGTATAAACTTTAGAGTCCTACAAAACCTGTATCTTCTCATGGCTAAAATCTAAAAAGTGAGAAGAAACAAGTCAGGAGAAAATGTAGATGAAGAAATGTACTCCAGGCATGGGGTATCATGTGCAAAGGGCCTGCAGTGGGAATAAATTCATCGTACTCTAAGCCGAAAGTAAAGGTGTCAGTTTCAAAGAACTGAAAGGTCAGTGTCTCCAGAGAAATGAGAATAGTAGGATAGAATGGGAAAGACTAGAAATCTCTTCAAGACAATTGGAAATATCAAGGGAACATTTCATGCAAGGATGGGCACAATAAAGGACAGAAACAGTAAAGACCTAACAGAAGCAGTAGAGATTAAGAAGAAGTGGCAAGAAAACACAGAAGAACTGTACAAAAAAGGTCTTAATAACCTGGATAACCGTGTTGGTGTGGTCATTCACCTAAAACCAGACATTCTGGAGTGTGAAGTCAAGTGGGCCTTAGGAAGCATTACTACAAAGCTAGTGGAGGTGATGTAATTCCAGTTGAGCTATTTCAAATCCTAAAAGATGATGCTGTGAAAATGCTGTATTCAATATGCCAGCAAATTTGGAAAACTCAGCAGTGGCCACAGGACTGGAAAAGGTCAGTTTTCATTACAATCCCAAAGAAGGGCAATGCCAAAGAATGTTCAGACTACCATTAAAATTGTACTCGTTTCACATGCTAGCAGGGTAATGTTCAAAATCCTTCAAGTTAGGCTTCAACAGTACATAAACCAAGAACTTCCAGATGTACAAACTGGGTTTAGAAAAGGCAAAGGAACTAGAGATCAAACTGCCAACATTTGCTGGATCATAGAAAAATAAGGGAATTCCAGAAAAATATCTATTTTGCTTCATTGACTATGTGAAAACCTTTGACTGTGTGGATCACAACAAACTGTGGAAAATTCTTCATGAGATGGAAATACCAGACCACCTTACCTGTCTCCTGAAAAACCTGTATTCAAGTCAAGAAGCAACAGTCAGAATCAGACATGGACTAACAGACTGGTTAAAAATTGGGAAAGGAGTACATCAAGTTTGAATATTATCCCCTTGCTTATTTAACTTATATGCAGAATACATTGTGTGAAATGCCAGTCTGGATGAAGCACAATCTGGAGTCAGGGTTGCCAGGAGAATTATCAATAATCTCAGATATGCAGATGACACCACCCTTATGGAAGAAAGCGAAGAGGAACTAAAGAGCCTCTTGATGAAAGTGAAAGAGGAGAGTGAAAAAGATAGCTTAAAATTCAACATTCAAAAAACTAAGATCATGGCCTCCAGTCCCATCACTTCACGGCAAACAGAAGGGGAAATAAGTGGAAACAGTGACAGATTTTATTTTCTTGGGCCCCAAAATCACTGTGGACAGTGACTGCAGCCATGAAATTAAAAGACGCTTGCTCCCTGGAAGGAAAGCTGTAACAAATCTAGACAGCATATTAAAAAGCAGAAGCATCACTTTGCCAACAAAGGTCCATATAGTCAAAGCTATAGTTTTTCCAGTAGTCATGTACAGATGTGAAAGTTGGACTAATAAAGAAGGCTGAGCACTGAAGAATTGGTGCTTTCAAATTATGGTGCTGGAGAAGACTCTTGAGAGTCCCTTGGACTTCAAGGAAATCAAACTAGTCAATCCTAAAGGAAACCAACCCTTTAGGATTGAAATCAATATTCACTGGAAGGACTGATGCTGAAGCTGAAGCTCCAATACTTTGACCGCCTGATGCGAAGAGCCGACTCATTGGAAAAGACCCTGATGCTGGAAAAGATTGAAGGCAGGAGGAGAAGGGGATGACAGAGGATGAGATGGCTGGATAGTACCACCGACTCAATGGTCATGAGTTTGAGCAAACTCCTGGAATTAGTGAAGGACACATAAGCCTGGCATGCCACAGTCCATGGGGTCGCAAAGAAAGTTATCAGACATAACTTAGCAACTTAACAACAACAAGGATGAGATCAGAGGGCAACAGACCCCAAATCTCTCTTATGCCACAGTAAGAAGTTTAGATTTTATTCTATAAGCACTGGAGGACTGCTGGACTATGTCAAGCAGATAAGCAGCATAATCCGACTCTCTCTGGCTGCTGGGCAGAGAATAGATGGTGATGAACAAGTGTGGAAGCAGACCGACTATTTCAGAGGCAAGAGACAGGAGTGACATGGACCAGAAAGTAGCATTTCCAATCCCTCTCTCTATCCCCGCACCCAATACAAACTTGGCCAGAAGGGAGCTTTTATTTTATTTATTTTTTAGTTGTGGCATGTGGGATCTAGTTCCCTGACCAGGGATGGAACTCGGGCCCCCTGCATTGGGAGCTCACAGTCTTAGCCACTGGACCACAAGGGAAGTCCCCAGAGTAAGAGCTTGATAAACATCTGTCTAGTAAGCAAATATCTAGCAACCAATAAGATCAACTCTTGTGAGATGAGAGCTGAAAGAGGGTGACCCAAGAGGATGGTGGAGGCCTATCTCTCCAGTAACTAAACAGCACAGTGGCTGCCGGCCCCTGAGAGCAGCCTCCAGAGAAGGCAGGCTGAGCCCTCTACAAACTCATGATGCAAATTGTGGTCCGTGCACCAGCAGTATTAGCATCACCTGTGAGCTTTGTTAGACATGCAGAAGCTGACTCTACAGCAGACTTGCTGTTACAGCATCTATTTTAACAAGATTGCCCAGTGATTCATATGCACACTGAATTTTGAGCAGTACTATGCCTCAACACACTGCCAGCCACATATTTGCCTGTTCTAACACCTTCCATGGCTCCGCCCTGCCCAGGACCAGGTGCAAGCTCCTTTCCCACCTCCTCTCTCACCAGCCTCTACTGCCCCTTGCCCTCTACTCTAATCACACTGAATTTTTTTTTCCTGATATGGCTGCATTAGGTCTTAGTTGCAGCACGTGGGATCTTCACTGTGTCTTTGGGGATCCTCTGTTGTGGTGCACAGACTCTCTAGTTGCACCGCACAGGTTCAGTAGTTGCAGTGAGAGGGCTTAGTTGCTCCATGGCTTGTGGGATCTTAGTTCCCCGACCAGGGATCGAACCGGTGTCCCCTGCATTGCAAGGCAGATTCTTAACCACTGGGCCACCAGGGAAGTCCCCACACTGAACTTCTTGCTGCTTCTTTAAAAACGATTTCTCCTCAGACCTCGGTGCCCGCACACATGCCACGGCCCCTCCTGAGAATGCCTTTTGCCTATCGCTTTACCCAGGAAAATCTTACTCATCTTTTAAGACCTAATCTAAAAGAGGGCTTCCTTTGGAATGCCTTTTCTGATTGCCCCAGACAGAATGAGTTGCCGCCTTGCCTGGGTTGACATGGTACTGAGCACAGCTGTCAGCATAACATGTTGTAAATATTGATTTCTGTGGCTGTTTCCTCACCAGGCTGAGAACTTCTTGAGGTTAGAGACTAGATCTTTTTTATCTCTTTTTTCTCAGTGTCACACACAGGGGATCGAATGCATGAATGACCATGCCCTGATGATTATTCAGAGGAAACTGGCATAAACAAAAGGTGTCCCGTTTCCCTGGGGGAGACATAGCAGATTGCGGAAAAGGCCTCTGGAGTCAGAAACACCTTGGTTGTTACCTGACTCTGCATTTGCTTACTGTGTGACCTTGGGCAAGTGACTTTACCTCTCGGAGCCTGGATTTCCTCATCTGCACAATCTTATAACCCTAACAAAAGTTCCAAAAATAAGCATACAAAGTTGCCACAAATGGTCAGGACTTTCTCTCACTGTTGGTCTCCAAGTGTCTCCAATCACTTCAAGTGTCTCCAGTCAGCTGAAGACAGGGGAGGGGACTATGGATCACCAGTGACCTTAGGGTCTCTAACATATTGCCTTTCCTGCCAGCTCCAGACACAGCACTGGGCTAATGCCAGCAAAGCTTTCAACAACTCAGGAAGGGAATGAGCATTTAGAGGGAGAAGGAGGCAACTCTGAACCACTCAACTTAACAGGCGGGCAGGGCCACCCTGATGGATCAAGTCCAGGCAGCAAGCTCAGGCCCAACGTTTAGCTGAAGCTGGGCCAAGAGGGTATAAATATTCATGATGACAAGAAGAATTCTACCATCTGTATCTCCCACCCTCTGCCCTGCAGACTATTCAGTCCCAACTCCCACTGGTACCAGTCTCATCTGTCTGCCAACAATCTGGCCCCTAGGGGACCTGGAGAAAAGGCTCCTGTCCTCAGCTGGACCGTTAGAGGGGAGGAACCACTGAGATCTGGGCAACAGGAAGTGTGTGCTGGGTACTTCCCCAGTGCGGACTGTGGGTTGGAAAGTTGTGTTTACCAGTCAGACTGGCCCCTAATATTGTGGGGCCATTTGGGGTCCAGAGTACAAGCGTCTAAATATTTATAAGCTAAAAATCAGTCATATCTAAGTTCATCCACATTCCATGCCTCAGCAACTCCTCACCACCCCGCAAGCCTGGGAGTGTGGGAGGAACTCAGGCTCTGAGGAAGCGCTCTCGCCTGGATTCAAGGACACCATGCTCTGTGGGGGACGATGTGGCCGGGGGGTGGTGTAGGAGCCAGCCACCTAAGCTGAGGGCCTTGAGCATCGTTTACTAATTAAATGAACAGACACCTCTTACCCATGATCATAGTTCCTTCTCAAATCAGCCTCACAAAGTGAGTTTTACAAAATGCCCATTTTTCCAGGGAACAAAGTGAGGTCAGAGAATGAAACAGACTTGTCCACAGTCACACAACTGGGAAATGGCCGATGAGATTTTGAACTCCAAGGCCCAGCCTGTCTCTCCCAGGCCAAGCTGTGGCCCCTGCTGGAAGCAAACCACTCTGTGGCCGACTCCTCCACTCACAGACCTGTCCTATGGCCCGAGAGCAGGCGCTTCAGAGGCTGCAAGGACCCAGGAAGAGATGCCTTTGACCTGGGGCCCTGCTTTTCCCTCTGCTCCCCAAAGTGGGGAATTGAATGGGACCATGGAAAGGAGAGTCCGCTCTGTATCCGTCTCACTCCTGCCAGGCAGCGGTGAAGTTGGAAGCAAATTCTGGTTCAAACACTAAACTCACTCCATGACTCTGGGTCTCTGTCTCCCTGTTGGTAGAATGAAGATTTTAAAAGGGGCCTAAGACTCTGTATCAGTCTAGAGGGGTGGGGTGGGAAGGGAGATGGGAGGGAGGTTCAAAAGGGAGGGGATGTGTGTATACCTATGGCGGATTCATGTTAAGATTTGACAGGAAACAGCAAAATTGTGTAAAGCAATTATCCTTCAATAAAAAAAATTAATAAAAAAAGAAGAAAGAAGATAAAATGGGCCTAAGAGAGAAGGAAATTAAGAAAACGATCCCAGGGGACTTCCCTCGTATTCCAGTGGTAAAGAATTTGCTTGCCAGTCTAGGGGACTCAGATTTCCAGCCCTGGTCCATGAAGATTCCACATGCCTCGAAGCAACTAAGCCCGTGTGCCACAACTATTGAGCCTGTGCTCTAGTGCCCAGGAACCACAGCTGCTGAGCCCACGTGCCGCAACGACTGAAGCCCACACACCCTAGAGCCTGTGCTCCGCAATAAGAGAAGCCACCGCAATGAGAGACCCACACGCGGCAACTTGAGAGTAGCCCGTGAAGCAACAAAGATCCAGCACAGCCAAAAATAAATAAGTAAAGAAATAAATAAAAATTGAAAAAAGAAAAGAGGAAGAAAACAATCCCACTTACAACAGCATCAAAAAGAATCAAATGCTTAGAAACAAACTTAACCACGGAGGCAAAAGACTTATACACTGAAAACTACAAAACATTACTGAAAGGAATTAAAGAAGACACAAGTAAGTGGGAAGACACACTATGTTTATGGATCAGAAGACTTAATATTGTTTAAAGGTCCATGCTACCCAAAGCGATCTACAGATTTAATGCCCTGTTAAAATCTCAGTGGTATTTTTTGTAGAAACAGAAAAAAATCCTAAAATTCATAAGAAATCTCAAAGTACCCACAACAGTTCAAACAGTCTTGAGAAAGAAGAACAAAGCTGGAGGCCTCGCACTTCCTGATCTCAAAACATATTAGAAAGTCCAATAATCAAAACAGGGTGCTATCGGCACAAAGATAGACATACAGAACGATGGGACAGAGTGGACAGCCCAGAAATGAATGCTCACATATACGGTCAAACGATCTTTGACAAGGGGGCCAAGACTACACAATCAGGGAAAGATAATCTCAACAAATGATATTTGGAAAACAGGATATTCACATGCAAAACCAGGAAGGTGGACTCTTATCTTCAATCACATACAAAAATAACTCAAAGTGGATTAAAGACCTAAACATAAGACTTGAAAGTATCAAACTTCTAGAGGGAAAGTTTCATGACATTGGAATGGGCAATGATTACTTGGGTATGATACCAAAAGCAAGAAAAGCAAAAAGAGACATTTGGAACTGTATCAAACTTTAAAAGTTCTGTATACCAAAGGAAACAATCAACAGAGTAAAAGACAACCTACAGAACTGTAGAAAATATTTGCAAATAATCATCCAGAATATATAAAGAACTCTTACAACTCAATAATGACAACAACAACAAAAATTTTAAATGGGCAAGGGACCTGAAGAAACATTTCTCCAAAGATATAAAAGGCCAGAAGCATATGAAAAGATGGGGAGAGAGGGATTGGGAGTTTGGGATTACCGGGTGCTAATTATTATACAGAGAATAGATAAACAACAAGGCCCTACTGGATAGCATGGGGAAATATACTCACTATCCTGGGATATACTGAGGGAAACAGAGGACAGTGAAAAAAATATCCTGTGATAAACTATAATGGAAAATAGTATGGAAAAGAATATATGTATATATGTATAACTGAATCACTGTGTGGTAGAGCAGCAACCAACACAATATTATAAATCAACTATAACTCAATAAAATAAATTTGTTAAAAAAATTGTCAAGGGGCAGGTGGGGAAAAGGCGTATGAAAAGATGCTCCACATCACTAATCTCCAGGGAAATGCAAATCAAAACTCCAACGAGACGGCACCCATTAGGATGGCCTCGCTCATCAAAACAGAAAATGACAAGTGTTGGTGAGGACGTGGGGAAATTGGAACACTTGTGCACTCACTGTTGGTGGGAATGTAAGATGATGCAGGAAATTAGTATGAAGGTTCTTCAGAATGTTAAAAATAGAACTACCATATGACCCAGACATCTCATTCCTGGGTATATTTCTTTTTTTAAAAAAAGTGTAAACAAGATCTTGAAGAAATATTTGTATACCCATGTTCACAGCAACACTAGTTACAATAGCCAGGAGGCAGGAGCAACCTAGATGTCCATCACCAGACAAATGGATAAACAAAATCTGGTAAAATATTAATATGCATATAATAGAATACTATGCAGCCTGTAAAAGGAAAGAAATTCTGTCTTTTGCTACAACATGGATGACACTTGAGAATATTAATAAGTGAAATAAGCCAATCGCAAAAAAGACTGAATGATTCCACTTATATGAGGTTTTGAAAGTAATTAAACTCATAGAAACAAAAAGAATATTGGTTGCCAGGGGCTGGAGGAAGAGAGAAACAGGGAGCTGATGTTCACTGGGCACAGAGATTCAATCATGCAAGACAAAAAAGTTCTACAGATCTGTGGTACAACATGTATATATAGTTAACAATACTTAAAAATCGTTAAGAGGGTAAATCCATCTTACATATTTTTATCACAAAGAATTTTAATGGGCCTCAGAAATGGCCGATTTGAAAATACACTGTATATTTTTAACTTGGAATCATATGGCTTAGCTTTTTCACTTAATAGCTGTGAAACAGTTAGTAAAAACTACTTCGCCTCTCTGAACTTCATCTATAAAATGGGAACAATAACAGGTCTACCCTATAGAGATTTCCGTGAGCATCCAGTGAGACAGGATAGAAAGCATTTGAGAAAGGACAGTGGTTAAGATCACAGACTCTGGCATCAGACAAACCTCCATTCAAACTCTGCCTCTGGTCACGTCCTGGTTTCACGACCATAGTCAAGCTGATCATTCTCTGAGCCTCAGGTCCTTCCACTGTATATGGAGCTCATAATATTCCAAGCACATAGTTCCCAGCATGATGCAAAGACTCAGTGAGTAATGTAGCCCAGTTTCAGATACTCATGACCAACAGCTCTAAAAAGCTGTATTTACAGGAAGTCCAGACCATCTGCTAATTAGATCAGATCAAATGTCAAAATAGCACCACTGTCATTGCAACTGCTCACATCAAGCTCATCCCAAGTTCTTCCCAGCTTGAAGCCATTTACATAAGGCTTCCAGATATATCATTAACCCTGAAGACCTCTCTGGTGGTCCAGTGGCTAAGATTCTGCTCTCCCAATGCAGGAGGCACTGGTTTGATCCCTGGTCAGGGAAGTAAATCCCACATGTGGCAACCAAGAGTTTGCATGCCACAACCAAGACCTGGGGCAGCCAAATAAATAATAAGAAATATATTAAAAAGATAAAACCCTGAAAACTTCTGGGAACCAGTCATATAATTTTATGGCAACTGGGGACAGTTGGCAAAATGCTATCAGCCAACCCTTGATGTTTTTGAACTGTGGTGTTGGAGAAGACTCTTGAGAGTCCCTTGGACTGCAAGGAGATCCAACCAGTCCATCCTAAAGGAAATCAGTCCTGAATATTCATTGGAAGAACTGATGCTGAAGCTGAAACTTCAATATTTTGGCCACCTGATGCAAATAACTGACTTATTGGAAAAGACCCTGAAGCAGAGAAAGATTGAAGGCAGGAGAAGGGGATGACAGAGGATGAGATGGTTGGATGGCATCACTGACTTAATGGACATGGGTTTGGGTGGACTCCAGGAGTTGGTGATGGACAGGGAGGCCTGGCGTGCTGCAGTCCATGGGGTCGCAAAGAGATGGACACAACTGAACTGAACTGAATCCTTGTCCAAGACAATTAATTTTACCTCCATGAGCCTTTGTTTACTCATCTGTAAAAAAAATAAAAATAAAAAAATAACCCTAACCCTATGACATAAGGTTGTTGTAAGGATTGAATAGGAAATGCCTGATCCATAAGAAGAGCTCAATGAATGTTGGCTATTAGTCATACTTCTCTACCCCAGAAGGAGTATGGGAACCACCTCTGGTTCCCATATTTCTTGTGGATATCGCCTTCCTTCCGGGCTGGGAACTCCCTGGGTATAGGGCCTCGGGCATTACACACACACACACACACACACACACACACACACAGTCACATTGTCCCTCATCCCTCACTTCTAAACCCTCTCACACCAGCCTCAGCCACTCCCAGCCCTTAGATTCCTGGAACCAGTAAAATACCATAGTTTAATCATTGCCCTTCTGTGAGTACTTAGTTTTCACATCTATCAGATGGAAATGATATCAACATTGACCTCACAATGTTGAGGTCAGTTGAGATTGAAGGCAGTTGAACCTCTAAAATCCTCAAGAAATAAGTTGCTACCCATTCTGGCCTCCTCTGACACTTGATATTTGTGCCTTGGCCTGCCCATGCCTTTGTGCCTCTGCTCATATCCTCCAAAAATTACCCCCTCATGGAGTGGTTTCATTACCACTTGTCCAGGAAGCAGAGGGAGTTGAGGGGCAAAGGAAAGGAGGAAGTTTCCTGATTTCTGGCGAATTCTGCACTAGGCTCCCCTTGGTTTCCAGTTCAAGGAGGCTAGGACCCCACTGGGCACATTTATTGGTGAATGAACGGAGCTCCTTGTCTGGGGAGAGGTAGGGACAGGGTCTAGGGCCCCAGAGATGGGGGGTGGGAGGTGGCCTGGGTATCAAAGTGTCCCAGCTTTCTCTCTCACTTGGGGTCCAGCTGGTCCCAGGTATGTATATTACATTGATGAGACTCAGTCTCTGCTTGTCTCGACTCATCTGGCCTAGGACATCCCCGTGGGGTTGGGGGACCCTGAGCCTGGCCTGGGTCTCTCCTCTGGCTTCCAGATATGCAGATAATATCCGTCTGTGATGCTTGGGGCTAGTGCACGGGACGACCCAGAGGGATGGTATGGGGAGGGAGGAGGGAGGAGGGTTAGGATGGGGAACACATGTATACCTGTGATGGATTCATTTTGATATTTGGCAAAACTAATACAATTATGTAAAGTTTAAAAATGAAATAAAATTAAAAAAAAATATATCCGTCTGTGAGTCACCCTCCCCACTCCTTGCCTCCTGGAAGTCAGCCGGGGCAAGGAGGGCAGGGAGGTGCTTCCTCCTCTGGGCTTCCGCAGCAAGGGCACACCCCTCTGTTATACCAGGAACCACTCTCACATCTTTAGGGCCTGGCCCGAGGGAAAATGTAGGGTACAGGTTGAGGGAAAACGTAGGGTACAGGGCGCAGGCCCTGCAGTCACACAGACCCTGATTTGCACCTGGCTTTGTTCTTTCCCAGCTGATCTTTGACCCTCAAAGCCTCTCTTCCTTCATTTGCAAAAAAGTAATGACAATAAAACCTTCCTCACAGGGTAGCTATATGTGCAGAATGAAGCAACTGATACACCTGGTTATAGCTCAGTAACTGGGAGCTCCTCCCCAACCCTCAGAAAATATTTGTTGCATGAATGAATGAGCAAACAAATCAGCCATGAACCAAAGCAGCCACCTGTCTTCCGTTAGAAGCAGCAACCAAGGGTGGCTGAAGAAAAACATGAATCACGATTAGGAATTATGATCAGGGGACCTGGGCTCTGGCCTCAGCCAAGCCCCTAACCATCTTGAGTGAGTCTCTCCCTAGCTTTGAACCTTGGGATCTTCATCTGCACACGCCTCCCCACCAAGCTGAAACATTGCTATGAAAAGGAAGATTGCTGAGAGTAACAAAGGCTTTGGTAAACAGTCAAGAACTTAGAAAATCAAAACAGACTTTACCAACTGTGAAGGGCGCTGCACAGATTTTTGACGCTGTTCTCACATCAGCCAGCTGAGCTCAACTCCAAACCTAGATCCTGAAGTTCCCCCTTCTATAGAAATAAACAGGTGGGGAGGGGCTACTAAATGATAGTCTTCCCCCCACAAATTCTCCTCCCCCTACATCTTACAGACATACACACACACACTGGCTCTGGATTCTCTTTGGCTGAAGACATGAGGGAAGAATGGAGTGCCAACCTCTCAACTGGTTTGGTTGATGATCCTGCTTCTAGGAACTGTTGGGCTGGACAGGCCCACCCATAGTTGGCCACACTCCAGGCACTCATGGAAATATATACCCAGAGCCAGTTCTCCAGTCCACCCCACAGGCACACATGCACACACAAAGATAGCAGAGGCTTCTCTCCCCTCCACCATGCTGCCAAGGAACCCAAAAGCTGTGATCAGACACATGGCTGCACCGGGGGCCCAGCAGATACCCTTCTGAGAATGGGCTCCACTCTGAAACCAGACACATTCTCCCTGGATCCATAAGGGGGCGTCCCCAGGCCAGAGCTTAGCTGGTGCCCCCTATATCCATGGGGAGGCAGAGACCAGGACGGGAAAGAAGGGACTTCACTGGAAAAAATAAGCAGCTCTTTCTTGTCAACAAGGGCGAGTTCGCAGGCTTAGGATAGGGAGGAAGAGGGCATTCCATAAAAATCTTTCTATAAAAGGACAGAAAGAATCCCAGCCTCTCGTCACCCCGGCCCCAGCCCCCATCAATCCAGAGCAGAAACTCACTCCTGGAGGCCCATTTTGACATTACTACTGTAGACCAGTCTATGGGTTTCCCAGGGGGCGCTAGTGATAAAGAACCCGTCTGCCCGTGCAGGAGACACAAGAGACGTGGGTTAGATCCCTGAAGGGAAGATCCCCTGAAGAAGGAAGTGACAACTCATCCCAGTATTCTTGTCTGGAGAATCCCACGGACAGAGGAGCCTGATGGGCTACAGTCCATGGGGTCACAAAGAGTCAGACACGACTGAGCGACTTAGCCTACACACAGCAGAGACTGTGGCTTTCTTACCCAAACCTTCATTGGACAGATGGGGAAGTTGAGACCCAGAGAAGAGAAAGGATTTGCCCCAAGTGAGCACAGAATCAGGAGCCAAGCTGGAACCAGATGCTGGACCTCAGGCTCACTGTCCATCCTCTTCCAGTACAACACACTACTTTCTCATTCCCCATTCAGTTCATGTTCCAAGACTGTATGACTTGCCAAACGCCACGTGAAGAGGAAGGATAAAATGAGGAACAAACAAACCCTCCTCCGTGAGGCATTTACAGTAAGAATAACAGTATTGGTACCAGCAGTAATACTGGCTCATGTCTGCGCACCAGCTTACTATTGACAAAGCACTTTCCCACCAGCCTCTTACTTCACCCTCTCCCGCCAACTCATAGGTCAGTACTTAAACCTCAATAAGGAAGGAAGGGATGCTCCTGAATTGCCCAAGGTGCCAGCTGATAGGCAAGAGCTGATGCCAAAACCCCATTGCCCACTTCAGGCTCAGTCTCATCTCTTTCGGGGCTTCCTTCCTTCACTGTGTTGTCAGTATCTAAAGGCAAGGATGTATCTTTCTTTTGTTTCCCTAATGCCCACACACACACACACACACACATGCCAAGCACCTGGAACAGCTGTGTATTCAGTCAAGCGTTAAATCAGAGCTGCTTGAATGCTCTGGGTAGCAAGTCTGCAGGTTCCCTCATTCTTCACAAGTAAGTAAGAGTCTGAGCAGCAGCCGCCGTTCTCCATGGCCACATCTGACTTCCTGCCAGCAAAGGACAGGGGCTCCCAGCCTGTGCTCAGTCCCTAACACCTGCGACCTGATGGCGGGAACAGGTTGTGGGCCAGGACTCTTGTATCAGCAACCCTGTTATCTTCCTCATCACCCCCGCAGGAGAACCTAGCACCTAGTCAATTCCTAGATACCCAGCCCGGTACCTGACCCTTTGCCTCCCGACCTTCCTGCTGGGGAGACAGCACTGGCCTCGTGTGGCACTCTAGGAAACGGAGGAGCAGGGCAGTGACATGGCCAAGGCCACACAGCCACTGAAGCAGACAGCACCCAGGCCCCTGAGATCTAGGCAGCCCCCCTCTCATCACCACCACCCCCCGCCCCCAGGGAGGTCTCTGAGGTCACTTCAGAGCTGCCTTGACCTCAGAGAACCAGAGGTGGTAGCGGATTCCCTGGGAATGTCTAGTCACGAGGAAGTCCTTCTAAATGAGAGCCTCAGGTCTGGGGAAGATGTCAGAACCGTCCCTTAAAAACAGAAGCACACGTTTGCTCAGGCGGAGTCTAGGGGCAGGACCTTGATCTCCTGGGGACGCTGTCACACACCTCCCCCAAGCCGGGCCAGGGCTGGGACCCCCTTACCTGTCCAGGGGCAGTGGCTGCTGCTGCGAGGTCTGAGCATATCGGCAGCTGCAGGCTCTGTGCTGTCTGTAATTGCAGAAGTAAGGAAATAGCTCACATCACTGCCAAGTCACCCCCAGGAGGAAATGCCATGACCCCAGGGCCCCATCAGCGGAAAGGACATGCTACAAAACCTCGAGTTGGGTCACCCAGGCCCTGGGTGCCACTTGGAGACTTCGCAGAATGAGGGGCAGGGTGGGGTGTGGGCAGCAGCCACCAGGAGAGAGTAAGGTGGGGGAGAGACACGCCGCCTAGCACGAGTGTGAGCAAGAGGAGCTGTGAGTGAGAAAGGAGAATGTGAGAGTCAGGGGAGAGGGGTTAAGAGATGGAGAGAGAGAGAGGCCCACAGAGAGACAGGCAAATGTAAACAGAGACAGATGAGAGGGATGAGGAGAGTCGAGGACAAAACCCAAGGGAGTGACAGAGAAAAAGATGACACAGATAGTGAGAGGGCCTGTGTGTGTGTGTGCGTGTGTGTGTGTGTGCGTGTGCGTGTGCGTGTGTGTGTGTGTGTGTGTGTATGCATGAGAGACAATACAAAAGAAAGGGAGCAAAGGAGGAAAAGGAGAGGCAGCTGGAAAATAAAGAAGATGAGAATGGAGGAACTCCTAAGAACTGCTGTGGTCAGTGCCATGGCCGGGCTGGGCCCCCCTGGTGGCCAAGGAGCACCAAGACCAAGGAACCCATGGGCACACAGCCCTGCGGCGCTGGGCTGGCACAGGAGGAAGGGTCATAAGACCCCAGGCAGGAATCTGGCAGCGAGTGAGTCAGTGGGAACAGGAGAGGGTGAGCAAGTGTGGGCAACTGAGGAAGTAAACACAAGCAAAACTGAGTGAGCGTGTGTTTGTGTCAGAGTCCCATGTCAGAGACTGTGTGTGAACCGAGGTGAGGGATGGGCCCGATCTCCCTGCCTCAGTTTCCAGTCCATTTATCCACTCCTTCTTTCAACCAATAACCATTTATTGAGCTTGCAGGCCCCAGGCACTGCAGTGGACACTAAGGAAGTGAACCCTTCAGTCAACAGCCAACCCAACAGCCTCCTTATAGGTGGCAGGGGGCTGGGGTGGGGGGGTGGAACAGGCCTAGACAGGATCAGGGCCCCACAGTCAGGCAGGTGCCAAGCAGACCTAGGAGATCAGGCTCCTGATTCCCCATGCATGGTCTAGCCTCAACTCCACCACTGGGGTCTGGACTGGCCCCTCCCACTCACTGGGACCCCACCTCACTGTTCCTTATTTAAGCCAAAAATGGATCTCAGAGGACAAGGCACCTCTAATATGTGGCTCAGCCCTGAGGAACTGGAGCCAAAAATCTGTCCCTCTCCCCCAGCTCCAGCCCATCACATGCAGGTGAACCCACTCAAACCGCCTACACACAATCCTTGCACACTCAGTACAAACCAGCATACAGAGACACCCCCACACACACACTCACCTACACACTCACAGACTCGGGTGCTGCATCTGTCACACCCCCTAGCTCACACCTGCCCAGGGTTGCTCATTCACACTCTCCTCAGATCCCAAGATGCAGTAGGCCTCCCAGCCGGCCCCGTTTGGTCATCCCTCCTCGTCTCCCTTGGAGGCATTTTGAGCCTTGAGTGCCTGAGACACAAAAGGACGTGGTGGTCTGTTCATCGTGTTTAACTGTCACACAAACTGCCTACCTGAGTCGGGTCCTAGCTCTGCTCCCCAATTCAGACCCTCTTCCTCCAGCCTGGCTTCACCTTCTCAGCCGCCCCCCAGCCACCACTCCAGGAACCGCCATGCCATGAGGGACAGAGGGGCCTCTGGTATCAACCTTGACCTCAGACTACAGGACAGCTGGCTCGACCCCAGGCTCACGATTGGCTTTCAGAGGTCCCTCGTGTAAGTGCACGGAGCAGTCACAGTTCAGCACCTCTCTGAGATGATCAGTAATCAGGGCAGGTAGGCAGAGGTTATTATCCACATTTTACAGATGAGGAAACTGAGGTTGACTCCTCTCTCTCACACCTACATCCATGCTGTTACCAATTCTATCTGTTCTGCTTTAACATATTTCCAAATCTGAACCTAATCAAGCCTTTAGCTCCAACCTTCAATTTGTAGGAAATATGGGTGACAAAGGAACAAATTAATAGGCATTTCAGGAAATCAATCAGTCAAATCCATAATGTGGGATCAGGAGATTCTACAGGAGAACTGATGCAGTTCCTTCAACGGATCAACTACATGCAGAGGGAGCGGGGTATGGGGAATGGAGACAGGACTTTTAATCCAGGAATCTCTAAGTTAAAAGAGACTTAAGAGACATAGAAATCAAATTCAGGGACTTCCCTGGCAGTCAGTGGTTAAGACTTGGTGATTCCACTGCAGAGGGTGTGGTTACATGAGAAAATGTTCATATATATGGAAATATTTAAGGATGGAATTACAGGGAATTGCTTTAAAATATTACAGTAAAATAAGGAGAGAGAGAGAAAGGAGTGGAGGGGAAAGGAGGGAAGGGAAGAGAAGGATGAAAGGAACAAAGAAAATAAAAAGAGAGAGAGGCAGAATATTGAATCTAGGGGATGGGGATTGTGTAGGCTGAATAATGGCCCACAAAAATAGGTTCCGTGGTGTTGGAGAAGACGCTTGAGAGTCCCTTGGACTGCAAGGAGATCCAAAAAGTCTATTCTAAAGGAGATTAGTCCTGGGTGTTCATTGGAAGGACTGATGCTGAGGCTGAAACTCCAGTACTTTGGCCACCTCATGCCTTTGGCCACCTCATGCGAAGAGCTGACTCATTGGAAAAGACTCTGATGCTGGGAGGGATTGGGGGCAGGAGGAGAAGGGGATGACAGAGGATGAGATGGCTGGATGGCATCACCAACTCAATGGACGTGAGTCTGAGTGAACTCCGGGAGTTGGTGATGGACAGGGAGGCCTGGCATGCTGCGATTCATGGGGTCGAAAAGAGTCGGACATGACTGAGTGACTGAACTGAACTGAACTGAATCCCTGGAAGCTGTATACTTTATCTTACATGACAAAGATTTTGCAAGTATCATTAAATTAATACTCTTAAGATGGGGAGATTATCCTGGATTATCCAAGTGAGCCTTAATGTAGTCACCAATATCTGAGTAAGAGAGGAAAACTGGATACAGACAGAAGAGGAAAAGGCAATGTGGCCATAGAGGCAGAGTGACAGCCACAACCCAGGAATGCCGCAACCACCAGAAACTAGAAGAGGCAAGGAAGGGACTCCTCCCTGGAGCCTCTGGAGGGAGCACAGCACTGACTCTTCGTCCATCGAAACTGATTTTAGGGGGATTCCCTGGCTGTTGAGTGGTTAAGACTCTGAGGTTTCACTGCTCAGGGCCCAGGTTCGATCCCTGGTTGAGGAGTGCTGTGTCGTTCAGTCCAAAAAAAGAAGAAAAGAAACTGATTTTGGAATTCTGGTCTCCAGAACTGTACGAGAATAAATGTGTGCTATTTTAACCCACCAAGTTTGTGGTCATTTGTTACAGCAGCTGTATGAAACTAATCCAGGTATACAGAGATTTATTACACTTCCCTCTCTTCTTGTGTGTTTGGAAACTTTCCTAATAAAGTTGTGCTTGTGCGTGCTCAATTCACACTACCTATGCAACAGTCTTGCCAAGGAAATAGAAACAGAATTAGCAAGTTCAATTACCAGTTTACAGAATATACATAAAAGGAACAGATCATAGGGATATCCACAGCAAATTCAGACTGCAGTGAATGCACAGAACAAACCATCTGGCTTCTCCAACAAATTATACAGGAGAAAATGATGATGGAAGAACCTACAGATTAAATGAGAATTAAGAGACATAGCAACCAAATTGCTGTGTGTGAGCCTGTTTTGGATCTCAATTCAAACAAATGAGAGAGAGAGGAGCAAAAAAAGAAAAAGAGGAATTACAAAACAATCAGAAATTTGAACACACTGGATATTCAACTATATTAAGGAATTAATGTGGATTGTTAGGTTAATGATTTCACGATTGTGTTAAAAGAATTCTTATCTTTTAGAGATACATATGAAATATAGAAGGCTTCCCTGGTGGCTCAGCGGTACAGAATCCACCTGCCGATGCAGGAGATGCAGGTTCAATCCTTGGGTCAGGCAGATCCCCTGGAGAAGGAAATGGCAACCCACTCCAGTATTTATGCCTGGGAAATCCCATGGACAGAGGAGGCTGGCAAACTACAGTCCATAGGATTGCAAAGAATTGAACACGACTTAGCAATTAAATAACAACAACAACATGAAATATTTACAGATGAAATTATGTATTTGGGGTTCGCTTCAGAATAAAATGGGACGTACTTCAACTGAAAAAAAAATGGGTTGATAATTGTTAGTGTTGGTTGATGGTACCTGAAGTGAAGTGAAGTGAAGGTCGCTCAGTTGTGTCTGACTCTTTGCAATCCCATGAACTGTAGCCTGCCAGGCTCCCTGTCCATGGAATTCTCCAGGCCAGCATACTGGAGTGAGTTGCCGTTCCCTTCTCCAGGGCATCTTTCCAACCCAGGGATTGAACTCGTCTCCCTCATTGCAGGCAAATTCTTTACTGTCTGAGCCACCAGCGAAGCCCTCAGAACTTTTGAGTAGAAAGTTAAATCACCGCCATGAGTTAAATGACAAGAATGTTTGTCATATATTCCTGACGAGGTCTACATTTTTTACATATGTAAATACTTTTCATACTATGATTTCACAAGTATGTTAAAAGAGTTCTTATCTTTTAGAGACACATACAAAAGATATAGGGCTTCCCTGGTGGTCCCTGGTGGCTCAGCAGTAAAGAATCTACCTGCCAATGCATTTTCAAACTATGGACAGAGGTTCATGACATTGTACAGAAGGCAGTGATCAAGACCATCCCCAAGAAAAAGAAATGCAAAAAGGCAAAAGGGTTTTCTGATGAGGCCTTACAAATAGCTGAGAAAAGAAGAGGAGCTAAAGGCAAAGGAGAAAAGGAAAGATATACCCATCTGAATGCAGAGTTCCAAAGAATAGCAAGGAGAGATAAGAAAGCCTTCCTCAGTGATCAGTGCAAAGAAATAGAGGAAAACAATCAAATGGTAAAGACTAGAGATCTCTTCAAGAAAATTAAAGATATCAAGGGAACATTTCATGCAAAGACGGGCTCAATAAAGGACAGAAATGGTATGGACCTAACAGAAGCTGAAGATATTAAGAGCTGGCAAGAATACACACAGTTATACAAAAAAGATCTTCATGACCCAGATAATGACGATAGCGTGATCACTCACCTAGAGCCAGACATCCTGAAATGCGAAGTCAAGTGGGCCTTAGGAAGCATTTCTATGAACAAAGCTAGTGGAGGTGATAGAATTCCAGTTGAGCTATTTCAAATCCTAAAAGATGATGCTGTGAAAGTGCTGCACTCAATATGCCACAAATTTGGAAAACTCAGCAGTGGCCCCAGGACTGGAAATGGTCAGTTTTCATTCCAGTCCCAAAGAAAGGCAATGCCAAAGAATGCTCAAACTACCACACAATTGCACTCATCTCACACACTAGCAAATTAATGCTCAAAATTCTCCAAGCCAGGCTTCAGCAATATGTGAACCATGAACTTCCAGATATTCAAGCTGGATTTAGAAAAGGCAGAGGAACCAGAGATCAAAGTGCCAACATCTGCTGGATCATTGAAAAAGCAAGAGAGTTCCAAACAAACCTCTACTTCTGCTTTGTTGACTATGCCAAAGCCTTTGACTGTGTGGATCACAATAAACTGTGGAAAATTCTGAAAGAGATAGGAATACCAGACCACCTGATCTGCCTCTTGGGAAACCTGTATGCAGGTCAGGAAGCAACAGTTAAAACTGGACATGGAACAACAGACTGGTTCCAAATTGGGAAAGGAGTACGTCAAGGCTGTATACTGTCACCCTGCTTATTTAACTTATATGTAGAATACATTATGAGAAATTCTGGACTGGATGAAGCATAAGCTGGAATCAAGATTGCCAGGAGAAATATCAATAACCTCAGATATGCAGATGACACCATCCTTATGGCAGAAAGTGAAGAACTAAAAAGCCTCTTGATGAAAGTGAAAGAGGAGAGTGAAAAAGTTGGCTTAAAGCTCAACATTCAGAAAACTAAGATCATGACATCCAGTCCCATCACTTCCTGGCAAATAGATGGAGAAACAATGGAAACACTGGCAGAGTTTATTTTCGGGGGCTCCAAAATCACTGCTGATAGTGACGACTGCAGCCATGAAATTAAAAGGCACTTGCTCCTTGGAAGAAAAGTTATGACCAACCTAGCAGCATATTAAAAAGCAGAGACATTACTTTGCCAACAAAGATCCATCTAGTCAAAGTTATGGTTTTTCCAGTAGTCATATATGGATGTGAGAGTTGGACTATAAAGAAAGCTGAGCACAGAAGAATTGATGCTTTTGAACTGTGGTGTTGGAGAAGTCTCTTGAAGGGTCCCTTGGACAGCAAGGAGATCCACCCAGTCCATCCTAAAGGCAATCAGTCCTGAATATTCATTGGAAGGACTGATGCTGAAGCTGAAACTCCAATACTTTGGCCACCTGATGCGACGAGCTGACTCATTTGAAAAGACCCTGATGCTGGGAAAGATTGAAGGCAAGAGGAGAAGGGGACAAGAGAGGATGAGATGGTTGGATGACATCACTGACTCAATGGACATGAGTTTGAGTAAACTTCGGGAGTTGGTGATGGACAGGGAGGCCTGGCTTGCTGCAGTCCATGGTTGCAAAGAGTGGGGCACTATGGAGTGACTGAACTGAACTGAACTGAAATACTTTTCACTGTTCAACTCTTATAGCAATGATACACAGCTACAGTGCTGAGACACCCTGGAAGTTTCCAGATACCCAGTGTAGAGACCACATGTCCTAACTTACTTTTTCTTTAAGTATAACACCCAAGTTCATACTGATTTTGCTAATAAGCTAATAGTCTCAAATTAGTTCAATGTATGGTTCAAAAGTTTGGTCCTGTTCCCTTAGTCAGGCTTATGTAATTTTAAAAGAGCCAAAGCTTGAGTCTACGTATAGCAAAATGACATGCAATTTAAAAAAACACTGTTTTAGTGCTACTTTTAAAGTTTATGTTGTTAAGGAGGATGTGGCTTTGTAAGCTGATAATTTAACGAGTGGCTAATGCATATATCCGGAGAAGGCAATGGCACCCCCCTCCAGTACTCTTGCCTGGAAAATCCCATGGATGGAGGAGCCTGGTGGGCTGCAGTCCATGGGGTTGCTAGAGTCCGACACGACTGAGCGACTTCACTTTCACTTCTCACTTTCATGCATTGGAGAAGGAAATGGCAACCCACTCCAGTGTTCTTGCCTGGAGAATCCCAGGGACGGGGGAGCCTGGTGGGCTACCATCTATGGGGTTGCACAGAGTCGGACACGACTGAAGCGACTTAGCAGCAGCAGCAGCAATGCATATATCAAAGTTTAGATAATTCCTTACTCTTAGAGTGTGTTGATACCTTGAATGTAGTGTGCTCAGTCACTAAGTTGTGTCTAACTTTTTGACCCCATGGACTGTAGCCCACCAGACTCCTACGTCCATGGGACTCTCCTGTCAAGAATACTGGGGATCCATTATAACTTAGGTGTACTTTTGCATGAATTTTT
This sequence comes from Bos grunniens, assembly GCF_055505025.1. Taxonomy (NCBI): domain Eukaryota; kingdom Metazoa; phylum Chordata; class Mammalia; order Artiodactyla; family Bovidae; genus Bos; species Bos grunniens. Next base: position 11,831,883 of record NC_141166.1, read on the forward strand.
AATGTTTTATAAGAAAGGGCTTTTTGCTGTTTGTTTTTTTAATGTAATTCAATATTTGTTTGAATTTTAGAGATGAGAACAACAGTGAAAAAAAGAATTGTCCTGAAGCCATTAAAAGCATAATTGTGTCTTGGGATGGACTTTTCCTATGATAGCATCTTCTTAGCACATTAAGTGCTGTATCTCATACAAGGTCAGTTCAGTTCAGTTCAGTTGCTCAGTCGTGTCCGACTCTTTGCGACCCCATGAATCGTAGCTCGCCAGGCCTCCCTGTCCATCACCAACTCCCGGAGGTCACCCAAACTCATGTCCATCGAGTCGGTGATGCCATCCAGCCATCTCATCCTCTGTCGTCCCCTTCTCCTCCTGCTCCCAATCCCTCCCAGCATCAGAGTCTTTTCCAATGAGTCAACTCTTCGCATGAGGTGGCCAAAGTACTGGAGTTTCAGCTTTAGCATCAGTCCTTCCAATGAACACCCAGGACTGATCTCCTTTAGAATGGACTGGTTGGATCTCCTTGCAGTCCAAGGGACTCTCAAGCGTCTTCTCCAACATCACAGTTCAAAAGCATCGATTCTTCAGCACTCAGCTTTCTTCACAGTCCAACTCTCACATCCATACATGACTACTGGAAAAACCAAAGCCTTGACTAGATGGACCTTTGTTGGCAAAGTAATGTCTCTGCTTTTGAATATGCTATCTAGGTTGGTCTTAACTTTCCTTCCAAGGAGTAAGCGCCTTTTAATTTCATGGCTGCAATCACCATCTGCAGTGATTTTGGAGCCCAAAAAAATAAATTCTGACACTGTTTCCACTGTTTCCCCATCTATTTCCGAGGAAGTGATGGGACCAGATGCCATGATCTTAGTTTTCTGAACGTTGAGCTTTAAGCCAACTTTTTCACTCTCCTCTTTCACTTTCATCAAGAGGCTTTTGAGTTCCTCTTCACTTTCTGCCATAAGGGTGGTGTCATCTGCATACCTGAGGTAAAAATGATGTAACTGGGAATATTATGTTAAATGAAAGAAAAGAACAATAACAGTAAAGATGCTGACATCAATAACATATATAATGGATGTGACTAAACTAGTTTCATGAAATTTGAGCATGTAAAAGAGCATTCCATATAAAATAGTAAATTATTGCCCAGAATGATTATGTCAGTAACTAAAAGAATAAATTAACCTGAATCACTCTGTTGTACCCTTGAAACTAACACAACATTGTAAATCAATTATACTTCAATAAAAAATTAAATAATTTTTAAAAAGAATAAGTTAGGGCTTCCCTGGTGGTCCAGTGGTTAAGAATCCACCTGCCAAAGCAAAAGACACAAATTCAATTCCTGATCTGGGAATATCCCACATGCCTGGGGGTAATTAAGCCTATGTCCCAACTACTGAGACGGAGCTCTAGATCAGCAACAGTAGAAAACCCAGGAGCCGCAACAAAGATCCAGTGCAGCCAAAATAAAAAATAAATATTGTAAATAGGCATTTGACTCTAGCAGCCATTCTCACCAGGGGCTACTTTCCCTTCCAAAGACATGTGTCAATGTCTGGACACATCTTTGGTTGTCACAGGTGGCAGGAAGGGGGGCACTGGGGTACTGCTCGCATCTAGTGGGCAGAAGCCGGCAAGGCTGCCAACCAACCTACAAGGCACAGAGCAGTCCCTGCAACAAAAGTGTATTTGGCCCAACATGTTAACAGTGCTGAGGTTGAGAAACTCAGGCTTATGTCATCTTCATTCCAAAGAGTTTATATATTCAAGCTGGCCTTAAAAAGCTTTTGAGGGAATTCCCTGTGGACCAGTGGACCCTGTGGACTCCTCCATCTCACTGCTCTGGCCTGGGTTCAGTTTCTGGTCAGGAAACTAAAACTCCCACAAACCGTGAAGCCCAAAAATAAAAAAATATCTTTGGGGAATCTTGTCATCAGGAAAATAAGGGATTGCTTATTCGAAGAGTGGCCTTATGTTTGGGTTTATAAGAGATTTTAAAGTTTCCTTCATCAAACAAATATTTTCAATGAATAAATTTACCTTAAACTTTAAATGATGATAGTTGATTGTAGATTGATCAATCAATCCAAAATCTGACCACCTGTCACCATCTGCACTTTCACGGCTCAGGTCCAAGCCACCATCATGTCTCACCCGGATGTGGCCCCTCACTGTTCTCCCTGCTTCCACGGTCACACCTCTTTCAGTCTGTTCTCAACACAGTAGTGCAGTTGAGCTTATTAAATGTCATCAGTCAGACCACATCATTCCTCTGCTCAAAACCCACCAGTGACTTCCACCTCGCTAGAGTAAAAGTTGAAGTCCTGGACTTCCCTGGTGGTCCAGTGGTTAAGAATCCACCTGCCAACGCAGGGCACATGGGTTTGTTCCCTGGTCCAGGAAGATCCCACATGCCTCAGGGCAATTAAGCCCGTGTGCTGAAACTACTGAGCCTGTGTTCTAGGGCCTGCACGCTCTAACAAGAGAAAGAATTCAATGAGAAGCCTGTGCACTGCAACCAGAGAACACACTCACAGCAACAAAGACCCAGTGCAGCCAAAAAATAAATAAATAAAATTATCTTTTTAAAAGCCCAAGTCCTTTACAATGCCCCCAAGGGCATACAAGACCTGAGCTCATTTCCAACTTCTCACCCCCCCACCCCCAAGTCAGACCACTTTGCTGATCTCCAGCAGCACACCAGGCATGCACCTGCCTCAGCTTTTTCACCTGCTGTTCTCTCGGCCTAGAATTCTCCTCCCCAGGCACCCAGAGTTCAGGTCTTTACTCAAATGCCACCTCCTCAGTAAGGCTTCCCCAGTTACTTAAACAAATTGCAGCCATTCGCTGACATGCCTAGGCCCTCCTACCTTGCTTTATTTTTCTCCACAGCACTTATCACATTTAACACATTGTATATTTCACTTGTTTACTTCGTATATTTTACTTGTTTACTTATCTATGTCCCCAACTAGGTTGTAAGTTCCTTGAGAGCAGGGATTTGTTTGTTGATTACAGTACTGTATCCAATTACCTGGAACACTGCCTGGCACATTGCAGGTGCTCCTTGATTAAGTTTATTGAATGAATGAATAAGGTTAAAAAGACAATGTGACTTATCCAAAGCAACATAGCTGGTAGATGGAACAGGAATTAGAGTCCAGATACATTAAACTCTATATACCCTAAACCCTAGTTCAGTCCTGCACGGCTCCTTTTTAAAATAATTTTATTGATTGATTTATTCGTTGTTGACTGTGCCGAGCCTTCACCACTGCTCGGGTGTTTCTCTAGTTGTGGCAAGCGGGGACTGCTCTCTAGTTGAGGTGCGTGGGTTTCTCACTGCAGTGGCTTCTCTTGTTATGCAGCACAGACTCTAGGCGTGCGGGCTTCAGTAGTCGCGGCACGTGGGATCTAGAGCACAGGCTCAGTAGTTGTGGCATACAGGCTTAGTTGGTCCACGGCATCTTCCTGCACCAGGGATCAAATGCGTGTCTCCCTCATTGGCAGGCAGATTCTTTACCACTGAGTCACGAGGGAAGCCCTGCACACCTGTTACAAAGGCTCTGGTGACTTCATTCTGCTCTCTCAAGCTATCCTTCACTCAGAGTGACGTGGACACTTTCTTTCTGGGAACAATCCTTTTCTCACCCATCGGTGGAGGATGTGTGAGGAAGAGCATCAGAGAAAAGAGCATGGGTTCTCGAATCAAAGACACTTGAGTTCAAAACCTTGACTGCCACCAAGTCTCTGTTTGAATTTGGAAAAGCCAACTTACCTCTTCAAACTTGTTTCAGAATCTGCAAACTGGGAATAGCATAAGTACTTCACTCTGTTGTGACGAATACGTGACAAAAAAAAGTTATGAAGATTGAAAAAGAAAAGCAAATCATTTTCACATGCAATATGATTTATAGAAAAATTAAAGCTATTCCATGGGAAAATTATTAGAATCAATAAAAGACCTCAGTAAGATTTCTGGATATAAAATCAATAATAAAAATCATTTATGTTTCAGAGTTTCTCTGATGATCCAGTGGTTAGGACTCAGTGCTTTCACTGCTGTGGCCAGGGTTCAGTTCCTGGTCAGAAAATGTGGATTCTGCAACCCATGAAGTGTGGCCAAAAATAAAAAGAAAAAAAAAATCAATCATGTTCCTATAAACAAGCAATAAACAGAAAATGTCATTTTTTAAGACCCAATTTATGATACCAAGAAAACTATGTTGGCCTAAGATGTATTGAGTCTTAATGGAGGAAATTATAAAATTATTGAAAAATAGCTAAATGAGAACTAGATGCTGAAAAAATCAAAAAGGAAATCAAAATATACCTAGAAACAAATGACAATGAAAACACAACTCAAAACCTATGGGATTCAATAAAAGCAGTACTAAGAGGAAAGTTGATACAAGCCTACCTCAAGAAACAAGAGAAACATCAAATAAATGGCATAACCTTACACCTAAAGCAACTAGAAAAAGAAGAACAAAAAACCCCACAAAGTCAATAGAAGGAAATAAATCATAAAAATCAGAGCAAAAATAAATGAAAAAGAAATCAAGAAGAATTAGATGAATGGGTAAATGCAAAATATTCATTCATGGAATCATCAATATCATAAAGATGTAAGTTCTTCCCAATTAAGTCAATAAGCTCAGTGCCAGTTCAATCAAAATCCAAATAGATATTCATTAACTATATGCTAGGAGTACTTTCACAATGTATATATATAAAATCACTATGATGTACATCTTAAATATCTTACAATTACATTTGTCAATCATACCTCAATAAAGCTGGGGTAAAAATAACATGTAAAGCACTCCAAAAAAAAAAAAAATCCCAATAGAGTTGTGCAAGGAACTTTACAAGCTGATCCTAAAATTCCTAAAATTCCAGATGAAAAAGCAAAGAGCCAAGACTAGCCAACAAAAGTTTGATGCACACAAGAACATAGACACATGATAGAATTTCTGCTATCTCATGTTGTTGTTGTTTTCAGTTGCTAAGTCACGTCTGACTCTTTGCAACCCCATGGACTGCGGCATGCCAGGCTTCTCTGTCCATCACTATCTCTCTGAGTTTACTCAAACTGATGTCCACTGAGTCAGTGATGCCATCCAACCATCTCATCCTTTGTTGCCATCTTCTCCCCTTGCCCTCAATTTTTCTCAGCATCACGGTCTTTTCCAATGAGTCAGTTCTTCACATCAGGTGGCTGAAATACTGGAGCTTCAGCTTCAGCATCGGTCCTTCCAATGAATATTCAGGACTGATTTCCTTTAGGATGAACTGGTTTGATCTTCTTGCAGTCCAAGGAACTCTCAAGAGTCTTCTCTACCACCAGAGTTCAAAAGCATCAATTCTTCAGCACTCAGCCTTCTTTATGGTCCGACTCTCACATCCATACATGACTACTGAAAAACCATAGCTTTGACTATATGGACCTTTGTCGGCATAGTGACGTCTTTGCCTTTTAAAACACTGTCTAGGTTTGACATAGCTATTCTTCCAAGGAGCAAGCATCTCTTAACAAGTCTTAGTATAATGTTATAGTAGTAAGACAGGGTAGTATTAACAATGGGACAAGCAGATAGACAAAAGGAATAAAATAGACATACTGGAAAGAGAGATCACAAAAAGAGATCATAAACATGGAAATTTGATATATATGACAGAGTTGCCATTACAGATCAGTAGAGTAGATACTCGGAGAAGGCAATGGCACCCCACTCCAGTACTCTTGCCTGGAAAATCCCATGGACGGAGGAGCCTGGTGGGCTGTATAGTCCATGTGGTCGTGAAGAGTCGGACACAACTGAGTGACTTCACTTTCACTTTTCACTTTCATGCATTGGAGAAGGAAATGGCAACCCACTCCAGTGTTCTTGCCTGGAGAATCCCAGGGACGGGGGAGCCTGGTGGGCTGCCATCTATGGGGTCGCACAGAGTCCGACACGACTGAAGCGACTTAGCAGCAGCAGCAGCAGAGTAGATACTTGTGAAAATCATTGGCTATCCATTAGGGGGAAAATACAACAAAATTAGATTCCTACTTCACACCATATCCAGAATTAAACTTCTATTGACATAAAGAACTAGCTATGATGATAAAAAAAACTTTGTATAGAGGAAAATATCTTTATGAGCTAAGGGTCAGGGAAATTTTACAGATTCGATCATTAGTCAAGGAGTTAAGATCCCACATGCCTCACAGCCAAAAAGCCAGAGCATAAACAGAAACAATATTGTAATAAATTCAATAAAGACTTTAGAAACTACCCACATCAAAAAAGTCTTTAAAAAAGAAAAAAGACATTGAAATTATTAATATTATAACAAAGAAAAATTGGATAAATGTGATCATCTAAAGTTAAAAACTGCATACTTCAAAGGATACTATAAAAGTAGTAAAGAAAAAAAAAAAGTAGTAAAGAAATAAGTCACAGACCAGGAGAAGATATTTATATCATATGTATCAAAGGATTTTCAGGCATAATATGATAGTAATTCCTAAAAACCAGTAACTTAAAGAAAAGCCCTTAAAATGGGTAAAGAAAGAAGTAGGCAGTTTACAAAAGAAAAAGCCTGAAGGCTAACAAACATAAAAATATGGTCAAAAGATATGGTCAAAATATGGTCAAAAATATGGTTTCAGAAAAATCAGGAGTTCAAGTTTAAACAAACCTACTATGTTGGAAAAAATGAAAGTCTGCCAATTCCAAGTACCGAGGAGGATGTAGAACAGTGGAAACCCTCATTACACTGATAAAAAGAAATGACAAATGGTGCCACCATTCTGGAAATTAATTTCATACTAAAGTTTAATGTGCACGTTCTTCTTAGGTTCACACTGGAGATATTAATATTTGTATGTTTCTCAATGTAATCCTGTACATCAGTGTAATCCTATACATATGTTAAAATGAACAGAGCTACATGTAATAACCTGGATAATAAACATAATACTAAACTAAAACAGCGAGCTGCAGAAGGATGTATATAACATGATACTGTTTCCTAAGACTTTAAACATTATTATTATTGGTGGGCACAATACAGATGCATCAATAGATAAAGACAGATTCAGGTTATGATTATGCCTGGGGAGAGAGGGAGGGAGCAGGGTTAGTAAGGATACACAGAAGGCTTCTATTATATCTTCAATATTCTAGTTAACTCAGCAGTAGGTGCACAGGATTTTGTAATATGTATTTATAAATATACCCAAGCCTGGGATTTGCAGAGATAATTTGGAGAAAGAGAAGTCAAGAAAGTGGTTGGTGGTGGTTCAGTGGTTAAGAATCCACTTGCCAATGCAGGGGACATAAGTTCGATCCCTGGTCCTGGAAGACCTCATACGTCAAGAGGCAACCAAGCCCGTAGGCCATAACTACTGAGCCTGTGCTCCAGAGGCCAACATCTTCAGCAATAGAAGCCACCAAAATGAGATGGTCCCAGTTCCCACCACTAAAGAGGGTCCACTCAGCAACGAAGACCCAGCGCAGCCAAAATAATTAATTAAAAGAAAAAAAGAAAGTGCCACATTGTATATCAAGATTTACAATAAAGTTATAGTAATTAAAATAGGATGGGGAATTCCCTGGTGATCCAGTGGTTAGGACTTGGAGATTTCATTGCCATGAGCCTGGATTTAATACTCCCTCATAGCTCAGTTGGTAAAGAATCCGCCTGCAAGGCTGGAGACCCCAGTTCGATTCCTATGTCGGGAAGATCCCCTGGAGAAGGGATAGGCTACCTACTCCAGTATTCTTGGGCTTCCCTGTGGCTGGTAAAGAATCCCCCTGCAATGCAGGAGACCTAGGTTCTATCTCTGGGTTGGGAAGATCCCCTGGAGAAGGGAAAGGCTGCCTACTCCAGTATTCTGCCCTGAAAATTCCATGGACTGTATAGTCCATGGGGTCGCAAAGAGTCAGTCACAACTGAGCGACTTTCACTTTCAGGGAATTAAGATCTGTCAAGTTAGCCCCGCAAGCGGTACTGCCAAAAAAAAAAAAAAGGACAAGGTTAGACAAATAGTGCAAATGGGCAGAATAGAGAAAGAATCACTGGAGGAGGGGGATGACTACAAAACCAGAGACCTCAGAGCCTGTAAGTCACTGGGGCGGCAGACTCATTCGCCCTCCCGGGGATGGCAGCCCTGATGCTCAGCCATCCTGAAACCTCCATGACTCCTCATCACAGCCTCAGTTTCTCTCTCTGACTCTCTCACTTACTCACCTTCCCTCAAACTTTGGGAGGTTGAATCCCATCTCTGCCTCTTAACATGGTCCCCTGAGCCTCTTCATTTATGAAGCGGGAATGACACCTCCAACCTCATCGTGGAATTAAGTCTGGACCTAATTCCTGGACCGTGCCTGGCCTCGGGTCCCGACTCTCCTCACTCCTCTTCCTCGTCTCCTCTCTCTCTCTCTCTCTCCCTCCTTTGGTCAGGGCTGAGTCCCACGGGCTCCCCATCTCCAGCCTGGGCACAACTTGGACAGCAGTGAGAACTGCTCCCCTTCCCCTCGCTTGTAAGAGGGGTCACCTCATCCTGCACTGGATCCTGAAAGGAAGCCTCAGGGGTGGGGCAGGGCCCCCAGGGGTGAGATACGGGGAGAAGATTCAGGCCCAGGGGACTCAAGGGAGCGGGTCTCCCTGACAATTTAGGGCAAGAGAGGACTTAGGCTGGAAGGAGCCCTCTGTTTTCCAGCCCCCACTGCTCACCCTGCTAGACTGCCCCATTAAAAGAGAGGCTGGGAATTTCCTGGCGATCCCGTGGTTAGGCACTTTCACTGCTGAGGACCCGGTTTCAATCCCTGTTTGGGGAAGAGAATGAAATCGGGTGTTCTGAGAACAAGGATAAGAGGGAATCATTTCACTGTGCGTTCTTTCTTTCATATCTACTGAACTTTTAACTGGCTCCTTTGTGACCTCTTTATAAAAACTTTTTTTAAAAATTTAATAAATAAAAAAGAGATGGAGTCTGATGTCAGAGTTGAAGTGTTAGTGGCTCAGTCATCTCTGCCTTTTCACAACCCCATGAACTGTAGCCCGCCAGACTCCTCTGTCCATGGAATTCTCCAGGCAAGAATACTGGAGTGGGTAGCCATTCCTTTCTCCAAAAGTGAAACTGTTAGTCACTCAGACTTGCTGCAAAGTTGCTTCAGTCGTGTCTGAGTCTGTGCGACCCCATAGATGGCAGCCCACCAGGCTCCCCGGTCCTTGGGATTCTCCAGGCAAGAATACTGGAGTGGGTTGCCATTTCCTTCTCCAATGCATGAAAGTGAAAAGTGAAAGGGAAGTTGCTCAGTCGTGTCCGACTCTTAGCGACCCCATGGACTACAGCCTACCAGGCTCCTCCATCCATGGGATTTTCCAGGCAAGAGTACTGGAGTGGGGTGACATTGCCTTCTCCGAAGACTTAACTAGATCTAAATTCCATTGCTGCCTGCTAGCTGTGGCATATCAGGCAAGTTTCTTAACCTCTCTGAACATCTATGGAAACATAGCTACAAAATGAGGGTTATAGCCCTTTTGACTCTCTGAGTGGCACCATGGTGGTCGGCAAGAACAAGCGCCTTACGAAAGGAGGCAAAAAGGGAGCCAAGAAGAAAGTGGTTGACCCATTTTCTAAAAAAGATTGGTATGATGTGAAAGCACCAGCTATGTTCAACATAAGGAATATTGGGAAAACATTGGTCACCAGAACTCAAGGAACCCAAATCACATCTGATGGCCTCAAAGGTCGTGTTTTTGAAGTGAGTCTTGCTGATCTGCAGAATGATGAAGTAGCATTTAGAAAATTCAAGCTAATTACTGAGGATGTTCAGGGCAAAAACTGCCTGACTAATTTTCATGGTATGGATCTTACCCGTGACAAAATGTGCTCCATGGTCAAAATATGGCAGACCATGATTGAAGCTCACGTTAATGTCAAGACTACCGATGGTTACTTGCTTCGTCTATTCTGTGTGGGTTTTACTAAAAAGCGCAACAATCAGATTCGGAAGACCTCTTACGCCCAGCACCAGCAGGTGCGCCAGATCCGCAAGAAGATGATGGAAATCATGACCTGAGAGGTGCAGACAAATGACTTGAAAGAGGTGGTCAATAAATTGACTCCAGATAGCATTGGAAAATACATAGAAAAGGCTTGCCAATCTATTTATCCACTCCATGATGTCTTCGTTAGAAAAGTAAAAATGCTGAAGAAACCCAAATTTGAATTGGGAAAACTCATGGAGCTACATGGTGAAGGTAGTAGTTCTGGAAGAGCTACCGGGGATGAGACAGGTGCTAAAGTTGAACGAGCTGATGGATACGAGCCACCAGTCCAAGAATCGGTTTAAAATGCAGACTCTTAATGGTGACAAATAAAAGATCTTATTTGTGGTAAAAAAAAAAAATTGAGGGTTATAATACAGTATCTATCTACTTCATAAAGGTGGTGGTAGTTTAGTTGCTAAGTCTTGTCCGACTCTTGTGACCCCACGGACTATAGCCTGCCAGGCTCCTCTCTCCATGGGATTTTCCAGGCAAGAATACTGGAGGGGGTTGCCATTTCCTTCTCCAGGGGATCTGCCCGACCCAGAAATCGAACCCAGGTCTCCTGCATTGCAGGCAGATTCTTTACCGATGGAGCTATGAGGGAAACATTGTATTACTTCATAAAAGTATCACATAATTAAATAAGATAGTACTCAGGAAAGCAGTGAGCTTGGTGTCTGACCCCCGGTAGGCATGTGATAAATGTTAGCTAGATTTTTAATATCAGCTTGTGCAGAGTCCCAGGATCATCAGGAAGCAGCACTCAGACAGCCAGGAGAGGCATCCCCCCAGCCCATCATGCTCCATGATGTGGCCAGGACCCCCAGCTCTGTTCCTGGCTGCCCCCTCCCTGCCCCTGTGCACAAGCAGAGCCCAAGGTTGGAGGCGAGAAGTAGGGATAGCATTACTGACTGGGCCCCAGCTCCCGCCTTAGCTGAGCAGTGCCACCAAGGATCTCGGGGCCCTGTTTGGGGGTGTGAGGAGCTTCTAGGATATGTGCGTGTGATTGCACTGATCTCTATATATGTGTGCATGTGTCTATGTGGAGTAGGTTAGTTTGCTGTGAGTGAGGAGTGGAGGGTCTTTCATGTCTGGGCTTCTTATGTCCTGCAAGGGTTCATGTGTTGTGTGAAAGTAAAAGTGTTAGTGGCTCAGTCGTGTCTGACTCTTTGCGACCCCATGGACTGCAGCCCGCCAGGCTCCTCTGTCCATGTGGATTCTCCAGGCAAGAATACTGGAGTGAGTTGCCATGCCCTCCTCCAGGGGATCTTCCCGACCCAGGGATCAAACCCAGGTCTTCTGCATTGTAGGCAGATTCTTTCCCATCTGAGCCACCAGGGAAGCCCTCATGTTATGAGTCGGTGCTATTGTACACGTTGTGTGTCTGTAAGGATGTATTTCGTTCTGTGGGATATACATCCCATGAGGGACTGTTGTGTCAACTGTGAAAGCGTGTGTGTTGTGTGTCGTGAGGAGTCACCGGTTGAGTCAGCAGATGCTAAGGGTCTGTTGTATGATGTGTATTTGTGAAGGGGCGTGGATGGTGTCTGTGTGGGATGACACTGTGTTTTCTATCAAGTGTGTGAGGAAATGCCATGTCTGTTGGTGACTGTGTGTGATAAATGTCTGTGAGGAGTGAAAGGATGTGTTCTCTGTCTGTGAGTCATAAGGGTGTTGGGTGTCCATGAGGGGGTGCTGAGGGGAGGGAAATCCGACGTAACCCAGCTCCGCAGGCCCCTCCAGAGCCTGACCAGCCTCAAGGATCCTGAGGAGCAGCCAGACAAAGCAGCCAAACCTGACCCTCTCACCCAGACCACTAGCCTCTTACCTGAGAAACTGCAGGGACAGTGGTCCAGGAGGTGACAAAGAGGCTGAGGGGGCGGTGGGAGCCGCCGTCCTGCCGGCTTCTCAGAGACTCAGGAAACGGGGCCGGGAACTGGGAGGAGGCAGAAGGCAGGCCCAGACCCAGGTGCGTGACTCACTTTACGCTCCAATCCCCAGTGAGCAGCGGTGGATAAAGGATTGGGGAAGGCCTGGCTGCAGGCACTATCGGGTGGGCACAAGGCCAGGATGCCAGGTCCTTGGGTGGGGCCCCAACTCTAAGGTTACCAGAAATACACACATCCTGCAGGGAGTCTTTCTCTGCCTCTGCACATCAGCTCAGCCAACAGCACTGGACTGGTCCATCCGGTGCAGAACTGCTCTGGGAGGAAGGGCTAGGCCTGGGCTGGCAGAGGAGGAAGGAACTGGGTCCCCTGTCTCAGGGGAAGATGGGCCCTGACCAAGGTCCCAACCCTGTCTCAGGAGCCCAGGCTTCAGTGGGTGCAGTCTCGACTCCAGTGACCCCCAGGATGCTAGAAAAAGCCCAAAGCTGCTATCTGAAGATACCCCCATCTGAGGGGATGCACAGCCAGTCTTGCCCACAGGAAGCCACCGTCCAGTGGGTGTGGCAACCTGCCCTCAAGTGCTCCCAGCCAAGGAGGAGACAGCCTGCCCTCAGGGATGCCGTTTGTTAGGAAAGAGGAAATTCTTCTTCCTGAAGCCAGCTGCTTGTAAGAGAAGACACATGTCTGCCCTCATGAGCCCCCAGTTTGAGGGAAAAGAGAGATCCTTGCTCTGTGGAGTGTCTACTCTGACCATGGCAAAGCACCACAGTTCTGTCAAAGCCTAGGACTCTGCCTGGGCTCCAACTTTGCACATTCTGTGCTGAGAGTTACTCTTTATCTCCACCTTCACCCCCCGCCCCCCCAAACTGACCTTCTGAAATATCTGATGGGACTTAGCAGGAAGCAAAGCTGTCAGGCCACAGAGGAAAGCAAAACTGGGCGGTGGCATTCTCAAATACTAACTCTATGAATCTATGAAACTAAGGTTTGACTGCTGCCTCTGGCCTTCAGCTGGAGCCTGCTCAGAACCTCAGTTTCCTGGGTCAGTAACAGTCACACATACTCCCTCCATTATCCTGACACAGCGCGTGGCACATAATAGGAACTCAGTAAGTGAACCTGTCCCCTGAGAAATCTGTATGCGGGTCAAGAAGCAGCACTTAGAACTGGACATGGAACAGCGACTGGTTCAAAACTAGGAGAGAATTACATCAAGGCTGTATATTGTCACCATGCTTATTTAACTTCTATGCATCATGGGAAATACCAGGCTGGATGAATCACAGGCTGGAATCAAGATTGCCAAGACAAATATCAACAACCTCAGATATGTGGACGATACCCCTCCTCTCGCAGAAAGTGAAGAGGAACTAAAGAACCTCTTGCTGAGGGTGGGTGAAAGAGAGTGAAAAAGCTAGCTTAAAACTCAATATTAAAAAAAACAAAGATCATGGCATCCTATCCCATCACTTCATGGCAAAGAGAAGGGGAAAAAGTGGGAGCAGTGACAGATTTTCTTTTCTTGGGCTCCCAAATCACTGCATACCCTGTCTGCAGCCATGAAATTACAAGACACTTGCTCCTTGGAAGAAAAGCTATGACTAACCTAGACAGCATTTTAAAAAGCAAAGACATCACTTTGCCGACAAAGGTCCGTATATTCAAAGCTATGGTTTTTCCAGTAGTCATGTACAGATGTGAGAGTTGGATCATAAAGAAGGCTGAACGCCGAAGAATTGATGCTTTCAAACTGTGGTGCTGGAGAAGACTCTTGAGAGTCCCTTGGACAGGAAGAAGATCAAACCAGTCAATCCTAAAGGAAATCAACTTTGAATATTCATTAGAAGGACTGATGCTGAAGCTGAAGCTCCAATATTTTGGCCACCTGATGCAAAGAGCCGATTCATTGGAAAAGACCCTGATTGATGCTGGGAAGGATTGAAGGCAAAAGGAGAAGGGGGTGGCAGAGGATGAGATGATTAGATAACATCACCGACTCAATGGACATGAGTTTGAGCAAACTCCAGGAGATAGTAGAGCACAGAGGAGACTGGAATGCCGCAGTCCATGGGTTCGAAAAGAGTCGGACACAACTTAGTGACTGAACAACAACAAGTGACAACCACTTTATTTACCCAAGTTCCTGCCTGGTGCTGCTAATTGGAAGTCAAATCCATTCTCCGTATCAGACTCAATTGGAGAAATTGTTAAAAATGAAAAGCAGTTTTTAACTGTTGAAAAAAAAGAAAAGCAGTTTCTCAGATTCCACTTCAAGAGTGTTTCTGAATCAGCAGTGCTGGTTAGGGGACCCAGAAATGCATTTTTTTTTTTATTAGAGTGAGGAGGGACGAGGACTACTTTATTATTATTATTTTATCTTGGCTATGCTGGGCCTTCATGGTGGCCTGCAGACTTCTCTCTAATTTCAGAGCACGGGTTAGAGCTTAGGCTCAGGGGCTTAGTTGCTCCACGGCATGTGGGATCTTAGTTTCTGGACCCAGGATCAAAACCGTGTACCCTTCATTGGGAGGCAGATTCTTAACCACTGGACCACTAGGGAAATCAGGGAAATGAATTTTTAACAAGCACCCAGGTGATTCCAAGGTAGGAAGGTGGTTGCAGAGCAGGCTTGGAGGGAGGCTGGAGGAAGCCAGGGCAAGGAGAGGCTGATTACCTAAAGGCTTTTTCTAGCTAGGTTCACTTGCTCTAAACCAGAGGTGTAAGGCAAAGATTTTTACATCTCTGGCGGAACCCCAAGCTCTCTCCACCCCGCCTACCTCCCAGTGGACTCTCTGTCGCTGCCTGAGTTTCCAATGCTGGCTGGATTAACCCAGAAGCTTGTTAAAGATCCAGTTGTCTGTTTCCTCCACCCTGAGTCCTGAATCCGAATCTTCAGGGAAACCAGAGAATGCTTTTTAACAAGTTTCCCAGGCGACCTCCACCCTCTGCTTTTCCACCCAATTCCTGGAGCAGGAACCACCCTCCAGGAGGAGGGTTTGGGGAGAATACCCTGCACCCCGCCAGGCACTGGATTCTCTGATCTCCTTCGCCCTCAGGGCAGCAGATTTAAGAGCTGAGGAAGCTGACGCTCAGAGAAGCTTCAAGGCTCCAGTCTGCCTGACGCCAAACACAGGCCTGTTGCCTGCAAGGTTTGTCTCCTCCATTTGCAACGTCTGTTCTCCAATAAACAGAATCTCAATAAACGGAATCTCATTTGAGTTCATGGAACAGGGACGCAGAAGGTATTTTTAGCCTCATTTTACAGAAGAGGAAGCTAAAACCTAGAGAAGCTAAAATGACTGGCCAGGATTACAAAGCCAGTGAGGGAAAAAGCAAGGTGACCCTGAGCCCCTTCTGAGCTCTTTCCTCCACACTCAGGGCTAGATGTTCCCACTATCCCCAAACCCATTGGTGAGAAACGCCAGTGACCTCCTGCAAGGGGAGAGATGAGGTGGATGTGCTAGGGTGAGGAGTCACTGAGGTTCCAGCCAGGGCAGGCCCAGACCCATCCACACACACACACACACACACACTCTCTCACACACACACACACGCACACTCTCACACACACACACACACACACTCTCACATACACTCCCACACATACACTCACACTCTCACATACACACACACTCTCACACATACACACTCACACACACACACCCCCACACTCACACACACACACTCTCACATACACACACACTCTCTCTCACACACACACTCACAAACACACTCTCTCACACACACACACACTCTCACACACACACACTCTCTCTCTCCAACCTGGAGTCTGTGAGAGGGGCCAAAATGTGGTGCCCATCTGTGACAGCCCCAGACAGCCTTGAAGAGTCCACAGCCGTGGGGTTGGGGTGGGGGACTTTGAGGGGGGTTTTGAGTGTCCAGACTGATGCTTTCAGTGGTTATTCCTCACTTTGTATGTATTTTTCGGCTTTGCCGGGTCTTCATTGCTGTGCACGGACCTTCTTTAGTTGTGGCAACTGGGGGCTACTCTTTGTTGCGATACACAGGCTTCTCATCACGGTGGCCTCTCTTGCTGCGGGACAGGGGCTCTAGAGCACACGGGCTTCAGTAACTGCCTCTTGCAGGCTCCAGAGCGCGGACTCAGTAGTTGGGACACACAGGCTTAGTTACCTGCAACAGGTGGGATCTTCCTGGATCAGGGATGGAAACTGCGTCCTCTGCATTGGCAGCAGGATTCTTTGCAACTGGACCACCAGGGAAGTCCGACACCTAGTTTTATTTATTTATTTATTTTTTATTTATTTTAACCAGCTATCCCTCTTACTCATTTATTATTTTTTTTACTTTACAATATTGTATTGGTATTGCCATACATTGACATGAATCTGCCACGGGTGTACATGTGTTCCCCATCCTGAACCCCCCTCCCTCCTCCCTCCCAGTGCACCAGCCCCGAGCACTGTCTCATGCATCGAACCTAGACTGGCGATTCGTTTCACATGTGATAATTTACATGTTTCAATGCCATTCTCCCATATCATCCCACCCTCTCCTTCTCCCACAGAGTCCAAAAAGACTGTTCTATACATCTGTGTCTCTTTTGCTGTCTCGCATACAGGGTTATCATTACCATCTTTCTAAATTCCATATATATGTGTTAGTATACCGTATTGGTGTTTTTCTTTCTGGCTTACTTCACTCTGTATAATAGGCTCCAGTTTCATCCACCTCATTAGAACTGATTCAAATGTATTCTTTTTGATGGCTGAGTAATATTCCATTGCTACACCTCGTTTTAAAGCGATGGTTCTCACTTGACATGTGATGAAGCTGAGGTCTAAATGCCTGGGTGTGACCCCTAACTGGCTCAGTGTAGGGTGGCCCACAGGCAGCAAGCACTGAGCTGCAGGCTGGGAGATGGGCAGTGCTGGGATCACCTCTGTTATTCACAGCAAACTGCAGGAAGAAAAGTGGTTCATCTAGCCTCCCATTCTTTCTGGACCCTGGCGTGCCTCCAGCCAGCCTTTCCTGCCCAAGGAGCCCCTTCCACTATTCACGGATGAAGGGGCTGGACCAGTTGCTACGGCCATGCCTGGCCTGAGTAACATAGCTGGTTTAGTGCCTAACGCACCTCTCTCTCAGGAAAAGTCATCGTTGAAAAGATTGCTCTGAGCAGGGTTATGGGAATGGGCTGGGACCACTGCTGACCTCCCAAGTGGGTCTGTGGCTACCCTGTGCCAGAAGGGAAATGGAAAGGCGTTAGTCCATCTGGGAAAAGAGGATGTCGTGGCTGAAACCCAAATTTCTGACTTTCTGATCTCTCTAGTCTCACCTCGCCCCACTTCTCTGCTCCAGGCATGACAAAAGGGTGTTCAGTTCCATGAATTTTCTACACTCTTCCCTCCAGGGCTTTGCACACACCATTCCCTCTGATGGAAACATCTTCCCCTCAAGTCCCGTCCTAAACCAGTCAATCTGCCTTTCTTCCTTTCTTGCCAACAAGACTTTACTGGAAATAGTAGGTATCCAGTCCCAAGGGCACACCCTGATCTATGGGCTGCCCATTCTCCTTTGCTGTTTTCCCAGATTTACAGTTAGAGGTGGCCACACTGCGCTTTTGGGCCAATGGCGCCTTCGGGGAGTTCTGCTTGCTGGAATGACTCCTGCTCGGCAGCAGGTGTGTGTGCTGCCACCACCACCTGAGGCGCTGCAGCTGTAAGGTGATAAGTTCTTCTGAGAGGAGAGAGGCGAGGCCAAGGAAGAGCCAGGTTCCTCGGTGGCACTGCTGAGGTCATGTACAACCCCGGAGACAGCCCGCCGCCAGACTTCTGTGAGAAGATAGGCCCCATTTGTGTCCAACTTCAAAAAGGTCACTTTCTCCAGGAAGCACTCCCAACTACTTAGAACAGGATCAAAGGGCCCCTCCTCGGAGGGTGGATGCACACGAACCTTTCATGCCGGTTCACCACCCACACGCTCCAGGAAGATGAGGTCAGTGCCAAGGGCCCATGGCGTTCACGTTTTACTCCTAAGCCAGCATATTTGTTGGGTTCACAAGCATACCTGGAGCTGATCACTGACACAGCCTCCTTGGGGACAAAGACAGGGCCTGGTCCTCACGAGCTTACAAAAGCCAGCTGAACTGTGACCACCACACAACCTCCAGGGAAGGGGTGGGCAAGTACACACCCATCCTGGAGTGAGGTGGGGGCGCTCAAGCTAGGGGGCAATACGGATGTTCCCAGCGCAGGGGGGGCAGCATTGCCTCAGACGGGTCACTCCGCAGGGTGACTAAAGTTTCCTCTCTGCACCCCACCCAGCCACCCTGGTGGTCTCGTCACCTGCAGTTTGGGCTCAGCTGCACTTAGAAGGACAGTAAGACGCCCAAGCTTCTGTCCCCTCCCACAGAGAAGCAAGTCACAAGTTGGAGGATCTCTTGACACTACCAGACATCACACCTCGGCGATTACTGGACTCTTTACTGCACAACTTTGTCAAAGTCTAGCTTCAAGTCGCCCAGTTTCTATCTTCACATTTCAGGTGTCAGCTTTCTTTCTCCTTTGTCCCTCCCAAGGGCTAGTCCTGTCTCTCTCAGCCAGCAGGACACCAGAGTATATATACCATTGACAGGATGCATCCATACACTATTTCATTTAATCCTCACAAGAATCAGTATTTTCATCTCATAGAAATAACACTGGCAACACCAGCTGAGCACTATGGTAGCTACCTTACATAAGCTGTAGCTAATCCTCCCTAAAAGTAACCAGTGATCTATATTCCCATTTGCAGGTGAAAAAAACTAGGGCTCAGCACATAAGTGGTCAGAAACCAGGTCTGTCCAAATCCAAAGCACTCTGCAGCTGGGCCAAGCCCAACAAGAGACCCACCCGTGGAATAACACCTGAGCAATAGTACGTGAGTGGTTAGGGTATAAAAATTTATTACACATACAGAATATTACCACTAACAAATGCAGACAGGCGAGGACACCACGGTACGGGATGGAGCACGGCTAGCTCTTTGGAAAGTGAACAGGTCGGGTGGCTTGGAGCCTCATGCCACGCGGGTTGGCCAGTCAGATGGGAAAGCACATGCCGGACTCCAGGGACATCGGGGCGCCCAGTGACCACTCTGGGTGCCGGTGGCCTTCCCATCTGATCTGGAGCTTCGAAGGACGCCACGCCCAGAAGCAAGGAACTGAAGCGAGGGGGCTTCCTAAGGTGGCCCAGGCTTGTCTCTGAAGTCACGGCAACACCAGTGTCAGCAGTGTGTTTAACTGGATGATTTCCACAGACTACACACGACGCTTCTAACCATCACACTTCAGTGAAGTACAAAACATTAAGTTACAGGCTGTGGGAAGAGAAGGCAGCACCTTCCGGTCCCAGTTGGTCTGGGGGGTGAGGATCGGGGGAGGTTTCTTTTTAAACCGAGCCCCTCATTTCAATGTACAAAAGAATTACTCTGATCGGTATTAAATTGTACTGAAAACAAAATGGACTAAAAAGCAAATACTACTCTATGTTGGGGTGAAAATGGGAGGAAAGAATGAGTCCTTCAAAGCAGGAGGGAGACAGTTGGGGAGGATTCTGTGGCCGTGACCCTTGGCGGTCACTCACGCTGCTCCATTTTTACTTTTGGTGGTCTCAGGAAGGTCCGGTTTTTCTTCTCTTTCTTTCCTTTCGTATTGGCTTGGAAGTTTCGCCAGCTGTCCACGCGACCATCTCGACTTTCCTAAACACAAAAGGGGTCTGAGGTGAGGAAACCAGCTGGAGACAGGAAGGGCTACACCTGCTCTGCCATCCCCCTTGTATGCTGACCTGGCCTGGTCCTCTGGAATAATCACAGTATAACAAAGCAGAGGTTTCCCCCCACTTCCATGGGCCCAAGAAAGAGTCATACCACCCCCTAGAAGGCAGGAGAAGCCACAAGCTGAAAAGGAGGAGGAGACAAGTAAAACTCATGACAATGAGGCTATCCTTTGCTGGGGACCTCTGGCCTAAATATTTAGTGCTATTTCTAATAACAGTGCATGCTATTTCTAATCCTCACGTATGGATGTGAGAGTTGGACCATAACAAAAAGGCTGAGCACTGAAGAATTGATGCTTTCGAATTGTGCTGACGAGAAGCACTCTTGTGGAGAAGACTCTTGAAAGTCCTTTGGACTGCAAGGAGATCAAACCAGTCAATCCTAAAGGAAATCAACCCTCAATAGTCACTGGAAGGACTAATGCTGAAGCTGAAGCTCCAATACTTTGGCCACCTGATGTGAAGAGCTGACTCACCAGAAAATACCCTGATGCTACGAAAAGTTAAGGGCAGGAAAAGATGGGGATGACAGGATGAGATGGTTAGATAGCATCCCCGACTCAATGGACATGAACTTGAGCAAGCTCTGGGAGACAGTGGAGGACGGAAGCCTGGTGTGCTGCAGTCTGTGGAGATGCAGAGTCAGACACGACTTAGTGACTGAACAATAACATTTCTAACCCTCACAAAAAGCTTCGGTGTGTCATGCCACTTCACAAACCAAGACACCAGGGCTCAGAGGCTGCATCCTTTGCTCAAAGCCACCTGTCTGGCCAACAGTACAGTCACTCTTTCCCCCAAACCTTCCTTCTGCCCCTTAAAATTTGGCTGGAGGTGTGAAATCAGCATAATGCCCGGCCAGCTGTGCTGGGAGGGCCACAGGAATCCTTCCCCTTACAGAGGGGCCTTCTCATTTTCTTTCTCTGCACACATTTGGCGGGACAGAAACAAAGCCAGCATCTCTGGTTAGCCTATCCCTACCCTGAATCCTAAATGTTAACAGAAGGTAAGACCAAATGTGGCTCAATTCAGGAAACTGGGCTGAGCCTCTGAAGGATGAACCAGGATGTCAAAGAGGAATCAAGCCCGAAGTCTCTCCGCAGGCAGGACACCAGGGGTTACAAGAGAACCTCGGGTTCTACTCACAGACCTCTAAGTGGGGCACTGCTCCACGTTTATCCCTAAATTAAATGTGTGACCCACTGTCTTGAGCCCACTTGGCAGCTGTGCCTGTCACACCCCTGCCAACAAGCTCCGGAGCAGAGAGGCGGCTGAGGCAGGACTTGGTCCCCAAAGCCCCTACTCTTCCCCACAGTCTCCCTGACAGTCTGCCCCAGGCAGTCCTGGGACTGCCCAGCAATCAAGTTTCTCAGCTGGGAAGCCTTCTCCCTCTGGAATAAAAGTCCCCCGTCACCTTGGAAATTTACCTCAAAATTTTTCTGCCACTCCCTTTCTCGTTTGGCTTTTTCTTGAGCTTCAATCTCTTCCTCCCGTTGTCGCTTCCTAGAGGGAAAACCAAACCACAGGATTTAGATGGTACTTGGAGACTGTGTTAACCATACAAGTTAGGCATCTTCCCCACAGAAGCCAGCATACAAAGTCAGCCAACTCCCTAGGGTTCTCCTGGAAAGAGCTCAGAGCACTTCACGAACGTCTCATTCTAAAACACGCAGATGAGACCGTGGGCGGGGCTGTGGGGCAAAATACAGGCACTGCCGTTACAGAGATGGACAGATCAGGTCATCAAAGCCCAGCCAACACTAACCGGAGGTTCTGGGCTCAGACCCTGACAAATCCATCCCGAGAAGCCAGGCCACCTTACTTCTGTGACAGTGACCATCACAACAGCAAAAGTTCTCCTTCAAGAGGATTTCTGCACAAAACCCTATCCCCAAACAAGCCACTTCACACAATCCCAACTAACAAAACCTAGTTATTGCTGAACACCAATCAACAATACAAAATATGTAAACTAAATTAACCTCAAGATTTTTTTATTTTTATTTTTTTTGGTCACACTGCTTGACTTCTGGGATCTTACTTAGTTCCCTGACCAGGGATCGAACCAGACTACCTCAGCAGTGAAAAGCATGGCGTTCTAACCATTGAACCATCAGGGAAGCCCCAGCCTTAAGATTTCTGATGAGGAAGACAAATCATCCTTTAGGGCAGTAAGTACACTCTAAGACAGTGCACTGCACAGTACGAAATACTCACCAAAACTGCAGCCACTATTCACACAGAAGGCTCTGGCTGAGGATCAGATCAGTCGCTCAGTCCTGTCCGACTCTGTGACCCCATGAATCGCAGCACACCAGGCCTCCCTGTCCATTACCAACTCCCGGAGTTCACTCAGACTCACGTCCATCGAGTCAGTGATGCCATCCAGCCATCTCATCCTCTGTTGTCCCCTTCTCCTCCTGCCCCCAATCCCTCCCAGCATCAGAGTCTTTTCCAATGAGTCAACTCTTCGCATGAGGTGGCCAAAGTACTGGAGTTTCAGCTTTAGTATCATTCCTTCCAAAGAAATCCCAGGGCTGATCTTCAGATTGGACTGGTTGGATCTCCTTGCAGTCCAAGGGACTCTCAAGAGTCTTCTCCAACACCACAGTTCAAAGGCATCAATTCTTTGGCGCTCAGCCTTCTTCACAGTCCAACTCTCACATCCATACATGACCACTGGAAAAACCATAGCCTTGACTAGACGGACCTTTGTTGGCAAAGTAATGTCTCTGCTTTTCAATATGCTATCTAGGTTGGTCATAACTTTCCTTCCAAGGAGTGTCTTTTAATTTCATGGCTGCAATCACCATCTGTAGTGATTTTGGAGCCTAGAAAAATAAAGTCTGACACTGTTTCCACTGTTTTCCCATCTATTTCCCATGAAGTGATGGGACTGGATGCCATGATCTTCATTTTCTGAATGTTGAGCTTTAAGCCAACTTTTTCACTCTCCACTTTCACTTTCATCAAGAGGCTTTTGAGTTCCTCTTCACTTTCTGCCATAAGGGTGGTGTCATCTGCATATCTGAGGTTATTGATATTTCTCCCGGCAATTTTGATTCCAGCTTGTGTTTCTTCCAGTCCAGCGTTTCTCATGATGTACTCTGCATATAAGTTAAATAAGCAGGGTGACAATATACAGCCTTGACGTACTCTTTTTCCTATTTGGAACCATCTGTTGTTCCATGTCCAGTTCTAGCTGTTGCTTCCTGACCTGCATACAGATTTCTCAAGAGGCAGGTCAGGTGGTCTGGTATTCCCATCTCTTTCAGAATTTTCCACAGTTTATTGTGATCCACACTGTCAGGCTTTGGCATAGTCAATAAAGCAGAAATAGATGCTTTTCTGGAACTCTCTTGCTTTTTCCATGATCCAGCGGATGTTGGCAATTTGATCTCTGGTTCCTCTGCCTTTTCTAAAACCAGCTTGAACATCATCACTCCAGGAAATCAGGAAGAAAACACACGGCACTCTTGATTATAAACGCCCTAAGAACAAACCTATTCAACATTTCCCAGAAGTCAGACAGAATTCCTTACCCTAGTGATTCCAAAGTTTTGCTATTTCAAGTACTTAAATGATGTACTGCAGAGTAATTGCTTCATCAGAAAAATCCCCAAAGACCATCTTGGTTACTCTAGGTATTTAGACATGGCTTAAGAAGGAAATGGCAACCCACTCCAGTATTCTTGCCTGGAGAATTCCATGGATGGAGGAGCCTCGTGGCTACAGTCCACAGGGTCGCAAAGAGTCGGACACGACTGAGCAAGTGACTTAACATTAACATTAAACAAATATACCAATATATACCTTTCATGCATCTCTTTGGCTTCTCTCTCTTTCCTTTTAATTTCCAGCTCAGCAAAGAGTTTCATTGTCTGTTTGTATACTGCTTGTTTGAACTACCAAAAAAAAAAAAAAGTAAAGTAAATATTTTATCAGCAATTTGAATTAAATTTTTTTATAGAGCCCAGGACAAAAGCAAATTAGACCAACAAGGAAAAACTGATGCTGGCTCTCTCCTGGGAGATAAATAACACATCCGTCTATGAATCTTCCACATGGGGATGATACAGAGGAGCCTTGCTCTGGTAAAAAAAGCATCAATGAGGAAAACAAAAGTAACTCGACCTGCTTATCAGAACCACTGAAATTTCAGAGGGCCCTTTCCAACTTGCAAAAATAATCTCCAATTTTTCTTTGTACATATATTTTATAATTAGTCTGAGTGAGGCACCACTTGAGGTACAACTAGTGATACGCAGGTGCCGTAAAGCAGACTGGTCCCGGAAGTCTCTCGACTGAGGCAGAGCTACTAGTTATCCCCATCCTCACCCCATTATCTCTTCCCCTTCTGGCACTATCCCTTATCTCAAGGCACATGGCCACCCAGCATAAATGCTGCATCTCCCAGGCTTCTCTGTAGCTAGTTGTGGCCATGTAACTGAAGTTTCAGTGAATGAATTGTGAGGAAAAGTGATGCAGCTACTTTCTGGAATGTTCTTGGAGGGAGCACACCTCTTCCTTCCTGGCCTCTCCTTCTACCCTGCCGTGAGGGGTGACCACATCTCCTGGACTGCGAGAATGAAGTCGACACACTTGGTGGCAGAGCTACAGAAAGGACACTGAGCCCTAGAATCGCACAGTCCAGCAGCCATGTTCCCAAAGACGACTACACTGGGGAGAGAACGGGCACCGACTCGTTCAAACCACCATCATTTGGGGTCTCAGTTGCACGCAGTTGAACTTGTATTCTGACTCACACGTTGACAGAAAAATAACACCATATTATATTTGTAACATAATATAAACACTTTGTATATTTTCAATACACAAAGAAATATAAAAAAATTACCCATCATGCAGATTTCAGAGGGTTTATATCCTAAATTCAAAAACACTAGAGTAAAGGGTGATATATGGAGAAAAAGGGGAATAAAGGAATCCTCAATTACTATCACTTCCGAACACTGTTACCTGCCAGGCAGCGCTCAAGGAAAGCAATGCTGGCAAACTCCAGTCCCTAACAAGGACAATGAAAGAGGCGATGGAAGCCACAGGAATATTTCAATATTTTTAAAAGTTCCTGGATGGACCGTTTCTGGTGGTTTTAATTTTTTTGTATTTATCTGCTTTTTCTGATTTTTCTATCATTAGCATACGCTCCTTTAGAATCGGTGGGGGGAGGGGAATAACTAAAAAAAAGTTAAGGTTCTTAACAACAGAGAAGGACCAAGGAATATATAAGAGTCTTCAGAAAAGACTAAAAAGGATAAAGAGAAGGGAAAGTAGGGCTGAGGAGAAAAAACTACAATACTAAAATGGAGTAAACCCAAAATTCAGCGGAAAAGATGGCCTAACAGTTCTCAAGAAGCAGTGTTACCTACCACACAGAAGCAGGGACGAGCTGCTGATGGAAGAAGCTGATAGGAAGCAGCCCTAGCAAGACAGCTGCCCCTCTATGAATCTTTTAAGATAAGCACGTGGGTCAAGTTACTTGACCTAACTTGAGGCAAGATTAAGATGACCTGAAATTTTCCAGGCTAGTGAGGCAATGAGACACAAACATATAAGTAGAATCTCTCTCTTAACCAATCCCCACTGAAGAGCCCACAGGATCGACCGATGCTTGGCATTTCCCCGGAAGCATATTATAACCTGAAGCACAACGGGTACCCACAGCTGGTAGACAGCTGTGCACCCAGAGTCACTGTGGTTGCTCCCCAAGCTAACTATCCCAGCTGCAACTGCACCGTACTTAGGTGATTTAAAACATCACAGAAATTGATGAATGTGGTTATAAAAACAAATGTTTGTTGGTGCGTTTATTTGCTGGATCCTCCTTACTGCATGGGCTTTTCTCTAGCTGTGGTGAGCAGAGACTACCCTCAGGCCGCAGTGCACGGGCTGCTCACTGTGGTGGCTTCTCTTGTTGCACAGCACAGGCTCCAGGGCACGCAGGCTTCAGTAGCCGCTGCGCGTGGGCTCTGCAATTGCAGCTTCTGGGCTCTACAACTCCAGCCTCAGTAGCTGTGGCACACCTGCTTAGTTACTCCGAGGCCTGTGGGATTTCCCCAGATCAGGGATCGAACCCAAGTCTCCTGCACTGGCAGGTGGATTCTTTACCACTGAGCCACCAGGGACGCCCTTGTTG
This sequence comes from Bos grunniens, assembly GCF_055505025.1. Lineage (NCBI taxonomy): Eukaryota > Metazoa > Chordata > Mammalia > Artiodactyla > Bovidae > Bos > Bos grunniens. The sequence goes on from NC_141166.1 coordinate 11,857,778, forward strand.
GTTCTTTTAAAACCAAGTGGAATGCTTTAGAAAGAGTCAAACATAAGACTCTAAAAATAACTGCTGTTGAATTCAAGGTACAGGTGAGGTATCTGAAAACAACAATCTAGGATTCTGCTCTTGGTCTGCTTCATAGGTACTGCAGTTTGCAATGTTCTTCAGGAGTAATTAAAAACAGGAACTATGGACGATGCTTTGCATGTTTTATGAAGTCAAGCGTGAGCTCCAACAAGCAGACACATCCTCAAAGGAAAAGCCGTAGTCCTCTGTCCCCCAAAGAGTTGGATTTTTCAAAAGGCAGAATGAATGTACATGTTAATATTTTAAGGTAAACTGCTTCCAGCATGCGCGCATCAGTCTTCACAACTCCCTCTCTTTAACCCACCGGCTGTGAAGCATTCACACGAGAGGATGTGGCCTTTCCCGTTTTGAACCTACCAGCTCAGGGTCATCCTCCTCCACATTTGTAGGCTTTCCTTCCTTCTTTAATTGCTTTTTTCGCTCTTTCACCTAAAAAGAATTTTTTTCCCATCAAAAAATGAGCACTTATACTTTGAGAATATCCATTAAGCTGCACACATACGATGTGTGCGCTTTTCTACAGTTGTAACAAAAAGTCTGCATTGAAAAAAGATAAGCCCCTGCCTCCCCTCCAAACCAGCAATGCAATCGAAGAAAAAAAGGAACCAGGGTCCCTTCTCCAACCTCATCTAAAATCCAACACCGGGGGACAAACAGGGGCGCTGTCCCCAACTCACATCCCAGGCCAGATCCAAAGAGTCTTTGACACATTGAACAGATTACGCATGTATCTTTCAGGGCTTGTGGTTATGTGTTTACAGCAAAGAAAGTAGATCTTTCAAGTTTTAAAGAAGCTACAGAATTTGTGGCATCAAATGTGACTGTTTTCTGGCATTTCTACACCTGTATTCTGGGTAACTGTCATGGGGAAACTTTCTTAAACCAACAATTTTCACATCATTTTGGCCACCATTGAGATCCCCCCAGAAAATAAATATATCCATTCACATAAGAATGGCATTTACTCCAATAAATTACCATTCAGTCCAGCAAAACGCCAAGTGCCTTCCAAGCTCAGAAAGGCCCTACTGCCACCCTGTGGTCAGACAGCCTGAGAGTGGTAGCTCCTTTACAGGCAAAATACAGAGGAAGGGTAACTATTACAATAATTAGTGGACAAATCATCAGGTCCTTTCCTGGGTGTCTACCAGAATCTGGCCCTCGAATTCCAGCGTCTGACCAACAAGACACAATTATGGCAGTCTGTCTCTTCTTTTTACTCATTTCCTTCATCTAAACTGGCCTCATCACTATGATTGGTTATACAGTTGTTACAGATACCAAAGCTCTTCAAATAAAAGGTCACATCTATATTCACTCCCAATAGAAATTGCCCTTATAAAACAGCCTCAAAAGTTTTGCCCCAGCAGGCGAAAAATTAAAATGAAGACCTCTCTTAAGATAGCTAGTTAGAAAATAGTTAAGATAGTTTATTAACACTTCCTACCACTCAGGAGATTTAGGTATTGCAAAAAAATACAGCCAGCTATAACTGAATTCATTTCAGCTGAGTCCTTCCCAACCCTGCTATTAACACAGACATGTACCTCCTATTTTTTTGTAAAAATGTACTCATATGCCCTTGCCAGACTTTCTCAAGCCCCTGTTTCAGCTCTTCCACAGAGACAAGGATAACAGTCCAGGGCCAAGCAGCAGCATGGCTGCTCTACTGTTCCACTCTCAGAACGGGGCACAGTGCCGAGAGGACAAGAAGAGCTTTCCACATACAGGAGTGCTAGGGGAAGAGGTAGGTGCAGCGTCTTGGCCACGCACCCTCAGCGCCAGGAGTGAAGGCCAGCTTCAGGCACGCACTGTGCATGACCACAGCCACCGCAAAGAAGCGGAGACCGCAGGGGCAGTCAGGCCAGGCAGGCGTTGCTATGTCAACAGTAACGTTCACCCTCCTGCAGGGTGCCCAAGGCGCACTAATACTTCCTGTAAACATAGCAGCACTATAAATACTTACGGTGTGTTCCACGTATTCTTTTCCTGCCTGAATTACATCCAGGGCCCTCTTCTTTTGTTCCTGATCCAGTAGCAACTTGTAAGCTTTGTCCACAGCTAATGCAAAACATTGAAATTAACTGTTTCTGCAAACACCCTCTCAAAGTCTGAACTCTACTCAGGCAGTGCAAATGGACTTGTGCCATCTAAAAGCATTCCCTACTTTGTTAAATTATTTACTGTTGTTACACTAATTTAAAAACATACAACTACGGCAATGACTTTCTTTGAGAGCCTTGGAAGAAAATTAAATATGCACTCAAGGCTAATTACACCATATCTAGATTTAATTCAGTGATCAAATTCTTCCAATTATTTTTTATGTTCAAAGGAAAAAAAAAAATGAGCCTACGCAGAAATAGTCTTTGTTGGCACACAAAAGTTTTAACTAAGCAAAGTTAAGGCCTATTTCTAAACAGTAACATTCTGCTTTGAATGACAACTATTCTGAAAACCACAGCTTCTTCATGACCAGAAGACAAAACTACAACATTCTTTTCTTGATCCAGGACTAGGAACAATTAGTCCTTAGCATTGACAGAATGTTACTCACAAGCAGGTAAATTTACAAATACCTTCAAAAGCCTTTTGTGCTCTGTCAGCATCATCTTGATTTTTGTCAGGATGCACCAGTATGGATAACTATAATCAGAGAAAAGTTAGTTTTTCAGTAAGAGGAACATTTAGCAACTCTTCACCGGCACTGCACCTCTCTAAAACCAAAAGCTCTAAGATACTAGGGCAAAAACAGTTAGCCAGAAGCATTTTTTTACAAATTAATAAATGTCATAAAATGCCCAGAGGTATTATATTAGTCCTTAATAAAATTCAAATATCAACAGGTAAATGCACACAGGTGGAAAACAGCTAGTTGAGAACAAATATCAGCCTGGCATCATGAAGATGCTCTGATACTTTGGGTGAGGGAAGGGAAAAATGAAAAGTACCAAGTTCCTTTTATGTTTCTCGTATGGAGCACTAAAGAGGATTAAACAGGTCTGAGATATCACCTCTTTCCTGAAAGAATTTCTAATATGAAGCAGTAGCTCTCAGTTCCAGCTATGCTTGAACCTTGTAAAGATTTTTAGGAATACAGAGGTCTACTTTCCAGCCTGAGACCTTCTGAATGAGTCGCAGGCATCTGTACTTTTTAAATCTCTTTTAAATCTCTACTAGACTGTGTATCACAGACTTCCCAGGTGGCTCTGTGATAAAGAATCCGCCTGCCAATGCAGCAGACACAAAAGATGTGGGTTCCTTCCCTGGGTCGGGAAGATCCCCTGGAGTAGGAAATGGCAACCCACTCCAGTATTCTTGCCTGGAAAATTCCATGGACAGGGCAGCCTGGCAGGCTACAGTCTATGGGGTGGCAAAGAGTCAGGCATGACTGAGCATAACACAGCAACAGACTGGGTATCAGATGATATTATACAAAGGAACTGGTGTTGATTTGTTAGGTGCGACAGGCAGTTATACAAGAAAATGTCCTTTTGCGGGGGGATATATGTATACTCATGGCTGATTCACATTGTTGTACAGCAGAAACACAACACTGTAAAGCAATTATACTCCTATTAAAAAAGAAAAAAGAAAATGTCCTCTTTTACTTTGGTGGGATAACTGCTTCAGTATTTAGGTATTAAGTATCATGGTGTCTGTAATTTACAATTCAGCCAAAAATACACAGCTACTGAAGGTGAATATATGGGCTCTCATTGTTTTATTCTTTCTTTTTAAAATATAATTAAAACTTCTTATGACTAAAAAATTAAAAACAAAACCTCCACAGGTGACCCTTTCAGAACCACTGACCTGTCACTGAAAGACAGAAACAGCTTGAACACAGGGATTGCGCTGGGATGAAAGCAAGTGGGCATCTAATGCTAAGCCCAGCACTACTGGAGCCAGAACCCTGGGTTCCAATTCCAAATGCAACCACCAACTACCTGTGAGACCTTGAACAGTTCACTTAATCTCCGCCTCAGTTTCCTCCTCTGTAAGTGGGACAATACTATATACCTTTAGATCACTGATTGTTGTAAAGATGAAATGAGATAATGCAAGTAAAGAACTTAGCATACCAATACACATAAACAACAGCACATAAAGAAGACCTATTCTAACTGCTTGTGTGTAACCTCATTCAAATCCTTATTAACAATCCCAAGGTAGTCACTAGTGTTACATGAATTCTACAAATGAGCTAACAGGGCACAGAAAAGTTGAAAGTAAGTTGCCAGAGCTCACAGTGCTTGTAAGAGGTACAGCCAAGGCTGAAACTCAAGTCATACAGCTCCAGCACAGACTCTTAACTGTTAGGGCCTGCTGCTGCTAAGTCGCTTCAGTTGTGTCTGACTCTGTGCGACCCCACAGACGGCAGCTCACCAGGCCATCCGTCCCTGGGATTCTCCAGGCTAGAACACTGGAGTGGGTTGCCATTTCCTTTTCCAATGCATGAAAGTGAAAAGTGCAAGTGAAGTCGCTCAGTCGTATCCGACTCTTCATGACCCCATGGACAGCAGCCTACCAGGCTCCTCTGTCCATGGGATTTTCCAGGCAAGAGTACTGGAGTGGGGTGCCACTGCCTTCTCCGCTATTAGGGCCTATTAACAACTAAACAAAAAATCTGAGTTCTTTGTATTGTTACATAAATAGTCTAAAAGTTTTGACTATGAATTTGAATAAATGCTTATTTAACTGGGGAAAACTGCTAATGTACTACACTAGAAAACTAGAAATTTTAGAAAAAGAGGCAAACGCTGAACATAAGTGCAGAGTAGAACTCAGGAACCAAAAAAAACTATCAAGTTATATCATGGGAAATGACTGGGTAGGCAAAGATTAAAAACACCTTGGCTTAATAATAGATCTGAAGATAATTACGAGTCAGCAATGGAAAGGCAATGGCTGTATTGAAAAAGCAATCACAGGGAACTCCCTGGTGGTCCAATGGTTAAGACTCTATGCTTTTACTGCAGGGGGTGCAAGTTTGATCCTTGGTGGAGGAACTAAGATCCCCATCCTTCACAGTGTGGCCAAAAAACAACTTTTTAAAATAAAGTATATAAAAGATGTAAGTTGAAGAAAAAAGAAATTTTAAAGGCATGAAATATAAGGAAATTTTAATTTCCAAAGACATTAGAGGGAGTATGATTATTCAGCTCATACAGGAAAATGCTGGGGGTTACTCAGCTGTCAAAACTGGACTGAAAGTCAAAGTGTTAGTCGCTCAGTTGTGTTTGACTCTTTGTGACCCTATGGACTGTAGACCGTCCAGCCCTTCTGTCCATGGGATTCTCCAGGCAAGAATACTGGAGTGGGTAGCCATTCCCTTCTCCAGGGGATCTTTCCAACCCAGGGATCGAACCCAGGTCTCCTGCATTGCAGGCAGATTCTTTACCGTCTGATCCAACAGAGAAGCCCCAGACTGGAAGAGTGTTTTAAAAGGCTACTATAAACTCTACAGTCTGAGTTATTAAATATTAGAATGAGTAATAATCAGAGGTCTTGGATCTCCTTTCTGAGAGAACTTTCTGAAAGCACTCTTTATATTAAGTCAGGTATTTTTTGAGTATTCATATAGGTTCACAAAAGATAGAATTATTGAGGAATGGGATCTTAAAAGTAAATCACTACTATGAATCATTTAACATGTTCTCTCCTAGAAGCCAGGGGATTTGGTAAGTACTGTACAGTATGACTTCGTGAAAGCTTTCTACTCTACCTTGTACTTCCCGCTCTTAATTAAGGGGCTGGAGAGATTCTATTTGGATGTTAAATTCATCCTATTCATAGGTAAGCTGCTGCTGCTGCTGCTAAGTCACTTCAGTCGTGTCTGACTCTGTGCGACCCCATAGATGGCAGCCCACCAGGCTCCCTTGTCCCTGGGATTCTCCAGGCAAGAACACTGGAGGGGGTTGCTATTTCCTTCTCCAATCATAGGTAAGCTATGGTCATTCAATTATTTAAGATTAAGTCACTGTAATTTTTTTTAAGAATTACAAAATTGAAGGAAAAAAAAAGTTAAAATTTCACCCAAAAGTTGTAACAGTTAAGTCCTAAGAAAATCATGTGCTCAACACATTTTCAAAAGGCTCAAACTCCACCTATTACAGGAATACAGTACCATACCTGCCGAAACCTCTTTTTTATTTCTTCATCTGTCACTTCAGGATCTATCTGAAGAACCTGGAAGAATTAAAATCAAAATTGTAAAAGAGATTAAAAGAATTTATAGGTTTAAGAGATCCCCAATAATTATAATTGGCATCTAACAGTTGTCAGTGTTGTAGAACAGTTTTAAAAAATGTTCAAGAAAGAGAAATGAGTAAACCTGTAACAGAGTAACAGTGACAGTGTTTCAGGGTTCTCAATTAATTCAGTGGTTACTTTCACTCCATCAGAAAAATAATAAATTACACTATAACCAGTACATGCTTCCAGACCATGAGAAAAATGCTGCCTTCCTCCTTCATTCACTCCTTTTCATTAAGAAAAGCACCCACCCTCTAACTTATCTTTGCAAATGTGGAAAAAGTATAGCAACTCAACAAGGAAATAATTAGGCTGGCTACCTGTTTGTTTTTTTAAATGAGGGAAAACTGTTGATTTTCAAATAAAGCACCCCCCCACAAGACTATCTGATTTTTATAACAACAGTAAAAGATGTTTATCAGTTTTCACAATAAACTAAATAAAAGATAATTACAAGTGCAAGCCATAATGGAAACATTTATAAAATTATTACATACAATTTGGAGGCTTAAGTAGAGTGATGTGGTAAGTGGAGATCCATGCACACGTGTTCATCCATCCAGGCAGTCTGTCTTTTGGTTAGTGCATTTAATCCATTTACATTTAAGGCAATTATCAATATGTATGATCATATTACCATTTTCTGAATCGTTTGGGGTTTATTTTGTGTAGGTCTTTTCCTTCTCTTGTGTTTCCTGCCTAGAGAAGTTCCTTTAGCATTTGTGGTAAAGGTGGTTCAGTGGTGCTGAATTCTCTTAACTTTTGAGTGTTTGGAAAGCTTTTGATTTCTCTGTCAAATATGAACAAGAGTCTTGCCAGGTAGCATATTCTTGGTTGGAAGTTCTTCCCTTTCATCACTTTAAATATATCCTGATTTTCACCTCAATTCAGAAATGCGACTTGGCTCCATGTTAAAATTTACACAGCTCAATGGTTCTCAACCCGGAGTGGAAACCTGAGAGCAACGCCTGGGGCTCACTCCAGGAAACTCCGATTCCAGCTCAGCAGAACTAGTGCACAGTGAAATGGCGGGAAGATCTGTTATTTTGGGCTCAATACGGTTTAAAAACAAATTTTATCATTCTTCTCCAACCCTGGGTATCCTGGTGTTGACATTCCTCATCAAGGATTTTGATCCCACCACCACAACATAGATTCATTCAAACATTTACACAGTAGCTACCACCTGCTGAACATGCTGCTATACACTTAGAAATGCAAAGATAAATAAGGGAAAACATTTTTTTAATTACCATAAACACAGTTTTTTAAAGAAGGGTTCATTATAAGAAATACAATTAAACCAGATGATTTCACAGTTTACTCCATAGATTCAACATAGTATCTATTTATTTACTTAGTATTCAAGGCGTAAGGAAGGGCTAAAGGGCACAGGGTGAGAAGGTCTGTTGGAAATTCAGAAGAGCAGGCCCCAACGTCAGTGTGACTGAATCAGAATCAAGATTTCAACAAGATCCCCAGGTGATCTGAATCATATTACAGCTTGAGATGCCTGGTTAGGAAAGATGACAGAGGTCAGCTATAAGTGTGTTTGAGGTTAATAGAACTGATGATCTATCATTAAAGGGGATAAAGAGAAAAAAAAAATCTTGAAATGAAAAATACATACCAAAGAAGTTAAAACTGAAAAATAATCTGCCAAACTTAGTCAGATGCTTACAGGGTCTCAGAAAAACTTGACAACAAGTAATGTCAAGATTTATAGCAAGCTGTCCAAACATTCAAACAGCCCACCTACAGCAGCAGAGTTATTGGTAGGCAAGGAAGCTGAATCACCCCTACATTCAAGAGACTTCTTTAGAATACCAATTCTCAAATATCAGGCATACAACTGTGGATGAGGGAAAAGGAAAATCTTTAAAACAAAGACTTTTCAAGAATGAGTGTGCCCCACCATACCACCCCAAGGGAGAAAGGAATTGGGGGTGGGGGGAGTCACTCAAAAGGAAAAATGCAGCTAAATGAGATTTATAGACAAAGGGAGATAACTGCACACACACAAATATTTAGAGAACCCTACCTTTCCTGGTTCTGAAAAAAAGGAATGCATTGGAGCAAACAGATGGAAGTCCAGCACACCCAAAAAGGTGTTCAGATGAACGTGAAAGGATGGAAATCATCCTGCCCTCACAAAAAAGAAAAAAAAAGCCTCAATAAAGCTACAATCTAGAACCAATCATGCCAAATGTATTTCATAAACCTTGACTGGTTCCCAGGTTAAAAACTAAAACAGTTATAACTTAGGGTTTTGGGTTTTTTTTTTTTTTTAGGACAATTAGAGTTATTTGAGTGTGGATTCTATGCCTGATGATGTTTACTGAATTGCAGTAATGTGGTCTTTCCTAGGTGTGGTAATAGTGTTGTGGTTATGTGGAAATGTGTTCTTGTTTGGAGAAGAGGCATGCTAAGATACTTAGGCATGAAGCATCAATGTTTACAGCTTACTTTGATGATCTGGCAAAAATGATGGGGTATGTATAAATATAGGGCTTCCCAGTCACTCAGTGGTAAAGAATCCACCTGCCAATGCAGGAGACACAGGTTCGATCCCTGGGTTGAGAAGATTCCTGGAGAAGGAAATGGCAACCTGCTCCAGTATTCCTGCCTGGGAAATCCCATGTACAGAGGAGCCTGGTGGGCTACAATCCATGGGGTCACAGAAGAGGTGGACATGATTTAGCGACTAAACAACAACAAAAATGTATAACAGACACATACCGACACACACATGCCAAAGTTATTTTTCCAAGACTCAGATCATACATACACTGATCACTGCGACATACATTCACTGAGTGCCTTCAAAGTTAGCTAATCCAGCTCCTTTCCTATCTTTAAGCATTGCAGGTGCCATATGTAGCCATGAAACAGTAAAGACAACGGGCCTATACCAGCCCAAACCTCTTTGAAGCCAGTTTATACATTCAATACAAATGTATAAGCAACTGGGATTGCTAGATACTGTGCTCACTACTGTTCTCTTGGAATTTAAGGTCCACAAAGGAAGGAACAGACAAGTCACAAGTAATTCTTACCAAAATGATAAATACTATGTCAATCAGTATGACTCTAAGGAAGCACACAGGTCTGTTCAGACTCTTGGAAGATTTTTCTGAGCTCCTACTATGTCTCAGGCTTTGGAGATGCTGCAAAGAAAAATCCACAGTCTTGGACCTCAGCGAGTGAATAAATCATCACACAGAAATGAAAACGCTTGACTGTGGCATTTACATCAATATAAGTTCCTGAACTCAAATAAAGTGCAACTGTCACCTTTAGGATCTTCTGCTTGAAAGAGAAATCCAGTCTTAGGTCATATCTGAACTCTCTGACCTGTGAATAATGCGCAAGTTCCAGAGTCCTGTGAGACAAATATCTTTCTTTCCAAAGTGCCAAACAAGATAAACAGAAAACACAAGTCTGTGGTGCTGCCTCCTGGGGCTTTAAAGTTAAACAGAAAAAAGGAACATGAGGAAGGCAGGACTGAACAGGAGCACAGATTCATCTAAGCTTATGAAAGAAGTGGGGGAGGAGACATTCTTAGGATGCATAAGAGACAGATGCTCGGATAATAGCTGAAGGTTAGAAATATGTCCAAATAGGGAGCTGCACTAATGGCAGGAGGCGGGGGCAGGGAATGCCCTGTGGATTAGAATTCCTGTAATAAGACCCCTCAGCATCCCTCTTCTACCTGCTGCTCAGTAAAATGGTACATTGGACGACTACTCACATTTCAATTTACAGCCAACAGGACAGCTATTATGACATCACTTCTTACTAGGAAAGACCAGTCTGCTTACTTCTGGAGAAAAGTCTGCTTCATTTAGATGTCTCGAGTTGTTGCATGAAGAAACAGAAGTATTTCCCTAAATTGAAGATTTTTTTCTAAACAAGATTTTTTTTTCCCCTCAACAGAAAGATTTCCTAAATTTCTAGGAATACCTAATCCTGACTTAGGGCCAAAAATCAACTTTACAAGAAGACAATGAGGGTGGAGGGTGGATGAATTAGGAATTTGGGATTAACAGATACACACTTTTATATATAAAACAGATAAACAACAAGGACCTACTACTATACAGCACAGGGAGCTATATTCAGTACCTTGTAATAAGCTATAATGGAAAAGAATCTGAAAAAGAATATATATTCACACACACACACATATATGCACGAGTGACTCACCTTGCTATACACCTGAAACTAGCACAACACTGAACATCACCTACACTTCAATTTAAAGAGACGACGATGACATCGTACTACAAAGTGGCCAGCGTATTTGTAAAAAAATAGAAAAGACAAAAGTTCTAATGGACAGTCATGGAGTCCTACAAACTTAAACACCACCTTGCACCTCCTCAAGTGTGTCAACCTTACCGTATTCTTTACACATTCACACACACTTCCTACAACCAGGTCAGGAGCTATGGAGCAGTAAGTTCCACCTCCAGAACTGGCAGGAGAGCAAAATCCTAGCATTCACCCTAGTCCCAACAATGTTACTCCTCAGCAATCAGATCTCCACAGAAAACAGGAATTAGCTTAATGAATAAAGGGGTAAGCTATACAATCAAGTGATTCCCTTTCACAGTATCAGTTCAGTTCAGTCGCTCAGTCGTGTCCGACTCTTTGCAACCCTATGAATCGAAGCACACCAGGCCTCCCTGTCCATCACAAACTCCCGGAGTTCACTCAAACTCACATCCATGGAGTCGGTGATGCCATCCAGCCATCTCATCCTCTGTCGTCCCCTTTTCCTCCTGCCCCCAATCCCTCCCAGCATCAGTCTTTTCCAATGAGTCAACTCTTCGCATGAGGTGGCCAAAGTACTGGAGTTTCAGCTTCAGCATCATTCCTTCCAAAGAACACCCAGGACTGATCTCCTTTAGAATGGACTGGTTGGATCTCCTTGCAGTCCAAGGGACTCTCAAAGAGTCTTCTCCAACACCACAGTTCAAAAGCATCAATTCTTCGGCACTCAGCTTTCTTCATAGTCCAACTCTCACATCCATACATGACCACAGGAAAAACCATAGCCTTGACTAGACGGACCTTTGTTGGCAAAGTAATGTCTCTGCTTTTCAATATGCTATCTAGGTTGATCATAACTTTCCTTCCAAGCAGTACGCATCTTTTAATTTCATGGCTGCAATCACCATCTGCGGTGATTTTGGAGCCCCCAAAAATAAAGTTTGACACTGTTTTCACTGTTTCCCCATCTATTTCCCATGAAGTGGTGGGACCAGATGCCATGATCTTCGTTTTCTGAATGTTGAGCTTTAAGCCAACTTTTTCACTCTCCTCTTTCACTTTTTTCACAGTATATACTATCTCAATTTAAAATACAACAGAATGGATATACCGTCAGATTCTTTTATCACGTTTCAAATATATCATCTTCCCCTCTGTCCTCCCCAAAATCATAACTAAATGATTAATGATCAGTTAAGTTATGCTTAATTAATGATTAGTTATGATTAAGTTTCAGCTTTTTCATTTTCTTCTTCTCTTTCAAATATGTTAAGTGGGACCAAGCAAAGTAGACATCTACTTTGGGTAGGAAGTCAAGATGGCCAAAGCAGAGCGTCAGAGTCTACCTGGGACAAAGAAGACAGGAACCCCAGGAGGAGTGTCAGCCAGTCACGTGGTGCTGGAACCCAAGCTGGGTGAGAAGAGCATCCACAGAAGGCTAACTCGACAGGAAGTGCCAAAGTGGGTTGAAGAGGGCATCTCTATGGACAGGCAGCCTGCCCCCTGGTGTCAGAACCTAAGCAGGGTGAGACTGCCAATATAGATGGGCACAGAGTGCAGGAGCCCAACAAGGACATCTCTGTGAAACCCAAGCCTAGCATGGGGTGTGCAAGCCGAGGCACAGTGAGGTGGGTGTCCATGGAAGAGGGCATCAAAGTAACAGAGCAGCCCAACTGGGACCAGGAGCCCAGGTATTACTGGCACAGAGAGCTGGAACATGAGCAGAGTGAAGAGGACCTCCACGCAGGGAGTGATCTGGAGTATGAAGTCAGAACCCAAGAAAGGTGACGAGGGTGTTCCCAGAGGAAGGTAGCCTAACACGGGGTGTCAAAGCCAGAGCAGGACAGGAAGGATGCCTGCCTGGTGGGGAGGATGCCGGACCCAGGAAGGATGAAGACAGTTCCCAGCAGCTGGAGGGCAGGCACGGAGGGCAGAGCCAGGTGAGACCCACACCCACAGCGAAGGTGACCTGGCAGTGGAGTTGAGAGTTCAGAGGTGGGGAGAAGGGTTTCTGCATAGTGAGGCAACCTGGGGTTGGTATGAGAGTGAAGCAGGGAGAGGAGGGCATTCACACGAGGGAAGGGATGGGAGATCAGATTCATACACGGGGATCAATTAAGTAAACATATATATTAGAGACAGTGGGAGGGCCTTGGTTAAGAATTTGCCTTGCAATGCAGGGAGCAAGGGTTTGATCCCTGATCAGGGAACTAAGTTCCCACAGGCCAAGGAGCGACTAAGCCTGAGTGCCACAACTACCAAGCTTGCGTGGCACAGCTAGAGAGCCCATGCAACGCAACCAAAGATTCCATACAACGCAGTGAAGATCCTGTGTGCCACAGCAAAGACCCGAGGCAGCCAAATGCATAAATAAAATACCAGTACTTTGAGATAACAGGAGCCAGACTGCTATCAGAGAAGGGAACTATGAACACTGGAAGAAAAACGGCCTAGAATAAACCCTGTGGTGTTGGGTTGAACTTTTATGTAATACATGTATGTGTGTGTACACACAGACACACACACGCCTTAGCCCTATCTACCAACAGGGCCTGGGAGTAATGACAATGGCAATGGGTATGCTCAGCACCCAAATCTTGACTTCTAAATATCCTTCTTCATTAAAAGGAGTTCAAGAGATCCTCAAAGAAATGGTTAATTCAAGGCTGGGTTCAGAGAAGTACAAGAGTGCCTATGAATCAAAGAATGATTAAATAAAAAGAAAAGGCAAGCACGGGCTTAAAAGTAACCTGCTGGTCAAATCTGGGATATCTGAGCATCAGAATAAATAATATTGAATCATAACCCACTGAATAAAATAGGAAACCCCAAGTCTACACTAACAAATGAATAAACTGAAACCTCGACAAGGACAGTATATTCACACATTCTCAAAGTGTTCCTAGAAAGGGGGAAAAAGCTAATTTCATAAGCAAACCTAGCAGGCACTTCTTTAAGAGATCAACTTAACATCACTAGTAATAGGCTAAATCAAAATCATGTTCCACTTTACAGGTGACAGAGACAATGCAGTGTCACTTCTGTGCTATTCTTGTCAACACTGCATAAACTGAATCTAACGAGAAGCCGCTATGACAAGAAGTCTGCACACTTCATTGAGTAGTCCCCACTCACCACAACTAGAGAAAGACCCCTCGCAGCAATGAAGACCCAGTGCAACCAAATAAATAAATAATACTTTAAAAAAAAAATCTACACTTCAAATAAAAAAAATTTTTTTAAATAAACAGCTGTTTTCTTAGATGGAATTATACATGACTATTCTTGCTATTTGTATATTTCTAATTTTTATAACAACATGATTTACTTTTATCATCAGGAAATGTCTGAAGTTATAAAACTAAGGAAATTCAAAAGTTTACATGCCTGTCTATAATCATATGATCATTTTTTGCTTGTTGAGTTATTTTATCGTGGTGAAACAGGAAAGTTTTAACAAATAAATTAAATCAAAGACCCTAAATTTACCAAGGCTAGCTATTCCATCACACCTGAAAATAAATCTATATATATCTGGGTTACTAAAAGATGACAGCAAGCTCTGCTCACAATAAAGCCACCCAAGTTCAATTCCAACTATGCACAGTACCAATTAGGTGTGTGTTTGAAGTAAGTCTGCCCACAGCTAGGTAAAATTCCTTACTACAGGCCACATTAACATCAGACGGCTCACCTCAAACGGGTTCAAATTGAAGTAGGAGGAACCAGGACGAGTCAATCTTTCAATCTGATTTTTGGACGTTAGAACTGAATCTCTCTTCTCTATTTGTTTCACCTAAAATAAAGGGAATAAAAACCTCATTAGTAAAGCTCAGTAATGAACTGTAAATTGTCATCTCAATAATAACTCACTGACATGGTCAGCAAACATTTATTTGCGTGTCTACATGTTCAAGGTACTTTGCTAAACACTTTAGGAATAATTACAACAGCTACAAATTACTGACTTTTAATATAATGTGAAATTACAAAACCTTTACAGGTGTTCATTCTTCTCAACAATCCCTTATGGTAGGTACCACCATTATCCACATTTTTCAGATAACAAATCTAAGAGTTTGGTCAACTGACTTGTAACCACTCAACTTTTTTGTAACCACTCAACTTTTTTGTAACCACTCAGATTTTTGCCCAATCACTCAAGTTATAAACCAGAATTTTAACCCCAACAGTTTGACTCCAGAGCAGGGAGCAAGAAGATTCAAAAATAAATATGTCACAGCTATTACCTTCAAAGAGTTTCTACTCTAACGATGGAAGATGTACTTGTGAATGTTCAAACTTAATTCACAACTTTTTAAGAAAGGAAAAATACAATTACACTGAAATAGACACTAAAAAAAGTACACCTAAAAAATACATGGGAGGGAGCAAATAACTCTATCTTTCTAACTCTAATAGGAAAATCCCTGACCTGAACACGATACCAAGGAGAACAAGCACCAGGCTAGCCCCAGAAAAACATCCTTGGTGCCACTGTCAGAACTGAAATTTTAGTTGGAATGAACCTCTGGCATATTATATATACTATCTTTATTTCTATGGCCAAAACAGAGTTGGAAAGGATTTCAATAACAGGAAAAGCTAATCCTTCTCAGCACCTTCCCTCTTAACTCTTGTAAAACAGCACGCCACTCCCCACCTTCCACCATACTCTCTTTTCCCCAGTCTCATTTTTCCTCATGGCACTTACCACTACCTAACACTATATTGTACATCTGTTCATTATTTAGCCTTCTCTATAAGATGAAAGCCCTATGAAGACAGGATTCTTCTTTCTGCTGTCAACTACCATCTCTCCAAGGAGCTAAACAATACAGGGCGAAGTGCATACCAGGTGCTCAACAAACATTAGTTGAATGATGATTAAATGGTCCTCCTTTAGGCATTTTCTCTCATTAAACAAACCATGCCAGTGAATGTGTAGATTAAAAAAAAAAAAAAAAAAGTGTCTGAAGGGCAAGCTCTAGCACTGCTGGAGTTTCGTAAGAGATACGGCTCATTTCAATGGGGCCACAAAAGGGAAAATCAGGCACCCATGATGTTTGTACAGTACCTAATATGAAACCCATAGCCCATGAGCATATAACTCATTTCATGAAAACCCTTCTGTTCATAATTGCTGGGTAGCTAAGATGAGAGCAAACTACAGCAAAACACTCATAAGTCACTGCCCCCAGGAGAAAATATTCCGTCCCACAAAAAAAAAAAAACAAAAAACAGTCATCTGTGCAATACAGCTCACAGATGAAACTGACATTAAAATTTAAACAAACCAGGATTGCTTTAAAAAAAAATTAAGAAATTAAAACAAGTTCCCCTATAATTGTTCAGTACTCATTATTGTTAGTTGCTCAGTCGTGTCCCACTCTTTGCGATCCCATGGACTGTAGCCCGCCAGGCTCCTCTGTCTATGGAATTCTTCAGGCAAGAATATTGGAGAGTAGCCATTCTTTTTTTCCAGGGGACCTTCCCCACCCAGGGTTCAAACCCGGGTGTTCTGTATAACCAGCAGATGCTGGGCAAATTCTTTACCATCTGAGCCACCAGAAAACACTGCTACCAGCAAATTAACACTTCAAAGTGAATTAGGCATTTTGAAAGTAGACTATAAGTGGATGTACTACGTTGTTTTACAATGTATTATTTCGGAGAAATTACTATGTAACAAAAGTGAAGTCGTTCAGTCGTCTCGACTCTTTTCGACTCCACGGACGGTAGCCTGACAGCCTCCTCCATCCATGGAATTTTCGGAGCAAGAATACTGGAGTGGGTTGCCACTTCCTTTTCCAAGGGATCTTCCCGACTCAGGGATGGAACCCTGGTCTCCCGCACTGCAGTTAAGACTCTTTACCGTCTGAGCCATTAGGGAAGCCCAACTATGTAGCGAGCACTGTTACAAATACCAGAGATAAAAGGTGAATTTAACACGGTGCTTAACTCTGAATACATCACAGCCAGGTAGAGAGCAACTCCATTCCTCAAATCCACGCCAAGCTAAAGAAGTTCACATTCAGCCTTGTTTTTAACTTTTACAAAGTAGCTTCTTCTTTATATTTTATGAAGCTTTCTTTTAACCCTCATTAAAACTCTTGTTTTAATAATAAACCTCGTTCTACAAACGTGAAAATTGATTAGCAAAATCAATGGCTTGAAAGAATTCAGTCACAGTCATGTTAACAGCCATCCAAAAATCCAATCCGAGGTCCTATGACTCCAAGAACCATCCTTTTCTTTCATTTATTCATTCATCAACTCATTCATTCATTCACTCAACAAATACTGAGTAACTACTACGCAGGGCCGATGGAGATACCGACAGTAAATAAGTCTCAAACCAAACTTACTCCCGTCCTAACATGATACCAAACTATTATCTGCTCTAAGACCCTGAACAAATTATTTCACCTCCCTAAACCTCCAGGTATGTCATTTGTAAAATGGAGACAGTGCCTACATGGCATGATGCACAATACCTAGCATTCTCGAATGGCAGAAATAACTACTACTAAAACTCACTACAGAGGACTAAGAGTAGAGAGTGCTTCCGTTTTGAATACAAACGGGGACCAAGCCGTTTAACTCGCCCCCAGGTAGACCCAATCTCCCAGCTGCAGAAAGCACCCGACTACGCGAACTTGGGGAACTCTGCGCGCGCCCAAGCACTTCGTTGGCCAAACTCGACGCCTCCTCACAAACGTCAGACCCCCGCCCCTTTTTAGTTTTCCAGGGGATCCCCCCTGCAGTATCAGGAGGAGACACACACACACACCGTAAGTCCCCCACCGCGGAAAAGGCCAGACAGGAGGGGCCGCCCAACGGTCCAGGCCAGGAGGATCACTGCCTTCTCCCACTGGGAGGATAGCCCCGGGCGGAGTCGCCCCAGTGCCGCCATTCCTCACTCCGTGTTTACCTCACTGTAGAAGGTCATAAATGCTTCCTCCGTGCTGCCTCCTCCACCCGAAGCCCCGCTCTCTCCTGGAGCCGCCATTTCCCCGGCCCAGCGACCACGTGACTCTTCTGCGCAGGCGCCTCCTCACGTGATTCTTACAGGCCCGCCTCTCCAGCCCCGGCCCCTTCCTTGCGTCTCTTAAAGGGGTCGCAGCCCAGCCAGATACCTTTAAAGAAACTTTTAAATTGGGGTTCCCCAGGTGGCTGGAGGAGAAGGCAATGGCACCTGACTCCAGTACTCTTGCCTGGAAAATCCCATGGATGGAGGAGCCGGGAAGGCTGGAGTCCATGGGGTCGCTGAGGGTCGGACACGACTGAGCGACTTCACTTTCACTTTTCACTTTCATGCATTGGAGAAGGAAATGGCAACCCACTCCAGTGTTCCTGCCTGGAGAATCCCAGGGATAGGGGAGCCTGGTGGGCTGCCGTCTATGGGGTCACACAGAGTCGGACACGACTTAAGTGACTTAGCAGCAGCAGCAGCAGCAGGTGGCTGGATGGCATCACCGACTCGATGGACATGAGTTTGGGTGAACTCCGGGAGTTGGTGATGGACAGGGAGGCCTGGCGTGCTGCGATTCATGGGGTTGCAAAGAGTCGGACACAACTGAGCGACTGAACTGAACTGAGGTGGCGATAGTGGTAAAGAACCCACCAGCAATGCAGGAGACATAATGAGACAGGGGTTCGATCCCTGAGTTGGGAAGATCCTCTGTAAGAAGGCCTGGCAACCCACTCCAGCATGCTTGCCTGGAGAATCCCATGGACAGAGGAGCCTGGCGGGCTACAGTTGCAAAGAGTAGAACACGATTGAGGCTACAGCCCATACGGTCGCCAAGAGTCGGAGACTGAAGTGATTTAGCACGTATGCACAGATGCCATACAGTTAACCATTTTAAAGTGAACAATTCAATGGTCTTTAGTGTATTCTCAGTACTGTGTAATCACCACCTCTGTCTAGTTTCAAAACAGTTGCATCACCCCAAAAGGACACTTAGTACCTAATAAGCAGTTTCTTCCCATACTTGCCAGTGTCTCTATGGACTTACTTATGCTGGATGTTTCACGTAAATGCAGTCATACAACATGGGACCTTTTGTGTCTGGCTTCTTTCACTTAGCATAATGTTTTCCTGGTTATTTCAAAATATAGCACACATCATTACTTCATCACTTTTTATGGCTGAATAGTATTTCATCCGGAGAAGGCAATGGCAAGCCACTCCAGTACTCTTGCCTAGAGAATCCCATGGATGGAGGAGCCTGGTAGGCTGCAGTCCATGGGGTCTCTAAGAGTCAGACACGACTGAGCGACTTCACTTTCACTTTTCACTTTCACGCAATGGAGAAGTAAATGGCAACCCACTCCAGTGTTCTTGCCTGGAGAATCCCAGGGATTGCAGAGCCTGGTGGGCTGCCGTCTATGGGGTCACACAGAGTCGGACACGATTGAAGCGACTTAGCAGCAGCAGTATTCCATCATACATGTATACCACAATTTGTTTATTCATTTATCAGTTGATGGACATTTGGGTTGTTTCTATCTTTTGGCTATTGTAAAATGGTGCTGCTATGAAGGTGTGAGTACCAGTTTTCTACTGGGGGGAGGTATGTGCCTAGAAATGAAATTGCTGAGTCATATGGTAATTCGATACTTAACCTTTGGAGCAACTGCCAAGCTGTTTTTCGAAGTGGCTGAACCATTTTACAATCCCATAGCAATGTAGGAGGGTTAAAATTTATCCACATCCTCACCAATGCCTGTTGTTTTCCATTTTTTTAAATTGCAGCCACCCTAATGCCTCTATGGATCTTTTGCACAAACTCAGCAAGACCTTCCACTGGATGCCCACCCAGGAGATAATCAAAAAACAGTATTATCTGAGAACCAGAAGCAGAGTTTCTGAAACAGATGCTGTGCTGTGTGCTTAGTCACTTAGTCTCATCCGACTCTTTACCATCTGAGACACCAGGGAAGCCCCCTGAAACAGGAATGGCACTGAAGTATCTAGAGACACACACAATTATTATCACTAAGTAGTGGGCTTATCGTGATTATTATTTCTAGCCTTCTGCTTTCATGCTTTTTCAAGTTTTGTGAAATGAACATTTGAAAATGTGCCCCGCAGCCATTTCCTCCCATATAAGTCATACAAACCAGGGCTGGTATTTTTCCAGCGAAAAGGTGATCACTAAAAACACTTAATCTGGCCCAACTCTCTCAACTAAAAGAGAAAAAAACTGGACCCAGAGGGAGAAAATGACATAGGCAAAGGCTATGAACTACTATTATCTCGACGACGTTTGTTAGATGGCTAACGGAAGACCAAGGTAATGTCTTCCCTAGATGCCTACCTATGCTCTTTTCAACTTCTTTGCACCACGCTGCCAAAAGTCCTGTTATCAAGTCCATTTGATAACACATCAATGCATCTCACAAATATTAATTCAGTAATGACTTGACAACTTCATAAACTCGAAGGCGCAAAAACAAAAAGAACAAAACAGTGAGCTATTGATAGAATAACGAAGGAGGGCAGAGAAGTTTTCTCTGAGCTGAAGTTTTACTTCAGCTCAAGTCTACTATTATTAGGCTTGAGAGTGAAATGTCAGTGCAACAACAACAAAAAAACCATAGATTCATACATCAAAAAAAAAAAAAAATCCCCACAACTCTAAATGACTAAGGGCACCCTGGCCATCAGCATCATGGACAGAGCGGCCCACTCCGCCCCCCGCCCCCTTATTACCCATCTTATTGATGCTAGTAGTCCAGAAAAATGAAAGCTTCCTTTGGGTGTTTAACAATAACATGAGAGAAGGAATGGTGAGGTGGGGGTGGACGCCACGCCTAGTTCTGATAGATCCAAGAGCCGAAACCCTGGCTACTGCCTCTCTGTTCCAGCTTTTCCCCAGTCTCCTCCATTATTTTTCTCCAGGCCTTTGACCCTGGAGCCCTTGCTAGGGGTTGGCTAAGAATGGGCCCGCCCCTCTGCCAGGATTCGCCACAAACTACAGGAACCCCTCCTCTCCCTCGTATGATTCGCTACTCCTGGCTTCATCCCGCCTCTCCAGCGAAACGATTGGCTGCCTGACCAGCAGGGCCGTTAGCGCCTGCGGAGAAGCTGCGCCTAAGGAGAAGCTGCTCTTCAGGTCACTGGAGGGGTGCTTCAGTGACATCAATGGCAGCCACGGCGTTGGCGGCGCGTACCCGGCAGGCCGTCTGGAGCGTCTTGTCAATGCAAGGCCGAGGCTTTGGCTCGGAATCGGTACGCCAGCGGCAGGGTCTGCTGCCCCAGCCCTGAGCGCGGATTCCTCCTCTCCCCCCACCCCGCCGGCGTCTGTACCAATGCCCCCCTCTCTCTCCGCAGGGAGATAATGTTAGGTCCAGTGCGGGCGCGGTCCGGGACGCCGGTGGGGCCTTCGGAAAAAGAGAGCAGGCCGAAGAGGAGCGATACTTCCGGTGAGGCCCTGGGGACCCCAGCCCTAGATCCCTCACGGCCTTCCAGTCCCTCTTCAATTGTCAGTTGCCCCCACGCATCCCTCCCTAGCGTCCTGCGGCGTCCCATCCACACCCGACCCCACCCCACCTCACCCCGCCAGGCAGACCCAACAGGCCCCTGAACCTGTTAACACTCAAGGCTTGAGGGCCCGACTGTCGCCACCTGTGGGCTTCCGGTGCCCTGCTGAATCCCACGGCCCCCATATCCAAGTCATTTCCACCTGCGGGTCTGCAGACCTCGACTCATGTCTTCCTGAGTCATCTGCCGTCTCCACCCATGGAATTCTACCCGCATCATGCAGAACGCCCCCCAGATTCCTCCCAGAGCGTCTAGATCCGACGGTTCCACTATCTGCAGACTCACTGAGCCTGACTCTCTCAGCCTTCATCCCAGGCCGTAGATTGCCAGCCCCGCAAGGATGGATTCCCTGATTCTTCAGACCCTCAGCCATTTCTAGACGCTTCTGCCTCTGCAACTCGCCTCAGCGAGTGGGGTCGTAGGAGCATGTGGCAGCTGCACGTGGTTGGGACACCCATCCCCCCTTTTCTTGGAGACTTGGCCGGCTCCGCCCAGCCCAGCCCAGCCTGTAGGAGCATGGATTGGGCTGGGCCTGTCTACCCTGTTTACCAACCTCGAGTTATCTTATACTGACTTGTATCCACCGTGGGGAGCAGCGTGGAACTAATCTATCTTCTGCTGTCCTTGGCCTATCTTTTCTCTTCTGCCCTCTCTTGCTCACTATTAAGGATTATCACCATGGCACCTGTCATACCAGAGAGACAAGGTGCAGCCCTTAGAGACCATCTAATTGGCCTCCCACATTTTACATTTATGGAAAACAGAAGCCTATGTGTGGCTAAACCAACATTTGAATCATCCGTTCTTGAGACCTAAATTGGACTCAAGAGACCACTTTTTATTTTTCCTCCCCTTCATTTTGGCCTTTACAGAGGGCCTTGCAGTCCTCAGGCAAAGACAGCCCTAGATAAACTGTGGTAAGACACATATATTTGTCCTTTGCAGCACCTTTATATCTCCCCACTTCCTTTTGCTCTTTCCCCCCCCAGAAAGGGATTCTGTTCTCTGGGTTGTTTCTCTAATAAGTCCTTCAGGTAGGGACTTAAGTTAAACCTCTTTGGAGTTTTCTACTGAATCTGAAAGGACTCCTTCATTAGCGGAGGAATTTCAGGCACTAGCACCAGGACAAGATGGAGCGGCCTGGTAGGCTGCAGTCCATGGGGTCGCAAAGAGTCGGACACGACTGAGCGACTTCTCTTTCACTTTTCACATTCATGCATTGGAGAAGGAAATGGCAACCCACTCCAGTGTTCTTGCCTGAAGAATCCTAGGGATGGGGGAGCCTGGTGGGCTGCCGTCTATGGGGTCGCACAGAGTCGGACACGACTGAAGCGACTTAGCAGCAGCAGCAGCAGCAGCACCAGGACAATGGAATCATTTTTGGCCATCTCCTGTAAATGTTGTATCTTAGGATGGAGTCGTCATTCATAGGGGCTTGAAGAGGGTAGAAGAGGATGGCGAGCCAGACTCCTGTGGGGTTGGGATGCCTGTTCTTTGCCTTAGGTATTTCAGGTGCTTAGAGATTTCTTTGGGATGAAGAACTGGTATTAAACCAAGAGCCACTCTGTCCTTGTAGAGCTCGTGCTAAAGAACAGCTGGCCGCCTTGAAGAAACACCATGAAAATGAGATCTCCCATCATGCAAAGGAGATTGAGCGCCTGCAGAAAGAAATTGAGCGGCATAAGCAGTCGATCAAGAAACTAAAACAGAGTGAGGATGACGACTAAGTGCACAAGTTCTCCACAGAATGGCTACCTATTATCGCCCACTTCTATGTAGACATAATTCTGGTTTAACCAAAATCAACCTGTGTGCTTCCAACAAATTATAATAAATTGTCATTAGTGAGCTGTGTCTAATGCGTCTGTCTGAAGAGGGGTAAGGGGACGAACTACTGGGCCACTAAAATGAATCAGAAGACAGGGTACCCGAAGTAGGGAACTTGGAGACAAAGCACAGTGTGAGGAGTGCTGTGCAACAGAGGCAGGAAACGGCATGACACGGGGAACAGAAAGCCCCTTTTCCCCGTCAGACACTGGTCAAGAGGCGTCGGAGAGAGCTTCCTAAGGGATAAATGTCAGTGTATAAGGTCAAGAGCAGCCTGGAAAACAGGAGTGGTTGCTTCAGTTCAGTTCAGTCATTCAGTCATGTCTGACTCTTTGTGAGCCCATGAACCGCAGCACGCCAGGCCTCCCTGTCCATCATCAACTTCCGGAGTTTACCCAAACTCATGTCGATTGAGTCGGTGATGCCATCCAGCCATCTCATCCTCTTCTTCGTCCCCTTCTCCTCCTGCTCTTAATCTTTCCCAGCATCAGGGTCTTTTCAAATGAGTCAGCTCTTTGCCAAAGTATTGGAGTTTCAGCTTCAACATCAGTCCTTCCAATGAACACCCAGGACTGATCCCCTTTAGGATGGACTTTAAAAGTTTTAATTCAAGGCACCATCAGTAATAATACCATTTTGCATCTATAAAATGGATTAGACAACTCCATGTGAACTAATTACCCTTGTTCTAATTATCCTCATGCAGGTTGAGAAGGCTGGAATTAGAAATCATGTGTCACCTTGGCATCCAGGTGATTAGACTCCTAATCTGTTAACAGCACAGAATTAGAGTTATCACTGAAGTTACATTTTGCTTTGCCGAGCATCCTCTTGCTTTAGACTTTAAGGCCTTGATTATTATACAAACTATTTGTGTAACTCTTTTAGACAAAAATGCAAAAAACAACTTCAAGTGACATGGGCATTGGCAAGATATTTTCAGTTCACCAGTTCAGTGGTAGATCATTTGCCCCAGAATTGTGATGTCATTTGTTTTAAGACAGATGACTTTTTGTTTACACAAAAGGTTTTAGGACCATTGAGTGATAACATCTTGGACAAGTCATTGACCCTATCCTTGCAGACCAGACACTTGATGGCTGTTTCTAAAACTTACCCATAGTGCTGCTGATGGAAAGTTTATTTCTAGATACTCTTGAGGTATGAGTGCTGAGATTCTAGTGGCCAGCAACAAAATGACCTTAAAGATGAGGTATAAGAAATCGTCAAACTAACTCACATACCTTTTTAAAATTTTGAAACACTGCAAAATTTGAAACATTTAAAAACTGGTTGAGGAACAAGTAACATCTTCCATTTTGGACTTTGTGACCAAAAAAAAAAAAAATGGCACACAAAATCTTGGGAATTCTCTGGTGATCCAGTGGTTAGGACTCTGCTTTCACTGCCATGCGCTTGGAGTTTGATTCCTGGAAATAAGATCCCACATGCCCCGAGGCCAAACAGGCAAAGAAAAAAATTGAAGATTATAGTGTTTTGTGACTTCTTATAATCAATACTTTGCTTATTGGGAATGATGTTCTTAAGTTGATTCCTCAACAGCAGTGTATCATCTGGTCTTGTCCTATGTTTTAAATAAAAATCAGTCTAATGATTGAATCAAAGAGTTGAAACTTTAAAATGAAGACAAGGAATCATGAGTTCAAATTTTATTTTTTTTGCCTCACCTGGCAACATGTGGAACTTCCCCATCAGGGATCAACCTGAAACCCCTGCAGTGGAAGTCCAGTGGTTAAAACTGAGTTTCAACTCTTTAAAAAAAGTTTTTGGAGCTGCCTAATTTAAAACTACCTGAGCTTTATGAAAATGGTAACTCATGGTCTTTTTGTTAGGACATACCTGTGGTTAGTTTTCCTATCATGCTATAGTAATGGAAAGATATAACTTTTAAAATACTTTAAATTTTTAAAACAAATATATGTTAAAATCCTAAGATAATTTATGTGATAGGAACCAGTTACCACAGACACAGCACAGGTCATGAGATTAACCAAAGACCCAGAAGCACCCTCAGGTGGTTCTTAGAATTTGGGAAATACTACAGCAAGGGATTCTTAAAGAAGCCGCAAGGCAGCGGCAGCAGCAGCACCTGGGAGCTTGTTAGAAACGCAGATTCCCAGGCCACAGCCCAGACCCGCTGAAACTGAGGGTGGAACCCAGCAATGTCATTAAACAAGCTCCCCCAGGTGATTCTGATGTGCCC
Source organism: Bos grunniens (assembly GCF_055505025.1). Classification (NCBI taxonomy): domain Eukaryota; kingdom Metazoa; phylum Chordata; class Mammalia; order Artiodactyla; family Bovidae; genus Bos; species Bos grunniens. The sequence goes on from NC_141166.1 coordinate 11,882,995, forward strand.
TGAAGTTTGAGGCCCATTCTAAATTCTAATGAAATTTGCTGACATTCTTGAGCACAGGGCACTTTTAATAATCGTCAGACATAGGCAACATATTTGTCAACATAGGCAGATTATTAAGTACAATGAAGATAACTATATAATATAGTTTTTAAATACTATATCTATTCGGTTGTGCGAGGTCTTAGTTGCAGCATGCAGTCTAGTTCCCTGACCAGGGATAGAACCTGGGCCCCCTGCATTGGGGCACAAAGTCTCAGCCACTGGAGCACCAGGAAAGTCTCTAATATAGTTCTTAATATGAATGCTATTTTAGGACTTTTAAAAAAATTATTAAGAATTATTCTATACAAAACATATTAGCATTTTCGAACATTGCATTCCACAGAATACAATTTGGAAAATGCTACAGTGGTTTATTGCATTAGTAAAAATCTTTTTGTTTACAAGTAACAGAAACCAGCACTGGCTGGCTTATGGAGGAGAAAAACAGTAATTTACTGGAGGAACAGGCTATTGGCTCACAGAATCTCAAGACCTGAACAAACAAAACTCAGGAAAGGCAGGGGCCAGAGAAGCCCTGAAAAGTGCAGGAGATCTGTCTAAGCTTTCTAACCACCTGTGTCAGAAACATTTTTTTAAAAAAAAGAATTTGTATGGAATTTTACACGAGATTAACAATTATTTAATAATTGCATGAAAATTTATATTTATGGAGCACTTTATAATTATTTACTCATTAAATCTCATGATATTTCTGGTAAATAGGTTCATACACCATAAGCTTAATTTTATAACCAAGGTAAACAAAAGCAGGGAATTGGGAATAACTTTCTCAAGGTCACACAAGCAGGTTTGTGCTGAGCAAGGACTTTACTTCAGAACTCCTGTTCCCACAGTCTTGAGTTGCGGTGGTTCAGCTACCTGTTAGCTCCCTCCTCAACGTGGAACAGGTTGGGGGTGGTGGGTCTTGCCAGGACCATTGGGGATGACCCAGGGTTATCCCACTATTTTCAAATATGCACTGCTGCATATTCTATGGATTCCAGTTTCATACTTCTAAAATGTATTCATTTAATTTTCAATATAAAAATGTTATTTAGTATCTACTACATGCTGGACACTTGGTAAACACTGGGAATTCAACTACAAAATAATTCCCACTCCTGTCCTTATTGAACCCACAGCCTATTGGCAAAGTCAAGTGGTTAAACAACAATGTCGTTTTAATGGGGTGAATTTAGAATGTTGGGGGAGGTCGTGGGATAGGCACTCAGTGCAGACCTGGGAGAGACAAAACGGCAGCCAGATAAACAGGAGAGACTGGCATTCAAGACCGAGTGACAGCCTCTGGCACTGGGAGAGGTCCTTGGCTCCTGGGGAGTCGACAATAGTTCAGCCTTTCTATCTGCTGCACGGAGGGATCGCTGCAGGGCTGGGGAGGAGGGAGTATAGGAAGTTCTGTGACTCTGCCCAGGGCTGAGCGGCTGCCTGTAAGCTGACTCAGTCACCGTGTCCCACTCCTCAGTCCTTCCTTTCTTCTTTCCATCCTCTCCCCCTCCTTTGCTCCTTTCCCTCTTCTTTTTAAGCACAGTCCTTTACTAGAGCAGAAAACACCTAAACCACTTTTACCCTTGAGGAGTCTTCAACCTCAAACATCAGAAAGGAACAAAAAGCTTGGGAACAGGCAAAGGAACAAAGAAGTACAAGGAGACTTATGCCAACGCTTCACACGCTGGGCTACCCAACACAATCTTGCAATTAGCAGATGCCACAGGTTCCCCCTTGCTCATCATCCTTTTTATTAACTTGAGATAAAATTCACATGACATAAAATTAATCATTAACCATTTAAAGTGTAAAATTCAGGGCATTTAGTATATTCACAATGTTGTGCAAACATTGCCTCTATTTAGTTCGAGACATTTTCATCACCCCAGAAGGAAATTCCGCACCCATTAAGCTGTCACTCTCCATTTCCCTCTCGACCCAGCCCCTGGCAACTGCTAGCCTGCTTTCTGTCTCCATAGACTTGCCTATTCTGAATCAACATGCAAATGGAATCATACAGTATGTAACATTTTGTGTCTAGCTTCTTTCACTTAGAGAAAGGTTTTCAAGGTCCATCTGTGTAACATGGTTTAAACTTTTTGTATTTATTTTTGACTGCACTGGGTCTTCGTGGCTGCACGTGGGCTTTCTCAAATTGCGATGAGCAGGGGCTTCTCTCTAGTTGCAGTGCTTGGGTTTCTCATTGCGATGGCTTCTCATGGCTCTAGGGTACATGGGCTTAGTTGCCCTGCAGCACATGGAATCTTCCCAAACCAGGAATGGAACCTATGTCACCTACATTGGCAAGTGTATTCTTAACCACTAGACCACCAGGGAAGTCCCATTCCATTTTTTAAAATTATTTATTTTTAATTGAAGGATAATTGCTTTATAGTATTGTGTTGGTTTCTGCCAAACATCAACATGAATCATCCATAGGTTTACATATGTCCCCTCCCTCTTGAACCTCCCTGCCACCTCCCTCCCCATCCCACACCTCCATTCCATTGTTTAATAGCAAAATAATATTCCATTGTGTGGCTATATCACACTTTTGACTATCCATTCATCAACTGATGGACATTCAGCTTGCTTCCACCTTTTGGCTGTTGTGAATAGTGCTGCTAAAAACATTCCTCTACAAGTATTTATTTGGACACCTGTTTTCAGTTCTTTTGGATAAATACCTAAGCGTGAAACTGCTGGATCATAGAGAAATTCTATATTTAACCTATTGAGGAACTGCCAATCTGTTTTTACACAGCAGCATTTTGCATTCCCACCAACAATGTACAGAGATCCAGTTTCTTCACACCTGCCGGGGTCCAGCCCCGGCTGATCCAGGGTATTCGAAGGGGAGACGGCTTAGGCGACTATTTAAATGAGCACAAAGTAGTAAAGTAGGCAGGCTCTGGTTATGGGGGTAGATGCTCGAGGATTTCCAGGGGGACTCCTGAGGCTCGATCCCGCCTTTGCGTACGTGGAGCCTCCTTCCTCATGACCTTTGCCATGGGCGGAGTACCTCACTCTGGCCCCCAACACACACCCTCACTGACATTTGTTACACATGATTTTTTGATTCTAGCTATCCTAATGTGGGTAAAATGGTAGCTCGTCATGGTTTTGATTTGCATTTCTCTGATGATCAATAATATTGAGCATCTTTTTGTGTGCTTATTGGCCATTTGTCTGTCTTCTTTGAGTAAACATCCCTTCGAGTCCTGTGCCTATTTTGAATGCGATTATTTGTCTTCTTGTCATTAAGTTTCCAGAATTTTTTAAATTAATTAATTCATTTGACTGCGCCAGGTCTTAGCTTCAGCACACAGGATCTTTAGTTGTGGCATGCATACTCTTAGTTGTGGAATGTGGGATGTGGCTCCCTGACCAAGGATGGAATCCAGGCTCCCTGCTTTGGGAGCTTGGAGTCTTAGCCACCGGACCACCAAGGAAGCCCCCAGAATTCTTTATATATGATGGCTACTAGACCTTAACTGGACTTCACTGGTGGCTCAGACGGTAAAGCGTCTGCCTACAATGTGGGAGACCTGGGTGCAATCCCTGGGTCGGAAAGATCTCCTGGAGAAGGAAATGGTAACCCACTCTAGTATTCTTGCCTGGAAAATCCCATGGACGGAGAAGCCTGGTAGGCTACAGTCCATGGGGTCGCAAAGAGTTGGACACAACTGAGCAACTTCACTTTCACTTTCAGACCTTAATTAGCTATATAATTTGCAAAATTTTCTCCCACTCTGTGATTTTAGATGAGGTCATGACAGTGGGACCCTCACGATGAGATTAGTGCCCTTCTAAGAAGAGACATCAGTCAGCTTGCTTACTCACTCTCTGCCATCTGTGGACAACGAGAAGGCAGCCATTTGCAAGCCAGGACGAGAGCTCTCCTCAGAACCCAACATGCTGGCACCTTATCTTGGACTTCCAGACTCCAGACTCTGACAAAACAAATTTCTGTTTTTTTCAAACTTACCCAGTCTACGATATTTTTTATGGCAGCCTGACCTAAGATAGGCATCAAAAATATTCACAGAAATAAACTTTGAAAAGTCTTTACAGTTAGCATCAAGAGAAATACACTTGTTCACAGTCTTTGACTCATGAATTTGCTCCTAGAAACGTAACCTAGGAGACTAATCAGGAATATAATGCAATATTTTGTATGTAAGAGTTTCATCTCACTTTGACATAAAATATTGAAAAATGTCTAGCAATAGATATTAATGAATGTGACACGTGAACATTCTACAACCATTAAAAATTGTTGTAGGGGAATTCCCTGGTGGTTCAGTGGCTAAAGCTCAACTCTTTCTGCCACAAGACATCAAGAACCTTCATGAAGACATCAAGAGCTTCATTAAAAAAGAAGAATTACTTAAAAAAAAAACCTATCAGTAAAATCACATTATTATGAACTTTAAACAAATTAAGTTTAAAGAATATTTAATTTTTGAAAATCATCATGAATTATAGTAAGTAGAAAAAGCAGGCTCCACACCCATACACAATTTATATGCTGTTTAGTCACTCAATCGTGTCAGATTCTTTGCAACCCCGTGGACTGTAGCCTGCCAGGCTTCTCTGTCCACAGGATTTCTCAGGTAAGAATACTGGAGTGGGTTGCCATTTCCTTCTCCAGGGGATCCTCCTGACACAGGGATCCAACCCAAGGCTCTTGGGTCTCCTGCATTGGTAGGCAGATTCTTTACCACTGAACCACCTGGGAAGTCCACATAATTTATATACTGTAAATATAAGCATAGGTTAAAGAATTAGTATATAATAGTAACATTATATTTATATATAATAAATATACGCAAAAATAAAAGCCAATATGTTAACATTGAATCTCTCTTGGTAGTAGGATTAGAATTTCAAAGGGTTTCCCTCTACCCCCTTCTTTCCCCTCTTCAGTTCTTTGAAAGTATCTTTTTTTTAAGTTACAAATGTACTACATCTTGGCTTTTAAGCGATTATTAAATAAATGTAGTGTATAAAGTCTTATAATTTCTCTATTATCCCTTTATCTCAGAGGTAACTGGATCCTAACAGTTTGTTGCAAACTGCATATATTTCCAGACTTTTGTTGCGTCTGTGTAATCACCAACATATCTACATCATTCTGAATGTATCACCGTGCATTTGTTTTTTGTTTCTTTGTTTTAACCTAACATTAAATTCAGCACATCTTTTCATTTCACGTAGAGCACCTGCAATACAGCACGAATAGCTATCTCCTTCTGCTTCTGTGCGGCATTATGTTTCCTTGTGTAGACCAATCTGTTTATTACTTTAACCAGTCCTCTTTGATGAACATTTTGGTTGTTTCTAGGTTTACACTTTTACAGCAATAGAACAATGAACAGGAGTAATACCGGTTTAGAGTAGAAAGCATGAAAAACCTTTTTTTAAAGGGGGGAGGGGATATCATTTCGGGTTATTTCTTTTGTAGCTTTATCCTTTTCTGTACTTTCCAGTATTCTGCAATAATATATGTTACATAATTTGGAGAGGAAAAACATGAACTAAAACCAAAAGTTGATTAACAGAAGAAAAGGAAACAAGTGCGAAAAAAAGAAATGGAAAGCTAACGGCGTAGTCCCCGCCCCCTCCCCTGGGGGTGGGATCGACGGAGGGAGGGGCGGGCCGCCGCAGTTCGCACCAATCAGAGGATGGTTGATTAGCGAGGAGAATTTGTAGACACTCCATGCCCAGCAATCAGCCTCGGGGTTATGCTTCCCTAAGCGGCCTGGAAACCAGCCTGGGCCTATCCGGAGTGCCGCTGTGAGCTGCTTCTGGCTGCCGGATAGCCCCGCCCATCTTCCTGCTCATTGGCAGCCACGGTTTTCGTAAGGAGAGCCTGTTGCTGAGCAAAAAGAAGTAGGCGCCGCAGCTTTTGCTCGGGAGAGACTTTTAGAGCGCAAAGGTACTGGGCGCCCTTGGGTCAGAAAAGCAACATGACTAACCTTCTTTTATTCAGTCCCTGCTAAATGCCAGGCTTCGTGCTCCAAAGTTTTAAATTTAATTGTCATGACCACTTTCTTGAACACCCAACTATCTACCAGTCACTGAGCTAGGTACTTTAAAACAAGAACAGTTTAGTTCAGTCGCTCAGTCGTGTCCGACTCTTTGCGACCCCATGGACTGCAGCACGCCAGGCTTTCCTGTCCATCACCAACTCCCCGAAGCCTCCTCAAACTCATGTCCATGGAGTTGGTGATGCCATCTAACTATCTCATCCTCTGTAGTCTCCTTCTCTTCCTGCCGTCAGTCTTTCCCAGCATCAGGTCTTTTCCAGTGAGTCAGTTCTTTGCACCTGGTGGCCAAGGTATTGAAGCTTCAGCTTCAGCATCAGTCCTTCCAGTGAATATTCAGGACTGACTTCCTTTAGGATTGACTGGTTTGATCTCCTTGCAATCCAAGGGACTCTCATACATACGTCTTCTCCAACACCACAGTTCATACCATTTAAATGATCATTACTGTTTATTGAGCACCTAATCTTCATCAAGCCTGGTTAAGAGACTCATATGCATTAACTCTCATCCACGCAATAACCCCTGAAGGTAAACGTTATAGCCCATTTTACAAAATAGGAAACAAGTTCAGAGAGGTGAAGTGACTTGCCCATGTTCCCACAGCTCTAAAGAGTTGGAACTAGACCCTTCAATTCTGACATCCTGCTTCCAAGTACAACTGGGGGCAGGGAAGACTTCTGAGGGTAGGAAGAGGTGGAAAGGGATGGTGGCAAGGCTCTGGGGCACTGCTCCAGTGATAGGCCTCAGGATAATTGTCTGTGAATGGAATATATGCAGCCTCGGGGCCTGGAGGACAGGGGGAGAGAGGGTGAGCAAAACTGCAGTGCGAAGACACTTCTCTCTCTAAACGGGAGGCTCTTGGGGCAGTCTGCAGGTGGCCCTAGACTGGGGGCCTGGATCCCAAGTTTTCTAAATTCTGCTCTCTGATCAGCTTCTTGGGAGACCTTTGGCAAATGCCTTCTCTCTGGACTTCAGGATTCCTGCCTATAAGGTGAGAGAGTAAGTCAAGATAACATGAAGTGCATTTGGGCAAGGGGCAGAGGAAAGCGGGGTGGTCTTCGGGAAGTCTGGTTCCTGCTGGCAGCAAGGAAATCCTCATAGTCTTAGATGTTGCCTGGCTTCTTTTAAGGATCTGACAATTCTGGGAACTCAAAAATATACCTTTTTCCCCAGCCGGTTCTGAGCTATAACAGAGTCCTGCCTGCAGGGTGCGCTGAGGGCTCACAGCCTACTGAACCAAACTGGAGCTCAGGTTTTGTGTTTTATTTTTTAAGAGGGGTGAATTTTGTTTTTAATTTATTGGGGTTTTTGGGCCGCATCTCGCTGAACTTCCCCCACCAAGGATCATCTCGCACCCCCTCCAGTGGAAGCAACAGAGTGTTAACCACTGGACTGCCAGGGAAATCCAAGAGGGGTTAACTTTTTGAAATCTGAAAATTTCTGTCCTCAGGATGCAATCAAGTTACCTGAATTATATGTATGAGAACATATATATATGTGAGAAGAACACCAGTTCTTCTCACACTTCCTCTGGAGAGTTAGAGCTATTTTCAATTCCTTTGTTTTCCAGATGCAGAAACAGATCCTAAGAGATTTAAAAAAAAAAATCACTTTGGATCACATAGCTAAAAACTAGAACCCTAGTTGTCTGATTCCTGGGCAGGGCTCTTTGGAGAGGGTTGGTTCTGCTTTCAAGAGTCTGTGGCTGTTCTGCCCCCTAATGCACAATTCCTGGGGACAATGTCAATTTTGATTGTATAACTTGACAGCTCAGGACCTGTCAGCCAGAAGGCCCTCCCTCAGCACCTAGCAGAATGCCTGCTGAATGAGTAATTAAATGAATGAATGTGTGAATGAGCCACAGAGATTGAGTCTGCTTTGGTTTTATCAAATAAGTCACCTGGAGTTGGATTTCTTTCCTGAAATTCCCTCAAGGCAGAAATGATATTCTAAAATGGAAGGGGAGGGTGTGGCAAACAATAAGAGCTCAGAAAATTACATCTGAGTTGATAAATCATAGCCCCAGATCTGGTCAGGGTATAAAAATATTCTATCATATTGCATTTGGGATTAAAAAATTAATTTATGAAGAATGAATTCAGAACAGATGAGAATTCCATTAGGGTTAAAATCTGTGAGAGGGTCTGAAGCGAAAGGAGCCTCAGAAACATTTCAAATAGCATCTAGATGTACCTTCAGGACTGGAATGTGACTGAGGAATAAAAGAAAGCATTGACCAATCAGTGGCCTCAACAGAGCTGATGCAAGAGTAGAGAGAAGGGCAACAGGAGGTGGATCTTTCCTGAACCAAAAATATGAGGCATGGGGGAGGGGAGGAACAAATTTGGCAGTATCACCTGGGCTGGAAGCTTCAGTGCTGGATTTCCAGTCCGGCACAGTGCCTGATACACACTAGATGGTCAATAAATGTTTAGTGAATGAAAGAGTGAGGGAAGAAGCCTGAGCCCCAACCAGCACATTCGCTGTGGAGGTGGTTTAGTGATTCATCTTTTCACTGGCTCCTTTTGCTCAGATTCCAACTACCCTAAGTACTTTCTGATGATAATTTGGCTTTTCACGGTATAAAGAGGTTCTGGCCTATCAATCATGGGCCACTTAACAATTACGTTTCTCACTCCCAATTAATATATTGGAATTCTGCTTTACGCATCAGTTCCTTGTGCCAGCCTGCTTCTTACATATTCAGGTCTTTCATCAGTGATGCAGTGGAGTTTCTGCTTTGGAGTCATTCTTGTCTACATTTGAATTCTTACTCAATATATTACTAAGCTGTCTGACTTTTGCCAACACACCTCTCGAGCCTCAGTATCCTCATCTGTCAGATAGGGGCATAATGCCTACTTCATGATATTGTGGTGAGAATTACATGAGATAACAGATGAATCCTGGATTATCCTTGGAGCTCAGTAAGTAGTAGTATCTGTGTCCCTTCCAAGCTTTCCTTCAAAGGAGATTGGGTCACAAAATCTCATTCAATTGAGAATATCAGTATCTCTTGCTTTTCACAAATTTACTGACTTTGTAAGTGAAGCCTTGGGAATGATTTAGTTGCTTCCTTGAAGGTTCTAAAGAGTCATTATGCTACAGAGGAGGGCAACTCATATTCATTAATATAAAAGTAGTTCCCAAGGACTCACTGATGCTGCAGCTCCAATACTTTGGCCACCAGAGGCGAAGAATTGACTCATGAGAAAAGACCCTGATGCTGGGAAACATTGAAGGCAGGAGGAGAAGGGGACAACTGAGGACAAGATGGTTGGATGGCATCACCGACTCAATGGACATGAGTTTGAGCAGGCTCCAGGAGTTGGTGACGGACAGGGAAGCCTGGCATGGTGCAATCCATGGGGTTGCAAAGAGTCAGACACGACTGAGCAACTGAACTGAACTGAGGACTCACTACATGCTAGTGGGAGACAGAGAGACAATAAGACACAGTTCCTGCCTTCAGGGAGTTCTGACACAGTCTGGTGCAGTCAAAAGAAGACATTATATGACCCTGACACAAAGCTTTACTTTTCTGAGTTTGGGTTTCCTCACTTTGCAAACGTGGTCAGTAACATTCTATTGTTAGTTGGAGAGAAGGGGTAAGACATGCAAATATGATAACAAGACTGCATCAGATTTGAAGACCAATGGTACAAAAATGTAGAAACAATGTGTTGAGGAGTTAAACAGTGGTAGAGCTTATTTACAGCTCAGTTGAAAAAAGCAATACTTTCTGTAGGAAGTGGCATTTTTAAGCTTTCATTCAGACCACAGTTACTAATAAAGGCATTAATTGCTGGGCTAGAGTTCAGTGGCCAGAGATTTGCAGAGAGAAAGGCTTGAAGATCAAACAAGGAACATGAAGGTGGTAGGTGATTAGGCTAGAAAAGATATATTGAGGCAGATCTTGGCAGATATTGAATGGCAGTGTAGGGGTTTGACCTTCATTCTGTGCCTGATGAAATACTAGTAAAGTTGATCTAAACATTTGACATTACAGAGTATATTTTAAAAGTAAAAGCTGAACCTGACATATTTGAGGAGGGTGACTTAGAGGGGAATTCAATAAGGAAGATTTAGTCAACAAGGGCATGTTATTGGCAGGATATTTTGTTAGGTGGCACAGGACAGAAGACAAAGATGTCAAGATGTAGGCCCTGTCCTCAAGGAGCTTATAATCAAAACTCATGTCCACAGAAAAGTACAACACAAGGTAGACTGTAATAAGTGTGATAACAGAGCCCCAGCCCAAGGGTCTGAGCTTGGCTGAGAATGAGGTTAATTTACCTCTCCCAAGAGTCTGGAGACCAAGTCAGACTTGGGAAGCCCCAGAGGGGCTGTTGGAGGTCATCCAGTCCACTTGAGCTCCTGCTGGGATTCTCTATCCCTAGTAAACATTAACTTTGAAACAAAAAGTGGAGCTCTGAAGAAAAACTGTCAAGAGGCTGCTGCTGTGGGAAGTAAATAGAAGAAGATAAAGTCAGCTTTGAGGTGCTGGTAGAAGCGACTTCTCCCAAATGGAGAGTGGAAGGCCAGGAAATGGATGAGATGGGGAGGGAGAGTGTGCCTAGGGAGAGGAAAGATGAAAACAGAAACTAGGGGAACACCCATGTTCCGGGAGGTGGGAGGAGAAAGAAGAGTCAGAGAAGGAGTGGCCAGAGAGAGAAGGGAGGGGGGGGGGGAACAGTAGAATACCTTATCACAAAGTTTTTAGAAGGGGGGGGGGGGGATAGAAGGCAAGGTGGGAGGCCCCAAGGGAGCAGAAGAGGGGAAACTGCAGCAACAGAGTTTGAGGTTAGACATGAAGTTGCCAAGGAGATTCCAATGAATGAAGGCTTCTCCAGAGACTCCACAAATAAGCTGGGTTCCCTGTGTCTGGTACATTCTAAGGTGGAACCTTCCCGGAGGCCAGAAGAACAGGGCTGTGTGCTCCAATCTCCAAAGATCGGGCGGTCAGCTCTGTAATTAGCACTACCTCTCCTAACCCGAACCAGTCCCTCCAGGAACCGAAAAGCTGAAGAACATACTTGGGAGGGATTTCACACCCATGTGTCTCTGGCCCAGCCCGGTGAAGTCCCGTTTCATCATGCAGCTTTAGTGACTCTGCGGGGCTGTCACTCTCATCTGGTATTGCCAACATTCTAACTAAAGCCTCTTGCAAAAGTTTGCAGCATTCGCCGGAGGCTGACTACAGCTCCCAGAATTCCCCGGGCGCTTTCCGGTGCCGATTGGCTGAGCCCCAGGCTCCTGAGGGCGGTGTTCCCCCGCCTCCCCGGGAAACAGGCATCTGATTGGCTGCGGTGCGGGGGCTTTTGTGTCCCCGCCCTTCCCCAGGGACCGCAGCGGGCAGAGAGGTTCTGCTGGTGTCAGAGCCCGGCAAGCGCTGGCAGTTCCGAGGCGGAGATGCTGAGGAGCGCTGGGTTCGCTAGCAGCGCTGGCCACTGCGGACTTCCGAGGAGCTCCGGACCGTGAAAATCCCTGCGCCGCGGCCAATCCCGAGGTCATTCACCCCTCCAGAAGCCAGACAAGCGGATAGTCCAGCGCAGCGGCGGCCGTTCCCGGATCCTGGGCTTTCGGAGCGTTCTGGAACCCAGAGAGACACCCCCGCGGGCTCTAGAAGCTCCCCTAGCGGCCCCCAGTCCCGGCTTCCTGCGCGCGTCTATCTGAAAGCCCCTCGGGTGCACGGGCGGTCGCCGAGCCGCGTCTGGGTCCTGGCGCACACCATGATCGTTGCGGACTCCGAGTGCCGCGCGGAGCTGAAGGGCTACCTGCCCGGGGCCGGAGAGGTAAGCAGCGGCCGACGCCACTCTTCCCTCGAACCCAGAGCCGCGTCCAAGGTTCGGGTTGTTGCGAGCTGAGTCTGAGCCGCCCCCTCGGCTGGAGGAGGGGGAATGGAGCGCGTAACCCGGAGTGGGGTTGCATCAACTGGCAGCCTCGGCCCCCTCTGCCTCCGCCTCCTCCCCACTCCCCGGAGCTGGGGGCGGGGGTGGGGTAGGGATTGTAGAGCCCTCCGCGGCTCCCTCAGACTCCCGGCCAAAGAGAGGGGAGCCTTCTCGAGGTTATCTTGGGTTTGGGCCCTCGTCTAGGGAGTGTTCAAGTCCAGGCAAATCCCGGCGCAGCGGCCGGACCACTCCTCCTCCCCGCCCCCTTCCGCAGATCCCTTCCTCTAGGCTGGGGCTGGAGGAACCGTTTCTAGGTAGGATGTGTACCGGCTCCAGTGCCCCCGCTCGGTGATGGGAGTACTTGGGGCTGGCCCACGAAGGTCGACCCCGTCCCTCCCCCCCACCTGCACCCCCGATTTGGACTGGGGGCGCGGGAGCTCCGGGGCCTTGGCGGACTGCCGGGTATGCCGCGGTGAAAGCTCGCAGAGGGGAAAAATCCTGGCCGCGGCTCCCGAAGCCAAGCGCCGATTTGGCTGTGCCCTACTAACTGATCTGACGTCCCAGAAGTTTGTTTTGCAGAGACTGCCTTTACAGTAAGGCTGGGAATACGGCTGCATCCAATCTGACATCCCCCTGCCCCATTACCATCACCAAGGACCATGAACATCTTGTTTATTACGCACCTACTGGATGGCAGGCTCCGGTTCTGCCTTTTCTCTGAGTCCTCAGGACTTAAACTAGCAAAATATGAGCTATACAGTTACCTCTCATTTAGGGGATGAGGAAATTGAGGCCCAGGAGGGGCTGTGGAGAGGCTTCCTTGGCTCACCCTGCAAAGCAGCTCATTATTTTGCTGTGGTATCTTTAGGATTTCCCAGTGTGGTTGGCTCAGCAGGGAGTTTTGCTTGTTTCTTTGGTTTCCAGGCCTGGAGCCTGGTGCAAGTGTCTTACTGGGTTTGTGAGTCAGACCTGTGCTAGTCCTGAACTGTGATCCTGGGAATAAATGGCTGCACTTTTCTGAGCAGCTTGGTTTCTGGGGGGTCCTCGGTTTTCTGTTAGCTTGTCACCCCCCTGTCATGGTTTAGCAGCCCAAGTGGAGGAAGGAAAACTGCTCCTGCCTCTTCTCAGCTGGTGACTTTGACCAAGTCATCTTACTTTCTGAGTCAGTTTCCTTCTTTGTGAAAAAAAAAAAAAAAAAAAGGAAATAATTTTCTTTATTGAGAGCACCTGGGCACTAGAGCAGGCGTGCCACGGGTTCATGTCCCCCAGCCCTCCTACTTTCTTGCTCTGTGACCTTGGCCAAGGGATCCCTTCTCTGATCAGCAGCTTCCTTCCGTCGGGGTTTGGCCCTGTCTCAGAGGGATTGTTGGGAGAGTTAACTGAGAAGACGTGCAAAGGCCAGTGCACAGTGCCTGGAGCATAGCAACTAAGTCCTGCGTCAAACACGCTAGGTATTGTTAGAATGTGGCCACAGCATGTATTTCCCTTTCCCCAGAGTGTCTCTTGCAAGGGGGTGTCTGAGCCCACCCCTCGTGCCTGAGGCGAATGTTGGCTCATCTCTCTTTGGGACAGCATCTGGGAAGTGATATGGGGAGAAAAGCGAGCTCCAGGTGGACTGGGCAGACTCTGAGGGTGGGGCATTTAGATGGAAGCTTGCTAGCTGTCAACATCAGATGGGGCTGGGGGAATTGGTATGTCAGACCCCTTTCTACATATTCTTCTCTCTCAGGAAAAGTGGACCTTGGGAAGATGTCTGTTTTAAGCAGAATCTTTTAGAAGACGGTAGGGTGCTGAACTTACAGAGCCCTGTGCCCAAGCCCTAAGGGAAGCTAGACAAGTACATACAAGTACATACAAGGAATGTACAGTCCCCTCAACTCTCATACTGTGACATACACTCTTTCACCAAGTCAAGGCCTTCAGACTCTTCACTCTAGTACTGGTAGTGTGTTCTCAGAGCCCTCCTGAGCTCTTGAAACATCACTGCTTCAAGGAAAGTCTTTCCTTCCCCACCTTTGCATACCTGCTTCCTGTCCCCCTTCTTCACTGCAAGAGCTGTTATCCCAGTTATAGTGTAGCAGTTGTGTAATCAGGCATTTCTTGTCTGTGTACCTTGCTAGACTGGAAACACTGTAGGCCCCATCACCAGCACTGTTCTTAGCACCTAATAAGTGCTCGTAACTATTTGCCCTTGTTGGCTTAGCTGACCCTTGTGAACTGTGCACGGGCTTTGAAGTCAGATCTGAGCTTGCCTGTCTGGAATAGGTCTCCAAAAGAGCCTCAGTGAGCTGTCTCTGAAGAAGAGATCAGTTCAGTTCAGTCGCTCAGTCGTGTCTGACTCTTTGCGACCCCATGGACTGTAGCATGCCAGGCTTCCCAGTCCATTGCCAACTCCCAGAGCTTGCTCAAACTCATGTCCATGGAGTCGGTGATGCCATCCAATCATCTCATTCTCTGTCATCCCCTTCTCCTTGTGCCTTCAGTCTTTCCCAGCATCAGGGTCTTCTCCAATGAGTTGGCTCTTTGCATCAGGTGGCCAAAGAATTGGAGCTTCAGCTTCAGCATCAGTCCTTCCAATGAATATTCAGGACTGATTTCTTTTCGGATTGAAGAAGGGATAAGAAGACCTGTTTCCCTCCAGATGGTTGTGAGAAATCAGCCAGATCATGGTGGGGAGATGAGTTTATGGCACCACTCACATATGCCTCTCCCAAAGGAGGACTCTGACTCCCTCTCAAGTGTAAACCCAGGCAAGTATCTTGAATTCAGCAGCCCATGGGGAGGGGAGTCTCTACCCATGCCCAGCTGGCAGAGTAACCTCGAAGGAGTCTGTAACTCAGTCCTGGAGATGGCAGGCCTACCAGGAATAAAGACTGAGGCTGATCCGGGTGGCAGACAGAACCCTTGCAAGCCAGACTGAGCTGAATTCAGATCTTGACTTGGCCACTTGTCAGCTGTGGCTTAACCTTTGGAACCTTAATCTTTCCTTGTGTGTAGAAGAGACCCCTACTCCCACTCCCAAACTGATGAAGATTCAGTGCAACCAGTGTGCTAGTGTCAGAGTTAATATGAAAAGGAATTGTGAGTCGACGCGTAAATCAGGAGCCAGGCACGGAGCGCTGAAGTGATTGATCCTTTCCTTACAACCATCCTGATGCCTTCTCAGTTGAGTGGCCACCCAGCTAACTGACCTCAGTGTTCTTGCTGCCCTGGGTGGTCCTCTCAGTTGAAACTCATTGGTTTTTCCTCTGCCCTGCCCTAGCTGTGTTGCCTTAGGT
Source organism: Bos grunniens (assembly GCF_055505025.1). Lineage (NCBI taxonomy): Eukaryota > Metazoa > Chordata > Mammalia > Artiodactyla > Bovidae > Bos > Bos grunniens. The sequence continues at coordinate 11,898,265 of NC_141166.1, forward strand.
GGGTCACCTGCCCCACTCTGGTCTCCCTTTCTTCATCCATATAGTCAGGGAAGGGATCTTGCCTTTATCAGGTGTGTGAACATGGATCCTGAGCCACATGTGGCTATTTAAATTTAGATAAATTAGATTTTATTGAATTTAAAAGTTTTTTTAGCTGTACTCGTCACATTTCAAATGCTCGGCCACTGTATGTGAAAGTGTTAGTCTCTCAGTTGTGTCCAACTCTTTGCGACCTGATGGACTGTAACCCACCAGGCTCCTCTGTCCACAGCATTAAGGCAAACATACTGGAGTGGGTAGTTGCTCCCTTTTCCAGGGGATTTTCCCAACCCAGGGATTGAACTCGGGTCTCCTGGGTTATAGGCAGATTCTTTACCGTCTGAGCTACCACAGAAGCCACCAAGGAAGTGGCTTGGGGCTACCATCTTTATTGGACAGTGCAGATAAACAATATTTATTCATCATTACAGAAAGTTCTATTGGACTTGCTGTGCTAAGTACTGGGTTCACAACAGGGAACTTGAACCAGGGTGTGCTCTCAAGGTATGAAACAGCACAGGATAACTAGGGCTGTTACTGGGGCAGTGGATCCCCTGGACATGTGGACAGGGAGAAGGAGCGGCTCACTCCTGGTGAACCCCAGAGCCCTGGGCCACTGAGACCTTGAGAAGTTTACAGAATGGGAATCATTTCTGCAGTTGAGGAAATCTGATTTGTATCCTAACCCTGCTACCTCTTTCCTGGCTGAGTGACCTGACCTCTCTGAACCTTATTCCCCATCTGTAAAATGGGAACTCCTCAAGTTCACATGAAATAAAGGCTTAGCCCATGGCAATCAGTGTTGTTACCTACCATTATTATTGACTTCCTACCCCAGGAAATAGGGGAGGGCTGGTTTGGAGGTGTCATTTCTTGGCGGTGGGCCTCTGCTCTGTCCACTTCCTCTCAGGTTTGGGGTGTCTGGGTTGGGGAAGCATGCAGAGTATTGGAACTCTGGATTAGAATCTACTCAGTCCTGCCTTCAGGGCTCTGAACTTTCCGCTACCTTTGCCTGGAATGCTGGGTCCCTATATCTCTATAGGCCCTTTACAGGCCCATCAACTCATTTACATATTTGATATTTAGATACCAGCTTAAAGGTTGTCTCCTCAGTGGCTTCCCCTGTCTGGGACTGGAATACTGCACATACTTCTCCACCCCATTATACACTCTCTTACTGCTCTTTTACTCTATAGAATCTGTGATTTGAAATCCTATTCATCATTTGTTTAATTGTCTTTCTCCTTTGTAAATTCTGGGAAGACTAAGATTTTGTCTTTTCACTCCGGTACTCTTGCTGCCTACAATGTAGTCATAAGAAATATTTGTCAAGGGACTTCCCCGGTGGTCCAGTGGCTAAGACTCCATGCTCCTGATGCAGGGGGGCCTGGTTTGATCCCCTGGTTAGGGAACTAGATCCCACATGCCACAACTAAAGATTCCTCATGCTGCAGCTAAGACCCAGTGCACCCAAATAAATAAATAAATATTTTTAAAAATTTTCTTTCAAATGAACAGATTAATTCTGGTTTTATCTGGAAAGCATTTAGCACAGTGCCTTATACTTGAGAAAGCAATCAATGAATGGAGTGAAACAATGGCCCTCCCTGGCAAGTTATGCCAGGCCCCGCCCAATTAAATTAGAATTGCTGGGCCTTGGCATTGGTATTTTTTAAAAAGCTTCTCAAAGGGATTCTACCTGTACAGTTTGGGTTGAGAAGCCCTTGTTTGAAATAACAATGAGGTTAATGATCACTGACTTGCTAAGTGCTTGCTGTGATAGAGGTACTGAGGTAAGGCCTCTACAGGCATTAACCTCATTAAATCCCCATGACTACCCAGTGAAAGTAGGTACTATTATTACCCCATAATTTGGAGAGGAAACTGAGGCTCACATCGCTAGCAGATAATAGGGGGTGGACTTGTCTTTTGAGCCCAGGCACTTTGTGTCAAGAGCCCCTATCTTTTAGGGTACTCTGCTTTATTGTCCAAATCATTATCATCATCTTCACTGAGCCAATAACGTTGGTAGATCCGGACCTGTCACGTAAAGATCCACAGGCCTCGGTTTCTTCCTTTGAGAGCTCCTGGGGCAGACTTTAGAGAGGGAGGGGCTTCCCGAAACTGTTCTCTGTCCCTCCCTACCTAGTACCCTGGTGGGCCCTCCCTGTCCCCCCCACCGACCCCCCCAGTTCCTTCCTGCCCTTCCCCACCACACCTGGCTGTGGTTTTCTGTCTGTCCTTAGGTCGCCTGAGGGGGAGGCCCAGTTTGTGGAGTCAGCAATCCTTATCTCCCAGACAGAGCTGTTAGGCTTTTTCTCTTTGGTGAGGGAGGAGGAAAGCTGAAACAGGAGTGCTTGGGGATTGTGCTGGTTTCTAAGCTAGACTTGGACCAGCCTGGTCTGGTAGATCCCAGAAGTATGGGTGCAAAGGACCTGAGCAGTCAGCCCAACTGCCTTCTTTGTCCAAGATTAAAGCTCAGAGAGTCTAAGTGACTTTCTTGGAGTCACACAGCAAGTTAGTGGCAACAGAATTGGTACTCACACCAGGGACTTTTGTACCCTTGTTCTTTCCTTTTTGGTCTTTCAGAGCCCCAGAGCTCTGCCTCCCTCAGGGGGCTTTTCAGTTCAGCCCCTCAGACCTCCCCACCTCTTTGCAACCCCATGCACCGGAAGCACACCAAGCTTCCCTGTCCACCACCAACTCCCGCAGCTTGCTCAAACTCATGTCCATTGAGTCGGTGATGTCATCCAACCATCTCGTCCTCTGTTGTCCCTTTCTCCTCCCACCTTCAATCTTTCCCAGCATCAGGGTCTTTTCAAATGAGTCAGTTCTTCACATCAGGTGTCCAAAGTATTAAAGCTTCAGCTTCAGCTCCAGTCCTTCCAATCTGTGTGTGAGGGGGTGGCTTTTAGCTATGTGAAAAGGAAGGTTCACTTATAATCCTTAGTCTCTGGACACCTGGGGATTAACACTAAGTCTAGATTTGTATGAGGAGGGGTGAGTTAGGGGGACATCATCTCTGTTTAGTGAGGATATGACTCTGGCTTGGATAAACTGTTTCTAAAGCCAGTGCTGACAACCCCCGCTCCCAACCCCTGCTGCCCAGGTACCAAAACAAATGAGTAAATAAAATTGGTGGTTTCCATAGAGGCTCCTACACCCACGTCAAGATACAGCTGCTGCCATCAGCGTTGCCCTCCACGTAGCTCTGTTTTCTTCATTCACAGACTAGTGTGAATTACCTGGCCCTGCTCTTCACAAAATGTAATCTGGAAATATGGAGACCTAAATCAGACAATTAGAAGGCGATGCTTTCAGAAGCAAAAGCACTGGGAATTGTGGGGTCACAGATGAGGTCAGAAGAAGGTGCTCAGACCCTGGAAAATGGAGTTAATTCTACAAACATGTGACCACTGAGAGGGATCTGAGCCGCTAACTATCTGGAAGGCAGTAGGAGGTGGAGGCAGGATTTTAAGCCAGTTGATGAGGTTTGCACTTGAGAAAGTTTACTCTGGCTACTGAAAGTTTGCCCTCCTTAGGGCATGAACCAGGCATGTACCAGGGCCATGTACTCACTAGATCTCCTGGTCCCCGAGGTGGGGTTGCGGGTGGATGCTTTATTTATTCATTCATTCTGTTTTCTTGGGAGAGGATGGAGAAGGGGCCAGGGCTGTGGAGGCAGGTAGACCATGGGTGAGGCAGTGGGTGGTGGTCCAGACAGGGGACAGTGGTGTCCACTAGGTGGTGATGGATGAAGAAATGACAATGAAGCTACATCATAGGAATCTAGGAGGCTTGGTAACCTGGTTTCAGGATATAAACAAGGGAGGTTCTCATACAAGTTCTCCAGGGGTACCAAAAGGCGGCCTCCTGGGAAAGTGGCTATATAATTTCCTTTACCCCAGCCCCTGCAACCCCACAGGGGGACTCCTGGGTCCCTTCCCAGTTCCTGAAGAACTCAGCCTGTGGGGTGAGCTCTCTTGCTTGTTTACCGTTTCTCTACCCACCAAGCTGGTCTATATCTCCACCTGACTCCCAGTGCACCAGAAAGGTGAGTCACATCAGAAAGGTGTGGGGATTTCCTTGGTGGTCCAATGGCTAAGACTCCACACTCCCAGTGTAGGGAGCCCAGGTTCGATCCCTGATCAGGGAACTGATCCCACGTGTCACAGCGAAGATCAAAAATCTTATGTGCCTCAACTGAGACCTGGCACAACCAAATAAATAAATATTTAAAAATAAAATTACAGTTCAGTGTGGCGCCTCTGGTAAGGAGAGAGAACTATCTTCTTAGTCCTCCCTTTTACCTCTGACTGACCATGATGTGTTTCCCTCAAGGAGCAGAGGGAGAGCCGGGTCCGACGAGGCCCCCGAGGGCCCAGCGCCTTCATTCCAGTAGAGGAGGTAAGCTTGGAAGGGGTTAGGATGGTTTGGTCCCTGGAGGAAAGGACATGGGGCGCTGAGTAGGTGGATAGGGTTTTCTGGTCTCTTGAAATTGCAGCTTTGAAACTACCTCTTCAGGTTGCTGACTCATGTAATCCACAAAACAGCTCTGCTCCAAGCAGGCATCTCAGCCCCATTTTACTGGGAAGAAACAAGCTCCGAGAGATAAAATGCTAATAACACAGCTAGGTAATGAACAAACTTGTGGTTCCCAGAACAAGACTTGTTTTTCCTTAAGAAGGCAGAACTATATGTAGTTATCTTCTCACCCTTGAATGTACATGTATTAAAGTGTTTTTTTTCCAACTTCAAATGTAATGAATGTTCATTATTTTAAAATTTCCAGTGTTTCAGAAAACTTCAGTTTCTTGTAATCCCAACCCCACTGAGATAATCACTGTTAACCATTTGCCACTGTTTCCCAGACTTCTTTTCATTCGGAGCCAAGGTCATAGTTTGTAACATGATTTTGTTAGTGTTGTTCATTTGGGGAGTTGGTTTTCTTTTTTTCATTTGATTGTTATGTTTTGTTATTTCACATAATACATCAGAGACATCTTTCATCTACTGAGTCAGATCATGCATTCATTTATTTAACAGGTGTCTGTTGAATGATTAATCCGTCAGGCACTGTTCTAGGTGCTGGGGATACAGATGAGAACAAGACAAACAAAACTCCTTGCCATCACAAAACTGCCATTCCAGTGGGGGGTTTGTGGTGGGGAGAACTTCAAAACACACACACAGACAAATTAAAAAATAATCGTTTCCTTCTTTTCCTTTGGCCTTCACTGAACAAAGACAAACTTCCTTGTCCTCCTTGCCTTCCTAAACGTGTAGGCCAAATAGTTAATGAGCTGTTAACAAATGTCTAAACTCTCCAGTTTCTTTCACCCCTTGTAAATGGATGAAAGCGCCCAACCACCTGCTGTAGCCCAGAATGTTACACTCAAATATTCTTCTTCTTTTTTTCATTGATAAGTAACTACTCTTCTTCTGTAACAGAGGAAAGAAATAGTCTTTGAACTTAATTGGGAATTGAATCCTGGTTCTTCACTTATCAGATCTGTAACCTTGAGCCAAGAATGAAACCTCTCTGGGCCTTGATTCTCTCATGTGTCAGTGGGGGAAAATAATACTATTCACCTCACAGGAAATTGGGAAGAACTGATGCGATAATATAGACAGGGAAAGCTCTAAACTCAGACCCGGCGAGGAGAAAGCACTCAAGAAATGTAAACTGTTTTGCATCTGCTTCCAATGACTGCATTGCTTTGAACCATTACTACCAAGGGCCCAGGTTCAATCCCTGGTTAAGGAATTTAGATCCCACAAGCCACGTGGCATGGCCAAAAAAAAAAAAAGAAGCTCTATGAAAGTAGGAGAAGCTGTATTCTAATCTCTGTGCCTGAGTCTATCTAACTTGGAGAAAATAAGTCTCTAATTTCATAGTTTTGAGAATTAAATGAATCAATATATATAATGTGTTTGAATAGTACTTGGCACATAGCAAGCATTGTATAATTATCGATTACAATTGTATAAAGTGTCCAATAAGTATTTGATTAATCACTTAATGAAATATCTTTTCCTCCGCTGATCTCCTTTTTGTTGGACATGGTGGTTGTCTTCAGTTTCTTGCTATTAAAATCACAATGAAGGCAATGAATATGTTGGTTTCTCTGGTGGGTAGGGCACGAGGGAGTCACCCTTTGCTCACCTTTGCTTGGCAGGTCCTGCAGGAGGGAGCTGAGAGCCTCGAGCAGCACCTGGGGCTGGAGGCGCTGATGTCCTCGGGCCGGGTGGACAACCTGGCCGTGGTGATGGGCCTGCACCCGGACTACTTCACCAGCTTCTGGCGCCTGCACTGCCTGCTGTTGCACACGGATGGGCCCCTGGCCAACTCCTGGCGCCACTACATCGCCATCATGGTGAGCTGGTCTGAGCCTGACTTCCGTAGGGGTGGGTTCATTTTGGGGTTCAGCCCTCAGATCTCTTTGCTTGGGGCTTGATTCCACAAACAGGAGAAGAGGAGGCTTAGAGCAGAGCCCTAGCTTTATCTGACCCTCCATTGAATTTTAGATTTTTTTAAGTAGGAAATTTAATTTTTATTAAATTTAATTTTATTTTATGTCAGAGGATCATTGCTTTACAATGATGTTTTAGTTTCACGTGTACAGCAAAGTGATTTAGATAGACGTTTATCCATTCAAAAAGACACTGTCTCACTCAGGACCACCCAGCCAGTGGCAAAGCTGGGGTTAGAACCGAAGTTTCCTGCCTCTCAGGCAACAGTGAGGCTTATGACGTTTCCCTCCATGGGGTGCCCACCCCGAGCAGGGCACAGGAAGAATAGGGTGACCTGGGCTCTGTCCACCACCTCCAGGCTGCTGCCCGCCACCAGTGTTCCTACCTGGTGGGCTCCCACATGGCCGAGTTCCTGCAGACTGGCGGTGACCCTGAGTGGCTGCTTGGCCTCCACCGCGCCCCTGAGAAACTGCGCAAGCTCAGCGAGATCAACAAGCTGCTGGCCCATCGGCCATGGCTCATCACCAAGGAGCACATCCAGGTGCAGCGGGCAGGGAGGCGGGTCCCCGTGGGAGTGTGGGCTGGCATGGGGCTTGGCAGGCAGCCCAGGGCGAAGCAGCTGAGCGAGTCTGGCCTTGCCTTTCCTCTCCAGGCCTTGCTCAAGACGGGCGAGCACAGCTGGTCCCTGGCTGAGCTCATCCAGGCCCTGGTCCTGCTCACACACTGCCACTCACTGGCGTCCTTCGTGTTCGGCTGTGGCATCCTCCCTGAGGGGGACCCTGAGGGCAGCCCCGCCCCACAGGCCCCTTCACCCCCCAGTGAGCAGAGCACACCCCCCAGCAGGGACTCGCTGAACCACTCCGGGGTAAGTCAGGGGCCTGAGTCTTTCTGGGAGAGGAAGCTGGGGGCCTCTGGTCCTTGGGTAGAAGACAGTGCCTCCCTGTCTGCAGCTGCTTCCTTATCACACCCTGAGAAACCTTAGAAGAGTCTTTTTTTTTTAAGGTGTATTTATCTATTTTTGGCTGCACTGGGTCTTCCTTGCTATACCCGGGCTTTCTTTAGCTGCAGCCATGGGGGCTACTCTGTCACAGTTCGCAGGCACTGGAGTGCTAACTCGGTGGTTGTAGCGCACAGGCTTAGTTGCCCTGCAGCATGTGGAATCTTCCCAGATCGGGGATCGAACCCGTGCACCCTGCATTGGCAGGCAGATCCTTAACCGCTGGACCGCCTGGGAAGCCCCAAGTCATTTGGCTCTGAAACTGTTTCCTCATGAGGAAGATGAGGATAAAGACTCCTTCATAAAGGGTTGTGAGCCTGAGATGAAATAACCATGTGACTGGCTTCAGCATGGAACCCCTGGGCTCAAAGTAGCTGGCTTTTCACACTGTAACAATACGAAGGTTGCCTCTCATTCGGTAAAGTGGCCTTGTTTGTGTGTATTTTAAAAATACAGATACTTTAAAAAGCCCTTTCCTGTGAGGGTAGCTGACCCTCAGAGAAGACCTTTCTGTTCTATAGCTGCTTAAACATTACTTCCGGAAACACAGGCCACGTGAGCTGTCCAGCACAGAGAAGGCACTGGGCCTTCATGATTGCTCAGAAAGGCCCTGCATGTGAGAAGGACGTGTGGGGTTTCTGGGGTCAAGGGAGAGGGGGCGAATGCTCACCGCCGGGTCATTCCTACAGGGCTTTGAGGCCGCCCGCGACGTGGAAGCTCTGATGGAACGCATGAGGCAGCTGCAGGAGAGCCTGCTGCAGGATGAGGGCGCCTCGCAGGAGGAGATGGAGAGCCGCTTTGAACTGGAGAAGTCAGAGAGCCTGCTGGTGACCCCCTCAGGTACAGGTCACAGGCGTCCAAGCTCAGGGACCGCCCCTCCTTGCACCCTCTCGCTGGGAAGCTGGCGCCTTCGTGTTACTGCACCTCGGTAGCCACACCCAGCTACCCCTTCCAAGAAGTTCTGAGCATGGGCTCTGGGGTCAGGCCTGGGTTTGAATCCTGGCCTGCTAGCCTTTCTTCTTTCTTTTTGGCCAGGCCATGTAGTATGCAGGATCTTAGGGATCTTAGTTCCCTGACCAGGCATGGAACCCATGCTCCCTGCAATGAAAGGCAGATTCTCAACCTCTGGGCCGCCAGAGAAGTCCCTGTTAGCTTCTCTGGCAGTGTGACCACTGATAAGTCACTTGCTGTCTCAGGTCCCAGTCTCCTCCTCCGTGAGGGATTCATGTGTAGGGGAAGTGAGGCAACAGAAGCAAAGTGCTGAGCACAGAGCCTGGCCCAGGGTAAGCGGCTGCATAAGTAGCCACTGTTGTTAGGATTGCTGTTCTTATTACTGGGGGCCTTAGCCCCTGGACCACGGGTCTGATTTACCGCCTCCCCCAGGCCTGGCTCCTGCCAAAGTCCTGGTTCCACTCACTGTGGCGAGGGGCATTCTTGGGCCCCCTATTCCACGTTCCCCAGCACCCCCTCCCCATTGATGATTAATGGGGGGTGGAGGCCTCTGTGATCCGTGCCTTGGCTTCACTGTGACCTCTTTCTGACATCCTCAGTGGACATCCTGGAACCCTTTGCAAACCCAGATATGCTGTGCTTCGTGGAAGACCCCACTTTTGGATATGAGGACTTTACCCGGCGGGGGACTCAGGCACCCCCCACCTTCCGTGCCCAGGTAGGTTCTCCCTACTGGTCTTAGCATTGCTTTTTTAAAATTAATTAATTAATTTTTTTTGGACTGCTCTGGGTCTTCAATGCTGTGTACATGCTTTCTCTAGTTGTGGTGAGCAGGGCTACTCTGTTGGGGTGTGAGGGCTTCTCATTGCCCAGCACAGGCTCTAGAGCACAGGCTCAGTAATTGTGGTTCAGGGACTTGGTTGACCCACAGCATGTGGGATCTTCCCAGACCAGGGATCGAACCCATGTCCCCTGCTTTGGAAGGTGGATTCTAAGCCACTGAAACGCCAGGGAAGTCCCAGCATTGCTTTACAAACAAGCAGGATTGGGTAGTTTGTGTGATCAGTGATTTGGGCACCTTCTCTCCTTCAAGATTCCATGAAGAAGTGGGAGACCCTGAAGGTGAAAAGACCCATCTGGGTCCTAAGCTCAGGGGATCCTGACCACAGGAAGGAAGTCATCACCAAGCTGCATCCTCCTCAGCTTCTCAGGTCCAGACCAAGCAGCGGGTTAGATTTGTTGGGGTGGAGAGAGGCATTATGGAGATCCCAGCTGTGCTGCAGAAGATGGCGTCTCTCTGGCCAGCCTCGGGCCCCAAGGATTCTACTCATTGACCGACCCCTTTCCATGTTTCTCAGGATTATACCTGGGAAGACCATGGCTATTCACTGATCCAGCGGCTCTACCCTGAGGGTGGACAGTTGCTGGATGAGAAGTTCCAGGCAGCCTATAGCCTCACCTATAACACCATTGCCATGCACAGTGGAGTAGATACCTCCGTGCTCCGCAGGGCCATCTGGAATTACATCCACTGCGTCTTTGGCATCAGGTGAGTGAAAGTCCCCTCATCCAGGCATGGTGTACTGCAAGCCCTCCATCTGAGCTCACAATTGTTTCCTTTTTCTTTTTGTCTTTCTTTCCCTTTTTTCCTGCCTATACTGTTCTTCAAATCAAATGTATTCCTTGGCTGATTATAAAAGATAATAGCCATCCTCAGTTCTTGAAAGTCTTTAATTCCACCCCCAGGAATAACTAGGGAGATTACACACACACGTATACTTACGTACATACACACACATATACATACAAAGAGAGTTATGTCTGTAGTTCCATTCCAAGTAGCAGTTCTTCTCTCATTAAAGAATAACAACAGAAATGCCCAATGGTGAAATTCGATTTTTAGTAAATTTAGAAAAAAAGAGATAATGAAAAGAAGAAAATAAAAATCATTCATGATCCCACCTGCTCTTACTATTGTCAGGTATTGGCTTGGTCAAAGAGCTCATTTGGGTTTTTCCGTTAACAACTTATGGAAAAACCTGAATGCATTTTTTGGCTAACCCAAGATTTCACTGCGTGGGCTGAGCTGTGCTTTATTGGCCCGTATCCCACTGGCCAACCTCACTGACAAGTGTCCAATCCAGGAGAAGCCAAGGATGATGGGCATCTTAGGGTGTATATGTGGCACGCTGTGGTCTCCCTTGCTGCCCAGCTTCCAGGTCCAGGCTGCTGCACTCTGCAACATGGCCCTCGCTCCTAAACCTTTGTTTACCACATCTGCCCTCTAGTCTAACACCGGCCTTCCTCGTCCACACTGATCTGTGGTGACTCACTGGCTCCCTGGGCTGGGAGGGACAGAATAGCTTCTAGACTTGTCACCAAGGTGCTCTTTGACTTTGAACAAGCTGACTGCCTTCCATAGGCCTCAGTTTGCCCATCAGTAAAATGACTACCAACTCCTTTTTCCCTTTCCCTCTTCCTTCTCTAGGGTAGATATTCACACTGATCTCCTGCCCCATCTTCCACGTATGGCCCTAGCTGTAAAGTGGTGACTGGAACCAAGCTTCTAGCTGCTTCCTACCTTCTGCCTTTTCTTGCCACTCTCTGTCCCCCTTCTGCAGGGTGGGCCTGGGGGAGAGGAGCTCTGTGGGAGCAGACGTGTGAGTGATTCTTTCTGGGTCTTTCCATCCAGATATGATGACTATGACTACGGGGAGGTGAACCAGCTCCTGGAGCGGAACCTCAAGGTCTATATCAAGACAGTGGCCTGCTATCCGGAGAAGACCACCCGAAGAATGTACAACCACTTCTGGAGGCACTTCCGCCACTCAGAGAAGGTGCGGCTCATGGGGGAGGAACAGGATGGAAGCCTGCGGAGGAGGCGAGGGCTCGGGACCCAGCGAGGTCCTGACCTGGGGATCCATCCTGCGTCTCTTCATGTCTCCTGCATCGGCAGGCAGATTCTTTACCACGAGCGCCCCCTGGGAAGCCCATTTACTCACCTGTAAAGTGGGTATCCTCAGTGGCAGCCGGAAGGACCTGGGTTCAAATCATAACACTATCACTTGGGAGCTCTGTGATCTTGGGCAGGTCATTTTGCCTCTCTGAGCTTGTTATCTTGACAATAAAAATAAAAAAAACTGCCTGCATTTCAAGGTCATTGGGAGGATGAAGTGAGAAAATGAAGGTAAACCTCTGATCCCAAATAAATGCTCAGAGGTAGCTGTTGTTTTTCACTTTCAGGGATAAAGAGGTTAGTCATGATCAGGATAAATGTGCTTGAAATTCTCCCACAGTCCTTGCACCAAGTTATTCAGAGCCTTAGGAAAGGGAAGGATGAAATGGGTGGTCAGGGATGATGGCACTCTGGGAGGGAAGGGGATGGTGAGGAGTGACATGAGTTGCCAACAAGCCCTCGTCTGTGCCCCCAGGTCCACGTGAACTTGCTGCTGCTGGAGGCCCGCATGCAAGCCGCCCTGCTCTATGCCCTTCGCGCCATCACCCGTTACATGACCTGACTCACGTACAAGACCTGCGCCTGGAACAGCTGACCGTGGGGGCATCCTTCTCGCTGCAAGGACTCTGTTTGGAGACAGACCCTAATCTCTTCCTGTCCCATACCCACCTACCCTACTGTGGGGGTGGGCCTGGGGTGTGACGTGCAGCCTCCCAAGCCACACCCTCCTTCTCACTGGAACGGACAGGACCAGCGCACTGACTCTGGTATCTCAGCTCTGCCTCTGGGGCGTGGGGGGCTGGAAGAGGACCATAGCGGATTCCCAGGTGCCAGCCCCTTCTAACCGCCCTTACCCTCAGAGGCCAAGGGCACAGGAAGGAAAATGGACTGAGCGTGGACTTATGTGCCAGCAGGCGGGGGCCCAGGCAGCACGAGTACTTTGGCCTTCCTGGCCTGGGAAGTCCCTGGCTGGCCCCCAGGGAGAGGGGCAAACACCTCCAGGGACTGACACTCCAAGCGGCTTCACCTCTCCTCCAGCTCCCTCCTCCACAAGATTTCATTACCTCCCACCTGCCATTCACCCATCAATGTGAAAATCAGGGTCACAGCCGGTCTGTGCATCCGGCTCCCCAGAAGCCCGTTCTGTCCAGCAGCCTACAGGCCCCTTGCTCCCTGGTCACACGAGTCCTGGTTCAATTCCCTTGACCCCCTTTGCCCTCTTACCCTTTTCTCCACCAGCTGGTGGAGTGAGGCCCCAGGAGAGAGACCAAGCACATCAAGCAAGTAGATTACCTCTAGAGTTCGAAGTCTCTGTTGGTCATTTTGCTTTCAGAAGAGGAGGGAGTATTATATGATAAATTCTCTGTGTTTTGGTTTTTTGTGGGTGAGGTTCTTCGCTGCCCACCCCCAGAGCCTCAGGCAGTGTCTGAGAGGAGAGCAGGAGTGTCTCCCCAGAGCTGACCTACCTGGCGGATGCTGGCACCCCATGCTGTCTCATCTCCCCTGGCTCTGCCACAGACATTTGCCAAAAAAGTGAGCCTTTCCAGGTGGTTCCAGGGGCTCAGGGAGACAGGCAGGAGACCCCAAGTTTCTTGTGTAGGCCCTGTCATGGCCAGGTTAGCCCCATTTCCACAGTTACAGACTGAGGGGTAAGACCACATTTTGTGGTATCTGGGCCTTCATTCAGGTTCTGAGCCCAGCCTGCCAGCAGCCAGCTGCACGCGTTGCAGGATCCCGAGGGCCTCTGGGGATTTTACACACACACAACACACACACACACACACACACCGCCTGCAGTCAGTCTCTCCGGGCTACCTGCCAAGGACCTTCGCACCCCCATCCCAGTTTCTGTCCCTTCTCGGTTGCTTTTAGGTGGATCCCTTGGAGGCAGAAGCAGCCAAGGACTGATCCCAGGTACTCTGTGTAGCAAACAAACTGTGAATTCTGACTCCCCTTGCCCTTCTTCCAGCTGTAGGTGCCTCCCCTCTGATCGCCTGGGAGGGGACTGAAGAAAGGCAAGGGCCAAGATGCTGCTACTTCTGACCCTCCTCTCTGGGGCAGGGCAGGAGAGGAGCCTGGTTCATTGTGCCACATTTCATACCCGTGCAGGCATGGGCGAGCGACTGGCACCCCTTTCCGGCCTCAAAGCCCTCCCTGCAGTGAAGCAGGGCAGGAGGGAAGAGGCCCCAGCATTGGGGTTTGGATTCTAGAGGGGACGTGATGACCGTCAGGGTCAAGTGCAGAAATCTTTGCCTTTGCTACCATTTCTGTATGATGAGAAATAAAAGTTCACCAAGGTTTTGTTTTGTACTTCTTGTTAATGGGCTGTTTTTCCATTTCCTGGGGGTCATGGTTCACCTCTTAGCATAAGCAGGGAGCTGCGATTGCATCAGGGACCTGACCTAGCAGCCCATACCCTGCTGAGCACTCGTGCCCGGTGACTGCAGGGTTGGGAGTGGTTGGCACTCAAAGTCTACTTTTGTCCCTTGGGTGTCCAGCCCTGCCACCCCTCTGTGGCTGGCCTGGTGCTGTGGAATAATAATGGCTGTGTTATTTTTCTCACTCAGCCGGGCCCTGGGCTGGGTACTTGGAGGTCATTTGTCTGAATCTGCAGCAAAATCTTTCAAGAGAATCGAGACTCATGGATCAAGTGGCATCACTGAGGCCAAGTCAGGTCAGTGACTGAGCCAGGATCCCAACTGGGGTCAACGTGATTGTGAGGCCATGGCATTTCACCTTGCTGTTTTCCCGCTACCGAGTGCCTCCTGAGGCAGAAGGAGGATATGTGAGAATTTCTTGGGGGACCCTCTGTTTCTCCTGCCCCCTCACTTCATTCTTCCTGGCTTCTCACCCCTCGGTCCCTCCCCAGAACCGAGGAGACAGGCATGAGGAGTTAGTGTGACTCCAAGTTGTGCCCGTGCCATTTAGTGGTAGCTGTGTGACCTCGGTCAATCGTCTTAGCTTCTCTGGGCATCAGGAACTCCAGCAAACTTATCAGAAAAACCACATTATGACTAAGAGTTAAGACCGCTCCTGCTGGTTTCCCACTTCCTCTTAATGCTGCCGTCACAAAATGAAAACCAGGTCTCCTCCAGGAAGCCTCCCCTGATTGACTTCCCTGTAACCCTTTCCTCCCTTCATTTTCTAAAAATTCATGTATTTTTAAAAATATTTATTTGGCTGTGCCAAGTCTTATTTGCAGCATGCAGGGTCTTTAGTTGTGGCATGAAAACTCTCAGCTGTGGCATGTCGGATCTAGCTCCCTGACCAGGGACTGAACCCCCCTGCCCCCTGCATTAAGAGCACAGAGTCTTAGCCACTGGACCACAAGGGAGATCCCCTTTAAATTGTTTTTAATTGAGGGATGATTCCTTTATATTAATGTTGTGTTGGTTTCTGCTGTACAACAATGTGAATGAGCTATATGTATACAAGTATCCCCTCCTTCCATCCCACCCCGTAGGCCATCACAGAGCTCTGAGCTGAGCTCCCTGTGCCATACAGCCGCTTCCCTCTAACCATCTATTTTACATGTGGTAGTATATATCCCCGCTTCATTTTTGCAATGTTCCTATACACTTTTTCTTCCTTCTACAGTCATTTGAGAGGGTGGGAGAGAAAATAAGTCAAACTTGGAGTACAGAATGTAGATTCTGGTCCTGACCTAGTCATTTATTATCCCTGGGAGGAGGAGGGTTGATTAGTTTCACAGTGTCTCAAGTTTACACAAAAAACCAGGACAAAACGTTTTCTTTTCCAGGTAGCATTATTGAGTGACTATTGCCTAATGTAATCGCTCCATCTTCACAGCAACCCTGTGAGAAAGGAGCAGTGGTCCCATTTTACAGATGTGGAGAAGGAACCTCAAGTTACAGCTTAAGAACATGATAGACAGAACCAGGTTCAAATTCCAACCCTGACACTTAATGTTTGACCATAAGCAAGTTACTTCAATTCTCTCTCCTCAAGTTCTTTATCTATGCAACAGAATTAATACCTAGGGTCACAGGAGGGTTATGTAGATTAAATAATGCATGGAAAGCACCTAGCACAGTTCAGGTACCTCGAACTAAGTCATTCCATATTCAGATACCTGCTCAGCATTACAGAACAGAGACAAAATTTGAACCCTTGCCAGTCTGACTCCAGAGCATTACTTTAGTCCCCAAACCCCCTAGGCCCTCAGTCTGCATCTCTAAAAATCATGTTCAAGTTGATTTGCCTGTAGAATTGAAAACTCTTGGCTCCAGATTGGATCAAATGAATCTGTTTTAGACTTCTGCAACCTGCAGTCCAGGACCTGGGCATGTTTACCCAGGTTGGAGTTCGTGGAAACTTTCTGGTAGCTTGATTTTTGGTTGGTCTGGCTTTTGAAGACTATTAAGAGTAGGTAGAAACAGGAGCTGGATGAGTCTCCTCTGCTGCTGCTGCTGCTAAGTCACTTCAGTCGTGTCTGACTCTGTGCGACCCCAGAGATGGCAGCCCACCAGGCTCTCCCGTCCCTGGGATTCTCCAGGCAGGAACACTGGAGTGGGTTGCCATTGCCTTCTCCAGAGTCTCCTCTAGTAGATTTCAAACATTCACCAGAGCCCTGGGACAAGTGGAATGGAGAAGTGGCTCACAAATTTTTTGTGCCTCAGAGTCTCCTAGAGAGTCAGTGTTTAGAGGTAGAGCTCAGAAGTTTGCAGCTTTAACAGCTTCCCTGCTGTTCTGATGCCAAGGTCATTCTTTCATTCAACAACAGATGGTGTGCACCTAGTATGTAAATGCCCTGGACACAGAGTAGTAGAAAAGACAGGCACGGCTCCTGCCTTCTTGCAGTTTATTATTTAGTGGAGGAGACAGATATTAGATCATTACACAACTAAAATTGTTTCAATTATAACTGCAATTGGCACCTCAAAAGGAGAGATTCAAGGTGCTGTCAGAGTATTTTCAACCTAGTATCAGAAGCTTTTCTTCCAAGGAAGTATGTTGGATTTCTGCAGAAATGAACACACATCCAAGAAGAGCGATTTCCCACCCACTGAAGCACCTTCTTGGAACCAAAGTCTCCACGGACCAGTTAGAAAACTAACTTACATTCTTCTCTAATGGATGCTGTCGTGTGCAACACAAACTAGCAGGCATTCCTTCCTACACCCCACACTCTGTTGGGAGAGTGGATTGCTGAGTGCCTTTCTGGGAACTGCCCTGAGTCGAAGGGAGCAACCAAGTTCACAGTTATGTCCCACCAGGCAGTGTAGTCTGCCTCCAAGGTCTGGTGGATGGGAGAGGAGTATACAAAGGTCTGAGCTCTTTGCCTCTATTTGAAACAATTCAAGGATTGCCCCAGCTCTACTGCTCCCTTCGTGATCAGCTGAGGTCCATGTTGCTGCTGCGCTTGCAGTCCAAATTCTGTCTGATTCTGATCCCCAATAAACCTGTGCAAATTTCCATCTCAGAGTCTGCTCACCAAGGTACTTAGCCTAAGACACGCTTATTGCAGATGGTGAAAGTAAAGACCAGAGAGGAGAAATTTCTTGCTTGTGGTCTCACAAGTCTGAACCTTTAGATCCTCTTCAGAGTTTGTCACTGCCCTATGTCAGAGTCCTACAATTTCCTGTCAACTTTCTTTTCCCAAGGCTGGAGGCGACAGCTGCGATGCTGACAGGGCCACAAAAGATCCTCTCTCCCATCCCCACTGCCAAGGCTGGAGACCTTGGGCAAGTTACTTGCCATCTCTGGGGGAATGTTAAGTACACTCACTGCCTGAGTGTCCTACCTTCTCTTAAGCCACCCCGTGTCATGGCCCTGCTTCTGAGAAAAACCATGTCTCAGCTGGAAGAGCTTCTTTCCCCTTCTCTCTGAATCACCTCTAACCTCAGTGTTGCTTCCCATTTAGGGAAGCCTTGAGCTTCTGTCCCAATTCCAAGTTTCTAAACTCTAATCCCAAGGAGGAGCCCCTTTTCTAAGTCCATGCAAACATCATCAGGTGCTTACATTGTTGCAGACACTGCTGGATGGCGGCCGTATAGCAGTGAATGAGACAGACAGTCCCAGCCCTCAAGGACCTTAAAACCCAGTGTTAAAGATGAACGTCCTACAAGTACTTTGACGAGTCCTGGGCGGGAAAAAACAAAATGCACAGGGAGCCATGAGAACACGCAGCAGGGGAATGTCCATACTCAGGATGGGCGTTCCTAGAGAAATACCTTGGGCATGAAGGATGAGAAAGGACCAGTCAAGGATGAGAGGAGAGAAAGGGGGTAGAACAAAAAACGATTTCTGGCTGGGACTTCCCTGGTGGTCCAGTGGCTAAGACTCTGCATTCCCAAGGCAGAGACAGGACCAGGGTTCAATCCCTGGTTGGGGGACTAGATTCCACAGCCAGAGCAAAAGATCCCACATGACTCAACGAAGAAGATTCCACACACCACGAATAAGACCTGGCACAGCCAAATAAATGAATAAGTATTCTTTTATTAAAAAAAGAAAAGATTTCTGGCAGAGGAAATGGCATGAGAGATTTAAAACAGGAAGGCAGCCTGGCAGGGGCAGAGAGAGCAGAGAGAATATGAGGAAGGAGGAGGTAAGGAGAAAGCCCAGGGCAGGCAGGCATATTAAGAATTTTGAACTTTATCCTATTGGCAAGGGGAAGTCTTCAGAGGAGATCTTGCTATTTATGACAAAATAGACACTATGGACTAAATGTTTGTGTCCCTCTCGAATTTAAATTTTGAAACTCTAAATCCCAGTGTGATGTTATTTGAAGACAGGGTCTTTGGGAGGTAATTAGGTCATGACTGTGGACCCCTCTTGATGGGATTACTGCCCTTTTGAGAAGAGACAGGAGGGAGCTTGCTTTCTCTCTGTCTCTCTCCACTATGAGAAGACATAGCAAGGACGACGGTTCTCATCAACAACTTGTCTGGCTGGTACCTTGACCTTGAACTTCCTAGCCTCTCAGTTCAGTTCAGTTCAGTCACTCAGTCGTGTCCGACTCTTTGCAACCCCATGGACGGCAGCACGTCCTCCCAGCCTCTAGAACTGTGAAAAATAAGTGTCTGTTGTTTATGTCACTCAGTCTAAGATATTTTTGTGATAGCAGCCTGAATTAAAACAATAGGTAGCCTTTATTAGAAAAAGGAGTAGAGAAGGTCGTGAGACTTAGGACTGCCTACGTGCCGGCTCCTCCATAAGTGATTCACAAGCATGACCTCATTTCATTCTCCCCACAGCCCTGTAGAGTAGAGGCTGGTATTGTCTCCCTTTTACAGATGGATGTAATGGAAATGAGGGCTTCCCAGGTGGCACTAGTGGTAAAGAATGCGCCTGCCCATGCAGGAGATGTGAGAGACTCGGGTTTGATCCCTGGGTCGGGAAGATCCCCTGGAGGAGGGCATAGCAACCCACTCCAGTATTCTTGCCTGGAGAATCCCATGGACAGAGGAGCCTGGCAGGCTCCGGTCTATAGGATCACAAAGAGTTGGACATGACTGATGCAACCTAGCACATCATACATGATGGAAATGAGACTCAAAAGTCCCCTGAGTCAAAAAAAGCTTCTCTGGTTCCCCATCTCCACCCTCAGTATACATCTTCCTCCTTTGGCCTAAACTTAGCAAGTGCTTCTGTTTTTTGAAGGCATTTTTTCCCTAATATTATAACCATGACATGGCTCACTAACCTCCTCACTTGACTGCAAGCCCTGTGAAGGCAGAGGATATTTGTCTAGTATGTTTCCTGCTTGATCTCCAGGGCCTAGAGTAGGACCTGGCATGTGGTCAGGACTGAAAAAATAAAATAGGTATGGAATATATGTTTGTATCCAGCAGGATGGGCTCAACTGGTAAAGAATCCACCTGCAACGTGGAGACCTAGGTTCAATCCCTGCGTTGGGAAGATCCCCTGAAGAAGGGAATGGCTACCCACTCCAGTATTCTTGCCTGGAGAATCCCATGGACAGAGAAGCCTGGCAGGTTACATGGGGTTGCAAAGAGTCAGACACAACTGAGCAACTGAGCAGAGCACATCCTGGTCTAGTGCTGGCTCTGGGCAGCAGTGTTCCAGAAATAACAACCTCCCCATGTTTTGAACTTGGACTTGGCTCCAGGTGGTTGTCTGTTACGTCTCCAGCTCTCAGACTCTCAGCGTCAGTCTGGTGTCAGGGAAAGAGCTTGGACTTTGGAACGCTGAAGACGAGGCTGAAACCCAAGCGCAAGCCCATCTGGAATGAGGCAGAAGATAAGTAAATAGAACCAGTTACCTATATGGCCTTTGATAACTTTATTTAATTTTATCATCTATAAAATGAGAATATTACCATCAAAAAGTATTAGTGTCAGGATCAAATGAGAAAATGTTCACAGAATGCCTGTTTAGTTCATTTAGTTCCTCCCTTCCATGGAAGACAGGGGTTAGATCAATGTCATTCTCTCAGATGAATTGCCTCTATTTCCTCATCTGTGAAATGGAAGTTGTGAAATGAAAGATGATATGGAATTACCATGACCTAGAATGCTTCCCTCCCAGACCTGTGTGGGGCTAGCTTTTTCTAAACCTTTTGTCCTCACCTTTAATATCATCTCGTCAAGAGGTCTGACCTGATCTGTTTCTCAACCTAACTCCACCCCTTTTCTCTGCAGCATCTTTCATAATCTTTATTGTTTCTTGCCTGTCTCCTTGCTCACTGTTGTATCTCCACTGTCTGCCACAGACGGTGCTAGCACAAATGCTCAATAAATATATGTTGATTGCATTAAATACCTATTAATTACTTAGTCACCAACCAGGGACTGAGCAATCCTAACCACAGCCCTGAGACATAGGCAGGGCAGGGATTTCACTCATTTTATAGCTGTGGAAGCTGAAGTCTAGCAATATATATATATATATATATATCCCTGGTGATCCAGTGACTAACACTCCATGTTCCCAATGCAGGGGGCCTGGGTTTGATCCCTGGTCAGGAAACTAGATCTCACATGCTCTAACTAAAGATCCTGCATGCCACAACCAAGACCCACCACAGCCAAATAAATATTTTTTAAAATATATTCCCCAGGAATTTCTCAAGCATATTACCAGGAGTTCTAACTCTTTGACCTGTGCTGTCTCCACCCATCCTTCTAATGGAGAAGGAGAATTGGAAGCCCAGGAATTGGAAGCTGTAAGATTTAGGTTAAGATTCCCTTCCTGAGGTTCAGTTTTCCCAACTCTACAATGGGTAGAAGGTAGAAGAATCCTTGCCCTAACTAGTGGTTAAGGTGAAAGTCAGATGAGACAGTGAGCTGAAAGCATCTAATAAACTGAAGCACTATACTTGTTCATGGAGTATTTTTTATATTAATATGCAGAATCAATATTGACTTCAAAAATGAATCATTGGAGGCTGGAAAGGCCAGGGAACTTTCCTGGAAATGGTGACGTTTCAGCTAGGCCTTAAAGATAGGTAAGATTTGGTGGAGGGGAAGCTCAGAGTTGAAGTCACAGACCAACCGAAGCAAGGCTTGCCAGGTTCTCTAAGTTTTACTTTTTCCCCTTTGAGGTTGGTTGGTGTTCTTCTCTAAAATTTTTCCTTTCAAATAAAACTCATTGAAGTATAATTTGCATGCAATAAAATGCATGTGTTCTAAATGCACAGTTCCATGAGTTTTGACATCTATGTAACTAATCAAATGCTACGTAACTAACCCAAATAGGAAAAGGAGTACGTCAAGGCTGTATATTATCACCCTGCTTATTTAACTTATATGCAGAGTACATCATGAGAAACGCTGGGCTGGAGGGAGCACAAGCTGGAATCAAGATTGCTGGGAGAAATATCAATAACCTCAGATATGCAGATGACACCACCCTTACGGCAGAAAGTGAAGAACTAAAGAGCCTCTTGATGAAAGTGAAAGTGGAGAGTGAAAAAGTTGGCTTAAAGCTCAACATTCAGAAAACTAAGATCATGGCATCCGGTCCCATCACTTCATGGCAGATAGATGGGGAAACAGTGGAAACAGTGTCAGAATTTATTTTTCTGGGCTTCAAAATCACTGCAGATGACGACTGCAGCAATGAAATGAAAAGGCGCTTACTCCTTGGAAGGAAAGTTATGACCAACCTAGGCAGCATATTCAAAAGCAGAGACATTACTTTGCCAAGAAAGGTCTGTCTAGTCAAGGCTATGGTTTCTCCAGTGGTCATTTTATGGATGTGAGAGTTGGACTATAAAGAAAGCTGAGCGTCGAAGAATTGATGCTTTTGAACTGTGGTGTTGGAGAAGACTCTTGAGAGTCCCTTGGATTGCAAGGAGATCCAACCAGTGCATCATAAAGGAGATCAGTCCTGGGTGTTCATTGGAAGGACTGATGTTGAAGCTGAAACTCCAATACTTTGGCCACCTGATGCAAAGAGCTGACTCATTTGAAAAGACCCTGATGCCGGGAAAGATTGAGGGCAGGAGGAGAAGGGGACGACAGAGGATGAGATGGTTAGATGGCATCATCGACTCGATGGACATGGGTTTGGGTGGACTCCGGGAATTGGTGATGGACAGAGAGGCCTGGTGTGCTGTGGTTCATGGGGTCGCAAAGAGTCGGACATGACTGAGCGACTGAACTGAACTGAACCCAAATCAAATTCCCTTGTCTCCCTGTGCAGTGAGTCTCCCAGTCCCCTTTCTCATGTCCCCAGACACCTATTCTCTGCTTTCTGTCACTACAGATTAGTTTGTTGTTGTTCTTTTTTTCTTAACACTCTTTCCCCCCACCAACATTTTAAGGCAAATTTTGCAACATTTAGAAAGTCTGAAAGAATGTACAGTGAAACTGTATACCCACCACCTAGATTCTACAATGAACATTTTGCTGTAGTTGTTTAATCACATATACTCTAGCCATCCCGCTATTGATTCATCTTATCTCTGGTAAATTTAAAAATAAGTTACAAATATTGATACATTGCACCCCAATCACTTCAGCATGCAAAACTTTTACCTAGAATTTGTTGACCTGAAACACAGGTCAGGTCAGTTCAATTCAGTTCAGTTCAGTCACTCAGTCATGTCTGACTCTTTGTGACCCCATGAACCACAGCACACCAGGCCTCCCTGTCCATCACCAACTCCTGGAGTTTACCCAAACTCACGTCCATTGAGTTGGTGATGCCATCCAACCATCTCATCCTCTGTCATCCCCTTCTCCTCCTGCCCTCAATCTTTCCCAGCATCAGGGTGTTTTCCAATGAGTCAGTTCTTCACATCCGGTGGCCAAAGTATTGGAGTTTCAGCTTCAGCATCAGTTCTTCTAATGAATATTCAGGACTGATTTCCTTTAGGGTGGACTGGTTGGATCTCCTTGCAGTCCAAGGGACTCTCAAGAGTCTTCTCCAACACCACAGTTCAAAAGCATCAATTCTTTGGCACTCAGCTTTCTCTATAGTCCAACTCTCACATCCATACATGACTACTCGAAAACCATAGCCTTGACTAGATGGACCTTGGTTGGCCAGGTCAACAGTTATTTTTACCAGCAAAATAGATTTATTTGGGAGCAGTAAAGAACTGCAACTCAAGACATGCAACTGTGGTAAACCACTTGCACATCTGTGTTGTTGTTAATCACTCACTTTTTTATTAGTAAATCACAAAGTTTTATATTCAAATATTAGAACAAAAAAGAAAATGCAACAAAAAGTATTACTTCACCAGGCTTAGGACAATAATTTCACTCTAGGCTTTTGCTAATGAACATAGTAGTCGTTAGATAATCGGTTTCCCTGGTGGCTCAGATGGTAAAGAATCTGCCTGCAATGCAGGAGACTCGGGTTGGATTCTTGAGTCAGAAAGATCCCCTGGAGAAGGGAATGGCAACCCACTTCAGTATTCTTGCCAGGAGAATTCCATGGAGAGAGAAGCCTGGTGGGCTACAGTCCATGGGGTCTCAAAGAGTTGGACATGACTGTGCGGCTAGCACTTTCAACGGTAGAAAAGAATTAGCAATAATCACAATTTGTCCATTTACTGAAGACAAGTCGAGCACTGATTTAAAACTATGCCTACAAATTTACAAGAGGTACAGATATGCTTACTTATATGTAAGGCAATATTTTAAATTTAATTTAAATACTTTTTAAAGTCATTTTTAAAGGAAAGAATTAGGGAGCAATAGTCATTATCCAGTTTTTCTGATATCTTCCTTTAATTTCATGATATACAAATTAAGAGTGAGCCTGGGACTTCCCTAGTGATCCAGTGGTTAAGATTCCCTGCTTCCACTGCAGGGGGTGTGGGTTCCATCCTCGGTTGGGGAAGTTCCACATGCCACACGGTGCGACCAGAAAAAAAAAAGAAAAAGAATGACTCTGAAATTTGAAAGAGATGTCAACTTAAGCAAGAAATCGGGCGAAATGATACAAGTTTTGTTTCAAGTTCTTGTTGAATAGAAAGACAGTTATTATATCAAACAAAGAAAAAGTAAATCATCAGGAGAAGTATTTACTCTAAATTTAGATAGTGATAAACCTTAATACCTGGCCCATGTTTTGGGGCTAAACTATAGCAACTCTATTTTAATGAGATTTAATATAGGGAATTAGACATATAATTATAGCTTAAAAGAGAATAAAGCTGAAAAAAGATGCTGAGGTAACCCAGAGACTGAAAACTGTAGAAAGAAGTTACAACCTCTCAGGAGAACAAAAGGCCAAATGTGGCGTGTTACTAGAACATTGGTGCTTGGAGGAGAAGTGGCCACACAACTGACAGCAACTCTTTTTTAAAAGCATTTAGAAAAATATTTATTTAATTATTTGGTTGTTTCAGGTCTTATTCGCTGCACATGGGATCTTCATTGCAATGTGAGGGCTTCTCTCTAGTTATGGCATGGGCTTAGTTGCCCCGCAGAATCTGAGAATCTCAGCTCCCCCACCAGACCTGCGTCCCCTGCCTTGCAAGGCAGATTCTTAACCATTAGACCACCAGGTTAGTCTCTATTTTTTATTTTTTAAAATTTATTTTATTGAAGTGTAGTTGATTTACAATATTCTGTTAATTTCTGCTGTACAGCAAAGTGATTCAGTTATACCTATATTTACACATTTTTATCATATTCTCTTCCCTTGTGGTTTATCACTGGATTTTGACTATAGTTCCCTGTGCTACACAGTAGGACCTTGTTGTTTACACATTCAGTTTGCCTCTGCCAACCCCAAGCTCCCAATCCATCCCTCCTGCACTCCCCTCCCCTTGGCGACCGCACGTCTGTTCTCTGTGCCTGTGAGTCTGTTTTCGTTTTGTAGAAGTTCATCTGTGTCATATTCTGGATTCCCCTGTGACTCAGCTGGTAAAGAATCTGCCTGCAGTGCGGGAGATCCTGGGTTTGATCCTTGGGTTGGAAAGATCCCCTGGAGAAGGGAAAGGCCACCCACTCCAGTATTCTGGCCTGGAGAATTCCATGGACTGTATAGTCTGTGGGGTCACAAAGAGTGGGACACGACTGAGAGACTTTCACACACACACTAGATTCCACATATAAGTGATATCTTATGGTATTTGTTTTTCTCTTTCTGACTGTCTTCATTGAGTGTGATGATCTTTAGGTCCATCCGTGTTGCTGAAAATGACATTATTTCATTATTTTTTATGGCTGAGCAGTACAGCAACTCTTTATTTATTTATTTTTTTGCTTCTCATTGTGCTTTAAGTAAACACTCACTAGATGTTTGGGATTTGTTGGTTAATTACAAAACATTTCAACAGGCTCTTTTCATGAAACAAATACTAATCATTCCCCCTGCCCCCCTCCACACACACACTCCCCGAACTCTGGACAATATACAAAACCAGAAACAATGGTCTTAATCCGTGCTATGCTATCCTCCGAGAAGTGAGGAAGCCACCTGGGATATCTTACCCTCTGATCAGCAGACTTTTGGAAGAGAATTTTTTTCATAAACCCTGTATTTTATGTCCTGTACCAATTTGTTCCCTCCCGCAAATATAACACACATTTTACAGTCCTTATAATGCTTAGACATGAATAGTAATGCCTTGGAAAATGTCTGTAGTCAGCAATATATTGGGAAACAACTTACATGACTGAGACTCTTGCTGGCAGAGCCATCAGAGAGAAGAGGGGGCCAGTAACTACGGGTCCACAGCCCGTTGCCTAATTTTGTAAATAGTGTTTTTTTTTTTTTTTTAAACACAGCCATGCCCATTCATTGATGTCTTCTCTAGGACTCCTTTCTTGCTACAAGGGCAGAATTGAATTGTTGCCACTGAGACCATCTGGCCCGCAAAGCCTAAAATATTTACTACCCAGCCCTTTACAGAAAAAAATTATCAAGCTTTGTGATAATACACTTAAAATAATATGGTAAAGTACTCTAGTTAGGGTAAGATGAAAACAAGAAAGGGAAGATACACTCTTTCATAGAAGGGATCGCATATTCTCAGAATGAAATAAAACAAAAGGAAGTGGGTACAGAAGAGACCAAAAGCATTAAGCAGTTAGACGTGGGGGGTGGCATTATGGATGGTTTTCTTTCCCTCATCTGTGTTCCAATTTTCTAAAATGACCTTACAGTTCATTGATAATGGAATAAACTGAACCTCACTTTAAACATTATTTTAGCACGTGCGTCTGTCCTGCACAGAGCGGCATAGCTAGATTCGGCCCGGCCCCTCCCAACGCCGTGCCGAGGGTGGGAGCAGGGAGGCCAGGCCCCTACCTTATGCTCATCCCGAAGGTGGCTGTCCAGTTCTTCCGTGTGCTTGGTCTCATAGTAGCAGAGCTGGCATTTGTAAGGTTTCAGTTCATTGTGCTTTTCTATGTGTTGCTGGAGGCTCTCGTCACTGGAGCAGGTGAAGGTACACTTATCACAGCGGAAAACTACTCCCTGCAAGTATTTGGACAATTTGGATCGGCACACTTCAATGGGGACAACCCGCTCTTCTCGGTGCAGCACAATGTGGTCGATCATGTTGCGTTTGTATTTGGTGTGATAGAGGCAGAGAGGACAGCGGAGGTCTCCGCTGTCCTCACAGCAACTCTTTAAAAGAAACGCTATTTAAAGTGTGAAAAATCAGCAAAGTATATAAGAAAGGAAACGAGATTATCTTCTCACTGTTCTAATCACATCAGACAGGTGTGAAGTCATCTCAAATATAGCCTTCTATATGTAATTCCCCTGCTTCATTTTCCCTGATGAATCTATTTTGCCATTCCTTTTAAAAAAAGTTTTGCATTCAAGTTCAGATTAATTTTACCTGTTCTAGAAATTCATGTAAGTGGAATTATGCAGAATATGTTTTCTGCGTATACTTTCTTTTGCTCAGCCTAATGTTTATAAAGTTTATTCATGGGTTTTTTATTTTGGTAGGTCATTCCTTTTTATAACTGAGTGCTATTTCATTGTACAAAAATGCCCCAGGCCATTCCTTTCTCAGTTGAACATTTGGCTTATTTCCATTTGTATTAATATGCTATGAATATTCAGTTTTAAGTCCTTTTGTGGACATATAGTTGCATTCCTCTTGGGTAAATACCTAGAACTGGAATTGCTGGATTATATGACAAATATGTGTTTAACTTCATAAAGAACTGCCCACCTGTTTTCTAAAGAGTTTGTACAGTTTTATACATCACTAACAATGTTCAAAAGCAAATGAGTTGCTCCACATATTCTTTATACTTGGTATAATTGGTCTTTTTCATTTTAGTCATTCTAATACATCTGTCATGGCATCAAAATTTTTAAAGTGAGTCATAATTAAGGTAGAATTTGTATACAGTAACATTTTCCCATTTTAAATGTATAGCTCACTGAGTTTTTAAAATGTTTAATTTAATTTATTTATTTGGCTGCATTGGGTGTTAGCTGCAGCATGCAGGCTTCTCTAGTTGCATGCAGTGTGGGGACCTCTCTCTAATTGTGGTGCTCAGTTCCTGGGTGAGAGAGTGCTCAGTAGTTGCTGCACATGGGCTTAGTTGCCCTGCAGGATATGGGGTCTTAGTTCCTCCATCAGGGGTCAAACACCATTCCCCTGCATTGCAAGGCAGATCCTCAATCACTGGGCCACCAGGGAAGTCCCCAGCTTACTGACCAAGGTATACAGTCACCACAATCTTGATATGGAAATTTTTAATCCCCCTCAAAATTTCCTTGAGTTCCTTGTCCTCAGTCCCTTCCTCCAATCCTGTCCCCTAAGAACCACTGGTTAGCTTTGCCACTATAATTTTGATTTTTCTAGAATTTCATATAAATGGAGTAAGTACTCATGGTGTAATCTTTTGGGGCTGACTTCTTTCAGTTAGCATAATGCTTTTGAGACTCATCATGTTGTTGAGTGTATCAGTAGTTCATTCTTTTTTATTGCCAAATACAATATTATTGCATGGATATATAGAAATTTGTCTACCCACTCACCAGTTAATGGATATTTGAGTTGTTTGTAATGTTGGCTTTTATGAATAACCTGCTATTTGTGGGGGCATAGGTTTTTATTTCTCTTAGGTAAAAACATAGGAGTGAAATTTTGTGGACATATAGTAAATGTATATTAGTTTTATAAGAAATTTCCAAATCATTTTCCAAAGGGGCTGTGAAAGTCATTCAGTCATGTCCAATTCTCTGGGATCCCGTGGACTGTAGCCTGCCAGGCTCCTCTGTCCATGGAATTCTCCAGGCAAGAATACTGGAATGGGTTGCCATTTCCTTCTCCAGGGGATCTTCCCAACCGAGGGATTGAACCCAAGTCTCCCATATTGCAGGCAGATTCTTTACTGTCTGAGCCACAAGGGAAGCCCAAGAATACTGGAGTGTGTAGCCTGTTTCTTCTCCAGCTGATCTTCCCAACCCAGGAATCAAACTGGGATCTCCTGCATTGCAGGCAGACTCTTTACCAGCTGAGCTAATTCCATCAACAATATAGAAGAGTTCTCATTGCTCTGCATCCTTGTCAACATTTGGTATTGTCAACCTTTTTAACTTCAGTCATTCTCCCAGGTGTGTATTGGTATCTCATGAGTTTTTCATTTGCATTTCTGTGATGACTAAGGATGTTGAGCATCTTTGATGTATTTACTGGCCTTTTGTATATCTGTGTATCTGTTGCAGTGTCTTTCAAAATCTTTTGGTCATATTCTTTATTGTGTTGTTTTCTTATTACTAAGTATTTGTATATTCTAGATATTCTAGATTTATCCTTTCTCAGATATATAAATTGCACATATTTTCTTTCAGATCATGGCTTGCCTTTTCAATCCCTATAAAAGCAGAAGACTTTAATTTTGATGGAATTCAATATATCAATTCTTTTATATTTTGTGATTTTTGCATTTTATCTAAGGAATCTTTGCCTAACCCAACATCACAGATGTGCTTTCTGTGTTTATTCCCCCAAAAGTGTTACTCTTAACATTTATTGTTCATTTCATGTTAGTTTTTATGTATAGTGTGAGGTAATAGTAAAGGTTCATTTTTTTTCCCTTCAAATATCCAGTTTTTCCAGCACCATTTATTGAAAAGACTATCCTTTCTTCATTTAAGTATCTTGTTACTTTTGATGACAATCAATTGACTAAACATAATACATTGTTCACTATTTGATAATATGTATTTCCTATAAGTAAACTCCCTTCCTTCATTAAGTTAGACAGGAAAAAGACAAAGAAATATTTTCTGATCATTTTAGAAAAATCAGAAAATACAGATAAACAGATATAAGAAAATAAAAGTTGCTAATAATCCACCCCTAGAGAGTACTACCAGACTTCTCTGGTGGCTCAAACAGTAAAGAATCTGCCTGCAATGCAGGAGACCCAGGTTCAATCACTGAGTCGGGACGATCCCCTAGAGAAGGAAATGGCAACCCATTCCAGTATTCTTGCCTGGAGAATTCCACGGACAGAGGAGCCCAGCGGGCTACAGTCCATGGGATCACAGAGTCAGATATGACTGAGTGACTAACTTTCACTTTTTTTCAGAGAGTACTATGTTTTGGATTTTTTTTGCAGAATTTATCTTTTAGATTTATCCTGATGCTTTTGAACTGTGGTGTTGGAAAAGACTCTTGAGAGTCCCTTGGACTGAAAGGAGATCAAACCAGTCAATCCTAAAGGAAATCAGTCCTGAATATTCATTGGAAGGACTGTTGCTGAAGGTGAAGCTCCAATACTCTGGCCACCTGAGGCACAGAGCTCACTCACTGGAAAAGACCCTGATGCTGGGAAAAATAGAAGACAGGAGGAGAAGGGGACGACAGAGATGGTTGGATGGCATGACTGACTCAATGGACATGAGTTTGAGCCAGCTCCAGGAGATGGTAAAGGACAGCCTGGCGTGCTGCAGTCTATGGGGTTGCAAAGAGTCGGACACAACTGAGCAACTGAACAGCAACGACAATCTTCTAGATCATCCTTCTATGTTTAAATATGCTAACAAAATGGCAACATATTAAACAGTCTGTTTTTTTAAAAAACAAACAGTCTGTTTTACAATCTGTTTTCCCCTTTCCTCAGTATATCATGGAGTCTATTCGAGCAAATCATTCTCATCCTGGAATGATTTTGATCCCGGGATGTTTGGCAAACTCTGGAGACATGTTTCAGTTGTCACAAGTGGGCAGGTGCTACTAGCATCTGGTAGACAGAAGACAGGCATGCTGCCCTACAAGGCACAGGACCGTCCTTTACAACACTTCCAGTCCAAAAAATCAGCAGTCTCAAGACTGAGAGATTCTGAATGAAATAATGTACATAACGTGTGCAATGCAACACTTGCCACATATCAACTGATCAATAAATGAAAAACAAATCACTTTAGGGAAAAAAATTTCCAGAAACAGGAATATGAATCTGGTAGATCCAAATTGCCCATGGTCCCTTTCCCAAATATCTAACCACTAAGTTGTTAGGAAGTGAGGAGGCTCACAATGGAGAAGTGGTTTTATCTCCACAAATTCCTTCAAAACCAAAAAGTAAGGAATATGTCCAAGATAGAAGACCCGAGGCCTTGGACTTTGGCCTCCTCTATTGGGGAGGAGGAAGAGACGGCTCCCACATTTCCCCTCCCCTGCCAGGTAATGTCTTCCTTGGCTGGCGTTCCACTTGTTTTCTGGGTTGGTGCAAAGACCTTTGGGCTGTTCCAGATCCAGGATTTACAGTCCATGAGCTCCTCCCAGTTTACAGGAGTGCTGGAAAGACATATTCCAAGTCAGCAGGAAGGTCCCATGGTCTGCTGACACAAACCACAGTCCAGGGGAAAGCGCAGCCAAACCAAAGTTAATTCAACAGAGCCAAGCATTTACCAACATTCATTGCGCTCCTACTGTGTTCCAGGAACTGTTTTTCTCCAATGCGCAAGGCTGTTGGGAGTAGTTAGGAACATAGCCTATTTAGAAAAGCATTTTTGAGTCCCAGGTCTGCCAGCGCTAGGTATTTGACCTTTATAAGGCATATTATGATATGCATGGCGTATCTGTTCAATAAATTATGTATGAGTGTTTCAGGTATCACAAAAAGCTGGGAAGTAAGGACCACCATCTTCCCTATTTTACAAAAGAATAAATCAAGCTCAAAGAGAGGAAGGGCTTTGTCTAATGTCACAGGACAAATTAAGTGGCAGAGGACTGCTGTGACAGACTTTTAGGAAATAGAAATGTAAGGGGAACCACTGACTGAAACCACCCACCCTGGCCAGGTACCACAGTAACCATTTGCATGAGTTATTTTATGACAGGAGATCCTGGTAAGGAACACAGAATTAACGAGCCACCACCAACCGGAAGAATTCAAGAAAGTTCAAAAGGACACAGAAAGATACAAGTCCATGTGTCCTCCCAGAATCCTTCTTGCTGGAACCCGTCTTGGCTGAGTGATGCATGTACCACCAGGAAGACCCTGAATGAGAATGATTGGCCAGAGACAACCCGGAAACAAACCCCATCACCAGAAAACCTGAGACTGTGAGCCACATGGCAGAGCAGTTCTTCCGGGTTCCTTACCCTGCGGCTTTTCATGGAAGACCCCTTCCCAATAAAATCTCTGGCTTTGATAACATGTATCTCCTTGGACAATTTATTTCCAAGTGTTAGACGAGAGCCCACTCTCAGGCCCTGGAAAGGTCCCCCTTTCCAGCAATAGAAAGATGAATAAGATGTAGTCATTTTCTTCAAGAAACTTAGAGTCTCATAAGGGAGGTAAAGATGGGTAAAAGTCTAATTCCAAGCAAAGAGAACATTGAAAGAGGTGTTGAAATGAAAGTCGCTCAGTTGTGTCTGACTCTTTGCGACCCCATGGACTATAATACAGTCCATGGAATTCTCCATTCTAGAATACTGGAGTGGGTAGCCTATCCCTTCTCTGGGGAATCTTCCTGACCCAGAAGTTGAACCGAGGTCTCCTGCATGGCAGGTGGATCCTTTATCAGCTGAGCTACCAGGGAAGCCCCTGAGAGAGGTGGTAATAAGGAGCACTCAGTTGGGGTAGAGCAGAGTGGAGGTCAGTTACAGGTGGGGGCAACCAGAAATGCTTCATAGATGAAATGGTAGTTGAGCTGCTGGTCTTTAAAGATGAGTTGGCTTCAGAGTAGACGCCAAGAATCTTCCTTCAGAGTGAGGCCCTGAGAAGTATGGTTGGGCCACTGGATGTGTGCCGATGGGGCAGAAACAGATGACCTGGCTGAGAACATTAATAAATTGGGGTAAGACTGTTTGATGGAAATGGGCAGAGGTGATGTTCAAAAAAGTTAAAAACTGGAAGGGGATAGGCATCAGCTGATTGGAATGGACAGCGAGTTATAAACAACCCCCATGGACACACTGTTGGAGACAAACTAAGTACCATGCTGAATATCCTGGAAAGGATGTTGGCATTTACCCGCCCAGCCTGCTTTACACCTTTTGGAAACTGCATGCTCCTGTTGTAATTTACAGATTCACTTGTCCTATTCTCATTCTATAAAGCCCTGGTGGGCCCAACTCCATCTTTATTTCTCTAGATGAGAGCACACAATGAGGTCTGGTCTATCTAACCAATCAGAGCACAACAGTGACTGGTACAAAGATGGACATATAACCCAAGCTGGGCCAATAAGAATGCTCTCCAGCACATCTGTTGGAACTCTGGGGGGAAAAGGAGCTGTGTTTCACCAGGGAACCAGGAGAAAGGAAAATCAAGTTTAGAGATTGAAGAGACAGATAGACACAGAGATAGAGTTGGCGGGGGTGGGGGGGGGAGGTAGAGAGAGATAAATTCTTTTTTGTTTTTTTTTTTTTTGGCCCTAAGAAAGGGCTTCCAAGGTGGTGCAGTTGGTAAAGAATCCATCTGCTAATGCAAGAGACACAGGTTCCTCTTTTTTGTTTTTTTAAGATTTTTTTTTTTGGTGGGCCATTTCTAAATTCTTTATTTAATTTGTTACACTATTGCTTCTGCTTTATGTTTTGGTTTTTTGGTGAGTCATGTGGGATCTTAGCTCCCCAACCAGGGATCGAACCCACACCCCCTGCATTGGAAGGTGAAATCTTAACCACTGGACCTCCAGGGAGGTCCTGAGAAATTCTTTAGGTTTGTGTTTGAGTCTCTAAATGCAGATATGATAGATGTCTTCACCTATCCTCTTTAGTTACAGGGGGATGGTTTTTTGGTCCCTTGCAACTAGAAGAATTATAACTGATGCAATTATAAGAAGTCTCAAATATTCTAAGGAATTCTATGTAGACTCGAGAGTTATGGAAGGGAGGAGAAAACAACCACCAAGATAGTAAAGGAAGGCAATGAGACAATTACTGAAGGAAGCTCCGTAGGGGTGAAGAGCCTCAAAGTGCAGGGAAAGGAAAGGGAGTACCTACCAGACCCCTCTTCTCACTGAAAGAGGGCATCTGAGGTCTTGCCTTGAGTTAAGGAGACAGAGAATCCAAGAAATTAGTCTGCCATCATCCATTGCTTTCTCTCTGAGTCAGCACTTAATGTCCTTCTGTAAATCTGATTTTAAGCATGCCAAAACAAACTGGAAAGGGTTCATTAGGTTGCAGAACTTAAAATGTCATTCAGCCATTAAAATCATGTTATGGGCTTACCTAGTGATTAAGGGGTTAAGAATCTGCCTCGAAGCGCAAAGGATGCCGGTTAGATCCCTGGGTCCGGGAAGATCCCACATGCTATGGAGCAACTAAACCCATGCGCCACAGCTATGAGGCCCATGTGCTGCAAGCATTGAAGCCCCTGCTCATAGAGCCTATGCTCTGCAACAAGAGGAGCCCTCCCAATGAGAAACCCATGCACCACAACAGAGTAGCCCACCTGCTACAACTAGAGAAAGCCCGTGCAAAGCAACGAAGACACAGTGCAACCAAATAATAATAAACAAATAGAAAATTATAAAATAAACCGTGTATTATAACATAAACCACGTATTAAAAAGCAGAGACATTACTTTGCCAACAAAAGTCTATATAGGCAAAACTATGGTTTTTCCACTAGTCATGTATGGATGTGAGAGTTGGACCATAAAGAAAGCTGAGTGCCGAAGAATTGATGCTTTTGAACTGTGGTTGGAGAAGACTCTTGAGAGTCCCTTGGACTATAAGGAGATCAAACCAGTCAGTCCTAAAGAAAATCAACCCTGAGTATTCACTGGAAGGACTGATGCTAAATCTGAAGCTCCAATACTTTGGCCACATCATTTGAAGAGCTGACTCATTAGAAAAGACCCTGATGCTGGGAAAGATAGAAGGCAGGAGGAGGAGGGGACAACAGAGGATGAGATGGTTGGATGGCATCACTGACTCAATGGACATGAGTTTGAGCAAGCTCCGGGAGATGGCAAAGGACAGGAAAACCTGGAGTGCTGCCGTCCATGGGGTCACAAAGAGTCGGACACGACTGAGCGACTGTACAACAACAACAACTATTGTGTCTAGATACAGTGCCTGGAACCGTGGCAACCATATTTCAACCATGAAAGAGAAAATGCCAACAGGCTAAGAATGGAAACACTGAGAGATGGAAGGAACTTGGGTCTGTGATGAATTCTCTGAACCACTGAAATAAATGATTCTAGAGCTTCTCTACCTCTGGACTTCATAATACGAGAGAGAAATTTTTCTTAAACCATCCCATGAATTTTTAAAGATAATTTTTGAGATGAAATTCACATAACACACAATTAACTACTTGAATTAAATCACACTACATGCCATAGTTTAGTGGCATTTAGTACAGTCACAGTGTTATACAACCACCACCTTCAATGTCAAAATATACTCAACGCTCCAGGATAAAATACTTCACGCACTATAAACAGTTTCACCCGCCTTCCCTCCTTCCCTCAGCCCCTGGGAAGCACCAATCTGTTTTCTGTCTCAGTGGATTTATCTACTCTGAGTGTTTCCTATAAACGGAATCATACAATATATTATTTGGGGTCTGGTCAGTATATGACCATCTGTCATGTAGCGTAATGCCTTTTGAGATCCATTCATGCTGTAGCATGTATTGCTACTTCATCCCTTTTTACAGCTGAATAACATTTTATTGCACATATGTATGATAATTTGTTTATCCGGTTACTCACTGATGAATATTTGGGCTGTTTCCACTTTTGGCTATGGTGAATGTTGCTATGAACATATGTCTACATGTACTTGTTCGAATGTTTGTTTTCAATTATTTGGGGTATATATTTCAGAGTAAAACTTCAGGGTCATGTGGTAATTCTATGTTTCACTTTTTGAGGAACTGCCAGGTTATTTCTCACAGAGGCTGAAGCACATTGCAGTCCCACCAGCAATGTATGAGGGTTTCCAATTTCTCCACATTTTCACCAGTACTTGTTATTTCTTCCCCTTTTTGTTTTTGCTTTCATTTATTTATTTGACTACAGCCATTCTGGTGTATTTGAAATGATACTCCCTTGATGTTGCTAAAAACAGAAATTCACTTGCAGCTAAAAAGAGAAATTGAGCCAAACGTTGAGAGTAGTGGACTTATTTAAGCTCTTAGAGTGTACCAGCACTGTATTTAACATTTTACACGCACAATATCATTTGTTTTCAAAAACAAAAATCTATAAAATGAGTAAATACTGAGGTGAGAGAGGAAGAGTAACGTACTCTAAGACAGAGCTGATAAAGGGTGGAGGCATGATTTGAATATAGCGCCCAGGATTTTTTTAATTAAAACTTTTCTTAAAAACAAAACAAAACAAGGACTTCCCTGGTAGTCTATTGGCTAAGACTCTATGCTCCCCATGCAGAGTCCCCGGGTTCAATCCCTGGTCAGAGAACTAGCTCCCATATCCCACAACTAAGCCAAATAAATAAATAAAAATATTTTTTAAAAGCCAGATCAAATTAAACTTTTAATTTTCAGACAATTATAGACATGCAGTTTTAAGCTATGCAAAAAGATTCTGCTGCTGCTGCTGCTAAGTTGCTTCAGTCGTGTCCGACTCTGTGCGACCCCATAGAAGGCAGCCCACCAGGCTCCCCCGTCTCTGGGATTCTCCAGGCAAGAACACTGGAGTGGGTTGCCATTTCCTTCTCCAATGCATAAAGTGAAAAGTCAAAGTGAAGTCGCTCAGTCGTGTCCGACTCTTAGCGACCTCATGGACTTCAGCCCTTTACCCAATTTCTCACAATAGTACCATCTTGCAAAACCATAGCATACTATCACTACGCTGATACAGTCGAGACAGAATATTCCATCATCACAAGGATTCCTCCCGTTGCCCTTTTATAGCCACATCCAGTTCCCTCTTGCCTCCATCTCCTCCTTAACCCCTGGCATTAATAACCTTAATGATCTTAATTTCTGTACTTTTTTTTTGGCCACCCATGCAGGATCTTAGTTCCCCAACCAGAGACTGAAACTATGCCCTCATTGGGAGCTTGGAGTCTCAAACACTGGACCACCATCGAAATCTGTCCATTTCTATAACTTTGTCATTTCAAGAATATTATACAAATAAATTGTACCAAGTGTCACCTTCTGAGATCAGTTTTTCCCTGCTTAGCATAATTCTCTGAAATTCCATCAAGGTCATTGTGTGTATCAGTATCTTTTTTCCTTTCACTGTTGAGTAGTTCTCTAAGCTGAGTGGTATTCCATAGATACAACATAGTTTAACTATTCACCTATTTAAGGACATCTGTGTTGTTTCCTGGAGAAGGCACTGGCGACCCACTTTACTACTCTTGCCTGGAAACTTCCATGGATGGAGGAGCCTGGTAGGCTGCTGTCCATGGGATCACTGAGTTGGACACAACTGAGCGACTTCACTTTCACTTTTCATTTTCATGCATTGGAGAAGGAAATGGCAACTCACTCCAGTGTTCTTGCCTGGAGAATCCCAGGGACGGGGGAGCCTGGTGGGCTGCCGTCTATGGGGTCGCACAGAGTCGGACACGCCTGACATGACTTAGCAGTAGAAGTGTTGTTTCCAGTTTTTAGCTACTACCAATAAAACCGGAGGGCTTTCCTGGTAGCTCAGTTGGTAAAGAATCCACCTGCCATGTGGGAGAACTGGGTTCGATTCCTGGGTTGGGAAGATCCCCTGGAGCAGGGAACGGCTACCCACTCCAGTATTCTGGCCTGGAGAATTCCATGGACTGTATAGTCCATGGAGTAGCAGAGTCAGACACGACTGAGTAACTTTCATTCACTTAATAAAGCTGCTCTAAACATTCACGTACAGGGCTTTGTCTTAACACAAGTCTTTGTTTTTCTGGGATAAAAACAAAAGTTTTTAATTGCTATGTTGAATGGCAACCCACTCCAGTACTCTTGCCTGGAACATTCCATAGACGGAGAAGCCTGGTAGGCTACAGTCCATGGGGTCGCAAAGAGTTGGACACGACTGAGCAACTTCGCTTCGCTTCATGATAGCTATGTGCTTAGTTTTTAAGAAACTGGCAAACTCTTTTCCAGAGTTCAGAGGCCAGGATTTTAATATAATACTTATTCTATTGCCTGTAAATGAATTTTAGTAATACACTAAATTAAATACACTATTTTTTTTAAAAAAACCACAGTATAAGTTATTTTTAATTAAAAACAATATTCACAGGACCTTTACACATTGGAACACATAGACTACTGAGCTGCTGGTCTGGGAGGGGCTGAAGCATTTTGTCTTCTCCAGCACGTGGTCTCTGGGGACCCCCAGGTGCCAGGGTCTGTAGAACATGCTCTGGGCTCACAAGTTCACAAGAAGCCCCTTCTCTGCCCTGGTGTGGGTGGAATTTGCCATTTTCTGAATCAGGGTCCTTTCAAGGGTAAGTAACAGAAATCTGCCAAGTTTTAAACTAAAACGGGGACTCGGTTATGAAGATATAGGAAGTATAGCTGATCAGTGCAAAGGACTAGCGCTAGGAAATGGAAAGTTCCTTAGATCCAATCAGCCAGTCTAGGGACCAGTCCCCTGGTACAAGCATGACTGCAGGCAAACAAAATCTAAGATCTCCGGCTTGGGAGTCTGCGACTTGGGATGAAATCCTGGTTCTACCACTTACAAGCTGTTTGACCTTGGGCAAATTACTCAACTTTTCAGTACCTCAGTCTTCTTATCTCAGAAGGGGGTAATCTACCTTATCGGGTTGATACCAGGTTTGAAGGAATTTCTTTCTGTAAAATGCTTTAAAAATAGTGCCTGGCATATAGCCAGCGCTAAGGATATTTACTATATTACTGCTATTCCAGTATTAGGTGAGAAGGCTCTTAAACTATAGCACAGTGTCTGGCAAGAGTTCAGTGTTAGCCCTCGGTATTTTTCTTTTTAATTTTGGCTGCCCTGGATCTTTGTTGTGGCACTTGGGCTCTCTCACCATGGCATGTGGGATCTTAGTTCTCCAACCAGGGCTCAAATCCACATTCCCTGCATTGGAAGGCAAATTCTCAATGACTGGACCACCAGGCAAGCCCCCTCTTAGTATTATTTTGAACAACCTTATTGAGATACAATTCACATACCCTATGAGTGTACAATTCAAAAGTTTTTAGCATGTTCACAGTTGTGCAATCATCATCACAATAAATTTTAGAACATTTTCATTCCGCCCCCCCCCACAAAAAAATCACTGCATCATCTCTTAGCCATCACCCTTCAACCCTCATATCCTGGGCAACCACTGATTTACTTTTTGTCCTTCTAAATGTGTCTATTTTGTTTATTTCATATAAATGAAACCAGACAATATATAGTCCTTTTGTGATCAGCTTCCTTCACTCAGCATGTTTTCAACATTGATTCACATTGTAGCATGTGACAATATTTTATTCCTTTTCATTCTTTAAAAAAATTTTATTTTTAATAAAAATTGACTTATTTATTTTAATATATTTATATATTTTATTTTATTTATTTATATACTTAGAAAATATCATTTTATTTATTTTTCAGATCCTTGTTGCTGCATGGGCTTTACTCTAGTAGCTGTGCTCCGGCGTCTCATTGTGGTGGCTTCTCTTGATGCAGAGCATGGGTTCTAGGGCACAAGAGCTTCTATAGTTGCATTCCTAGGCTCTAGAGCACAGCCTCAGTAGTTGTGGAGCATGGACTTAGATCCCAGAGGCATGTGGGATCTTCCCGGATCAGGAATCAAACCTGTGTCTCCTGCATTGGCAGGCAGATTCAAGTGCCACAAGTATTGATTTTTATAATTCGTAAGACAATCACAGCCTTGGATCAGTTTTCTATTTCTTTTGTAACAAATGATCTGAAACTTAGTACCTTAAAACAACAGAAATATACTCTTACAGTTCTGGGGGCCAGAAGGCAGAAACGATGAATCTTATGGGGCTAAAGGGGCCTCCCCGGTGGCGGTAGTGATAAACAACATGCCTGCAGGAGACACAGGGGATGCATGTTTGATCCCCGGGTCAGGAAGATCCCCTGGAGGAGGGCATGGCAACCCACTCCAGTGTTCTTGCCTGGAGAATCCCATGGACAGAGGAGTCTGGTGGGCTATAATCCATGGGTTGCAAAGAATCAGACACGACTGAATCAACTGAGCACACGTGCAAGCTTGGGGCAAAAATCAAGGTTTGGCACAGCTGATTTCTCCTGGAGGCTACAGGGAAGAATTCATTCCTTGCCTCTTCCAGCTTCTGGTGGCAGCTTGCATTCTTTGACTTGCTATCACATTATTCCTATCTGCTTTTGTCATCACATTGCCTACTCCTCTTTTGCAGTCAAATATTCCTCTATCTCCCTCTTCTAAGGATACCTGTGATTACATCTAAGGCATACCTGGGTAATCTCTCCATCTCAATATCCTTAACTTAATTACATCTACAAAGTCTCTTTGGCCATATGAGGTAACATTCACAGGTTCCAGAGATCAGAATCTGGATGGTTTGGGGGACAGTTTTCAGCCCACCACATCCCTTGGTTAAAAATGTCCCTTTCTCTTCTAATATTAGGAAATAAATCCAGTAATCAAGTGTTCAGTTGCTAAGTCATATCTGACTCTTTGCAACTCAATGAACTGCAGCACACCAGGCTTCCCTATCCTCCACTATCTCCCAGAATTTGCTCACACTCATGTCCATTGAGTTCGTAATGCCATCCAACTGTCTCATCCTCTGTCACCCCCTTCTCCTCCTGCCCCCAGTCTTCCCCAGCATTAGGGTCTTTTCCAATGAGTTGGCTCTTCATATCAGGTAGCCAAAGTATTGGAGCTTCAGCTTCAGCATCAGTCCTTCCAATGAATATTCAGGGTTGATTTCCTTTAGGATTGACTGGTTTGATCTCCTTGCTGTCCAAACGACTCTCAAGAGTCTTCTCCAGCACCACAATTCAAAAGCATCCATTCTTCAGCACTCAGCCCTCTTTATGGTTGAACTCTCACATATGTACATGATTACTGGAAAAACCATAGCTTTGACTAGACGGACCATTGTCAGCAAAGTTTTGTCTTGGCTTTTTAATATACTGTTGAGGTTTGTCATAGTTTTTCTTCCAAGGAGCAAGCATCTTTTAATTTCATGTAATTAATCAATACAGAGGTAATGGTACAACTGCCCTTGGGCTTGTATCTGTGACAGTGATACCGATTACTTTTTCTGACTGAAAAAGTAATTTCTGATTACTTTTTCCCACTTCTGACTGAGTGGGAAAAGGGCCACCATAATGGTAACCCTTAGCTCAGGGGATGGGGAGGCAATTCCAGTCCAGAGTGGAGAAAGAGGCAGATTTGGGTACAGGATTCTAATAACAATGTATAGAAAGTTTTCTATGCTTCAGGAAACATACATCTTTTATCTTGAAAAGACAATTTTGTGAAGTGGGCTTTATACAGAATATGGACATTGAAACCTAGCATGGGTAAGCCACCTGCCCAAGGTCACGAGGACAATAGCGAACAGGATCAGAATCTGAACTCAGTTCTGTATAATGTGGACACCAAAAGCTCAGACCCTAGCCACTACATCATGCTTTCTCTTGAGAAATGGAGGCTCCCCAGCTTCTAACATGTTCCCCTCTTCATGACATTGGCCCTGGGTGGTTGTTAGACCAGAATAACAACCCAGAGATGTTGTCTACATCTCAAGAAGCCCAGTTCAGTCATCT
The DNA here is from genome assembly GCF_055505025.1 of Bos grunniens. Taxonomy (NCBI): domain Eukaryota; kingdom Metazoa; phylum Chordata; class Mammalia; order Artiodactyla; family Bovidae; genus Bos; species Bos grunniens. The sequence continues at coordinate 11,939,226 of NC_141166.1, forward strand.
GTGATGCCTCAGGGATCAGAGTTCAGAGTCTGTGCTTGGCACTCCCGTCAAAGCTTTGACAAGCAACATGTTTGTCAGACACGATGTCCTTTCAGAGCTCAACCAAACAGCCCCAGCCTGCCTGCACTGACCAGCAGAGCAGGCCCCCAGGCTGAATCACCACCCAGATTGTTTCACAACCTGTTTATGCACGGAAGCCAGAGAGGCAGGGAAGGTCACTGTGGATGGCTAGCATCTTCTTGAGTTTCTGGGCAGAAAGGTGGTTCCCAATGACAGGGCCAAGAGAGCTTGTCTCACCCCGTGCCCATCCAGTCCTCATTCAGAAATTTCTTCAATGTCTTCTAGGCTCACTCTTTGACCGTGGATACAATCCTGAGCCAAGGGAAGTTTCAATAAGCCTCGTTTCCTCCTCTGTAAAATGGGAAATGTACACATGTTTAAATTGTTGCACACTCCACATGCACCATATAATTTAATATTTATAGTAAGCCAGTGAGATATTTAATTTTACCAATGTAGACACTGAGCGTCAGAGATGTTACATCCCATAGCTAGTTTACGCAAGGTCAAGAATCGACCCCCCCAAAAAAAAAAAAGAATCGACCCCAAGTCTGTATGACTAGAGAACTTGGGTTCAGAAGGAAAGAGCAAGAGTAAAGTCTTGCCATGGCTCAGGGCTTACCATTCTATGCTGAATCATTTAGGCAAGTCCCTTCTTCTTGCTGGGCCTTGGGTCCCTGTCTATTCTGTGGGGTGGGGGTGAGGGAGTTGATCACGTCTACTGGGTGGCTTGCAGGAAAGACAATAGTTTCCCAACCAGGGATTGAACCTGGGACCTGGCAGTGAAAGCATCGAATCCTAACCACTGGGCAGCCAGGGAATTCCCAGAGTTGATCATCTTTAAGTCTATGATCCTGTGCTTTCATGTCAACAGGTCTTTCCCTAAGTCACCCCTTGGGCATGGTCTCTATTTCCTAAACAGCCCACTCTAGGGGAAGAGCAGGCAACAGTAGTGAATGATTCTTCCAACCTGGAGATTTCTCAGAAAGTCTCAGCTCTTTCTTATGTTTTGTTTTTCTTATGACTTCCACCGAGCCATGTCCACATCCGTAAAATTGGGATGACCGCAGTACCAACAACCCAGTTACTGGGTTACATACCACGGTGCTGGGTGTGTCATATACATGTCCTTTCATCTTCACAATGGCCATGGGAGAGGATGTCACCACCTGAGATCACCCGGCTTATAGGAGGTGGAGTTGGCATCTCAGCATGGGTGAGGTGTGTCTGTCTCTTTGTCCTTTGCCGCACATCTCCTCCTCTTACCTCTTATCCCTGATGGTGGGAGAATGGACTGAAACAAATGAAAAGCACTTGGTGAACTTCACGTTAGGAGTCATTTACTAGTAATCTTATTCCCACTGTGGTGGGAGCAGGGGCCTGAGTCTTGCACCATTTTGCATCCCCAAATAATGCCAAGGTGGGACTTTCTATGGGTTCTTAGTGTGTAATTGCTGACTGATACCATTCTATTCATAAAGGACAATCAATCAATCAACAATACTGGCCAGTCACAGGAAGGACAATGATGTTGGGAATTAGCTCCCTGGTTGACTTGGTCATTACTGAGAACCCTGTGCCAACTTCCTCCTTCATTTATTTTCAGCTTTTCTCTGCCACCATGATTTTCGTCATTGCCACAGTCTCACTCCTTCCCTCAAGGGAATGGGAGGCCAGAACCCTAAAAGCAAGTAGAAATGCCAGTGAAATACAATTCCTTATCAGTTCACCTCTTCTGATATCCAGTCTCACTTTCTTCCCATCTGTGGAGATCTCATAAAGGTCATACACCTGTCCTGCCATCTCTGAGGGCCTTATCTTCCACAGGGCTTCTCCTGGATTTCTGTAGTTTTTACTGGGTGTAACATTCTATTCACTCTTCTGGCTTCCTCATGGCATTAATTCTCTCTTTACGGTTTTTTTTAACCAGTATTTATTGTGTACCAAACCCTGTGCTTAGATTTGCAGTGACTTTCCAATTTCTCAAGATGGAGAATGTAAACTTTGCCTAAATATTTGAACTTTTTCTAACATATTAGAATTTCTGGGACTTTCCTGGTGGCTTAGAGGTTAAGACTTCACCTTCCAATGCAGGAGGTGCAAGTCTGATCCCTGGTTGGGGAGCTAAGATTGCACCTGTCTCATAGCCAAAAAATCAAAACAGAAGCAAGACTGTAACAAATTCAACAAAGACTTTAAAAAATATCATGAGATGACCAGTGCAAGTTCGATGCACGAAGCAGGACACTCAAAGCTGGTGCTTTGGGACAACCCAGAGGGATGCAATGGGGAGGGAGGTGGGAGGGGGGTTCAGGATGGAGGGACAACTGTGCACCCGTGGCTGATTCATGTCAAGGTATGGCAGAAACCACCACAATATTGTAAAGTAATTATCCTCCAATTAAAATAATTTAATTAATTTAAAAATAATTTAAAATCTTATAAAATGTTAGAATTTATTATAATAAGCATGAAATGCTATTGTAACCAGAAAAAAACTGGAAATTTTTTCATTATTTTAATCAATTTTATTGGAATACTTTTACATACAATTCAAATATGCCCATTTAAAGGTACAGCCTGATCAGTTTTGACAAATATACACACCTCAGTAACCACCACCACAATTAAAAGAGAGAACATTCCCATTTTCCCAAAAAGTTCCCTTGTGTCTCTTTGCAATTAATCCTTGTCATTCCTTACTCCAGGCAAGCCAAGATCACATTTATTTCACCATAGATTAGTTTTGTCTGTTTCAGACTATCTTGTACACAAACTATATATTTTTTCATGTTTGGCTTCTTTCACTTAGAGTGTTTTTAGAGTCATCTGTCTTGTTGCATGTATCAGTACTCTGTTCTTCTTTTTATTGCTGAATACTATTGTGTTGCATGAATATATCCCATCTTGTTTATCCATTTACCTCTTCATGAACATGTGGCTTGCTTTAAGCTTTTTAGGTAACACATGCTCATCAAAATTTGGAAAACAGAGACAAATAGAAGAAAAATAATCTCTGGTCTCATTAACCAAAATCAATTATTGTTGGTATCAGAGGTTTTTTTTCCTCTGTGCAGAAATGCTTTGGAGGCTATATAGATAAAATCACATTGTACATAGGATTTTTTGGCTTTTTTAAATTGACATCATATGTGTTTTTCACATTATTTCCTTTGTAACCATTTTAATGGTATGTAATGTTTGATCTCTAAAATGTAGGCCTGTCAGGGGAGGGATTTAAGTTGTCTTGCTCTTTCTTTAAAATTTTTATTGGGATATAGTTGCTTTATAATGTTGTGTTAGTTTCTGCTGGTCTTGCTTATTCTTGTATTTTAAGAGCCTAGTACAATCCTTGGCCTGAAGCAGGCACACAATTGATATTGACTAAACTTTATGCCACAGCTTGCCTTGCTATGTTTGTATAAGGACATGTCATTCTCCTTAAATTTTTTTAAACTTTTAAAACAAATTGTAATTGCAGTATAGTTGCTTTACAATGTTGTGTTATTTTCCACTGTACAGCAAAGTGAATCAGCCATACGTACATATATATCCTCTCTTTTTTGGACTGCTTTCTCATTTAGGTCACCACAGAGCCCTGAGCTGAGTTCCTTGCGATATACCCTAGGTTTTCATTCATTATCTGTTTTATACATGGTATCAATAGTGTATACAAGTCAATCCCAATCTCCCAGTTCATTGCATCCCCTTCCCCCCTTGGTAGCCATTGATTGTTCTCTACATCTGTGTCTCTATTTCTGCTTTGGAAATAAGATCATCTATACCACTTTTTTTCAGATTCCACATATGTGCATTCATATACGATCTCCTTAAAATTTTATTTTATTTTTTTATTATTATTTTTTACTTTACAATATTGTATTGGTTTTGCCATACATCAACATGCATCAGCCACGGGTGTACACATGTTCCCCATTCTGAACCCCCCTCCCACCTCCCTCCTCATACCATCCCTCTGGGTCATCCCAGTGCACCAGCCCCAAGCTTCCTGTATCCTGCATCGAACCTGGACTGGCGATTTGTTTCTTATATGATATTATACATATTTTAATGCCATTCTCCCAAATCATCCCCCCCTCCCTCTCCCACAGAGTCCTTATTTGTTCTCTTTTTAATGTTTTTGCCCTGCCTCCACAACCAAGCTTCTTGAAGACACTGTCTGCAAACACCTATTACATACTCAACACATTGTATGTGCCATAATGTACTCTTCATAGCAATCTTGTCAAGTGGATCATTTCCCTGTTTTACAGGTTAAGAAACAAACTCAGAGAAATTAAGTGACCAGTTCAAGGCCACACACCAGTATGCAACTGGGTCCAGATATGACCCATGTTTGTTTGTTTTTAACCCACGTTTAATAGAATCCAACTCCTGAAATCAAAATGAGAATAGTTAAAATTACTATTGATACTTGCTATATGCCAAATGTATCAGTCAATCCTCATAACAACCTTAAAGGGAAGCACTAGCGTGTCTCCACTGGAGAGATGAGAACATGAGCTTCACAGAGGCAAAGCCAGTTGCCCAAGCTTACATGGCTAGACAGTGATAGAATTTTAACCCAAGTAGCTTGACTTCAGGATCCATCTTATGTGCTAAGCACTAGTGTGTTGACCCTGGCCCTACTTCTTCTCCATGGAGCCCCCTTGGGCTTCTTTAGCTCCTCTGGGCTATATGTAGAGTGTCCTACAGGAATGGTTTGAGTTGATAGTGTATAATCCTCTAGCCCAAAGAAGGGGTTAATGACGATGAAATCTTAGGGGATCTGAAACAAACTCTTACTTCCAAATATACCACATGGCAGACTCACAATTCTTGCAGCTATGAGACTGGAAGGACACCACCTGCTTCAGAAGGTGGGTGTGGGGAGTAAATGAGTGATCTGGATTCACTGAAAGTGCTTACCCCAGAGTCTGGTACAGTACACAGTAAGCCCACACTAAAGGGGCCTCTGTCTAGGAAATCTGAGACCCAGTGGGTTAATTATCCTCAGATAGAAAACAACACTGACTTCCCCACACAGACCTAAGAGGGGAGAAACCCAAACAGACAGTTACAGTTCAGCTAAAACAGAGCTAATCTTTAATCTTTTATGGATATGTGTAATACATTAACTATTATAGCCTATCCCCTTGAGGCACCTTGACACCTGGTCAACCAGAGGCTGGGGTTGGGTTGGCCAGGCTAAGTGGAAAGCAGCAAGTAAATAGGCCAATTACTCTTCTGCAACAGACTTTCTTAGGTCCCTGCCTTAAGATTAAGAGGTTGAATTGGCTGATGCTGCCTGTCATACGAGGGTGGGGTAAGGAGGTGAACTCTTGAGTCAGCAGCCAATGAAGAATACTAGGCACAAAATAACCTGGGGTGTTTTACCTGTCTCTCTGCAAACCAAACACCTTTAGAGCCAGAACTGTATTATTTATTATTTGTCATTGGGTGTTTTGCTCATGATGGTTACTATTAATAATGATGTCGGTGTTTTCATAATAGAAAAAAAAAAATCCAGAGGTGAAGAATTACTAAAGCTAGGTGTTCTCCATGAATTCTGATATCATAAGTTTCAACTCCTTTATTTTTTCAACTCTAAGATGTACTTTGTGTCCATGTTTATCAGACTTTGCCTTTTAATACATATGTGCTTGTTTATGGAGGTGTTTCTCAACTGCCTAAAACTTTTTATGTAAATGCTGTGGCTTAACAGTGGCTATTGTCCAAGAATCAAAGTAATGTAAGCGGTCAATCTCCCACTCCAGGCAAGAATTCTTTCTACCATAATCTCAGCTTCAATATTTCCACTGGAAAGGAATTTACTTATCCAAGCAGTCCTTTTTATTACTAGACATCATCACTATGACCAGTTGTTCCTTACATGGAGCCAAAATCTGTCTATAATTTTTTCCCATCATTTCTAGTCCTTTCCTCTGGAACTACACAAAATACATTTTTCTTAGGATGCAGAGTGGCTCAGAACAGTTAGCAAAATATCTGAAGGCAGACAGATCTGGGTTTTAATCCTGACTCTACCAGTTATTAGCAAATAACTAGTTTCTGTTAACTTATTTATTAAGTGGATTAAATTACCATTGTTGTGAGGTTTAAATTAGATATATGAGTACAAAGTATCTGGCATCTGATGCTCAATAAAAGTAAGCTATTTCCTTCCTCTTTCTCTATACTCTTTCCTTGCTAGATTTGTTATAATTTTATATATTTGAGGACAGATGTTATTTCCACCCTCTCAAGTCTTTTCCAAATTAAACATTCCACAGTTCCTAAACCATTCTCCTAAAGATAGCTCTGATTCATTGCATACCTACAATACATAGTATGTGCCAGGCGCTGCTGAAGGCCTAGGAATGTAAATAACTTGCCTAAAGCCATGTAAACAGTAGCCAAGATTCAAACCTAGATCAGTCAGGCTTTAAATCCATATCTTCAAATCTAGATCCTATAGCCGTGCTGTCCAATAGAAACAGAATGTGAGTCACACATGCAATTTTGAATATTCTAGCCACATTGTAAAAAATGAGAAACAAGTGAAATTAAATTTAATCATTTATTTTATTAAACTCTAAATATCCAAAATATCATTTCAACATGTAGTCAATATATAAAATTATCTATATAGTTCATAGTAAGTCTTCAAAATCCAATGTGTATCTTACACTGAGAGCTTAAATCAATTTGAACTAGGCACTTTTCAAGTGGTTAATAACCACGTGTGGTTCGGTGCTGTCATAGTAGACAACACATACCTAGAAGAAAGTTGCAGTGTTTCCCATTTGGAATTTAAGGACTTAGGTTCTCCTGCTGAATTCAGGGCGGACTAAATCTAGGAGACCAAGAAAAGCATCTAGTAACCTCTGTTCTCTTAAAATCATTCTCTCAAAAAAAGTAGTATTTATTAAGTGTATGCACCATGCCAGGCATCATTCTGGGAGCTGGGAATACTGCAGTAAATAAAATTCTGCTTTCATGGAACTTATGATTTTAATGGGGAGAGGACCAAATAAACAAATAATTGGTAAACAGGCAGTATATCACCTAGTCAAATGCCCTGGGAAGAAAAATACAACAGGGTATGAGGGAATACAGGGTAGATAGTGGATTACAATTTCAAATTGGTGATCAGGGAAGGCATGCCTAGTAAAGATGTGCTGTTGCTGCTGCTGCTGCTAGGTCACTTCAGTCGTGTCCGACTCTATGTGACCCCATAGACGGCAGCCCACCAGGCTTCCCCGTCCCTGGGATTATCCAGGCAAGAACACTGGAGTGGGTTGCCATTTCCTTCTCCAATGCATGAAAGTGAAAAGTGAAAGTGAAGTCACTCAGTCGTGTCTGACTCCTAGCGATCCCGTGGACTGCAGCCCACCAGGCCCCTCCGTCCATGGGATTTGCCAGGCAAGAGTACTGGAGTGGGTTGCCATTGCCTTCTCCGGGGAGACCAAAAGGAAACATGGGAGTGAATCCTGCAGTTCAGTAGAAAAGGAGCGCTCCTGATTGACTGTACCACAATTAAGATGGGAGCCTCCTTGACATGTTCAAGTAAGACCAACGAGAGCAGTGTGATTGGAGCTGAGTGAATGGGGCGGGGGCAGACACAGATGCAGATGGTCAGAAAGGTAACAGGTGATGAGGGCAGATTGTGTAGGCATAGTGAGAACTTTGGCTTTTACTCTGAGAAGTGGCCTGAACTTATAAGGATGGTGGAAACAACTAGGTTGAAAAGAGCAGTTATATGTTTCCCTGAGGGCTATGCACAGGAAGCAGCTTTTCCTAGGGAAATTAACTAGTTTGTAACACTAAGGTTGATATCCTAGCACTGCAGATAACAGAGAGATAGATCTGTCAATTTATATCAGACTATTCTAGAAAATTGATGAAAGCATTGTGTATGGGTAAGTGTGCCCTGCAATCCATGTTGATGGTCTGCTGTTCTAATGAAGACTGGCCAAGAACTAGTCTTACTCCTTGGAGCCCAGTCTAGTGATGGGCTAGGAAGCATCCATGTATGACGTTTTCTCCTTCTTTGGTGCCACTAATTGTAATAATTGAGGAAATTCACTGTGGAGAAACAGCCCATGAATTCAGAGGGAGGCATGGTAAAGAGAAAGATTTACAAGCGAAGGAACTGATTTTGAATCTGAGTCCTGCCATTTGCTGGCAGTTCAGCTTTGGGCAAGTCACTTCACCTCTCTGAACCTCTTTTTCCTCCTCTGTAAAATGGAGATGGTAATAGCTACCTTTGGGAGGTATTTGACATAGTTACACATATACAGTGTAAAGTTGTATATAGCAACTGTTCAATAATTGGTAGTCATTTTGATGTGTTCAACAACATTTTTGAACACCCACTACCTATAAAGTACATTGTTGTAGACAGAATGTTTGTGTCCCCCCTCACCAAATCGTTATGGTGAAACCCTACTACCAATGAAATACTACTGGTATTGGTGAAATACTACTACCAATGTTACAGTATTAGGAGGAAGGGCCTTTGAGAAACGGCTAGGGTTAGATGAGGTCAAGAGGAAAGGGGGCCCCGGTGAATGGGATTAGTGCCCTTAATGAGAGTCCAGAGGGAGTTTTCTCTGATCTTCACCATGTGAGGCTGCAAGGAGAGGTTGGCAAGCTGCAACCTTAAGGGGGCGCTCATCAGAACCCAACCATGTTGCAACCCTAAGCTCAGATTTCCACCCTCCAAAACTATGTAAAATAAATTTGTTGTTCATAAGCCATTTCATTTATATTTTGTTACAGCAGCCTGAGCTGTCTAAGACACAAATATATAAAAGGAAATACATGATTTCTCCCTTCAAGATGTTTATAATCTACTTTGGGTGATGCTGCTGCTGCTAAATCGCTTCAGTCGTGTCCGAATCTGTGCGACACCATAGATGGAAGCCCACCAGGCTCCCCTGTCCCTGGGATTCTCCAGGCAAGAACACTGGAGTGGGTTGCCATTTCCTTCTCCAAAGCATGAAAGTGAAATTTAAAGTGAAGTCACTCAGTCATGTCTGACTCTTAGTGACCCCATGGACTTCAGCCCACCAGGCTTCTCCATCCATGGGATCTTCCAGGCAAGACTACTGGAGTGGGGTTCCATTGCCTTCTCTCACTTTGGGGGATGAGACATGCACAAAATATATTCATTAAGATAGAATGTGTTTGCTCAACTGAGAGATATAAAGTGTAATAATAATAGCTATCATTTATTGATTGCTTACAATAAGCCAGGCTCTATGCTGTGTTTCTTAAACATCTCATTTTATTTTTACAACCTCCCCCGCTTAAGAAAGTACTATTTTAAACTCTATTTTATAAAAAAGGAAGCTGAGGCTCAGAGAGGGGAAGTGAATTGCCCAAGGTTGCACAGCTGGGTAGCGACAGAAGACAGAAGCAAGCTCCATTCTAAGCGCCAGGCCTCACATCCTTATACAGAAACCCACCCCTACAACTCCTGAGCCTTTGTCCAAGTTTTACCATATTGTTCACCCATTTCTTACTCGTTCTTTTTTTTTTTTTAATGCCGCTTCTGAAATGCCAGCTAAAATTTGAGTAAATGTCATAAAAAATGTTTAAAAAGGGAATTCCCTGGCAGTCCAATGGTTAGTAGGGACTTCCCAGGTGGGCTCAGTGGTAAAGAATCCACTTGCCAATGCAGAAGACACAGGAGACACAAGTTCAATTCCTGGGTTGGAAAGATCCCCTAGAGTAGGAAATGGCTACCCCCTCCAGTATTCTTGCCTGGAAAATTCCATGGAGAGAGGAGCCTGGTGGGCTACAGCCTGTGTCTCACTGTGCCACACTATTCTTTGAATCCAGAGTAGGCAAGACACGAGCTAAAAGGCTGGAAGAAGATGCAAGGAGCAGTAGGAACTGCAGACACCTTTATTCTCTCCTGGCTGATACAGCAGCCGAAGCAGCAGCCATAATATCACATAACCTAACAGAACCATAAGGTAGCCATAATAGAGCCATACTGTAACATAATGTAGTCTGTCTCCTGGCTGACACAGCAGCCGTAGCAACAGTCATAACTTCACATAACCATAACATAGCCTGCCAGGGCTTTCCAGGTAAAGCTCATATATGCTTAGAGAAAAACAGTAGCCCTTGGCCAAGCGAGTACCTCCTGACGTGCACGCGCAGTGCTAGAAATGAGCTCAGATGTTACATAATTATTGTTTATAAAATTTGGGGCAAGAGAGGGAGGGCCTGACCACGCCATCTTAGCTAATTTGCTCTTTCCCTACAAAAGGGCTTGAGGTAGATGGTGGTGTTTGGACTAGCCTCGAAGCAAGCTGCTGCTTTCTGCTGTTTTAGTCCTTCCTCCAGCTGTTGATTCTGAATCTGGGCCTTCAGGCTTGGTTGTATTCTTCACCTTCTCTAGCAGATCAATGATGACAAATTAAGGCAACGGGTGCACCTTGAACCTGAAGGGCACCTCACCTGTCTGCAGTTCTTCTCTCTTCTTCCTGTAACTGGTGTTCTTTCTTCAGAGAATCAAAGGATAAAGGGTGTTTTTCCACAGTTCTCCATACCTTATCCTCCAACTGGCCTTCTCAAATGAATCTATGCCTTCGGTGTCTTTGTCATGATCTGACTGAAAATCGATAAAGTCTGTTGGGGCATCATAGACATAAGTGTTTGCAATTTGAGACAATTTTCCTCACCCTTGGGGCAGAACAGCTAGTTTTTCCCACTGTTCTTGTGACTTTCAGTAGGTTAATCTGTCAGTCCCTAGATCTACTACCTTTGAGTTTGACTCAAAGTTGACTCTTGCACTTCTCTTCTGCCGTCTTGAAGTCTGGAAAGTGCTTCTTATCCAGAACTGCCTGGAAGACTCACCACAGGACTCTCAGTACCTTCAGAAGTGCCTGTAATCCAGCTGCAGTAAACCATCAAAAGTCCATAGGAGAGCCAGCTGGAGAAGCTGAATTCTTTCCTTGCTTTCAGGTCTAATTAGGCCCAGTTTCAGCCTTGTGACCTGTTTTTAGGTTTGTGGCGTTTACAGCTCTCCAATATGTTTATTTCCAAACTCGACCATCCTTTCTTGATGGGAACAGTGGCCACCGAAGTCCAGAGTGTTTTATTCCATGAACTGGTTTGGATCCGGTTGAATTTGATCCAGTGAAACCAACAGACCCGACCACCAGAGACAGATGAGATTCTGGCCTTTATTAAGTATACACGGTGAACACCTAGTCCTGGCTGTACTTGGCAACCCTCCTTCTGTTTTGATGCCCGCTCCCAGCATGTGTGTACCTTTGACCTACTCTGAGCTGGAGTAAGTGAAGTTGCTCAGTTGTGTCCGACTCCTTGTGATCCCATAGACTGTAGCCTGCCAGGCTCCTCCGGCCATGGAATTTTCCAGGCAAAAGTACTGGAGTGGGTTGCCATTTCCTTCTCCAGGGGATCAGACGCTTTACCGTCTGAGCCACCAGGGAAGCCCACTCTGAGCTCAACTCCTGATCTATTCGAGCGACCTTGTCCTGTCTACAAATGGACAGGCAATAAGATGACTTTAACCCAGAAGCAGCACCTCAGCAAGGGAAATGAAAACATCAAAAGCCAAAGTGACCTAAGGTGTGGCGGCGGCGGCGGTGGTTAGGAGACTGAGTCTCACTGCGGCGGGTTGCACGCCCCCTAGGAGGCGCAGGTGGGCCCCACCCGCCCCCGCGGGGCCGCGCCTGCCGGCCGGAGGAAAAAACCAGATGAGGACCAAAACTCTCCACGCGCAGCTCTTCTCTAGGAGCGGGAGCTGTTCTGAGTGAACCTACGGCCGTTCGGGGATGAGTCTGCGTTGCTTACTTGGCTCGCAGGCCGTGCATTAAATGTTTAAAAATTTATTACTGAGTGTTTTGGTGCCCTTTAAATTTTTCGCTCCAAGAGAGGGCTTAAGTCACGTTATTCCAGCTCACTCTTTTCCTGGACTTTATGTCCTTGCCACATAAGCAGTACTCATCGAATTTATCTCCCAATATTTTTGTACTGAAGTAAAACAAACACAGAAGAGTGAACAAATATTAAACGTATTGCTGAGCTCCCTCACGGTTCTGAAGTTTGCTGCGTGCGTACTCAGTCGCTTCAGTCCCGCGGGACTATTTGACCCTATGGACTGTAGCCAGCCATTGGACTGTAGCCAGCCACTCCATCCATGGGATTCTCTAGGCAAGAATACTGGAGTGGGTTGCCATGCCCTCCTCCAGGGGACCTTCCCGACCCAGGGATCCAACCAGAGACTTCTTTGTCTCCTGCAGGCAGATTCTGTACCGCTGAGCCACTGGGGAAGTTCTATCTTCAGATACCCAACCAAAATAAGTTTTTGTTTTACGACAATCTCTCCTCTTTTTCTGAAGCTCTCTTCCCCAGGGTCTCTTTGTCCTTTCAGGTCCAAGAGATTTCCTGGACAAAAAGACGTCCAGGTCTTCACAATTGAAAAAAATATTTTCCTGGAAGACGGCCTATGACGGCAATGCCGCCTGAATCTCCCAAAGGACCGCTCCTAAGGAGGCCGCCATCTTCCGTGCAGCATCTCAGCTTGCGCATGCGCTCCTGCTTGCCGTACGGCGGAAATGACTTTTTTGTCCTCTCGGCACCCTTACGTCGCAGAGTGGCGGTGTCGAGGTTTGCGCGACGGAAGATTTTTGTCAGAAGTGGGAAGAGGCGAGAGAAGTGTTGCACTGCCCAGGGGTTTTCAAGTTTAGGGCTGGGGGTGGTGATTGTTGCTCGAAAGCTCGGAGGTGCTCGGGTGAATACGGTCCCCCGCTTTGCTGGAAGACGCTGGAACGCGCTCGGAGGTGTGTTTTTGGTGTAAGTGGGCACGTTTTGATGCTGGCTTTAGGAGGCCCTAAAGCATCATTGGGGCTTCCCTAGTAAACTCAGACGGTAAAGCATCCGCCTGCAATGCAGGAGACCCGGGTTTGATCCCTGTATTGGGAAGATTCCCCTGGAGAAGGAAATGGCAACCCACTTCAGTACCCTTGCCTGGAAAGCCCCATGGACAGAGAAGCCTGGCGGGCTAGGTCCATGGGGTCCCAAAGAGTCGGACACGACTGAACGACTAACACAAAGCGTCAATGGAAAGAACTTCGCGCTTTCGCTTCTATCTCTTTAAAAGGTTTTCAGAGAGGTGGAACGCCTAGATTTTAGTCTGGTCTAGGTTCTGCTACCGACCTATTGTGTGTCCTTAGGCTTCTCCCCAAGCCTCAACATCCTCATCTATAAATTGAAGGACATAAAAGAGTCCTTAAGTCACTTTTCAGTCTTTAATTGCAGGTCCATTATGTCATCTGAGCCACAAAGCCTTGGGGGTTAATATCGTGGCCTCATTTTAGAAGAAAGACATTGAGTCCCAGGGTGCACAGAAAACCACTGAAGGGTTTCAGACCTTGAGACTGGAAGATTATGCTGTAACTCCATGATCAGGCCTCCTTTGTGTATTTCTGGATCACCTGAAACTGGCCTATAGCAGTTACTAAAAAAGATTTGAATGGGTGGATGAATCAATCTGCATGTCCGGGCCAATGTCCCAAGCAGATCTGGTCTCTCTCTGCCTCTCCCATGTATTAACAAGTATAACTCTTCTCCAGGTGTATCCTGTTCTTTACCTGACTGGGGACTCCAAATCTAGTTCTGTCATTTTCAACTTTAACAGATAAACATGGAGGCACCTCCAGTCACCATGATGCCTGTCACCGGGGGCACCATTAACATGATGGAGTACCTGCTGCAGGGTAAGTGAACTAGGGAGCTTGAATTACCTGTTTTCCTGTTTTCTGTTTCAGTTTCCATGGAGATGAGAGGCTGTTATATAAAGGCTACCTGCATAATTTCTGGCACCCTTTTATTCCCCAATTTACTTTTAATTATGGTCACAAATACATAACATTAAGTTTACCATATTAAACATTTTTAAGCATACAGTTAAGTAATATTAGGTATATCACATTGTTTTATAGCTAATCTCTAGAACTTTTTCATCTTGCAGAATTGAAATTCTATTCCTGTTAAACACTAATTCCTCCTTTCCCCCTCGACCCAGGCCTTGGCAACAACCTTTCTACTTGATGTTTCTAATTTTGACAACTTTAGATAACCTCATAGGAGTGGAAGCATTCAGTATTTGTCTTTTTATTACTGGCTTATTTCACTTAGTATAATGTCCTCAACATTAATGCTTTAGCATGTGAGAGAATCTCCTTTAAAAAATCTGAATAATGTTCAACTGTATGTACATACCACATTTTCTTTATTCATTTCTCTGTCAGACAGTTGGATTGCTACTACCCAAATGGTTATCATAGATAATGCTCAGTGAACATGGGTGTGCACATACCTCTTCAAGATCTTGCTTTGAATTCTTTAGGAGTGAATGCCCAGAAGTGAGATTAATAGATCATATGGTAATGTTATGATACCATTATTAGTTCCATCTTCTAGATCAGGAAATAGAAGTGAAGTAACTTTCCCAGATGAGAAAACTCAAGACCCAGGGAGGGTTATGATTTTCAGGAGATCATTTAATCTTTAGTGGAAGAATTTAGACTTTAATTCAGATCATCCATTTAGTAACTTACTATGAACAAAATAGGATTGTTAATTTCACTCCTCAAGCTGCCTCTACTTCAGTCTTTCCCATCTCAGTAAGTGCCGCTGTCAGGCATCAGTTGCTTAAGCCATGCATTCAGGAATCAATCTCAGAGAAAAGAAAATAGAGTCTATGGGGTCGCACAGAGTCAGACATGACTGAAGCGACTTAGCAGCAGCAGCAGCAGCATGGCATGCAGGATCTTAGTTCCTGAACCAGGGATGAAACCTGGGTCCCCTGCATTGGGAGCACCAAGTCCTAACCACTGGATGACCAAGGAATTCCTGTGAACAGTCAACTTAGATTTCTAGATCTAGTCATCTAGATTTCCGTTTCTGTCCTTTTGCCATATTTGCTTTATCTTTTTCCTTTTGCCGTTTTTGAAGACGGTTTCAGATCTCATAACATTTTACCCCCAAACACTTTCAATATACATCTCTAAAAAAGCAAGCGTATTGTCCATAATAACCCTGCTGCTGCTACTGCTGCTAAGTCACTTCAGTCGTGTCCAATTCTGTGCAACCCCATAGACGGCAGCCCACCAGGCTCCCCCGTCCTTGGGATTCTCCAGGCAAGAACACTGGAGTGGGTTGCCATTTCCTTCTCCAATGCATGAAAGTGAAAAGCGAAAGTGAAGTCGCTCAGTCGTGTCCGACTAGCATTGACCCCATGGACTGCAGCCTACCAGGCTCCTTTGTCCATGGGATTTGCCAGGCAAGAGTACTGGAGTGGGGTGCCATTGCCTTCTCCATTGATAATTGCAATACTATCATTATTACCTGAAAAAGTCATAGTATATTTTTAATATCATCTAATATCTAATTCATATTCAAAAGCTTCCTCCATCTTGTGTTTTGATCCAGGGCATAATATCGTCTCATGCATTACATATGAAAACTGTATCTCTTAAGCCTTTTTTAACTTGGACCCGCCTCCCCTCACTCCCACTTTTTTTCATGTGACCCTGTCTGGTTGAAGCGTCCATACCAGTTTTCCTGGAGTGATCTTTTTAAAATGTAAATCCAGTCATATCTTTCCTTGTTGCATGGAGAATACACTGTGGAGCTAATAACTGTCCAGTGGCCTTACAATAAAATACAGCCTTTAGCATGGGCGACACATAAGGCCTGCCTGCTTTGGCCCATCCCGAATACTTATTTCGTGATCATCTTCCGTCTTGCTTACCATACTTCAGCCACACTGAGATCTTTTCATTTCTTTGCATTCCCCAAGCTCTTTCCTACCTCTGATCCCCTGGCCTCTATACTTTGTTCCAGCCCTTCATATAGCCATCTCATATTTATCCCTCAGGCCTCAACTCAGTTGTCATTCCCTTAGAAATCTTCTCTGACTACTCCAAGCCCTCAAAGATGTCTCCTCTTCTCCACCCATACCGGTTGCTCTCTATTCCATACCCCGTTTATCTCTTATTTGTTTACTTATTTCCATTTATCTCTTGTTTATTGGTTTACTTATTTATTTTTTTTGTTTCCCCCACTAAACTATAATCTCTGGGCAGGCCAGGCCCCCTACTTCTTAGCATGGTGCCATTCAGTAAGTGTAAGTATATGAACCAGCACTTAACAAAGCTCCTTAAATGTCTGAAGAATGAAAAAACACACGTCTGACACTGTACTGAATGTAGGACCCACTCCCTACTCCTGTGATCTGTCCTATGATAACTGGGACCCACTCTGTTGCTTTTCCAAAAATTCAATCATTTGAGTACCACTGTCAATATTTACTGTAGTTACAGTAGTATATTTTTATTTACTTTAACAGATTTAGTCAATAAAGGAATATGTTCCTCTCATTGGAGTATCAGCAGTAGAGAAAGAAAGATGATTAAAAAGTCAATACATTGATATGTTGAAAGATGACTAAAGACTTGATGTGATAAGCTAAAGAAAAATAAAGCAGAAAAGTGAAAAGAGATTGGAGGGAAATACGCTATTCTATTGGAGAAGAAAATGGCCACCCACTCTAGTATTCTTGCCTGGAAAATCCCATGGACAGAGGAGCCTGGCAGGCTACAGTCCGTGGGGTTGCAGAGTCGGACACGACTGAGCAACTAACACACACACATGCTGTTTTATTTATTATTTTTTGTCTTATATAAAATAATATATATATTATTTTATAATAGAATGGAATAAAATAGTTATTCTAGGTAGATACTGTTGCCTATTAAATCCCAAAGTCTGCTAGAGGTTAGCATTACTAAACAAGGCCTAACTTCTAGTACCAAATAAGACAGTGCAAAAAATTGAAAAGAGATTAACTTGTTATATAATATCTTGGCAGTGTAACCTCTCTAAAATCTCATATATTGGGCCTATGGTTTTGGCACCCCACTCCAGTACTCTCGCCTGGAAAATCCCATGGACGCAGGGGCCTGGTAGGCTGCAGTCCATGGGGTCGCTGAGAGTTGGACACGACTCAGTGACTTCACTTTCACTTTTCACTTCCATGCATTGGAGAAGGAAATGGCAACCCACTCCAGTGTTCTTGCCTGGAGAATCCCAGGGACAGCGGAACCTGGTGGGCTGCCGTCTATGGAGTCGCACAGAGTCGGACACAACTGAAGTGACTTAGCAGCAGCAGCAGCAGCAGCATGGTTTACAAAACACTACACTAAATTATTTTGGTTTTTTCAGTCTTTTGCTAATTCCATTACCCAAAATGAAAGATGGAACTCAATAGTGCTTTTTTCCTTCTTCAGGAAGCGTTTTAGATCACAGCTTGGAAAGCCTCATCCACCGCCTTCGTGGTTTATGTGACAACATGGAACCCGAGACTTTTGTTGACCACGAGATGGTATTCCTCCTTAAGGGCCAGCAGGCCAGTCCATTTGTTTTAAGGGCCCGACGCTCTCTGGATAGGGCAGGGGCACCCTGGCATCTTCGCTACCTGGGACAGCCAGAGATGGGAGACAAGAACCGCCATGCCCTGGTGCGTAACTGCGTGGACATTGCAACATCTGAGAACCTCACTGACTTCCTCATGGAAATGGGATTTCGCATGGACCACGAGTTTGTTGCCAGGGGACACTTGTTCCGGAAAGGCATCATGAAGATCGTGGTGTACAAGATCTTCCGCATCCTGGTGCCAGGGAACACGGACAACACTGAGGCCTTGTCACTGTCCTATCTCGTGGAACTAAGTGTTGTTGCACCAGCTGGGCAGGACATGGTCTCTGATGACATGAGGAACTTTGCGGAGCAGCTGAAACCTCTGGTTCACCTAGAGAAAATAGACCCCAAAAGGCTCATGTGACTAAGACAATCTGTCCACCACTGGGGCTTGTCCTCAGCTGTTACAAGAAAAGATGTTATAATTGCCCCATTTCACCACCGCCAGCCATGCATTCTTCCCTCAGGATGGAAGCCGGTGAGAACTCTGTTGGTTCTTTGCACTGGTTTCCTCATATGGCCAGTTCACTTTTGTGACAGCCTTTCTAACTTAAACGCTAAGAATAGCATGGAGAATCTAGATCATCCTTCTGCAGGAATAGGGGAAACTGGAATAAAGTAGCTTTCGGGAAGAAAACTTTTTGTGTATAAGGTTTGTAAAATAGAGACCAAGTTTGTATTGTGCAGTAATAAAAGCTGTAAGGAGAAATGTCTACCATTCTGATTCTTTACCGTACTACCCTACTAATTTGGGATGGACTCATTACCAACTGGAGCAAATATATGACAGTGTTTTGTTTAAATTTGGTAGATGATAGATAGCTTTTACCTTTTGTACGAGTAGCAGGTGTTTGTTGTTGAAAAAAATTAAATACAGACAAAAATAAGGAAGATAATGTATAATCTTATTATTTAAAGAGATGTGCTGGGTTTTTTGTTTTTTGTTTTTCCTTTTGGTGTGCCTCATGCACAGCATGCAGGAATTTAGTTCCCAAACCAGAGATTAAACCCATGCCCCTTGTAGTAGAAGCAGTTTCTTAACCACTGGACTACCAGGGAAGTCCTGAGATGTATAGTTTCTATTTTGTTTTATATTTTTCTAGGCTTTATTTTGGAGAAGGCAGTGGCACCCCACTCCAGTACTCTTGCCTGGAAAATCCCATGGATTGCGGAGCCTGGTAGGCTGCAGTCCATGGGGTTGCTAAGAGTGGGACACGACTGAGCGACTTCCCTTTCACTTTTCACTTTCATGCATTGGAGAGGGAAATGGCAACCCACTCCAGTGTTCTTGCCTGGAGAATCCCAGGGACGGGGAGCCTGGTGGGCTTCCATCTATGGGGTCGCATAGAGTCGGACACGACTGAAGCGACTTAGCAGCAGCAGCAGCAGGCTTTATTTTTGGAGAAGGCAATGGCAACCCACTCCAGTACTCTTGCCTGGAAAATCCCATGGATAGAGGAGCCCGGTAGGCTGCAGAGTCGGCTAAGAGTCGGACACGACTGAGCGACTTCACTTTCACTTTTCACTCTCATGCACTGGAGAAGGAAATGGCAACCCACTCCAGTGTTCTTGCTTGGAGAGTCCCAGGGATGGGTGAGCCTGGTGGGCTGCCACCTATGGGGTCGAACAGAGTCGGACACAACTGAGGTGACTTAGCAGCAGCAGCAGCAGGCTTTATTTTTAGAAATGTATGTATGTGAGATATATTTTAGAAAAATACTCTGTATATACTGGTTTATAATCATTTTTTTAAATCAGTAACATTTTTCCAGGATATTAGGCTACAATGTTCCTCTGCTTAAAAAAGTTTTTATTGAGTTATTATGTGCCAGTGTTATCCTAAGTGCTTTCAGTTCAGTTTAGTTCAGTCGCTCAGTCGTGTCCAACTCTTTGCGACCCCATGAATCACAGCACGCCAGGCCTCCCTGTCCATCACCAACTCCCGGAGTTCACTCAGACTCACGTCCAACGAGTCAGTGATGCCATCCAGCCATCTCATCCTCTGTCATCCCCTTCTCCTCCTGCCCCCAATCCCTCTCATCATCAGAGTCTTTTCCAGTGAGTCAACTCTTTGCATGAGGTGGCCAAAGTATTGGAGTTTCAGCTTCAGCATGAGTCCTTCCAAAGAACACCCAGGGCTGATCTCCTTTAGGATGAACTGGTCGGATCTCCTTGCAGTCCAAGGGACTCTCAAGAGTCTTCTCCAACACCACAGTTCAAAAGCATCAATTCTTTGGTACTCAGCTTTCTTCACAGTCCAACTCTTGCATCCATACATGACCACTGGAAAAACCATAGCCTTGACTAGACGGACCTTTGTTGGCAAAGTAATATCTCTGCTTTTCAATATGCTATCTAGGTTGGCCATAACTTTCCTTCCAAGGAGTAAGCGTCTTTTAATGTCATGGCTGCAATCACCATCTGCAGTGATTTTAGGTATTTTTATTAATTTAATCCTCACAACGACCCATATTTTACACAGAAATGAGGTGCAGAGAGAGTAATTAGCTTTCCCTGAGCAATTCAGCTACAAATGAGCAAAGCTTATAGTTAAATATTGATAATTGTAATTATTATTTGTATCCTATCATTAGGATTTTCCAAAACTTAATTGTTTCCTGTACTTTGGGATTTTTAGATAGATTCCATATTTTTGCTTTTATAAACTATCCAGTGTTGCTAGTACTTTTAATTAGATATTTTTTCTCATGTGTGATCATTCTTTAGGATAAATTCCAGGGAACTGCTGGGTCAGAGAGTATGCACTGTTTTAAGCCTTCTGCCATGTATTGCCAAATGCCTTCCAGAAATGTTCCAGTTTTCACTCCTCCCAGTTGTAAATGAGGTTTCTAACACAGTTGCCAAAACTGGGTGTGACCATGATAACACATTTTTCCCATTTGATGTTAAATAGTGACTGGTTTTAATTAAAAAAAAAAAAACATGATCAGTGAGATTTAAATTTTTATGTTTATTGGACGTTTTTTTCCTTACATGAATTTTCTTTTCTTCATTGTTCATCTTATCTTTATTTGTAAAGAGCTTTTATATAATTTCCCATTTATCATTTGACTTAATGAATTTTTTAAAACAGTTCTGAGTGAGATAAATGGGGGTTATTTTACTACCTGTAGAGTTTTTAATACCTGTAGAGTCGCACTACTGAGCGACTTCACTTTCACTCTTCACTTTCATGCATTGGAGAAGGAAATGGCAACCCACTCCAGTGTTCTTGCCTTGAGAATCCCAGGGATGGGGGAGCCTGGTGGGCTGCTGTCTGTGGGGTCGCACAGAGTCGGACATGACTGAAGCGACTTAGCAGCTTAGCAGCAGCAGAGTTTTTAATACACTGGAGACAGTTTGGCTTGCTAAAAATTGTAGGTCACTCAAAATTTTCATTTTCTTCTGGAACCTTCCACTTAAATAACACCCCAGTTGACCAACATTTGACAAATCATAATTCTCGTTGGACCTCAGTTTGCCAAGATTATATGAATACTCTGTTAAGAAAACCTATCCAGAGTTGACCTAAATGGTAAGGATGATATTACCTGATTTAAGGGTAAAATCAAATATACGATAGCTTCCAAGTTGATTAGGTGGCTATTTCTCTGGTTCTGGGATCCTTTTCTTGACTTAACCTTCCATATTTTCTTTTTTTTTTTTTTTTAACCTTCCATATTTTCAACTGAAGCTTTTACTGGCTTCAGTTGCATCAGTTCAGTTGCTCAGTTGTGTCTGACTCTGCGACCCCAGGAACTGCAGCATGCCAGGCTTCCCTGTCCTTCACCAACTCCTGGAGCTTTCTCAAACTCATGTTCATCAAGCCAGTGATGCCATCCAACCATCTCATCCTCTGTTGTCCCCTTTCTTTTCCTGCCTTCAATCTCCCAGCATCAGGGTCTTTTCCAGTGAGTCAGTTCTTCCCATCAGGTGGCCAAAGTATTGGAGCTTCAGCTTCAGCATCAGTCCTCCCAATGAGTATTCAGGACTGACTTCCTTTAGGATTTACTGGTTTGATCTCCTTTCAGTCCAAGGGACTCTCAAGAGTCTTCTCCAAAACTACAATTTAAAAGCATCAATTCTTTGGCCCTCAGCTTTCTTTATGGTCCAACTCTCACATCCATACATGACTACTGGAAAAACCATAGGTTTGACTAGGTGGACCTTTGTTGGCAAAGTAATGTCTCTGCTTTTTAATATGCTGTCTAGGTTTGTCATAGCTTTTCTTCCAAGGAGCAAGCATCTTGTAATTTCATGGCTGCAGTCACCATCTGCAGTGATTTTGGAGCCCAGGAAAATAAAGTCTCTCACTATTTCCATTGTTTCTCCATCCATTTGCCATGAAGTGATGGGACCCGATGCCATGGTCTCAGTTTTCTGAATGTTGAGTTTTAAGCCAATTTTTTCACTCTCTTCTTTCACTTTCATCAAGAGGCTCTTCAGTTCCTCTTCACTTTCTGCCATAAGAGTGGTGTCATCTGCATATCTGAGGTTATTGATATTTTTCCCAGCAATCTTGATTCCAGCTTGTGCTTCATCCAGCCTGGCATTCCACATGATGTACTCTGCATATAAGTTAAATAAGCAGGGTGACAATATACAGCCTTGATGTACCCTTTTCCCAATTTGAAACCAGTCCATGTTCCATGTCCAGGTCTAACTGTTGCTTCAGTTGCATGAGTAAATCTTGTTCCTCCTTTCATAACATATTAGCAAGATAATTCAAGCAGGCCCCTTTCTTATTTTGTAGTCATCCACTTAATTCCTAAACTCAACTCTTTATTATAGGCACCCATTCATATATGTTCAATGTATGTCTCTGATGCTTGTCTTATAAACTATGTAGTTATGTAAGCATATTCACATTAGTGATGTGCAATAAATGTTCCTCTTCTTTTTAAAGTTGTTATTGCTTTTGTGATATTCTCTTGTTGCTATTCATAAACCTAACTTACAACTTTGAACTTGCATAGGCTTTCATATTACCAGTAATATTAGTACTTAAATAGTGCTTAACTTTGCCAACAAAGGTCCATATAGTCAAAGCTATGGTTTTTCTAGTAGTCATGTATGTATGAGAGTTGGACCATAAAGAAAGCTGAGCACTGAAGAATCAATGCCTTCAAATTCTGATGCTGGAGAAGACTCTTGAGAGTCCCTTGGACTGCAAGGAGATCAAACCAGTCAATCCTAAAGGAAATCAACCCTGGATATTCACTGGAAGGATTGATGATGAAGCTGAAGCTTCCGATATTTTGGCCACCTGATGCGAAGAGCCGACTCATTGGAAAAGACCCTGATGCTGGGAAAGAGTGAAGGCAAAAGGAGAAGGGGAGCAGAAGATGAGATGGTTAGATAGCATCACTGACTCAATGGACATGAATCTGAGCAAACTCTGGGAGATAGTGAAGGACAGGGAAGCCTGGCGTGCTGCAGTCCATGGGGTTGCAGAGTTGGATATGACTTAGCGACTGAACAACAATGCTTCACTCTGTTTCAGATGCTTTAAATGTTTTAAATCATATACTTCTCCCAACAACCCTATGATATTTTTACTCCCATTTTGTAGATAAGAATGAGGCACAGATAACTCAAATTTCTACTTCCACTGTAAGTGTTGGAGCCTGCATTTGAACTTGAACAGTCTAGCTTCAGAATCCAGGCACGTAAGTACTGTGCATCTACCACATTTGTACTCATTCACTCTTTTGATGATAGAAACCTAGGTTGCTGTCAACACTCTGTTACTATTAAAATTGCAAAAATAAGCAAGCTTGTATATTGACATGTATGTACACTATGTAATTGGGAAGGCTCTACACTATGTAATTGGGAAGGCTCAATTTTGCCAAAAATGATCAGGTTGCTTTTCAGAATGCTGTGCTATTTACCTTACTATCACAGTACACAAGAAATCTTAATGACCACATCCTCATCACTCTTCAGTGTTACCATTTTTCTAATTTTGCCAGTATTTTATGTAAGTGTGAAGATTTTTTAAATATGTAACAAGCAAAATTATTTATCAATAAACTTTTAAGTAATTTCACATTCTAATGCCTTTTCACTGCCAATCGCCTTAATTCCTCCATTTGAGTCATACTGTTCAAGATAACCCTTTCAAAAAGAATTTTTGCTCAGTCTAGTTTTTCAGTTGGTCTTCTTTGATATTCAGTGGAATAGGGACACACTTCAAAATTCCCCAGCTGTGGTCTTGGAGATTCAATTTCCTCAAGCAATTAGCTATGGACTATGTTTAGGGTCAGAGGAGATGGATCTGTCTGGTTCTGAATTTTAGACATCCTCTAAACATGCATTAAGTTCAAATCAGATTTACTCTTAAGCTATCACACCTCAGAACAGTACAGGTGGGGCTTCCTTGATGGCTCAGTGGTAAAGAATCTGCCTGCCAATGCAGGATACACGAGTTCAATCCGTGATCCAGGAAGATCCCACGTGCTACAGAGCAACTAAGCCCATGTGCCTCAACTTTTAAGCCTGTGCCCTAGAGCCCGGGGGCCCCAACTACTGAAGCCCTGGAGGCCTAGAGCTTGTACTCTGCAACAAGAGAAGCCACTGCAGTGAGAAGCTCGGGCACCAAAACTAGAGAGTAACCCCTGTTCTCCACAACTAGAGAAAGACCCAGCACAGCCAAAAATAAATAAATAAAGTTCTTTAAAAAAAATAAGCTATTAAAAAAATAAGAATAGTACAGATCATTGGGATATGGTAATTCATTTTTAAAGTTCATACCCTCAAAATAAAAGCCTAAAAAAGGAAGCCATCTTTGTTTCATGTCAACATTAAAATTAGAGTACTAAATCAATGTAGTTGGTAATTTCCTTCATATTTTAAGCTTTTAAATGATCAAATCTATAGTCCTGGAAGCAACCTTTGTGTTTATCAATACCTCCACCACTTGAATCTCTTTCAGGTATCATGATCCTTCTTATCTGTCTCAAAACTCATACTAAACAATGAGTTCTGGGCTGCAGAAGAGCATTCTTTTCTCACCTGTCTTTGTCCACAGATTAAACAAACAAAAAAAAATGCAAGTGCTATTGATTTTTGCTAGTCTGGTAGCGGTAAAGTGGGAGTTCTCAGCTGTTTTGATTTGTATTTCTCTGATTATAATTAAAGTTGACACTTTCATTTTTCTGTATGCTTAGTATGTGAAAAAATACTAAAGTATTTATATATCCTTTGCTTGTTTTTCTATTTGATTTCTTGTTGATTTGTAGTGATTGTATATTCTAGACATTATTCCTTGTTTATTAACATTCATTTATTTATTTGGCTGCTCTGGGTCTTAGCTGCCTCACACTGGATTTTCAATCTTTGCTGCCACATGCAGGATCTAGTTCTCTGACCAAGGACTGAACCTGGGCCCCCTGCATCGAGAGGGTGGTGTCTTAACCACTGGACCACCAGGGAAGTCCCTCCTTGTTTAAACACTGCAGATACCTTCTCCCAGTCTGCAACCTTCATGCAAATTTGTTATGTCATTAATTTAGTAGATGTCCTAAATTTTGACCTTAGAATTTGGAGTCTTATTTTGGAAGTCTTTATTTATACCTGGGTAACAGAGAGTTTCCTGTACTGTCTAATAATAGCTTTATAGTTTTAACTTTCACATTTAGGGAAAAATTCAGCTTTTTTCTCTACACAGTGAATTCATTTTTCTATTACCAAAGGAAAAACAATCGTTCCAGTGTTTCATGATGTCACTTTTATCACATGTTAAGTTCCCATTTCTAGGCTCTCCATTCCATTCCATTGGTCATTTTCTCTGTTTCAGTGTCGACACAATATTTTTATTACTGTGGCTTCGTGGTAAAGCCAGTTCTACCAGTAAGGCAGGTCTCCCTACTTTTATTTCCCTCTGAAAATAGACTTAGCTTTCATAGCCTTTTTTTCTCTCAGGCAGAACTTACATTTGCATGGAGTGCTCTCTCGCCAGAATTCAATGTGCAGACTTCCTTCATCTCTTTCAGGTCTCTGCTAAAATGTTCATAAGCACCCCCAACCATCCTAAATTAAGTAGCACACTCACTACCCATTACCCCTTCTTTCTTTTATTTAATCGTTTTCATAGCATTTATTACTATCCAACTTTAGATTATCTAATCACTGCTTCTCTACTGAAAATATAAGATTCGTGAGGATAGGTGCTCTCTTTTGTTCTCTGCTGTACCCCTAGTACCCAGAACAATATCTGGCCTGTGATAGTCACTCTGAATATTTGTTAAATGAATGAAATCTTTACACAGCTGAGGTTATCTGGATCACGACACTGATCCAGGTCTTCTTATGTCCTTGAATAGAGTTTAGTGTTGATAAACTCCTTAGGCTTTGCCTTGTGGCAAGAGAAGTTTGCCTGCCATTCCCGTGGGCTTCCTGGGTGGCACAGTGGTAAAAAATCTGCCCGCCAATGCAGGAGACACAGGAGACATGGGTTTGATCCCTGGGCTGGGAAGATCCCCTTTAGAAGGAAATAGCAACCCACTCCAGTACTCTTGCCTGGAATGTCCCATGGACAGAGGAGCCTGGTGGGCTATAGTCCATGGGGTCACAAAAGGGTCAAACAGGACTTAGCGAATAAGCAACAACAATGCTAGACACTGGCTGACAGTGTCTAAGATACAGTCCCTGTCTTTAATAGCTGCCATTACAATGGTAGAAACAGACACTTGTACAGTTCATGTCATCATCAAAGGTATGCAAACAACGGGCTCCTTCCCAAAACAAATGAATCTTTAGCACTGACCAAGCAGATCTGCTTCCTTTTGCTTGAATGTACTTGAATACTCTTGGTTATACATTATCTTCCTTACTATCCATTTACCTTTGACTTTTCCATTCATCTCTGGCTATGTGACTCCCACACAACCAAAAAGCAAGATCAAATAATAGAAAGCAGGTAACATAGTGGTTAAGGGCTCAGGCCTGAGAGACAACATAGGTTCCAGTTCTAGCCCTGTCATTTACCAGCTGTGTGACCTTGGACATATTGCATCACTTTCTACAGCATCCATTTCCCCATCTGTCAAAGTGAGGAAATTTGACACCTTCTTCACGTAGAGGATATAATGAAATAACCTGTGTGAAGGCTTTCAACACCAGGCCTCACAAGCAGCCAGGATTTTCCCTTTCTGTCATTCTGTGATCATTCCTGGAACGCAAGAAGGTCATGAAGTTTCCTTCCTGTGACTTCTGACATTTGATGACAGCTCAGTAGCAGCGCTTGTTTTACATTTCATCACATTCCCTATACAGTGATTCTTTTGGTTGTTTTTTGTGGGGGGAGGCTGTGCTGCGTCTTTGTTGCTGCGTGGGCTTTCTAGTCAGCAGGGGTCTCGTTCCTCTTCACTGTGGTGCAGTGCTGTCATTGTGCTGGCTTCTCTTGTGGTCCCCGGGCTCTAGAGCACAGGCTCAGTAGTTGTGGTGCACAGGTTTAGTTGCTCCACAGCATATGGGATCCTCCTGGGCCGGGAATCGAACCTGTGTCTCCTGTATCAGCAGGCTGACTCTTTACCGCTGAGCCACTAGGCAAGCCCGAGTAATTCTTTGGTCTATCTTGGCTTCTAGTGCTACTATTTAGTAGTTATTTGTATCTCATGCAAGTTCTTTAACTCTCAGAATGTCTATCTTCTCATCTATAAAACAAGTATAATTACAGTAGTATCTATTTAATAGAGCTGTCATATCAATTAAATGATTGATAAGCATAAAGGCCTAGTAGAGTGCTTGGCACGGAAGTTAGCTGTTTTCAGTTTTAGCATTGTTAAGATTGCACGCGTCTTAAGGGGAGAAATTGTATTTTGTAGTACAGCGTAATAGTTAAGAGCACAGACTCTGGAGTCTTCAGTTCAAATCTGAACACCACATATATGTTGCTCAATCTGAGTAAACCTCTCTAGGCCTCAGTTTTCTTATCTGCAAAATGGGAATAATAAAAGACCCCTGGGAATTTCCTGGCTGTCCAGTGGTTAAGAATGACTTCCAATGCAAGGGGCACAGGTTGAATCCCAGTCAGGGAACTAGATCCCACATGCCACAACTAAGACCCAGTGCGGCCAAATAAATAAATAAAAATAAATGTTAAAAAAGAACCCAATTCTGCAGGTTGGTGTAGGAATTAAAGGAGATAGTACACTCCTTGGGCAATTGGCACAGTGCCTGGCATAAATATTGATTTCTTGAGCTATTATTGTGTGTAATGTGCTAAATGTTTTGTTCAGCATGTTCTAAATATTTTTTCTGTGAACCCCATAACCTCTGCTTAGTACTACTCATAAAGTAACTATTCAAATATTTACTAAATGAGTGAATGAGTGAATGCTGACTCATAGACCAAAAGAATCTTGCCTGCATAAATTGGTTTGTCCCAGGTTAACAGTCCTCATTCCTCTCCAATGAACAAGTGGATAAGCCATGAAGTTCAGCACCTGTAAAAGGCAAGAGAGCATGGAAAGGGGGCAGATATGAGGCCCTGGCTCCTTTACTTTGGAGAAATGACTCACCCTTTAGCGCTGGCATTCATTTGTCAGAACTGGTAAAATGAATTTTAAAATATTGCTGTAGGCAAAAGTGGTAAAATTTATAACATTTAAGATCATGAAAAACATAGAGAAAGGAACATCTCTTTGAGGAAAATAAAAATCAACGCAACTCTTCCTGAGGGCATTTAGCCTAAAAGGAAATAATCAAGGATGTGCACAAAGGTCATATAGTAAGTATCTTAGTGATGTGTATGACACTGAAAAATGGAAATAGTCTAGATGTCTCATAAAAGGAAGTGGAACAATGCTACTTCATCCACAGAGTGAGATACCGTGCAGCCATTCAAAAAATTGTGTGGAAATGAACTTAACAACATGGAAAAAGTATTCCCATTAGTTAACTTATAAACTTTGTGACCTTAGGCAAATGATTTCTCTGTCTCAGTCTCCTTGAGCTTTCCAGGTGGCTCAGAAATAAAGAACCTGCTTGCCAATGCAAGAGGAGCAAGAGCCACTGGCTTGATCTCTGGGTTGGGAAGATCCCCTGGAGAAGGAAATGGCAAACCGCTCCAATATTCTTGCCTGGAAAATTCCATGAACAGAGGAGCCTGGCAGGCTGGGGTCGCAAAGAGCTGGGCACGACTGAGGGACTGAGCACAGGTGGCATGATGGTTTAGATAAAACGTGTGCTGTAGGGAAGATGGTGTGAGGGCACATACTTCAAAATCTGACGGCTTTGGCTCGGTATTGGGAAATACGCTGTACTTTTTATTGTTTTTGCCTGTCTTATTTATACACTTACAATGAATGTAGGTTTCTTATGTAACTGAAAAGTTATAATAATTAAAAACAAAACAAAAGATCATTGCTTTAGTAGGGGGGTAACGGGTATCTGGCATTTTCCACTCTGTCTGGGCCCTTATTAGCTGGTGTGATTGTTATAAGAGGGTAAAGAAGTCAGTCTTCTCCACTCACTTTAAAAGGTGATCCCTCCTCTTTCAAAGCAGAGACGATCCCACCCCCAGAAGCCTTTAGGCAATGGCAGGCTCCCAGCAGTGTGGGGCCCAGCAGTATAGCACCAGCACCAAACTCAAGGTGGACAGGATATGAGTCATCACACCGGTGTTTTTGTCAGGTTGACTATAATTGCTCCTGTGTTTTTCTTTGGAGGTGTGAATGTGAAGTGATGAGATTAATTTTTTAAAAAACAAAAATATCAGAAGACAAACATCTAACTGAGTGATTCCCTTCAAAGTACTAATTTTGAGAAACTACACACTTATTTACATGTTTTTGTAAATTTTTTTCAAATACATATATTTTTTGATTTGGGGAGGGAGAGAGAGAAGTCCAACCAATTTTATTTTATTTGTTTATTTGGCCACACCCTGCCGCATATGAGGAGATCTTAGTTACGTGCTCCCTGCACTGACCGTGGACAGTCTTAACTGCTGGATCGCCAGGGAAGCCCCCCAGCTGACTTTAAAATTAGTTCCCAAGGAAATATTTTTCTAGTTCCTAATTCACTAAAATTGTGATACCAAGTGCTTGTTTTAGATGCAGTGAAATGGATATTCTAATATTTCCAGTGGCAATGTAAATGAGTGAAAACCTGTGTGCGTGCGTGCTCACAGCATCCAACTCTTTATGACCCTATGGACTGAATGTAGCCCACCAGGCTCCTCTGTCCATGGGATTCTTCAGGAAAGAACACTGGAGCACTGGAGCAGGTTGCCATGCCCGCTCCATGGATCTTCTCCACCCATGGATCAAACCCATGTCTCTTGCATTGCAGGCAGATTCTTTACAGCTGAGCCACCAAGGAAGACCCAGTGAAAACCTACTGGAAAACAATTTGGAAGTAAATATCAAGAGCCACTGGGAAACATATACACCACCATATGTAAAATAGACAGCCAGTGGGAATTTGCTGTATGACTCAGGGAGCTCAAATAGGTGCTCTGTGACAACTTAGAGTGGTGGCATGGGGTGGGAGGTGGGAGGGAGGGCCAAGAGGAAGGGGACATATATATACCTATGCTGATTCATGTTGATATATGGCAAAAACCAACTCAGTATTTAAAGCAATTATCCTTCAATTAAAAAAAAAAAAGAATCATTATATTCTCATACCCTTTGATCCAGCATCCCTCTTCCAGTAATCCAAGCTGAAGAGATAAGAAAAAATTGGGGGGAAATTACATATATTTCATAATAAAACATTTGAAACAACCTAAATGTTCAACAAAAGAGAAGTGGTTAAGTAATTCTGCCATATCTATTTGATGAAATATTATGCAGCCATTAAAAATATTACAAAGACTACAGCAACATAAAAATATGTTTATGACATAATTTAAATCAGGTTAGCATTTTAAAAATTGTATATACACTTTTACTTCTATTTTTTAAATTGTCTATTAAGGAAAGATAAGGAAAATGCACCAAAATGATAGCAGTTGTAAGTGGCACTCGTGGTGAAGAATCTGCCTGCCAACGCAGGAAACTTAAGAGATGTGGGTTCAATCCATGGGTCAGGAAGATTCCCTGGAGGACAGCATGGCAACCCACTCCAGTATTCTTGCCTGGAGAATCCCATGAACAGAGGAGCCTGGCAGACTACAGTCCATGGGGTCGTAAAGAGTTAGACACAACTGAATCGACTTAACATGCATGTGTTGTAAGCTATGGGTAATTTTCTTGCTTGTTTTAATTTAATTGGACTTCATGTGCTTTTATCTTTGAAAAACTAGTTTTTTTATTTTTTAATTAATTTATTTTTTAATTGAAGGATAAGAAAAACTAGTGTATTTTAAATGGATAAAATCCTTGGGAATTCCCTGGTTAGGATTCTGCACTTCCACTGCTGAGGGTTCGGGTTCAGTCTCTGGTGGAAAAACTAAGATTCATCAAGTCACATGACCAAAAATAAAATAAAAGGACAAAATCCATGTAAAAGCCATATTAGAAAATTAGTCTTACTTCATCTTCCCCTGTACCCTACTTATTCACCAACTTCTGATTATTTCAAACATTGAATTTATCTTTACAGAGGGTAAAGATTTGCTATTGATGAGGATATTCAAAAGAATGTGTCATAGAACCTGAAGCCATTTCTGAATTGGGTATCCCCAAAATGTTTTGGAGAATGGAAGTGTGCCTGGAATAAGTGCACTGTCCCCAAGGTGATGACAACTTGAAGTTAACAATTTTCATTTGTATACATAAGGTGTGCTGTTTTTAAAGAATCAGGCATAATATTGTTTTGGGCCCCAGTCTGACCTTAAGTTGGGTCCACTCCTGAAATTCAGTCCTTATTAGATGTACCTGATAAAGTTGGTGGCTGACAGGTAATAATCAGAGTTACTGTTTATTAAGCAATTACTATGTTCTGATCTCTGTACTAAAAACCTACAGGGGACTTCCTTGGTTGTCCAGTGGTTAAGAATCTGCCTTGCAAAAAAAAAAAAAAGAATCTGCCTTGCAATGCAAGGAACTCAGGTTCTGTCGCTGGCTAGGGAACTAAGATCCCACATACCACAAAGCAAATAAGCCAGCAATTAGAGAATCCATGCACAGCAGTGAAAGATCCCACATAAGACAACTAAGACCCAATGCAGCCAAATAAATAAATGTTTTTGAAAGGGGCTTCCCTGGTGGTCCAGCGGTTAGGACTCTGCCTTGCAATGCAGGGAACACCAGCTCCATCTCTGATCTGGGAAGATTCCACATGTCGCAGAGCAGCTAAGCCCGTGGGCCACAACTACCGAGCCTTCACTCTGTGACAAGAGAAATCACCACAATGGGAAGCCCGAACGCTGCAACGAGAGAGTAGCCCCTTCGAACCACAACTAGGGAAAGCCTGTGGGCAACAATGAAGTCTCAGAACAGCCCAAAATAGTTAAAAATAAATACAGAAATAAATTTTAAAAATATTTTTTAAAAAGTAAAAAATAAAAAACTGTCACATCTTAAACACTTCAACAATCTTCTGAGATAGACATTATTATCCTTGTTTTACTGATAAGGAAACTGAGGCTCAAGGAGAAATACAGCCAAGGTCACAGCTGTGAGAGGTAGAAATGGATTTTAGCCTAGGCTGCCTGACTGCAGACATGTCCTCTCAAGGCTCAGTTGCTATAAGGTACTTCTCTTACTGCTTGGACAGCAAGGAGATCAAACCTGTCGCTCTTAAAGGAAATCAACCCTGAATGTTCATTGGAAGGACTGATGCTGAAGCTGAAGCTCCAATACTTTGGCCACCTGATCCGAAGAACCGACTCACTGGAAAAGACCCTAATGCTGGGAAAGATTGGGGGCAGGAGAAGAAGAGGGCAACAGAGGATGAGATGGTTGGATGGCATCATTGATTCAATGGACATGAGTTTGAGCAAACTCCAGGAGAGAGTGAGACAGGGAAGCCTGGCTTGCTGCAGTCCAAGGGGTCTCAAAGAGTCAGACAGGACTTAGTGACTGAACAGCAACCACAGCTGGGGAGGGGAATCAGCTGTCTATATCGATGAGGAAAAAGAGAAAAGTTCGCATGGGGAAGACAGGCCTGATGTTTATATATGGTGTTAGTCTCTCAGACAGCCTTAAGGACCCATCTGCCTCAGAGGCTACTTGCTCTCTGTGTGACCTCGGGAAGTTGCTTAACCTCCTCAGTCTGTTTCTTTTTCTGTAATATGGGTGATAGTCCTTAGACCACAGGGTTGTTCTGAAGATTACATGAAATTATGTATGAGATTAAAGACCTAAATGTAAGGCCAGATATTGTAAAACTCTTAGAGGAAAACATAGGCAGAACATTCTTAGACATAAATGGCAACAAGATCTTTTTTGATCCACCTCAAAGAGTAATGAAAATAAGAACAAAAATAAATAATTGGGGCCTAATTAAACTTAAAAGCTTTTGCATAACAAAGGAAACCATAAGCAAAACAAAAAGGCAACTCTCAGAATGGGAGAAAACACTTGCAAACAAAGCAACCAATTAGGGATTAATTAATCTCCAAAATATACAAACATCTCATGCAACTCAAAATTTAAAAAAACAAACAACCCAATCAAAAAATGGGCAGTTGATCTAAATACATATTTTTCCAAGAAGACATACAGATGGCCAAGAAACACATGAAAAGATGCTCAACATCACTAATCACTGTTGTTCAGTCTCTCAGTCATTTCTGACTCTTTGCGAACCCAGTGGTTCGCAGCACACCAGGCCTCCCTGTCCTTCATCATCTGGAGCTGGCTCAAACTCATGTCCATTGAGTCGGTGATACCATCCAACCATCTCATCCTCTGTCACACCCTTCTCCTCCTGCCTTCAATATCTCCCAGCATCAGAGTCTTTTCCAATGAATTGGCTCTTCATATCAGGTGGCCAAAGTATTGGAGTTTCAACTTCAGCATCAGTCCTGCCAATGAATATTCAGGGTTGATTTCCTTTAGGATTGACAGGTTTGATCTCCTTGCAGTCCAAGGGACTCTCAAGTCTTCTCCAACACCACTGTTCAAAAGCATCAATTCTTCGGCACTCAGCTTTCTTTATGGTCCAACTCTCACATCCATATATGACTACTGGAAAAACCATAGCTTTGACTAGATGGACCTTTGTTGGCAAAGTAACGTCTCTGCTTTTTAATACATTGTCTAGGTTTGTCATAGCTTCACTAATTTTTAGAGAAATGCAAATAAGAACTACAGTGAGGTATCACCTCACACTGCTGTAAATGGCCATTATAAAAAAATCTACAAACAATAAATGCTGGAGAGGGTGTGGAGAAAAGAGAACTCTCTTATACTTCTGCTGGGAATGTAAATTAGTACAGCCACTATGCAGAACTGTATGGAGGTTCCTTAAAAAAACTAAAAACAGAGCTATGATATGATCCAGCAAAGGCTTCCCTGGTGGCTCAGACAGTAAAGAATCTGCGGCAATGCAGGAGAACCAGGTTCTATCCCTGGGCGAGGAAGATCTCCTGAAGAAGGAAATGACTACCCACTCCAGTATGCTTGCCTGGAGAATTCCATGGACAGAGGAGCCTGGTGGCTTACAGTCCAGGGAGTTGCAAAGAGTTGGACATGACTGAGCGACTAACACACACACACACACACACACACACAATGATCCAGCAATCCCACTCCTGGACATACATCCAGAGAAAACCATACTTGGAAAAGATACTTGCACCCCAGTGTTCACAGCAGCACTATTTACAATAGCCAAGACATGGAAGCAACCTAGATGTCCATTGACAGATGAATGGACAAAGAAGACATGGATAAAGTACACAATGGAATATTACTTAGCCATAGAAAAGAACAAAATAATGCCATTCGCAGCAACATGGATGGACTTAGAAATTCTCAGAGTGAGTGAAGTAAGTCAGAGAAAGACAAATATCATGTAATACCACTTACACATGAAATCTAAAAGAGGGTACACATGAACTCAAATACAAAACAGAAATAGTTACAGATGTAAAAAACTTACAGATACCAGAGGGTAAGGGAGGGGGAAGGATAAGCTGGGAAATTGGGAATGACATATACATACTACTATATATAAAACAGATAACAAATAAGGACCTACTGTAGAGCACAGGGAACTCTATTCGATACTCTGTAATGACCTATATATATGGGGAAAGAATCTAAAAAAAGTGTTGATATAAATATATATATATATATATATGATTCACTTTGTTGTACAGCAGAAACTAACACAGCATTGTAAATCAGCTATATTTCAATTAATATTTAAAATCAAATAAAAACACTTTATGCTTAAAAAAAGATAACGTATGAGAAGGGCTCTGTACAGTGCCTGGCACATAGTGTGCACTCAATAAATGGAAGCTCTCATTATACTTTTCTACTAACACAATAGTTGTAATAAGTAACTTGTTACAGTTGCTGTGATAGAGGCTGTTGTGTGTTCTACCTCTTTGAACTCATTTCACAGTATTAAATGAACTGTTAAAGAGACAATAACATAGCATATTCAAAGTGGCATAAAGTAAGCATTAGTTTTATTTCACGCCTTTTTTATGTTAGGACAAAGGGTAAATAAGCAGATGGAAATGCAAGCATCCATATGTTTGAACACAACAGTGTAAACATCATATGTTTGAACACAACAATGATCTTCCTGATCCATGTGTCACAGAGGCAATTCAGGGCACTTCCTGTTAATAGATTTCACTTCTGGCAGTATCTGAACATCTGGAATGAGGCTGCATACCTCCCTGCCCACAGCCACAAATAATCACAGAGACAGGATGTTCATGTCCCACGACTGATGGCTGCCTACTGCAAGGGATGTTCTTCCGCAAGTTCGCAAAGCATAGCACAGTTCGTACCCACATCCTTAACTATTGTTGTTGTTCAGTCATCTCTGACTCTGCAATGTCATGGACTGAAGCACGCCAGGCTTCCCTGTCCTTCACCATCTCCTGGAGTTTGATCAAACTCATGCCCATTGAGTTGATGATGTCATCCAACCATCTCATCCTCTGTTGGCCCCTTCTCCTCCTGCTTTCAGTCTTTCCCAGCATCAGGGTCTATTCCAATGAGTCAGCCCTTCACACCAGGTGGCCAAAGTATTGGAGCTTCAGCTTCAGCATCAGTCCTTCCAATGAATATTCACGGTTGATTTCCTTTAGGATTGACTGGTCCAAGAGACTCTCAAGAGTCTTCTCAGGCACCACAGTTTGAAAGCATCAATTCTTTGGTGCTCAGCCTTCTTTACGGTCCATCTCTCACATCCGTACATGACTACTGGAAAAACCATAGCTTTGAATAGATGGACCTATTTGTTGGCAAAGTGATGTCTTTGCTTTTTAATACGCTGTCTAGATTTGTTAGAGCTTTTCTTCCAAGGAGCAAGCATCTTTTAATTTTGTAGCTGAAGTCACTGTTCACAGTGATTTTTGGAGCCCAAGAAAATAAAATCTGTCACTGTTTCCATTGTTTCCCTATTTGCCATGAAGTGATGGAACTGAATGCCATGATCTTCATTTTTTGAATGTTGAGTTTTAAGCCATCTTTGTATTCACCTCTTTTCCTCTTCAGCTCAGACAGCAAAGAATCTGCCTGCAATGCAGGAGACACAGGTTTGATCCATGGGTCAGGAAGATCTGCTGGAGAAGGAAATGGCAATCCACTCTGGAATTCTTGCCTGGAGAATTCCATGGACAGAGGAGCTTGGTGGGCTACAATCCATGGGGACTCAAAAGAGTCGGACATGACTGAGCAGCTAACACTCACTCTTCATCAAGAGGCTCTTTAGTCCCTCTTCACTTTCTGCCATTAAAGAGTTATCATCTGCATATCTGAGGTTGTTGACATTTCTCCTGGCAATCTTGATTCCAGATTGTGAGTCATCTAGCTCGCCATTAATGAGGTTCTCTTATTTGCTTGATACTGATTTTTATGAAACAGCTTTTTTTTCTTTCCCATATAAATGTAAAACAAGAATTAAAGGAGGTGGGACTTCCTAGTGGTCCATTGGCTGAGACTCCAAGCTCCCAAAGCAAGAGGCCTGGGTTTGATCCCTGGTTAGGGAACTAGACCCCTCATGTGACAAAGAAGATTGAAGATCTTGAGAGCCACAACTGTGACCAGGCAGAGCCTAATTAATTAATTAATTTTTCAAAAAACTCAAAGAGGTATATCTTGATACCAAAAATTCTAAGCTTTAGCTACTAATTAAAGATATTTCTAGAGGCCAGTTTAAGTAGAATTAAGTGACAAAAAGGACAGTATAAATATTTGAGGTAGGTTCTCCATTTAGGGATTACTGCTGCTGCTGCTGCTGCTGCTAAGTTTCTTCAGTCGTGTCAGACTCTTTGCTACCCCATAGACTGCAGCCCACCAGGCTCCTCCGTCCCTGGGATTCTCCAGACAAGAATACTGGAGTAGGTTGCCATTGCCTTCTCCATTTAGGGATTAACTAGTATTTAAATGATTAGACATCTTGTTTTATTTTTTTCCCCTGGTTCTTTACTCCCCTGGAGGGTTTTTAGAGCACTGATATTTATTTCTCCTGTCTGGATGTGTGCCTGGCTAAATGCAGATGATACATTCCCCTGGGTTTTCACAAACTGACTCTTCTTGCAAAGATGGTGTGGTGCAATGCTCTAGAGTCCAAGTTTTGGAGTCAGGTAGACCTGGGTTTGAATTATAGTTCTTCTATTTACTAGCTCTTTGCAACCCCATGGACTGTAGTCTTCCAGGCTCCTCTGTCCACGGAATTTTCCAAGCAAGATTACTGGCATGGGTTGTCATTTCCTTCTCCAGGGGATCTTCCTGACCCAGGGATTGAACTCTTATCTCTTGTGTCTCTTGCATTAGCAGGCAGAGTCTTTTATCAGTGTGCCATCTGGGAAGCCCTGCAATCTCAAGCAAAAACCTCTGAAGCTCAGTTTCCTCATCTATAAAATGGGCCATATTAGTACCATTGACACTATGATATTAGCTTTATAGAATGAACATGGGTTAAAGGAGATAATACATGCAAACTCCTCAACCTAATCTCACAGAATGGGCTTTTAGTTTTTAGCTACGATTTCATGATCAGTTTTATTTTCATTAAGGTCTCAAAACTTGGTAGCTATTATGATATTATCTATGGTTTCTAACTGCCAGGGTTATTTATGGCTTTGTTGTTTAACTTTTTAAATCTGTTAGTGATTAACATGGGATCATAAAAGAGTCAGACATGACTTAGCGACTAAACAATAAACATGATCTTTAGCCTAGTACCTGGGCACTTTTCTCATCATCTCTGTAACTCTGACAATGCCTGGCACCCTTCCTAGCACATAGTAGGCACTCAGTAAATGGCTGTTGAATCATATTCAGCTGAACTGAACATCCATTCAGATGTTAGCCCAGGAGCTGTGTCACTGAATAGCTGTCATTCCCAAACAGACAGCCAACCCTGACACAGACATGCTTGCATAGTTTGTAAGCCATGATTTCAACTTCTTGGATTGTAGGCACCTCAGTTAATATTCCACTTCACTCACACGACCCTTAGAAGGAACAGACCGACTAAGAGAAATATCCAGTTTAGCAGCGAAGAGAATGAGCCTTGGTCCAGGCAGATCCAGGCTTATACCCTGGCCCCAGCACTGTCTAGCGGGTCAGTTACTTCCTCTCTCTTAGAACCTCAGTCTCTTCATCTGTGAGAAGGGGATAACCACAGCCCGTGTCTCATCAGGTTATGGTGAGAACAGTGACTTCAGTGTGCTGTTCTCTGTTCCTGGAACAATCTTCCTCTGAGTTTCACTCCTGCCTTTTCAGCTCAACTGTCACTTCTTCCAAAAACCCTTCCCAGCTGCCCATGGTAGGATAGGCTCACTGTTAGACTCTCCCTACAATGCCTGCCAATTACCCTTTGTCATTACCTCAACTACTCAGCTCCTTTCCAGATGGTGAACTCCCACAGGATAGGGATGTGTCTGTCTCCTTCATTCCTGTGTCTCCAGTACCCCACAGTCCCCTGGTACATACTATTTTGGGTGGACTGTAGCTGTTAACTAAATGAAATAATGAGAATGGTAATGCACATAAGCACAGAGCCGACCATTTAGCCAGCTCTTGATACAGGACCTACATTATTATCAACAGCACAGTATTGGTACTGAGATTATTCACCTTGAGAAAATTAATACAGTGAGATAAGCAGCAAGTTAATGGTAGGTGTTGTGAATCTAGTTCTGTATCTCGTTTGTTATATGTCCTTGTCCAAATCTTTATTTTTCTCATTTTTTTCACTTTGAAAATGAATATGAGAAATTCACTCTGGTCTCCAGCTTAGCTTGGTCCTTATAAAGTCTGCCCTTTGCAAGATGACACCTGATAGGCTATCCTGTGTCTGCCCAGAGTTTCTAGATGGGGCTCCTCGTACTGCTCTGCTTTCTCATCTGCTCAGTCTTGACCCTTGACCCTAATCCATTCTGACCCCTATCAGTTTGTTACACCAGTTGGCTACCACCCAGCTTCCAGCCTTGAACTACATTCAACCCCACGATAAAGTCCAAAATCCATAAAGTGTCAACTGGAGTCTCATCTTCCCACCTTCCCCTCCTCTGTGCTCCAGCCAGGCTTCCCTGAAGTGTCCTGGAGGCACTAATGTCCCTGAATCAGGGTCTTTAGACCTGCCAGTCCCTTTGCTGGGAACATCGTCCCCACTATCTTTATCAAGTTAACTCCTACTCAACTTTCATGTCTCAGCTTTAACATCACTTCTTCAGGGATTACCTGGTTCCTTTGCAAGAAATTAGGTTTCTCTGCTATATGCTATATGGAGATGGTGAAGGACAGGGAAGACTGTTGCGCTGCAGTCCATGGGGTGGCAAAGAGTCGGACATGATTGAGCAACTGAACAACAACTGCTATATGCCATCTTCCTTATAGATCTGGTGTGACACCTAGTCAGAGCTTCACATTAAAAAATAGAAGAATCTGGACTTATATGTGAAATTTCTGTTTCTAATGCTGGCAAGTAACTTAAAAATTGTAAAACACTGAGGGCTAGCCCCAAATATATACAGAATAGTGACCACCTGTGACCTGCCTGTTTGCAACAAGAGCTGTTCAACCTTGAGCTGAACTTGTTAACTCTTCCTGTGTTAATTATCACTCTGTTTATTAAGTGTTCACTGCATGCCAGGCACTGTGGTTCGTGCTTTGCATAGATGATGTCATGTAACATTCGAAACCACTTGTGAGGTCAATAGAGTTCAAAGAGGTTAAGATAGTTTTGCTCAAAATCATAAGCGGTGGAGCCAAGTGTTAAAAGTCTTTTCACTGCACTACTTGTGTAAAGGACAATTTGTTGGTTTAGAATGGGAGAGGCTTCTGAAGGCTTGCCTGCATGTGTGTTAAGTTGCTTTAATCATGTCTGACTCTTTGTGACCCCCCTGGACTGTAGCCCTCCAGGCTCCTCTGTCAATGGGATTCTCCAGGCAAGAATACTGGAGTGGGGTTACCAGGCCCTTCTCCATGGGATCTTCCTGACCAAGGGATAGAACCCGAGTTTCTTGTGTCTCG
This sequence comes from Bos grunniens, assembly GCF_055505025.1. Taxonomy (NCBI): domain Eukaryota; kingdom Metazoa; phylum Chordata; class Mammalia; order Artiodactyla; family Bovidae; genus Bos; species Bos grunniens. The sequence goes on from NC_141166.1 coordinate 11,979,386, forward strand.
TGCGTTGGCAGGCATGTTCTTTACCACTGATGCCACGTAGGCAGCCTGAAGATTTGCCTAACAGCTATCAATATTGGCCGCATGCTCACTATGTGCCAGGCATCGTGCTTTGCTGCTGTTCAGTGGCTCAGGTGTGTCCAACTCTTTGCGACCCCATGGACTGCAGCACACCAGGCTTCCCTGTACTTTACCATCTCCTGGGGCTTGCTCAAACTCATGTCCATTGAGTCAGTGATGCCATCCAACCATCTCATCCTCTGCCACCCCCTTCTCCTCCCGCCTTCAATCTTTCCCAGCATCAGGGTCTTTTCTAATGAGTCAGCTGTTTGCATCAGGTGGCCAAAGTATTGGAGCTTCAGTTTCAGCGTCAGTCCTTCCAATGAATATTCAGGATTGATTTCCTTTAGATTGACAGGTTTGATTTCCTTGCCGTCCAAAGGACTCTCAAGAGTCTTCTCCAACACCACAGTTCAAAAGCATCAGTTCTTCGATGCTCAGCCTTCTTTATGGTTCAACTCTCACATCCATACATGACTACTGGAAAAACCATAGTTTTGACTAGACAGACCTTTGTTGGCAAAGAAATGTCTCTGCTTTTTAATACTCTGTTTAGGTTGGTCATAGCTTTTCTTCCAAGGAGCAAGTGTCTTTTAATTTCATGGCTTCAGTCACCATCTACAGTGATTTTGGAGCCCAAGAAAAGAAAGTCTCTCACTGTTTCCATTGTTTCCCCATCTATTTGCCATGAAGTGATGGGAATGGATGCCATGATCTTCATTTTTTGACTGTTGAGTTTTAAGCCAGCTTTTCACTCTCCTCTTTCACTTTCATCAAGAGGCTCTTTAGTTCCTCTTCGCTTTCTGCCATAAGGGTGGTGTCATCTGCATATCTGAAGTTACTGATACTTCTCCTGGCAATTTGGCTCAAGCTTGTGCTTTATCCAGCCCGGCATTTCACATGATGTACTCTGCATCTAAGTTAAATAAGCAAGGTGACAATATACAGCCTTGACGTACTCCTTTCCCAATTTTTTTTTTTTTTCCGGGTCCCACTAAGTTGTATTTGGGCAGCCCCGGGGACAGAAGGCCTGCACCTAAAAGAAGGTGTTGGGCCTCTTGGTGGTGAAGCGTGGCTTGTGCTGGAGATGGAGGACGCACTGGGGCGGTGGGAACTTGATCTTGGAGTCGTGGAACTGCTTGACCGCTGGTCGGAGGCACTTGCTGGCTGCGATCTCCTCCCCCTTCATGATATGGATTGAGTGGGCCGGGCTCGGTGCCGGTGCCGGTAACACTGGGGGACGGCGCCAGCGGTGGTCAGGTCCCGGTACTGCCGGTACATGTCGTGGGTGCCGCTGCGGGAGTCATAGCGTAGCCAGATGCCGAAGTTCTTCACTCGCAGGGGAGATTTCTCGAACACCTGTCCACAGTAGACGACTTCCCCCGAGGATTTCTTCATCTTCAACTGAGACACAAAGTACCAGAAGCGGGAGTTGGCAACAACATGATTCAGCGCAAAAATTCTCATGCGATAGAGGGGCGGCATGCGGCATTTGCGGATCAGCAGGCAGCGCCCCACCACCTTATACTCTCGAAGCGTCCCTGAGGCCTTCATGGCGCTCTACCCACGACTGCTGCCACCCTCGAAAAGGCTCCTTTCTCAATTTTGAACTAATCTGTTGTTCCATGTCTGTTTCTAACTGTTGCTTCCTGACCTGCATACAGGTTTCTCAAGAGGCAGGTCAGGTGGTCTGGTATTCCCATCTCTTTCAGAATTTTCCACAGTTTGTTGTGATCCACACAGTCAAAGGCTTTGGTGTAGTCAATAAAGCGGAAGTAGATGTTTTTCTGGAATTCTCTTGCTTTTTTGATGATCCAACAGATGTTAGCAATTTGATCTCTGGTTCCTCTGCCTTTTCTAAATCCAGCTTGAACATCTGGAAGTTCTTGGTTCACATAATGTTGAAGCCTTGCTTGGAGAGTTTTGAGCATTACTAAGCTAGCACGTGAAATGAGGGCAACTGTGTGACAGTTTGAACATTCTTTGGGATTGGAATGAAAACTGACATTTTCCAGTCCTGTGGCCACTGCTTTTTTCAAATTTGCTGGCATATTGAGTGCAGTACTTTCACAGCATCATCTCTTAGGATTTGAAATAGCTCAGCTGGAATTCCATCACCTCCACTAGCTTTGTTGGCAGTTATGCTTGCTAAGGCCCATTTGACTTCACACTCCAAGAAGTCAGATGTCTGGCTCTAGGTGACAATAACAATAACACCATCATTGTTATTTGGGTCATGAAGATCTTTTTCGTATAGTTCTTCTGTGTATTTTTGCCACCTCCTCTTAATATCTTCTGCTTCTGTTAGGTCCATACCATTTCTGTCCTTTATTGTGCCCACCTTTGCATGAAATATTCCCTTGGTATCTCTAATTTTCTTGAAGAGATCTCTAGTCTTTCCCATTCAATTGTTTTCCTCTATTTCTTTGCATTGGTCACTAAGGAAGGCTGTCTTATCTCTCCTTGCTATTCTTTAGAATCCTGCACTCAGATGGGTATATCTTTCCTTTTTTCCTTTGCCTTTAGCTTGTCTTCTTTTCTCAGCTTTTTTTAAGGCCTCCTCAGACAACTCTTTTGCCTTTTGCATCTCTTTTTCTTGGGGATGGTTTTGATCACCACCTCCGGAACCATGTTACAAACCTCCGAAGTTCCTCAGGTACTGTGTCTATCGGATCAAATCCCTTGAATCTATTTCTCACTTCACTGTATAATCATAAGGGCTTTGATTTAGATCATACCTGAATGGTCTAGTTGTCTTCCCTGCTTTCTTCAATATAAGTCTGAATTTGGCAATAAGGAGTTTATGATCTGAGCCACAGTCAGCTCCTGGTCTTGTTTATGCTGACTGTATAGAGCTTCTCCATCTTTGGCTGCAAAGAATATAATCAATCTGATTTTGGTATTGACTCTCTGGGGATGTCCATGTGTAGAGTAGTCTCTTGTGTTGTTGGAAGAGGGTGTTTTCTATGACCAGTGCATTCTCCTGGCAAAACTCTTGTTAGTCTTTGCCCTGCTTCATTTTGTACTTGCCTGTTACTCCAGGTAGCTTGCCTGTTACTTGGCAAACTTGCCTGTTTGCCAAGTCAAACTTGCCTGTTACTCCAGGTAGCTCTTCACTTCCTCCTTTTGCATTCCACTCCCCTGTGATGAAAATGACATCTTTATTTTTTTGGTGTTAGTTCTAAAAGATCTTGTAGGTCTTCATAGAATCTTTCAACTTCAACTTCTTCAACCTTAGTGACTGGGGCATAGACTTTGGTTACTGAGATATTGAATGGTTTGCCTTGGAAACGAACTGAGATCATTCTGTCATCTTTGAGATTGCACCCAAGTACTGCATTTCGGATGCTTTTGTTGACTATGAGGGCTACTCCATTTCTTCTAATGGATTCTTGCCCACAGTAGTAGATATAATGTACAGTAGGGAGATCAAATCAGTCAGTCCTAAAGGAAATCAACCCTGAATATTCATTGGAAGGACTGATGCTGAAGCTGAAGCTCCTATAAATTTGGCCACCTGATGCGAAAAGCTGACTCATTGGAAAAGATCCTGATACTTTGGCAGATTGAGGGAAGCAGGAGAATGGGACAACAGAGGATGAGACAACTGGATGGCATCACCAACTCAATGGACATGAGTTTGAGAAAACTCTGGGAGACAGTGAAAAAGGACAGGGAAGCCTGGCATGCTGGAGTCCAGTGGGTCGCAAAGAGTTGGACATGACTTAGTGACTTAACAACAATAATTATCAGCTTATGTTTGTGTCAGAGCAGTGGTCTGACCAGCAAAGAGTAAAATTTATTTTAAGTCCTGTTTCTCTAATCCAGAGTCCCACAGAGGTCTTAATTGAAGTGGGATCCTTTTAGTTCAATGCATCTGCTGTTGAGAGATGTGGCCAGCAGGGGGCAGCAACATTCACAGCCTCAATTCTGCAAAGTCCAAAGCAAGGGTGAGGAAGTTTAATAGTTTTTATTTATTTGCATATTGTTCTCTGATTGGCCCAGTAAATTCTTTGCCAATTAATTGGACCTGGTTCTCAGCCCATAAAGGACTACCAAGGCTTTGGTAGCCTTTCACAGTTTGTGAAAGAAAAGATCTCAGGATCTGAAACTAAGGTGAAGTCATTCCGCCCAGTGGGGAGTTTAAACTGTGTTAGGTGGAACTGGTTTTCAGTGGTCCCCAACACTTTCTGAGATCTTCAGTTCAGTTCAGTTCAGTTCAGTCGCTCAGTCGTGTCCAACTCTTTGCGACCCCATGGACTGCAGCTGGGCTTCCCCATCCATCACCAACTCCTGGAGCTTACTCAAATTCACATCCATTGAGTCGGTGATGCCATCCAACCATCTCATCCTCTGTCATCCCCTTCTGAGATCTTAGCTTTTTCTTTTGCAAAAATCTTATTTTGTTGTTATTTTTAAGGCATAGTAATGTGTACATTTAAGGAAAAATTCAATAGCACAAAAGAGCACACATTATAGATTGAATCAGTTTCTCTATCACATTCAAATCACACTATTTTCCCACCTCAGAGAATCCTTTCTGGAAAACCCAAATCATAGGAACAGAAAACAAATCAGTAGATGCCACAGGCTCGGTGAGAAGAAGGTGTTGACCACAAAAGACAGCACAAAGGAAAATTTTGGGGTGATGGACAGTTTTTAATTAGATTATTATGGTAGTGGAAACACAGGAATATATGTGTTTGACTCATAGAGCTGAACACCAAAGTGCATGAAATTCATTGTATGTTTTTAAAGAAAGCCTTCCTCAGTGATCAATGCAAAGAAATAGAGGAAAATAACAGAATGGGAAAGACTAGAGATCTCTTCAAGAAAATTAGAGATACCAAGGGGACATTTCATGCAAAGATGGGCTCGATAAAGGACAGAAATGGTATGGACCTAACAGAAGCAGAAGATATTAAGAAGAGGTGGCAAGAATACACAGAAGAACTGTACAAAAAAGATCTTCATGACCAAGATAATCACGATGGTGTGATCACTCACCTAGAGCCAGACATCCTGGAATGTGAAGTCAAGTGGGCCTTAGAAAGTATTACTATGAACAAAGCTAGTGGAGGTGATGGAATTCCAGTTGAACTATTTCAAATCCTGGAAGATGATGCTGTGAAAGTGCTGCACTCAATATGCCAGCAAATTTGGAAAACTCAGCAGTGGCCACAGGACTGGAAAAGGTCAGTTTTCATTCCAATCCCAAAGAAAGGCAATGCCAAAGAATGCTCAAACTACCACAAAAAATTGCACTCATCTCACACGCTAGTAAACTAATGCTCAAAATTCTCCAAGCAAGGCTTCAGCAATACATGAACCATGAACTTCCAGATGTTCAAGCTGATTTTAGAAAAGGCAGAGGAACCAGAGATCAAATTGCCAACATCTGCTGGATCATCAAAAAAGCAAGAGAGTTCCAGAAAAACATCTATTTCTGCTTTATTGACTATGCCAAAGCCTTTGACTGTGTGGATCACAATCAACTGTGGAAAATTCTGAAAGAGATGGGAATACCAGACCACCTGACCTGCCTCTTGAGAAACCTGTAGGCAGGTCAGGAAGCAACAGTTAGAACTGGACATGGAACAACAGATTGGTTCCAAATAGGAAAAGGAGTATGTCAAGGCTGTATATTGTCACCCTGCTTATTTAACTTTTATGCAGAGTACATCATGAGAAATGCTGGGCTGGAGGAAGCACAAGCTGGAATCAAGATTGCTGGGAGAAATATCAATAACCTCAGATATGCAGATGACACCACCCTTATGGCAGAAAGTGAAGAGGAACTAAAAAGCCTCTTGATGAAAGTGAAAGAGGAGAGTGAAAAAGTTGGCTTAAAGCTCCACATTCAGAAAACGAGGATCATGGCATCTGGTCCCATCACTTCATGGGAAATAGATGGGGAAACAGTGGAAACAATGTCAGGATTTATTTTGGGGGGCTCCAAAATCACTGCAGATGGTGACTGCAGCCATGAAATTAAGAGACACTTGCTCCTTGGAAGGAAAGTTATGACCAACCTAGATAGCATATTCAAAAACAGAGATATTACTTTGCCAACAAAGGTCCATCTAGCCAAGGCTGTGGTTTTTCCAGTGGTTGTGTATGGATATGAAAGTTGGACTGTGAAGAAATCTGAGCCCTAAAGAATTGATGCTTTTGAACTGTGGTGTTGGAGAAGACTCTTGAGAGTCCCTTGGACTGCAAGGAGATCCAACCAGTCCATTCTGAAGGAGATCAGCCCTGGGATTTCTTTGGAAAGACTGATGCTGAAGCTGAAACTCCAGTACTTTGGCCACCTCATGCGAAGAGTTGACTTATTGGAAAAGACTCTGATGCTGGGAGGGATTGGGGGCAGGAGGAGAAGGGGACAACAGAGGATGAGATGGCTGGATGGCATCACCGACTGGATGGATGTGAGTTTGGGTGACCTCCGGGAGTTGGTGATGGACAGGGAAGCCTGGCGTGCTGTGATTCATGGGGTCGCAAAGAGTCGGACACGACTGAGAGACTGAACTGAACTGAACTGAAAGAACAAAATAAGACAAAACCTCGTACTTCACCTCCTCACCAAAGTCATTGATTTCACGTTGACATAACAGCACTTATTGATATAAATAAATAGTTTTTCCTTACCAGAAATGTTTTTTAAAAGTATTTTGCACACTCATCTGCTCCCATCTTTTCTAAAAAATAATTAAATTAATTTATTTTTATTTGATTGCACTTGGTCTTAGTTGCAGCATGTGGGATCTAGTTCCCCAACCAGGAATTGAACCCGGGCCCTCTGCATTGGGAGCACAGTCTTCCACTGAACCACCCAGGAAGTCCATGTTTTTTTGTTTTTGTTTTAATTAACAGCTTTTTTGTAAATAGCTATACCATAGGTCTTTGTTGGTTATCTATTTTATGTATGTATGTATATATGGATCTCCTTGGACAGCAAGGAGATCAAATCAGTCAATCCTAAAGGCAATCAACCTTGAACACTCATTGGAAGGACTGATGCTGAGGCTGAAACTCCAATACTTTGGCCACCTGATGCAAAGAGCCAACTCATGATGCTGGGAAAAATTGAAAGCAGAAGAGGGCAACAGGATGAAATGGTTGGATGGCACCACCGATTTAATGGACATGAACTTGGGCAAACTCTGAGAGATGGTGAGGGATAGGGAAACCTGGCGTGCTGTGGTCCATGGGGTCAAAAAGAGTCGAACACGACTTGGCGAGTGAACAACAACATGTATATATGTATGTGTGTGTGTATCTCTCTATATGTATGTAGTATTTATTTATTATTTTTGGCTGTGCCTTGCGGGAGTTTGCAGGAGCTTAGTTCTCCAACCAGGGATGGAACCTGCACCTCCTGCAGTGGAAGCTTGCAGTTCACTGGACCACCAGGGAATTCCCCAGTTACCTATTTTAAAGATAGCAGTGTGTGACACGTCAAGCCTAAACTCCTAATCTATCCCTCCCTGCCCTCCTTCCCCTCTTGTAACCATAAATTCGTTCTCTTAAGTCTGAGTCTATTTCTGTTTTTTTTTTTTTTTTAAGATTCCATACGTAAGCAACATCACATGATATTGTGACTGTCTGACTTGCTTCACTCAAGATAATAATCTCTGGATCCATCCATGTTGCTGCAAGTGCCATTATTTCATTCTTTTGAATGGTTAAGCTTTTTTTTTTTTAATAGAGAAATATTTCAGGCAGGCTGAAATATTTCAGCCTTTTATGTAACACTCAAGTACCTTTCATCAACTTTGTTAAATTTTAGCGTTTTGCCTTATTTCCTTGCAGTTTTTTCAAGGAAAAAAAAAAATCAGAGACATGTTTTAAGCCCCAAAGTATTCTTCCTTTCACCTACCTCTTTCCTTTCTCATCAAGAGGTAGTCACTTTCCAGGGCTTCTCTGGCGGTCCAGTGGTTAAGAATCTGCCTCCCAATACAGGGGACATAGGTTCAGTCCCTGGTCTGGGAAGATCCCACATGCCTCAGGGCTGCTAAGCCCACTCACCATAACCACTGAGCCCATGTGCCGAAACTACAAATGGCTACATGCTCTATAGCCCATCCTCTGAAACAAGAGAAAGAGAGGCTTGAGTAAAGCAACTACAGAGTAGCCCCTGCTCTCCGAAACTAGAGAAAGCACATTCAATCAATTAAGACCCAGCACAGCCAAAAATAAATAAATAAATAAATTTTTAAGGTGGTAGAACAGGGTTTAAAAATAATCACTTACCTGAATATTTTATTTATACATATGATTTTGTATTTTGACAATGTATTTGTGAACACAAACAATACACAGTGCTGTTTGGCACATTTAAAAATTTTATACACAAGGTATCAAGATGTATCTATCCTACAGCTTTTTTCCCCTCAGTATTTTGTTTTATCCATATTGATAACCACTAGCTTTAGATTATTCATTTTAACTGTTTTGATGTATTCTGGATTACAGATAGATCACAATTAACTTGCCTATTCTCCAGGTAGATTGTCTCAATTTTTTTCTTTATTTCTTTATTTCTAACACTGCTACAATGATCAAGCTTGTACCTGCAGCCTGAGTCAGTGTTCCCTGCTGAAAAATTGGAAGCTTAAAAAAAATATAAAGATGAAAACTAATATTACTCATCATAACTTTTTTTTTGAGCTGGTACTGTGTAATAATAAATAGATACTATTATTTTAACCAGGTATTTTGCTGGTACCTTATATATGTTACTTTAATTCTCACCAACCTATATATTAGGTACTGTTAGTATTATGTTTCCTATTGTAAAATGAGGAAACTGAATTCTTTTTAAAAAATTTATTTGATCTGAATAGAAACAGAAGTGTAGAGACTGAATCTTTCTGGGTTTAAATAACTTGGCTGACGGCACCCAAATAGAAACTGACCGAACAGCTCTCTGTTGCCAAAGCTTGTGCTGTTAAATTAATATTATGCTCCAATAGTTTCCCAAAGCCCCAAATCCAGAAATGCTAATAGTTGAAAATAGTCTTTACTGTTAATTCACCACTCAGAAGACAAGAGAGGACTTGCTTGGGCCACCTCCCACTTAAAAATTTTATCAGAAGTATATATGTGCAGAAAAGCATACACATCCTATTGATTAATTTTGACAAACTGAATATACACATATAACCAGCACACAGATCAAAACCCAGAATATCATTAGCGTTTAGAAAATCTCCTCTCACCCAATCTTCCAGACACTGCTTTTCCACTTGGAAAGGTAGCTGCTATCCCAGCTTTCAACAGACTATTTTTGCCTGTTTCGTTTTTTATTTATGTGAAATTATACAAGTATACACTACTTGGTCTGGCTTCTTTCATTTAATATTATTTGTGAGAATCATCCATATAGTTGATTATAGTGTATTAAAGGGCACAAAAGGCATATGGGACAACGTACATTTTGCAAAGAATTATGAGCATCAGTGAGAATGTAGCCAGCTATGACTGAAGATGAGATGATAACAATGGATTCGAGTGTAGAGAATGGGCAAATCTGAGTCTTGCAACAGATGGTGTGGGACCTCTTTTGCCTCCTGTCATCTCAGTCTGACCTTAGATTCTAGCTCAAACGGCAGAAAACAGTTGGGTGGGGGCTTCAACTCTCCTGGCTCCTTCTGCAAGCTGTTCTGGAACTCTTCCCTAAGACACTGGTGGGAGCCTACCTGGAAGTGGGAGGAAAGTTGATGCCCTTGGGTCATCCTAACCAGAGGGGGATGGGAGTCAACGGATAAATGCTTCTTTGTGACAGGTTGATTACACTGAGAAGCTTTCTAGGAAATCCTCAGATGACATTGGTAGGATCTAGCCCCAGGCACCTGCAGCAGTGAACATCTTGGTAATGAATTTTTGTGTTGACTTTTCTTCTTTCCCCATTTTACTCTTTATTTTTACATTAAATCCTTGAGGTCACGTTCCAACTAAATTATCAGCAACTAGCCGTTGTCTTGGGTTTGGTTTTCTGGGGGAAATTCTAATTACAACATATGTAAAATTTCTGGTTCTTGGCAAATGTTCAAGAAAAAGTAGCAGTTTCATTATTACTATTACTGTTACCACCATTATTGTGTACGCTTAGTCGCTCAGTCACGTCCGACTCTTTGTGATCCCATGGACTGTAGCCGGCTAGGCTCCTCTGTCCATGGGATTTCCCAGGCAAGAATACTGGAGTGGGTTGCCATTTCCTTCTCCAGGGGATCTTCCCAACCTAGGGATTGAATCCACATCTCCTGACTTTTGCTTTTGTCCTAGGGTACTGGGAAGCCACTGAAGAAGTTTTCCTTTTTTTAAAACAATTTTTTATTGTATTATTTTTCAGGTTTAATGGCATATAATTGGCAAACAATAAACAGCATATATTTAAAGCATGCAGTTTGATGAGTTGTTTTATCACCACCCCCTCCCCCAACACTGTGAGGCTTACGGGATCTCAGCTCCTCCACCAGCGATTGAACCTGCACCCTAGACAGTGAAAGCCCCAGAGTCAGAATTCCCAGTTTTGGTTTATTTAAAATTCATCATATACCTTTGAAACCATAACCACAATCAAGAAAGGTAACACACCTGTGTGAATGAAAACTATTGCCTGCCATATCAGTTAAACAAAGGATGTTGCTGCCATCAAGTCTCCTGGATGGTAAGCCCCGAGGGAACGCAAGATAGAGATAGGATGACCGCCAGCCATCTAGCACCCTGAGGTAACTCAGGATGAGAAAACACAGGATGCTAGCCCTAGAAACCTGAAGTGCTGATCAAAGAAATGATTTCAGTGGGCCCAAACTCTTTCATCTTCCCATATGTAGAAAACCACTAAATTCCTTGGGACATCTGGTTTTCTTTAATTAACAATAATCTTGATTATTTCTTGACTACGATAAAGCCTTTGACTGTGTGGATCACCACAAACTGTGAAAAATTTTTAAAGAGATGGGAATACCAGACCACCTGACCTGCCTCCTGAGAAATCTGTATGCAGGTCAAGAAGCAACAGAACTGGACATGGAATAATGGACTGGTTGCAATTGGGAAAGGAGTACGTCAAGGCTGTATATTGTCACCTTACTTATTTAACTTATATGCAGAGTAAATCATGCTAAATGCCAGACTGGATGAAGCACAACCTGGAATCAAGATTGCCAGGAGAAATATCAATAACCTCAGAAATGCAGATGAAACCACCCTTATGGCAGAAAGCGAAGAGGAACTAAAGAGCCTCTTGATGAAAGTGAAAGAGGAGAGTGAAAAAGATGGCTTAAAACTCAACATTCAGAAAACTAAGATCATGGCATCTGGTCCCATCACTTTATGGCAAATAGATAGGGAAACAATGGAAACAGTGACAGACTTTCTTTCCTTGGGCTCCAAAATCACTGCAGATGGTGACTGCTGCCATAAAAGACACTTGCTCCTTGGAAGAAAAGTTATGACCAACCTAGATAGCATACTAAAAAGCAGAGACATTACTCTGCTGACAAAGGTTCATCTAGTCAAAGCTATGTTTTTTTCCAGTAGTCATGTATAGATGAGAAAGTTGAACCATAAAGAAAGCAGAGCACAGAAGAATTGATGCTTTTGAACCATGGTGTTGCAGAAGACTCTTGAGAGTCATTTGGACAGCAAGGAGATCAACCCAGTCAATCCTAAAGGAAATCAGTCCTGAATATTCATTGGAAGGGCTGAAGCTGAATCTCCAATACTTTGACTACCTGGTGCGAAGAACTGACTTAGAAAAGACCCTGATGCTGGAAAAGATTGAAGGCAGGAGGAGAAGGGGACAACAGATGATGAGATGGTTGGATGGCATCACTGACTCGATGGACATGAATTTGAGCAAGCTCTAGGAGTTGGTGATGGACAGGGAAGCCTGGGTTGTTGCAGCCCGTGGGGTTGCAAAGAGTTGGCCACAACTGAGCGACTGAACTGAATTGAACTGAACTGAATCTTTTCATGTTCCCATTACTCAGTCTTTGTTACAAAAACTCCTGCATATCCTGGCTCCCTCCTTGCCGCTTCAGCACAGTCTGAGTTATCTGAGATATTGTGTCCCAGGGTTAAGTCTTCAGTTTTATCCACCAAATAAAACATTACTATCAACTTTTATGTCGTGCATTTTTTTTCGTCAACACCTGTCACCCCAAAAGTTTCCTCAATTCCTTTATTATCCCACCCTATTGTGCTCCTGCTTCTTTGGCCCCAGGCAACCACCTATTCTGCTTTTTTTCAGGATAATTCCTAGAATTTATGTAAATGTAACCATATCAGATATACTCTTTTATGTCTGACTTCTTTCACTCAGTAATTATTTTAAGATTCATCATTAAATCATATGTATTAGTAGCTCATTCCTTTTTATTACTGAAGAGTATTCCATTGTATAAATATTCATTTACTTTTTTATTATACATTTATTTATTTATGTTTTGGTTGTGCTGAGTCTTTGTTGCTGTGCTGGCTTTTCTCTGTTGCAGAAAAGCGAGGTACTCTCCAGTCGCGGCGCGAGGGCTTCTCATTACCAGGCCGTGTCTTGTTGCTGTGTGCAGGCTCTAGGCTCACAGGCTTCCGAAGCTGCAGGATGTAGGCTCAGTAGTTGTGGCATCCAGCTTTAGTTGCTCTGCAGCATATGGAATCTTCCCAGACCAGGGATCAAACCCGTCTCCCCTGCATTGGCAGGGAGATTCTTATTCACTGTACCACCAGGGAAATGCCCACTTTAAAATAAACATGTATTTACTTGGCTGTGCCTCGTCTTGGTTGTGGCACTCAGGATCTTTCAGTTGCAGATGAGAACTCTTAGCTGTAACATGTTAGATCTAGTTCCCTGACCGGGGATTGAACCTGGACCCTCTGCATTTGGGTGCATGGAGTCTTAGCCACTGGACAACCAGGGAAATCCATTTACCTTTTGGAGGACATTTGAGTTGTTTCTAGTCTTTGGCTAGTTACAAATAAAGCTGCTGTGAACATTCACCTTCAAGTCTTTCTGCAGATGTACGCTTTCATTTTCTTGCGTAAATACCTAACGTAGGTAAGTGGTTGGGCCATATGGTAGATGTATATTTAATTTTTAAAGAAACTGCCAGACTGTTTCTCAGAGTGGCTGTATCATCTTACAATCCCACCAGCAATGAATGAGAATTCCCGTTGCGCTACAGTCTTGCTAACACTTGATAACTGCCAGTCTTTTTAATGTTAGCCATTTCAGTGGGTGTATAATGTTACCTTACTGCGGTTTTAATTTGCATTTCCTTAACATCTTTTATGCATTTATTTGCCATCCATTTATCATCTTTGATAAAGTGTCTCTCTTAAATCTTTTTTTCTTTTTGAACTAGGCTGTTTGTCTTGAGTTGAAAGAGTTCTTTGTGTGTTGTAGATACTGGTCCTTTGTTAGCTATAGGTTTTGCTACCATTTCACCCAGGTCTTTGGCTTGCCTTTTCATTTTCATAACCGTGTTTTAAAGAGCAGAACTGTTAATTCTGACGATGTGCAGTTTATCAGTTTGTTTCCTTTATTGTGTGTTTGAAAGTCACACGAATTTTCTCCTGTATTTTACTCTATAGGTTTTGTAGCTCAAAGTTTTACATTTAGGTCTAACTTTTTTGTGACACAATGGGTTTGGCATTTACAAAGATCCTCTGGCAGTGGGAAGGAAGGTGTTTGAAGGGTGTCCACTGCCTGGAGGCCTGAAACTAAAGAAATTTGGAAAGGTGATGGTGCGTTCCCCTAGACAGGAGTGGGAAAACTGATAAGGAACTGGGATGACTGGACTTAAGCGGCTGAAGGAGATAATAAAAATGAATCCTGGGTTTCTTCCTTATGCACTAAAATTGAGGATAACTTGATTTTAAGTGTACTGCATTTCAAATTGACCCTCAATAGTTTTGCTTCACACCCCTCCACCACCACCCCCACCCGCCACCACTTTGGGAAGATTATTCCTGCCTGGAAAATCCCATGGAAGGAGAAACCTGGTAGGCTACAGTCCATGGGGTCGCAAAGAGTCGGACACGACTGAGCGACTTCACTTCACTTCATAATTGAAATTCAGCCGGACAGGGGCTGGACAGATTTCTGTAACAGCACACCTGCACCCTGAGCACTCCCTGGAGCCCAGTATTGAACTCTCTCCTTCCAAGTCCAAATGCCTTTGTCCTCCTCCGGACCAGGAAAAGTGCGGGGCATGCTGCGAGACGCCGTATGGGAACGACCAGCCCAGAGCCGAGAGAGGTTCCCGCCATTTTGTCCGGCCCCTGCCGTGGCCGGCTCCTCTTGGAGACTACAAGTCCCATGAGCCCCCGCGGCGACACTTCCTACCCCTCACTGTCCGGCCCGCTGCCTTTCCCCCCTCCTGGGGGCCGAAGCCTGAGGCTGCAGCCTGGCGGCCGGCAGGCCAGGCAGGATTTCCGGGGGAAACTGCTGTGGAGGCTGAAGAGGCGGCGGCGGCGCCCCGGGTGAGTTCGGCGAGTAAAGGAAAGTGAGCGGGAAGTGCGCAGGGTCGGCCTGTGGGTGCTCGGTAGGTCCGGCCGCGTTCTCGGCTCCGCGAGGGGCTTGCGGTGCGGGCCAGGGTAACGGCCGGGCCGGGGTCGCTTCGAGCCAGGGCAGGGCGGGGGATGGCCGCCGCCTCCTCCTCCGCCCTCCCACAACCGTTCCCCGTGGCTTCTCCGCCTGCGGCGCGCCCCGCGCGGGCTTGCCCTCTCCGCCCACCGACTTGGCGGGGCCCTTTTGTCTCGGCAGCTTTGCGCCCCTTTGTGCCCGGGCGTCGAGTCACCTCCTCGGGGGAGCCCTCCGGGCCATTCCCTGATGGGGGCCGGTCCCTGGGAATCCGGTCACTGTAACCAGATCAGGTCGAAGTCCATTTTTCAAACCTGCCCTCCCTCATACCTCTGCATCCCAGCTGGGCAGCTCGAAGGCTTCGGAGCACAGGCGAGGCAGACGGAGTTTCTGCCGAAAACCTCGAGTTTATTGTCCAACTCTTAAACGTCAGCCCCGGGTGGCTTCACGACACTAATCTCCTCCAGGCATTTTTCTCGATAGGGGGATGGGCCTATGGGAAAGAAGCTAGCCCCGCTCCCAGAGAAACCGGGAAAGAATCGGATTTGCTGCTCTGTCTGTATGGGTCGCGGCCGTGATCGAGGAAATCACAGAACCTATGCGAATGGCCAGAATGGTAGTTCACATACCTCTAGAATCTCGGAGGAGAGAAAGTGATTTCTAGGGCAACGAGCAGCCTCTATCACAGCACGCAAAAAAATGTCTACAGTAGTTCATCCGACCGCCCTCTATTCCCCTCAAATCCATGTTTTACTTCTGCTTAAAACAAAAGTTGAAAGCAGACGTCCATTAGTAGAAGGACTTGACTTATAGAGAAACCAAAAACCTAGTGGCTTCTAGAAAACTAACTCATAATAGAAGTGATTTACTGCTGAGAATCCCAAATTGTGTTACTGATATTGTGTAGGGGTTTGTTGTTGTTCAGTCCCTAAATCCAGTTGGTCGGACTCTTTGCGACCCCTTGGAGTGCAGCACGCCAGGCTTTCCTGTCCTTTACTATCTTCCAGAGTTTGCTCAAATTCATGTCCATTGAGCTGGTGATGTTATCCAGCCATCTTGTCCTCAGTCGTCCCCTTTTCCTCCTGCCTTCAGTCTTTCCCAGCATCAGGGTCTTTTCCAATGAGTTGGCTCTTCGCATCAGGTGGCCAGAGTATTGCATCTTCAGCTTCAGCATCAGTCCTTCCAATGAATATTCAGGGTTGATTTCCTTTAAGATTGACTGGTTTGATCTCCTTGCTGTCCAAGGGACTCTCAATAGTTTCCTCCAGCACCCCAGTTTGAAAGCATCAATTCTTCAGAGCTTAACCTGCTTTATGGCCCAACTCTCACATCCATACCTGATTACTGAAAATAGGAAATATTCGATTTGTAATCTGTCAATGAGTGGAGATTGCGTTTTTCTGACTCTGCTTTGAAGAAGCATCCACAGAATTATTCTAGAACTTGACTGTTAATTATTTGTTCAAACATGACAGTGCTATCAGTACCTTTTTTGAAGCCTCGCCACCTGGCGTGCAAGATTTAGTTCCCCTGCTGCTAAGTCACTTCAGTCGTGTCCGACTCTGTGGGACCCCATGAGACGGCAGCCCACCAGGCTCCCCTGTCCCTGGGATTCTCCAGGCAAGAACACTGGAGTGGGGTGCCATTTTCTTCTCCAATGCATGAAAGTGAAAAGGGAAAGTGAAATCGCTCAGTCATGTCCGACTCTTAGTGACCCCATGGACTGCAGCCTACCAGGTTCCTCTGTCCATGGGATTTGCCAGGCAAGAGTACTGGAGTGGGTTGCCCTTGCCTTCTCCCCTACCAGGGCTCAAACCCATGCCTTCTGCAGTGGAAGTCCAGAGTCCACTTCTGACTACTGGAAAAACCATAACCTTGACTAGACGGACCTTTGTTGGCAAAGTAGTGTCTCTGTTTTTTAATACGCTGTCTAGGTTGATCATAACTTTCCTTCCAAGGAGCAAGCGTCTTTTAATTTCATGGCTGCAATCACCATCCGCAGTGATTTTGGAACCCAAAAAATAAAGTCAGCCACAGTTTCCACTGTTTCCCCATCTATTTGGCATGAAGTGATGGGACTGGATGCCGTGATCTTAGTTTTCTGAATGTTGAGCTTTAAGCCAACTTTTTCACTCTCTTCTTTCACTTTCATCAAGAGGCTCTTTAGTTCTTCTTCACTTTCTGCCATAAGAGTGGTGTCATCTGCATATCTGAGGTTATTGATATTTCTCCCAGCAATCTTGATTCCAGCTTGTGCTTCTTCCAGCCCAGCGTTTCTCATGATATTCTCTGCATATAAGTTAAATAAGCAGGGTGACAATATACAGCCTTGACATACTCCTTTTCCTATTTGGAACCAGTCTGTTCCATGTCCAGTTCTAACTGTTGCTTCCTGACCTGCATACAGGTTTCTCAAGAGGCAGGTCAGGTGGTCTGGTATTCCCATCTCTTTAAGAATTTTCCACAGTTGATTGTGATCCACACAGTCAAAGGCTTTAGCATAGTCAATAAAGCAGAAATAGATGTTTTTCTGGAACTCTCTTGCTTTTTTGATGATCCAGCAGATGTTGGCAATTTGATCTCTGGTTCCTCTGCCTTTTCGAGAACCAGCTTGAACATCTGGAAGTTTACGGTTCACATATTGCTGAAGACTGACTTGGGGAATTTTGAGCATTACTTTTACTAGCGTGTGAGATGAGTGCAATTGTGCAGTAGTTTGAGCATTCTTTGGCATTACCTCATACCTATTGCAGTTATTTATCATAACACCGCCAACAGCTTGTGATTTGCTGAAATTTAAATATCGGAGAAAAATAATGGAAATATTTTCATTTGGAGCATCTGATTTATAAGGAAATGGAGTTTCTAGGATCACAAACAATGTCATACTGAAAAGACATGCTGAACATTGCTTCCGTCACCCTGTCTTATGGTCTGCTGGGATCCTTGTGCCTAGGCAGAATGGCAGTTTTATGGGGCCCTGGAGGTGGGGAAGGATGGTGAGTTATTGAGCTGTGGTTTTGACTGATGGTTATTCAAAGTTTTATTTACTAAAAGATTTTGACTAATCTTTGCTTAAAGACATATTAAGAAGTATTTTGGAGAACATATTTACAGCAGCTTTGGCTGTTGAAGAAAGACTGACATTCAGATATTTTTCTAGTCAAAGAGTCAAGACTCAAGAACGTGCTTTCTTAGTTTTTGCTCTTAATAAAAACTTTTGATCAGTTTCAGACTTGCAGTTTAAGCCTTGGGTTTATGTCAGTACATGCCATGAATGTGACATCAGAAATAGAAACCTACTTCACCTCCTTAAATTCTTCTTAGATAAAATGCATTACATGCCAGTGGAATTGAGTCAATACAATTAGTCTAGCCTTTCTAACTAGTAGAAGCCTGTTTTAAATCTCTCTTTTATGAAACCATCATAATGGAAAGGAGTTTTTTTACCTTGTGTTTTTTGGTGTTGGTCTACTCTGTTTCAAATCAATTCAGTCAATGAATATTTATTGAGAGCCTGTTGTGTTTTAAGCTTTTTTGTAGTGCCTGAGAAGAAAGCAATGAGAACAAAAATCTTTCTTCTTTGAGGCTTACAAACTGATTAGGGGTGGATTGGGCGGAGATGTGGAGGTGGTGGTGGTGAGAATGTAGTAGTAAGACTGTGAATAAATATTAAATAAATCCTCTCTTATTTAGTGTGCAGTTTTGAGCAGGAAGCTCTTTGATCTTTAGTTTTCTCATCTTTACCATGGGTGTAATGATTCCTTTTCTACCTAGTTTGAATTGTTTCCAGAATCAAGTAGGATAAAAATTTGGTTACATTGTACCTTTCCACATTCCTGTGGTAAGTTATTGTTACTACTATTAGAAAAGGAACATTGGGGGAAAGTTGTTTGTAAAGAAAAGACAGAATGGCTGGATTCTCTGTTCTGAGAGAACCTGACGTCCCATTGGTAAACCTTCTGTGACTGTTAGACACGTCTTCACCCAGGGCTACCATAAGTCTTCATGTAGGCCTTTTTAAACAGCACGATCAAATAAGACCGTTATTCTTCTATATTGTTAACAGTTATTAATCTTACTGGCTTAATGTCAGGTGCCATGCCCTAGTCTACATCCTTACTGCTTAGCACATGGCTTAGGTATTGCACTGGAACTTCATAAATGTTTGGTGAATGAGTGAATGAGTAACAAAAATAGACAACAGTTGAGTGCCAAAATGGATCTTTTACTCAGCAGATATTTTTGTTTTGCCTATCATGTGCTTGGACTGGGGTTCTGTCCCAGCGGTACAAAGATGTGAAGGTATAGCTTCTGCCTTAAAGCTCACAACATTACAGCACCTAGTAGTCTGGTGAGTGTTAAATAGGGGTGTGCTGTATTGATGCGATAAGGGACTGAATGATTCTGTTCTGGTAGACAGTGAAAGAAGGCATTAGACAGGAAGTAATTTTTTTTTTTTTTTTTTTTTTTGCGCTTGTTCTGGAAGGATTAATAAGAAAAGTTACTGTTAAAAGTTATTCCAGCCAGAGGGGGCAGTTTGAGCATAGGAATGGAGATGCTAAAGTATAAGGTGTGTGTCTGATAAGGCTAAAGGTAATTACAGTTGGTTTTTACTTTCTTTTTTTTTTTAATTCAGATACTCCTCCCCATCTAGAAAATTCGAGAATAGCAATAGATTTTTCATCCCAGAAAAATGCATATGAGCAAGCATATGCACATCATTCTAGAAAGTTATGCAGTTCTTAGGAATCTCTGGACCAGTGGGACTGAGAGTTGAAAAGTGCAATGGCTGGTGAAAGGAACAGTTGATGGCTGGATACTGAGAATGATTCTGAATGCTTGTTGAAGACTTCAGGCTATGGGACTTCCCTGGTGGCTCAGTGGTTAGGGTTTAGCACTTTCGGTGCTGTGGCCTGGGTTCAATCTCTGGTCAGGGAACTAAGATCCTGAAAATCGTGCAAAGGCTTGGCAAAAAAAAAAAAATGACGTTAGCCTTTATGATTAATGAATTGCTAAACCATCAAAAGTTTATTAGCAGGAAATTGATATAATCTGATCTGTTTTGACAGGTAATTGTTTGCTATTTTCAGGATAGTTTAGAGGGTTTAGGAGCATATTTAGAATAAGTGCTAAATAGGAGGTAGGATTGAGGGCTTTTGTTTTTTTTCGGTTTTGTTTTGATTTTAAAGGATGAGAGAGACTTGACATGCTTAAGGAAAAGAAAAGGAGCCAGCAGAGAAGCAGGTATTGAAGTTCTACACACAAGAAAAGGAAGAGAATAGAGAAACCTTGGGAAGAGATAAAATCAAAGCTCATAGAGAGGTGATCCTTGAAAAGGAAACATGAAGAAAGGATGGAAGAAGATATATTTGGAAATGATCAAGGTGGAAGTTGAATTTGGAGTGGGTTACCAACAGCTGATTTTTAATTCGTTACAAAATTGTTTCTGTTTTTGGTTCTTTTTTTTTTTTTTTTGGCTGAGAGACACCTGGGATCTCATCTCCCCAGCCAGGGATTGAACCTGGACTCACTACACTGGAAGAAAAAGTCTTAACCACTGGACTGCCAGGGAAGTCTTCCCATCAGCCTGTTTTGTACCCAGACAGTGATGTAGGTACTTTTCTGTGTGCTATTTCGTTTAATTTTACAAAAATTCTATAGCTTGCGTGCGTGCTGAGTCACATCTGACTCTTTCTGACCCTGTGGACTGTAGCCCTCCAGGCTCCTCTGTCCGTGGGATTCTCCAGGCAAGAATACTAGAGTTGGCTGTCGTGCTCTCCTCCAAGGGATCTTCCTGACTCAGAGATGGAGCCCATGTCTCGTGTGTCTCCTGCATTGACAGGTGGGTTCTTTCCCACCAGCGCCACCTGGGAAGCCCATAGCTTGATTGGATATTCCCATTTGACAGCTGAAGGGAGGTATGGCTCAGAGAGATTAAATTTCCCAAAGACATCTTTGTGGAACTGAAGAAATCTGGAACCCAGATATATATTTACTTCAAAGTTTAATAATTTCTTCCTCATAGGGTCTGTTAATGCTTTATGATTTCTTCTTTTTTTAATATTTTCCTTTCGGAATGAATGAGTTAAGTTATCTGCAGAGTCAAAGGATAGAGTGGGCTAGAGGACTCCAGTTCAGTCACTCAGTTGTGTCCGACTCTTTGTGACCCCATGGGCTGCAGCACACCAGGCTTCCCTGTCCATCACCAACTCCTGGAGCCTGCTCAAACTCATGTCCATGGAGTTGGTGATGCCATCCAACTATCTCATCCTCTGTCATCCCCTTGTCCTCCCGCCTTCAATCTTTCCCAGCATCAGAGTCTTCTTTGCATCAGGTGGCCAAAGTATTGGAGTTTCAGCTTCAGCATCAGTCCTTCCAATGAATATTCAGGATTGATTTCCTTTAGGATGGACTGGCTGGATCTCCTTGCAGTCCAGGGGACTCTCAAGTCTTCTCCAACACCACAGTTCAAAAGCATCAATTCTTCGATGCTCAGCCTTCTTTGTGGTTCAACTCTCACATCCATACATGACTACTGGAAAAACCATAGTTTTGACTAGACGGACCTTTGTATGCAAAGAAATGTCTCTGCTTTTTAACACTCTGTTTAGGTTGGTCATAGCTTTTCTTCCAAGGAGCAAGCGTCTTTTAATTTCATGGCTGCAATCACCATCTGCAGTGATTTTGGAGCCCCCAAAATTAAGTCTGTCACTGTTTCCATTGTTTCCCTATCTATTTCCCATGAAGTGATGGGACCAGATGCCATGATCTTAGTTTTCTGAATGTTGAGCTTTAAGCCAACTTCTTCACTCTCCTCTTTCACTTTCATCAAGAGGCTCTTTAGTTCTTCCCTTTCTGCCGTGATGGTGGTGTCATCCACGTATCTGAGGTTATTGATATTTCTTCCAGCAATCTTGATTCCAGCTTGTGCTTCTTCCAGCCTGGCATTTCACATGATGTACTCTGCATATAAGTTAAATAAGCAGGGTGACAATAAACAGCCTTGACATACTCCTTTCCTGATTTGGAACCAGTCTGTTGTTCCATGTCCAGTTCTAGCTGTTCTTCTTGATCTGCATTCCCATTTCTCAGGAGACAGATCAGGTGGGCTGGTATTCCCATCTCTTTCAGAATTATCCAGTTTGTTGTGATTCACACAGTCTAAGGCTTTTGTATAGTCAATAAAGCAAAAGTAGATGTTTTTCTGGAACTCTTGCTGTTTCTATGATCCAGCGGATGTTAGAAGTTTGATCTCTGGTTCCTCTGCCTTTTCTAAATCCAGCTTGAACATCTGGAAGTTCATAGTTCACGTACTGCTGGAAGTTCACGGTTTACACTGTTGAAGCCTGACTTGTAGAATTTTGAGTATTACTTTGCTAGTATATGAGATGAGTGCAATTGTGTGGTAGTTTGAGCATTCTTTGGCATTGCCTTTCTTTGGGATTGGAATGAAAACTAACCTTTTCCAGTCCCGTGGCCACTGCTGAGTTTTCCAGACTTGCTGGCTTATTGAGTGCAGCACTTTAATAGCATCATCTTTTAGGATTTGAAATAGCTCAACTGGAATTCCATCACCTCCACTAGCTTTGTTCATAGTGATGCTTCCTAAGGCCCACTTGACTTCACATTCCAGGATGTCTGGCTCTAGGTGAGTGATCACACCATCGTGGTTATCTGGGTCATGAAGTTGTTTTTGGATAGTTCTTCTGTGTATACTTGCCACATCTTCTTAAAATCTTCTGCTTCTGTTAGGTCCACACCAATTTCTGTCCTTTATTGTGCTCATCTTTGCATGAACTGTTCCCTTGGTATCTCTAATTTTCTTGAAGAGATCTCTAGTCTTTCCCATTCTATTGTTTTCCTCTATTTCTTTGCATTGATCACTGAGAAGGGCTTTCTTATCTCTCCTTGCTATTCTTTGGAACTCTGCATTCAAATAGGTGTATCTTTCCCTTTCTCCTTTGCCTTTAGCTTCTCTTCTTTTCTCAGCTATTTGTAAGGTCTTGTCTGACAACCATTTTGCCTTTTTGCATTTCTTTTTCTTGGGGATGGTCTTGAGCACTGTCTCCTATACAATGTCACGAACTTCCATCTATAGTTTATCAGGCACTCTGTCTATCAGATCTAATCCCTTGAATCTATTTCTCACTTCCACTGTACAATCGTAGGGATTTGATTTAGGTCATACCTGAATGGTCTAGTGGTTTTCCCTACTTTCTTCAATATACGTCTGAATTTGGCAATAAGGAGTTCATGATCTGAGCCACAGTCAGTTCCTGGTCTTTTTTATCTGACTGTATAGAGCTTCTCCATCTTTGGCTGCAAAGAATATAAACAATCTGATTTGGTATTGACCATCTGGTGATGTCCATGTATAGAGTCTTCTCTTGTGTTGTTGGAAGAGAGTGTTTGCTATGACCGGTGTGTTCCCTTGGTGAAACTCTATTAGCCTTTGACTTGCTTATCTTGTACTCCAAGGCCAAATTTGCCTATTACTCCAGGTAGCTCTTGACTTCCTACTTTTGCATTCCAGTCCCCTATAATGAAGAGGACATCTGTTTTGGATGTTAGTTCTAGAAGGTCTTATGGGTCTTCATAGAACTATTCAACTTCAGCTTCTTCAGCATTACTGGTCGGGGCATAGACTTGGATTACAGAGATATTGAATGGTTTGCCTTGGAAATGAACAGAGATCATTCTGTCATTTTTGAGATTGCATCCAAGTACTGCATTTTGGACTCTTTTGTTGACTATGATGGCTACTCCATTTCTTCTAAGGGATTCCCGCCCACAGTAGTAGATATAATGGTCATCTGAGTTAAATTCACCCACTCCAGTCCATTTTAGTCACTGATTCCTAGAATGTTGATATTCACTCTTGCCATCTACTGTTTGACCATTTCCAGTTCGCCTTGATTCATGGACCTAACGTTCCAGGTTCCTATGCAGTATTGCTTTTTACAGCATCAGACTTTACTTCCATCACCAATCACATCCACAACTGGATGTTGTTTTTGTTTTGGCTCCGTCTCTTCATTCTTTCTGGAGTTATTTCTCCACTCTTCTTGAGTATCATATTGGGCACCTACCAACCTGGGGAGTTCATCTTTCAGTGTCATACCTTTTTGCCTTTTCATTCTGTTCATGGGGTTCTCAAGGCAAGAATACTGAAGTGGTTTGCCATTCCCTTCTCCAGTGGACCACGTTTTGTCAGAACTCTCTGCTATGACCTGTCTGTCTTGGGTGGCCCTATACAGCATGGCTCATAGTTTCTTTGAGCTAGACAAGGCTGTGGTCCCTGTGATCAGATTGGGTAGTTTTCTGTGACTGTGGTTTTCATTGTGTCTGCCCTCTGATGGAGAAGGATTAGAGGCTTATGGAAGCTTCCTGATGGGAGAGACTGACTGAGAGGGAAACTGGGTCTTGTTCTAATGGGCGGGGCCATGTTCAGTAAATCTTTAATCCAATTTTCTGTTGATGGGCGAAGCTGTGTTATTTCTCTGTTGCTTGACCTGAGGCCAAACTATGGTAGAGGTAATGAAGATAATAGTGACCTCCTTCAAAAGGTCCCACGCAGCACTGCTGCAGTCAGTGCCTCCGACCCTGAAGCAAGCCACTCCAAAGAGTGTTAAAAGTTTGGAGTAGCAATCATGGAAAAAGTAAACGAGCCACCAGAGATGAGCAGATGAGCAAAAGGGCTGTCGAACCTCAGGGCCCTACTGAGGTTGGACAGATTAGCCAGTCAGCTATCCGTTCTGTCTCCACCAATTCACAGATGTTTTTGAATTCTGTTGATGTGGGCCTGAGAAGACGACACACTATGTTGTAATGGGAGACTCAGAGCAAGTCACATGTCTTGTGCTTCAATTTTCTCATCTCTGTAAGGGTCTGGATTAGTTGGCTTCTCAAATTCTAGGACTTCTATGGTATTCCGAGGAGTTTTAAGAGAGGAAGTGTGTCTAGTGATTGATTTTTTTTTTTTAGGGAAGAGGTGGTTGAAACCACACAGCTTTCAGATTCAAGCTTAGTTTTCAGTTTAACTTCTCTATTATATTTAAAGTACTAGATCTTTGTTTTTACAGTCCGAAAGTTCTGACATTTATTCAAAGTAATGTATTTACTATCTTTGGAGTCTGAAAACCTAAATCCTAATTTCAGCTCCATCACTTCCTAGATGTGAGCTGACCTTTAGTTTCCTCATTTATAAAATGGAGCTAGTAACCATTTCTTCAAAAGTATCAGGATAATGCATGTGAGAAATCTTTGTAAACTGTAGAGTGTTTAGTAAATATGAGAAAAGATATGATTATCCCTGGCAAGGAAAAGGATTAATACTGTGATCAGTGCTGTACAAGGGAGTAAACTCTGGTTTAAAGTGCACCCTTCAGTTCCAGGGTACTTCAAGGGTACATACTGTCAGTGCATTGCATTTAGAAATTTATTTGTAGTATGTGATGTTACTGGATTTTTTTCAAGTGTACATTTAAAATCAAATTTTATCTTGAATCAAATCTGTGACTTAATAAAACAGCCTCCATTGTTAAATATTCTCTGTATTTATTCTCTCAAATGTGAACTTGTTATCCACATTTCCAGGAGTATTTTTAAACTAGCCCTTGACTGTGTTTTAAGGGTAAATAGCAATTTTATGATTATCTGACATAACTTAATTACATTGCATAGGTTGTTTGTTTCCTTTGTGGAGGGCTGATTCGGATGGAACTCAACATCATCTCTTAGAGAGAACTGTCTGAGCCCACATGACCCTTCAAGTCTCATCTAGCAGATAACCAGAATACTTGATTCTGTCTACCCAGCTGCTTACTCTCTTCTTTGTACTTAGGTTGGAAATACAGTGTCCGAAACTGGCAGAAAAGGTTAATGATTCATCTTTACCTTGAGTGATCCCAAAGCACTTTGTCCATGTCTCTGCAGGGCACTTTTCCCTCTGTAGCTTATTTACCTCTTTATTCTCCCCACTGAACAGCGACTGTTTATGAAAATAAACTGAACTAAGGGGGATTCCCTGGTGGTCTAGTGATTAGGACTTGGCACTTTCACTGCCATCAGCCCAGGTTCTATCCCTGGTGGGGAAACTAAGGTCCTGCGAGCCCTGAGTCATGCCCTGCCCCCCTCCAGAAAAAAGTTAACAACTGAGCTAAGGATTCCTTTGTTATTGGTCTCAAATTATTTAACCATTAGTCTTAATGCTGCCACACAAGGTTTGCACATGTTACTTTCTTCTTTTAAAATGAAATTACTGCTACATTTACTATCCTATGATAAGTGATAGTGGAAAAGAATATGAAAAATAATGTGTGTGTATGTATGTATATATAGCTGAGTCACTTTGCTGTATAGCAGTAATACAGCATTGTAATTCAACTATACTGCAATAAAAATAAATGTTAAAAAAGAATGAAATCACTGGATCAGCAGATATGAACATTTATATAGAGCTTCGTTGTCTAAGTTTTTTTTTTATTTCCTTTTTTTGGCCACGCTGCACAGTTTGCGGTAGTTTTCCTGCCAGGGATTGAAACCAGGCCACAGCAGTGACAGCCTGGAATTCTAACCACTGGGCCAGCAGGGAACTCCTTAATTTTATTTATTTTAATTGGAGGATAATTATAATATTGTGATGGTTTTTGCCATACAGCAACATGAATCGGCCATAGGCATACATGTGTCCCCTCCCTCCTGAAACCTCCTCTCACCTCCCTCGCCGCCACATCCCTCCAGGTTGTCACAGAGCACTGACTTTAGGTTCCCTGTGTCATATATAATCTTGCCTGGAAAATCCCAGGGACAGAGGAGCCTGGAAGGCTGCAGTCCATGGGGTCGCTAAAGGTCAGACACAACTGAGCGACTTCACTTTCCCTTTTCACTTTCATGCATTGGAGAAGGAAATGGCACCCCACTCCAGTGTTCTTGCCTGGAAAATCCCAGGCACGGGGGAGCCTGGTGGGCTGCTGTCTATGGGTCACACAGTGAATATGTTTCAATGCTGTTTTCTCAAATCATCCCACCCTCTCCTTCTCCCACTGAGTCCAAAAGCCTGTTCTTTATGTCTCTGTCTCCTTTGCTGCCCTGCATGTAGTATTGTTGGTACCATTTTTCTAAATTCCCTATATGTCCATTAATATATGATATGTAAAAATATGGAATGGTTCACAGATCTACTCAGCAGATTTCAAGTATGCAGTACTTTGTTATTAACTATAGTCATCATGCTGTACTTTAGGTCTCTGGAACGTACTCATCTTATACCCTTCCATCAGTGCCTTTCCTCTTCTCCTTTCTCTTCCCCCAAAACTAAATCTTTTACTCTGTTTTTTATTCATTTATTTATTTGTGGCTGCACTGGGTCTTTGCTGCCACGTGCAGGCTTTCTCTGGTTGCTGTACAGGCTCCAGGCACTTGGGCTTCACTAGTTGCAGCACAGGGGCTCGTTGCTTGTGGCTCTCGGGCCCTGGAGTGTGCAGGCTTCAGTAATTGTGGCATGTGGGCTTAGTTGCTCCTCGGCACATAGAATCTTCCCGACCAGGGATCGAACCCCTCCCTGTCCCCTGAATTGGTAGGTGGATTCTTACCTCAAATTTTTAGCCATTCTGATAGGCAAAAAAAAATCAAAATAAAACTCACTTTACATTGGCATTTTCCTTATTAGCAATCAGGCTGAATATATTTTCATTTTTATTAACTGTTTGTATTTCCTCGGTGAATTCCTTCTCGTCATTCCCATTTATCTGTTCATGTGTGTCAATCACATAGCTATTTTAAAAGGTTAAGTTGACAACAAATATGAAATTTCATTTCTTTACATGTTTAGTTTTGGGTTAAATTATTTTTGGAGATTTTATAAATAGTATTTTCATCAGAGTTAATGTTTACTGCCATAATTGTTTTTTGGAAAGATTTGACATGTCACTGAATACTGTAGCTTTTAAAATATATGTTTTGTTCTGGGGGATTTTCTCATAATGTGATATATATATATAAAACGCCAGGAAGAAACCATGCTACGTTTTTCTAGGTGTAGATTTTGTCATGGTCAGTGATGATGAATTGCCTTTGATGAGGCCTGTCCTTTATAACTCACTAATATATTTCCTGAGAGTACTTTTGCTTATCAGTAGGCCGCACCTCTATTTCAAAGCTGATTCATGCTGCTTAGTGTAACAGAGGACTGTTTAACCAGGAGGAGGAGGTCACAGTTTTTCTTGAAATGGAAAATTAGTTTCATTTTTGTCTTTACCCTTAGTTAATGTTAGATGTTCATTATATGTGTTTAAAATTAAGTAATCTTTTTGCAAGTGTAACTTTTACTAAACAGACCTTCTGATTTTATTCTTTTTTTAATACTTATTTTATTTGGCTGCGTTGGGTCCTAGTTGCAGCAAGTGGAATCTTTAGTTGTGGCTCATGGACTCTCTGGCTGTGCTGTGCAGGCTTAGTTGCTCCAAGGCATGTGGGATCTTTTTTTTTCTTGGCCACACCATGGGACATGTGGAAGTTCCCCGACCAGGGATTGAACCTAAGCCCCCTGCATTGCAAGGCAGATTCTTAACCACTGGACTTCCAGGGAAGTCCCTGAACAGACCTTTTAAAAGACATTTGTGAAATTGTTTTACTGAGAATGTGATTGTTAATCTCTATTTTAAAATTTTCAGTATTTTTTATTTCTGCAAAGTCCTATTTACATTTTTAATTTATCTATATCTCTTTATAATGTTCCATTTTCCCAAAAAAGCAAAAACAAGTGAAGTTCTTATGAACTGACTATTTGTAGCTACCAAATTTTTATGTAGTATTAACAAGAATAATTGAGAAATAGCAAAGAAAGTAATTCTAAGAAACGAAAAGTTTTCCAATCAAAAGGGTAGATTCTGTGGTGTCGGATTATAAAGGTACATGTAGATTACAGTGTTAACTCCTTGTGTTAAGTAGTAGCATCTGTCTGAACAATTGTAGCTCACTCTAGAAGAGCAGTTGATACACTGTTTCTTTTTTTTATGGTGAAAACTTTTATATTTGGAATTAGCCAGTTGGACTCAGTTTAGATAGATGAGCCCAGTTTCATAGGCACCATCCAAAGCATCATAGTCAGGAGCCAGTGGAACATTTGCCTTCTTCTCTCCATCAGGCCTGATCAGGGTACTGACTTTACCTACGTCGGTGTCATAGAGCTTCTCGCAGCTGTTTAGTTTGGTGCTTGTTGGCCCTGACATCCACAGCGAACACCAGTGTGTTGTTGTCTTCTATTTCTTCATGGCTGACTCGGTGGTGAGGGGGAATTTGATGACGGCATAGCGGTCAAGTTTGCTCTCTCCTAGGGGCGCTCTTCCGGGGATATTTGGGCTGCCTCCTGAGCCGCAGTGTTCTGGTCTGGATCTTTTGTGTGTGTGTGTGGCTGTGGACACCTTTGGACATTGCTCTCTTGGCCTTCAAAGCCTTTGCTTTGGCTTCGGCGCCATCTTCATGAAAAGACCACTGTTTCTTAATCTTGTTTATTCCTCTAATGGTTTGCTTTTCAGTAAAGTCCAAGAAATAAATGGAAATAATATTTTATTTATTTTTTTTGGAAGAAAATTAAGTCTTATTTATTTCGAAAACCAAACCACTAGGAAAATATATCACAGTCTTGAAACAGCAAACAGACAATATTATCATTTCAAGTAGTAAGTCAGTAAAAAGACAAGGTCCTTATCAAAATGATAAGGGGCCAGAACTGCGGCAAGAACAACGCATGTAGCAAAGGCCCTGGCAAAAGTGGTATTTGGTAATGGACGGCAGTCCCTTTAACGTTCTGAAGGAGCCACAGTTCATCCCTGAGTTGCTAACTTTTCCTCCCTTGACTTTTTTTGTTGCCAGGGGATTGTCTCAACAAAGCTCTGTTATTTCAGGGGGCAGAGTAAGCAACACTGGGTTTAGGCTTTCATTCTGTTTCATGACAAACAGATTTTTCCAAAGCCCGTCCTTCACAACCCTCTTAATTAACTAGCTAATAGTTCCTCTTTCACTGTTCATTCCTGAATATGAGCATATTATACTGCCAAAATCCCGTTTCCCTTCAAGGCCGAGTGTCACTGTTAAATTGTCTGGCCGCTTGGCTGACTTTGCCGCAGGTGGCCTCAGGGCCTACCAGGGCTGCCAGTGAGAGGGAGAGCACCTGCTTCCCTTACCAGTGTGAGGTCGCTTCTTACATTTTTGCAGGGTCTCCCAACTGAATGATGTAATGTGTGAGAATTTTAAGAAACACACATCCACATCTTGATGGTCAGAAATGAGTACCTACAGGGACCCTTTCAAAGTTTTTATCCAAACTGCCTCTCCCAACTTTACATTTTAACGTCATGCCCTTGTCTATAAAAGAAAAACAAGCAAAACAAACCCCTGGAAGACCACTGCCCCCTTCTGCATTAGTGACTGCATGGATTTTATTAGTTTGTGGAAAATGTTGTAGTGATTCTTCTGGTAAACAGGAGGTAGACACCAAATAGAACACCTCTTTTCATACTCCACTAGACCATAAGCTGGTTACGTGAACCTGCCAGCCTCTTGGTATCTGTGCAGTAAGAGGATCTGGTACCTTGGAGGGCCCTGGTTTGGTAGAAGGGAGACTCCCTATTGGCAGGAGAAGTATTTTCCACATGAAATTCAGGCTAAAACAAACCTCCTGTGCTATCTGTGACCCAAATTTGAGCACCTTTTTTTTTTCCATTTCACTCTCTAGGATCGAAACACAAAGGAACCAGCATCCAGAGGAAAGAAACACAGGCCTTAGACTTGCTGCCATTCTTAATTTCCTCATTCATCAACTCTCCTTAAAAGACCCAAATCCCCATTCCTCTTTTTAAATTGATTCCTGCCCTCAGCCCTGATGGCCACTAGCAGACAGCTGTTTCCCAATGGAAGAGAGAGACTCCTTCATTTTCCTGGTCATGGTTGGGATGAGGTTCATGTGGTCATCCACACACTTGGTCACGCAGGTCTCCAGCTGCTGCTTCACGTGAAGCTCTTTACTCCCTGCATCTATTGAATCTTTGGCCTTGTCATTGCAGTACATGGTGCACCGGGCCAGGTGGTCCTGGAACTTCTCCAGCTCACTGGTCACCGGGGCCTGGGCTTGAGCCAGAGGTGCATGGCAGCGCTCAATGCACTGGTGCACTTGCTGCATGGATGCCTGGCTTTCCTCACAACAGGCGGTGCTGCACCGGAACATAAGGCCCTGCATCTTCCGGATATTCTCTCTCTCCAGACTCTTCACCATGGAGTCCACCGCCTCCTGCACCCGGGGCTGCTGCAGCTCCGCCATGGCGACCCGCATGGTTCTGGAAATAATATTTTAAATTGTCCCTTCTCTGCTAATATATAGTGGTTTCATCATCTTGATAATATTTTTAGATACTACTCATTTTGATCAAGTTTGACCTCTTGCCAGCTAAAATCTGCCTTGAGTTTTGGAACTAAAATCAAGGAGTGAGATGAGCTTTAGCATTATGTAGAAGTACAGCCCTATTTCTCATCTGGTTAGAAAGGGAAGACTCTGTTCTTCACTATCTGTATTTCCATTATTACACATATATTGTATTAATACCTTCTCCTTAATCTGACCATCTGTTTTTCTCTACTGGTATTGCTTTTAAGATTAAGGACCATAAACTTACTCTTCTTTGCATAGTATCTGGTGTGGTACTTAGCATGTAATTGGCTCTTAATAGTCACTTGCTTAGCTCAACAGTTATTAAGTACCTACTATATATAGGCACATTCCTGTTTTGTTTATTTTTTGGGCCATCCCAGTCCTAGTTGTGTCATGCGTGATCTTTGATCTCTCCTGCAGTATATGGGATCTTTAGTTGTGGCATGTGGGATCTAGTTCTGTGATCAGGAATCGAACCCAGGTTCCTGGCATTGGGAGCTTGGAGTCTTAGCCACTGGACCACCAGGAAGGTCCTATTTTGAGCTAATTTTTGTACTTTCTATTTCATTGATTTCCACTGTAATTCTTATTATTTCCTTCCTTTTGTTTTATTTTGTTTTTTTTTTTCCTACAGCTATAAATTTCCCTCTAAGCACTAAACAACTGAGCACACAAACACAGCACTGCTCTCTCTAGGTGAATCCCGTAAGTTTTGGTATTTTGTGTTTTC
Organism: Bos grunniens; assembly: GCF_055505025.1. Lineage (NCBI taxonomy): Eukaryota > Metazoa > Chordata > Mammalia > Artiodactyla > Bovidae > Bos > Bos grunniens. The sequence goes on from NC_141166.1 coordinate 12,011,189, forward strand.
ATTTTCTTTCATCTCATCTACTTTGTATATGTTGGGAGTATAGCTAGAGGGCCTCTCTTCCTGGGGAATACTTAGAATGGAAAGGTTAGTACTTTATCTCCTGCTGCTGCAACTGTCTCAGGGTTACAACTGGTAATTTTTACTTCCTTCCACTCTCCATTTCAGATTCCCCTTGCCCTCAGCTATCATCTCTGCCAGTCTCAATGACTTTACTTGGTGGTAGGACCCAAACCCTCATTCCTGAGGAATCTGAACCACTGGTTACATACATGCTTTTCTCAGATTAGTTTTCCAGCTTGTCTGTTTACCATACTATCAGAATTGGGAAAGGAATACTAGCAGGCACCCAAGTGGATCATCTGGGTTCTAAATATACGTTCACTGTCTCCTTTGTGGTGTGGAATGGCAACCTTCTTTCTGATAAGGAGGTTTAGTTACCCCTGCCAAGATGGTAGTTCCTCTTCTTGCCTGGTGATCCCTGGATGCAAGGACTCCACAATGCCCAGGCAGTAGCCATAGCTTATAGCCTCTTGGGACTCTTTTTGTCTCCTGTGGAAGTATTCCTTTTTTTGATGACCTAGATCTTTAACTCTGCAGAACTCAGAGTTTCAGGGATCCCAGGTAGGTCTTGGGGTTTGATAATAAACAAGGTATGGTATTTCAGCCACTGCCCCCCCCTCCACCATTTCCCACATCCATCTATTTTCCCTGTTTTGAAAATATAGTAACATATGAAGGTCTTTGATTTGGTGTATATATTATACTCTGGAAGATTATATTCTTCTGTCATAAAATATCTTATTGAGTTGGTGCTTCAGCTGTGGTTTCATCAGACCATTCCAATACTCTTTTAGGTTAGCAGCTTCTAGATGTTGTATGTGATAAACCAGTAAATCCCATCCCTTCTTGCACTTACTCTACTACAGAGTGGGCCCCTTGTCATGAAATGATGTTATGTGAGTTGATGCTTATTTGCTCAGTCATTCATTCGTGTCCAACTCTTTATGACCCCATGGACTGTAGCCCGCCAGGCTCCTCTGTCCTTAGGATTTCCCAGGCAAGAATACTGGAGTGGGTTGCCATTTCCTACTCCTCAGGATCTTCCCCAGCCAGGGATCAAATCCATGTCTCCTGTCCTGGCAGATGGATTCTTTACCACTGAGCCTAGGAAGCCTTGGGATGATGCTTACTGGTACATTAAACATTTCAGTAACTCTCACATACTGTTCACTGGAGGAAAGGCAAAGGTACACCCAGAAAATATCCCTGTTTCTTCCAGAGTTCAGTTCAGTCACTCAGTCGTGTCCGACTCTTTGCGACCCCATGCACTGCAGCACGCCAGGCCTCCCTGTCCATCACCAACTCCTGGAGTTCACCCAAACCCATGTCTGTCGAGTCGGTGATGCCATCCAACCATCTCATCCTCTGTTGTCCCCTTCTCCTCCTGCCCTCAATCTTTCCCAGCATCAGGGTCTTTTCAAATGAGTCAGCTCTTCGCATCAGGTAGCCAAAGTATTGGAGTTTCAGCTTCAACATCAGTCCTTCCAGTGAACACCTAGGACTGATCTCCTTTAGGATGGACTGGTTGGATCTCCTTGCAATCCAAGGGACTCTCAAGAGTCTTTCTCCAACACCACAGTTCAAAAGCATCAATTCTTTGACGCTCAGCTTTCTTTATAGTCCAACTCTCACATCCATACATGACCACTGGAAAAACCATAGCCTTGACTAGATGGACCTTTGTTGGCAAAGCTGCTGTCTAAAGCTCTGCCCATTGGGCACTGCCTTTCAGTGCCATGTCCTGATGAGACTGTAGTGCAGCCACTGTCCAGTTTTGACTTAGACTCTGTTACAGCCATCTGTGAAGAAGGGGAGAACTTTTCCGTTGTCAGCTGGCTATGAGGGCCCCCTCAGTGGCCAAAGGTATATATTAAGGCAGGGGCACTTTGCAGCAGTGGTAGATGATACGAGGGTTTGGGCTGTCTGCTCATGCGCATGACTTCTGGTCCTACTTGCGCTTGATACTGGATGTATCACCTTCACCTAAAGGCTGGATTATTGCTGGACCCAACCAACCTTACGACTTGGTATATCTCATAGAATCTAGGTCATGGTGGGTGATTCTGGATGAATGGTCAACTTGGTATCACATCATCAGGTGTTCTATATCTGCTGATTAATAAACTCTCCTGCAGAACAACTGGATTCTGAAGGCAGGGCTGGGCCTCAGCTTTGCTAGTCCCTGCCCCCACCTCACCCAGCCTGGACACAGCTTCTCATGCATTGAGAGCTCATTCTGTGCTGATCGACTCAGCAGGTAAAGAATTCACCTGCCAATGCAGGAGACATAGGTTTGACCCCTCGGTTAAGAAAATCACCTGGAGAAGGAAATAGCAACCCACTCCAGTATTTTTGCCTGGGAAATCCCATGGACAGAGGAGCCTGATGGGCTACAATCCATGGGGTCGTACAACTTAAGAGTCGGGCACAACTTAGCAACTAAACTTCCACCACCATTAATATAGTAGGTCTGTGTGATATTTTTCAGGAAGTCCATATTGTCATAGGACTGGACTATATGAGATGGTGGCAAAATTGACATAGTCCTGGAAAAGTATGGTGTAATCCATTCCATGTGAATTGGTTTTGATCCTGCTTCCTTGGGAGGAGTAAGAGAAAAAGAGTTAATCCTTCCATGTTTGTCTGCTTACTTTGCTTGTGGCTGTGTTAATCGGCTCTAGCAATGATACCGCATCTGGCATGGCAGCTGCAGTTGTGGCTACTATTAGATTTTGTGATAATCTCTTACCTTCCTGCAGGATGTGTCTGGTTCCTGCAGAACCCACATGGTAAACCCTGCATCCTGTAGGAGTACAGCACTAATATCTGTCATCTCCCCTCCCTTGCGCCTAGAATACAATATTGTCTTCTTTTGTATGTATTATCTTGGAAAGTGGGATGGGGCACCCACTTTTAGAGGCTTTCTTCCACTTGGCCTTTCCCAGTATAATAACTCTTATCCCTTAGGCCAAGGACTAACTAATTTCCAAGCGTTTCTATTTTAGTATACATTTGGGGTCCAGGGAAATGACCACCAGGAGGTCCACACACCCAGCGGGTTCATTGTGAACTGGATCTTAGGCAGGACTCGTTTATTTCCTGGTCCTCCTAAGTGCATGATACTTCCAGACTCCAGATGTTGATGTCAACCTTCCCTTAGAAAGTTAGCATTCCTGTTTATGCAGTTCACAATTGCCTGAGTAAACCACCATAGACAGAGCTGACAGCATTATTTGTGTGCTGGGTACTCCTGGATTGAGAATGGTCAAGAGAAACTGCCCATCAGAAGTGCCATAGCACTCCTAGCCTGAGCAGGGAAAGGATGGCCAGGTGGGGCCAGAGGGAGGGGCCAAGAGACCCCTCCTGGAAAGAAAGGAAGAGGTGGACTGAGTGTGAACTGAGGCTTCAAGCACATGCTTCATTTTCACTATCAGATTTCACTATGGAACTGAAATTCAGAGATAAAATTATTAAGGATTTTAAGATAGTGACAAAGTGTGTTAGTCGCTCAGTCGTGTCCAACTCTTTGAGACCCCATGGACTGTAGCCCAGCAGGCTGCTCTGTTCATGAGATTCTCCAGGCAAGCCATACCCTTCTCCAGAGCATCTTCCCAACTCAGGGATCAAACCTGGGTCTCCTGCATTGCAGGCAGATTCTTTATCATCTGAGCTACAGGGAAGATCCGAAGTCACTCAGTCATGTCTGACTCTTTGCAACCCCACGGACTATACAGTCCATGGAATTCTTGAAGCCACAATACTGGAGACTGCAGAGCGTTAAACTTCAAATGCAGAAACCTTCTTAGTGGAGTCCATGAGACCTATAGCATATGGGTCTCTTAGGCCATTGGAGAAGGGAATGGCAACCGCCTCCAGTATTCTTGCCTGGAGAATCCCATGGACAGAGGAGCCTGACGGGCTACAATCTGTGGGGTCACAAAGAGTTGGACACAACTGAGCGACTAACACTACTCTTAGGCCATAGGTTTCTTAGGGAATTTTTATACTTGCTTTGGTGTTACAAGTTCTTTTCTCTTGGGTCATAGGGGTCAGAATCCGAAACTGGTTCAGGTTCAGCAATAGGGCACTGATTCTGATTTTTCTTTTTTTAATTGAGGCAACTGCCCTCAGCATCCTTATCTTCCATCCCTGATTTCTTTTGATGTGACAGATAGAGAAGTGCTTTTATTAACTGCTAGTCTATTTTGCTTCTAGTGATGTCAGGCTTTATTAACTATCTCCATAAGTCTGTGAGTCAGATCCCTTTGACTGCCACCCTGACTTTGGTGATCCTTATAGTAATTGTGTCCATCTTCAAACATTAAGTACCATGGCCTGGTCTCCTTTGTTTTAGGATCATGTCATCACCATTGCTATCAGTGGCATTAGTTTTATACCAAACTCTTAGGGAGGACAGCTTTGAAACTTCAAGTAACATAATACTTGGATGGGTTTTCTGACCATTTCAGCAAGCCGGCTTCATTATGTGAGCCTTTTAATCCCTTCCTCCCCTGTCTGCCTGTGCGGTTTTGGCATTGCTATTTATCATGGGCCATGGCTTTTCCAGCTTTTAGGAACCATCCTAGTGGTAAGTTCATACCATATTCTGAGATTTTTGCCAGGGTGTTAGATCTTCTATCTTTGGAGAGTGATCAGGAACCTTATGTTCTGGTTCTCACATTCAAGCCCCCTCAGAATTCACATTCACTCTCACTTGGCCCCTGTTGGGTACATGTTGGCTAAGTCTTGCATCACCCTTGAGTTGTAGTTCCTTTCAGACCTTATGAGGCATAGCACATCTGGACCGGGTTATGTTGTGACCTACTATAAGTTAAAGGCCTCCTACCTAGGAGGCATGGGGGTGGCAGGTGCTGAGGAGACGTTGTTTACTGGGCAGGGTGGGAAGGTCTCTGCGTTATCTTCAGGTGAGCGGAGAGCGCCAGATCATATAGGGATGATGGGCCCCTTTTGTTGTTTTAGGGGACACTTTCACATTCGAAATTTTGGAGGGGCATCAACTCCACTATCTCCATCTCGTGTGTTAAGAGTCTCATTCTTTCCCAGTCAGGACCCTGATATTGGCATAGCATACCTCCCTTGGCCGAGAGTTAACCTTCTGTGCTGCTGGGCTACACAGCACCAGTTGATTAACTCCTGGGCCTGGTTTCTAGCTTCTTCTCTCCTGCTGCTGCCACAGAAAAGAGCTTTTGTAAATTAAAGAGCTTCTTTGTAAAAGGTCCTGTGGCCTTCATATTTGATTTTCTTATTTCTTTTTACTTACTTATTTCTTTATTTAAGGAACACCACAGGACTTTGGTAAACTCCGGGAGTTGATGATGGACAGGGAGGCCTGGCGTGCCATGATTCATGGGGTCGCAAAGAGTCGGACACGACTGAGCGACTGAACTGAACTGAACTGAACAGGACTTATGGGAGTTTAGCTCTCCAACCAGGACTTGAACCAAGGCCGTGCTGGAAAGTGAAAGTCACTCAGTCGTGTCCGACTCTTTGTGACCCCATGGACTATAGCCTGTCAGGCTCCTCTGTCCGTGGAATTCTCAGGTCAGAACACTGGAATGGGTAGTCATTCCTTTCTCCAGGGATCTTCCCAACCCAGGGATTGAACCCAGGTCTCCCGCATTGCAGGCAGATTCTTTATCAGCTGAGCTAGACCACCAGCAAATTCCCCATAGTTGACTTTCAGTTCACTGTTAATCACTCAGCTTTTTGTTGTCTTTTTCTAGAGCATCAGTTGCTGCTACTGCTGCTAAGTCACTTCAGTCGTGTCTGACTCTGTGTGACCCCATAGACGGAAGCCCACCAGGCTCCCCGTTCCTGGGATTCTCCAGGCAAGAACACTGGAGTGGGTTGCCATTTCCTTCTCCAATGCATGAACGTGAAAAGTGAAAGTGAAGTTGCTCAGTTGTATCCAACTCTTAGAGACCCCATGGACTGCAGCCTACCAGGCTTCTCTGTCCATGGGATTTTCCAGGCAAGAGTACTGGAGTGGGGTGCCATCGCCTTCTCCGAGAGGATCAGTAGAGTTTAGCAATAGCCATCAATTTAGTTCAGTGCAGTTAGTTGCTCAGTCATGTCCAATCTTTGTGATCCCATGGCCTGCAGTACACCAGGTCTCCCTGTCCATCACCAACTCCCGGAGCTTGTTTAAGCTCATGTCCATCAACCACCTGATGATGGTGGTTGATGATGCCATCCAACCACCTCATCCTCTGTTATCCCCTTCTCCTCCTGCCTTCAGTCTTTCCCAGCATCAGGGTCTTTTCAAATGAGTCAGTTCTTTGCATCAGGTGGCTGAAGTATTGGAGCTTCAGCATCAGTCCTTCCAATGAATATTCGGGGTTGATTTCCTTTAGGATTGACTGGTTTGATCTCCTTGCAGTCCAAGGGACTCTCAAGAGTCTTCTCCAACACCACAGTTCAAAAGCATTAAGTCTTTGGTGTTCAGCTTTCTTTATGGTCCAACTCTCACATCCGTACATGATTATTGGAAAAACCATAGCTTTGACTAGAGGGATCTTTGTCAGCAATTCAGTTACATTATCATTATAATTATTATTTCCCCCTTACTCTTCAGGTGTCTCATAAATCCAATCAACTAGAGCATTCTGTCCACAGATAGATCATCACTCTTCACCACTAGTGAAAGTTTAACTGGACCAGCACCTTGTGCAAGGGATTATTTCTGTTACACCTACCACTGAGTAGTCCTCAGTGCCAGCTAGTCTGTGAGTGATTCAACTCCAAAACCCTGTCACACTCCTAATTTTCTCAGATCACTGCTGGCCCCAATTGTTAGTTGTATTCACTTAAAAGCAGACTATAGATTGAAGTCTAGTATTCAAATTGTTAACTAATAAGTACTCTTGGGATCAAAGCTATGAAAGAGATAAAAAGCAAGATTGAGCAGATTTGGTCCTTGTTTTGATTAAGGGTGAGGGATGTTGAATATCTATACTTACTCAACTTTTTTCAAAACTTTTTTTGTTTTGTTTTCACATTTGAGCATTCTTAACTTACTAAACTACTTTCTACTTTCTTCAGGCAAAACCAATTCCTTCATTCTATGATATCCTCATATTCTTTCCCAGATATTTATGTGAGTTTTGTGGGGTTTATTTGTTTGTTTTTTGCATAAACGCTTCACTTTTGGACTTCCTGGTTGTGGAGTGGTTGAGAGTCTGCCTGCAAGTGCAGGGGACGGGGGTTTGATCCCTGGGCCGGGAGGATTCCATATGCCGCGAGGGTACTAAGCTTGTGCGCCACAACTACTGAGCCCATGCTCTAAAGCCTGTGCTCTGCTACAAGAGAAGCCACCGTGGTGAGAAGCCTGCACACTGCAACCAAAGAGAAACCCATGAAGCAGCCAAAAATTAAATAATTTTTAAAAAGAAACTTGGCCTTTTCCCGCTGCTCTCTATTCCTCCCTCTCTTCCTTCTCCCCCTCCTCACCCCTCCCTTTTTCTCTTTGTCCCCCTTCCTAAAAATTTTTTCTTAACTTGCCTTTTTCCCTTACGCTCTGGTAATATTCAGGATGGAGATTAGAAAGGGAACTTATTTGAGGAAACTGAGGATGTTGTATATTTTTAAATGAAAATTAGCCTTGAATGTTTTATGGTATTTTTATGTGTATGTATCTCAACTCCCTTAAACTAAATCCCAGTTTAAACTATAATCAATGTAACTTAATTGGGTTTATTTTTTAAGGAATATAAAAGGTGATGGATATTATGTTTTAAGTATATCATTTGCCTTTTTCTCTCTTTAGAAACTGTTTGTCACCTTCCTAAACTGGTTAATAGTGGCATGGAAGATCCATTTGGTAAGTATCACCTGCATTTTTCTTAGTAAATGATATTTGTGTTTTATCCTTACCTCCATTAAAGCTTTGAGAATAAAATGACTTTTTTTCATGTTTATTGTGCTAAACTCTCTATCAGTTCTCAAACTTTTTGACCTCAGCATCTGTTTATACTCTTATGTATAATTGAGGGCCCCAAAGAGTTTTGTTTGTATAACATATATCTATTTATATTTACTATATTAAAATTAAAATGGAGATGTTTTTAGAATATTAATTCATTTAAAAATAATATTAATAAACCATTCATATGTTACATAAATAAAAAATTTTAATGAAAAATAACTCCCCAAATAAAAAAGATTAACAAGAAGAGTGGCATTGTTTTATATTTTTGCAAATCTCTTTAGTGTCTAGTTTAATAGAAGACAGCTGAATTCATGTATTGGCTTCCTGCATTTAATTTATTTTGTTGTCACATACCCGGCAGAGTTTGGAGAACTGACTGTACAGTTTGGAGCTAATGAGAGTGAAAAGGCATATAACATTTTTGTATTATAAAAAATAATTCTGACATTGCTGTGAGGCACTCAGACTTTGAGATCTAGGTGCCCTAGAACGTTAGTTACTTCAAATAAAGCAAAGAACCATTTGACAAGTTAAAATAAGTTTTAAATTCTGTAACTAGCAACTAGTGACTAGCCAAGTCACTTCAGTCATATCCAACTCTTTGCAATTCTATGGACTGTAGCCCTCCAGGTTCCTCTGTCTGTAGGATTCTGTAGGCAAGAATACTGGAGTGGGTTGCCATGCCCTTCTCCAGGGGATCTTCCCCACCCAGGGATCAAACCCGTGTCTTTTAAGTTTCCTGCATTGCAAGGTGGATTCTTTACCACTGGCACCACCTAAGAGAGTATAAATCTAGATACACAAAGGTTTTATATTTACCTTTTTGACTAAAATGTCAGTCACTGTGTACTCAACTCTGTTTTCCTATTGAAAACAAAGAGAGGTACTGTCTGGGATAATTAGTGGATCATTTTGAACATTTGTGCCTTAGGGTGTTTATTGAAGCTTTATGAAAACTATTGATGTCTGTTTAGTATCCTTAAGGTTACCTCCATGCTTTAAAAAGTGTCTCTGTAGGAGAGAAATGGTATTACTACCATGCTTTATAATTCTCTAGGATGAGACACCTTAGCTGTTTTCCAGGCTTTTAAATATTAAGCCACTCAGCTTGCCTACATGTTACTGGAAATACTTTCAGAAGTTTGTGGTGTGGTCATCTAGAAAGCCCTTTGGGGGAAACGTCATAGTTCCAGTGTCATTGCCATACAGCTTCATTAGAATTCTTGAGGCATAGCTGAAATGAGCCTTCTATTCTTTTTGACTTCTCCCAGATACCGTTGAGAACTTTAAAAGTAAAGATGATGGGTAAAAACTTTAAAAGGAGCCTTTCCATTATCTTAGGTTGCAGGCAACTTTGTAGTTTTATGTATTTAATTTTAAAATATTTATTTATTTATTTGCCTGCATTGGGTCTTAGTTGCGGTGAGCAAGTCGGATCTTACTTGTGGTGCACGGGCTCAGTAGTTAGAGTGCAGATACAGTTTTTGGGGTTTAACACATTGTATATCCCTAAATTTACATTAATCACTATGCTAATGAGTATGTAAAACATTCTTGCACATTGATGAATATTATACCTCACTCCATTAAAAGTATAACAGCTAAAAAAGAAAAAAAAAACAAATCCAAACTATACACTGGGAAGACTAGTTAGGAAGTACTTTCTACTTAAAATATGCACCACTGGTAGTCCAGTGGTTAAGAATCCGGCTTCCAATGCAGGGGACTTGGATTTGATCCCTGGTCCTTGGGAACTAAGATCCTATGTGCCTGGAAGCTTACAACCAAGCCTGCACACTGCAGCTGCTGGGCCCTCGCGCACTGGAGCCCACACGCCACAACTGGAGAGGAGCCTGCCCACCACAACCAGAAACCTGAGAACTGCAACTAAGAGCCGGTACACCCAAAGATAAATAAGAAGAAAGAAATAAAAATAAAACACGCATCAGCAGAAAAAAAGCAACCAGAGACAGTTTTCCTTGATTAACCTCAGCCTGCTAGAGGCAGGTTTTGATTTGAACATTTTGTGATTCTTCACCACATGGGAAAAATCTGAATCTCATTTTATGGCAGTGTAATTTTTGAAGTGCGTGCTCAGTTAACTTCAGTCGTGTCCGACTCTTTTCAGCCCATGAACTGTTACCCAGCAGGCTCCTCTCTCCATGGGAATTCTCCAGGCAGGAATACCAGACTGGGATGCCATGTCCTCCTCCCGGGCATCTTCCCAACCCAGGGATTGAACCTGCATCTCTTATGTCTCCTGCATTGGCAGGCGGATTCTTTACCACTAGCACCGTCTGGGAAGCCCATAACTTGAAATAGTATAGTTAAAGTGTTCCAGAATAGAATAGTTTCTATTCTGTTCACACATAGTGAAGCAAAACTTCACTGTTGTGTCCGACTCTTTTGCAGCCCCATGGGCTGTGGGCTCCTCTGTCCATGGGATTTCCCTGGTGAGAATACTGGAGTGGGTTGCCGTTTCCTTCTCCAGGGGCTCTTCCCGACCCTGCACCCTCTGCATTGGCAGGTGGATTCTTTACCGCTGGGCCACCAGGGAAGCCCACAGTTACCATAGATGACTGAAATTAGGCTCTTTGGGCTCCTGGTACAATTAAGTAATCAGACCGCTGAGATTAATAGCTGTTGTCTTGTTTTGAGAAGACTGCTGTTTTAAACCTTGTCAGATCAGAATTTCTCCTCTGATTTTAATGATCCTAAATGGCTTCTTTAGGACTTTGGCTTTTTTTCACTCTGAAGTGTACATTACATGTAGCTCATCAGTGAAATTCTTAGTTTGAACAGTAGAGGGCAGTTAGTACTTTTTTCATAAATTTGTAGCTTCTGGGGCGTTATTTATGAACAATTCGGTAAATTGAGTTGATATATTAATAGTTGCCTGGTGACAAATCCTAAAGAACATGTCCATATGATAAACTAGTGTAATATAGGACAATTCCAAAGGCTTTTATGGGGAATATTTTTTTTCCCCTTGAGTGACCTCTTTACCTCACCTAATTTAAGCATATCGTAAATAGACTTTAATCTCAGTAAACTTACTATTAAACTAATTAAATTCAACTTAAAATTAAATGTAACTTAAATTTGGGCTCCCTTGGTGACTTAGCGGTAAAGACTCTGCCTGCCAATGCAGGAGACACAGGTTCGATCCCTGGGTCAGGAAGATGCCCTGGCGAAGGAAATGGCAATCCACTCCAGTATTCTTGCCAGGGAAATCCCCTCAAGAGAGGAGCCTATAGTCCATGGAGGTCACAAAAGAGTCAGACATGGCTTAGCGACTAAACAACAATAACTTAAATTTACTGCTGCTGCTGCTGCTAAGTTGCTTCAGTCGTGTCTGACTCTGTGCGACCCCATAGACAGCAGCCCACCAGGCCCCCCCGTCCCTGGGATTCTCCAGGCAAGAACACTGGAGTGGGCTGCCATTTCCTTCTTCAATGCATGAAAGTGAAAAGTGAAAGGGAAGTCACTCAGTTGTGTCCGACTCTTCGCGACCCCATGGACTGCAGCCTACCAGGCTCCTCCGTCCATGGGATTTTCCAGGCAAGAGTACTGGAGTGGGGTGCCATTGCCTTCTCCGTTAAATTTACTAGAGAATTCCAAAGGGGAAGTTGCTATGAAAGTTATACTTGGCTACTAGTCAGTTGAAATATAAATTAATATGTGCTTTTGATCACTAATATGAGAAAAGGTTTGTCTTCTGTGCTAGTGAGAGGATTTTTTCCCCCTTCTATTTTTTTATTTTTTAAATTTAATTTGGTTATATTCCCTGCATTGTACAGTATATCCTTGAGCTTATTTTTATAGAATAGTTTGTAGGGTTTTTTTAATTGCTCACAAAATGTATGTATGATAAGAATTTGGTTTACTGGTTACGGTCTACTCAGTGCCATTGACAAAGAATAAGAATTCTGAATGCAAAATGAGTTTGTTTCTAAGAAGATGGAGCCTTTAGAAGATGGTTGAGAATTTTGTTACAGTTAGATTAACTAACAGTTATGTAGATACATTGAAAAAGAATCATTTGTTGCATTCTGAAAATTAAAGTGAGAGATTTAGTGGGACAGACCTAAGGCCTCTAGGACATTTGTTACTTACATGGACAGATGTTTACACAGTTTATTATATTTTAAAATTACATTTGTTAATACCACCACTGGTCTCAGTGCAAAGTCTTTAGGTATTAGGAAGTTGGCAAGCTCACTGTAATAGGTACGTTTTCCAAAATTCAAATTTTCTCTTGAAAGCTTGGTGTACCTCACTGGCAACAAGTACTGTCAGTTTTACTTAGAGTGACAGATTCCATTCCTTTTTAAGAAAATATCTGTGCAACGTCTAAGCTTGAACAACATAGTTTTTCATGTAATCTTTCCAATAAAAATGGTATTTCATGAAAAAAATGACTAGTTTGGCTTGCAATTCAATTATACAAGTGCCTTTTGTGAAGGTGACCATTGTATTTATCATTTCATCATGCAAAGCTGTAAAAAGACATATAGAAGGCTTGAGATTTATTAAACTAATAATAGTTTTTACAAATTATCAAGGATTTTATTTCTTAAATTTCCATTATTTTTAACTATAACCGTACAGTGGTGAGGATTATGCGTCCTGCTGCAGTTTGGCGCCACTGCCTTGATCTGGTGAAGGTACCAGCGGTTTTGCTTGCCATTGCTTTTGTACCCTCAGTACAAGTGTCAGCACAGTGAAAAATGCACCTCATTCTTTACTATTGTTAAGTAGATCATTGTACCTCTTGGGTCCTAAAAGGATCTTGGGGACACCCCAGGCATCAGTGGGCCACACTTGCTTCAGATTCCTAATTTTCACAGCATCCCTTCTGTGGAAGTCATGGACAGAGTCAAGACTTAGTCCTGGAAATTGTTTTGGGCAAGGCTTCAGTCTTGGACACTTGGCAGAAGAATAATGGTCAAAGGGAATGAGCAACTCTGTGGTCTCTCCTAAGTTGATCATGACCTGCTTGCAGCTTTTGGTGCTGCTGCTGCTAAGTCGCTTCAGTCATGTCTGACTCTGTCGATCCCATAGACAGCAGCCCACCAGGCTCCTCCATCCCTGGGATTCTCCAGGCAAGAATACTGGGTTGCCATTTCCTTCTACGACCTGCAGCTTTTAGGAATAGGTTAAAGAACACTTCTGTAGGATGAAATGAGTCTTCTGATTTCATCAGGAAGCTCAGTATTTTGAGAAGAAATTCACCAGCATTTAGTCAAGACCAGCTCACCTGAGCATTATCTTCCTTAAAAAAGAGAATAAACGGCAGCAGAGATCTTGGTATGACAGCCTTCAGTATGTCTGTTGGGGCACACTGCTCCAATATGGACATGTGTCCCTGTGTGTGGTACACAGCTGTCATCCTGGGGTATCCTTATTCACCTGGGAACTCTGTTTCTCTCCTGTATTGACTCTTTTGTTTCCTAAATCCCATGTCTTCCTCTTTCTTGATTGCCAATAACTACTTGGTGATGGACCTCATGAAATAGTTCTCTAATTTTCATGTCTTTTTTTCTCTAGCTCTTGAAAGATTTCTTCATCTTTATATTCTATTAAATTTTTCTTTTATACTATTATGTTTTTAATTTCTAGGAGATTTCTTTTATGCTCTGAATATTTCTGTCATAATATTCTTTATTGTTTTCAACAGATTTACTTTGCCCTGCATAGGTTCTTTTCCTCCAAAGTTGCTTTCCTTTGTTTTGATCTCATGTGGAGTTTTCTTCTGAAGTCTAGTAATAATTAGCTGAGCTTATGATTAAGAGTGGTCAGTGAGCTTTAAATTAGCTCCAAGTGCATAGGCTGGTGGCCTTTGGGCCTTACTGTAGGGTGAGCTTCTTGTCCCTATTGTTGAGGAAAGTGAAAATGAAAATGAAAGTCACTCAGTTGTGTCCAACTCTTTACAACCCCATGGACTATACAGTCCATGGAATTCTCCAGGCCAGAATACTGGAGTGGGTAACCTTTCCCTTCTCCAGGGGATCTAACCTACTCAGGAATCCAACTAGGATCTCCTGCATTGCAGGTGGATTCTTTACCAGCTGAGCTATCTAGCTCAGTTGATTATTGAGGAATATCTCTTTTTATCAGTTCAGAGAATGGAGTCTTCTCAGCACTGGATGGTGAGGGGTGACTGGGAGGGTTGCTGCAATCAGTATTCATTATGTTCACTCAATTGCCCTCAGTTTTCCATGCTCTGTTCCCATCATCTTTTGAGTCCCCCAGTTCAGAGACTATTTAGTTTTATCCCTTCCAGAAAACAAGTCGCCAGAGTTCTGCCAGAATTCATATGGGACAGACATTCAGGATCATGGAATGGGGAAGGTGATAAAGGAATCAAACAGCTTTTACCCTAAATCTCCTTATGTTAGTCCCTTTTCTTTCAAAGGGACCTGTGGTGGAGTACAGTTAGAGTATTAACTGTCAGCTTACATTGGTTTAAGCTACTAGTGGTTTGTTGTTTTTTTTTTAAAGTAAGGGCTACACTGTACATAAGTGCTGGGGGAAGGAAGAGCCCAAAGAAGATATGTGTACAGTTTGAGCTAATGTGATGCTTCTACCCACTGCTTTTTAAAAAGCTTCTTTTTTTCTGCTTCTGCTTTCTTTCTCCTCCCTTCGCAAATGTTTGTGGGTTAGCAGTCATTCTTCTAATAGCAGACCCAGGAGGAGGAGAGGATCTGTGTATACTAAATTGACTTCTCAAAATGTTTTAAATTTTCTAACAACTTCATTAAGTTTCTGTATACCCTCTCTTCCACAGAAGTGAGCACAGTTCGTTGAAAAAAGTTTTTGGTGGTGTTTGATGAAATAATTATTTAATGAGAAAAATTGTTGGTGTGAAGCCTGAGTTTAAAGCTAGTTTCAAAAGCTTTCATTCATATGCATGGTATTCAGGGAACAGATTGAACAGATTTACAAGGTAATAGCTCCTTTTGATTAGAATTTGTATCATATAGGAAATATGAGAATCAGTTTTTTGAAGCAGAAAACAGAAACCATATCCTAAACAAACTTAAAGTCAATTATTCCTATTCTAAATCTGAATTTATAAATTATTACTATGTTTTAAAGGGGGTTTTCCTAACCTTTCAAGGACATTTGTTGAGGAGCCATGCTCAAGACTAATGCATTTCACTTCAGTTCATGGGAAAATTTTTTGTGATATTATCATGTTGTTACCACTTGAAGCTCAAAATGTGCTAATAACACAGTCCTTTCCTCCCTTCTCTTTAAGAATGAAGGATAAAATACAAACTTAATTAGTTTTGAGATTCTTAAGGTGTAGGAGGTAAATGCCTCTGGAATGAAACAATGCCAAAAATGACATTAATTCTATTTTTCTCCCTCCTGTCGTGTTCAGTAGAAATTTAATATAGCATTATTATAAAATTAAGTATCTTCTGTCATATTATTTCCTGATAAGAGTATAAACTTATGGAGGGCAAGATCTTTTTACTGTTCTATCCCACTGCTCAATAGTATTCATCTGTATTTCTTATAGTGGTTTTAAATTTTCAGCATGAAATAGAATTGATGAACTTAAGGGAAATAGAGTACGTAGAACCTAAGTTTGAAGTAGAACACTATGGATGTTAATAACACAGATGCCCTATTTTTTCTGTCAGTAGAAAAAGAGCCATCTCTGTAGTAAGGCCAGCCGAAAAGTAGTGATGCTGACTTTCTGGACCATCTCCCATATCCTCTCACCACTTTTCATCACTTCTGGCCACTGCTTACTCCCTAGAAAATTACAGAAAGTGTAATAGGTGGACTAAATGTGTAGGTGATTTTCCATCTGAATTTATTTCTGCATACTGAGCACTTTATCAGTGTGTCTTGGACACTACATAGGCAATGATTATAAGAATGAAAATTAAAAGGGAGGGATCGTGGGAATTCCCCAGCGTCCAGTGGTTAAGACTCAGAGCTTTCACTACCTTAGGCTGGAGTTCAGTCCCTGATCAGGGCACTAAGATCCCCCAGACTGTGTAGCGTGGCAAAAAAAAGGGGGGGGAGGATAGGAAGGATGGATGGTTTTCAGTTAACATTTTGTGTATTCCTGTATGGTTTGCAAATGTATTTTGTTTTTTAACGTAGAAAAGGATTTTATCTGGATTGAAGGGTTATTGGCATTTTAGTTCTTTCTTTATATTTCTCTGTTAAAAATTAAGATATATAAAAGAAAGAGAATAAATTTTATATGCAGTAAAATTACCTTTTAAAGTATGTAATAGTGCTGTTTGACAAACATAAAATCGTGTAACTACCACCACAATCAAGATGTAGAGTATTTCCTTCATTGCCAAAAGTCCCCTGCTTACCTTTTATAATCAGAATTATACAATAGTAGCCTTTGTCTGGTGTTTCCGCTTGGCATAAAGCTGTCAAGATTCATAGATATTGTTGCTTGTATCAGTAGTTCATTCCTTTCATACCTTTTCCAGAATGTAACAACATTGGAATCATATAGTAGCTTTTTCATATGGTTTTTTCAGATTGACTTCTGTCATTTAGTGGTATGCATTTATGGCTCCTCCAATGTCTTTTTGTGACTTGATAGCTCTTTCCTTTTTAGCACTAAAAAATAATCCTTTGTTTGGATGTATTGTGATTTATTTATCCTTTTACCTACTGAAGAGCATCAGTTTGCTTCCGGTTATGGCAGTTATGAATAAAGTTGGTATAAACATCTGTGTGTAGTTTTTGTATGGACATTAGTTTTCAGTTATTTGGGTAAATACCAAGGGGTACCATACTTAAATGTATAAGAGTATGTTTAGTTTTTTAAAGAAACTCCCAGGACTTCCATGGTAGGCCAGTGGTAAAGAATCCACCTGCCAATGCAGAGAACATGGGTTCAATCCCTGGTCCGAGAAGATTCCATGTGCCATGGGGTAACTACACCGGTGTGTCACAACTGCTGAAGCCCCCGCACCGTAGAGCCTGTGTCCCTCAGTAAGAGAAGCCAGCACTATGAGAAGCCTGTGCACTGCAATTAGCGAGTAGCCTGTGCACTGCAATTAGCGAGTAGCCTGTGGTCGCCGAAACTAGAGAAAGCCTGTGCACAGCAACAAAGATCCAGCACAACCAAAATACATAAATATAATACCCCATATTCTCTTCCTGAGTGGCTGTCCCATTTGGCATTCCCATCAGCAGTGAATGAGTTCCTGTTGCTCCATACCTTCACCAGCATTTGGTGCTGTCCGTGTTCTGGATTTTGGCCAGTCTAATAATTAATAGGTGTATGGCGGTATCTCATTGTGATTTTAATATGCAGTTCCCTCATGAGTAATAATATTGAGTAATTTTTCATATGTTTATTTGCCATTCATATCTTTTCTTTGATGAAATATCTGTTCAAATCTTGGTCTTTTTAACAATTGGCTTATTTTTTTGAGTTGTGAATGTTTTTTACATGGCTCACATATAAATTCTTTATGTGTTATTACAAATGTCTTTTCCCAGCCTGTGGTTTCTCTTATTAGCAGATGTTTTACTTTGATGAAGTCCAGTTTTTTTTTTGTTTTTTCTTTTTAAGGTTACTGTTCCTTGTCTTCTAAGAAATCTTTATTTAACTCAAGATTAGAAAGGTATTTTTGTTTTTCCTTCAAAATGTTTTGCAGTTTTGGGTTTTACATTTAGGGCAGTGGTTCTTTTTGAGTTAACTTTTAGATATGGTATGAAGTTGAAAATACTCTTCATTGTCCCCTGAATACTTTGACACCTTTCTTAATAAATTCCTGATGAAATAGGTAATTTTCTAGGGAAATACAGTTTGCCAAAGTGACTCAATATATGAAAATCCCATATAGACTAATAGGCATGATAAAAAAGGTAAAACACAGTGGGTTTTATGGACAATTTCATTCATATTTTGGAGAAGCAGACAGTTATAATGCTATATCAACCACAGTAGAGAAAAAGATAGATCATATACCCAGTAAAATAAAATTAGAAAAAAAAATCAAATAAATAAAATTGAAAAAAAATGTATTATCAAAAAAAAAAAAAAAAAGACTCCATGCTCCCAATGCAGGGGGCCCAGGTTCGATCCCTGGTTGGGGACCTAGATCCCACATGCTGCAGTGAAAGCTCCTACACACGGCAACTAAGACCTGGCACAGCTAAATAAAGAAATAAAATTTAAAAAAAAATAGCAAGCACATTTTTTACTCAATTTTTTTCTTTCTTTTTTTTACTCAATTGATTTTAAAATCGGTAACATTCAGTTCAGTTCATTTGCTCAGTCATGTCCGACTCTTTGCGACCCCATGAACTGCAGCATGCTAGGCCTCCCTGTCCATCACCAACTCCCGGAGTTCACCCAAACCCATGTCCATCGAGTCGGTGATGCCATCCAGCCATCTCATCCTCTGTCATCCCCTTCTCCTCCTGCCCCCAATCCCTCCTAGCATCAGAGTCTTTTCCAATGAGTCAACTCTTTGCATGAGGTGGCCAAAGTATTGGAGTTTCAACTTCAGCATCAGTCCTTCCAATGAACACCCAGGACTGATCTCCTTTAGAATGGACTGGTTGGATCTCCTTGCAGTCCAAGAGACTCTCAAGAGTCTTCTCCAACACCACAGTTCAAAAGCATCAATTCTTCAGCACTCAGCTTTCTTCACAGTCCAACTCTCACATCCATACATGACCACTGGGAAAACCCATAGCCTTGACTAGACGGACCTTTGTTGGCAAAGTAATGTCCCTGCTTTTTACTATGTTATCTAGGTTGGTCATAACTTTCCTTCCAAGGAGTAAGCATCTTTTAATTTCATGGCTGCAATCACCATCTGCAGTGATTTTGGAGCCCAAAAAAATAAAGCCTGACACTGCTTCCACTGTTTCCCCATCTACTTCCCACAAAGTGATGGGATCAGATGCCATGATCTTCGTTTTCTGAATGTTGAGCGTTAAGCCAACCTTTTCACTCTCCTCTTTCACTTTCATCAAGAGGCTTTTTAGTTCCTCTTCACTTTCTGCCATAAGGGTGGTGTCATCTGCATATCTGAGGTTATTGATATTTCTCCCGGCAATCTTGATTCCAGCTTGTGCTTCTTCCAGCCCAGCGTTTCTCATGATGTACTCTGCATATAAGTTAAATAAGCAGGGTAACAGTATACAGCCTTGACGAACTCCTTTTCCTATTTGGAACCAGTCTGTTGTTCCATGTCCAGTTCTAACTGTTGCTTCACATTCAGTTCAGTTCAGTTGCTCAGTCGTGTCTGACTCTTCGCGACCACATGAATCGCAGCACGCCAGGCCTCCCTGTCCATCACCAACTCCCAGAGTTCACTCAGACTCAAGGCCATCGAGTCAGTGATGCCATCCAGCCATCTCATCCTCTGTCGTCCCCTTCTCCTCCTGCCCCCAATCCCTCCCAGCATCAGAGTCTTTTCCAGTGAGTCAACTCTTCGCATGAGGTGGCCAAAGTACTGGAGTTTCAGCTTCAGCATCATTCCTTCCAAAGAAATCCCAGGGCTGATCTTCAAAATGGACTGGTTGGATCTCCTTGCAGTCCAAGGGACTCTCAAGAGTCTTCTCCAACACCACAGTTCAAAAGCATCAATTCTTCGGCGCTCAGCCTTCTTCACATTAGGACATGTTTTATAAAAATTAGATCTAATCTCCTTTTACCACCACAGTTCAGTGACAACCCATAACATGAATGTTGTATATATGCTTTTAGTTCATTTTTTTCTTTTATAATGTGTTTATATAACCCTTTCATAAAGAACAGCTATGTGAAACCAAGAGACACTACCGCAGTTACCATGAATACTGAAGAAATGCCTGCTAGAGCAAGAGCAAGAAAAGAACGCCCACTGTTACTTTATTTAACATTATTTTGGGGGTTCTTGGTACAGTAAGATGAGCAATCGTTAGAGATATGGTTCCAATAATGAACAGAATAAGTATAAACTTATTGGCTAATATTATTCTCTCTTTAGAAAAATAGTCCCAAAAGAATCAACTGAAAAAAAGTTCAGTAAAATGGCTGACTAAATGCAACTTAAATGTTCAAAAATGAATCATTAAAATTTTTTTATGTATGTAGAATAAATATCTTAAAAACCAAGGGGATTTGAAAGTATTTACAACTAAAATTATAAAATACCAATGAATAATCTTAATAAGAAATAGTGTTAGTCTGCCCTTTTTTATTGATTTATGATGCCATTTTGCTCAAGCTAAGTTTTAAAAGGTCTCAAGTGTATTTTTTGGATCATATAGTCTGTTCTGTTGAACTATCTGTCAGTTTTTACACCAGTTCTACATTGTATTTATTATCATAGTCATTTTAAGATCTAAGAGAATATTCCTTATTCTCCTTAACTATTTACCTTGATAAAGAGCAGTGTGCACAGCACAGTGTATTAGCATATTTCCCTTTAAAAGTGTGTATTACTTTTATTAAAGAAAACTTTAAAATTCTTGACATTTTTATGGTTTAATAGTCAGTGATAAGTGGGACTTTCCTGGGGGTCCAGTGGTTAAGACTTCATGCTTCCACTGCAGGGGGCATGGGTTTAATCCACGGTTGGATACTAAGATTCCACAGGCCACGTGGCATGGCAAAAAAAAAAAAAATCTCAACTTTACTTCAAATTCAGATTTCATATGATCAGTGAGATTTAAAAGTTGAAAGTACAGCTAGTATGAACATTTTGCATTAGGCAGGGGACCATTAGTTTCAAAACCACCTCAATGGTTGGCTTCTGGGGCCTCTAGAGTTCTATCATATTAAAAATGGCCTTTCATGATAGAGCCTTGACTTGACGCAAAGACAGGATAGGTTTTACAAGATTGCAATTTGAAACATCATTGGAGTCCAGAACACACACACATGTGCACACACATACACACCCCGTATCGGAGGCTTCCATTAAAAGAAGGGGATAGTAGTGTAATGGATTATCTTGTGGATAGTGTTAATGGCCTTCAATTCCTCTTTTGAAGACTGGTGTTTTATTTTTTCCTCATCATGCTAGTGTGTATCCATTGCTGGCCAGAGTGACATCGTATCAGATTTCAGTCTGTAGCTATAGCTTTCCTTTGTTTCACTGCGTAAGATTAAATAAATACTACATTTTACTTGACTGCTTAAACATCTTAAAACTTCAGGTTTCTTTCGATGATTGTATATTTTGTTTTTCTTCTTTGATCTCTAAAAGAACTTAGATGCTGTAAAGCAGATGGATCTGCCTGCTTTGTTTTGTCCATTTTGCCGCACCCTCAATCCCCACCCCATCCTTTCCCTTTTCAGTCCAGAGCTTAATAATCAAAGTGCTTGAGTAGCAAGAACCCTTAAGAATTATGTCTTAATAGTAAAAGAGAAAAGTGGCAGCAAAGGAAAGACATTCCTGGCTGGGGTGAAGCACTTTGGGGCGTGCTTGTTACTTTTAGTTATAATCTCATAATGCCGGAGAAGGCCATGGCAACCCACTCCAGTCCTCTCGCCTGGAAACTCCCATGGGCGGAGGAGCCCGGTAGGCTGCTGTCCATGGGGTCGGGAAGAGTCAAACACGACTGAGCGACTTCCCTTTCCCTTTTCCCTTCCATGCATTTATTAAATAAAGAAAAAAAAAAAAATCTCATAATGCATCCAGGGCCAGTAGCTTACGTTTAACAATGACGTCCACTTAGTTTTGCTTGATGATTTATTGTCATACTTACAACATACCCTAACCAGTCAAAAGGAGAAAAAGTAGATGGATGGTTGATTGCTTGGCTGAATGATTCATTAATTCATTTAATAAGTTTTCTTAGGCACATTACCCTAGCTGCCATGAAGGGCGGGGGAGGGGGGGACAATAAAATACAGTTTCAGCACTCAAAGAGGAGATGAAAAACTATTAATGCTACACAGAATGAATGAATGGTTTTATATAGATAAAAATAATTGTTATTGAAATTTCATGCCACATTTTTCAACGTGACTTGTACTTAAGGAAATTGTCAAAACAAAACTTACTTTATAGCATTAACATTGCCTTTTCTATACCTGTGTTCTTTGAACACTTTAGAATTGATGACTTTAAGGAGAGTTTGTCTTATTGTTTTTGTCTTGAACCTAACAGGAAAAATTGGTGAACATGGCAAAATAGGAAAAACTAGGGGCTTCCTAAGTATCTTAGGTAGTATGGGTAGATGGTACATGGTGGTAAAATTTGGGTTTCTCATGAAATACTAGGACTGAAGTGTTTTTGTTCTAGATTTGGTTTGAGGAGTAGAAATGGTTCTTTCCCATGTAGTCAGCTTTTCTTTATTATAGACCTTTCACTTATTTTCTAAGAAATCCCTTTAAGATTGATTTTGAAATAAGAAACATCATTCTTGTTGGTGTCATACTGGAAAATATCAGAAATAAGCTGAGAGAATTAATTTTTGGTGTTTTAAATTTAACATTGTCATTTTGGGCAATTGACATAACTCTTCTGTATCTGAATTTTACTTTGTTAAAGTACTATCTCCTAAAGTTTTTCTAAGGTTAAAAATAAATGTTCTTATCTGACACCTAGGAGGTATTGTGTGAATTCAAAGTCTGTTTAGTAGTAGTTGGGAGTGGAGATTTACACCCACTTAGATGTGCTTACTGTTTAGATACAAAGATTACTTAGATATGAAGCCTAGCTTTGCCATTTATTAGCTATGAACTCCTTGGACAAGTTTACCCCTGGGTGATTCAGTTTCCTCAACTATTAAATGGGGATAATAAATGTTATCCTTCTTATAGGCTTGGTGTAAGAGTTAGACAAAACTCAGTGCTTAGAATAGTCCCTGGCATTATAATACATGCTCAATTAATGCTAGTTGTTGTTATTCTGAGAGAATGGGGAGAAGGAATGCAAAGAAGTTGAACTTAATGTATCTTCCCTGAGTTTTAGCTTTCGTTTTCATCAAATCTTTTGTTAGAGATGTTCATATGTAACAGTAAACCATTTTGTGTAGTATAATTTATGTTTTGATTTTTTTTTTTTTGATGGAAACTTTTACTATCTGAGCAGCAGCAGTGAGCACAGCAGAAAAGCGCAGAGGTCAGGAAGCCACATGTGCTCAGTGGGTTGCTGTTTGTTCCCCACCCAGGGGTCAAACCCGTGTCTCTTGCATCTCCTGCATTCTCAGGCAGATTCTCTACCACTGGTACCACCTGGGAAGCCCCATTTAGTAAAATGTACAGAAACCAGGAAACAGGAATGAAGGGGAGAAGATGCAAAGACCAGAAATCAGCTTTGAGCGATTAGAAACTGGTAGTGCTCCTTTCAGCCCACTCCAGTATCTTGCCTGGTGAATCCCATGGATAGAGGAACCTGGCAGGCTACAGTCCATAGGGTCACATGACTGAAGTGACAGCATGGCACGGCATGGCACTACTTTAGTTCTTCTGTTTCTCTTAGGAACTAGAAGAAAAGCTGAGCTTTTTAAAAAAATGTTTTTTATAAATCTAAAAGCAACAATAATGAAAAGATTGTGTTGCTGTGTCTATGGAAGTGAATGTATAATAACATGTAACATATAACCATACATGCATAATTCAGTCTAAAGTACAGAAAGGTAGATGTTCATGGAAGGCTTCCTAGAAGAAGTGGTACATAAGCTGAATTTTGTAGGAGTGGGAGTTAGCCAGATTAAGAAATAGATGGAAAGGACATTTTAGGCAGCTAGAACAGCAAATGCGTGGGTAGGAAGACCTGGGCAAATATGTCATAGTTTAGGAATTCCACGCGGTTTGGAATAGGACTAACAACAGCAGCCATAGGAGAGAGGTGAGAGCAAAGTTTAGGTAGAAAGATGAGGCACTGGTGCAACAACATGGACGGACCTAGAGATTTTAATACTGAGGGAAGTAAGACGGAGAAGACAAATCTATAATCTAAAAGGAAAGGCATTGGGCCAGGTATCGAAGTATTTTTTGTAAACTGTGAAGAACCCTATCAGATTTGTATTTTTATAAAGGTCATGTTGGCACCGCTGTTGAGACTAGATCAGAATGGGACAAAACTGAGGCAGGTAAGAAGGAAATTATTAGTGTCCCAAACACACATAAAAGATGTCACTTTCGAACCCTATGGTGCACAAATTCTGTCAGACTGGGAAAATTTATAAGATTTTTTTAAGGATATAGAAGATTTTTGGCCCAAGTGAATAAATCCCAGAAGAATCATTTTATCTTTTTTCTTTTTCATTCACTACAAATGAAAACAGCAAATTTGGTTATCGGCAGTTGGGTTTTAGGATAGGTGGTATTCTGAAGGCTCTTGGTGCCTAGGTCTGGGAACAAGGTGAAAAGGGGTAAAGTACTTCTAGCTAATTGGATCTTGTTTGATTTAGGGCTTTTTCAACAAAAGACATTATTTTATTTTTAGGATGAAAAAACAATAATCAAATTTGCCTCTTGAAAGATTTTATTTGGTGACTCCATTTTCATAGACTTGGTAGTAGCCCTAATAAAGATTAGTTTTTCAGAAAGGTTAAACTAGGAAAGGTTAAACAAGAAGGCAAAGTGGTTGTCTGAGGAGGCCTTACAAATAGCTGAGAAAAGAAGAAAAGTGAAAGGCAAAGAAGAAAGGGAAAGATATGCTCAACTCAATGCAGAGTTCCAGAGAGTATCCAGGAGAGATAAGAAAGCCTTCTTAAGTGAACAGTGCAAAGAAACAGAGGAGAACAAAAGAATGGGAAAGAGTAGAGATCTCGTCAAGAAAATTAGAGATACCAAAGGAACATTTCGTGCAAAGATGGGCTCAATAAAGTACAGAAATGGCAAGGACCTAACAGAATCAGAAGAGATTGGCAATAATACACAGAAGAATTGTACAAAAAAGGTCTTAATGACCCAGATAACCACAGTGGTGTGGTCACTCTACCTAGAGTCAGACTTCCTGGAGTGTGAAGTCAAGTGGGACTTAGGAAGCATTACTACGAACAAAGCTAGTGCAGGGGATGGAATTCCACCTGAGGAATTTTAAATCCTAAAAGATGGTGCTGTTCAAGTGCTGCACTCAATATGCCAAAAAATTTGAAAAACTCAGCAGTGGCCACAGGACTGGAAAAGGTCAGTTTTCATTCCAATCCCAAAGAAAGGCAATGCCAAAGAATGCTCAAACTACCGCACAATTGCACTCATCTCACACGCTAGTAAAGTAATGCTCAAAATTCTCCAAGCCAGGCTTTAGCAATACATGAACTGTGAACTTCCAGATGTACAATCTGGTTTTAGAAAAGGCAGAGGAACCAGATATCAAATTGAAAACATCCGATGGATCATAGAAAAAGCAAGCGAATTCTAAAGAAAAACATCTGCTTCATTGACTATACAGAAGCCTTTGTGTGGGTTACAACAAACTGTGGAAAATTCTTAAAGAGATAGGAATACCAGACCACCTTACCTGTCTGCTGAGAAACCTGTGTGCAGGACAAGAAGCAGCAGTTAGAACTGGACATGGAACAACAGACTGGTTCGAAATTGGGAAAGGAGTATGACAAGGCTATATATTGTCACCCTGCATATTTAACTTATATGCAGAATGTATCATGAGAAATGCCAGGCTAGATGAATCACAAGCTGGAATTAAGATTGCCAAGAAAAATATGAACAGACTCAGATATGCAGATGATACTGCTCTAAAGAGAGAAAGCAAAGAGGAACTAAAGAGGCTTTTGATGAGGGTGAAAAAGGAGAGTAAAAAAAGTTGGTTTAAAATGCAAAATTCAAAAAATTAAGATCATGGCATCTGGTCATATCAATTCATGGCAAATAGATGGGGGGGGGGGGAGTGGAAACAGTGGTGGATTTTGTTTTCTTGGGCTCCAGAATCACTGGACAGTGACTGCAGCCATGAAATTAAAAGACACTTGCTCCTTGGGAGAAAAGCTATCCTAGACAGTGTATTAAAAAGCAGAGAAATCACTTTGCTGACAAAGGTCCACATAGTCAAAGCTGTGGTTTTTTCCAGTAGTCATGTATGGATGTGAGAGTTGGACCATAAAGAAGGCTGAGTGCTGAAGAACTGATGCTTTTGAAGTGTGGTGCTGAAGAATAATCTTGAGAGTCTCTTGGACAGCAGAGAGATCAAACCAGTCAATCCTAAAGGAAATCAACCCTGAATATTCATTGGAAGGACTGATGCTGAAGCTGAAGCTTCAGTACTTTGGCCACCTGATGTGAAGAGCTGACTCATTGGAAAAGACTTTGATGCTGGGAAGGATCCAGAGCAGGAGGAGAAGGAGGCGACAGAGGATTAGATGGTTGGATAGCATCTTGATGAGCATGAGTTTGAGCAAACTGCAGAAGATGGTGAAGGATTAGGGAAGCCTGGCATGCTGCAGTCCATGGGGTCTGCAGGGAGTGGAACCTGACTGGGCAACTTAACAGCTACAAAACTAGAATTGGTCTCATTGCTTTGTCAGATGAGCGAAGGGACAGTTTGTTCCTACTTCCTCTGACTTCATGCATTGTTTCCCTAAAGTGTTAATATGTTTCACTGTTACTTTTTTAAAAATAAGATGTAGAAGCAAAGGTATGTGTAATCCACAACACTTCTTCTCTTTGAATTTATAAATACAACCAATTTTTCCTCCAGTGCCTCACCTCCTAGGTTCTGTGGTTGTGAAAGTTTGAGAGTTTTGAGGGAAAAGAATGGTATAAAAGAGATGGATATCTCTTACATAGAAAACAGAATAAAGTACATTGAATTACTGGATGGAGCAAGTTTGATAGAAACACCGTTTGTGTAGTCACCCTTGGTTCTTTTGCGGAATTACTGTTGACTCATGGTGTAACCAGGTGTTCATTACTCAGAATTTTTATTTAGTAGAAGATAAAGTATGTATGCTCCTGCACATGTACCGGAAAAGAATGTTTAAGGGGATTTCCTGTTGGAAATTTCTGAATAACTGTTACAAATGTTATAGCTATCATCAGGCATGAATTGTATTCCCACTGGATATGTGGCTGAGTATTGGTAATTAGGTTTCTTTCTTACTGTCTTAAAATGAAACTGAGGGCCAAAGAAGTTAGAGTTATGAAAGAGAGAGAAGGAAGGAGAGAAGTGATACTGGCTCAGAGTCATCTCTCTGAGTCATCAGCAATGAATGCCACCTTACTGGAGAACATCCAGTGTGTCAAAAACCCTGTGATGGGCAGCTCCTTAATTTCTGACTGGTTAGTTTCTACACATCATTGATACCTCCAGGTTCCTTAGTGGAGGCCATTTGGGACTTAGTTTTTATGGATGTTATGTGGTTTTATAAAATATTTTTGTATTTAAGATAAGATTTCTCAATCACTTTCACTATAACTACATGAAAAAAGTACTATTTGGAGTAGAAAGAATATTAAATGGATGTTCAGTAAGATGGAGGTTGCTGATTTTCAAGCAATAACAAATGGATATAATTCTACATATATCTTTACACTGAGATAAAATCATCCTTCTTTAGGCTTTAAGTTGTTATTAATAGTCAAAGGCTTTACTTGTGTGTTACTAGGAAAGGAAATAGTAATTCAGCTGTTAAAGGAAGAGTATCAAAGATTGTGAGTATAAATATCTCAGTAGTTTGTAACTGAATAAAAGGAAACTTTTTTAAACTGTCAATGTTTCTTCAGAGTATACTGCCTTTAGTAGTTGATGTTTAGTAGTTGGTGGCATGGAAAATAGATACCACATGCCTATGAAATACTCTGTTTTGATGTTAGTGGAAGACTTATAAGTGTGCTTTAAAAATCCTTTGGGTTCGCCCTGTCTGATAGAACTTTGTGCAGTGATGGAAATGTTCTAGATCTGCACTGGCCAGTGTGGTAGCCATGTGTGAAATGTGGCTAATACAGTTGAGAAACTGAACTGCAAATTGTATTTAATACAAATGTATTAATATTAATTTAGGTAAATAATCATATGTAAGAGGAACTAAAAAGCCTCTTGATGAAAGTGAAAGAGGAGAGTGAAAAAGTTGGCTTAAAGCTCAACATTCAGAAAACTAAGATCATGGCATCTGGTCCCATCACTTCATGGAAAATAGATGAGGAAACAGTGGAAACAGGCTCAGACTTTATTTTTTTGGGCTCCAAAATCACTGCAGATGGTGATTGCAGCCATGAAATTAAAAGACGCTTACTCCTTGAAAGGAAAGTTATGACCAACCTAGATAGCATTTTGAAAAGCAGAGACACTACTTTGCCAACAAAGGTCCGTCTAGTCAAGGCTATGGGTTTTCCAGTGGTCATGTATGGATGTGAGAGTTGGACTGTGAAGAAAGCTGAGTGCCAAAGAATTGATGCTTTTGAACTGTGGTGTTGGAGAAGACTCTTGAGAGTCCCTTGGATTGCAAGGAGATCCAACCAGTCCATTCTAAAGGAGATCCGTCCTGGGTGTTCTTTGGAAGGACTCATGCTGAAGCTGAAACTCCAATACTTTGGCCACCTCATGCAAAGAGTTGACTCACTGGAAAAGACTCTGATGATGAGAGGGATTGGGGGCAGGAGGAGAAGGGGATGACAGAGGATGAGATGGCTGGATGGCATCACTGACTCGATGGCCTTGAGTCTGAGTGAACTCCGGGAGTTGGTGATGGACAGGGAGGCCTGGTGTGCTGCAATTCATGGGGTCTCAAAGAGTCAGACACGACTGAGTGACTGAACTGAGCTGAACTGAAGAGGGACTGCAGTGTTAGCACATCTTTTAAGTATTTGAGAACTGACCAGCCCATTTGATAACCCTTACTTCACTGACCAGTCATTCAGTTCAGTTCAGTTCAGTCGCTCAGTCGTGTCCAACTCTTTGCAACCCCATGAACCACAGCACGCCGGGCCTCCCTGTCCATCACCAACTCCCGGAGTTCACCCAAACCCATGTCCATTGAGTCGGTGACATGGCATTACCATCTCATCCTCTGTCGGCCCCTTTGCTCTTCCCCTCAATCTTTCCCAGCATCAGGGTCTTTTCAAATGAGTCAGTTCTTCACATCAGGTGGCCAATGTATTGGAGTTTCAGCTTCAACATCAGTCCTACAAATGAACACCCAAGACTGATCTCCTTACAATGGACTGAGTGGATCTCCTTGCAGTCCAAGGGACTCTCAAGAGTCTTCTCCAACACCACAGTTCAAAAGCATCAGTTCTTCGGCGCTCAGCTTTCTTTATAGTTCAACTCTCACATCTATACGTGACTACTGGAAAAACCATAGTTGCAATTAATATTTATTTTTAGTACATTAATTGAAGAATGTGTTGCAAAGGTCTCTGTTTACATATCATCTTCCCAATGAGGCCCTTCTGCTTGCACAGTTTATAATTTATTCCCTCTCTCTTAGCCCGTCCTATTTCCTTTCCCGGAATAATTTTTTTAATAGCAGTTATCACCATCTAACACACTAGAAAGAAGGCGTAGATTTTTCCCTCTTTATATCTAGTGCAGTGTTTCCAACACCTAAAACAATACCTAATACTTTAGAGATACTCAGGAAATATTTGTGGGATGAATAAATGAGGATTGTGGCTTCCCAATAATAATACCCCAATTCATTAAGCACTTATTTTGCATTCTATGGCAAGCATTGAGTTGGGTTAGCTATATTAAGTGCACCATGGCCACTGTTCTCTGTAATAAAACATTTCTTGGGACCATTATTTGAAACAGAACACTGAATTAGTTAAGTCATTAGTTTGACTCTGCCATAGAATTTCAGAACTCGAAGGAAACTTGGCAATAATTTGATCCAAATACCTGATGTCACATAGTGGTTAAAGTTTCATGAATGTCATTTTTATCCTCTTCTCATTTCCCTTTTTCCCTCATCCACACAACCTGTGAATCTTTTTGCTCAATTATTTTTTTTCACATCCGCTCATTTCCATTCAGCTAATTCTCATTTTCATATAGGCTTACCTTTCCCGCTGACTCTACTGTGCTGTGAAGACCTACCTAGTCCCTTAACCTAGGCAGAGAGAAACCCTTTGTCTTTCTTAACTGAAACTTTCCTGTTCACTATAATTGTTATGACCAGCTCCTCAAATCTAGAAACAGCTCCTGACCACTAGGGCACCCTTAAGTACTTACTGTCTTTGAAAAAAAAAAGCTTTAAGAGAAAACAAAAGGAATTTCAATAGCTCCCATTCCCTAGCCTGAGGTCTTTTGTTCCATGGATCTGAAAGCAGTCCTGCTGGCATAATTCAATTTCTTTCTCCCATAAACACAGTCCAACATATTGTAGGCTTGTAAGCATTACATTTCTTCGTGTCATGTATATAGCCTTGGTGATGTAGCAGCCCGTCAGAACCTCTCCCATTTTTTAAGAAACTGTGATGCTTAAATGTAAACATTGTGGTGTCATTTAAATATGTAAAGAATCTTAAGTGGGGCAAGAAGAAGCCAAATACATTAAGCACCTTCAATCATCAGACTATAATTTAGAGATTTCTCTTATTTAATCCTCACAAAAACTCTGCATAATTATCTCTGTATCATATGTTAAGTAACTTGTTCAGAGTCTCTCGGAGAAGGCAATGGCACCCTACTCCAGTACTCTTGCCTGAAAAATCCCATGGATGGAGGAGCCTGGTAGGCTGCAGTTCATGGGGTCGCTAAGAGTTGGACACGACTGAGCGACTTCACTTTAACTTTTCACTTTCATGCATTGGAGAAGGAAATGGCAAGCCACTCCAGTGTTCTTGCCTGGAGAATCCCAGGGATGGGGGAGCCTGGTGGGCTGCTGTCTACGGGGTCACACAGAGTCGGACACGACTGAAATGACTTAGCAGCAGCAGCAGTCAGAGTCTCTTAATCAGTAAATGGAAAAGCTGAAATTTTCCACAGTTACATATATATAATTCCGAAACCTCGCTTTTCTCTCTGGTAAGCCATGCAGCCTTCTGGAAGCGGGGCAGGCAAGGGACAACAGTTGCCGTATTTGATGTAGAACAGGTGGCAGGGGTGTTCATTTTTTGCCTCCAATGAGTGAGCCACAGAAAGAAAGCGGTGTTACTGGAGTCAGGGATGGCAGTCCCAGTGGCTCCCCCTTAAGTTTAGCCTATGTCTTTCAGCCTGTTCTTCCAGTTAGTTCACTTGAAGAAGACGTGCTTTCTGCATGAGCCTAGCAGTTGTGATTATATGAGGATCTATGTAAACATTTACCTGACACGTTTGTCTTCTTTGAAAGTTGTTACCACTTGCAAAGCAGTAAATTCTCAAAAACCATCCTAAGATGCCATTTTTTTTTCCCCATGAAATTGAGAGTTTCACGACAATTCTCAAGATTGTTTAGAATGATGGATTAGTGTATGGTCTTTATATTTATTCCATCCCTTCATCTGTGATACTTTTCACCTTAACTGCCTTTTGTTACTATGGGGTTGGCCAAAAAGTTCCTTTGGTTTTAAGGTAAAACTAAAAAACACATTTCTCATTTTCACCAAGAACTTTATTGAACAACAGGTTCACCATTTTGTTCCACTGCCTTCTAGTATTTTTCAAGCAACCTTATAATTCCATCTTCTCAAAACTTTTTGTCTTTCTGAGCAAAGGACTTTACCAGGTGCCTTTTACAGTCTTCCAGGGAACTGAAATTATTTTCCATTTAGAGAATTTTGTAAAGACCAGTATAAATGGACGTCCGAAGGTGCAATGTCTAGATAAATCAGAACTTGCAGCTAAGCTGTAAGTTTTTGGCTAGTTATCAAATAAACATGGTCTTGCGTTATTCTGATGGAAGACTATGAGTTTTCTGTTGATTTAATTCCAGATGCTTTTCATCGAGTGCTACTTTCATTTGATCTAATTGGGAGCAGCATTTGTCGTAGTTAATCGTTTGGTCTTCTGGAAGGAGCTCATGATAGAGGACTCCCTGTCAATCTCGTATACGCAGCATCACCTTTGGAAAAAGACCAGCCTTCAGTGTGGTTGATGGTGGTTCATTTCACTTGCCCCACGATCTCTTCCATTCTACATTATTGTGCAGTATTCACTTTTCATCACCCCTCCTCATTTGCTTTAAAAAGGGAACATTTTCATTACGTTTAAGTGGATAATCACCTGCCAAAATACAATCAAGAAGGTTTTTTTTGTTTGTTTAACTTCTATGGAACCCAAATGTCAAATTGATTGACATAATCAAGCTGGAGCAAATGACTTTTCAATGCTTGATTTGGATATTTTGAGTATGTCAGGTATCCTTCACCTGGTATAGCATTAATTGTTCTCAAGTCACATCTCAGTTTGATTGCTGACTACTTCAACTCGTCTACCTGACCTTGGAGCATCGTCCAAGGAGAAATCTCCAGCACAAAACTTCCCAAACCACTTTTGACACAGTCAGTCAGTCACAGCACTTTCTACATACACTGCACAAATCTATTTTTGCATTTCAGTTGCATTTTTACCTTTCTTGAAATAATAAAGCATAATATGTTAAAATATTGTTTTTTATTCCATCTTTAATATTAAAATGGCTACACAAAAATTCACCAATTCTGATTTTTTTTAATGCATACTGATTTAACAGCTGTCACAGTGCAAGCCAACAAAATTGTTTCGAATGAAGTTAAAGATAATTGAGTGCTACTTAGAGCCATCTTCGGAGAAGGCAATGGCACCCTACTCCTGTACTCTTGCCTGGAAAATCCCATGGATGGAGGAGCCTGGTGGGCTGCAGTCCATGGGGTCGCTAAGAGTCGGACACGACTGAGCAACTTCACTTTCACTTTTCACTTTCATGCATTGGAGAAGGAAATGGCAGTCCACTCCAGTGTTCTTGCCTGAAGAATCCCAGGGACGGGGGAGCCTGGTGGGCTGCTGTCTCTGGGGTCGCACAGAGTTGGACACGACTGAAGCGACTTAGCAGCAGCAGCAGAGCCATCTTATGGAAAAGAACTAATGAACTTTTTGTTCAACTTATAGGTGCTGTGAGCAAAGCTTAAAGTTGAGGAATGCTGTTTCTTCCATTGTACTGAAGATTAATAAATACTTTTTGCATGTCCACTGTGCACTAAGTTGTGCCAGGCATTGAGGGTTTCAGTGTAAATACATCATGGTTCCTGCTCAGTGGAGAAGTCTGAAGACCATTGCAATTTGTTTTTTGTGGTAGTTGTTGTTCAGTGGCTAAGTTGTTTCTCAGTCTTTGCAGCCTCATGGACTGCAGCATGCCAGGCTTCCCTGTCCTTCACTACCTCCTGGAATTTGCTCAAACTGTGTCCATTGAGTTGGTGAAACCATCCAGCCATCTCATCCTCTGTCAGCCCCTTTTCCTCCTGCCCTCAGTCTTTCCCAGCATCAGGATCTTTTCCAGTGAGTCAGCTCCTCAGGTCAGGTGGCCAAAGTATTGGAGCTTTAGCTTCAGCATCAGTCCTTCCAATGAATATTCAGGGTTAATTTCCTTTCGGATTGACTGGTTTGATCTCCTTGCTATCCAAGGGACTCTCAAGAGTCCTCTTCAGCACCACACTTAGAAAGCATCAATTCTTTGGCAGTCAGCCTTCTTTGTGGTCTCACTCTCATATCCATACATGACTACTGGAACAACCGTAGCTTTGACTATACAGACCTTTGTTGGCAAATTTAGGGTGATGTATCTGGCATGATGTCGTAGTTGGCTCTTTACTCTTCCAGTGTTTTCTCTTGCTGCCTTGATATTTTTCTCGCCTCTGTTATTTCTTCTATGACTGACTCAGATTTTAGAAGTCATTTAATTCACAATATTTTCTCTGATCACTGAGGAGAAAGTAGACACCTCTGCACCCACTAGTGTGTGTTTGTGTAGCACCTAGGTGCTTATCGTGCTCTATTCTAGATCCTATTTCTTTGAACTGTAAGCACCTTAAGGACAAAAAACTATTGTTTTTAGTTCCAACACATTGCTGGGCACATAATCAGTGATCAGTAAATCTTTGTTTGAATTCTGCTTGAATAACTAAGAAAAGGCTTGTAATAGTGGAGGCAGCATTTGAACCAATTCTTAAAGGATGAGTGGGAGTTCCCTAGGTGGATAAGGAAAAGAAATTCCAAACCAAGGGAGAGGTTTATACAAATAGATGAGATAATGAAGCATTTACAAGGGCTTTATAATTTCCACTTGGAATTTGAGATATAGATTATCAAAGGATGTTATCTCCTGTTCAGACTGATGTTTGAAGCTGAAATTCCAATACTTTGGCCACCTGATGTGAAGAGCTGACTCATTTGAAAAGACCCTAATGCTGGGAAAGATTGAAGGCGAGAGGAGAAGGGGACGACAGAGGATGAGGTGGTTGGATGACATCACTGACTCAATGGACGTGGGTTTGGGTAAACTCCTGGAGCTGGTGATGGACTGGGAGGCCTGGCATGCTGCAGTCCATGGGGTCTCGAAGAGTTGGACAGAAGTGAGCAACTGAACTGAACTGATCTCCTGTTCAGAGCCAGCCAGAGTAGATAGAATTAGGTGGTGGAATAAAGAATAAAAAGCTGCTCCCTCCCTCAATTATATATCCAGAAGTTGAAAATTAGTCTTTCATTTGAATATGTGTCTGTTTGAGCTGTTAATTTCTCTCTGTGAACCTTTCCCAGAGGAAAGTGATTTTCTTCCCAACCTCTCACTAAAGTTCCTTCTTGAGACATCTCAAACTTAAGAAAGTTGTATGCTGAATTAAGCTGAGGGAAATGTGATTGAAATAGTGAAGAGCTCACTCTCCTAGGTAATCCAATTTATACTGATACTTCGGCATAAAAGTACATTTATATGGAAGCATTACACTTTTTTGATCTTGTAAACTGTTGAAAATATAAAGCATGTTGTCATGTTATTGTCTGATGTGCTGGCCAACAGGAATCGAACCTGTTATAAACATCACTAAAGGTTTTGAGTGCTCACCCTTGTTTGCTTAGAAACAGTTCTTCAATAAAGTGAGACTGGTTAGAGGGCTTCAGTTTCTCTTTAAATCTAAGCTGTGGGGTTTCCCAGGTGGCTCAGTGGTAAACAATCTGCCTGACAATGCAGGAGACACAGGTTCTATTTCTGGGTCAGAAAGATCCCCTGGAGGAGGAAATGGCAGCCCACTCCAGTATTCTTGCCTGGGAAATCTCATGGGCAGAGGAACTGAGGGCGCCAGTCCATGGGGTTGCAGAGCTGACACGACTGAGTGACAGCGCACACACACTCAAATCTAAACTGTAGCTTAGATTACTTTGCGTATTAAGCTTCATAAGGCCTCTTTTGCTCTTTCCCTGAATAAAACTGGAAGAGATTCACAAATTTAAATCAATGACTTGCCCCATTCCTTGAGGCAATAATCTGTGGAAGAAAAGTATTCTAAAAGAAAGTATCTTATTAAATAAGTAAGTGTCAGTTGCTCAGTCGTACCCAACTCTTTGCGACCCCATGGACTGCAGCCCACCAGGCTTCTCTGTCCATGAGATTTTCCATGCAAGGATACTGGAGTGGGTTGCTATTTCCTTCTCCAGAGGATCTTCCCAGTCCAGGGATCGAACTGGGGTCTCCTGCACTGCAGGCAGATTCTTTACCAAGTGAACTACAAGAGAAGCTTATTAGGTGACTCTTAAGAGAGAGTTGTCTACTTCTTACAAAGTTGAAGTGAGAGTTGCCTTTGCATTTCTAAAATGTACCGCATGGAAAGCTAGAATGAACTCAAGGCCTTATTGTTAAGTTTTAAAGCCATCAGGGGGCCAATATCTTCCCCTCTCCCCACTTGTCTACTTTTGTTGTTACAGAGTAAATATTGAAGACTCTCTAGCTCTCTAGGGATTAAGACTTTGCTTTCCAATGCAGGGGGTACAGGTTTGATCCCTGGTCAGGGAGCTGGGATCCCACATGCCTCACCACCACAAAACCAAAGCATAAAATCAATATTGTAACAAATTCAATAAAGACTTTAAAAATGGTCCACATCAAAAAAAAAAATCTTGAATATTGATTGTTAGAATGAAACTGAGACATGCTGGTTAGGGAACATTTGTTGGTTTGGTACCTCAGTTCATTCAGTACAGTCGCTCAGTTGTGTCCGACTCTTTGCAACACCACAGACTGCAGCGCGCCAGGCTTCCCTGTGCATCACCGACTCCTGGAGCTTGCTCAAACTCATGTCCATTGAGTCAGTGATGCCATCCAACCATCTCATCCTCTGTCATCCCCTTCTCCTCCTGCCCTCAATCTTTCCCAGCATCAGGGTCTTTTCCAGTAAGTCAGTTCTTCCTGTCAGGTGGCCAGAGTACTGGAGTTTCAGCTTTAGCATCAGTCCTGCCAGTGAATATTCAGGGTTGATTTCCTTTAGGATGGACTGGTTTGATTTCCTTGCTGTCCAAGGGACTCTCAAGAGTCTTCTCCAGCACCATAGTTCAAAAACATCAATTCTTTGGTGCTCAGCTTTCTTTATGGTCCCACTCTCATATCCATACATGACTACTGGAAAAACCATACCATAGCTTTAACTAGACAGACCTTTGTCGGCAAAGTAATGTCTCTGCTTTTTAATATGCTGTCTAGGTTTTTCATAGCTTTTCTCCCAAGGAGCAAGCGTCTTTTACTTTCATGGCTGCAGTCACCATCCACAGTGATTTTGGAGATCAAGATAATAAAGTCTATCACTGCTTCCATTGTTTCCCCATCTATTTGCCATGAAGAGATGGGAACAGATGCCATCATCTTTGCTTTTTGAATGTTGAGTTTTAAGCCAACTTTTTCACTCTCCACTTTCACTTTCATCAAGAGGCTTCTTAGTTCCTCTTCACTTTCTGCCTTAAGGGTGGTGTCATCTGCATATCTGAGGTTATTGATATTTCTCCCGGCAGTCTTGATTCCAGCTTGTGCCATATCCAGCCTGGCATTTTGCATGATGAACTCTGCATATAAGTTAAACAAGCAGGGTGACAATATACAGCTTTGACGTACTCGTTTCCCAGTCTGGTTTGGTAC
Organism: Bos grunniens; assembly: GCF_055505025.1. NCBI lineage: Eukaryota > Metazoa > Chordata > Mammalia > Artiodactyla > Bovidae > Bos > Bos grunniens. The sequence continues at coordinate 12,048,126 of NC_141166.1, forward strand.
ATAGGTGACACCATTAGAATTTCTGAGAGATTTGTGATTGTTGTAAAGTATGGATTTCCTTGGGAAATGATTCTGTCTTTAGGAAATAAATATATCCTTAGCCATTTTTACAAGAACCAAAGTGAGTCCTGGAGTTAGAATCAGGAGACTTGGGTTTTAGTGCTGTCTCTGAGCAAAGCATTTAACCTCTTGAACCTTCAGTCTTTCTTTTATAAAGAGTAGGAGATTGAGCCGGATGATCACTAAGATTCTTTATTTAATCCTATGTTTATTGTGCATGCATGCTCAGTCACTCAGTCATGTCTGACTCTTGGCGACCTCATGGACTGTAGCCCTCCAATCTCCTCTGTCCATGGGGTTATCCTGGCAAGAATACTGGAGTGGGTTGCCATTTCCTCCTCCAGGAGATCTTCCCAATCCAGGAATCGAATCCGAGTCTCCTGAAGCTCTGGCACTGGCAGGCAGATTCTTGATATCTGAGCCACCTTGGAGGCCTTGGATTTATTTCTGGTTTCAAATACCCAAGATTAGTAGTGAGCCAAGTCAAGCTGGGCATTTAAAATTGGCAGATGGTAAACAGTAGCCATATGAGATAAGGATCCTTAAATCTATCTGTTCTACTCTTTTTAAAAAAAATTATTTTTGGCTATGCTGGGGTTTTGTTGCTGCATACAGGCTTTCTCTAGTTGAGGTGGGCGAGGGCTACTCTTCCTGAGGTGTGTGGGCTCCTCACTGCGGTGGCTTCTCTTACGGAGCCCTAGAGTGCAAGCTCAGTGTTTGCAGCCTGCAGGCTTTGTTGCTCTGTGGCATGTGAGATCTCCCCTGACCCAGGGATTGAACCCATGTCCCCTGCATTGCCAGGCAGATTCTTGATCACTGGACCATGTAGAAACTCCCTGTCTGTTCTATTCTTATACGGTTCTGTCAGCACGAACTAGATTCTGTAGTACAGTTTCTGGGCTCTGTGTATGTGTGTGTGTGTTTAATGTGCCTGTTTTGAACTAATTCATGGTAGTCCACACGTCTGGGCTGTTCCATCTGCTTAATGTTTCTGTGCACCATCCCTGATTGTGTTCAGACTTCCTCCTTGGCCTGCTTCTTCCAGTTTGCTCTCTGGATTCATGGTACAGAAATGTCATCCTCTTCCGTTTCTGACTAACCTTTTGGTAATGGCTGGGTTTTCTGGCCTAAGCTCTCCTTTTTTGACTTGTTTTTTCACTATAACAACAATGATGAGTATTGCTTGCATTTATTGAGATTTTTCCATGAGCCAGACACGTTATGAAGTGCTTTATTTCTGTTCGTGTCATTTAATGCTTACTACTGCCTTGTACTGCTAAGTATTGTTATGCGCACTTTACAGATTAGGTAACAGATGAGGCCCAGGGAGATGAAGCCACTTGCCTAGTGTTCACACCTTGTAATAGAGCTGGAATTAAAATGGTAGTCTGCCTCCAAAGCTCATCTTCTTAAACTATATGCTGTGTTTTCTTCATGATGATGGTAACTGTGATATGTAGGTGCTGGGGATGTTTTTCCCACCTCTGCTTCCGCATTTTCCAGGAGTCAGAGGTGCTATTGCACATGTGTGTTTTCAGGCTAATAAATGTAAGGGCCCGCTTTGAAGGTATTTGACATTGTTAAGTTGGAGCATTCTTTCAATGTAAAATTTCAATGTATTTTTCCTTTTATTCTTTCCAATTTTCATGGTCAATATCATATTTTTTTTACTACTATTACTAACAAATAATTTTTGTCCAAGTGTACACATTTTTTTCTTACTGATGCCTTAGCATTGTCATTTTCTTATTCCTTGGTGGTGGTTTAGTCACTGAGTTGTGTCCAACTCTTGCAACCCCAGGGACTGTAGTCTGCCAGACTCTGTTCATGGGATTCTCCAGGCAAGAATACTGGAATGGGTTGTCATATCCTTCTCCAGGAGATCTTCTCTAACCCAGGAATCAAACCCAGGTCTCCTGCATTGCAGGCAGATTCTTTTACCGATTGAGCTACAAGGGCAGCCTCTTATTCCTTACCTTTGCTATTTAATCAAAAGCAGATAATAGAGGGGGTTTCTTGAAGGTCCAGTGGTTAAGACACCACATTTCCACTACAAGGGGCATAGGTTCAATCCCTGGTCGGGGGACTAAGATTCTCATGCTGGGAAGCATGGCCACAAATTCAAAAAAAAAAAAGGCAAACAGATAATAGAGATAAGATAATGGGAAAAGAAGAGCAGTGCTAATGAAAGGCAAAGGGAAAAATCCAGATACTAGAAATCTTCCTGGAATCTGAGTTTGCAGAACAAAGATTTAAGCTAAAAGCTCAGTTTCAGGGGTAGCTGTTTTTTGTTAAAGGAATATTAGGGCTTTGACAAACACAGGATTTGACCTCACTAGCTTTAGTATTCTTATCTGATAATAATATATTCTTCACAATTCCTGTTTAGTTGTGGTGATAATTAAAGGATATAGACAGTGTAAAGCTCCTTAATATAGTGCTCAAAATTACTCAGTTCAGTTCAGTTCAGTTGCTCAGTCGTGTCCAACTCTTCACGACCCCATGAATCGCAGCACGCCAGGCCTCCCTGTCCATCACTAACTCCCAGAGTTTACTCAAACTCATGTCCATCAAGTCAGTGATGCCATCCAGCCATCTCATCCTCTGTCGTCCCCTTCTCCTCCTGCCCCCAATCCCTCCCAGCATCAGAGTCTTTTCTAATGAGTCAACTCTTCGCATGAGGTGGCCAAAGTACTGGAGTTTCAGCTTCAGCATCAGTCCTTCCAATGAACACCTAGGAGTGATCTTTAGAATGGATTGGTTGGATCTCCTTGTACTCCAAGGGACTCTCAAGAGTCTTCTCCAATACCACAGTTCAAAAGCATCAATTCTTCGGCTCTCAGCTTTCTTCACAGTCCAACTCTCACATCCATACATGACCACTGGAAAAACCATAGCCTTGACTAGACGGACCTTTGTTGGCAAAGTAATGTCTCTGCTTTTGAGTATGCTATCTAGGTTGATCATAACTTCCCTTCCAAGGAGTAAGCATCTTTTAATTTCATGGCTGTGATCATCATCTGCAGTGATTTTGGAGCCCAGAAAAATAAAGTCTGACACTGTTTCCACTATTTCCCCATCTAGTTCCCATGAAGTGAGGGGACCAGATGCCATGATCTTAGTTTTATGAATGTTGAGCTTTAAGCCAACTTTTTCACTCTCCTCTTTTCACTATCAAGAGGCTTTTCAGTACCTCTTCACTTTCTGATCTGCATATCTGAGGTTATTGATATTTCTCCCAGCAATCTTGATTTCTCAAGATTATTGTTGAATTTAAACAGAAAGAAAAGTACTACAAGTTGTTGTTGTTCAGTTGCTAAGTCATGTCTGACTCTTTTGCGACCCCATGAACTTTAAGCCCTCCAGGCTCCTCTCTCCATGGGATTTCCCAGGCAAGAATACTGCAGTGAGTTGCCTTCTCCAAGAGATCTTCTCAACCCAGAGATCAAACCCACATCTTCTGCATTGACAGGTGGATTCTTCACCATTGAGTCAGTAGGGAAACCTGAAGTATTATGTAATATCTTACAAATGTTTATTTCAATTTTACTATTTTAGTGAGCCAGATTTTCAGATATATTTCTTTTTATTTTTAGAAAAAAATCTATTTAGTTCTAAAATATTGTTTCTAATGTTATTAATTCCCAGTACACAAATCTCATTCTTCTCTGAGTATGCTCTCACAGGTAGGAACTACAGTTTTAGGGCAAGCAGGGAAGAGTCAGAATGGTCTGATTTTGAGGCAAGCCTGTGTCTAGAACATACCTTGGAATGGACTCCTGCTCCCATCAGCCTGCTTATGCATAACCCTGATGTTTTTTGTGTGATTAAATTAAAATTAAATTGAAGTCTTTGGTAGTCTCGCTTCATGACTGGGAGTCTGGAAAGTTGTAACCCAGCTCAGTGTCAGGAAAAGTAGGTGTGGACTTTCAGGGCTATGCCTCTCAGCAACTAGAATGTGGTTGGCAGTCTCCTCCCCTTCCTGCCCTGGAGCTCTTCACAGTGTGCACTCTGGAATGACAGGCATTCCTGTGTGAAGAGAGCCAGCGTGAAGATTATTTGTGAGAACCACCAGTGCCTGGTCCGGGCGGGATACAGGGAAACAGAAACTCCGGCAGATTAACTGACCTGGTGCCATGTCCTGATGTCTGGCGGTGACACTGAGAGAGGAGTGCACGACGCCTCCTTATGTGGATTTATCATTTAAGAAAAGTTTGCTTTGGTTCGTGACAATTTGCTGTTGTGAGACACTTCAGACAACATAATCATGGGGCAAGCTGACATCTCCAGACCGGTAAATCCAGATGGAGTTGGTGAGTAATAGAAGGCAATAAAACAAAATCTTGACAGAGGCAAGGCAGATTTACAGGTGAAGTTGAATATTTTATAGGAATTTGAATATGAGGATTTTGATGTTTTTAACTTGAGGATATTTAATCACTTTGTGAAGAATAAATGAAGAAAATATAAGTTCATTTTTCATTCAGTTATATTAATTTACAACTCATAGTTTTGTTTTACTTGATCCTTTTGGACTTTTAAGATAATATTGCTAGGAAACCATCTGTTAATTTCTTAGCCTTGCGGAAAATAAGTGCTACAAGAACTCGTGGTTGTTAAGAAGTCAGTGGTGTTTTACTGCTGTTTTACAGGACTTGAACTGTTGATATATACATGCGGTATAGAACTAGAATTGTTGACTTCTATAAACAGGACATGTTTTGTTTTGGTTTGATTTGTTTTTTTGGCCATGGCATGAGGGATCTTAGTTCCCGAACCAGTTCCACTGTGCCCTTTACAGTGAAAGCACAGAATCCTAACCACTGGACTGCCGGGGAATTCCCAACAGGACCATTTTTAAGATTTAAGTTAAAGTTTTAGGCTCAGTTGTACATTTTCCAAATAAGCTTTCCAAGCTTCTTCCATTGTGCTGGTGTTTCCGTTTCTCATAAGGCAACGCTTGGTATAAATATTTTTGAAGTCAGTGCTATGCATTTGAAGTGTTATTGTCTCAGAAATAGCTGGAGACCAGGCTGATCATTGTAAGAGTAGCCAGAGTTTCAAAGAATATAAGTGAAATGGAGGTTCACTGTCACTGAGACTCGTTTTCCTAACATTGTGCGGTTTTGTCGAAGATGAAGATGGAAAGGTGGAAAAGATAGATGTAAGTGGATATTCATTAAAGGGTTGTTAAATATAAACAGAGTGGGGAAAAACCTGTGAATCATTTCTTGACATTATACTTTTTAAAAAAGGTTTATACCTTCTTATACCTTCTCTTTGATTTATGAAGCACCACAAAATATGTTCAGTCCCAGGCTACTTTTTTTTTTCCCCAGAAATAAAAAATGTTAGTGACTTTAAAGAAAGCCATGAAGTGTGGAAACACAGGTAACACTCTCAAATATGTCTTGTGGTTTAATGTAATTTCATTTCTAGAGGTGTATTTTCCCCTGAGAACTTGCCAGATGAAATTCCTACAAAGTAATTTTCATGTTTTATTGAAACTTGGGCACATCAATTGCAAAGTAAGTGATTCAGCCACATATTTTTAGAACTGAAATCAGAACTTGACTGACTTTACTTTGATCACCAGGGCTGAGTCCATATCAATTCAGTAGCTCACTTTTTTTTCTTAATGAAATATTTTATAGGTAGAAAAGGGTATAGAGGAAAATATAAAAGACCCTCTGGGGCTTCTACTTATCTTAAGAGATGAAATTAAAAATGGAGATATTTCCCCCCATCCCCTCTCTCTATTCCCACGTTCCCTTATGATAACATTTTGCTTCTTTGTTCCCAGAGGTAACCACTCTCCAGAATTTAGTCAATTCCCTTTTGGGCCATTAAATTTTCCTGTGGTTTCTACTACAAAGATAGTTCTTTGTTAATAAGTCAGGATGTAAATCATGCTAGGCATTTATCTGAGAGATGGAAATGAAAGGTCTTTGAAAAGCAAGATGGGTAAGCAGGTACAACTTACTAATGAGTGGTGATATTTATGCAGAATGCTAATTTAACATCTAATACTAGACAAAAAATTTCATCTCAGTAGATAAAATTCATAATCTTTTCTGCCTATAAAAAAAGTAGGACTCATCATTCATCAGTTTTTCTGCCTACCAACAACCCTAATAAAAGATTTCTGAAGTAGGGATTTCCCTGGTGGCCTAGTGGCTACTATTCTGGGTTTTCACTGCTATGATCTGGGTTTAATCCCTGGTTCTTGAACTGAGATCCTACAAGATGCACAGTGCAGCCGGAAAAAAAAAAAAAAAAAAGACCTATGAAGAAGAAATAGAGATCACTCGGGTACCTAACTAAGGCTTTTATATTCTGAGTATAATTTTTGGATTTTATTTCCTATTATCTATGTAATTCAAAGGTAACGATAAGCTATTTTCATGGACAGACTTCATTTTATCATTTATAATTCAGGATGTGTTTTATTTGAGCAAATCAGGACCAGGTCTTGAAGGCTCAACATTGATGACTTTGAGGACTATACCATTACTATAAAGTCTTTTACCAAATATAATAGTTTCTTCATGAAATTTTAAAGGCATTTCAATGGGTAGGTGTCTGGTAAGAATATTTTACCAGATTCTTTGGAAAGATAAATGTAGAAAGTAAATTAAGAGCTAAATCGTTTGTTCAAAGTTCTCGGCCTGTAATACAGTAGTTAGTTTTAAGCTTCAAACTTGATGGTACTGGGTTTGGCAAGCCAAATGATGCAAAAATAAATAAATGAATGTATTGATTTCTTATTTTCAAGGCACTGTGAATGTGGCAGACTCTATGGGTATAATTCCTGTCTGTGCCTTTAAGAAGTTTTCTTTCTAGTCAAGACTTTATAATATTGGGCTTCCCTGGTGGCTCACTGGTAAAGAATCTGCCTGCCAATGCAGGAAACACAGCTTCAATCCCTGATCCAGGAAGACCCCACATTCTGCGGAGCAACTAAGCCCATGCACCACAACTGCTGACCCTGTGCTCTAGAGCCCAGGAGCTGCAATTTCTGAAGCCTGAGCGTCTAGAGCCCCCATGCTCCACAACAAGAAAAGCCACCACAATGAGCAGCCCAAGTACCTCAAGTACCACAGCTAGAGGAGCCCCTGCTTGCTGCAGCGAGAGAAAAGCCTGCACAGCAACAAAGACCCAGCACAGCCATAAACAAACAAACAAGTAAATTTTGAAAGAATGTAAAATATTCAAAGTAAAATTTTTACATATTTTAAAATTTGTATAAGACATATTCCATTTTTTAAGGTTGTTAGCCGCCCATGGCTTATAATGGAAGTATCGAGGTGTTAACCAAGAAGAGTCTGCTTTCAAATAAATAACTTTGCAGGAGAACTCACATACAAATTTATGAGATGTTGTGTAAAAACAAGTATTTTTACTGTAGGTTCTCTCTAACAACAGGTGAGCCAATAGAGAATTTGAATGCAGAGTAAGAATTTACGCTGTGATGTCCATTCAAGGAAATAAACAGTGTTCCTCAGCAGTTCATATTAAAATGAAATATATCTATAGGAGAGGTCTGTAGGTTTACTGAGATAGGGACTTCCCTGGCAGTCCAGTGGTTAAGAGTCCATGCTCCCACTGCAGGGGGTGTGGATTCAATCACTGGTTAAGGAACTAAGATCCTGTAAGCCATGCTCTGTGGCCAAAAATAAAAATTACTGAGGTAAAACTTTCAAATAATACTCTAATTCTCAATCAATGTAAAAGCTGTTTCTGTGTTCACTGGAATCCTTTACTATGTTATCATATGAAAACAAACAGCTAATTATCACATGTCCCTAAATTAGGCAGAAAGAATTTTAATAAATTCTACCCAGCCATTTAGTCTAGAACTGTCCTTCTCTTTCTGCCTTTCCATTCCCCCTGTCTAGCTCTTTTTTTTTTTTGGCCCCATCATGTACCTTTCACTCACTAATTGCCCTCTCCCCACTGCCACTTTTCCTTTGTATAAGGATATGCTGCATCAAAAGATATTGTATTGTCATATTTTCTCTTCATTCCTTTTCCATCATCATTTGATTCATTTTGCTCTGAAATTTGTTGTTGTGGGTTCTTAGACATGAAAATAGTGGTTTGGGAAGGGTGCTTTAGAAATAATATGTTATTTGGAGGCAAGATCAGTAAGGGGATTGGTGGATGGACAAATTTTAATATAGTTATATAACAATATTAACATAGAAATGAATAATAGATGGACTAATTAAAAATAAACTTCTTCATGAGACTTGAAAGAACACTTGGCACTACTTGGTCATCAGAATTATCAGACGTCTCTCATACCTATCTAGACCTAAAAATAAATGCTTCTGAGAAAGAAGGAACAGGATTACTTTCTTCATGTGATGCAAGAATCAGGAGAAAGTGTAGGGGTCTGTCATGAACTCCTTAAAGGATTTTCCGTTGTTATTGAATGTAGAATACCAATCAAAAATTATTTTCTGAATAGCCCATTGTCACAATAATGTATTACTTCTTTCTACTTGCTGGTTAATTTTGAGATGTTTAAGGTTTTTTTCCCTGAGAGAATATATTATCTCGCACCTCACTATAAAAACTTGCAACTTGCAACTTTTATCAAAAAATTATAAACATCCAATTTGCCAGAGTAAAGCACCATAATTTCTTGGTGCAATTATGGTCAAAGAACTGTTTTCCTAGAGTTGGAATCTCAGACCTAATTTACCTGCAGGTACAGAGAAAGATACAGAAGAGAGCTGTCTTCATGAGTGCTTTCCCAGTTCTATTTCCCAAAGGTCAGAACTATGCAGTATTTCCAAGGGAAGTTATGGGCCTGTTGCAGACAAAGCCTGCTTTGTTCATTAGTGGCAGGTTTTGCTTTCTGTAATTTTGTTGCAGTTTTCTAAAACAGTTTTTTAAATCCAATAATAATCCTCTTTTCGAAGGCAAAAGCAACTACAATAGTGTAAGTACCATAAATTAGTGTTCTCCATTTACAGAGTTCTAATGCTGTTAAAATGCTTGTATAAAAGCAAGATCTGTTTCAAGTTAGATGGGCATAAAAGGAAATTAAACAGAATCATGAGATTATAAAAGTAATTGATCACTATATATATAAATCAGATCATTATGCTGTATTCCTTGAACTTAAAAAGATAATTGGTGCCTCTTGATAATGGAATGTGTGTATCTTATTGCACAAAGCTATGTATTTTTAAGTTTTGGACAATAACTGATTATTAAAAGCTTTGTGGGTAAAAGGAGAATTTTATACACTTTAAATTCTATACATTTTTAAAAACTCAATCAGATCAGATCAGATCAGTCGCTCAGTTGTGTCCGACTCTTTGCAACCCCATGAATCGCAGCACGCCAGGCCTCCCTGTCCATCACCAACTCCCGGAGTTCACTCCAACTCTAGTCCATCGAGTCAATGATGCCATCCAGCCATCTCATCCTCTGTCGTCTCCTTCTCCTCCTGCCCCCAATCCCTCCCAGCATCAGAGTCTTTTCCAATGAGTCAACTCTTCACATGAGGTGGCCAAAGTACTGGAGTTTCAGCTTTAGCATAATTCCTTCCAAAGAAATCCCAGCAAATTTGGAAAACTCAGCAGTGGCCACAGGACTGGAAAAGGTCAGTTTTCATTCCAATCCCAAAGAAAGGCAATGCCAAAGAATGCTCAAACTACCGCACAATTGCACTCATCTCACACGCTAGTAAAGTAATGCTTAAAATTCTCCAAGCCAGGCTTCAGCAATACGTGAACCGTGAACTTCCTGATGTTCAGGCTGGTTTTAGAAAAGGCAGAGGAACCAGAGATCAAATTGCCAACATCCACTGGATCATGGAAAAAGCAAGAGAGTTCCAGAAAAACATCTATTTCTGCTTTATTGACTATGCCAAAGCCTTTGACTGTGTGGATCACAATAAACTGTGGACAATTCTGAAAGAGATGGGAATACCAGACCACCTGACCTGCCTCTTGAGAAATTTGTATGCAGGTCAGGAAGCAACAGTTAGAACTGGACATGGAACAACAGACTGGTTCCAAATAGGAAAAGGAGTACGTCAAGGCTGTATATTGTCACCCTGTTTATTTAACTTATATGCAGAAAAACTCAATAAGGTATAAGAAATAGAGCTCGAACTAAGAGAGTCCCAGTAAATTTGTTGCTTATTACTAAATCTAGTGAAGGGTAGTGGGTAAAGAAGACTGTCTTGAAAACTAAGTTATCTGTCAACTACAGTTGCCTGTGCCTTAACTTGCCTTCCAACTTGGATGACCAAGAATTGGCTGTAAATCAGATTCTAAAATGAACTGGGCTTACTGTTTAACCCTGTTTTATCCTTTATCTCTAGCAAGTAATGTAGGTATAATATGTACCCACAGCAACTAGTCAATGAATACTTTATCTGAAGATGAAAAGTACTAAGTAATTTTTTAATAATACTATACATTTATTTAAAAATCACCTCAGAAATTCATGTGAATCAACTGAGCCTGAACTAAAAACATTGAGTTAAATACCAACCAGGAAAAAACTGAGGGTTGAAGAGCAAACTGCTAGAACTCTACATAATACATAAGAAATAAGTCTAGGACGTCCCTCGTGGCCCAGTGGTTAAGAATCCGCTTTGCAGTGTAGGGGACACAGATTCAATCCCTGATCCGAGAGGAGGCCTGTGCACCGCAAGTACTGAAGCCTGCGCACTCTAGGGCCCGTGAGCCTCAACTACTGAGCCCGTTGGCTACGACTCCTGAAGCCCATGCGCCTAGAGCCTGTGCTCCACAACAGGAGAAGCCGCTGCAGTGAGAAGCCCATGGTGTACAGCAGCTAGAGAGTAGCCGCCACTGACCGCACCTAGAGAAAGCCAGCACGCAGCAACAAAGACCCAGCACAGCCAAAAATAATGCAAGATTTAATTAGTTAAATTTACAAAAAGAAGTCGATGAAATGTGAGGTACTACAACTTGAAGGAGGAAGTAAGTAGTTTAAACACGGGGGCACAGTTTCAAGATACTACTGAAGCTTCAAACTCCAGACTGTAATTTAGTTGGGTATCTTGCACTCCTAACCTCCACCCCCTCCAGAAAGCACCAGGACCTCCACAGCTTTCCTAGTGGCCTGCAGTTACGTGACTTCTTTGGAACACACACCATAAAACTGTAAGCAGCGTTCTACACCCTGTTTTCTGGCAAACAAAGGGAAATAAGGAGGGAAACCACCTTCTTTTGGCTCTCATGGAAAACAGAATGGGACCATAAATACATTTTAAGTTCCGTAATTAATTTAAACAATGAGATACCCAAATGTGACTCCTGTATTTCTTCTGTGAAATTGACAATAGGAGGGAGATGGTCGTAAAATCAGAGTTGTTGAGGACAAATGTTTGGTTGATGTGCAAATTTGCTTATGAGTGGTTTCAAACTCATGCTCTAAGTCCTTTATTTAGGAGTACAGAAACAATATTTGAGGTGTAATTGTATCATTAAAATTTTAAAAAGTGGTTTCTAGACATCTGAACTATAGTTTTTGTTGTATCATTTATTCATCCATCAGTTTTTCTTTCTTTCTATTGCAGTTTTCTAAGTGGTGCAATTGAATTTTCTTCATGTCAGACAAAAATTCATAGTAAGAAACCTGAACAGTTTTAATGGATTCAAGAATGCTACAGAGATTAGTGGCTTCAATTACATCTAATCAGCCACCCCTATCAAGGATTTGTGCATACTTTAAAACCCTTCATTCCACAGCTGAAAAGCTTACACCTGGTGAATTTAGATTACCATTAACTTTGTTCTCTAGCTTCATCTATCACTATTCCAGATACCAAAGAAAATGGCCTTGAATGGTTTAATTTGGTTAATACTTCGGACTGTGATTTTTATGTGGGAAATAATTCATTTTTATAGGAACCTAATGTTTAGGAAGAGTTGTTTTCCATTGTGTATTTATGTATATGCTGGACTTTATTAACTGTTATGGGCTCCCACTTTCAAAGTGAATTTGTTTTTGTTCCAATTATAAAAGCCATCCATGTTCATTGTAAAGGAAAAACACACACACACAAAATATAAGAAGCTAGAAAGGAGAAAAGCAAATATCCCATAATCCTACCATCAAATTATGTTTACATTTTAGACTAGTTCCTTCCATTCTCCTTTTTAATGTGTAGTATAGTTTAGATAATGTAATGTGTAAATAATGTAAATGTAAATAAATATATACCCTGTTTTTAACCTTGAATTATTACTCTAGAAACCTAGTTTTAATAATTATATATTGTTTTATATAAAATTTTCAGTTTATTTATATACCCATTGTTATACATTAAGATATTCACAATTATATACCACTCTAAATAAGACTGTCAGAAATAATATCTTTAGGCAGCTTCCATCTTCCAAAGCTGAGTCTACTAGATTTTTGTGTGAATGTTAATGAGAACTTAAGCTTTTTGATCCTTGCCCCCCTAGTTCTAAATAAAACTTTGTTAGTTTTGGGGTTTTTTTTAAAGAAGAATATATGCCCAAATGGAGTTTGATAATGGGAGGCTAATACCTGTTTCATACTCTTCAAAGTTGGATTTAGGCAGATGGCTGAGTAGGTCTTTCCAAAGAATGTTATTATAAGTCTACTTTCAGTCAGCTACTTTCCCTTCTTGGAAATATTCTTGAATGTAAGTAGGGAAGGCTTGACTGGCTACTTCTTGCTGCTGCTGCTGCTGCTAAGTCGCTTCAGTCGTGTCCAACTCTGTGCGACCCCATAGATGGCAGCCCACCAGGCTTCCCCGTCCCTGGAATTCTCAAGGCAAGAACACTGGAATGGGTTGTCATTTCCTTCTCCAATGCATGAAAGTGAAGTCGCTCAGTTGTGTCCAACTTTTAGCAACCCCATGGACTGCAGCCCACCAGGCTCCTCCATCCATGGAATTTTCCAGGCAAGAGTACTGGAGTGGGGGTGACATTGCCTTCTCTGGGCTACCTCTTACTACCATTTAATTACTTAAAGATCCTACTCTTCATATGTAGGACATTTGATGGAATCAAGTTTTTGTGAATTCCCTCTGTTGTCAGTAGTTGATTCTGGGGTAAAAGAGATGATTTACCCCTTTCCCTTTTCATTAAGAATGATTAATCTGCTTCTCTTTCTTCTTTTTCTGAAATCTTTCATGCATGAGAACACTCCCTTGATTCAGAATTTATTTCTTTCAGCAGGCACCTAAGCAAAAAGTACATGGGAATAACTTTATCAACACTTCATTTTAATCAGTTATAGGTGTTACTTTTGAATAATGGCTAAAAGTTGAGTTTCTAGAGCACTCTCAAACTAGTCTCCTCTAGAAATGCCTAAGAGTGTGACTTCAGAGTTCTCTCTCCCACGTGTCTTATCAACAACATGAAGAATCTGTTTCAACTTGAAGCAGAATCTTTTTTTTTCAGCTGTGCCACAGTGGCACATGGGATCTTAGTTCCCCTGCTGCTGCTGCTGCTAAGTCGCTTCAGTCGTGTCCAACTCTGTGCGACCCCATAAACAGCAGCCCACCAGGCTTCCCCATCCCTGGGATTCTCCAGGCAAGAACACTGGAGTGGCTTGCCATTTCCTTCTCCAGTGCATGAAAGTGAAAAGTGAAAGTGAAGTCGCTTAGTCATGTCCGACTCTAGCGACCCCATGGACTGCAGCCTACCAGGCTCCTCCATCCATGGGATTTTCTAGGCAAAAGTACTGGAGTGGGGTGCCATTGCCTAACCATGGCCCCTTCCCTGGAAGCACAGAGTCTTAACTACTGGATTGCCAGGAAAGTCCTGAAACAAGATGTAAAGAAATAAGATGCACAACGTCAGTGAAGAAAGACTCCAAATACAGGATATGATTCATAAATAAGAAAGAAAAATCTATAATCCAGTGTAAAAATAGTGTACAATAATGATCTAAATCATAAAAATTGATTGCTGTATCCAATTTAAGTATGAAGGAATAAGTTCATTTTTTAAATTTATTTTTTTAAATTTATTTTTTAATTGGAGGAAAATTGCTTTACAATGTTGTGTTGGTTTTTGCCATAAAACTAATGCAAATCAGTTATATGTATATTCCCTCCCTCTTGAACCTCCCTCTCTTCCAACCATCCCACCCCTCTAGGTCATCACAGAGCACCAGGCTGGTTTCCCTGGGTTATATAGCAACTTTCCCCAGCCATCTGTTTTACATCAGATCAGATCAGTTGCTCAGTCGTGTCTGACTCTTTGCGAGTCCATGAATCGAAGCACGCCAGGCCTCCCTGTCCATCACCAACTCCTGGAATTCACTCAGACTCATGTCCATCGAGTCAGTGATGCCATCCAGCCATCTCATCTTTTGTCGTCCCCTTCTCTTCTTGACCCAATCCCTCCCAGCATCAGAGTCTTTTCCAATGAGTCAACTCTTCGCATGAAGTGGCCAAAGTACTAGAGTTTCAGCTTTAGCATCATTCCTTCCAAAGAAATCCCAGGGCTGATCTCCTTCAGAATGGACTGGTTGGATCCCCTTGCAGTCCAAGGGACTCTCAGGAGTCTTATATGTGTCAATGTGACCTTCTCAGTTCGTCCCACCTTCTTCTCTGTCCACAAATCTGTTCTCTATGTGTATATCTTAATTCCTTCTCTGCAGATAGTACATCAGTACCATTTTTCTAGATTCCATATATACACATTAATATACGATATTTGTTTTTCTTTATCCATTCTTGTTTTTCTTTATCCATACATCTGTTGAGGAACATCTAGGTTGCTTCCATGTCCTGGCTATTGTAAATAATGCTGCCAAAGTAATGACTTCTAACAGAAATGAACAAAGGACTGATAAAGTACCTGCTGAAATTTGAAGTCATTTTAAGTGGGTGGCAAATTAGTTTATGTGCTAAATCTCTCAGTTGTGTCTGATTCCTTGCAACCCCATGGACCGTAGTCCACCAGCCTCCTCTGTCTATGAGATTATCCCAGCAGCAATACTGGAGTGGGCTGCCATTTTCTCCTCCAGGGGATCTTCCCAACCCAAGGATCGAACCAAAGTCTCCTGCATCTCCTGCATTAGCAGGCGGATTCTTTACCACTGAGCCACCTGGGAAGCTCAAATTAGTTTATAAGGAAGCTCTAATAAGATACCTAGCTTTACTATTTGTACCCTTTATACATTTTGATAGAAAGTATCCAAAGAATGAAACATACAACAAAAAGTAGTCCAGTGGTGGGGGGGGGAGGGGGGAGAGAAAACCAATGAAATTATATGTATAAAGTCTTGAAATAAATGTAAAAACTGAATCCCCAACTGAAACTACTATACCCAGTGAAAATATCCTTCAAAATAAATAGAATAAAATTATTCTACTTGGAAGCGGAGAATTGCAGGAAGAAATGAAGAATATCTGAAAGCAAGTATGCAGGAAATACAAAAGAATAGTATTTGTTAAAACCACAGTAATGTGTTCTGTGGTTTATTGTTATATGTATGTATAAGTAAAATATGACAACACGAATAGTGGAGTTGAAATGTAAAGTTCTTGCATTGTTTTATATGTTGTGAAAGTACTAACTTAAATGTAGACTGCAAGTCAAGGATGCACAGAACAAATGAGGCAAATGGAAAATAAACATCAAAATGGTAGACCTCTAACCTCCAGCTGTGTGTAAAAGCATTCTAAAAGACAGCAGTTTCAAACTAGAGAGAAAAACAAAGCAAGGATGTTATTAGAGCAGTGTAGAGAATTTCATAATGATAAAAGGGTCAATTCAACAGCAAGATACAGCTTTAAAGTATATAAAGCAAGAATTAATAGAAGTAAAGAGACAGATCCACTTTCATAGGTAGAAATAACAACATGCCTCTCTCAGTAACTGATAGAACAAGCTGACAACGTATCAAAAGGAATACTTATTAATGATTTGTATAACATGATAGACCAACCTGACATAACTGGCTTATATAGACCACTACACTCACTCACTGATACACTAATACACTATATTCCCAAGTACACGTGGAACATAGTATGTTATAAATCTAGAGAAGAAAAAGGAAAAAAAACAATAGTAAGTGGCTAGACGCTAAAAAAATTAATAATAAATGACTAATTCTCTTTAAAATCTAGGGAAAAAATTAATGTAAACTTTTTATTTATTTATAATTTAAATTCTGTCTGAGTCTAGGAAACTCACAGGGAAGATCCTCCCAATTCTTCTGTAGGAATAATTTACCTGAGTCGGAAACTCTGGAATGGTGCCATGATTTTCTGGTTTATTTTTCTTCAACAAAGAATTAGGTTACGTGCAAATAGTGTCTGCCTCTGTCTCTTAACATGCAAAAGCTTTCCAGATAGTATCTGGATTTGAATTTAGCAACCTGACTGACCATAAGAATCACCTGGGGAATTTTTTGAAAACAGATTTCTAGGGCCCACCTCCTGCAGATTCTATGTTTTGAAAAGGCAACTGAACTGATTCCAAGTATTTGAACAGCTTTGGGAGTCACGGAAATAATGTTCTGTTTGTCATGAAAGTGAGGAGGAGAGAAGGGAGAATATGAAAATACGGAAAGGAGAATGTGAGAATATGAATAAATTGGGGATAATAACAACTGGGTTAGGACTGGGTGTGGCTGAGCCTCACTTCATGATGCAAGAGGCATACCCACTTCTAAAAGTTTTATGGATGTGAAGATTAAGCACATTTGCATAAAGCATCAAAGAAAAAAACTGCTGTCTTTGCTTTTTGTATTCAGTGACTGGATGGCAGATGCATTCCTTTTTATCATAAGCTGTTGGTATTTTCCAGATACACTGTGACTTAATATAAACGGAATTTATTTTGAGCTCATACGCTAGCAGGCATAAATATGTTTGATTGGATATCATGATTTTGTTGTTTTGAATGTGTAAGAAAAAGGGGGGATACATGTTGTTCAATATAATGAAGAACTAAAACACATAACAGAGAGGGCAGTGGCACCCCACTCCAGTACTCTTACCTGGAGAATCCCACGGACGGAGGAGCCTGCTGGGCTGCAGTCTGTGGGGTCGCAAAGAGTCGGACACGACCGAGCGATTTCCCTTTCACTTTTCACTTTCATGCATTGGAGAAGGAAATGGCAACCCACAACAGTGTTCTTGCCTGGAGAATCCCAGGGACGGGGGAGCCTGGTGGGCTGCCATCTATGGGGTCACAGTAGAGTTGGACATGACTGAAGCGACTTAGCAGTAGCAGCAGCAGCAAAACAGATAAACTAAGTCCTACTTTAGAAGGCGATTTCTTGCCCAGTTGTTGTGTCCGACTCTTTGTGACCCCGTGGACTGCAGCACGCCAGGCTTCCCTGTCTTCCTTTATCTCCTAGAGTTTGCTCAAACTCATGGCCGTTGAGTCAGTGATGCCATCCCACCATCTCATCCTCTGTCACCTCCTTCTCTTCCCATGTACAATCTTTCCCAGCATCAGGATCTTTTCCAATGCGCTGACTCTTCGCATCAGGTGTTCAAAGTATTGGAGCTTCAGCATCAGTCCTTCCAATAATATTCAGGGTTGATTTCCTTTAGGATGGACTGGTTGGATCTCCTTGCTGTCCAAGGGACTCTCAAGAGTGTTCTCCAACACCACAGTTCAAAAGCATCAATTCTTTGATGCTCAGCCTTCTTTATGGTCCAACTCTCACACCCATATTATGACTACTGGAAAAACCATAGCTTTGACTATACTGACCTTTGTCGCAAAGTGATGTCTCTGCTTTTTAATATGCTATTAAGGTTTGTCATAGCCTTTCCTCCAAGGAGTAAGCATCTTTTCATTTCATGATTGCAGTCACCATCTGCAGTGATTTTGGAACCCAAGAAAATAAAATCTGCAGTTTCCATTTTTCCCCATCTATTTGCCAAAAAGGTGGTTAGGTATCAAAAAGATAGTGGAAGCAGGCTAGATTGGATGTATTTTCATTTTAAGACTTTACAGACAACAACTTTCTGTGATTTTGTTACTGCCTAAGATTTCTATAAAGTTTTTTGCCTATTTTTCTTTGTAAAAGCATCACATAGCACTTAGAATTTTTACTTTCGCATTGTTAGTTTGAGGGTTTTTTGTTTGTCTTGGCTTGGTTTTTGGTTTTTTATATTATCTTCTCTATTACTTTTAACCAAACAGGCATTTTCCTATGTGTCTTTTGGAACTGAGTGAGGTTCAGTCATTGGGTGGGCTGGCAAGAGATTTAAAGTTTCAGTCTATCCCTGCCTCAGTAAGGAAGGCTAATATTTGAGAAAGAACAGCTTATGTTACTTAGCTTCATTCCTGCAAGTGTTATCATGAACATATGTTAAATATTATATAATGAGTGCTCTTCAGTGTCTTCAGGTCTCACTGACATTCCATAATTGGTAGAATACTGTCTTAGTTAAAGCATTCACTCTTAAAAGCAGTACCACGTGTTCCCGCTAGTGCTACTCTTGGTGGTCTGTCCCAGGACAGGAGCAACCAACCTTGAAAAAATATGATCCAGTGTTATATTCTATTGCATTTCATGTAAAGAATTAGAATAGTCGAGACCCAAGATGCCCTCAAGTAAAGACATCAGTGGTGTCCTTTTCATCTCTTGCACTTCAGAAACCAGGCCCCTGTTTTGCCCTTGTCATTTTAGGCAAAATAATGTATCAGCAGCCATCCCTGCAGTCATTCTAATTATGATTGTGTAAATCTGATCTTTACCAATAGACTTCCCTAGACTCATCACCTACCAACTGAAAAAAGATTGAATTGGGCATGTGTTTCTTAAAAAAAAAATAATGCTTGTTGACTGTGTGTTTTCTCTTGTGAAAAAATATCTATTAAGAGGTTTTTTTAGTGCCTATATTATGCTCCTTTGTTTCTCCCCACCTCCAAATGCATTATTTGCTTCAAATGTGAATTTATTTACAATAAATATGTTAACTTATTACACGTGACTATATAGTATGTGGCACTTGATGTATTTCTACAAAGTAAAGGCCCCACTTGAATTCCAGGATTGTTATTCCACATGACTCTTTTTTTTTCTTCTCCTCTAGACTTCTCCAAAGAGCCCTGGGACAGTAGGTGGAGTGCAAAGTTGTATTGTGTTGCCTTCCTGCTTTTTTTTTTGTTGTTGCCTTCCTGCTTTTTATTATTATTATTATTCTTGGCCCAGTCTTGGCTGCTTCTTTCTGTGCCACTAAAGCTCACTCACTAAACCCTGCATGTGTGGTCATTATGAGGGACTCATGGCCTTTCATTTCAGTCCTGCACATTTATCATGTCAGTTATGTTTCTTGTCAAATCTTTAGAATCAGTTTTGTCCCTAAAGCAATCTTGTGATAAGCAAAGTGAACTCTCATTCTACTTTAAATTTTTCCTTTGTTTTGAAGCATCTCTAACACCCCTGTCCCATCCCCCAAGTCCCTTCCAGTACTCCCAAATGACCTAAGGTCTTTTTTGCAAAGGGAGAAAATAATCTGATAACATACACAAGAAATTGTTATCCCCTCCCTGACTGTTTATGTCCTGAGAAAGGAGAGCAGGGAGAGGGCAGTGTTTAACAGAGAAAGTGACTCACTCACCGATGGAATTCTCTGCTTCAGTGACACAAGAGATAGTATTGTTAACTGGCCTTCCCCCATGCCAAGAAGCCTACGTTGAGGCAAGATCTCATGCATATTGGGAAGAGATTCACATTTGTGTGTGCATGTGCCTTTAAGAGATTTGAGGTGATTATGATCATCTCATTGAATTTTTGTCCTAAAATGATGTGTCAGCTCCATTGGGTTCTTTTTCCCCTTAGTAATTTATCTGTCCTGGATTTTGATGTCTGGTGTCCATGGAGTCTGTCTGCATGATTATTCATCATTGCTCTGATCCTTTCCAACTACCACAGGAAGAGAGGGGAAGGGACATTTTCAAGATTATGTTGAAATAATAAATTGGCTGTTCTCTTCCCTCTCTCCCTCTCATGCAACAGAAGAAATAGGTCAGCCCACTGCAGACCTAGGCATGGTCATGGACTGTGTGGAAGCAGGAGACATAACGCCTCCTACCAAAAGGAAGAGCAAGTTCTCAGGCTTTGGCAAGATCTTCAAGCCCTGGAAATGGCGGAAAAAAAAAAGTGATAAATTCAAAGAGACATCAGAAGGTGAGATGTTAAAATTGATGTATATGTTCTGAGTCAAAGAGTTCCCCATTGGAAGTACCTAACTTTTTCATTCTCTTCCCAATTTTCTATAACCCCCTATTTGAAGAGGAAATTGAATCTTTTAGAATTAAAAAACAAGTGGTCACTCACTAAGTATTTTGATGGAATTAATGTTTATCAGTTGAGTGGTGAATGGAGCTCCTGAACTACAGCAGGTCTAAGATGCTCTCTTTTTCTAGCCGCACTGGGTCTTCATCACCGTTTGTTGGCTTTCTCCAGCTGCGGTGCGCAGGCTTCTCGCTGCAGCGGCTTCTCCTGTTGGGGAGCGTAGGCTCCGGAGCCGGGTCTCAGTAGCGGCAGCACACGCACTTGGTTGCCTTGTGGCGTGTGGGATCTTCCCAGACCCGGAATCAAACCCATGTTTCCTGCATTGGCAGACAGATTCTTAACCACTGGACTACCAGGGAAGCCCTAAGATGCTGCTTTTTTCCTATTTTGGCTACTTCCTCCCAGAAAAAGTTCGTCCATAAGTATCTCATTATTGAAATTTCCATAGAAAAGGAAGGAGGGACTTTGGAATTCAGAGGACTTGGGTTCCATCCCTGGTTGGGGAATTAAGATCCCACTTGCCACAGAGCAACTAAGCCCTGTCGTAGCCAAATAAATAATTCTAAAAAAAGGAAGGAATTCCCTGGCAGTCCAGTGGTTAGGATTCCTCCCCCTCACTACCAAAGGCCAGAGTTCAATCCTTGGTCAGGAAACTAAGGTTCTATAAGCCTGATAGCGTGGCGAAAAAAAAAGGGGGGGCAGTAAAGCTGAACTTGTGTAGTTCCTTTTGGAAATGATACTTTGCCAATAGCACAGGATGCCAGAGAAATTAAGTTTTAAAATTTGAAGGTTGGTTTTGTATTCTTTTCTTTCCTAAGAATAGAAAATTGAACCACTTTATTCTTTTACCTAAGGTGTTGACTTTTGTCTGCACATTTCTGAGTATTGTTTTCTAATTTAATATTAGTTTTAGAGAGAAAAATATCTATGCGAAAACCGAGAGAAGAGCTGGTTAAAAGAGGGCTTCTGTTGGAAGACTCTGAGCAGGGTGAGTATGCATACACTCAAATAGCATATGCCTGTCTCTGTACACTTGGTCTTTGGTTCTGACTAGGTATTTGAATTTTCTTTATTATTGCTGTTGTTGAGAGGGGAGAGGACTTTAAAAAACTTTCATCATCTAGAATATATATTTTTAAAACTTTGATTAAAAAAGAAAAGGCAATCAGTAGGAAAGTCAGCAAAAGCACTGAACAGACAGTTCACTGAAGAGTACATACAGATGCACAATAAACAGAAAAAGGTGGGTTTCTTACTTCATTAATAATTAAGAGATGCAAATTAAAACCAAAATAAAAGCGCTACGCATAAACTAGAAAACCTAAAATTAACCAAATGACCAAGAACAAGAACTGATGAGGGTATGAAATAAGTGGAATTTACATACAACTATTGTTATAAGCGTTAAAGTGGAATAATCACATTGAAAAATAGTTTAACCTAATTTACAAAAGCTCAGTTCAGTTCAGTTCAGTCGCTCAGTCGTGTCCGACTCTTTGTGACCCCATGAACTGCAGCACGCCAGGCCTCCCTGTCCATCACCAACTCCCAGAGTTCACTCAGACTCACGTCCAACGAGTCAGTGATGCCATCCAGCCATCTCATCCTCTGTCGTCCCCTTCTCCTCCTGCCCCCAATCCCTCCCAGCATCAGAGTCTTCCAGTGAGTCAACTCTTCACATGAGGTGGCCAAAGTACTAGAGTTTCAGCTTTAGCATCATTCCTTCCAAAGAAATCCCAGGGCAGATTTCCTTCAGAATGGACTAGTTGGATCTCCTTGTAGTCCAAGGGACTCTCAAGAGTCTTCTCCAACACCACAGTTCAAAAGCATCAATTCTTCGGCGCTCAGCTTTCTTCACAGTCCAACTCTCACATCCATACACGACCACTGGAAAAACCATAGCCTTGACTAGACGGACCTTTGTTGGCAAAGTAATGTCTCTGTTTTTCAATATACTGTCTAGGTTGGTCATAACTTTCCTTCCAAGGAGTAAGCATCTTTTAATTTCATGGCTACAGTCACCATCTGCAGTGATTTTGGAGCCCCAAAAAATAAAGTCTGACTGTGTTTCTACTGTTTCCCCATCTATTTGCCATGAAGTGATGGGACCAGAAGCCATGATCTTAGTTTTCTGAATGTTGAGTTTTAAGCCAACTTTTTCACTCCTCTTTCACCTTCATCAAGAGGCTTTTTAGTTCCTCTTCACTTTCTGCCATAAGGGTGGTGTCATCTGCATATCTGAGGTTATTGATATTTTTCCCGGCAATCTTGATTCCAGCTTGTGCTTCTTCCAGCCCAGCATTTCTCATAATGTACTCTGCATATAAGTTAAATAAGCAGGGTGACAATATACAGCCCTGTCATACTCCTTTTCCTATTTGGAACCAGTCTGTTGTTCCATGTCCAGTTCTAACTGTTGCTTCCTGACCTGCATATAAATTTCTCAAGAGGCAGGTCAGGTGGTCTGGTATTCCCATCTCTTTCAGAATTTTCCACAGTTTATTGTGATCCACACAGTCAAAGGCTTTGGCACAGTCAATAAAGCAGAAATAGATGTTCTTCTGGAATTCTCTTGCTTTTTCAATGATCCAGCGATTGTTGGCAATTTGATCTCTGGTTCCTCTGCCTTTTCTAAAACCAGCTTGTACAACTAGAAGTTCACGGTTCACGTATTGCTGAAGCCTGGCTTGGAGAATTTTGAGCATTACTTTACTAGTGTGTGAGATGAGTGCAATTGTGCAGTAGTTTGAGCATTCCTTGGCATTGCCTTTCTTTGGGATTGGAATGAAAACTGACCTTTTCCAGTCCTGTGGCCACTGCTGAGTTTTCCAAATGTGCTGGCATATTGAGTGCAGCACTTTCACAGCATCATCTTACAGAATTTGGAATAGCTCAACTGGAATTCCATCACCTCCACCAGCTTTGTTTGTAGTGATGCTTTCTAAGGCCCACTTGACTTCACATTCCAGGATGTCTGGCTCTAGGTCAGTGATCACACCATCGTGATTATCTGGGTTGTGAAGATCTTTTTTTACAGTTCTTCTGTGTATTCCTGCCATCTCTTCTTAATATCTTCTGCTTCTGTTAGGTCTATACCATTTCTATCCTTTATTGAGCCCATCTTTGCATGAAATGTCCCCTTGGTATCTCTAATTTTCTTGAAGAGATCTCTAGTCTTTCCCATTCTGTTATTTTCTTCTCTTTCTTTGCATTGATCGCTGAGGAAGGCTTTCTGTTCTCTTCTTGTTATTCTTTGGAACTCTGTATTCAGATGCTTATATCTTTCCTTTTCTCCTTTGCTTTTCGCTTCTCTTCTTTTCACAGCTATTGGTAAGGCCTCCCTAGACAGCCATTTTGCTTTTTTGCATTTTTTTTCCATGGGGATGGTCTTCATCCCTGTCTCCTGTACAGTGTCACAAACCTCAGTCCATAGTTCATCAGGCACTCTATCAGATTTAGTCCCTTAAATCTATTTCTCACTTCCACTGTATAATCATAAGGGATTTGATTTAGGTCATACCTGAATGGTCTAGTGGTTTTCCCTACTTTCTTCAATTTAAGTCTAAATTTGGCAGTAAGGAGTTCATGATCTGAGCCACAGTCAGCTCCTGGTCTTGTTTTTGTTGATTGTATAGAGCTTCTCCATCTTTGGCTGCAAAGAATATAATCAGTCTGATTTCGATGTTGACTATCTGGTGATGTCCATGTGTAGAGTCTTCTCTTGTGTTGTTGGAAGAGGGTGTTTGCTATGACCAGTGCATTTTCTTGGCAAAACTCTATTAGTCTTTGCCCTGCTTCATTCCGTATTCCAAGGCCAAATTTGCCTGTTACTCACGGTGTTTCTTGACTTCCTACTTTTGCATTCCAGTCCCCTATAATGAAAAGGACATCTTTTTTGGGTGTTAGTTCTAAAAGGTCTTGTAGGTCTTCATAGAACTGTTCAACTTCAGCTTCTTCAGCGTTACTGGTTGGGGCATAGACTTGGATTACTGTGATATTAAATGGTTTGCCTTGGAAACGAACAGATATCATTCTGTTGTTTTTGAGATTACATCCAGGTACTGCATTTCAAACTCTTTTGTTGACCATGATGGCCACTCCATTTCTTCTGAGGGATTCCTGCCCACAGTAGTAGATATAATGGTCATCTGAGTTAAATTCACCCATTCCAGTCCATTTTAGTTTGCTGATTCCTAGAATGTTGACTGGAGAAGGCAATGGCACCCCACTCCAGTCCTTTTGCCTGGAAAATCCCATGGATGGAGGAGCCTGGTGGGCTGCAGTACATGGGGTCACTAGAGTGGGACGCGACTGAGCGACTTCACTTTCACTTTTCACTTTCATGCATTGGAGAAGGAAATGGCAACCCACTCCAGTGTTCTTGCCTGGAGAATCCCAGGGATGGGGAAGCCTGTCTCTGGGGTCGCACAGAGTCAGACACGACTGAAGCGACTTAGCAGCAGCAACGGCAGCAGAATGTCGACATTCACTCTCGCCATCTCTTGTTTGACCACTTCCAATTTGCTTTGATTCATGGACCTGACATTCCAGGTTCCTATGCAATATTGCTCTTTACAGCATCGGACCTTGCTTCTATCACCAGTCACATCCACAACTGGGTATTCTTTTTGCTTTGGCTCCATCCCTTCATTCTTTCTGGAGTTATTTCTCCACTGATCTCCAGTAGCATATTGGGCACCTACTGACCTGGGGAGTTCCTCTTTCAGTATCCTATCATTTTGCCTTTTCATACTGTTCATGGGGTTCTCAAGGCAAGAATACTGAAGTGGTTTGCCATTCCCTTCTCCAGTGGACCACATTCTGTCAGACCTCTCCACCATGACCCACCTGTCTTGGGTGGTCCCACGGGCATGGCTTAGTTTCATTGAGTTAGACAAGGCTGTGGTCCTAGTGTGATTAGATTGACTAGTTTTTTGTGAGTATGGTTTCAGTGTGTCTGCCCTCTGATACCCTCTTGCAATACCTACCGTCTTACTTGGGTTTCTCTTACCTTGGACGTGGGGTATCTCTTCACGGCGGCCCCTTCTGACCTTGAACGTGGAATAGCTCCTCTAGGCCCTCCTGGGCAGCCACCGCTCTTTGGAGGTGGGGTTGCTCCTCTTGGCCGCCGCCCCTGGCCTCGGAGGTGGGGTAGCTCCTCTCGACTGCTCAGACGTGGGGTAGCTCCTCCCGGCTGCTGCCCCTGACCTCGGACGTGGGGTAGCTCCTCTTGGCTGCCTCCTCTCCGGCATGGGGTCCTCCCGGCTTCTGCCCCTGACCGCAGACGTGGGGTAGCTCCTCTCGGCCGTGCTACGGGTGCCGGTTGCAGCCGCCCGCACTAAATGTGGGCAGTTTACAAAGACTGTAAACCTATGTACAGTCTTTGGTATATACGGAACAAAAACACATGTATACATGTGTATCAGGAGATATATATAAATATGCTCATAGCCGCAATGTTTATTAACAGAGCAAAACTAGAAACAACCCAAATGTCCTCAGTAGTAAAATATATAAGTAACTTGGGATATACATTGATAAAATGAAATATTATATGGCAATACAAACTATACCTACTTCCTTTAATGTGAATTTCATCAGTAATACTGAGCAATTGAAGTCAGTCATGAAAGAATATATATTGTATTATTTCTATAAGTATAAAGAAACAACAGTGTTTGGAAATATATGATTGTGTGATTAAACTATAATAAAAACACAAAGAAAGGATTATCATAAGAGTTAGAAGAGTGATTGCTTTGTGGGGGAAGGAGAAACATTTTATAATATTTCTTAATGTCCATGATGCTCGCTCAGGTGTTTTCCTGGTATTATGTTTTTGAAATTTACATTTCTATTTGTACCATTTTCTACTGGTGTTAAACTTGATAATGAAAAATACTAAATAATGATTAAGATATTTCTATAAAATTCAATGCCATACCATCTGTATTTTATTTATTTAAAGAAAGCCTTTTGAATATAATCTTCAAGGTTACTTTCCATGTAGAGTTATTACAAAATATTGGCTGTTTTCCCCTTGTTGTACAATACACCTTTGAGCCTATCTTATACCCCACAGTTTGTGCCTCCCACTCCCCACCCCTTTATTGCATATAAGTGGGCATATATTTTTTGTGGGAATGAAAACATCTAATGAAGAAAAAATATTAAATAAAACATAAAAAGTGAGAGTAATTGATTTTTTTTTTTTTTAAGAATCTCAACTTAAGGGGTAAACAATGATTTTATTTCTTCTAATAATTACCTCCTTATTTTCTATATTAAAGTCCATTTTCTTACTGAGGGGAATAAAAAAACTTCCTTCAACCTTCCCTCCAAAGTGCCTTCCTTATCTGGCTATGGTCTTTAACTCTGAAATTGCCATTTAGTGGTTGGTGAAGGATCCTTGGGGCCAACATTCTCTTTCTCTTTGTACATCCTCAGCTTTGTGCTAGCTGTAGAACTGTGTCATTTTCTTTTCTTTTTTTATCAACTACATCTCCACGCCCATATTGCTACCCTAATCTTTCTTGTTAGTCTGTCATGAAGATCATGCTTTGGTATTTCAACACTCACTGCTGGCTTAATAATGTCAGAACTTTCTCCAATGTGACTTATATGAAGCAGCTTATCAGAAAAGTAAGACTGTAATACACTGGTTGCATTTCATTTCTCTTCATTAGAGCTACTTTGCGTAAGACAAATCTGAAAGCAAAGTTTTAAAAATATATTCTTTGGTTGGTGGGAGAAAGGAACCAAACCAATGGAATATTATACTCTAGGCTTTGGACCATGTGATTGTGTTGCTTACTTGCAAATTTTAATTAAATTATGTATTTATTATCTCAACTATATAAAAATTAAGCAGAGAAAACAAACTTGAAGGAAATATACTAAAATATCATTAGCATTAGTTATTTCTGGATGTTAGAATGGGAGTATAGAAGATTTTTTCTATTTTTCTAAATTTTCTGCATGGTTAGTAATGAGCATGTATAACTTGTTTTTTCATGAGTCTATTTGTTTTTCACAGTAGGACACAAAATCTTCTAGGTATTTAGGTGGGTAACTACAATTATAATGCCTCTTTTACAGCACCTTTGGCCGCTGCTTTTTTGATAATAGCTGTTCCTTACCCCGTGCCCTCTCTTGTCTCTCACCTTTCTTTCTCACTCACCAAACCCCATACATTACTTCCTTCTTGTTTTTCACCTTCAATCAGTCAGTTTTGCTATATGCTTCCTACTGGCTTTTGGTCCAAGTTATTTTTAGCCTAGAAGCAAGCTTGAAGGTCTAATTGACAAGGGAATTGTAACCATTGGACAAGATGCACCTATGCTAACCAGAGAACTGACCTAAGATTTACTCTGTAAGAAGAAACTGAGATGGGCCTTACAGCCTGCTTATGGATCTCCAGTTTAGGTTAAAAGCAGTATTTGAACCTTGCAATTCTTTTCATACTCAGAAACGGCTTTTGGCTTGATTATGGTTCTGACTTGACCGTATTATAAAATATATCATGGACTTTCTGAGTTGGGGGTTGCAAAGCACTCATAGATGTTCAGGCCAGATTCTATTAATATTTCTATTCTACTCCATTAGCGTTTAGCACAGACCCTTTGCATTAAATAGAAGAAATTTTACTTCAAAGTAGACAATCCTGATTAAGTAACTTGAGAAATGACTGATCACTTTTGCTGGTATGTGCTGAGTAGAAACTAGTTAATAATGTGTCTTAAACTTTCACTACATGTTTTTCTAAAGTGGGGGTCTTTGTTGGCTTTGAAGTGATTCATTGCTTTACATTCTAGAAAACCCTGTTTTTTGTTAAAGCTGAGCTATATTAACATGAGTAGTAACTTACTACATTTGCATAGCTGTTGTCATCTTGCCCCGTCTGTTTTAAAATTTAAAATACAAATGCTTGTCAGAATACTTTCACTTTAGAAGTACATTTTCATTCAGTGCTCATTTGACTTAGACTTTTTTTTCACTACTTTTAACCCAAGCTCCACCTGTTATTGAGACTGTGTAAAGAATGATACTATCTAATTTCTTAGTAGGAAATGCTGGGTTGGGGTGCAGGAGTCTACAAGGAGTATCTCCCTATGAAAAACAAAGAGAGTAACTAGAGAGTAATTAGTTCCAGTTTCCATGACCCTAGGAGGTGAGACAGTTCAGACTCTAACCTCAGTTTTTCAGTTCTCTCCTCCAAAGGAGTCTAGGTAACCTCACCAGTAACTGGGAACATTTGTCTAACTGTTCCGTGAAAAGTTCTTAACCTACAAGTATAATAGCGATGAGTGGTCATCCCAAAGCCTGCAGCCTGGTGATCAATCCTGCCATTTAGCTTATAGGAATCCGTCATGTGTGTTAGGTTTACCTTTGATCTATCAGTTCTCCCCCTTGCTGTCTACTCCTGATGCCCTCAGGCACCTCTGCTATTTCTCACCTGCCTTCTGCTCATTATTAGCTTTCCTGTTCCAATCACTGCCTAATGCATCCTTCTCATCCTTCTCAGAGTTAATCTTCTACAAGACAGAGCAGATCTTATCTCTCTCCTACTTGAATTCTTTGGCTTCCTGTTACCTACAGGATTCAGTCCAGACTCCTTTACCTGGTGTTTGGTACCCTTCATAGCCTGGCTCTTGCTTACTTTTCCATTCTCTGTTCTTGCTTGTGTTTTCATTCCTATTAACACTTTCTTCTGGGCATCTGTTCTCTTCCCAGGCCAAACTAATTGTCAGTTCCCAAACATGTCAAATAATCTCATACCTTCATACATGCTATTCTTTCTTCCTACGTGTCTTTCCTTATCTTGTCATCGAGTAGTAGGCTCCTGCTCCCCCTTTAAGACCCAGTTTAGCTACCACTTTCTGTGAAGCTTTTCTAACCCCATTGCCACCCCCAGGAGAATTGTGTCTTCATTCCTACCATAGCACTTTATTCATTATAGCTCTTAACATTTAACATAGTGATTACCTATGTATAAGGAATCTGTCTTATTCATGTAGCAAAGCACATAATAGACAATCAAATGTTTATTGGAGAGAGGAATTACTTATTTTCATTGCTATTGTAAATCCAAATAATTTAGATCTCAATAATAAGATAAAACAGAAAGAGGGCTGGATGAAGGGGATAAGAAAGGTTAGAAATTGCTGACTCTTCTCCCTCCCTGATGACACCAGTCCACCAGTTTGCTCTTTCTTTTGGACCTTGCAGGTGGTGAGGATCCAGGGAAGTTGAGCCATGCCACATTAAAGAACGGCCACACCACCCTCATAGGGAGCACCAGATCTTCTAGTCCAGTCCAGGTAGAGGAAGAGTCGGAAAGAATAGCTAGTCTTAGGAAGCCTGTTCCAGAAGAGGAGCCGAAGAAGCGACTAGGTAATTAACTCTGAGTTTTCTAGTTTAAGAGCCATGGACTGGTCATTCTCATTTATCTCAGGGGATTGCAGGAGCCAGAGGAGAAGTAAAATCCAGAGGGACTTCTGTTTCCCTCCAGCAATTCTTCAACTAGTTGCCGCTTGAAATAGAATTTCTCCCCTCATTCTTATATTTACAAAATACCTAAATTTGTGATTCTCAAGGACTGAGGTGTGTTAGTTGCTCAGTCATGTCAAACTCTTTGCGACCCCATAGTCTGTAGCCTGCCAGGTTCCTCTGTCCATGGATTTCTCCAGGCAAGAATACTGGAGTGGGTTGCCATTTCCTTCTCCAGAGGACCTTCCCGACCCAGAGATCAAACCCAGGTCTCCCGTATTGCAGGCAGATTCTTTACCATCTGAGCCAAATGGGAAAAGGCTATTAAATATCAGATGTCTGTGGGATTTTTTCAGGCTAAACATCCCTCCTCCTTCACCCAAGGGACTCTGTGTCCAGTTGCCTGGCTCTTGTGTGAAAAATCACTATCATAACGAGCCTCTCTTACTGATTGAGAAAGTGTTATATCCTAAAGTGTGTGAGGTTGGGAAACTTTGTCTGTAAACCAACCTGTACGTTAAATAATAGATGGAGTTGACCATAAGTGGTAGATGTGTTACCTTTTTCAGCCTGTCTTGTGACTCTCTTTCCTTTTAAATCCCATCTATTATTTCACAGGCTCCAGTGGAAGCCAGCCTCATTCTGAAGCAGAGTTCGTTCCCGAGAGTATACCCAAACAGCCTTTACTCCCCCCTAAAAGACACTTGTCCTCTTCTCACGAAGCAAATGAAGGGCAAGCAAAGGATGCCACTTCCTCGGGCAGCTTGGCCAGACCCAGCTCGTCTGCCTCCACCACTGCCATCACCACAGCACCTGCTGCTACCATGGCTGCCACGAACCCAGCAAAAACTGTCCATTCCTCTGGCCCCCCTTCCCAAGCACCCAGGACTCTGCCCGCTGCTCCTGCCAGCACTCACACCACTGCTACCCTGAGCCTTACTCACACAGGCCCTGCCAAGCAGCCCCCTATTCCACCCCCGAAACCAACTCACAGAAACAGCAACCCTGTCATTGGTACGTAAGTCTTTAGCTTTCCAAAGTTTGGGGTTTGGTTTGGTTTTAGATGGTGGTTTTATTGGGTAATTGGTACAATATGGATTTGGTCTGTGAGAGAGTTCTCCATAGCTTGTCCCTTTGAATGCCCTCAGTATAGAAAAAAGTCTTGAAAATGAGACAGATGGCTATGAATGGAAACAGTGGGGTCAGATATCACTGAAATTAGGTTCAAGGTTTAGGAGATTAATATTTATTTTTCCTAAAGCATTGTTTCTGAACTGCTGTTTATAGTTGGTGGACTAGACATACGAACAGACGTGGGTTTGACCTACATGGTGAAAGGGTTTGTTTTTTTGTGTTTTTTTAACCTACTTTAAACTGCCAATGCATGCCTTCCTTCAACATAAACCCAGTAGATAAAGTGGTGATTGTAGAGGTGCCTGTGTAACTTGTGGTTCAGTATCTAACATAGCATGTTCATGGGGAACTGCAAAGCTACTTAAACTATCTTGATAAAATCACGTTTTGTTTTGGGAGAGTTAAGGATGCTACTCGTAATAAAATGAGTGGTAGAAGAATTAAAGCAGGGAAGATAGTAACTTTTTATTGGTTTAGTAAGTTTTTTATATGTACAGGAATTATATTTAGATTGGTTTTCGTTATATAAATTTAGAGGAATTTTCAAGAAAGGGAGGAGAAGAAAAAAGTAGTTTCTCAAGAAAAATGATATTAGCTTTAGTACTGCTTAAAGTTTTTGTTAATGATTGAATGAAGAAATAAAAAGTGTGCTCATTAAATGGCTAATTAACCAAATTAGGTGGAGTGACTAGAACCCTGAAAAACAGGCTTAGAATTCATTGTGAGTATAACAGGTTGGAGTAGCTTGAGAAAAACAGGATGGAGGTTATTACTATTATCACAGCCTTGGATGGATAGTGCCATGTTGACTTATCTCTGAGGATCGAGGAACTTTCCTACACTTGTTTTCAAAACCTCCATATGAAGTTTTATCTGTTTTATCTAGTGTATAGTTAGGGCAAAAAGAAAGTGAAGAAGTTGTGATTGGCTCAAGGTTATAGTTAGTGAGAGAGAGAAACCAAATACAGGCCTTTCAACTCTAGAGTGCAGGCCTCTGTCTGTACATTTGTGTTTTCAAACTGTTGTTTACATAGGGGTTCTCATTGTGGTCACCTGGAGGGCTTGTTAAAACACAGAGTGCTGGGCTCTGCCCGTAGAGTTTCTGATTCAGTAAGTCTGGGGTAGTGCCCGAGAATTTACATTTCTGACGAGTTCGCAGATGATGCTGATGCTCTGTATATGGGAACCACACATCAGGAACCACTGCTGTCTGTACTGTACCCTGGGCCAAACTATAGAGGCCGCTCCTGGCCTCAGGTGAACAGCCCAAAGCAATAGGCGCTGTGACTGAGGGATTGACAGCAGTCCATGAGCAGTCCTCAGCTGAAGGAGAAAAATAGGATAGTTCACTGGGTTTTTATTAAAGTTAAATAGATTTAAAGAACTATTCTTTAGGGTGTTCCCTGGTGGCCTAATGGTTAAGATTCCAGGCTTTCACTGCTATGGTCTGGGTTCAATTCATGGTCAAGGAACTGAGATCCCACAGACTGCAGGGCACGGCCAAAAAAAAAACTTTATCCTTTATTCTGAAATTATGGATCTTCTTAATTCTTTGGTGTTAAAAGACCTTTTTTTTTCATGAAGGGGTTATGCTAATGAGTGGTTTACTGAATATCCAGGCTTAGTTGAGGGAATTCTCTTGTGGTCTAGTGATTAGGGCTCCATGCTTCCACTGCTGGGGACCTGGGTTCAATCCCTGGTCAGGGAACTAAGATCTCAAAAGCAATGCAGCATGGCCAAAAAACCCTTAGTTGAAAATAATTAAAATGTAAAGATTAACAACCTGAGATTGATTGAGAATGTCTTTTTAATAATGTTGGTCCATGAAACACAAACATTTGGAAATCAGTATTTAGACATTGGTGTGTCTACTAACAGGCATGATAGAATTAGGACTAAGGACTGATTAGGAGTATTGGGACTAAGGAAGGACCTCCATCAATAACTGATGAAGGGAATTGTAACCCCTCCAGTGAACATTTTGCGTCTTTCCCGTGCCAAATGCCATTATCACAGTGTGTGTACCAGAAGTCCTTTCCTTTTCAGGTAAATGTTTCCCTTAAATCACTAAAGGTAACTTACTTTATCAATTCAGTTGTTAAAATACTCAGATTTGATCTTGTCAGGGTTGGATTTTGTTGTAGATGGAATAGCTAACCACTGTTTTTAGCCATTTCCAGCAACTGAACAGCAACAATTTTTAGCCAGCCAGCAAAAATCCAGTCTACCAGAATATATCTCTTTCATTGATCCTAAAATTTCCATTTTTTGAATCCTTTTTTATAAGTATATGTAGTATTTTTCTAGAAATACCTTTTAAAATTTTACTTATGAAGAATAACGTTAAAACATCATATTAGCTAGACTTTTACTTTGAATGCTGCCAATGGAATGGGATTTAGAGCAATTAAATTTTTTTATTTTAGGGAAACTTGAGGTGTTGCTGTCTAGGTAAGACATATAAAACCTTTGTAAACAATTGGTGGGACCAAAGTGAGGGGTTTGGGTCGAGGGTCGGAGGTTGGTGACCAAGAAAACTACTGTTTAGAAAGTTAAAAAAGAGAGAGAGAGAGAACTGCTGTTTAATTATTTTGCCAGGTTGACCTTTTGTGATGTGATGATCCACTTCTTAAAAGCCATTTGGAGTTCTAAAAGGGACTTCGCTCAATCGACACCTGAGACGTGTGGGCTTGGGGGGTCACATAAGGATATATACTGCCATGGTACAGGGAGGGGCCTCTCATCTAATAAACATGTGTTGAGAACCACTGTGTGCCAGGCACTGTGCCCCACCTTGTGAATATGCTGATGGAGACAAGGGACGCCCTGTCGTCAAGGAGCCCGTGTGTACTGAAAAGTGGAGATGGCAGATTGGATGTAAAGGACAGGAAGAGGTGTGGGTACTAGTGAAAAACAAAGTCAGGGGAATCCAGAGGATGGAACCTCATAAGAATGAGTCCTGGGAACTAGCTGAGTCCTTAGCAGTTTGTAGTATGATCTTGGGCAAGCCACCTAACTTTTGGGGCCCCAGTTTTTCCTTCTGTAAGATGGTAAAGATGATCTGTTATATAAGAATATGAAGTGTTGTTAGACAAAAGAACTTATTAGCCACATTTTTTTGTTGTTGTTTCTTTTTGTATTAACTTTATCTACACCAAGATCAAGTCATAAAAAGTTGTCATGTCTGCTATTAAAAAAGTAAGAAATTTCTCATTAGAGTATTAAGGTGGTGGTCATTTTACACCTCTATATGTCTGTTGGACCTTCTACATATTTAAATATTAATTGTTTGTTTCACGATGAGGTAGAGAATGGCAAAGCCATAAAATGGTATAATTAGCACGGAAGATGAAGACAACTCAGCTCTAATTCTAGGTCCTGGGCTGGCCCCTCAAAGCACTGTAAAACCATCTTAAATTGAGGTACTGCTTTCTCTTTTCCAGCTGAATTGTCCCAAGCAATAAACAGTGGTACGTTGTTATCAAAGCCATCCCCACCTTTACCACCGAAGAGAGGCATTCCATCAGCCTTGGTACCCACCTCAGAGTCTGCTGCTGCCACCACCGCCACAAAAGCACCAAGCGATCAGAGAGAGAAGAGCGCGTGCTCTGTGGGCTCTGAACCCCTGCTGACTCCCTCCTCCTCCCCACTGCCTGCTCATATACCTCCAGAACCCCCTCAGTCCCCTCCATTCCCTGCTAAGACTTTCCAAGTTGTGCCAGAAATTGAGTTTCCACCTTCCTTAGACCTACCCCAGGAGATTCCCCAGCAGGAAAGCCAGAAAAGGGAAGTACCCAAGAGGATGTTGGACCACAGCTTCGGGGAGCCCCAGGTACCCCCTAGGCTGCCCCCAGTCCCGCTGCACATCCGAATCCAGCAGGCCCTAACCAGCCCACTTCCCATGACTCCTCCCTTGGAGGGCTCTCATAGAGCTCATTCGTTGCTCTTCGAGAACGGCGACAACTTTTCTGAGGACAGCAGTACCCTGGGTCGGACCAGGTCACTTCCCATCACTATTGAAATGCTAAAAGTGTGAGTGCCTTTCAAGCTTGCTTCTTGTTCCCTCTTTACTCTAGCTAGCCTTTCTTGGAAAAAATTACTTATAGAGAAAATGTGAACAAACTTAAGAAGAGTACTCAACAAATAAGACACGTTCTTGAATTTGGACTTTTACCCTGCTCATTTCTATAACATTGTTTCCATAGCAGAAATTTCCATGATACAGAAATTACAAATTTCTCTACTTCAAAATTAAAACCACTGTGCATTTTTATGTCTTATAGAGGAAGCAGTGTAACGTGGTGCTTCAGAACATTGACCTTGGAGTAAGCTGGCTCTGGGTTCACATCCCAGCTCTGCCTCTTACTACTAGCTTACAGTAGTGTGTGTCACTTGACCTTCCTGCTCTTTAGTTGTGCAGCCTGTAAACAGGAATAATACCGACCTCATAAGCTTGTGAGAATGCAATTAGACAAGTCTGAAAGCTCGAGTGCCTGGCATATGATCTTGGTAGAGAGGGCAGGGAGAAACCTAAAGAAAAAGAAGGGAGCTCTGAAAAATGGTTCAGTATTCCAGCTCTGTAGACTGGAACTGCTCATCTTTTCTCTAGTTCATCTGTCCCCACTCAGTAGTTATTCCTACTTTGTCCGTCTTTTTAAAATTCAGACAAATTGTGACTGAAGGGTAACATTTCTTGGCAAGCTGGAAATTTGTCTTACTAAAAGAATTGTTGTAGAGCTGTTTCAGTATCCTCCTTTTTATTTGTTCTGCCATAATTTCTTGTACTTCCTGGTCTTACTTATTTCATATCCTGGAAAGAGACAGTTTAGGAATTTGAAGGAGGTTACGTCATAGTTTATGCCTCCAGAATGTAAAGGGGAAAAGTTAGTTTTCATCTTTACTTCTCTTTGCTTCCTTGGTTTGAGAAGTGGGTTCAGTATTTTTATTGAGTGTCTTCCCTGAGCCAAGTACTGTGTCAGATGCTATGTAGTCTTCTCATTTAGTCACACCAAAGCAGACTTGCATCTTATATATAGGTCATCAAGGCCCTGTGTGCCAGACACTAGTGCATTCTAGAATTTGTCTATTTCATTCTCACAACAAGCCAACAGGCAGGTATCATCCCCATTTACAGAAAAATTAGGTCACTTAAAATCTAGTAAATAAGTTGTAGCTCTGGGATTTGAGCCCAGAGCCCTTCAGATTAATAGCTGCTAAAAAGTTTCTTAGCAAGATTGTAAAAAAATAAGGAAAAAAACTATAAATTATTTCATTCATGAACTTTTTCAGTTATTTAATACTTTGACTTGCAAATCAATTACTCTTTATGTCTCTGAAAGGGAAATGTAATTATGTTAATTTGTTAGTCCAGACGATGAAGAAGAGGAGGAGCAAAGCCACATATTTGCATTCGATGAAGATGTAGCATCTACCTCAGTCATTCCTAAACTACCGCAGTGTCTGCAGGAGGAAGAAGAAGGGAAAGAGAGTGACTCTGATTCAGAAGGTCCCATTCAGTACCGAGATGAAGAGGACGAAGATGAAAGCCATCATAGTAAGAAGGGGAGAGAAAGAGAAGGAGAAGGCTCTCGTACAGATACAGCTGTGTGTGGTCTTAGCAAGCGTAAGATGCATGGATGCAGACCCCCTCTCCCACCCAGGCATCTGGCTGACTGCTATTGGAAGCCTCTGGGAAAGACACTTGTCCTTGCTGTTCCCGTCATACAAGCCAGTCAGAGGGAGCCCAATAGGTTGAGTCAGTCAGGTTTTATGTGTTTAGTTTTGATTTAAAAAATGTTTATCTTGATGGTATTAAAGAATGTGGAGTAAAGGGAAGTTAGTGTTTGGGCTTTGTGGAAAAGACAGAAGTGATACTCTCCTTCAGCCTTATAAACTTAACTATGTTCATGGGGCAAAGGAAAAAATATATATGTTCATATATACCCATCTGCGAATAATAGAATCCTGATTCCTGAAAATGGAAAGCAATTTTAGGAGGAGGAGAACCATCTGAGGTGTGTTAGTTCAAATGCCTTTCTGTTGTAATTCAGAGGCTGTCCCCTGCTTAGATGATCCCTCTTAGAGCAACTCTTACTAAGAAGAAAATGTAGAGAGAGAACTGGTAGAAGGGAAAAGGTAGAGTTAACCCATCTGAGTCCATCTGCTGCAAAGATTTTTAGATATCTTCAGCTTTACCCCCACCTCTATGTTAGGTGACTCATTGGAGGCCAACTAGAAAGCTGGGATTCTGATAATGTTTGTTCAGATTCTTACCTGGCTCCAGGTAAGGTTGAGCCTGAAGCTTCTACATGTTTTTCTTTCTCTTGTGCAAAGGTGCTCTGGCCAACAAAGTGAAGAGGAAAGATACGCTGGCCATGAAGTTGAACCACAAACCTAGTGAACCAGAAATGAACATGAATTCTTGGCCTCGAAAAAGCAAAGAGGAGTGGAATGAAATCCGGCACCAGATTGGGAACACACTGATCAGGTAGGCCTTTTCTTAGAATATATTGATCTGATTTGATTATGCCAGTATATGTGGGCTTCCCTGATTTCTCAGTTGGTAAAGAATCTGCCTGCAATGCAGGTAACCCCGGTTCGATTCCTGAGTGGGGAAGATCCCCTGGAGAAGGACTGGGCTACCCACTCCAGTATTCTTGGACTTCCCTTGTGGCTTAGCTGGTAAAGAATCCGCCTGCAACCCAGGTGACCTGGGAGACCTGGGTTCCATCCCTGGGTTGAGAAGATACCCTGGAGAAGGGAAAGGCTAACCAATCCAGTATTCTGGCCTGGAGAATGTCTTAGAGACTTACTTGGTGGTGGAGCATTCATATATCCTTTTTTAAAAAATTTTAGAAACAGTTTTTTTAAAAAGTTAGTTTAAAAAAAAAAGCATAGTTAAAAAAAAGTACATGTTGTACACAGATGGGTATCTTCAATGAATCTGGAAATTAAGGAACTAGATAGCTCTCAGAGCTTTACACCATAAGATAGACATG
This sequence comes from Bos grunniens, assembly GCF_055505025.1. Taxonomy (NCBI): domain Eukaryota; kingdom Metazoa; phylum Chordata; class Mammalia; order Artiodactyla; family Bovidae; genus Bos; species Bos grunniens. Next base: position 12,086,057 of record NC_141166.1, read on the forward strand.
CTGTTGTTGTTGTTTAGTCACTGAGTCATGTCTGACTCTTTTGTGACCTCGTGGATTGTAGCCTGCCAGACTTCTCTGTCCATGGGATTTCCCAGGCAAGAATACTGGAGTGGGTTGCTGTTTCTTTCTCCAACGGATCTTCCTGACTTGGGTGGAATCCACATCTTCTGCATTGACAGGTGGATTCTTTACCACTCAGCCACTAGGGAAGCCCCAAAAACACATAAGTGTGTTGTTTTTTTTTTTAAATTTTAGTTTCTAAGAATTCAGGTGGTTCCTAGGACAGCAAGGCTTTTCTGGCATTTATCCTGTTGCTCAGCCCTGAGGTCCAAGCCCAGTTAAATATCACACCCACAATTTCCATTGTATCTATTTCACATGTTCCATGTAACTGCCTCCTTTCAAAGTGTTAGTATTAATATATTTTTCAAGTCACTAGAACCAAAAGCATAGAGAAACTGAATGCAAGCCAGCTTCCTGCATATGTACTACAAGTAGAGCCCAGGTATACAGACAAGTTTGCCCACCTCAGATGTTTCTCTAGGTAGAGTAAGGAAAAGGAAGGTGGAACTCTTGGCATAGTCCTTAAAAATAATTAAATAAGGATGCCTGTTCATTAAAATATATTCTCCTCTCCTACCTCAGACACCAGGCTCTGCTGTTGGCCAAGATGGCAATCTTAATGCAGACCTGTGGCTCTCTGAGTATTACCAGGAGGTCATCAAGATTAGGAATTAGTTAAAAATGGGGATTTTTTTCTTTTTAATTTTATTGAGATATATTTGGCATACAGCACTGTATAAGTTTAACATATAGAGCATAATGATTTGACTTACATACATCATAAAATGATTATCACAATAAGTTTAATGAAATCCATCATCTCCTATAGATACACAATAAAAGAAACAGGAAATATATTTTTTCCTTGTGATGAGAACTCTTAGGACTTACTCTCTTAATGACTTTGATATATATAACATAGATATTAATTATATTAATCACATTCTATATTACCTCCCTAGTATTTATTTTATAACTGAAAGTTTACACCTTTTGACCACCTTCATCCAGTTTCCTGTCTCCCACCCCCTGCCTCTGGTAACCACAAATCTGATCTCTTTTTCCATGAATTTATTTGGTTTTTGGAGTATAGTTGACCTACAATACTATGTTAGTTCCTGGTACACAGCATAGTGGTTTAATATTTCTATACATTGCAAAATGCTCACCACAATGAATCTAGTTACCATCTGTCTCGATACAAAGATATTACATTATTATTGACTATATTCCTGACACATTGTACATTTTATCCAAAAATGGCAATCTTTGATAATAGATTCCTTTTTGCTTTATTACACAGATAGTTGCTCATCATTGAGTATCTTTTCCCAGGTCATAATAGTCTTAGAAGAGCTTGTTGAACACTGGCCATGAATAGTCTGAAATTGAAATGCAGAAATATGAGAGATTAACATTTATAATAACAATTTACAATACCATAAAAAAAACCTTTAAATATTGTGGATAAACCTGATGAAAGATTATGTAAGACCTGTGCATTGTAAAATATAAAATAATGGTAAAGAAAGTAAAGAAAACCTAAATATATGGAGAGAAATAACATTTTCATGGATCACAAGTCTCAGTATTATCAAGACATCAGATTTAATGCAGTTCCAATCAAAATGCCCCTTAGTGGACTTTAACTGACAAACGGATTCTACAGTTGTCAGAAATATAAAGCAACTATGAAAAGAACAGGACTGGAGGACTAACACTGTCTTATTTTAAGACATATTATAAAGCTAAAGTTACCTAAACACTATGAAATTGACATAAAGGAGGATGAACAAAGAAATCAATGGAACAGAAGAGAGAGCCCAGGAAGAGACTCACTCATATAGAAGAATATGGTTTAGACAAAATTTTCTTAGATATGATCTCAAAGCATGATTCTTAAGAGAAAAACACTGATAAATTGCACTTCATCAAAATTTTTTGTTCTCTGAAAGATACTTTTTCCACATGCCTCAGGGGAATTAAGCCCGTGCGACACAGCTACGGAGCCCACAAACCCTAGAGCCCGTGCTCCAAACAAGAGAAGCCACAACACGAGAAGTCTGCACGCTGCAACTGGAGAGTAGTCCCCTCTCACCACAACTAGAGAAGCCCACGTGCAGCAACAAAGACCCAGCTCAGCCAAAAACAATAATTTTTAAAAAAATTTAGAAACAGAAATAAAGGTGGGGGAAGCAGAAGACTTTAAAAGACACATTATGAAAAAAGATACACAGATGACAAGAATAGGGAAAGATGTTCAACATCATTAATCATGTGTTGTTGTTTGGTCACCCAGTTGTGTCCGACTCTGTGACCCCATGGACTACAGCACACCAGGCTTCCCTGTCCTCTGCTATCTTCTGGACTTTGCTCAGACTCTCATCCATTGAGTCAGTGATGCCATCCAACCATCCCATCCTGTGTCAGCCCCTGCTCCTCCTGCCTTCAGTCTTTCCCAGCGTCAGGGTCTTTTCCAATGAGTCAGCTCTTCATATCAGGTGGCCAAAGTATTGGAGCTTCAGCTTTAGCATTACTCCTTCCAGTGAATATTCAGGAATATTCAGGAATATTGATTTCCTTTAGGATGGACTGGATTGATCTCCTTGCAGCTCAAGGGACTCTCAAGACTCCACTCCAGGGACCTCCCTGGTGGTCAGTCACTAAAATTCTATGCTCCCAGAGCAGGGGGCCTGGGTTTGATCCCTGGTCAGGGAACTAGATCTCAAATGCCACAATTAAGACCAAGTACAGCCAAATAAATGAAAATGCTAAAAAAAAAAAGTCTTCTACAGCACCACAGTTCAAAAGCATCAGTTCTTCAGTGCTCAGCCTTCTTTATGGTCCAGTTCTCACGTCGATATATGATTACTGGAAAAACCATAGCTTTGACTAGATGGATCTTTGTCAGCAACGTAATGTCTCTGCTTTTTAATATAGTCTCTAGGTTTCTCATAGATTTCCTTCCAAGGAGCAAGCATCTTTTAATTTCATGGCTGCAGTCACCGTCCACAGTGATTTTGGAGCCCAAGAAAATAATATCTGTCAATGTTTCCACTTTTTCCCCTTCTATTTGCCATGAAGTGATGGGACTAGATGCTTTGATCTTAGTTTTTTGAATGTTGAGTTTCAAACCAGCTTTTTCACTCTCCTCTTTCACCCTCATCAAGAGGCTGTTTAGTGCCTCTTCACCTTCTGCCATTAGAATCTTATCATCTGCATATCTGAAGTTGTTGGTATTTCTCCCAACAGTATTGATTCCAGCTTATGATTCATCAAGTCCAGCATTTCATATGATGTACTCTGCATGTAAGTTATATAAGCAGGGTGATAATATACAGCCTTAACGTACTTCTTTCCCAATTTTGAACCAGTCAGTTGTTCCATGTCTGGTTCTCTTGCTTTTTAACTCGCATACTGGTTTTTCAAGAGATAGGTAAGGTAGTCTGGTATTCCCATCTCTAAGAATTTTCCAGTTTGTTGTGATCCACACAAGTCAAAGGCTTTAGCCTAGTCAGTGAAGTAGAAAAGTGAGTGTCAGTCACTCAGTTGTGTTCGATTCTTTGCGACCCCATGGACTGTAGCCCGCCAGGCTCCTCTGTCCATGGGATTCTCTGGGCAAGAATACTGGAGTGGGTTGCCATTTTCTTTCCCAGGGGATCTTCCCGACCAGGGATTAAACCCGGGTCTCCTAGCATTTGAGGCAGAGTCTTTACCGTCTGAGCCACCAGGGAAGCCCCTGTGAAGAAGAAGTGGATGTTTTTCTGGAACTCCCTTGCTTTTTCTATGGTCCAACAAATGCTGCCAGTTTGAGCTCTGATTCTTCTGCCTTTTCTAAATCCCAGTTCACGTACTGCTGAAGCCTAGCATGAAGGATTTTGAGCATAATGTGAAATGGAAAGGAATGATGGAATACTACAGAGCAGTAAATACGAATGAACTACTAATAATGCCTTTGCTTATATGGATCTCAGTAATTATCCTGAGTGAAAAAAAACTAGACAAAAAGAGTGCATACTGTATGGTTTTATATAAAATTTTAGAAAATGGAAACTATACATAAAACAAGTCATTGTTTGCCTGGAGGCAGGGAGGTAGTGATTACAAAGGAAATGAGACTTTGTCAGGAAGGTCATAGTAGGTAGAATTGTACCTCCCAAAATGAATCCTAATCTCTGGTACGTATGGTACATACGTGCTGTGTTGTGTCCGACTCTTTACAACACCATGGACTGTAGCCCACCAGGCTCTCCTGTCCATGGGATTTTCCAAGCAAGAGTACTGGAGTGGGTTGCCATTTCATCCTCTAGAAGATCTTCCCAACCCAGAGATCAAACCCATGCCTCCCCTGACTCCTTCATTGCAGATGAATTCTTTACCACTGCACCGCCTGGAAAGATGGTACCTATGAATGTGACCTTATTTGGATAGGGGGTCTGTGTAGATATAATCAATTTAAGATGAAGTCATACTGGATTTTCTTGGGCTCCAAAATCACTGTGGATGGTGATTGCAGCCATGAAATTAAAAGATGCTTGCTCTTTGGAAGGAAAGCTATGACAAACCTAGACAGCACATTAAAAAGCAGAGACATCACTTTGCTGACAACAAAGTGTCCGTATAGTCAAAGCTATGGTTTTACCAGCAATCACTTACAAATATAAGAGTGCAACCATAAAGAAGGCTGAGCACTGAAGAATGGATGATTTTGAACTGTGGTGCTGGAGAAGACTCTTCAGAGTCTCTTGGGCTGCAAGATCAAACCAGGTCAATCCTATAGGAAATCAACCCTGAATATTCATTGGAAGGACTGACGCTGAAGCTGAAGCTCCAGTACATTGGTCATCTGACGCGAAGAGCCAACTCACAGGAAAAGACCCTGATGCTGGGAAAGATTGAAGGCCCGAGAAAGGGGCAACAGAGGATGAAATGGATAGATAGCATCACCAACTCAGTGGACATGAATCTGGGCAAACTCTGGGAAGAAAGTGAAATACAGCGGAGCCTGGCATGCTGCAGTCCATGGGGTTGCAAGCAGTTGGACATGACTTAGCGAGTGAAAAATAACGACATACTAGATTAGTTAGGGTAGGCTCTAGTCCAGTGACTGGTGTCCTCATAAGGGGAGGGAAATTGGGACGCAGAGACTCAGACACACATAGGGCGAATGCTAGGTGACTAAGGCAGAAACTAGGCTGACGCATCTAAAAGCCGAAGAACACAGAAGCCGGGAGAGAGGCAGGAACAAGTTCTCCCTCAGAAACTTCAGAAGGAACCAGCCTTACCAACGCCTGGATTCTGGACTCTGGCCTCCAGAACTGTGGGAGAATAAATATTTCCCTGGTAGCTCAGACGGTTAAGCGTCTGTGTACAATATGGGAGACCTGGGTTCGATCCCTGGGTCAGGAAGTTCCCTAGAGAAGGAAATGGCAATCCACTCCAGTACTATTGCCTGGAAAATCCCATGGACAGAGGAGCCTGGTAGGCTACAGTCCATGGGGTCGCAAAGAGTCGGACACGACTGAGCGATCTTCTTCATAAGCCATCCACTTTGTGGTAACTTGTTACAGCAGCCCTGGAAATCATTCCAAGGATGATGGATGTGTTCCTTCCCTTGATTGTAGTGATGATTTTACAGGTACATACATATGTCAGAATATCAAATCATGCAATTTATTGTATGTCATTTATACCTTAGTAAAGCTGTGGTGTTGTGTTTTTTAATGAATGTTGAAAAAAGATGGTCTTGTTCAGAGAGACAAGAAAAACTTTGAAATACATATAATTGTAAATTGTATATAAAATGGTCCTGGGAGTTTTCCATGCAACTAAAGAGTTACTAGCACATAATTAGATACTGTTGAGAATTATACATTAAGAGTAAGAATTGAGGAACTTTCTGTTTCTAGAAGTGACAAGTTTTCATTGGTGAATAACATCTCAGATCTGGGAATGAAATAAGAAACTTCATCAATATTTCCGAGAGGACCAAAATTGAAATCATAGGTTTTACAGAATATAACTCCAAAAGAGACAAGTTTAAATTCCAGTGGTTCCTAAACCACTGGTTTAAAAATCAAAAGAAAGACTTCCCTGGTGGACCAGTTGATCAGAATCTTCCTGCCAGTGCAGGGTACAGGGAATTCTAAGCCCATGGGCCACACCTACTGAGCCTTGCTTCCTAGAGCCCATACTCCCCAACAAGAGAAACCGCCGCAGTGAGAAGCCCCTGCCACCGCAGCTAGAGAAGGCCTGCCCGCAGCAATGAAGACCCAGCACAGGCAAAAACAAATAATAAAAAGTAGTGCTTCAAAATAAAAATTTAAAAAAGAGAGGGGCTTCCCTGGTGATCCAATGGTTAAGACTCCATGCTCCCAATGCAAGGGATACAGGTTCGAGCCCTGGTTGGGGACCTAAAATCCCACATGCTACAAGGCATGGCCAAAAAGTAAAAGTTTAAATAAATAAGTAAAATGAGGGGAATCAGAGTCATATGGGAAGCATTACAAATATTTATATATGTGTATGTACACACATACTCATAAAATCTCAGTCCTCAAAATCAGAATCTTTATTAATATCTTTGAGGATCTGTGTTAACCCATATGCTGAAGGAGCAGATCTGTTTGGGAGTCACAAAAGCAGTCCAAATGTTCATTTTACACATGAGTACACTCAGAGTCTAACTAAGCTTTTCTGTGGTGACAGAACTTGTTGGCACCAAAGCTAGTCTCCTGTTTGCTGGTATAGTCCCTTTTTACATTGTAATATATGTATTAACACTTTCAGTGTGAAAAATGTTTCATAAACAAAAACTGAAAATTTTTTGATTTCTTTCTAGTGTAGGGGCTAACATAAACTAAGACCAAAACAGATCTGTATAAACAGGGTTGGGTGACTTAACATAGACAAAACTCCTGTTCATCTCCTTTTTAGACGACTGAGTCAGAGACCAACACCGGAAGAACTAGAGCAACGGAACATACTACAACGTGAGTCCAGATGTGGGAACGAAGCTGTGTAGATTTTCTTTGTGTATTTCTGACTTTAATATACATAACAGAAAAGCATTTTTCAACAAGGGCCGAGCAGAGTATTCCAGCCAAGGAAGGAGTATTCTTAATTTTTCCCCCTGAAGGAACGTAGTTCCCCAAGCTTCCTTTACAGAAAATCATTAGGATATTGTTTTGTGTACTGGAATGCTCCAGAAAACTGTATTTTAATAGTCTCATAGTATCCTGCACCTACCTTGGGCATTTGGCCGACCCAGTGTTTGACTACACCAGTTGACAAGAAAATTGTCTTGAGCCCACAGTTAGTATTTATTCTGACTCGGAGCCTGTGAGAATTATCTGTGTGTAATCACTGAAAAGTTTGATATGCTGATTGCCATTCTGAAGTAATATTCTTTGTTTCTGACTATCAACTGTAGCTAAAAATGAAGCTGATCGTCAGGCAGAAAAACGAGAAATTAAACGTCGGCTCACTAGAAAGGTACGCTCCCCAGGTGTTCAGTCTCAGTCTGTGTCTGGTGTGTGAATGGCCTGTTTGACTGGAAAGAAATGAATTTGACTTGAATTGCCATAGGTTTCTGTGAAAACAGAACACATGATGAAAATATAGAAAACAATACAGCATTACAAGAACTTTTTTTTTTTTTTTTTAACTATTTAAAGAAAGCCTGGCACATGAAGGTGTTCAGTAAATATTTGCACACGTTTGACCTTTTCTTTAGTAGACCTGGAATTTTGGTATCAACTAAAACCTGCGGGAGTATGGACACAGTAACAGGAAGAGTGTGTAGTGCTTGTTTTTCCAAGGCAAACCTTATATTCTAATGAGAGAAACAACTGAATTGACCCTTAGTTACACCTGAAAAGTGTGAAAAACCAAGAACGATTTTCTCATTGGTCCCAAATCAGTTAGGGTAGAATCATTTCTGTTGCAGGCTTGTTTAGCCCTTAAACTCTGGGAGTAAGCCATTTTTCCTTTGCCTCCCTCATTATTAGTTGGTAATTACCTCCTGTAGATTCTTAGAATTGGTCTGCGTTCTGTAGATATTTTTTAAAATGTACGGGAATCCCCAGGAAAGCGAGGAAACTAGACATCTCCTCCTGATTTTTCCTACTTCTCCCCTTCCCCAGGACCAGACGAATTATCCTTGGTAGATTGCGGGTGGCTAAAGGCCATCACAGGATTTAAAGGCTTCAGATTGAGCAGGTTAACTCATTGTTCACCCTTAAATCTTAATTTGTTACAGAATCTGGTGTCTTGGGCATTACTCACATTGACAGGAAATTCACCCTTAATGTCCCTCATTAATAGATACTGCTTTCATATTCAGTGGATTCACCTTCTAGTGTCTTAGATGTGAATTTGTAGCCTGGACCCTTTTGCTGCCCAACATGTGGTCCACGGACCAGCAGCACTGGCATCACCTGGGATTTGTAAGAGCTACAGAATCTCAGGCCCCACTCCAAATCTGCTTAGTCAGAATCTACACTTTAACCATATCCCCAAATGGTTTGTATGCCTGTTAAAGTTTGAGAAGCACTGGTTATACTGGTTTAATAGCAATTCTTCGTTCTCAATCTTGGCTGTGCATCATGGAGTTAAACAAATTCCTGATACTCAGAATCTGAGGATGGACCCAGAGATCAGTTGTGTTTAAAGGTCCCAAGGTGATTCTGTTGTGCAGTGAAAGTTGAAGCTCTGGATTAAAGGCAGTTTGAATGCATGATTGATGCCTGACTCCTGGCATAGTGAACTGAGGGCCTCCATTTCTTTCAGCTCAGTCAAAGGCCAACTGTGGCTGAACTACTTGCCAGGAAGATTCTGAGGTTTAATGAATACGTGGAAGTGACAGATGCTCACGATTATGACCGGCGAGCTGACAAACCTTGGACCAAACTGACCCCTGCTGACAAGGTATCTGTCATTTGTCTGTCTCTCTTTATTTGAAGGACACAAGACATCAACTAGAACGGGGAACCATAAACAAAATTTCTACTTCTTGTATAATGTGAAATATCTAATTATGATACAAAATACCAAGAAGTACAAACTAAAACATGGACATCGTCACCAAAACTTACAGAAGAGAAAATCCCTGCTGTATTGCAGGGTACAAAAAGCTGCAAGGAAATAAAGCATATTTTTTAACGGGAGTTATGTTTCATTGGAGGGAGTTTGGGTGGTATATTTTAGTAATTACTCATATTTCACTTTAATAACAGGGAAAGCATTTTTACATGCTTGGGAAACTGTAAAAGCTACAGTCTCTCTTTTGAGCTCTTCAAGGGTTTTGATTTAACTGGAGATTTCAGGTTTATTATGAGACAGAGGTTGTCAGGAAGGCAATGTGCATCAGGCTCAGAGCCACACACAGAACTCTGTGTTCACCTGACTTCTTCCCTCTCTCTGGGTTGCCTGGTCAGAGTTAAGCACAGTAGAGATCAGATGACAAAGCACGCTGTTGCTGTTGTAGCAGACAGAAGATGCTGAAACATTTTTGTTTCTACTCTACAGGCTGCCATAAGGAAAGAATTAAATGAGTTTAAAAGCTCAGAGATGGAAGTTCATGAGGAGAGTAAACATTTTACACGGTAAGACCTAAATACTGGAAGCTAAGTAGAACTCCACCAAAAAGCAAACGAGGCAGAGTTGTTCAGCTTGAAAGGATTCTAAAGACATAGTTAAAAGAACAACACTCGGTGTCAACTGCACAAAGACTATATTAAGAGAAAGAGACGAGAACTAAGAGGCATAGTTCATGCCTTATGGAGTATGGCATTTTATGTATTTTATATCTTGTTACTTGCAGTAAACATACCAGGTGTGTTCATATCCCCATTTTATTAATGAGGAAATAAGACTCAAAAGGGTTAAGTAAGGTGGTTGACTTGCACAACCAGGATGTGGGAAAAGCAATGAATGACTAAAAGCAGTTGGGTGCTCTCTTTTCTGCACCTCACTGTCCCAGGTTATGGATACGGAATGGTTGCTAAGCTGGAAAGGAACCTGCCCCCTCTGGTTTCAGTCCTTTTTAGCACAGTTGATCTTACCAGTTTAGTGTATAAACATCATGGAAAAAGCCACAAAGCACCCAAGAAGCATTCTGATTTGGAATTACTGTTGTGATTAAGGCCCCAGCCCACACCTAAAGACTCAGGTAGCCACAAATGGAATCTGTAGAAGTATCTAGGTGACTCTCAAAACACTTATAAGAAGAGGCTAAATGAAAGAAGGTATGAAAAAAAAAGAAAGAAGGTATGATGACAATTACTGTTTGCTGTAAAAAGAAGGAACAAGCAAAGTTGGAAGACAAAATATTAAACATTTTTCAATAAAAATACAGAACAAATGGTTATTTTAACTACATAATTTTTTTGTACTGAACTGTGACAGAATTAGAGAAGGCAGCTTCTTTGAACAACAGTTGTGCCATTCAGGGCACTGTAATATGACCTCAATAACAAGCCGTACTTGTCAGTAAGGAGATTATAGTCTAAGCTGGGAAAAGATGTGTATACCACTCTGTACAGTCAATATGATAAATGCCTTAGCCATTCTGAGGGCTGAAACTGTCGGGTTTCATGTCCCACCTCCACCATTTCCTGCCTGTGTCAGTATTCAGTTCAGTTCTTCAGTCACTCAGTTGTGTCAGACGCTGCGACCCTGTAAACCTCAGCATGCCAGGCCTCCCTGTCCATCACCAGCTCCCGGAGTTCACCCAAACCCATGTCCATTCAGTTGGTGATGCCATCCAACCATCTCAACCTCTGTCATCCCCCTCTCCTCCTGCCCTCAATCTTTCCCAGCATCAGGGTCTTTTCAAATAAGTCAACTCTTTGCATCAGGTGGCCAAAGTATTGGAGTTTCAGCTTCAACATCAGTCCTACCAATGAACACCCAGGACTGATCTCCTTTAGATGGACTGGTTGGATCTCCTTGCAGTCCAAGGGACTCTCAAGAGTCTTCTCCAACACCACAGTTCAAAAGCATCAATTCTTCAGGGCTCAGCTTTCTTTATAGTCCAACTCTCACATGCATACATGACCACTGGAAAAACCATAGCCTTGACTAGACGGACCTTTGTTGGCAAAGTAATGTCTCTGCTTTTCAATATGCTGTCTAGGTTGAACATAACTTTCCTTCCAAGGAGTAAGCGTCTTTTAATTTCATGGCTGCAGTCACCATCTGCAGTGATTTTGCAGCCCCAAAACATAAAGTCAGCCACTGTTTCCACCGTTTCCCCATCTATTTGCCATGAAGTGATGGGACCAGACGCCATGATCTTCGTTTTCTGAATGTTGAGCTTTAAGCCAACTTTTTCACTCTCTTCTTTCACTTTCATCAAGAGGCTCTTTAGTTCTTTATTTTCTGCCAAAAGGGTGGTGTTATCTGCATATCTGAGGTTATTGATATTTCTCCTGGCAATCTTGATTCCAGCTTGTGCTTCTTCCAGCCCGGCGTTTTTCATGATGTATTCTGCATATAAGTTAAATAAGCAGGGTGACAATATACAACCTTGACGTACTCCTTTTCCTCTTTGGAACCAGTCTGTTGTTCCATGTCCAGTTCTAACTGTTGCTTCCTGACCTTCATACAGGTTTCTCAAGAGGCAGGTCAGGTGGTCTGGTATTCCTATCTCTTTCAGAATTTTCCACAGTTTATTGTGATCCACACAGTCAAAGGCTTTGGCATAGTCAATAAAGCAGAAGTAGATGTTTTTCTGGCTCTCTTTTGCTTTTTCAGTGATCGAGCGGATGTTGGCAATTTGATCTCTGGTCCTCTGCCTTTTCTTAAACCAGCTAGAACATCTGGAAGTTCACAGTTCACGTATTGCTGAAGCCTGGCTTGGGGAATTTTGAGCATTACTTTACTAGTGTGTGAGATGAGTGCAATTGTACTGTAGTTTGAGCATTCTTTGGCATTGGAATGAAAACTGACCTTTTCCAGTCCTGTGGCCACTGTTGAGTTTTCCAAATTGGCTGGCATATTGAGTGTAGCACTTTCACAGCATCATATTTCAGGATTTTAAATAGCTCACTGGAATTCCATCACCTCCACTAGCTTTGCTTGTAGTGATGCTTTCTAAGGCCCACTTGACTTCACATTCCAGGATGTCTGGCTCTAGGTGAATGATCACACCATCGTGATTATCTGGGTCGTGAAGATCTTTTTTGTACAGTTCTTCTGTGTATTCTTGCCATCTCTTCTTAATATCTTCTGCTTCTGTTAGATCCATACCATTTCTGTCCTTTATTGAGCCCATCTTTGCATGAAATGTTCCCTTGGTATCTCTGGTTTTCTTGAAGAGATCTCTAGTCTTTCCCATTCTATTGTTCTCTCTCTTTGCATTGATTGTTGAGGAAGGCTTTCTTATCTCTCCTTGCTATTCTTTGGAACTCTGCATTCAAATGGGTATATCTTTCCTTTTCTCCTTTGCTTTTCGCTTCTCTTCCTTTCACAGCTATTTGTAAGGCCTCCCCAGACAGCCATTTTCCTTTTTTGCATTTCTTTTCCTTGGGGATGGTCTTGATCCCTGTCTCCTGTACAGTGTCACGAACCTCTGTCCATAGTTCATCAGGCACTCTATCTATCAGATCTAGTCCCTTAAATCTGTTTCTCACTTCCACTGTATAATCATAAGGGATTTGGTTTAGGTCATACCTGAATGGTCTAGTGGTTTTCCTACTTTCTTCAATTTAAGTCTGAATTTGGCAATAAGGAGTTCATGATCTGAGCCACAGTCAGCTCCTGGTCTTGTTTTTGCTGACTGTATAGAGCTTCTCCATCTTTGGCTGCGAAGAATATAATCAATCTGATTTTGGTGTCGACCATCTGGTGATGTCCATGTGTAGAGTCTTCTCTTGTGTTGTTGGAAGAGGGTGTTTGCTATGACCAGTACGTTCTCTGGGCAGAACTCTATTAGCCTTTGCCCTGCTTCATTGTGTACTCCAAGGCCAAATTTGCCTGTTACTCCAGGTGTTTCTTGACTTCCTACTTTTGCATTTCAGTTCCCTATAGTGAAAAGGACATCTTTTTTGGGTGTTAGTTCTAGAAGGTCTTGTCAGTATTAGCTATTTTTAGTAGTAATAAAGTACCATAGTGAGCAACAGTACAAGAAAGTCATAAAGAAAATGATGTTTAGGCTACATCTTACATTATGTAAAATAATTTATTTGCACGAGAAGGAAGGAAGGGGACTTCCCTGGTGGTCCAGTTGTTAAGGATCCACCTGCCAATGTAGGGGATACAGGTTCGATCCCCGGTCTGGGAAGATTCTATGTTCTACCAGGGCAACCAAGCCTGGTGCCACAGCCACCAAGCCCAAGCTCTTAAAGCTTGTGTTCTGCAATAATAGAAGGCACTGCAGTGAGAAGCCCCCCGCTCACCACAACTAGAGAAAGCCCATGCACAGCAATGAAGTCGTAGCCCCACCATAAATGTTTTATTAAAAAGAAGGAAGGAAGGAAGATGGTAAGCAAACCTGCCAGCTGTAGTGGGACTTCGAGAGGCAGGAAAATGTGTGCTCTTTGTAACAGAACATGGAGCTGGAGCAGAGGACAGATGGGGGCAGCATGGTAAAGCTGAAACTAGCAAGATGGGTTACGGTCAGGTTCTGGAGAGCTTTGGCTCTTAGGTGAGGATGTTGGAACCTCTGGGGATCATGTATTTGCGAACAAACCCTGGTGGAAGTTTGGAAGGGGATTTGGAAGAATGAAGAGACCAGCAGCAAGGAGACCAGTTAGGAAGCAACTGAAATAGACTAAGCATGCTGCTAGTGCAAACCAGGGAAGATAAATTTGAAAGACATTTCATGCATAGAATCAACCAGAGTTGGCACTCTGTTGATTCCAGGGACAAATTAAAGGAAGTAATTGAAATGACTCTTTGATTTCTAACATGATTTTTGAGGACTGGTTAGTCTATAAGGAATTCAGTGAACAGTTTAGGACATTTATTCAGTAAATATTTATTCAGCACCCACTACATGATAGATACAGTGCTAGGTGCTTGGGATATAGCAGAGAATAAGGTAAAGTCCCTGTCCTTAAGGAGCTTTTGTTCTAAAAGAAGAAAACAGACAGTGAACAAACTAGAAAGTCAATTATATATGTTGAGCCTATGACACATTGAAGGGAGCTGCCTAGAAAACAGTTGGCTATTCAGCCTAGAGTCCAGGGAGGAAAAGAAGATATAAAGATTCAAATTTATGAGAAAAGATAGTGGTTCTTAAGGAGAAAAGTGCTTTATATTTAAATGATGGACGGAAGAAAATGAATCTGGAAAGCAGATTGAGGAAAAGCAATTGAAAAAGAAGGAAAACTAGGGAAAACATAGTGTTACAGAAGTCAAAAGAAGTTTCAAGAAGAAAAGAAGATGGTCAGGAGTATCAGATGCTACAGAAATGTCAGGTAGGGTTAGAGTGGAGGAGAGGCAGTTTTTTTTGTTTTTTGTTTTTCAATTAGAACATAGCATTTCTTTATTTTTAAGATAATACAGTTGACCTGTGAACAATGCAGAAGTTGGGGTGCCCACAACCCTCTAAGCAGTTCAGTTGAAAATCCACATATGATTTATAGCTGCCCTCCCTATATGTGGCTCCTCTGTATCCATGGTTCCATTTCCTATACATCCAATTCAATCATACAGTTCTGTGGTATTTACTACTGAAAAAAATGTACATAAAATTGGACTTGTGCAGTTGTTGGACCCTGTTGTTCAAGAGTCAACTGTCATAGCAAAGTAGTCTGCAACATCTGGTAACCTGGCTCTTTCTGATCATTTCTTTTAGCTACCACCGTCCGTGATGCTGAAGTTTGAGAGAGGATCTAACAACCCCCCAACACAGGGCTGCTTCAGTGTGCAGAGAGGCACGGAGGGAGCTTCAGCACTTCCCAGCACAGCCAGAATTGAGTCCTTTGGGCTACAGTTCTGGAGTGAACAGCACTTCGATGAATGTAGCATTTCACTGGAATGGATTCTCACGTGCTGCCTTGGGCAAAACTGAACACTTTGTCAGTGCTTTTGAACCTTGTAATGATGCAGCATACCTGAGGCGTCTTCCCTCACCAGCCTCAATGTTCTGGGTCACGTGCAGGTTCCAAGTTTTATTGGCTGAACCTCACCCACGATGACTGCCTGTGCTAAGGCACAGTTTGCACCATTGGCCTTACCAGCCCTGTCCTATTGTGAGACCCACCTGTATAGATGCTAAATTCTAGCCATCACATCCAGTTGGTGATGGGGGAAACCTGCTGGAGGCCCCCAACCTTCTAGGAAATGGGGCCCCCATCTTCAGGGAGAAGCCTTCATTTCCCACTGGCATGTCAGCTAAAAGCCCTGCACTGTACTTTTTGTAATACAGCAATACAGTCCTCTTCAGGCAACCCAGCCCGGGAGAAGCTCAGGATCTGACATGTTCTTCTTTTGGCACAAATTATTCTGATTTGTATTTTTTTAAAAAATTGTGAAGAAATGATGGGAGCTTAACAGTTTTCCTATCTGTTAAACAGTCTTGAGCTGCAACTAGATTCCAAGTTGGGAAAATGAGACAGCATATATGTTTTCTATATATAAAAACAAAACCAAAAAGGGCCTTTACATTAAGGCCAACTTGGCAGAAAACTGACTCATGGCTCAAGTTGTTTAGACTGTTGTATTTTTGTTGTACCAGATGATAACTCTAAATCATTCTAACCAACAGATGCATTCTCTCCCCTACAGCAGGAGCACTGCGGGAGCACTCGTGTGCTGTCAGCCCCCACGGTTCCAGCCAGAATCACTGCAAGGTCCTGGGGGTGTGGGGACTAGACAGAAAAAGGTCCTTGGAGAAGCAGGTGGGAGGGGCGCGACCATGACCCACCGCTCCTCTCTGTTCCTCAGGACTGGTCGCCCTCTCCTGCCGCGCTTCCTCTTAACTCCCAACACTGACCCTCCTGCTCACCCTGTCTGGCAGCTGCCACCTCACTCAGCCCTCCTCTTCCAAGCTGCAGCCAGCGCAGTTGGTGCCTGGGCATTGGCTCAGCCCCCACACCCTTTTATATGTGTAATATATATTAATATGATTTCCTGAAACACACGATTCAGTTGCTTTCTTTGAATTTTTGTTGAAAACCATATGCCTTACTATGTCCCTCTAATTCCTACCCATTCTAAGTGGAAGGGAAAAAAAGTTCCTATTAAACTTTATGAATGTGGCTTTTCCCCCTGAATGTTCAGAAAATCGTGGCTGTTTCATGGATTTCTTCTGACTTCTTCTGCCAGTCCTTGTCCTGTCTCTGCTCTTTCAGTAGATGTTTCTCTGTTCCTCCTTTTGCGTCCATGTAAGGTTTGCTGAAGAATCAGAATATCAGGTCAAAACAAGGCTAAAGTGACCTTAAAAGGTAGTAGCTTCTCTCTGTATGGGGAACAGGGAGGTGTTTGGATTTCTCGGTAACTGTCAAGTGCTTTATGGCTATGGAGATACACTGGGCTTACATCTCCTGCAGCTCCTTGACGTTTGGGATGACTGAGGGAAGATAAAGAGATGATTCTACAAAGTTGTTAGAGGTGTGTATATAAGGTGACCACACATGAAGCGTTAACTTCTAACCTTTCTATCTTGTTGGTTTGGAGACTACTTGGCTTTTGCCAGCATCCTCTGTGGCTTCAGATGACATTTTTCACACCCCATTCACTCCCTTCCTTTCCCTTAATGTGCCAAGCTTGAAACAGGATTTGATTTCCTGAGCTACTTGTTTGCTTCCTGTGTGCCACCAAGGAATCTAATTCATCTTTCATCTCACTCATGTTCTTTTGAAACAAGTTACTTTGGGAGTCAAGTCCTTTCAGGTGTTTATATAAATATATATATATATATAAAGTGGATTTTGTGTTCTCCTTCCATGTAAGTAACAATTCACAATCATAATGTAAAGAAGAAATAGAAGTCTGTTGTATTGTACTTCAAGATGCTTCCCTGATGTACAGAATCTCCTTGTAAAATAAATAATTGCATTGTATATCAGTCTTCCTATCAATATTAATTATTAATGTATTTTAGAATTAAAAAGAACAAATTATATTATTTTGGTATGTAGTATTTCTTTTTTATGTTCTACCTCATTCCAGAAGTTTTAAGGTAGGTTAAAAATGATTCCTCAGAGACTTCCCTGGCAGTCTAATGGTATAGACTTCCATGCTCCCATTGCAGGGGCACAGGTTTGATCCTGCTCAAGGAACTAAGATCCTGCATGCTGCACAGCACAGCTGAAAAGGGGGGGAGGGGAGGTCCCTAAAATATTGCTAGACATCCTAAATGAGAAGTAAATGAGGGAGAAAAGTTATAGTAAGAACATTAAACGCAGCCAGAGATGAAGGTCAGTAATGTTTGTGTCTGTCTGTATAAACTGTAGAAAATGAATAAGCTTCAGAGTTGAAAGCCAACTGTGAACCCCACACTGTGTACCTCTAGGTTTTATTAATCCCACCTAGTCTGGGAGGTAAGTAAAAATACACTCATTTAACCAGTGAAGAACTTCAGAGGTAAAGTTACCTCCCCCAAGTCAAAGCAAATTATATAATCATCCTTTATATATTCAAGGAAAACCAAGTGCATCCTGACCAATTGTCCCTAAAGGGACTTACTGTATATGGACCAGATATAATTAGGCCTTAGGCTGACATCACAAAAATAGGACAATTTGTAGCTCATGTATTCCACTCTGGCAAGCAGCCCAGTTTCAATCCAGATGGCCCCACCAATGACTCACCTTGTACTTTTCACTTCAGAGGCTGGTCTTGTTTAGCATACCACCCTTTACCTAGGGTTAAGAGAAACCATGAGTCAGAACTGCTTGAGTCATTGGGCTCCACCTGCTCCCATATCTTCCTTCTGCTAGCCCTCCAAAGAGATCTCAAACTGCCATTACCTTCTTGAGGTCATGTGTTGTCTCTAGAAGTGTTTGTGCAGCAGTTCACAACTCAATAAAAAATGAGGTTAACAACAACAACAAAAACATGCACCTCATGTGTGGACCTTACTCACTACCTCTACCGCCTACTTTATCAATTATCAGAATTAGAGATCGTAATATGTTCAGCATCCCAAATGTGAAACTTTGGTATTACTATGTTCGGCATTCCAAATCTGAAACTTTGGTATTACTATATTTGCAAGTTCCTCTCTTACCTTGCAGAATTCTCTACCCCAGAAATGTCTCAGTTCCTTTATCTCCTCTTGCCTTATTTACCACTCAAGTTGGGAGCCAGCACAATTTAACGGGACTTTATAACTTCCAATCCATCTTCCAATACTGCCACTAGAGTTACCGTTCTAAAAGGCAAAGACAGTCATAGCAATCCTTTTATTTCAAAACTTATTAGCCCCTAGGACTTCCCTGGTGGTCCAGTGGTTAAGATTCAGCCTGCCAGTGCAAGGGACATGGGTTCAATCCGTGGTCCAGGAAGATTCTGCCTACCTGGGAACAACTAAGCCTGTGTGCCACAACTACTGAAGCCTGAGCACCCTAGAACCTGTGCACCCCAACTAGGGAGTAGCCCCTGCTCACCCAAGTAGAGAAAGCCTGAGCCCAACAATGAAGACCCAGCACAGTCAAAAATTTTTTGTAAATTAAAAAAAACAACCTTACTGCCCCTTAGATACCTACAGGGTAAAATTTAAACTTTGCTTGGACTACAAGATATTTTGTATTCAGCTCTTGACTACTTCTCATGCTCATGAGAAGTCCAGGCAGTTCTTTTGATGTTCCTAATCAAGCTGACCCCTTACCCTTCCTGGGAGACCACAGACCCGCCAGTTCCTCAGCCAAGAATGCTGTCATCATTTGCACTTCACCCTTCTACTATTCTTCTACAACCTTCTGCTAGTCTTCTACTAAGAATCTGCCTGCAATGCAGGAGACCCTAGTTCAATTCCTAGGAAGGGAAGATCTGCTGGAAATGAGATAGGCTACCCACTCCAGTATTCTTGGGCTTCCCTTGTGGCTCAGCCGGTAAGTGAAGTGACGTGAAAACCACTTAGTCATGTCTGACTCTTTGCAACCTCATGGACTATACCATCCATGGAATTCTCCAGGCCAGAATACTGGAGTGGATAGCCTTTCCCTTCTTCAGGGGATCTTCCCAACCCAGGGATCAGACCCAGGTCTCTCGCATTGCAGGCAGATTCTTGAGCAGCTGAACCACAAGGGAAGCCCTCAGCTGGTAAAGAATGGCTCAGATGGTAAAGAATAGGCCTGCAATTCAGGAGACCTGGGTTCAGTCCCTGGGTCGGGAAGATTCCCCAGAGAAGGGAATGCCAACCCACTCCAGTATTCTTGCCTGGAGAATTCCATGGACAGAGGAGCCTGGCGGGCTACAGTCCATGAGGTCTCAAAGAGTTGAACATGACTGAGCGACTTAACACTTTCTTCTACTATTCCTTCAAGTTTTAGCTCAAATTTTAACTCCCCAGGAAAACCCTCTCAGCCTTTAGCCAATTTTTCAATTGCTCTATCCTCAGAATACCATATTTATGCCATACATCACTTATCAAGTAGTAAGATAATTTGCTGTCATGTCTGTTTCCTCCACTCTTGAGTTCTCAAGGACCGAAAAAGTAGTTCATCTCAATTTCCAGTGTCTAGCACAATGTCTAGCAAATTGTCATACTCACTATGGAAATATTGAATGAGTGATTGAAAGGCAACTGAATACTCATAATATCACCAGAAAAGTAGAATTATTTGTCTTTCTTTCTCTAAACTGCTAGTTCTCAAACCTTTTTGTTTCGTGACCCCTTCATAATTTACAACATTACTCAAAACCCCAAAGAACTGTTGTATCTGTAGGTGATACCTATTGATACTTACTGTACTAAAAACTGAGAAAATTTCAAAATATTTATGATACATTTCAAAATAATAATCCATTATATTAATTGATAATATATTTGTATTAAAAATAACTATTTTTAAAAATAGAGAAGAGTGGCACTGTTTTACAAAGTAATGCTCAAAATTCTCCAAGCTAAGCTTCAACAGTATGTGAACTTCCAGATGTTCAAGCTAGATTTAGAAAAGACAGACAAACCAGAAATCAAATAGCCAACATCCACTGAATTATAGAAAAAGCTAGAGAATTCCAGAAAAAAAAAAAAAAAACCATCCGCTTCGCTGACTACACTAAACCTTGTGTTGTGGATCACAACAAACTGTGGAAAATTCTTCTAGAGTGGGGTTCCCTGGTGGCTCAGCTGGTAAAGAATTCGCCTGCAATGTGGGAGACCTGGAATCGATCCCTGGGTTGGGAAGATCCCCTAGAAAGGAAAAGGCTACCCACTCCAGTATTCTGGCCTGGAGAATTCCATGAACTCTATAGCCCATGGGATCACAAAGAGTCGGACACGGCTGAGTGATTCTCACTCACTTAACCTGCCTCCTGAGAAATCTGTATGCGGGTCAAGAAAGCAACAGTTAGAACCAGACAGGGAACAACACACTGGTTCCAAATTGAGAAAGGAGTACGTCAAGGATGCATATTGTCATCCTGCTTCTTTAACTTAAATGCAGAGTACATCATAAGAAATGCCAGGCTGGATGAAGCACAAGCTGGAACCAAGATTGCCAGGAGAAATATCAGTAACCTCATATATGCATATGACACCACCCTTATAGCAGAAAGCAGAGGAACTAGAGCCTCTTGATGAAAGTGAAAGAGGAGAGTGAAAAAAGTTGGCTTAAAACTCGACATTGAAAAAACGAAGATCATGGCATCCAGTCCCATCACTTCATAGCAAACAGGTGGAAACAGTGACAGATTTTATTTTCTTGGGCTCCAAAATCAATGCGGATGGTGACTGCAGCCATGAAATTAAAAGATGCTTGCTCCTTGTAAGAAAAGCTATGACAAACATAGACGGCATATTAAAAAGCAGAGACATTACCTTGCGGACAAAGGCCCCTCCAGGCAAAGCTATGGTTTTTCCAGTAATCATGTATAGATGTGAGAGTTGGACCATAAAGAAAGCTGACCGCTGAAGAATTGATGCTTTTGGACTGTGGTGTTCCAGAAGACTCTAGCGAGTCCCTTGGACTGCAAGGAGATCAAATCTGTCAATCCTAAAGGAAATCAACCCTGAATATCCATTGGAAGGACTGATGCTGAAGATGAAGTTCCAATACTTTGGCCACCTGATGTGAAGAACTGACTCAATGGGAAAAGACCCTGATGCTGGGAAAGACTGAAGGCAGGAGGAGAAGGGGATGATAGAGGATGAGATGGTTGGATGGCATCATCGATGCGATGGACATAAAACTGAGTAAGCTCCGAGACTTCGTGATGGACAGGGAAGCCTGGTGTCCTGCAGTCCATGGGGTCGCAAAGAGTCGTACACGACTGAGCGACTGACCTACTACTACTAACTATACGCCTGCTGCTGCTAAGTCGCTTCAGTCATGTCCGACTCTGTGCGACCCCAGAGACGACAGCCCACCAGGCTCCCCCGTCCCTGGGATTCTCCAGGCAAGAACACTGGAGTGGGTTGCCATTTCTTTCTCCAATGCATGAAAGTGAAAAGTGAAAGTGAAGTCGCTCAGTCGTGTACGACTCGTAGCGACCCCATGGACTGCAGCCTACCAGGCTCCTCCGCCCATGGGATTTTCCAGGCAAGAGTACTGGAGTGGGGTGCCATTGCCTTCTCCAAACTATACGCCTAAACACTTAAAAACACGCACTGGCTGTAACCTGGATCCTCCTTCAAGGTACTGCGGGAAGACTCTAGTATCGCGAGATGCCGCTGAGCCAGATTAGGGGCGTTAACCGGCAATGGGTTCCCAGAACCCTTAGCGAAATTTTAATTCCCTAACTGCGCATGTCGCAGCGCAGGCGCAATAGACATTTCTTTACTGCCGCTGGCTCCAGGAGCTATAAATACCGATGCCTTTGCGTTCTGTGTTCTTTTTGGGAGAGACTCTCGTCGTGCTTTAGTGTTTCTAGGTGAGTGGGACCAACTGCCTGCTTCGTGGGCGCTTCATCTGATATGGGGTCGGTCTGCCTTTTCTGTGGGAACCGTACTATTTAGAATGATTCCGAGTCTTCGGCGTTCGTGCCAACTACAGCTACTCGCAAAAAATGGGGTGGGGTGGGTCGGAGAGGCCTCGCACGCCTCGGTTCTTGGCGGTAGCTAAGGACTGCTGGCGACGGAACTCGAGGACCTGCAGGACTGCCGTCCTCCTTAAGTGCGCGCGGCGCCGTCATTTCCTAATGCGCCATTATGCCGCCTCCTGGCGTGTTAGCGTCTTCACTAGAGTTGCAGACAGCTCATTTTGTTTGATTCACTGATTTAGAAACGGCTCAGCTGCCACTTATTTTTTCTTTGGGGGTAATGTTTAATTTTGTATGATAGACTTACTGGTCCTTAACTGTATAATCGCCTTAACTGTTTGTATTTGCTACGTAGAAGTATTTAGACCAACGTGGATACCCCGGGAGGTCACTCTCCCCGGGCTCTGTCCAGGTGGCGAACGGGAGCATAGGGTTCTGCCCGGTGACGTACAGTCCCTTTCCACAACGTTGGAGATGAAGCCGGGCCTTGAGTCTGCGCCTGCATATTCCTACGTCTTCTCAGAGTCCTGTGCACAATGACTGAGGAGAAAAACCATGCAGGAAACAGCTCTGTAGAGCAATCTGTCTGGATCTGGGTTGCTCCGAAGTGAATTTTTTTTTAATTGTTTTAACCTGTTTTGCTGTGCAGTTGGGTTAAGGTTTTCCCTCTTTTGCAGCATTTTGTTTGGGATTCCAAATACAACTGGATTTGAGGTGAGTAGATCTAGGAATTGCTTTTGGCCTGTCGGTGTTTGCTAATTTTGTTCCACGAAATTGATTTTCACGTCTTTATTATTCGTGATAGAGAAGATTTTTATATTGCAAAAGGACTAATTTTGACAAAGTGATTAAACCAAAGTTCGCAAAGTTTTCATGCGTGAGCTGTGTGTGTAATGTGTGTATCTGCTCAGTCCGGGAGAACTCAGGATTCAGGTCTATGATATTAGAAGTGAAATTGGGCATATGCTCCAGCATACTTGTGAAAGTAACTAATAGATAAAGCATAAAATAGTCAATAGCTAACAAGAACTTGGAGTTTGTGAGAAGCAGTTTATAATCCTATGGACTTTGACATGGTTCAAGTATAGGTGTGAAGGGATGGAGATAAAGGGAAATGTAATCTCTAAAATAGTAGTACATTAAGTCTGCTACATACCAACCTTTCTGTGAGAAGCGTTGTAGACTTATTACATGGCATTACAATAATAACCAATTCCATGGTACTGTATAGCCCATTGTGTTAGCTGAGTGCCTAGGCTAAACTTTGGTTTCGTATTCTGATACTGTTCAGATATCCCAACGTGGATACCCCGGGAGGTCACTCTCCCCGGGCTCTGTCCAGGTGGCGAACGGGAGCGTAGGGCTCTGCCCGGTGACGTACAGTCCCTTTCCACAACGTTGGAGATGAAGCCGGGCCTTGAGTCTGCGCCTGCATATTCCTACGTCTTCTCAGAGTCCTGTGCACAATGACTGAGGAGAAAAACCATGCAGGAAACAGCTCTGTAGAGCAATCTGTCTGGATCTGGGTTGCTCCGAAGTGAATTTTTTTTTAATTGTTTTAACCTGTTTTGCTGTGCAGTTGGGTTAAGGTTTTCCTTCTTTTGCAGCATTTTGTTTGGGATTCCAAATACAACTGGATTTGAGGTGAGTAGATCTAGGAATTGCTTTTGGCCTGTCGGTGTTTGCTAATTTTGTTCCACGAAATTGATTTTCACGTCTTTAATATTCGTGATAGAGAAGATTTTTATATTGCAAAAGGACTAATTTTGACAAAGTGATTAAACCAAAGTTCACAAGTTTTCATGCGTGAGCTGTGTGTGTAATGTGTGTATCTGCTCAGTCCGGGAGAACTCAGGATTCAGGTCTATGATATTAGAAGTGAAATTGGGCATATGCTCCAGCATACTTGTGAAAGTAACTAATAGATAAAGCATAAAATAGTCAATAGCTAACAAGAACTTGGAGTTTGTGAGAAGCAATTTAAAATCCTATGGACTTTGACATGGTTCAAGTATAGGTGTGAAGGGATGAAGATAAAGGGAAATGTAATGTAATCTCTAAAATAGTGGTACATTAAGTCTGCTACATACCAACCTTTCTGTGAGAAGTGTTGTAGACTTATTACATGGCATTACAATAATAACCAGTTTCATGGTACTGTATGGCCCATTGTG
This sequence comes from Bos grunniens, assembly GCF_055505025.1. Taxonomy (NCBI): domain Eukaryota; kingdom Metazoa; phylum Chordata; class Mammalia; order Artiodactyla; family Bovidae; genus Bos; species Bos grunniens. Next base: position 12,110,389 of record NC_141166.1, read on the forward strand.
TTAGCTGAGTGCCTAGGCTAACTTTGGTTTCGTATTCTGATACTGTTCAGATATCCCAACGTGGATACCCCGGGAGGTCACTCTCCCCGGGCTCTGTCCAGGTGGCGAACTGGAGCGTAGGGCTCTGCTCAGTGACGTACAGTCCCTTTCCACAACGTTGGAGATGAAGCCGGGCCTTGAGTCTGCGCCTGCATATTCCTACAGCTTCTCAGAGTCCTCTGGACAATGACTGAGGAGACAAACCATGCAGGAAACATCTAGTATACAAAAATTTTAACGGGGAACTAAGATTGTATAAATAAATCTAATCCTTTTTTCTTGTAATGTCATTTTCAGGAGAGAAGAGGAGCCTCACCGACTTCGCAGTTAGCAATGCTTTGGAGTCTTTCTTTGACAGGGAAATTAGTAAAGTAAAAATTAACTCCAGGCAAAACTACTGGAGTGGAACCCATTCCTTTCTCCATGGGGATCTTCCTGACCCAGGGATTGAACCTAAATCCTACTGCATTGCAGGTAGATTCTTTACATTCTGAAACACCAAGTAAAATGAGTAATACATTCATTGAAGATAGGCCTGGGAGATTTGGAAGTGTATAGATACAATATTTAACCCCTGGAACTACACCTTAAAACCCATGAGTTCTACTGTTCTGAAATTTATAAGACATGCCAGAGACTATATGGGCAGGTCTTAGAGTATAGTGACCTGGAAGGCTCAAAAGACCTTTCAGGTTTCCTATCTGGTGAAAACTTGATGTAATGACACTAAGATATTGACCTCTTTATCTATCACTCTTAAAAGTGGAAAGTAGGTGCCCATGAGAATCAGCATGTCTTAAAGAAATCCATCAATTTCTAATGTAATCGTGAACTTTAATAAAGATGACTATATGTGTATTTGTGTGGTCTTTTGGGGGTTTTGTTATGTTTTTGTCACATCGTTTTGCTGGTAGAATCTTAGTCCTTAACTAAGGATCAAACCCAGATTCCCTGCAGTGAAAGCAGCCAGGGAATTATATGAGTGTTCTGTCAGTCCTGGTAGGTTTTGCTGTAGCTTGAAGGTCTTAAGCTCTTGTGTTAAATATTGGCATTTGTGTATGACTACTATTGGGAAATGCATTCATTGTTCAGTCACCAAGTCCTGTCCAGTTCTTTAGGACCCCCATGGACTGCAGGCTTCCTCTGTCCTCCCAGAGTTTGCTCAAACTTAGGTCCATTGTGTCAGTGATGCTATCTAACCATCTGATCCTCTGCCTTCAGTCTTTGCCGGCCACAGGGTTTTTTTCCATCTGGCTTCTGTATTGAAGCTTCAGCATCAGTCTTTCAAATGAATATTCAGGGTTGATAACCTGTAACATGTAACCTGTCTGGTTTGATCTTGCTGGCCAAGGGACTCTCCATCTCATCTGCAGCACCACAGTTTGAAGGCATCAGCCTTTTTTATGGTTTACGTGAAAACTGGAAAAACTGGCTTTGACAATGTGGACCTCGTTAAAAGCTTGAGTTGGTCTTTTTTTTTTTTTTTACTGGGTTGAGAATTCAAAGGTGGTGGTCTGTCACTAAGTTGTGGACTCTTCACTACCCCATGGACAGTAGCTTGCCGGGCCCCTCAGCCCATGGAGTTTTCCAGGCAGGAAAACAGGTTGCCATTTCCTCTTGCAGTTAACCCAGGGATAGAACCCATGTCTCTTGTGTCTCCTACATTGGCAAGCAGATTCTTTACCACTACGCCACCTGGGAAGTGCACAGTGTTTAAGGTAACCTGTCTTAAGTGTTACAGATTTATACTTTTCTAAACTTACAGGTATTGAGAGGTCATAGTCTGCTCCTTTATCAAACGGGTGTGCTTGAGTCACAATAGAACTTTGTCAAGCCCTTTTACAGGCTGCAGCATTATGGGAAAGTCATGAGACCCTGAAGAATGGGGACTATTGGGGAGCCATCTAGAAGGTAGAGTCTAGATCTTCAGTGCGGCCATAAATGGAATTTTACAAGCTGAAGGGGTGAAATACCTTGTTTGGAAGCCATTGGAGTTAAATATAAGAATTTTTTAACTTGGGCTGTGGCACAAACAAAAATGTTCAGATTCAATGCAAAGAGGGTAAAAGAATAGCTCCTGTCTGGGACTGCCTCCCTAGGTTCCTCTGTCCCCCCCTGTCTTCCATTGGCTCAAGTTCTTGTCCGTTGAGTTGGTGATGCTGTCTAACCAACTCCTCAGCCTGTTGGGTGCTTTATGGCTAGCTATACGAGTCACTACCTAAACAAGTAGCAACACTTGTGCCTGAATTCAGATTCAAAGTACTTGGCAACCCCAGGGGTGGGTATTAATCTGACTGCTTTTATGGAGAAACCCAGGAAGAGAAAAATAATTGCCCAGATCTACAACTAGGAAGTAGACTGGTCCTCTATTTGTATCCCCAGGGTTGGCTCTCTGTCCAGATCACATTTTGGCCTCAGTTCAATTCAGTCGCTCAGTTGTTTCTGACTCTTTGTGACCCCATGAATTGCAGCATGCCAGGCTTCCCTGTCCATCACCAACACCCAGAGTTCACTCAAACTCATGTCCATCGAGTCGGTGATGCCATCCAGCCATCTCATCCTCTGTCGTCCACTTCTGCCCCCAATCCCTCCCAGCATCAGAGTCTTTTCCAATGAGTCAACTCTTCGCATGAGGTGGCCAAAGTATTGGAGTTTCAGCTTTAACATCATTTCCTTCCAAAGAACACCCAGGACCGATCTCCTTTAGGATGGACTGGTTGGATCTTGCAGTTCAAGGGACTCTCAAGAGTCTTATCCAACACCACAGTTCAAAAGCGTCAATTCTTTGGTGCTCGGCTTTCTTCATAGTCCCAACTTTCACATCCACACATGACCACTGGAAAAACCATAGCCTTGACTAGATGGACCTTTGTTAGCAAATGTCTCTGCTTTTGAATATGCTATCTAGGTTGGTCATAACTTTCCTTCCAAGGAGTAAGCGTCTTTTAATTTCATGGCTGCAGTCACCATCTGCAGTGATTTTGGAGCCCAAAAAAATAAAGTCTGATACTGTACGTTGTTTCCTCATCTGTTTGCCATGAAGTGATGGGACCAGATGCCATGTTAGTTTTCTGAATGTGGAGCTTTAAGCCAACTTTTTCACTCTCCTCTTTCACTTTCATCAAGAGGCTTTTGAGTTCCTCTTCACTTTCTGCCATAAGGGTGGTGTCATCTGCATATCTGAGGTTATTGATATTTCTCCTGGCAATCTTGATTCCAGCTTGTGCTTCTTCCAGCCCAGTGTTTCTCATGATGTACTCTGCATATAAGTTAAATAAGCAGGGTGACAATATACAGCCTTGACGTACTCCTTTTCCTATTTGGAACCAGTCTGTTGTTCCATGTCCAGTTCTAACTTGCTTCCTGACCTGCGTTATAGGCCTCATTCCCACATAAATGCTTTTGGATGGTAGATGCACAATAAATCTGAATGGTGTTTTTAGTATAAATTCTCAGGGTAAGGTAGGGTTCTAGGTGGGATTTCTTCCAGTATCCAAGTGTCAGGTCAGTCTCTCAGTCGTGTCCGACTCTGCAACCCCACGGACTGCAGCATGCCAGGCTTCCCTGCCCTTTACCATCTCCTGGAGCTTTCTCAAACTCCTGTCCATTGAGTCAGTGATGCCATCCAACCATCTCATCCTCTGTCATCCCCTACTACCTTCAGTCTTTCCCAACATTAGGAGCTTTTCACTCAAGCAAACCTGTCAGGAAGTATTCTAGGTCACACCCTTTCTGCTAAACTTCAGGTTGCAACACACCTACCCATAGACTAAAACAGGTTCTTCTGGCTTTTTTCTGCATATAGGCCTTGATAGTCATACCAGTTGTTGCTAAACTGAGACTGCCTGAATTTGAATCCTGATACCACTTGTCGTCCCTGTGACCTTGGGCAAGCTGCTTAACTTCTTCCTGCCTCAGTCCATGTGCTCTTGCATAGAATGTATGCATACATGCTCAGTTGTATCTGACTGACCGCATGGGCTGTAGCCCGCCAAGCAAGCCTCTGTGTCCCTCAAATTTCCCAAGCAAGAATACTGAAGTGTGTTGCCATTTCCTTCTCCAAGGGATCTTCCCAACCCAGAGCTCAAACCCATGTCTACTACATTGACAGGCAGATTCTTTACCAACTGCGCCACCTGGGAATCATGGGGACACTAAAAGTACCTACTTCTTGGATTTGTAAGGAGAATTAGTGTTAATGTTTGTAGAAAACTTAGTCTGCTAAGTACAATGAACCTGTAGGAAAATTCTCTGACTTCAAACAACTAGGGACTTCAAGTGCTCTGAAGTGCTGTTTGAGTGCAGCACTTTAACAGCATAATCTTTAAGGATTTGAAATAGCTCAGCTGGAATTCCATCATCTCCTCTAGCTTTGTTCATAGTAATGCTTCCTTAGGCGCAACTTGACTTCACACTGCAGGATGTCTGGCTCTATGTGAGTGACCACACCAGTTGATCCGTTCAGTTTTATTGAATAAAGTCTTAGCACGAAAGGTAAATTACCTACTAAATCAAGCTCTTATTTCGCTCGGAACCCTACCTATCCAGGAGAGAAAGGGGGAGATGCAAGGATTAGTACCCTCCAAGATCAGCTAACTGGGAAATAGCAGAGCCAGGATTTAAACCCATCTCCAAAACTGTATCAAGGTATACTACTAACTGAAAAAGGCAGTGTGGTAAGGTATGTACATTACTTCATCTAATACTCCATGCACCCCTGTTAAAGTAGGTACAGTGTTTGCCCATTTTGCAGTGGAGACTGAACTTGGAGTTGAGGAACTTGCCCAAGTTATATAGCCAGTAAGTGGCAAAGCATGCATCTGAGCAAGGAAGTTGACTGTAGAACCTGTACTCAAACTTCGGGAAATGTTAGCTGTTTCCACCTTTTGTATTCAGCTAATTATTAGTACCCACTACACCATAAAATGTCTCAGTTGTAACATTATAAATCTGCTATGTGCCTGGGTCTTCTTAACTCTGAAAAATATCAATACTTAGATAGACATTACTTGCCAACAAAGGTCCATCTAGTCAAAGCTATGGTTTTTCTAGCAGTCACGTATGGATGTGAGAGTTGGACCATAAAGAAAGCTGAGCACCAAAGAATTGATGCTTTTGAACTGTGGTGTTGGAGAAGACTCCTGAGAGTCCCTTGGACTGCAAGGAGATCCAACCAGTCCATCCTAAAGGAAATCAGTCCTGAATATTCATTGGAAGGACTAATGCTGAAGCTGGAACTCCAATACTTTGGCCACTGATGCTAGGAAAGACTGAAGGCAGGAGGAGAAGGGGACGACAGAGGATGAGATGGTTGGATGGCATCACCGACTCGATGGACATGAGTCTGAGTAAACTGCAGGAATTGGCAATGGACAGGGAGGCCTGACGTGCTGCAGTCCATGGGGTCACAGAGTCGAACACTGAGCAACTGAACTGAACTGAGATAGACATGAGTGCAGTTTCCTAGGGAGTGAGAGCCCTTCCTGGCTGTTAACCTCTGTCTTTTACCACTTTCTGTCTTTGTGCACATCTTACCCTCTGATGGATGGGATCTTAGTTCCCCAACCAGGGATCAAATCCAGGCCCCCATGCAGTGGAAGGGTGGAGCCTTAACCACTGTACAGCCAAGGAAGTCCCAGAACCTGTATCTTTATGAAGATATCTGACATTTGATGATGATTTGCCATGTGCTAGGCCTGGTGGCTCAGACGGTAAAGCATCTGCCTACAGTGCATGAGACCCGGGTTCAATCCCTGGGTTGGGAAGATCTGGAGAAGGAAATGGCAACTCACTCCAGTATTCTTGCCTGGAAAATCCCGTGGATGGAGAAGCCCGGTAGGCTACAGGCCATGGGGTCACAAAGAGTCGGACAGGACTGAGAGACTTCATTTCACTTCACTTCACTTCACTTCACTTCAGGCATTCTTTAAGCCTTAAAAGAACACAGCCTTATACATGGCAGGGACTTTTTTTTATATCCATGTATAGAAAAGGAAGATAATCAAGGCTACATTAGTTGCCCAAAGTCACACATCTTTAGATGAAGGTTTGCATCTTTGGAGTCTGAACTCAACCACCATCCTTACCTCCCTTTCCCCTAAGGATCCAGAACAGCCTGTCTTGAAGGGAGGGTGGGCACCATGAGCATCCCATCGTGATAACATCATTATCATTCTAATGTGATTACTTTTTACTTGATGTCCATCTAACCTACTAGTTGATTTATCCTCAAAAAATGGGATGTTTGGCGCATAGCAAACACTGGTTGATGATTTTGTTTTTCTGTGTTCTATTTCATTGATTTCTGTTTTGATCTTTATTATGTTCTTTCTTCTGTTTCCTAATTTCTTAAGGTAGAAGCTGAGGTAATTAATTTAAGACCTTTCCTTTTTTTGTAGGACAGGCATTTAGTGCTATGAGTTTCCCCTACATACTGCTCTGACAATATTCCACAAGTGAAAAACAAAAGAAACAATATCCCACAAGTTCTGCTAACTTCTCTTTTCATTTAATTCCGTTCAAAATACTCTCAAATTCTGTTGTGATTTCTTCTTTGATCTGTGGGCTACTTAAAAGTACATGTTTATTGTTTATATTTTTATTTATTTAGGCCACGCTGCAGGGCTTGCAGTTTCCCACCAGGGACTGAATCCAGGCCATGGCAGTGAAAATGCTGAGTCCTAGCCACTAGACCCCCAGGGAATTCCAAAAGTGTATTTTTAAGTAATTGGGAGTTTTTCAAAGATCTTTCAGTTGTTGGTTTCTACTTTCCATTGTAGCCTGATTATATACTTTGTTTGATTGAATCTTTTTAAATTTAACAAGACTTTTCTATAACCCAGTATATTGGGAATTGTTTCACGTGTGCTCAGAAGGCATGAGTATGTTACTGTCTGAAAAAATCGAGGTGGAATGTGAAAGATGAAGTATTCTGTAAATGTCAATCAGTTCAAATCCATTGAAAGTGTTGTTCAAGTCTATCCTGGCTGATTTTCTTCCTACCTATCAGTAATATTGAGAGTAAGGTACTGAAATGTCCACCTGTCTTTGTGGATTTGTCTATTTCCTCTAGAAGTTCTATCAGTTTTTGCTACACGTATTTGGAAACTCTGTTATTAGTTGCATGTATTTAGGATTGTGCATTTTGATTTTCTCCTTTACCATAGCGAAAGTACCTTCTTTTTTAAAATTTTTAATTGGAGGATAATTGCTTTACAATGTTGAGTTAGTTTCTCATACAACAACGTGCATCAGCTGTAAGTATACATATGTCCCCAGTCTCTTGAACCTCCCTCTCATGCCCCGCCCCCACCCAAACCCACCCCTCTAAGTTGTCACGGAACCAGGCTGAGCTCCCTGTGTTATACAGCAGCTTCCCACTAGCTAGCTATTTTACATATGGTAACCCCAGGTAATGGAAATGATAAAGAATCTGCCTGCCAATGCAGGAGAAGGAAGAGATGTAGGTTCGATCCCTGGGTTGGGAAGATCCCCTGGAGGAGGAAATGGCAACCCACTCTAGTATTCTTGCCTGGGAAATCCCATGGACAGAGGAGCCTGGCGGGCTACAGTTCGTGGGGTCGCAAAAGACTTGGCAACTAAACAACAACAACAATGTACACGTTTCAGTGCTCCTCTCTCAATTCCTCCCCTCCCTCCACAGGAGTATTCTCTGTGTGCACCTCTATCCCTGCCCTGCAAATAGGTTCATCAGTATCACTTTTCCAGACTCCATATATATGCGTTAATATACGATATTTGTTCTTCTCTGACTTACTTCACTCTGTATAAAAGACTCTAGGTTCATCCACCTCACTGCAACTGACTCAAATACCTTCTTTATTTCAATAATACTCTGCTCTGAAATTGACTTTGCTATTAATATAGCTGCTCCAGCTTTCTTTTGACTAGTGTCACCAGAGTCTCTCTTTCTGTCTTTGTACTTTTCTGTTTGTGTAGAGTTGACCCTTGAACAACAATGGGGTGCTCCTGTATTGGCCCTCCATATCTGTGATTCTGCAACTTTGGGTTTAACCAACCTCCGATTGTGTGGTACTATAGTACATAGTTCATATTTATTGAAAAAACTCTTGAGTATAAGTGGACCTGTGCAGTTCAGAAGTGTTGTTCAAGGGTCAGCTGTGTTTATGTTCAATGTGTACTTCTTGTAGGCAGTGTGTGGTTGGGTCTTGCTTTTTCTATTTGTTATGACAATCTGTCTTTTATTTGCAGTGTTCAAACCACATTTATTTTTATTTTTTCTTTTAGTTCATTATTTTTGTCTGTGGTAGCTCTTCATTGCTGCACGCAGGCTTTCTCTAGTTGCGGCTAGCGGGGGCTACTTTTTGTTGCAGCTTGAGGGCTTCTCATTGCTGTGGCTTCTCTTGTGGAGCACAGACTCTAGGGCACACAGGCTTCAGTAGTCGAGGCTCGTGGGCTCTAGAGCACAGGCTTAGTAGCTGTGGTGCTCAGGCTAAGTTGCTCCACTGCATGTGGGATCTTCCCAGACCAGGGATCGAACCGCCATCCCTTGCATTGCAAGGTGGATTCTTAACCACTGGACCACCAGGGAAGCCTCCAGACCACGTTTATTTTTTATCACACATCTGTTGCCTTATAGTTTATAGGTTTATAGTTCGAACATTTTTTATCCATTATTTCTTCATATATTTTAAAAAACAAAAAGCATTTTATTTATTTGGCTGTGCAGGGTCTTAGTTGTGGTATGAGGGATCTTAGTTCCCTGACCAGGGATTGAACCCTGGCCTCCTGCATTGGGAGCGTGGAATTCCAGCCACTGGACCACCAGGGAAGTCCCCTCTTCATATATTTTCTATTCCCAGTTCCTCCTCATTTTCAGGGTCTCCAGTTACCTGCAGAGTAGGCCACTTATTAAAGTTATTCCATAGTTCACTCATACTCTTTTCACTTAAAATTTTTTTCTATGTTTCATTTTGGATAGTTTCTTTTGCTATGCATGAGGTTCACTAATCACTGCTTTTCCAATATCTAATCTGTTATTAATGCCATCCACTATATTTGTCATCTTCACATCAGATCAGATCAGTCACTCAGTCGTGTCCGACTCTTTGCGAGCCCATGAATCGCAGCACGCCAGGCCTCCCTGTCCATCACCAACTCCCGGAGTTCACTCAGACTCACGTCCATCGAGTCGGCGATGCCATCCAGCCATCTCATCCTCTGTCGTCCCCTTCTCCTCCTGCCCCCAATCCCTCCCAGCATCAGAGTCTTTTCCAATGAGTCAACTCTTCGCATGAGGTGGCCAAAGTACTGGAGTTTCAGCTTTAGCATCATTCCTTCCAAAGAAATCCCAGGGCTGATCTTCTTCAGAATGGACTGGTTGGATCTCCTTGCGTCTCCAAGGGACTCTCAAGAGTCTTCTCCAACACCACAGTTCAAAAGCATCAATTCTTCGGCGCTCAGCCTTCTTCACAGTCCAACTCTCACATCCATACATGACCACTGGAAAAACCATACCCTTGACTAGACGGACCTTTGTTGGCAAAGTAATGTCTCTGCATTTGAATATGCTATCTAGGTTGGTCATAACTTTCCTTCCAAGGAGTAAGCGTCTTTTAATTTCATGGCTGCAGTCATCATCTGTAGTGATTTTGGAGCCCATAAAAATAAAGTCTGACACTGTTTCCACTGTTTCCCCATCTGTTTCCCATGAAGTGGTGGGACCGGATGCCATGATCTTCGTTTTCTGAATGTTGAGCTTTAAGCCAACTTTTTCACTCTGGATCTTTTTTATCTTCCATGTCCCTACTTAACTTTTGGACACATGGAATACATTTAGAATAACTTTTAATATCATTCACTTCTAATTCTATCATCTGTGTCATTTCTAGGTCAGATTCAATTGACTGTCCTCCTTACTATGGTTTATGTTCAGTAAATAAAATACAACAATAATAGAGTGAAAAATTAATATTTATGTTCAAAGAAGATAAGATAAATGGGGCCAAAGAAGGCTTCATGGAGATGGCAAATAAAATTTAGCCTTAAATATATATATTTGATATATATGTAAAAATCAAGAATTCAGCTAGACAGGAAAGAAAACACTGGTAGGAAAGGTGAGAAAGGTAAGAAAGCAGGAATGAGTATGGGCACGTTGAGAGGACAGTGCAGAAGCCAAGAGGGAGGCGGGAAACAACAGCTTGGGGCATTTGGTGCTCCTAGCACAGCCCTGAAGAGATATGTAAGTCTTCAGACTTAGAAAATGAGCTTATGGATGCTGGGGAGAAGGATGGGGGAAAGGATAGCTAGGGAGTCTGGGATGAGCATGCACACACTGCTATATTTAAGATGGGTAACCAACAAGGTCCTACTGTGTAGCACAGGGAATTCTGCTCAGTGTTATGTGGCAGACTGGATGGGAGGGGAGTTTGGGAGAGAATGGATATATGGCTGAGTCCCCTCACTGTTCACTTGAAACTGTCAAACATTGTTAATCAGCTATATTCCAATACAAAATAAAAAGTTAAAAAAAATATGTGAATCTCTACAGATTTTTAAGCAAGTCTCATAGTCATGATTTAAGGAGACTAACTTGGGGATCTTGATGGAATGAAATGAAGGCCAGGAGGTGCTGCTTTAGACCAGAGGGGCAGAAATAAAACATGGAGAGGAGAGGGAAGAACCAGGAAAGATGTTGCAGTTTGAGTGAGAAACTTTTAACCTTGGCTTGAAGGATGAAGGGTGAGGGGGGGGGGGGGTCTTGATCCATGGAAAATGAGTCTTATTTGGTGTATTGAGTCTTCTGCGTACAGCCATAAGACTAAAACCTAGCGTAGAGGTCAGTACCAGACCAGATGGGCTGTCCTCTCAGTTAAAAGGTGGTGGCTCAGCCCTGAACAAGATTTATGAACTCCATCCACTTGTATCATGACCCCAGACAACTTGCTTAACCTCTTTGAACCGCATTTTTAAAATTTTCCAACTGTCAAGCGTTTCGTGAGGAACAAATGAACGAATGGATGGATGTGTGTCTGAAGTTCAAGTTAGAGGTTTTACAAAATAGGTAACAATACTTATTTTTATAATTACATCAAGCTATGTGAATGAATAAGATCTTGGAGGAAGACAGCAAAGAGAGATCCCAGGGTTAAAACTTGGAGGAATTTCACAGTATATCATCCAAAAGGGGAGTCCGTGATGGAGGCAGAAGTAAACTTGAGGAGGTAAGAAACCTTGAAAATGGGGAGTACTTTGGGATGGGCTCTGTATGGAAGAAATTCAGCTGGTAAACATTCATCAGGAGCTTCCCTGGTGGCTCAAATGGTAAATAAAATAAAATAAAATAAAAAAATCATCTGCCTGCAATGTAGGAGACCTGGGTTCAATCCCTGGGTTGGGAAGATACCCTGGAGGAGGAAATGGCAACCCACTCCAGTATTCTTGCCTGAGAAATCCCAGGGACAGAGGAGCCTGGTGGGCTACAGTTCATGGGATCACCAAGAGTCAGAAACAACTGAGCAACTAACACTTTCACTTCAGACACTCATCAAAAGTGTCCATCTAGAGTTCAGGAATGATAGCATGACTTTCAGAGTCAAGAATCTACATGAAATGGAGAAAACATCCTTCTGCAGAGGTCACTCCTTTGACTTGGGAAACCCCCAGACACAATGAAAAGGCCTGAAAGGTGACCACAGGGAACCTGAAATACTGAAGAACTGTCTGAATCCATCCTGAAGAAGGAGCATGTTAACAAGAGAAGGGTAGGCAGCTACCCTACCTAGCTAGCTCCCAACCTCAGTTCACACCCTCCTCTTCTTTCTAATCTGGCCTCCCTGCCTCACTCTTGGTTTCCCCTCCACCCAAGCCCATTCTCCATTTTGTTCCAAAACAAAAATCTGCTCCCGTCACTCATGTGCTCAGATCCCTTCCAGAGTTCCCCATTTCCCCAGGATAGAGGGGGTCTCCTTAGACGAAACCGCTAAGTCCCTCCCACGGCACCCTCTGCCCCCAGTCAGACTCGGGCCGTTTCCCCAACCCACCAGAGGCTCTTATCGCTCTCTGTCCTCGTAAGGATGCTTCTCCTAGGATGCCCTACCCTCTTGGGCTTAACCTGGAAAGCCTTCCTTAAGTCCCGGCTGAGCTATATAACCCTGTGCTTACCCTTGTCACAACAGCCCTTGTCACAGCCTTGAGTAGTTGTTGATAGTCTGACTTCTCATCTTTCTCTGAAAGCCCCTTGAGAGCAGGGACGATCAGTGTCTCTTTTATCCGTACAGTCCCTTCCATACCATATTTTTTCCCCAGGCAAACCCTGATTTCAAGCAGTCTTTCTGGTTGTCAGTTCACTCGTTCCAATTTAGGGCCTTCAAAACACACACCCGTTCTGTAACCCCGAGCCGGGGCGGAAAGAGCCTGGTGGCGAGCGCCTTAGCCGGATCGCGCCACCGGCACCTCCCGGGGCGGCCGCCAGGGGGCGCCGGGCTCTTTGTTTTCTTTTCTGGCCCGGGGTCGGGGCCGGAGGCCTGCAGAGCGCATGCTCTGGGGCAGTTCGCGGCCGGGCCGGCGAGCGGAGGAGTTCCTTGTGGCGGACCTGCAGCGAGGTAGGTCGCGCCAGTCACGCACGGAGGGTCTGGGCGGAGGGCGGCGCGTGGGGCGGGCACAGCCCGGGGGCGCCCGCGGGCGGCGATGGGCCGGGGCCGTTGCCCGCGCGCGTCCGTGTGGCGCGGCGCCGGCCCCACGTGAAGCCAGCGCGGCTGGGAGGCGCGGGTGCGGGCGCTCGGGTCTGCGGCCCCGCGGGGCGCCCGGGAGCCAGCCCGCCCGCCCGGGCCCCGCCTCGCCGAGCGAGGGCCGCGCTGCCCCTCCGCCGCCGCGCCTCGCACGCCCGGCCCGCGCCGCCCGCGGGGGCGGGAGATTCAAACGGCCGGAACGCGGCCGGCCGGGGTTTTGCGCGCGGCCGCGGTGACCTCGGCGCCCGCGGTGCGTAGAGCCGCGCGCCTCCCGGACCGGGGCGGCCGCCCCGGCGGTGCCGCGTTTCCGGAGCGGGAAAGTGATTTTAAAAAGTCCAGCACTGGTTTGGAGAATGCGGTTTGCGGAGTGGGGTGGGAATCCCGCCCGGCAAGGGTCGGATCGAGGAGCTCGAGGGTAGGCTGCCGAGGGTCTGCGTAGGGAGCGAAATCTCAGCGTCAACAGGCACCGCCACGACTGCTGACCGGTGGGAGAGATGTGCCGGGAACTCCGCATCAACTCGTCTGTCAGCAGATTAATCGCTGGCGGTCTCCTCCGTGCCGCGCGTGCAGGGCTGGGGGAAATGGTGAAAGGGCCCCGGGTGGCCGTGATGGAGCTCCCTGCCTCCCCTGGGGAGGCCCATGTGATCCCCAAGGTGTGCCCATGGAGCCGCGGCGCTCGCTGCTCCTCGTGGATATTAACTAAGGTGCTCCAAGTGTGACTTGAGTGCCTATAGCAGAAGTCGAGTGTAGGGAGTGTGGATGGGGAACTCGGACGTTGACGCAAGCCTGGGCAGGAGGATGAGTGATGACTTTCCAGCCGAGGTGACTCTTGGCCAGGGTTTTGAAAGAACAGAGAAGTTATTCAGGCGGACCGAGGGTGGAGGGCTTCTGGCGATCCAGGCAGGGAACACAGCACGTGCAAACGCAGGAAGGTGTGGGTGAGTGTTGTCATCAGAGCTACCACGGTGTTTGTCTGGCGCACAGGGTACCAGGAGAGGAAGAGCAATATGATCGAGCAGGGGCTGGGTCTCCAAAGGTCTGGAGTGCAAGTGCTGGGTGGGGCGGAGAAGGCAGCGACGGTTTTACCCAAGAAGGGCATCAGAGTGGAGTCTGGAAAGGTAAACTAGGAGTTCTCCATGCTCTTGTTGGGAAGCCATCCCAAGAGCAGGAATCCTGTTCAGCTTTGCAGCTGCCTAGTTGGCTACCCCTGGGCCATCCACCTAATCCCCCTGGGCCTGGTCCTTACCTGTAAGATGAAGATAAGAGAGTTACTAATATACTGTAAAGCTGTGGTTCTAACACCTGGGGTAAGGTGTATCCTCATTCTGCTGGGGAAAATAAATGCACTTAAGCCTAGGCTCCCCTCTGTATTTTTGGGCTTCCCTGGTAGCTCCGTTGGTTAAGAATCTGCCTGCGATGGAGGAGACCCAGGTTTGATCCCTGGATGGGCAAGATCCCCTGGAGAAGGAAATGGCAACCCACTCCAGTATTCTTGCCTGGAAAATCCCATGGACAGAGGAGTCCAGCAGGCTACAGTCCATGGGGTCACCAAGAGTCGGACACAACTTAGCGACTTAAACTACCACCACCCCTTCTGTATTGAAGGGGGATCCTGGTAAGGAGCCCTTGGGTGAGGTCTACCAGCTCAGTAACTGACATCAGGCAGGAAGGAGTTGCTCCCCCAGTGTTTGTTGACAGACAAACAGAGCCTCTCTCATCCCTTCCCTCCCAGGGGACTTCCCTCACAAAGAGATTCTTCAGCCCTTGCATCTGTCTCGCAAGTGTTTGCCTCCTGACATTGGGGTGGCTGGGTGGGGACAGCTGCTGGGGTTGGAGAGGGCGCCGTCTCCTTTTGCAGAGATGAGGTCACAGAGGGTCACAGCAGGAACACAGGGGCCCTGGTAGACTGTCTAGTCTACCAAATGAAAAAACAGGCCTAGGGAGAAGTGGGGATGGGGGATGCTCTGGTCCTGGTGGGGAGTGGTCAGCAGACCTGGGCTGTCATCCCACTTCTGTGTCGCCTGGGCCCCCTTCCCCAGAGCCTTCACTTTCATATCTGTAAATACCAGAATGATCACACCTGTGAGGGCAGGGTGTGAGTATTCCAGGATTGACTGGCACATGTTGTTGTTCAGTCGCTAAGTCATGTCTGACTGTGTAACCCCATGGATTGCAGCATGCCAGGCTCCTCTGTCCTCTGCTATCTCCCAGAGGTTGCTCACATTAATTTCCATTGTGTTGGTGTTGCTATCTAACCATCTCATCCTCTGGTGCCCCCTTCTCCTTTTGCCTTCAATCTTTCCCAACATCGGAGTCTTTTCCAATGAGCCGGTTCTTTGCATCGGGTGCCCAAAGTATTGGAGCTTCAGCTTCAGCATCAGTCCTTCCAATGAATATTCAGGGTTGATCTCCTTTAGAATTGACTGGTTTGGTCTCCTTGCAGTCCACAGGACTCTGGAGGGTCTTTTTCAGCACCATAATTGGAAAGCGTCAGTTCTTCACCTTCAGTTCAGTTCAGTTCAGTTCAGCCACTCAGTCGTGTCCGACTCTTCGCGACCCCATGAATCACAGCATGCCAGGCCTCCCTGTCCATCAACCAACTCCCGGAGTTTACTCAGACCCACGTCGATTGAGTCAGTGATGCCATCCAGCCATCTCATCCTCTGTCGTCCCCTTCTCCTCCTGCCCCCAATCCCTCCCAGCATCAGAGTCTTTTCCACTGAGTCAACTCTTCGCATGAGGTGGCCAAAGTACTGGAGTTTCAGCTTCAGCATCATTCCCTCCAAAGAAATCCCAGGGCTGATCTCCTTCAGAATGGACTAGTTGGATCTCCTTGCAGTCCAAGGGACTCTCAAGAGTCTTCTCCAACACCACAGTTCAAAAGCATCAATTCTTCGGCGCTCAGCCTTCTTCATAGTCCAACTCTCACATCCATACATGACCACTGGAAAAACCATAGCCTTGACTAGATGGACCTTTGTTGGCAAAGTAATGTCTCTGCTTTTCAATATGCTATCTAGGTTGGACATAATTTTCCTTTCAAGGAGTAAGTGTCTTTTAATTTCATGGCTGCAGTCACCATCTGCAGTGATTTTGGAGCCCCAAAAAATAAAGTCTGACACTGTTTCCACTGTTTCCCCATCTATTTGCCATGAAGTGATGGGACCAGATGCCATGATCTTAGTTTTATGAATGTTGAGCTTTAAGCCAACTTTTTCACTCTCCACTTTCACTTTCATCAAGAGGCTTTTGAGTTCCTCTTCACTTTCTGCCATAAGGGTGGTGTCATCTGCATATCTGAGGTTATTGATATTTCTCCCAGAAATCTTGATTCCAGCTTGTGTTTCTTCCAGTCCAGCGTTTCTCATGATATACTCTGCATATAAGTTAAACAAGCACGGTGATAATATACAGCCTTGACATACTCCTTTTCCTATTTGGAACCAGTCTGTTGTTCCATGTCCAGTTCTAACTGTTGCTTCCTGACCTGCATACAGATTTCTCAAGAGGCAGGTCAGGTGGTCTGGTATTCCCATCTCTTTCAGAATTGTCCACAGTTTATTGTGATCCACACAGTCAAAGGCTTTGGCACAGTCAATAAAGCAGAAATAGATGTTTTTCTGGAACTCTCTTGCTTTTTCCATGATCCAGCGGATGTTGGCAGTTTGACCTCTGGTTCCTCTGCCTTTTCTAAAACCAGCTTGAACATCAGGAAGTTCACGGTTCACATATTGCTGAAGCCTGGCTTGGAGAATTTTGAGCATTACTTTACTAACGTGTGAGATGAGTGCAATTGTGCGGTAGTTTGAGCATTCTTTGGCATTGCCTTTTTTTGGGATTGGAATGAAAACTGACCTTTTCCAGTCCTGTGGCCACTGCTGAGTTTTCCGGATTTGCTGGCATATTGAGTGCAGCACTTTCACAGCATCATCTTTCAGGATTTGAAAGAGCTCAACTGGAATTCCATCACCTCCACTAGCTTTGTTCGTAGTGATGCTTTCTAAGACCCACTTGACTTCACATTCTAGGATGTCTGGCTCTAGATGAGTGATAACATCATCGTGATTATCTGGGTCGTGAAGATCTTTTTTGTACTGTTCTTCTGTGTATTCTTGCCACCTCTTCTTAATATCTTCTGCTTCTGTTAGGTCCATACCATTTCTGTCCTTTATCGAGCCCATCTTTGCATGAAATGTCCCCTTGGTATCTCTAATTTTCTTGAAGAGATCTCTAGTCTTTCCCATTCTGTTGTTTCCCTCTATTTCTTTGCATTGATCGCTGAGGAAGGCTTTCTTATCTCTTCTTGCTATTCTTTGGAACTCTGCATTCAGATGCTTATATCTTTCCTTTTCTCCTTTGCTTTTCACTTCTCTTCTTTTCACAGCTATTTGTAAGGCCTCCCCAGACAGCCATTTTGCTTTTTTGCATTTCTTTTCCATGGGGATGGTCTTGATCCCTGTCTCCTGTACAATGTCACGAACCTCATTCCATAGTTCATCAGGCACTCTATCTTCACCTTAGGAGACTGTTACTGGAAGTTGACTCTGTATCTGACTTACTGAGATTGTATCTCACTCTTCTTCCAGACTGTGAACTCCTTGAAGATGGAAGCTGTGTTTGTCTATTGGGGAGTGAGGGGTGGGGACAAAGACTAAGACTTATACCCAGCCCAGACTCTCGATGTCTAGTTAAGAAAACACACCCAGGGACTTCCCTGGTGGTCCAGTGGTTAAGACACCACATGTCCACTGTAGAGGGCACAGGTTCAATCCCTGGTCAAGGAACTAAGAGAAATTAAAGAACTAAATAAAACCAGAGTGGTTAGAGAGGAAGTCTGTCCAAAGGACTGATTTGTGCGGTAGAAAACATGCATGTGGGTCATGGGTGCAGGGCTCCACCTTTTAGAAGGTGCCTTCTCATCCCCCGCATTGCCTCCGGGATTGTTGATAGACACCGCAGTGCCTGGAGTCCTCCCTTTGAGAGACGAAGACTCTCAAGTTCAAAGGGGACTCAGGTGGGCTGGACTTAAAAGCTGGCGCGCTCTGTACCGCGGCATGGAGCTGTGCTTGTGGTCCTTCCACACGTACTTCAGCAGATCTGTCGCCCGCCTGGCCCACTCTCCCAGGCCCTCACTGCTTCCGTGTCTCCCCTTTGCTCTCACCCACCGTCTTGTCCCTTTCAGCAGGCTCCCACCCTCTGCTCCTTGCCTTTGGCCAGGTTCATAGGAGATCCTGGGGAGCCCTGTCCAGGCTGCCTCGATCACTGCCTGGACCATGACCTGCCTTTAGCCAACTGTTCTTTTGCTTTTAATTTTAGGTATACCTGGATTCCATTCCTGGCTCTCTTTTCCGGCTGTGCCAACTTAAGCAAGTAAATCTACTTCTCTGCGCCCCAGTTCCCTCAGCTGTTAAATAAGAGTGACAGAGCTCTCTTCAGCTTGTTGTGAGAAGTTAAAGGTTGTTAGAAGGTAGGTGTGGCCAGTGCCCCAAAGAGACTCATCTGAAGGAGCAGACTGGTTAAATAATTATGATCCAAAGTCTGTCCTAATTTCTTGGAGAGAATGATTCCTTTAGGATTGAGAGAGGGATCCGAAGTAGTGTACCAATGGAGGCAACTTTGAGTAGAAGTTCTTGAAGTAGGATAGGGCTGGGGTGGGATGGAGACGCACTGGTATGGAGAGAAAAGTAAGCAGTCTAAGACTGTGAGAAGGGAGGGTGTGGCAGATAAGATGAGCCCAGAAGTTGTGTCAGTACCAAACCCTGGAGGTCTTTTTAAAAAGATCATGAATGGTAGAATCATTTTTTTTTTTTTGGTTAATGATCCATGACACCAAATACCTCCTATTGCCTTTGTTTTTCTGTCTCCACTCCAGGCCTTTCCCATAGCTCAACCCAACAGCAGCACCAATGTGCGGATACCATTCTGTTTTGTTTTGTTTTTTTTTTCACTTAACTTCTTGTTGTGAGTACTTTTCCAAGCTCCTTCTCAGTCTCCCTCCCCAGCAGAGCTGACGGCTGCAGGTCATTCTGATGAGCTGACGGGGAAATATGCCTTTGGCGGGACAGGGCCCCAGACCCAGTGAACCAGTGCCAACCTCGCCAAGGGTTATGAGCTGTTTACTGGAAAAAGTGGGTCCCTGGTGTGTCCCACACTCCTTAACCCATCCAGCTCTGCCACCTTAACATCCCTTCTTGATCGGTTCCTGCACACTTCACACTTGACAAAAACCTCTCAGTCTCTCCGCCCTGTTTGTCCCCCAGTCTTCTCAGTAACTGGAAGTCTACCATCTACCTAGTCACTTAAGCCAAAGGCTAGGAGTCCTTGTGTTGGACTAAGTTCATAGGAGGATCAAAGGGGCCCTGCCCAGGATCCCCTGGATTTTTTAGGATGAAATAGTCATTCTGGGTTCCTCCCCCACCCTCATTCCCTACAGCTAATCCACTGGCAAAGCAAGCCTGTTTCCTAAATTGTGTATTTTTATTTGTTGCCTCAGACCAAATCATGTCACCAACTTCTCTCATTTGGATGCTTGCAATTGCCTCCTCTTCCAATCCCTTCCAGAACAATCGTTAATGAGACAGTCTTCTTAATGCTTGTCTGTTTTCCCTACTAGGCCTTGTACGACCCGGCCCCTGCTCCCCTTGTGCCTCTGATCCATCACTGTCCAGCTGCAGCCCTGCTGGTCTCCCCAGGTTCCTGAGCACATCTCATGCTTTTGTCCAGGCCTTCCCCTGCTGGCTTTCTGTGCCTAGTATTTCAAGTCTTAGCCCAGATGTCACCTATCTGACCTATATCTCCTCTCCTATCCCAGTTACTCTCTTTTTTTTTTATTGTGATAAACAATTCATAACATAAAATTGACCATTGTAGCCATTTTTAACTGTATATGGTTCAGTGGCATTAAATACATCTACACTGCTGTGTCCCTGGAATATTCCTACTATATCACCTTGCCTGTTCAGCAGGCCACACTGTCTGTAATAACACTCTCTCTGCGTGCGTATGTGTTCTGTCTGTAAGCTCCGTGAGAGCAGGTGGAGGGTGAGTTGTCTTCTTCCTTGCTACCCCCGGTCCAGAGCCAAGCAGTGGTAATAAGCATTCATGGCAGTATTGGGTCCATGCTGCTGGGTACCGTGTGCTTGGCACTGCAAAACCCTTCGCAGACATTTCATTCCATCTGGACAGCAGCCCTCGAAGTGGTCATTGCATCCCTTTACATGAGGATACACACAGCTCAGAGAGGCCAAACATGGTTGCACAAGCAGGGTTGAGCAAACCACAGCTCTATCCCTGATGCGAAGAGCTGACTCATTGGAAAAGATCCTGATGCTAGGAAAGATTGAAGGCAGGAAAAGGGGATGACAGAGGATGAGATGGTTGGATGGCATCACTGACTCGATGGACATGAGTTTGAGTAAGCTCTGGGAGTTGGTGATGAACAGGGAAGCCTGGCGTGCTGCAGTCCATGCGGTCACAAAGAGTTGGACACGACTGCGCAACTGAACTGAACTGAGTCAGTGATGCTATCTAACCATCTCATCCTCTGCCGCCCCCTTCTCCTTTTACCTTCAGTCTTTCTCAGCATCAGGGGAAAGCAACTGAACTGATCCCAGTGAAGGTGCATTTCTAATGTGGGAAGAGGGGTCTCAAAGAGGCTGGTTGGAGGGGAGGAGTTGCCACCCTGGGAGAATAAAAGTTGGGTGAAACATAGAACTGCCACCTCAACAAAGTCAAAACTGGGCCAGTCTCAGCCTGTAGAAGCTCAGCCTGCAGAGGCTCAGTCCACACAGCCGTGGGGCATTCTAGGCCTTTGGCTGCTTCCTTGTCTTCGGCACTTTGTTCTCCTCCCCCAGGTCAGCCAGCAGAAATGTGCCTGGAGGTTCCAGGCCGTTGACCTCATGTTCATATACCGTGGAACGTGGAACGGGGAGCTGGAGAGGCTCCAGAGAAGGGTTCTTAGAATTCTCTTGCCATTTATAGCCTTGGTTAAAGTCTCCATCCCTTTTCTATAAAATGAAGGAGAGGTGGTTAGATTAGATTAGCTGTGCCTAAGCACTATCTGGAACAGAACCTAGATGTTTAAACACTAGCATTGATTTATTGAGCCCTTGCTGCTAAGTCACTTCAGTCGTGTCCGACTCTGTGCGACCCCATCAAGCTCCCCCGTCCCTGGGATTCTCCAGGCAAGAACACTGGAGTGGGTTGCCATTTCCTCCTCCAATGCATGAAAGTGAAAAGTGAAAGGGAAGTTGTTCAGTCATGTCCGACTCTTAGTGACCCCATGGACTACAGCCTACCAGACTCCATCCAAGGGATTTTCCAGGCAAGAGTACTGGAGTGGGGTGCCATTGCCTTCTCCTATTGAGCCCTTACCCTACCCTGTAATTGTATGTGTGCATGCTAAGTCACTTCAGTCATGTCTGACTCTTTGCGACCCTATGGACTGTAGCCCGCCAGGCTCCTCTGTCCATGGGATTCTCCAGATCAGAATACTGGAGTGGGTTGCCACGCCGTCCTCCAGGTGATCTTCCTGACCCAGAGATCGAACCACCCTGTAATTACTTTTACAGTTTTAGCTCATTTAGTCATAGTCATAACAATGTGTAGGTACTATTGTTGTTCAGTTGCTCAGTCATGTCTCTTTGCAGCCCCATGGCCTGCAGCACGCCAGGCTCCTCTGTCCTCCACTCTCGGAATTTGCTGAAATTCATGTCCGTTGAGTCAGTGACACCACACTTACAGCAGAAAGCAAAGAAGAACTAAAGAGCCTCTTGATGAAAGTGAAAGAGGAGAGTGAAAAAGTTGGCTTAAAGCTCAACATTCAGAAAAACTAAGATCATGGCATCTGGTCCCATCACTTCATGGCAAATAGATGTGGAAACAGTGGCAGACTTTATTTTGGGGGGCTCCAAAATCATTGCAGATGGTGACAGCAGCCATGAAATTAAAAGACGCTTACTCCTTGGAAGAAAAGTTATGACCAACCTAGACAGCATATTGAAAAGCAGAGACATTACTTTGTCAACAAAGGTCTGTCTAGTCAAGGCTATGGTTTTTCCAGTGGTCATGTATGCATGTGAGAGTTGGACTATAAAGAAAGCTGATCGCCGAAGAGTTGATGCTTTTGAACTGTGGTGTTAGAGAAGACTCTTGAGAGTCCCTTGGGTTGCAAAGAGAGCCAGCCAGTCCATCCTAAAGGGAATCAGTCCTGAATATTCATTGGGAGGACTGATGTTGAAGCTGAAACTCTTAATACTTTGGCCACCTGATGCGAAGAGCTGACTCATTTGAAAAGACCCTGACACTGAGAAAGATTGTACGCTGGGAAAGATTGTACGCGGGAGAAGGGGATGACAGAGGGTGAAATGGTTGGTTGGATGGTATCGCTGACTCGATGGACATGAGTTTGAGTAAGCTCCTGGAGGTGGTGATGGACAGAGAAGCCTGGCGTGCTGCAGTCCATGGGGTTGCAAAGAGTTGGACACAACTGAGCGACCGAACTGAACTGAGTCAGTGATGCTATCTAACCATCTCATCCTCTGCCGCCCCCTTCTCCTTTTACCTTTAATCTTTCCCAGCATCAGGGTCTTTTATTTCATGACAGCACTCACCATCCACATCGATTTTGAGTAATTACTATCTCCATTTTACTGAGGAGAAAACTGAATGGTGAAGAGACTAAGTAACTTTGTCCAAGGTCAGACAGCCAGAAAGTAGCTGAGTACATAGCCTGGCTCCTCTTAACCACTACTTGCTCTACCGCTTTTGCATCTGGATAGCTGCAAATTGCCTGGGCCCTGGTGTCTGTTCCAGAGGGATCACAGAGTTTGGGAGCCTTAAGGCTTAGCTGTCTTTCATAACCTTAAAAACCAGGCTCAATAAAGATTTATTTCAGAAACTGCTTATGTGGAGGAAAAAGGGCTTTTGACCCAATTTGGGCTGGGTTGAAATTGAGACACTAGGGCAGAGTGTCTGTTCTCAGTGGCCTTGAGAAGGCAACAGCATTTAGCTGAAGCAAGGAGGCAGTCAGCGCTGACGGCTCAGCTGGCTCAGCTGCCCTGGATCGTGCGAGCTGCCACAACCTTTCGTGTCGCCCAGAGGTGATTTCCTTTCCGCCTTTGTAACAGGCGTTGTGTGCTAGTATGAGTTCATATACAGTGTTTATCTCTTGTTGGATGGGTTTAAAGGAAAGCCAGGTTCCTCCTAGGAGTGGTGGCATTTTGGATCAAAGAGCACAGATGGTTTTGTTTTTTAAATGTATTTAAATTTTGGCTATGCAGGGTTTTCATTACTGCTTACAGGCGTTCTCTAGTTGCAGTG
Source organism: Bos grunniens (assembly GCF_055505025.1). Lineage (NCBI taxonomy): Eukaryota > Metazoa > Chordata > Mammalia > Artiodactyla > Bovidae > Bos > Bos grunniens. The sequence continues at coordinate 12,133,461 of NC_141166.1, forward strand.
AGTCTGGCCTACTCTGTTGCGCTGCATGGGCTTCCATTGCAGTGGCTTCTCTCGTGAGTGTGGGCTCTAGGGCATGCAGGCAGAGTAGTTGTGGTGCATGGGCTTAGTTGCCTCACAGCATGTGGAGTCTTCCCGGACCAGGGATTGAACCTGTGTCCCCTGCATTGGCAGGCAGATTCCTAACGACTGGACTGCGGTTGAGAAAGTGGTCTGGGTTGGTTTTATTTAATGAAGATAGCTGTGAGTGTGTGTTTGTGTGGTCTGATTATAACAGTAATGTATCACCAGAGTTACTATGGTTATGTTGGGATTGCAAGGAGTTGTGACGTTCATTGAATGTTCTTCAGTGTTTTAATTTTTTAATAATAAAATTTAAAAATACATGCTGTTTGTATCTTAGATTAAGATATAAAGAAAGAAGTAAAATTTGTCCGTAATCACATTTTCCAGAGGTTACCATTATTAATACTGAATGTATTTCCTTCCATATATTTTTATATGTGTATGCTTTTTCTTTTCCACAAGTAGGATGATGGCCTGTTTTTCAATCTGCTTATGTTACTTGGCAATGATTCAGTAAATAAATCTCTGAAAACATCACTTTCAGTGGCTTCGTACTGTTTTATCATCAGTATTCCACGTATTATTTAGCCAATCCCCTACTCCTAAGTACATGGGTTGCTCCATTTTTTGTTGTTTTTGTTTCTTAATGTTACGAAGAATACAGTAGAGAATATTAGTGGAACTTAATCTTTGGGTTTATTTATTATTTGGTTCTTCTCAGGTAAATTCCGAGAAGTGGAATTGCTAGGCATTTCTTTTCATTTTTTTTAGGGTTTTTGATAAATATTGCCTGAATAGAGCCATTTCTGACATGGAGTCTTTGCCTGGGTTTTTCAGGACAAGAAGATGCCACCCAAGCGTATAGCTAAGAGAAGGTCTCCCCCAGAAGATGCCCTCCCCAAAAGCAAGAAGGTGAAGGGTAAGTTGGCCCTCAGTATGGGTGGCCTCTTGGCATCCCCAGAATCTGGTATTGGGCTCCTTCCTCCCTGAGATTTGAAGCCAAGGGGCCAGGAAGTCCAGGAACTCCACCCAGCTGGAGGGTCTCCTGTAGCTCACTGATTCCCACCCTCTGGGAATGATAAAGGGGCAGAGACTTGCTTAAAAGCACTCAGATACAGGTGAAAAACTAGACCCTACGGCTTTGCCCTAGGCAGTAATGCCTAGTTAAGACCATTGACCTCCAGACTGGGTTCACGTCCTGGCTCTGCCACTTTCTAGCTGTATAGCTGTGGCAAATCACTAACCTCATTCATAAAACGGGCAACCTCACCGGGCTGCCATGAGGAAAATGAGCTCGTTTCCTGGTTAGCATTCGAGAGAAGTGCCTTTGGTCTCCTCTCTGCTCGGACCCTGGAGGGATTCAGGGAGGAGAGCCACCCCCAGTCTGGGAGGGTCGGGGGAGTGTGGACCCACACTCAGACAGTGTCTGTCTTTTGCAGACCCTCGTAACCAGGCAGTGAGGGCCGTTGCTTCCCGCCGTGTTCCAGGCGCCCGCTCCTGCCAAGGTGCCTGTGGGCTGTGCTCTCCTGTCCAGAAGGCCCGACCAGGTGGCTGCCTGCCCAGAGCGCCCTCTGCGCAGCCGCAGCAGTCCTGGCAGCTGTGGCCACACCCCCGGGGGGAGGGGCTGGACGCCATTGGCTGTCCGGGGCTCTGGCGGCCCCGCCCTTCGTTGGCCTGGCAGATGGCCCAGCACTGCACTCTGATTGGCGCGTACCTCTTGCGGTCTCTTACTCCTCCCTTTCCTCTTCAGCTGCGTGTCTGCTCCCCAAAAGAAGTGGAGAGGGGGTCAGTGTGCCTATGTCCAGTGGTTAAGTCACAGCCTGAGGATGGAGACTAGAGACTGTGCTCTGACCATGTAGGCCTCCTTGATTTGGTTTCACCGCAAACTTTACTCGTTATTAGCTCTTATGACACTGTCTAAGGCTCTGTTCCGGAGAAGGCAATGGCACCCAACTCCAGTACTCTTGCCTGGAAAATCCCATGGACGGAGGAGCCTGGTGGGCTCCAGTCCATGGGGTCGCGAAGAGTCGGACACGACTGAGCGACTTCACTTTCACTTTTCACTTTCATGCATTGGAGAAGGAAATGGCAACCCACTCCAGTGTTCTTACCTGGACAATCCCAGAGACGGTGGAGCCTGATGGGCTGCCGTTATGGGGTCGCACAGAGTTGGACACGACTGAAGTGACTTAGCAGCAGCAGCAGTAGCAGCAAGGCTCTGTTCTCCTTTTCTATAAAATGGGAGCCTGAAATGGAAGGCCTATAGCATAATGTGGGGGGCTGCAAATCAATTTAACATTCGTAGAATAAGCAGTGTTAGATGTTATTATGCCCTCTCTGTTAGTTGGTTCCTGACCAAGAACAGCCAATCAGAAAAGCTATCTTGTGCCCCACTTCTCCTCCCCACCTGAATTTTTTTCTCTGTATCAAGTATATTATTGCCATTTCCTTCCATTCACATTAATAATGCGCTTAGGTGGGCACTTTGCTGGTAGTCCAGTGGCTAAGACTCTGCTCCTAGTGAAGGGAGCCAGCGTTCCATTCCTGATCAGGGAACTAGATCCCACGGGCCACAACTAAGGAGCCTGCATGTTGCACTGGGACCGAGCATAGCCAAATAAATAAATACAGATTAAAGAATATGTGGAGTTTTTTGGGTTTTAATTTAAAATTAAAATTCTTTTTATGTGAGTCATATTTTAAAGTCTTCATTGAATTTGTTTCAGTATTGCTTGTTTTGTGTTTTGGTTTTTTGGGTATGAGGCATGTTGGATCTTAGTTCCCCCTCCAAGGATTGAACCTATGCACACCTCTATTGGAAGGCAAAGTCTTAACCACTGGACCACCAGGGAAGTCCCTAATGTGCTCAGTTTTTAATCTTCACAAACATTCGATGAGATAGGTACTTCTCTTACCCTCGTTTCACAGATGAGGACGCTTAGGCTTGGAGAGGTCTAACTAATGTTCTGTGGCAGGGCACGGATTTGAACCCAGGTCTGTGTGATCCCACAGCCTGTGCAGCACCCTCTCCTCTCTCTTGTCATCCTGCACACTCAGGGGCTATCTTCTTTACCCCTCAGTCTCCCATAGGTCCCACGGCACAGAACCAGGTGTGGTGCTGACACTGGGCCAGGGCGACGTGGGCCAGCTGGGGCTGGGCGAGAATGTGATGGAGAGGAAGAAGCCAGCCCTAGTGTCCATTCCAGAAGACATCGTGCAGGCTGAGGCTGGGGGCATGCACACTGTGTGCCTAAGCAAAAGTGGCCAGGTAGGTCAGGGTGGCACCAGACGGGACAGGACCTGGGGCTGGGGGCCTTGGGGAAGGAGCTCTGAACCATATGCATTACTCTGTAGAGATGGAGCTGGCTAGATAAGCAGGGAGTGGCCTAGACAAGAAGATACTGAGAGGCCAGACCTCGCACTAACGGGGACATCCTCTGCACAGGTCTACTCCTTCGGCTGCAATGACGAGGGTGCTCTGGGAAGGGATACGTCAGTGGAGGGCTCAGAGATGGTCCCTGGGAAAGTGGACCTGCAAGAGAAGGTGGTACAGGTGTCAGCAGGAGACAGTCACACAGCAGCCCTCACCGAGGATGGCCGTGTCTTCCTCTGGGGCTCTTTCCGGGTAAGACTGGGTCTGGAGGATGGCTGTGGAGCTGGTGAGCAGAATTAAGTACAGCTGGTGGGGCCCCATCTCCATGCCCGTGTTGTACTTGTGGAGAGATTGAGACCCTGGGAAGGGCTTGGACCGGACCCAGGTTTCTGGTTCTTCATCAGGCCTGTGCACACTACTGACTGTTGCTGTGAATCTGATGTTATGATGTTGTGTGTCATGGAAAAGGAGTGGCTCAGGGATACCTTTGGTCTTCGGCTGAGCCAAGAAGCCTGCTGACACATCTCCTCCCTTTTAACCTTCCTCCTCCGCTTCCCAGTCTCCTTCCACACTTCTCAGAGGCATATTTCAGAATTTTCAAGACAGGAGAGTGTGGTTTAAACAGCAGATTCAGCATTAAAATTGTTTTGGTACTTTGTTATTCAATTTATTTTGAAATGTCAGAAATAAAGGAATCTGATATTTCCTCATTGGAGCTCTTTTAACACATTTTAATGGAGAATTTCAAACATGTAAGAGTAATCAGAATGCTATTTTGAACTCTTATTTACTTGCCTGAACAATTATCAGCTTATGACCAAACTTGTTTGATTTTCACTCCCTTCCATTCCCCAACTCCTTTGTTATATTTTAATGCAAATCACAGACCACTGATTTCACTCATGAGTATTTCACTGTGTGGCCTGGCTCCTGTCTACCTCTCCATGCTCACCTGGCACCAGTGCCCTTCACCACACACCTCTGGGGGGTGTCTGCAAAGCTGGATCTGGCTGGTATGAGACAGGCAGGGCTGGCTGAAAACTGACCCGCCCTTCCCTCCAGGACAATAACGGTGTGATCGGGCTCTTGGAACCCATGAAAAAGAGCATGGTGCCCGTGCAGGTGCAGCTGAGTGTGCCCGTGGTGAAGGTGGCCTCGGGTGAGTCTCGCATCTCGCTCTGGGCAGGAGGTGGAGAACCTTTTGCTGGGTTGGGCCTTACAGACAAGCCCTGCATCTCCTGCTTTCCTCTCACCCTCAGGAAATGACCACTTGGTGATGCTGACAGTTGATGGCGACCTCTATACTTTGGGCTCCGGGGAGCAGGGCCAACTGGGCCGCGTACCTGAATTATTTGCCAATCGTGGTGGCCGTCAGGGCCTTGGTAGGTGTTTGTTTGTTTTTCATTTATTTTTGTCTGTGCTAGGTCTTAATTGCTGCATGGGCTTTTCTCTAGTTGTGGCAAGTGGGGGTTACTCTCTAGTCAACTTCTCATTACAGTGGCTTCTCTTGTTGCGGAGCACAGAGTCTAGGGCACACAGGCTTCAGTAATCATAGCTCATGGGCTCAGTAGTTGTGGCTCCCAGGCTCTCGAGCACAGGCTCAGCAGTTTTGGCTCATGAGCTTACGGCATGTGGGATCTTCTGGGATCAGGGATTGAACCCAAGCTTCCTGCACTGGCAGGCAGATTCGTTACCACTGAGCCACCAGGGAAGCCCCTTGGTAGGTGTTTTGCTGATTTAGTTTCAGTTTATGTTCAAAGGATTCGTTAACAAAAGAAACCACTCATCACACACAAACAAGATGTTGTTGGTTTCACCTGTGCGTCACAAGATTTCGTCTGACCTCAGGGCGTTGGCCAGACCTCCAGGGGCTTAAGAAATTCCAAGACCCACTCCCTTTTTTAAGCGCCACTGGACTTACTGGTAACAATTGGTGTGTTCACAAGTAGGCATATAGTCCAAGCAGGGTCCAGGCAAGGTCAGATGTCAGTCAGAGGCCTGCTCCCCTACTTCTGAAGCCCGAACACGACTACCTCCATTTTAATTTCCCTTAAAGTAGGTAGCTTAGGTTCCTCTGGTGGGGCAAGTTGGCAAGCCATCCCCTGCTGAAGGTCAAAGGCAGAAGGGATTCTCTTGTGTTCAGGCTTGCATCGGGTGGACCTGCAGTGATAGTTGAGGAATCCCCAGACTACCTCAGAGTTGAATCTTGGCTCTACCCCTTACTGGCCGTGGGCCCCCAGACACAGTTTCCCTATCTCTAAACTACCTGCCTCACTGGGTTGTTGTGAAGTGCACAGAGTTCATATAGAAGGCTGTCTGACAGCGTAAGTCCCATATAAATGTTACCTCTTTGGCTGTGGGGGTCTGAGTGAGGCACCTGGCCTCTGTTGGCCTCAGTTTCCTCTTCTGTATTCTACAGAGAAGAGTCCCTGCTTAGGCTCCCTGTGAGGGCTTCAGCAGTAAAGGAGACACAGTGGGGCAGAGGGGAGAGGCCGTGTGTGTGCCACTGACCCTGACCTTCTCTCTGCCTGCAGAACGACTCCTGGTCCCCAAGTGTGTGATGCTGAAATCCAGGGGAAGCCGGGGCCATGTCAGGTTCCAGGATGCCTTCTGCGGTGCCTACTTTACCTTCGCCATCTCCTCCGAGGGCCATGTATATGGCTTTGGCCTCTCCAACTACCATCAACTTGGTGGGTCCCAGAGTGACTTGGGTTGCAATCCCGCCTCCACCACTCACTCATTGTGTCCCCTCCGTGTGGGGGTCACCTAACCGCTCAGAGCTTCAGTTGTTGTTTTGAGTATTTATTTATGTATTTTTGGTTGTGCTGGGTCTTTGTTGCTGCACTGCGGCTTTCTCTAGTTGTGATGAGCGGATGTGATGAGGGAAGGGATAAAGAAGGCAATTCCTTGGACAGTGTCACCCCTGACAGCCCCATCCTGGCCTTTCCCCCCCAGGAACCCAAGGCACAGAATCCTGTTTTGTACCTCAGAACCTAACATCCTTCAAGAACTCCACCAAGTCCTGGGTGGGCTTCTCCGGGGGCCAGCACCATACTGTCTGCATGGATTCAGAAGGTAGGGGGTCTAGACCTCTCTCTGGGGTGAGGGTGGAGTGTTCCCTGGGCACAGGTCTGGCCCCACTCCGTAAACAACAGTGCTTGGAACCTGGGCCTGTTCCATGGATTGGGCTAACTGTGGGTCCATGAGGGTCACCCCACCCACCAGCATCCTGGTGGTCTTCTACCTGGGAGTTAAGTGGGGCCTGTGGAGGTTCTTCCAGGCTTCCCTCCACACTGAAAGAGATGCTGCAGATCTCACCACCACCTTGGGATTGGGGGACCCGCTCCCATGGATATCAGTGCCCACCCGGCCTACCTGGATCATGCCGTCTGCTATTCTTCGTCTCTCTCCCTCCTCCCACAGGAAAAGCATACAGCCTGGGCCGGGCTGAGTATGGGCGGCTGGGCCTTGGGGAAGGTGCTGAGGAGAAGAGCGTACCCACCCTGATCCCCAGGCTGCCCACGGTCTCCTCAGTGGCTTGTGGAGCTTCTGTGGGGTATGCTGTGACCAAGGATGGTGAGTGGGACCGCCCACAGTCGGTCTGGTTGGGGTCTGGGGGTCATGATTCTTAGCAGAGTGCCTGGCAGGTTCCATTGCCCACCATTCTATGGAACTAAGATGTGGGAAGCAGTATTTGTGATGACGTTGTTTTTGTCCTGATAGAAGTTCTGGCTTCGATGACATAAAGTGGGTAAACACATTATTAAAATTATTTTAATGTGTTGGAGCCAAGGGGATATATTAATTACTGAGGCCCACATAGGCAAGGCTTCCTGGGTGGCTCAGTGGTAAAGAATCTACCTGCCAGTGCAAGAGATACAGGAGTTGTGGGTTCGATCCCTGAGTCGGGAAGATCCCCTGGAGAAGGAAATGGCAATGCACTCCAGTATTCTTGCCTGGAAATTCCCATGGACAGAGGAGCCTGGTGGTCACAGTCCATGGAGTCACGAAGAGTCAGATACAACTGAACACACAGGCACGGACAGGCAGGACTGGAACCCAGGTCTCCAGACTCCTCACACAGGCATGCCTTTACATTTATATCTTGGTGACCCTTTTTTTATACCAACTAGTAACTGCCAGCTTCCCAGGGAGTTGTACTTAAAATATCATTAGGAGAAAGAAAGCTTAGTAGTTGGGGTCCTGGCAAGCACAGCAGAGGGGGGTGTGGACAAGTTGTTGCCAAAGCCTGAGGGAGCAGACTTGGAGGCCTTGAGAAAGCGGGCTGGCAGAGGTGCTGGATCCGGGACTGTCCAGAAGGAGTTCCTGGGGAAGTGGGGCTCACCGCACCTTGAAGGATTAGTCCTTAATGGTAAGGAAAGGAGAACGTCCAGAACAGTCTCAAAGGCAGGTGGTTCAGGGAATGGAGGTGATGTAGGGGTTTGGGGAATGACCAGTCATTGTCAGGCCTTGAAAGGTCTGCCTGGGAGCAGGGAGAAGTCTTTGTCAATGCATAAGGGCTGTGGTCTCTGGTTGACAAAGCTCTTTTTTGTCCATCATCTCCTTGCCTCCTCCCAGCTTCTCTGAACTCCCCGGAGGCTGGGACATTGCCAGGCTGCCTCAGGCCAAGCCCAGAAGGCACCCTCATGTGCCAGGCTTCTCACTCTGCAGAAGAAAGCTGGGGCTGGGGATCCTCGAGACAGCTGCCCCTGTTTCTTTCCCCTATAGGTCGTGTTTTCGCCTGGGGCATGGGCACCAACTACCAACTGGGCACGGGACAGGACGAAGATGCCTGGAGCCCCGTGGAGATGACAGGCAAACAGCTGGAGAACCGGGTGGTCTTAACTGTGTCCAGCGGGGGCCAGCACACAGTCTTACTAGTCAAGGACAAGGAACAGAGCTGGTGAAGCCTGTGAGGGCCTGGTTCCTGGCCCCCCCAACCTCCCTCTTGGAACAGGGAAGCCGTGACGACTGCGTGTTCCAGCAGGCCTCTCCCAGCCCCAAGTACTCTGTCACCTCCTGCCTTTTCCTCATCAGCAGAACAGAACCCTTCTCCCCTTTATGCCCCCCTCTTTTCTGGAATCATCCTGGGACCTACAGGATGAGGGTGGGATAGATGGAAGAGAGGGGAGGGGTTTTTATCAGAAAGAACATTGCTCACCCCACAGCCATATGGTCAGACCTTCCTGCTCATCCCTACTTCTATGGCACTGGCTGACCCTGGTTTTGCCTCTCCAAAACCAAAACTTCCTCCCCTGCGTGTTTGGTGCCCAGATAACGCTGAGAAGTCAGGCTCCATCAAGCCCCGCTCTAGTCCTGTGCCACTCTTCCCGTCCTTCACAACCCACAGGCGGACACACGGTACAGTCGTCAGACCCAGCTGTCATGGACCTATGCCTGGGGGAAACTGGAGAAGGGGAAGGCTACCCAGCCATGGGCAACCCCAAGCCAAATATTTGGCCCTGAACAGGTGCCCATGGGGCAAAAAGGAAAACAGGGCTCCTCTGTTTGATCAAGAAAAAAGCCAATCCACCTTTCTCCCAGAAGCACAAAGCATTCTGTCCTTCAGGCCTTGTCTGCAGTCTCCCCCATCCATCCTGCCTCACCTGCAGCCAAGGGCCTGAAATCTGGAAAGGCAGCTGTGCCTGCAGGGCAGGACTTGTGGGGAGAGGGGAAGGAGGGCTTTATAAACAAACTTAAAGCAATATTGAGAGTGAAGGGAGGGAGGGGAAGAGGGTTGGAGGGGTAGAGGCTGGTCTCCAGAAAGGGAAACAGCAGCATGTACAGTGGCAGAAAAAACAGGAAAGGGTTTTGATTTTCTTTTTTTTAAATGTAAAGTATTTTGGAGGAGAGAGTGAAATCTTTTAACACTTTGAATAAATTTAGAGTTTTATAAAACAGGCCACTTATTTTCTACACACTCCCTGCTTTTTTAAGGGAGCACCTGCTGTGTTGGGAAGGGCAGAATGACCCCATGCCTGTAGACCTGGGGAAGACTAGGACTTCAGTGATGTCAAGAACTCCTGGTATGTGCCAGCTGTTCATTTTTTGTTATTTGTTGTTTTGTTTTTGTTTTTTCTTTTTGTATGAAACAGTGGCTGTTCTAGACAAATCAAAATGAGTTGATTGGTTTTTCTTAGGTATTTATGTTTCAAGAATCACTGGATTTTTAAAAAATTATATTGTACAGTATGTGAGACATGGGGTGGATCTTTTTAATATCCTAATTTGAAACCAAGATTTTTGAGTACAATACATCTCTAGAGATACTTACACTAAGTTTAATGATGTATCATATCAAAAGCTAGTGTAACTGATTAAACATGATTAACTGCACAATAACAACTTATGCATAATGGTGTAGATTTTCACAGGCATTTGAGCAACCAAGTCACATAAAGCTGACCTGTCCAGTATGGTGGTCAATAGCTACTTGTGGTTATTTAGATTTAATTTAAATTTGTAAAAATGTAAAATGAACTTCCTCAATTTTATTAGCCATATTGCAAGTCCTCAGTAGTCAAAAGCAGCTAGTGCCTATGGTTTGGGGGCTATGCAAATACAGAAATTTATAGAACATTTCTATAATTGCAGAAAGTCACAGTGGACAGTGCTAATATAGGAGGTCTAAATATGTACAGCAGGGAATTTTATTAGTGCCAGGAGGATTCTTGATGTCAGCTACTCTTGGAAAAATGAATATGATGTAAAGTAACTTAAAATGTTTTCTGTGATTGTTTTTTCCTCGAACTTTTAGTTTCAATGCAGGTCCTATCCTGATTAGAAATGGACTTCTAGAAGGGAAAAAAATCACAACTTTCGACTTTAATATTTTCACTGTAGAGAGGCACTGTGTGTCTGCTCTTCCTTCCCCTGCCCCCCAAAAAAGTCCATTTGGATTAGATTTATTGAAGCTTTCCCTTTTGACATACAGCAGATTGAAAGTACTTTCTCCTTAAAAACCACTCTTGTGGATTGAGACTTAATGGCCCAGGCACTGTACTGAGCACTTTGCATACAATAATAGCTCATTTCATCCTCACATCAGCCTTGTGAAGTCGGAACTGCTGTCCCTCAGGAAAATGTCCCTGGGAGTTCAAGTGACTAACTTGAGATCTAGCTGCCTTTCTTTTCCTTGTATTGTAATGAAAGTCACTCAGTCGTGTCCGACTCTTTGGGACCCCGTAGGCTATACAGTCTGTGGAATTCTCCAGGCCAGAATACTGGAGTGGGTAGCCTTTCCCTTCTCCAGGGGATCTTCCCAACCCAGGGATTGAATCCAGGTTTCCCACATTGCAGGTGGATTCTTTATCTAGCTGAGCCACAAGGGAAGCCAAAGAGTACTAGAGTGGGTAGCCTATCCTTTCTGCATCAGATCTTCCCAACCCAGGAATTAAGCTGGGGTATCCTGCATTGCAGGTGGATTCTTTATCAACTGAGCTATCAGTGAAGCCCTGATATGTATTGTATGTAACAGTTATAAAGCTCTCTGTAGGTGCTTTATGTATATTAGAAAAGTATCAGGCACAAAGTAAAGGCTCCACAAGCCTTTGCTGTTACAACCGTTGCACATTTCAAAATTCCCTGTGGTTCATAATTGCCTTGTTTTTTCACTTGCTTACTTTTTTGGTATAAGTGTTGTTCAATAATTCAGTGTCATAGTCTATCAGAAGTATGAATCTCCTTTTTTACGTTCAAACGTGTCAAGTACTCTTAAGTTTTACCTTTTCCCCTATCCTCCTCCAACCTGGATTGACTACCGCAAAACAAATGTAATCACCACATATGGCTCAGCTGTAAATACTATTTACAATCATAATAATGTAGTACAATTAACAAATTGCAATCAGAAGACGGAAAAGTGTGTATGTCTGAGGGGACGTCCCTAAAATATCTGAAACTACAAATGAATAGAAATTATATTATTGAGGGCTTCCCTGGCGGCTCAGTGGTAAAGAACCTGTCTGCCAATGCAGGAGACACCAGTTTGATCCCTGTTGCTGGAAGATCCCTCGTACTGCAGAGCAACTAAGCCCCCGCCACAACTATCAAGCCTGTGCTCTAGAGTCCTGCGGCCCCAACTACTGAAGCCCTCGTGCCCTAGGGCCTGTGCTCCACAACAAGAGAAGCTACCACAGTGAGAAGCCTGTGCGCTACAACTAGAGCGTAGCCTCCACTCTCCACAACTGGAGAAAAGCCGGCACAGCAACGAAGACCCAGGACAGTCAAATTGTCTTTTAAAGTATATTATTTAGAAATACACATATTTTAGGGAAAAGGTTGGGATAAGGGATAGGTAGGGTAAGGGACAGCTGTTTATTGTTTGACATAAAATTAATTTTTTTTCCGGTGTCTCAGTTCAGTCGCTCAGTTGTGTCTGACTCTGCAACCGCATGGACTGCAGCACCCCAGACTTCCCTGTCTATTACCAACCCCTGGAGCTTGCTCAAATTCATGTCCATCGAGTCTGTGATGCCATCCAACCATCTCATCCTCTGTCCCCTTCTGCCTTCAAGCTTTCCTAGCATCAGGGACTTTTCCAGTGAGTCATTTCTTCGAATCAGGTGCATCAGTCCTTGCAATGAATATTCAGGACTGATTTCCTTTAGGACTGACGGGTTTGATCTTGCAGTCCAAGGGACTCTTGAGAGTCTTCTCCAACACCACAATTCAAAAGCATTGATTCTTCGGCGCTTAGCCTTATGGTCCAACTCTCAGATCCATAGATGACTACTGGAAAAACCAGAGTTTTGACTATATGGACCTTTGTTGGTGAAATACTCCTTGGAAGAAAAGCTATGACCAACCTAGACAGCATATTAAAAAGCAGAGACATTACTTTGCCAACAAAGACGTCTAACATATCCCCGACATTCTTGTGGAAATTTGATTAGAAACAGCAAAGAAGGAATCCTGTCTGATAAAACTTACATTCTAAATTAAAAATAAATATGTAAAAATCTTCCACATGTAAAATGAAATTTAAAAATAGTAAGCAAAAAGCACAGGGGTTGGTAGGTAGTGCTATTTATCAGTTATAATTCTAAGGCCTCCAACTGCCGTGTTGGAGGACTTATTAGAAGCCAGCATTAGGCCAAATGTTTTCCCAACTTGTCATTTTCTCCTCACAACAAACACAGTTTGGGACTTCGCTGGCAGGCCAGTGGTGAAGACAATTCCAATGCAGGGGGCATGGGTTTGATCCCTGGTCTGGGAATTGAGATCCTACATGCCACACTGCTTGGCCAAGCAAAACATGGCACGAGGTGAAGTGAAGTCACTCAGTTGTGTCCGACTCTTTGCGACCCCATGGACTGTAGCCTCCCAGGCTCCTCAGTCCGTGGGATTTTCCAGGCAGGAGTCCTGGAGTGGGTGCCTCAAGGTAAGCACTGCTCTTTGTTGTTGGTTAGTTGCTAACTCGAGTTCGACTCTTCGACCCTTTGGACTATAGCCCGCCAGGTTCCTCCTTCCGTGGTATTTCTTTTTTTTCTTTTTTTTTTTTTCTTCCGTGGTATTTCCCAGGCAAGAACACTGGAGAGGGTTGCCATTTCCTTCTCCAGGGGATCTTCCCCATATACAGATGGAACCTGTGTCTCCTGCACTGGCCAGTGGATTCTTTACCACTGAGCTGGCAGGGGAACCAAGTGCTACTGTTACCCAAAATAGTGAGGAGGGCTTGGATTTGGGCTCTATTTGTTCGAGTCTATAGTCAAAGCACCTAAAGACTACAGTACTGTGGAAGTGAATAGAAAAAAACTGGAAATTTGGCAACTTGTGATTGGATTTAAAGCTGGATCCACCAGAGCTTGACTTTGGGTCCAAACACCCCAAATTTGGGATTTATATACTGTCAAGGAAGGGCTCAAGTGGCCCATCAGCCCAGAAGGAGCCTCGGAAATGGATCCTCAAGCACTTGGAGTGACTTTCACACCTGGAGATAACAATTCTCATAGAAGTTTCACATTCTAGGAAATGGGTATTAAACTGAGGTGAAGGCCTGGGACACTCCCAGATTAGAAGTCAAATTGTCAGGATTATCTAGAAATGGTGTTTACAGAGGGCCTTCTGTGGCAGGTCACTGTTTTGGGACAGGTTAGAACTGGCGGTTTGGATTAGTGTAGAAGTGAGACGCCAGAAAGTGACAAGACTTGAAGACTGGTTTGAGATGACACAGTTGCCCCAATTTACACTCGCTGTAATTCTGCCCTCCCTGCTCCCCAGGGAATGATGGAAGACTCCCAGCGCAGCAGTCAACAGAAATCTCTTGCAAACTGGGAAATGCAGTGTGAAGGGGTGGCTGGAGCGGACCAGTTAGTAATTTGCCTGAGTGAGTGGAACTGAAACGTCCAGACTCCGAAAGGAGATCTTTTACTTGAAGGGGGAAAAAAAAGTGCTTATATTTGCTTTTTTTTTTTTAACAAGGAGCGTAAAATTCTGTAATTTTATCTGTACATGTGTGTTTAAATAGAAACCCGAGAAAGCTAGTCACCAGCTCCACCCACAGCCCAGCGCAGGGCAGGGTCTGCCCCGCTCCCTCCCGCGGGCTCCAGTCTTGGGACCTGCCCGCCGGGAGCCGGAAAAACCCGGAGCGGCACGCGGGCGCGGTCCTGCGCGCCGAGCTGCGGAGCATGCGCAGAAGGCGGTCGAGGCGCATGCTCCGTGGAGGTCCCGGTTCGGTGGCTCCCGCTTCCGCGCCAGCTCTGGGAGCCCACAGAGTCCCGGCGGGGCCGCGGGCATGGCGGCCAGCCTGTGGATGGGCGACGTGAGTGAGGGTGGCTTCCTGTGTCTGTGGCGCAGGAATGTTAGCGTCGCGAGGAAGAAAGGGGCCGAGGGGGGAGGGCCCTCGAATCTCCAAAAGGGTGGACGTGAATGGGTAGGGGAGTTCTTTTAGGCGACGCCGGCGCGAGTCCCAGTTATTTAGGTACCGGGGGGGCCAAGACTGAGGGGAAGGGTCCTCAAAGGGTGGAAGTGCTTGGAGAGGGGCAGTTCTTTTAGGTGACGCCCAATTCAGTCCCAGCGTGTAGGTGAAAGGGGCTGACTCGGAGGGGGAGGGGTCTTGGGGGCCCCGCCTGGGTTCGCGGAGGGGAAAAGGAGGGTTTGGAGGCGGTTAGAATAGGAGGAATCCTAAGGGTTGAAGAGCGCCCCTGGTTCTGGGACTGGAGGGATGGATTCCTCCATCCAAGGGGGGCGGCTTCTACAAAGGAGCACATTTAAAGGAAAAGAAGGCGAGGGACCGGGAACGCAGGGGTTCAAATCATTCTGCGCATGGAAACCTCTTCCCCCGCACCCCCAACCCCACTCCCGCCCACCAGCATCGTGCAGCCCACCCCGGGCTGAGGGCGGAGGGGCTCCGGATCCGGGAAGCGAGGAGTCTGGATGTGGCCCGACCCGCTCTGCTCTTGTGTTTACGCAGCTGGAGCCCTACATGGATGAGAACTTCATCTCCAGAGCCTTTGCTACCATGGGGGAGACAGTGATGAGCGTCAAAATTATCCGAAACCGCCTCACTGGGTTTGTCCTCTTCAGTCTTCGTTCTACTTTATAGATCTCGCTGCGTGTGTCATTCAAGAGAAAGTTAACATCGCGGAGGGTCAGGGCTTTGACCTCTAGTAATAGTTGTCATAATGATGTTAACATTTTGTGGTGTACAGATGACTTGAGGCAGTCTGGGTTTGAAAGCTCTTGTCTGCTGTGTGTGACTTTGAGCAAGTGACTTAATCTCTCCCTCTTGTCTGTAAAAATAGACATAATGAAAGCACCTACCTCATAGAGTCCTGGTGAGGATTAAGTGCCATTAATTCACGGTCAAGGTTTACCACAATGTCTGGCATATGGTATATGCTTGGTAAATATAAATAGATTATGATCTGCTAGGTAATAAGCACTTTAAAATCACAAAAACCTCTGAGCTAAGTACTGTTATTAGAGAAGCTTAATAGCTGTCTTAAATTTACACAGCTTTTAAATGAGAAGCCAGGACTCTAATTCAGCTGTGTTCTCCAAGTTCATGAGTACCCTTAACTCTCATGTGAAACACTACCTATGTGCCACTGTTCTAGATTTCTTGGACACATGGCTGAAATAACCCAGAAATAGTCCCTCTTCTCATGGATTTTACTACTTTCGAATAGGGGAATGAGACAGTAAATACCTACACAAAACAAAATGTGAAGAATACTTTCACATAGGCAAAAAAAAAGACAGTATTTAGTGAGTATCTACTCTGTGCCGAGTACTAAAGCAGCTTGCTAAAGCATCAGTCAGTTGAAAAATGGTGGGAGATAGGAAGTGCAGCCTAGTCTTTGGCTATTTGGTAAACAGGTACTTTCTTATTCTTACAGACAGCAAACCCTGATAAATCAGCTACTGGCATGAAAATACATTCTGTAATACTTTCCAGAACACTGACATAGGTTCTCACATTTTAATCTTTATTAAGAATTGGAATCATCCTTTCCTGCCATTGGGCTTCCCTGGTGACTGAGTGGTAAAGAATCTTCCTGCCAGTGCAGGAGACTCGGGTTCAATCTCTGGGTCAGGACTATCCCCTGGAATAGGAAATGGCAACCAACTTCCATATGCCTGGGAAATCCCATGAACAGAGGAGCCTGGCGGGCTATAATCCATGGGGTCACAAAAGAGTAGGACATGACTTAGCGACTAAACCAGAAATAGCAACCATTGATTACTAAACCCTAGCTGTTTTTTATGGTGGCACCAACATACATATTACATGTGCACTGTACCTCATATGACAAAGACTTTGAAGTGCCTTGTGAGAATACTGTAAATAAATGTAAATTAAAAACAAGGAACAAAATACAGGGAAAAAATAAGACCCAAGAAAAAGTAATGCACAGTAAAGCATAGTGCTTAACAATGTAGTGATTGGTTGCAAAATACTTAATACCACAGAACTGTACAGTTAAAAAATAGCTGAAATGATAACATTTTATGTAACTGTGTGCGTGCTCAGTCGTGCCTGACTCTACAACCCCATGGACTAGCCCACCAGTCTCCTCTGTCTGTGGGATTCTCCAGGGAAGAATACTAGAGTGAGTTGCTATAACCTTTTTCAATGTAATGTAATCCTTAATGACAATTTTTTTAATTCAGCAAAGAAAAAGAATACAGTTGCATGTGAAATAACCACATCTCTTCCATCACTGGTGGGACTAGAAAATGTTACAGCCACTGGGGATAAGTATCTGGCAGTATCTTTTTTATTTTTTTCCTTAAAAAAAAAAACCAACAACGTGATTTTTGGCTGCACTGGGTCTTTGTTGCTGAGCACCGGCTTTCTCTAGCTGCTGTGAGTGGGGGCTGCGCTCTAGTGCGTAGGCTTCTCATTGCAGTGGCTTCTCGTTGCAGAGCAGGGGCTCTATTCACGTGGGCTTCAGGAGTTGTGGCACACAGGCTTAATTGCTCTGAGGCATGTGGGATCTTCCCCGAACAGAGATGGAACCTGTGTCCCCTGCATCGGTAGGTGGATTCTTAACCACTGGACCACCAGGAAGTCCATATATCTTCAGTACATCTGCCTTAGCAAGTCTGCTGCTGCTGCTGCTGCTGAGTCGCTTCAGTAGTGTCCAACTCTGTGCAACCCCATAGACTGCAGCCCACCAGGCTTCCCTGTCCCTGGGATTCTCCAGGCAAGAACACTGGGTGGGTTGCCATTTCCTTCTCCAATGCATGAAAGTGAAAGTGAAGTCGCTCAGTCATGTCCGACTCTTTGTGACCCCATGGACTGCAGCCCACCAGGCTCCTCCGTCCATGGGATTTTCCAGGCAAGAGTATTGGAGTGGGGTGCCATTGCCTTCTCCTTAGCAAGTCTAGTCTTAGGTATTTACTCAAGAGAAATGAAAACGTGTAACTAGCATGAAAAGGACTTGAATATGTATAGCACATTTTGTGTGAGTGTGTGTGTGTGTGCACGCGTGTGCATGCGTGCGAGCTCAGTCCCTCAGTTGTGTCCGACTCTTGGTGGCTTCTCTGCCTATGGAATTTTCCCAACAAGAATGCAGGAGTGGGTTGCCATTTCCTACTCCAGGGGATCTTCCAGGCCCAGGATCAAACGCGCATCTCTTGCATCTCCTGCATTGGCAGGCGGATTCTTTACCACTGTGCCACCTGGGAAGCCTGATAGCATGTGGGACAATGGCCCCAAACTGCAGTCCAGGTATCTGAATAGGTAGATATGTAAATACTGGTATAGTCATACAGTATGTGACTGGTATACACATACAGTTTATGTATATGTATGGTATACGTATACAGTATATGACTTAAAATTTCTGGAGTTTGCTTAAGTTCATGTCCTTTGAGTTGGTGATTCTATCTAGCCATCTTATCCTCTGCCACCCTCTTTTCCTTTTGCCTTTCAGTCTTTCCCAGCATCAGGATGTTTCCACTGAGTCAGTTCTAAAATACACAAAATTAATCTGTGGTGGAAATAACTCAGCATCTAGAAGAATTTGTGCATTTCATTGTATGTAACTTAAAAGGAAAAAACTATGCAGTAATTGAACTCTAATAATAAGCGTGTTAAAATAATTGAGAAAAATGTACCAATATCTGCAACTTACTTTGAAATGTATCAGAAAATAAGGATGTACCTGTATTTTCCATCTCCTGTTAATGTTATCATACTTTCATTATTTAAAAAAAATAAGAAAAAATATCAACAAAAACAAAAAAAAATGATAAATGGGTAAGGATGTGGATGGATTGTCATTTGGTAAAGTAAATATTTTTTAAAAAGTGGTGTGTGTGTGTGTGTGTGTGTGTGTGTGTGTGTGTATATATAAGGGTGTTTGCTATGGCAGCTCTTTTAATTTTTATGTTTGGAATTTTTCACAATAAACTGCTGGGGAAAGAATATGGTCAGATTATCCTGAACTCAAGTCCAGCCTTTGGCAAATACCAGCTGTGTAGTTTCGGAGAAGGCAATGGCACCCCACTCCAGTACTCTTGCCTGGAAAATCCCATGGACGGAGAAGCCGGGTAGGCTGCAGTCCATGGGGTCGCTAAGAGTGGGGCACGACTGAGCGACTTCACTTTCACTTTTCACTTTCATGCATTGGGGAAGGAAACGGCAACCCACACCAGTGTTCTTGCCTGGAGAATCCCAGGGATGGGGGAGCCTGGTGGGCTGCTGTCTATGGGGTCGCACAAAGTCAGACATGACTGAAGCGACTTAGCAGCAGTAGCAGCAGCATCAGCAGCTGTGTAGTTTAAGGAGTATTGTATAATCCTGAATCTCAGTCTCCACATCTAAATGGGAGCAGTAGTTTGCTTCTCTCATGGAGTTTTTCTGTGACAATTAGATGAGATGGTGCATGTGAAGTGGTGAGCACAGTGCTTGGCCTATAGTGACCGCTCAGTAACAGTCAGCTCTTACTGGTGATGGTCTTTACATTGGCTTAAATTCTAGCACACACAAGACAGAAAACACAGATTTGCCCCACCGTTCTTCTAAGCATTAACATTTATGGAGCTCATAGACTGTGTTCTTAGATCCCTGGGCTCTGGTACTTCCCTTGCCCATATCTTTTGGCTTGGTGTCCATAATGTTATTTGAACTGAGTATCATAGTTCCAGAGAAGTCTGATTTATTTCACTGGTGATAGATTTAAGAATGCTGTTAAATAAAACTGATTTCAGTATAGATCTCTTAGGAGGAAGGAATATCAGAGGATCTAGCCACATGAGTCAGCTCTCTGCATCAGGTGGCCAGAGTATTGGAGTTTTCAGCTTCAACATCAGTCCTTCCAATGAACACTCAGGACTGATCTCCTTTAGGATGGACTGGTTGCATCTCCTTGGAGTCCAAGGGACTCTCCAGAGTCTTCTCCAACACCACAGTTCAAAAGCATCAATTTTTCAGCACTCAGCTTTCTTTATAGTCCAACTTTCACATCCATACATGACTACTGGAAAAACCATAGCTTTGACTAGATGGACCTTTGTTGACAAAGTAATGTCTGTGCTTTTTAATATGCTGTCTAGGTTGGTCATAACTTTCCTTCCAAGGAGTAAGCGTCTTTTAATTTCATGGCTGCTGTCACCATTTGCAGTGATTTTTGGAGCCCAGAAAAATAAAGTCCCTTATGTCCCTTAGTAATGCTTTAAAAATAGACCACCAGGAAACTCACACATATTCCCCCAATTAGGTCTGGTCCGTGGATTTACTTTGTCCAACTAGATTTTAAGTTTCTTAAGGTCAGGTGCCATGTTCTTCAACTCTCTATCTGCCTGGCTGGTGGTAGGTTATCAAAAAAACTTTTTAAATTACAAAAAATTTAAATTTACAAACAGTACAATGTACACTCATATAACCACCACCTAATTTCAAAAATTGTTAATACGTTGCTATATTCTCCTTATCTAAGTGTCTATAGAGATTTAAGGAGATTGATGTTTTCTTTTTGCTGAACCACATGAAAGTAAATTATAGGCATTACAACGTTTCTAAATATTTGAGTATTGTTTTTTAATGAATTAGGATCCAGTCAGAGATCAGATCCTGTATTGCATTTGTCTCTTTTTAATGTAGAAATGCCCACTTCTTTCTTTTCTCAGAATAACGACTTTTTGAAGAGGTAAGATTGTCTTACATTAGGTTCTACATTCTGGATTCTGGTCCTAAATTCTGGATTTGTTTCCTTGCCAGCAAATTTGGAAAACTCAGCAGTGGCCACAGGACTGGAAAAGGTCAGTTTTCATTCCAATCCCAAAGGAATGCAATGCCAAAGAGTGCTCAAACTACCGCACAATTGCACTCATCTCACACGCTAGTAAAGTAATGCTTAAAATTCTCCAAGCCAGGCTTCAGCAATACATGAACCGTGAAATTCCTAATGTTCAAGCTGGTTTTAGAAAAGGCAGAGGAACCAGAGATCAAATTGCCAACATCCGCTGGATCATGGAAAAAGCAAGAGAGTTCCAGAAAAACATCTATTTCTAGTTTATTGACTGTGCCAAAGCCTTTGACTGTGTGGATCACAATAAACTGTGGAAAATGCTTCAAGAGATGGGAATACCAGACCACCTGACCTGCCTCTTGAGAAACCTGTATGCAGGTCAGGAAGCAACAGTTAGAACTGGACATGGAACAACAGACTGGTTCCAAATAGGAAAAGGAGTACGTCAAGGCTGTATATTGTCACCCAGTTTATTTAACTTATATGCAGAATACATCATGAGAAACGCTGGGCTGGAAGAAACACAAGCTGGAATCAAGATTGCCGAGAGAAATATCAGTAACCTCAGATATGCAGATGACACCACCCTTATGGCAGAAAGTGAAGAGGAACTAAAAAGCCTCTTGATGAAGGTGAAAGTGGAGAGTGAAAAAGTTGGCTTAAAGCTCCACATTCAGAAAACGAAGATCATGGCATCTGGTCCCATCACTTCATGGGAAATAGATGGGGAAACAGTGGAAACAGTGTCAGACTTTATTTTTATGGGCTCCAGAATCACTGCAGATGGTGACTGCAGCCATGAAATTAAAAGACGCTTACTCCTTGGAAGGAAAGTTATGACCAACCTAGATAGCATATTCAAATGCAGAGATATTACTTTGCCAACAAAGGTCCGTCTAGTCAAGGGTATGGTTTTTCCAGTGGTCATGTATGGATGTGAGAGTTGGACTGTGAAGAAGGCTGAGCGCCGAAGAATTGATGCTTTTGAACTGTGGTGTTGGAGAAGACTCTTGAGAGTCCCTTGGAGATGCAAGGAGATCCAACCAGTCCATTCTGAAGGAGATCAGCCCTGGGATTTCTTTGGAGGGAATGATGCTAAAGCTGAAACTCCAGTACTTTGGCCACCTCATGTGAAGAGTTGACTCATTGGAAAAGACTCTGATGCTGGGAGGGATTGGGGGCAAGAGGAGAAGGGGATGACAGAGGATGAGATGGCTGGATGGCATCACTGACTCAATGGACATGAGTCTGAGTGAAATCCGGGAGTTGGTGATGGACAGGGAGGCCTGGCGTACTGCAATTCATGGGGTCGCAAAGAGTCGGACACGACTGAGAAACTGATCTGATCTGATCATAGTGTTTTATTTGTTCTGTTCCTAATATTTCCTGTAAGCTGGACATTAGATCTGAAGGTTTGCTTGGGTTGCATAGGAATATTTTTATTTTTTGGCTGTGCTGGGTCTTAGGGCACACGAGATCTTCTTCAGTCTTCAATTGTGCAGGGTCTTTAGTTGTGGCATTCGAACTCTTAGTTGTGGCAACTGGGAGGATGGAACCCACGCCCCCTGCCTGGGAGCTTGGAGTCTTAGCCACTGGGCCACCAGGGAAGTCCCAGGAAACGTTTTTGGCAAGAGTTCTTCATAGGCGATACAGTACATGAATAAATGATTTACTAAATGAGTCTGGTACTGCCCTGGATGGGCAATACTTATACTCAGGTCTATAAATTCTGAACTGGAGTATAGCATGGAACAAAAATAATATGGGCTGTCATGAGAAAAACATTTTTTCCTGCCCTCCAGCCCAGACTTAAGTCTCTCATCTAGGTATCACATCTTGTGTGTACGTGTGTGTCTGTCTGCCTGTGAAAGCTTGAATTACTCTTTTTTTTTTTTTTTTAATTTTTTCATAGGAGGAAACTTGCTTTACAGTTTTGTGTTGGTTTCTGCCATACAACAACTTGAATCAGCCATAATTAAACATATATCCTGTCTCCCCTCCCTCTTGAACCTTCCCTCACCACTCCTTTTTAAATATATTTATTTATTTGGCTGTACCTGGTTTTAGTTGCTGCATGCAAATACTTAGTTGCGGCATATAGGATCTAGTTCTCTGACCAGGTGCATTGGGAGCTCAGAGTCTTAGCCACACGATCATTGTCAAAGTGCCTGGGTATCAGATCTTTAACCATTCCCTTTTTCTGTTTTCGCTCCAGGATCCCGGCTGGCTACTGCTTTGTAGAATTCGCAGATTTGGCCACAGCTGAGAAGTGTTTACATAAAATCAACGGGAAGCCCCTTCCAGGAGCCACACCTGTAAGGACACTTAGATAATGATAATGTTGCCATTTTTGTTACCATGAATGACTGTCATTTGTTGAATCCCTACCATATATTTTATTTAATCCTATAACAACCCTAAACAGTAGACATTGTTATCTTTGACAGACCAGGAAACTGAAGCTCAGGGAGATGGAATAACTTGCCCAAGGCAACACAGGTAGTAAGTGGCAGAGCCCCGATGCAGACCGAAGATTGGTTGCCTCTAAAACCCATGCCCTTTCCACTCTGCACCGCTGCCTCCCTTCACAGAAGACTTGAACCTCTAGACCTCTTGCTTGATTGACAAAGTAGAACAGGCTGGCAGCTGTGAGGACACGTTTCAAGAGAGTTGCATTCTGCTCTTCCCACAGTTACTTAGCTTACAGCTGCACCACGCTGGCACACCTGGGCTCATAGAACCATGGAGCTGGCAGTGCCCTTAGCGGTCATCCGTGCATCCCCCTCCTTTTAAACAGGAGAAAAGGCTGAGGCTTAGAGAGGGGGAGATGTTTTGGCCAAGGTAATTTATTTCAGTTTTTTTCCAAAAATTGTTGATTCTTGAAATACCTTTCTCTGTTTTAGTTTGTTTGTTTTTAAATTTTCAGGCAAAGCGTTTTAAACTGAATTACGCCACTTATGGGAAACAGCCAGATAACAGGTAAGTAGAGAGTAGCCACAAGGTAGTTTCAAGTCCTGGGAAATGTCTAAATAGAGACAAGATGTGTTCACTGCACTGGTCACTTCCAGAGAGGAGGATGGGGCGCTGAGTTTGGCTCCAGAGTGCTTCCCTCCTGAAGGCCAACCCCTCCCATCCCTGTTGGGGGATGCTTCCAGTTTGCTCATGGCAAGGCCCTTGTCTTCTCTGTATTTGCTCCCTCTCCTAGTCCCATGACTGCCCATGGTAATGACATTTATTCAGTAAGAATTGCTGTAGCAGCATAAATGTATCAAGCATTTCAGATTGCTTTGAAAGGTGGAGAACAATGTATCAAAGGCTTTAGATAGATTTATACCCTTTGAACCCATAATTCTGCTTTTCAGAATTTATTCATGGATATGTGTAAAGATTATCCCTAAGTGGCACTAGGTAAGGAACCCGCCTGCCAGCGCAGGAGACATAAGAGACGTAGGTTTGATCCCTGGGTTGGAAAGATCTGGAGGAGGGCATGGCAACCCACTCCAATATTCTTGCCTGGAGAATCCCATGGACAGAGAAGCCTGGTGGGCTACACAGTCCATAGAATCGCACAGAGTCGGACACGACTGAAGTGACTTAGCACGCTTGTGTAAAGATTAGCCTTGAAAATGTTCATTGATATTGTGTAATATCACTTATATGTGGAATCTTAAAAAGAACTTACTTATAAAACAGAAATAGAGCCACAGATGTAGAAAATAAACCTATGGTTACCAGGGGATAAGGGGACGCAGTGAATAAATTGGGAAGTTGGGAGTGACTTGTACACACTAGTATATATAAAATAGATAACTAATTAGGACCTCCTGTATAGCATAGGGAGCTCTACTTGATACTCTGTAATAGCTTATATGGGAAAAGAATATAAAAAAGAATGGATATGCGTATATGTATAAACTGATTTACTTTGCTGTACACCTAAAGTTAGCACAACATTGTATATCAACTCCAGTAAAAGTTTTTTAAAAAAAGAGAGAAAATGTTCATTGAGGTACTACATATAATCGGCAAAATTGGGGGAAAATCCAAGTAATCTAATAATAGGAAAGTGGTTCAAGTTACAATATGTTCATTTTTTGGAATATTGTGTATCCATTAACGTGTCATGTTGTAGCAAAATACTCACATGTCAAGATGTTGGTTAGATGCTGTAAGTGAAAAAAATGCTAGAAACAAAATTAATGAGTTGTATCCAATTTTTATAAATTCAAAGGAAGAAGCTAAAGCAAAAGAACAAAAATGCATATCAAGGTGTTCATGGTGATTCCCTTTGAGTTGGGTTATTGGTATTTTATTTTTCTTTGTCCTTTTATATATTCTGATCTTATACAAGGAATATGTATCATACTTGAAATAAAATAATAATGAGTTTATTGTTCTGTTATGGGGGTTGGCAAACTGTGACCTAATTTTGTCATTCGCTAAGTCACTGCAGTCGTGTCCGACTCTGTGTGACCCCATAGACAGCAGCCCACCAGGCTCCCCCGTCCCTGGGATTCTCCAGGCAACAACACTGGAGTGGGTTGCCGTTTCCTTCTCCAGTGCATGAAAGCGAAAAGTGAAAGTGAAGTCACTCAGTCGTGTCCGACTTAGCGACCCCATGGGCTGCAGCCCACCAGGCTCCTCCATCCATGGGATTCTCCAGGCCAACAACACTGGAGTGGGTTGCCATTGCCTTCTCCATTACCTGAAAGCTAGAAATGGTTTTTACTTTTTTTTTCGCGGTGCCTCACGGTTTGCAGGATCCTAGTTACCCAACCAGGATTAAACCCAGGCTGTCGGCAGTGAGAGCACAGAGTCGTAACCACTGGACCGCCAGGAAATTCCCTCTGTATTTTAAATTATTTATTTATTTGGCCATGCTGCTCTGCTTGTGGGGTCTTAGCTCCCTGACCAGGAATCAATTCTATGCCCCCTGCAATGAAAGTGGACCACCTTAACTACTTAAGTAACTTAACTACTGGGCCACCAGGGAAGGCCCCCTGGCCCCCCTTTCATTTTTTAAGGATTGTGGAAACAGATAAAAGACAACAGAAATCAGAGGTGCCCCCAGAGAGCCTACAATAGTTACTGTACGGCCTTCACAGAAAATTTTGCTGACCCTGTCCTGAAAGTTGAGGGATTTCATGTTAGCCCATCTCTAGGAGAGAAGGTTTAGTTCTCACGCTCCCTGTACTTTTCACCATTTGGATTAAAAGTATGCAGTGAATGCAGAATCTCTGGCTTTATCTTTTGAGCATCTCTGACTTATCCCCTGGTCTGCACTCAGGTAAAGCTTGAAGCCAGATAGGCTTTATTCAGTGGGTGAAGGGCCTGGGGTAGGAGACTCCTTTCGAAACTCTTCTACCAGGACTGCCAAATGAAACCAATTACGACTAGGTTCAGAGAAGGCAATGGCACCCCACTCCAGTACTCGTGCCTGGAGAATCCCAGGGACGGGGGAGCCTGGTGGGCTGCCGTCTATGGGGTCACACAGAATCGGACACGACTGAAGCGACTTAGCAGCAGCAGCAGCAGGACTAGGTTAAGGGCCCAGCAGATGTGTTGTTCTCTGACGCAGCACAGAAGAGGTTTATCTAGAATGGGCCAAGAGAGCTCACAAGAACAGAAGTTTTCTTCTTTGTGTCTGAATCTTGTTCTCTCTTCTCAGCCCTGAGTACTCCCTCTTTGTGGGGGATCTGACCCCAGATGTGGATGATGGCATGCTGTATGAGTTCTTCGTCAAAGTCTACCCCTCCTGTCGGGGAGGCAAGGTGGTTTTGGACCAGACAGGCGTGTCTAAGTAAGGTCTTACTTTTATTCATGCCTACCCTGTTGGTTGCAGCATGTATCTCATAGCTGAGGGTGTGATAATGAGGCCATGGTGGTAAGAGTTCAGGCTCTGGAGCCAAACCGCCTGGTGCAAATCCCAGCCTCAGTACTGCCCAGGGATTATGCAGCAGACAAGTTACTGAGCCTCTGCCCCTGTTTCCGCATCTGTGAAATGGGACCGATTTATAGTATCTGCATCTCATGGGGGTTGGTGTGAGGATGAAATGATGTAATGTAAATAAATCAATAGAAAATGCTTTATAGGTATTTCCTTTTTTATTTATTATTTTTACTTTAAAAATGGAAAGACCTTAAGGGTTTGTATATATATTTTTTCCTCTGTTACCGTTTTTTACAGGATATTGAATATATATAGTTCCCGGTGCTATACAGTAGGACCTTGTTTATCTATAGTGGTTTATATCTGCTAATCTCAGACTCCTCCTAATTTATCCCTTTTCTACCCTCTTGCACCTTTGTTAACCATAAGTTTGTTTTCTGTGTCTGTGAGTCTCTTTCTGTTTTGTAAGTAAGTTCATTTATATCATATTTTAGATTCCACACATAAGTGAGATCATATGCTATATGTCGGGAAAGATTCCTTTTTTGATCTGAGTAGTAGTTATGAGCTTGGACTTTGAATTCTGCTTCTGGTATGACTTTGGGCAAGTCATTAAACATCTTTGAAGTTTGGTTTTGCCTTCAATAAGATGTGGATACTCCCTTCATCAAGTTGTTGGACAGTTTATTGAGATAACTGGGAAAATACTCAGCATAGTGCCTGGGAAATAATAAGTGGTCATTAAATGTTAACTGTCATTCATTTATCCCCAAGTGGGATATGAGTTCAGGAAAGCAGGAACCTTGTCTGCTTGTGACTGCTGAGTCCCAGTGCCTTGGGTAGCACCTGGCATGCAGGGCAGGCTCCGTAAATATTTGGCCTTCTGTGACTGTTACTACTACTGCTTCTACTGTAATAATAATAATAATACTTTCCAGTAGATCGGGAAGGAAGCTCCTGTTTGGGGAGAAGCCATATCAGGATGGCATGGAGGAGGTTGGTGAACTGAAAGTGGGATCCTCCAGTGCTGGGGTGTCACACCGCTCTGTGACACCCCTCTGTTCAGTGGGGCGCTCAGGCCTGCCCATGTGGTTTGATGGGTGCTCTCTCCCTTCTCAGCTTCTTTTCCATTCTTTGGTTTTACCTGCATCACATTTGTGATCTAAATAGTGCGTGTGTATGTGTGTGTCTTTTTCCTGCAGGGGTTATGGTTTTGTGAAATTCACAGATGAGCTGGAACAGAAGCGAGCCCTGACAGAGTGCCAGGGAGCCATAGGACTGGGGTCTAAACCAGTGCGGCTGAGCGTGGCCATCCCCAAAGCGTGAGTCCTGCGCTGGCGTGGGAACCGAGACATGCCTCGTCGGTTGCTGATAATCAGGGCATCCGCTTGCTGATTGGGAGGCTGCCAGGCGACTCAGTGCAGGTCACAAGTAATGAGTGCCTGGTATTTGCCAGGCTGGGTGCTGGAGATGAGCCAGCGTCACTGTTGCCCCTGCAGAAGCTTACAGCTGAGGAGAGAGCTATGACTGGGGGAGGCAGGCACACTGAGAATCGCCATAGCGATGCTGGAAAAGCAGTTGGGCTCTGCAAACTTAGTTTGTGTGCTCTTTGCCCAGTAGAGCTGCTATTGAAACATACAAACCTCTTATGAGTGCCCCTTGCTATGGGAGTGGCTAAGAATTAATGATATAGGGAATATGATATAGGAAATTGCCACAAGCCACGCCTTGTGGCCAAAAGAAAAATAATGATGTAAGCAGGATAGAAGATTATATACATCACTATTGTACCTGTCACTCTGGGCAGGAAACCCTTCTTCCCGTGCATATCCAAGCATGTTTTATACTCAGATATAAGACAGTTTTTCTCTGCGTAGAATCTTCCATCCTTTGGCCCAAGCAGTGGTTCTCAACTTGAGGACATTGGCAACACCTAAAGATAGATTTGATTGTCACATCCCATACTGGGAGAGGGAAGCCTCTCGAATCTAATGAGTACAGGCCAGGTATGCTATTAAACATTGTACAGTGCACAAGACATCTCCCGGAACAAAGAATGGTCTCCTCTGCCACCCAAAAGTCAACTTTACAAAGCCTGAGAAACTTCGTGTTAAAGTGTGTAAGTGGTTACCCTTTTTGGGCAGAACTTCCAGATGGCCGTGTTTTTTAAGACAGCAAAGATTTGGGGGCTCTTTGCAGTTTAGCCTCAGCGATTCTCCCCTCCAAATGTTATTTGTTCTAAACTCTACTGTATATGTAAAAACATTAAAGAAAACATTGAAAAGAAAGAAGTTCCTTGTTACTCTAAATGACTGCTTATAATTTCTGGGTTCCTTTTCAGGCTTCTGTATAAATGTAGATACTGATGTAATACACTGCATGCATATGGGTCAGTTTACATGTGGTAGATTCGTTGCTTATTCATTTTTAATGACAATAACAGTGTTCACCCTTGTTCTTCCCAGTTTACTCAGTATACACACTCACTTTGCCGTAGAGTTGCATAGTTGTCATCATTACAACATTTGTAATAGCTGCGGAATATTCTTTTGATTGCATATTCTGTCTAGCAGTTCCTCTGATGTTTACTATTTTGGTCGTTTCTGCTTTGTCATAATTTATTCAGTCAGTGATAACTGAGTCCCTGCAACTGCAGCCCCACCCTAGACTTTGAAGTTGTAGCTATAAACAAGAAAAACAAAGTCTGTTCTGCAGAGCAGTTATTTTGTTACATCTGTTTCTTCACTGAGCATTGTTGTCAGCATTTAATGCCTGCCTCTGGGGAGGTGCCCTCATGCACTAAGAATTGAGTGATCAGAGTTTCCTTGGAGAGTCAGACTTGTAAGCCGAGTGTGGAGAAACAGAAATGTGTAGACCCAGGCCCTGTGCCTTCAGTGACCTGAACATGTCATGAGGGTGGTAGACTCCTTGGACGCATGGGTCAGGGGGGTAGGGTCATGGAGGCAAACATGAGCAGTTTTTAGCCTGGCAGTGGGCAGGGAGAGGAAATCTCTGCCATCAGACTTGATCGAGCCGTCCCATCGGGAGGTGATGCTAAGG
The DNA here is from genome assembly GCF_055505025.1 of Bos grunniens. Lineage (NCBI taxonomy): Eukaryota > Metazoa > Chordata > Mammalia > Artiodactyla > Bovidae > Bos > Bos grunniens. The sequence continues at coordinate 12,162,550 of NC_141166.1, forward strand.
CAGTCAGATGCAGCCTAACTGCTCAGGCTGAGTCCTCACCAAGCTGACATTGAGCACACGAGGAACCTGGGAAGAGGTCATCACCTGTGGTTTTTTAAGGTTTTGAAAGCAGTGGATCTTTTGCACGCTTGACATTGTCTTTGGTTAGCAGTGACTGGGGTAGCTGTGGAATCAGAGAAGAAAGCTTTCCGTTGACTTTGGGCCTCAGCCCTGGTTGGTCAATGCAGGAAGGGGGAGATGGATAGGAGACTTGAGTCTGCAGGGCAGGTGCTGTATGAACCGTGTTGTGGTTGGGATGCAAGCCTTGGAGTTAGAATTTGGCTCCAGTCCTCTGTGTAGTCTTGGGTAAATCACTTAACCGTTCAGAGGCTGTGTTCTCATATTTACAGAGGGAATAATAAATAATAGCTCTGACATAGAGCTATGCAGGACTTAAAGTAGGAGACCATATATAAAAAAGAATGGGAACAAATCCCAAGTACCTACTCCACAGATGGTATCTCTGACTACAGTTCCAGGCTCCTGAAACACTTAACCTTATGTTTTTGCAGGGAAAAGGTGATAAGAGATTTTGTAATTTGCAAATGCTCCTTGGATCATTCTAAATCCAGATTATCCAGGCCATGTTTATCTGAGCCTTTGTGGCTGGCAGAAAAACAGCCCTCCAAGATCTTGAGAAGGGGAAAAGTCAGTACTAAAAAAGTTTGTAAGGGAGACAAACCTAACCATTGGAAGTGCCTTTTTTTTTTAATTTGGCCATGCTGTGTGGCCCACAGGATCCCAGTGCCCCGATCAGGGACTGAACCTGGGCCCGTGGAACTCAAAGTGCAGAGTCCCCACCGCTGGACCACCAGGGATTCCCAGAAGCTCCTGTCTTTAAAGCTGGCTTCTGGGATCAGACTGCCTGGGTTTGAATCTCTTAACTCACTATGTGACTTTGGACAAACGATGTAATCTCTCTCTACCTCAGTTTTCTCATCTGTGAAATAGGATTAATTATATATTTACTGTATAGCACCATTGTGGGGATTAAACGAGTTAGTCTGTGTAAAGCACTTAGAACAGTCCCGGTCATATAGTATTATGGAAATGTTTGCTCATTTGTTTGTTTATTTTTCCTTCTTCCTTTAAGGAGCCGTGTGAAGCCAGTGGAATACAGTCAAATGTACAGTTACAGCTACAACCAGTATTACCAGCAGTACCAGAACTACTACGCCCAGTGGGGCTATGACCAGAACACAGGCAGCTACAGCTACAGTTATCCCCAGTACGGCTACACCCAGAGCACCATGCAGGTAACCATGATTTGGCCAGTCTGGCCCCGCATCCTCTAGAGACCTGGGTGAGTCTCCGGGATGGGGTGGTTAAGGACAGGAGCTTGTGCTTCAGAAAGACAGGGAAAGATGAAGCAGCTTAATTCCCCTTGTTAAGAAGCCATCCTAGTCATGGGCCAGGCTTTCACTGTGCTTCTCACCCACCTCTCTGGTCTCTTGGCAGACGTATGAAGAAGTCGGAGATGATGCATTGGAAGGTAAGAAAGGACTCCCTTCACTCAGTGTAGGATGTGAATGTCACCTGAGTCGGGAGTGCGGGTCCCAAATCACCCCAGGGAGCGACAGGTGGAGGCGGGTGCCTGAGGCTCCCTGGACTCGTGGTGGTCTACCCCAGGGTGTAGGTCTGAACCGAAGACTCCATGGCCTTATATTTGTTGCACAGTTTGTCAGATGCCTGTAAAATAATTTTTAATTTCACATTTTAATTTTTTCCATACTTTTTTTTGGCTACGCTGAGTCTTTGTTGCCGAGCCCGACAGTCTTTCTCTGGTTGTAGAGCACAGGCTCTAGAGCGTGCAGGCTCTTTGTCACCTGTGGGCTTAGTTGCCCTGCAGTATACGGAATCTTAGTTCCCTGACCAGGGATTGAACCGGAGCCCCCTACATTAGAAGGCAGATTCTTAACCACTGGACCACCAAGGAACTCCCCCCATGTATCTTAAATTACATATTCTCCTCACTTTCAAGTAATAGTTAGGATTGAAAGTTTGGAAAATACAGTAAAGTATAAGGAAGAGACTAAAATCACCCCCCAGTTTTGCTGCATGGTAATAGCCATTATTGCTTATTTAAAATTAAAAGTGTGTGTTGTAATTTTTTACTGAATTTAACAGAGAAAAAGTAAAACCAAAGTAATTGCTGACCTTCAGACAAATATTTTTTCAAATGAGATATTCATACTTTTAAAGGAGTCTAAGGTTTGAAAAAATTATAAAAAAATTTTTTTTAATTTTTTTCAACATATTTCTGAACAGAATGTTAGGTTTAAGTTTTAAAGAAGTAAAATCAAACATCGATTTCTAAGTAAATAAAGCTTTATTATAAGGTACAAAAAGACTCCGAGTTTAAAATCTTAAGTCTGTTTTAAGAATTATTCTTCAAGAGAAGGTCATAGGGAAAATGTGATCTGTAAGCAAAATATCCTTTAAAGGAAACATCATCCGTAGCCATAAAACAAACTTCATAGCGTTTTAAAGCACTACACTGAACGTGTTGTCATCTGATTCTGGCAGCAGCGACCATAGGGGTGGGCTGGGCAGACACAGCTCCAGTAGAGGGATGGTGAGCAGGAGATCCACGTGGTCTTCTCAGGATCACGCAGTGAGTTAGGAGCAAGGTTCAACCTGGAGTCCCTGTCTTTCTAGCCTTAGTCTCTTGCCTTTTCTTGCTTCCTTTTTAGAGAAATTATCCTGATTATAACCATATTTGTGTGTAACTCCTTAGAGTTTTTCTATTTCTTCATCATCCATTATTACAGCCAACACTGCTATAATAGTTTTGCAGGCACTGCTGCCTGTGAACACTTGGATGAATAGGTATTTTTATAAATCCCATTATACAGAAAAGAAAACTGAAGCTTAAATAATTAACAGCCAACAAGTTTCACTATGTGCAGGGCACTGTTCTAAGCATGTAAACAGGTATTAACTCACTTGACATTCACAGTGGTTTTGTGATAATTAAGTACCATAATTATCTTGATTTTACAGAAGAGGAAACAAATTAAATTTCGTGTTCAAGGTCAGCTTAGTTGCAACATCATAGCAAGAGGTAGACTGTCTTGGAACCCTGCAGTCTTGCCCCAGACTTCAGGCTCTTTACCACAGTTACAATGCCACCCTCTTTTTTTTTGGTGGCCAGATCTTAGTTCCCCAGTCGGGGATTGAGCCCACACCTTTGGCAGTGAAAGCATGGAGTCCTAACCACTGGACCACCAGGGAAGTCCCTAATGCCTCCCATTTTAAGCTAATAGCCGCACAGAGACAGGGCCCAGGAGGGACGTCATCCTTCTTCATCTGTACCTTCGGTTCAGCAGGCCATCTTCCAGGCCCTGTCATCCAAATGAGGAAGGGTGCTGTACTGTCCGTGCATCCGTACATTTCTACACACCCAAATACCTGTCCTTGGGAATTCCCTGGCAGTCCAGTGCCAGGTGCTTTCACCACCATGACCCGGGTTCAGTCCCTGGTCAAGGAACTGAGATCCCTAGAGCTGTGTGGCTCAGCCAGAAACACCCAAAACAAAACACAGCAGCAGCAGAAATGCTTGCCCTTGCTGGAGCCTTTTGCTAATCTGTCCCATATGCCATTACCAACACTGAGTGGAGTGGCCAGACTGGTCATGCTCTGCTTTCCTAGAGTTCCCATATGGAGCTGCTGTACATGCTCAAAACTTCAACTCATAATTTAGATTAGAATTAACGAGAGAGATTCCTCTGGTTGCAGGAAGGGGCACAGTATATATGTGAAAAGATTCACCACTGATTGGTTGATCCAGCACTAACTGGCTGATTCTAACGAGTACCTGAGAAAGTTGGAAACAGTTTACAAAAGAAGCGCAAATGGCCTATAAACCACAAGAGAAAAGAATTTAAGCATATACCATTTGTGTTAGTCAAGATTCTCCAGAGAAATAGAGCCGAAAGGATATATGTATTTATAATCTGTGATGTGCTTCAGCAAGCTGGAGGCTCAGGCAGGATTTCTATATTAGCACCTAGAGGTAGAATTCCTACTTTGGGAATCCTCAGTTTAAGGCCTTTAATTGATTGGCTAAGGCCCACCCACATTATTGAGAATAATCACCTTTACTTAAAGTCAACTGATTTGTAGATGTGAATCACATCTACAGAATATCTTTGTCTAGACTGGTGTTTCACCAAACAACTGGTCACCACTACCCTGACCAAATTGACACAAAATGTAACCATCACACTGCTAATACTAGTACTTAAATACAAATTAAAATATACTATCTTTCTACAAAGAATTCTTAAAATGTTCATATGCATGAAATCAATTTTACCTGAAAGATTTTATCCCACAATGATATCAATACAGATAAATAATGATAGGAGATTTATTAAATATTGGTAAGATTTTAATTAGATTTTTGTTTTATTAAATCATGTCTTTTTCTAAGAATATTGATGTAGAAAAATGTTCTCAATGAAAAAATTCCTGAAATACAATAGGATATACAGTAAGAACTCGGTTAGGTTTTTTGGTTTTTATTTTGGAGGGTGTAACTCACATAACATAAAATCCACCCTTTTAAAGTACACAGTAGTTTTCAAAAGTAGCCACAAAGTTGTACAGCCATTACCACTGTTTAATTCCAGTGAAGAATACTGTGAAACCACTAGCAGTCACTCCAATATCCTGTCCCTGGCAACCACTCACCTACTTTGGATTTACGTATCCTGAACATTCTAAATAAATGGAGTCATGTGTGATATGTGGTCCTTTGTGAACGGCCTCTCTGACTTAACTTCTGATTTCTCTGTGTTACAGCATGTGTCATTCCTTTCTTTTTATGGTTGAATAATATTCCATTCTGTGGATATCCATTCAGTTGATGGACATTTGGATTGTGTCCATTTTCACTGTTACAAATAATGTTGTTATGAACATACGTGTGTAAGTTTTTGTGTGGACATAGAAAAGTTTTCAGGGACAGGTTTTCAGTACTCTTCAGTATATACCTGGGAGTGTAGTGCTGGATCATATAGTAAACTCCGTTTAACCATTTGAGAAATGGCCAGACCTGTCCAAAAATGCTTGGAGCATTTCCATTTCTCCACATTCTCACCAACAGTTACTAGTTGTCATTTTGGCTATCATAGTGGCTTTGATAGCAGATTGCCACTTCATGGCAAGTAGAAGGGGAAAAAGTGGAATCAGTGGTAGATTTCCTCTTCTTCGGCTCTAAAATCACTGCAGATGGTGACCACAGCCATGAAATCAGATGATGGCTTCTTGGAAGGAAAGCTATGACAAACCTATGCAGTGTGTTAAAAAGCAAAGATGGCACTTCGCTGACAAAGGTCTATATAGTCAAAGCCATGGTTTTTCCAGTAATCATGTACGAATGTGAGAGTTGGACCATAAAGAAGACAGAATGCTGAAGAATTGGTATTTTCAAACTGTGGTGCTAGATAAGACTATTGAGAGTCCCTTAGACAGCCAGGAAATCAAACCAGTCAGTCCTAAAGGAAATCAGCCCTGAATACTCCTTGGAAGGACTGATGCTGAAGCTCCAGTACTTTAGCCACCTGATAAGAGCCAACGCATTGAAAAAGACCCTGATGCTGGGAAATATTGAGAGCAGAAGTGGGCAGCAGAGGATGAGATGGTTGGTTGGCATCACTGACTCAAGGGACATGAGTTTGAGCACACTCAGGGAGATGGTGAAGGACAGGGAAGCCTGGGGTGCTGCGGTTCACGGGGTCTCATTCATTTGGCTGCACCGGGTCTTAGTGGTGGCAGTTGCAGCGTGCACAATCTTTAGTTGTGGCATGTGGAATCTAGTTCCCTGACCAGGGAGCGAACCAGGGCCCCCTGCATTGGGAGTTCAGTTCAGTCGCTCAGTTGTGTCCAGCTCTTTGCAACCCCATAGACTGCAGCACGCCAGGCTTCCCTGTCCTTCACCAACTCCCAGAGCTTGCTCAAACTTGTGTCCATTGAGTTGGTGATGCCATCCAACCATCTCATCCTCTGTTGTCCCCTTCTGCCTTCAATCTTTCCCAGCATCAGGGTCTTTTCCAATGAGGCAGTTCACATCAGGTGGCTAAAGTATTGGAGCTTCAGCATCAGTCCTTCCAATGAATGTTCAGGACTGATTTCCCTTAGGACTCACTGGTTTGATCTTGCAGTCCAAAGGAGTCTCAAGAGTCTTCTCCAACACCACAGTTTAAAAGCATCAATTCTTTGGTGCTCAGCTTTCTTTATAGTCCAACTCTCATATCCATACATAACTATTGGAAAAACCGTAGCTTTGACTAGACGGGCCTTTGTCAGCAAAGTAATGTCTCTGCTTTTTAATAGGTTGTGTATGTTGGTCATAGCTTTTCTTCCAAGGAGCAAGCATCTTTTGATTTCATGGCTGCAGTCACCATCTGCAGTGATTTTGAAGCCAAGAAAAGAAAGTCTGTCACTGCTTCCATTTTTCCGCATCTATTTGCCATGAAGTGATGGGACTGGATGCCATGCTCTTAGTTTCTTGAATGTTGAATTTTAAGCCAACTTTTTCACTCTCTTTCATTTTCATTAAGAGGCTTTTTAGTTCCTCTTCACTTTCTGCCATAAGGGTGGTGTCATCTGCATATCTGAGGTTACTGATATTTGTCCCAGCAATCTTGATTCCAGCTTGTGCTTCTTCCAGCTCAGCGTTTCACATGATGTACTCTGCATAGAAGTTGAATAAGCAGGGTGACAGTTTACAGCCTTGACGTACTTTTTTCCCAATTTGGAACCAGTCTGTTCCATGTGCGGTTCTAACTGTTGCTTCCTGAACCTGCATACAGATTTCTCAGGTGGCAGGTCAGGTGGTCTGGTATTCCCATCTCTTGAAGAATTTTCCTCAGTTTGTTGTGATCTACACAATCAAAGGCTTGGGAGTGCAGAGTCTTACCCACCGGACCACCAGGAAAGTCCCTACTGTTCTGAGTTTTGCAGTGACAAAACTTCCTTCTCTTTATAGGTTTGTCACATAGCTATACACCCCTGAAGAGCAGGGTGTAGTTTTGCCTGTTTTTGAATTTTAATGCTGTGCTGTATATACTGTCTTGCTTCTTTCCTTCAGTATTTTATTTGTGAGATTCATCCGAGTTGGATGCCACCGAGGTTCATTCTCAGTGCTCAGTAATATTCCCTCCTAAGAATAGATTACTTGTTAGGGGTTTAAAAGGAAACTCTTAGGTGTTTTGTCATGATTTCTGGCGAACAAATACCACTATTGCAATCAAGAAAAAAATATTTTTAAAAACAGAACTTGGTGTTTCAGCTTGTGTATTTGACTCTGGCTCTTTCCTTAGACATTCTTTGTTCTTGATTTAGTAATCTTGATCAGGTTTCCCAAACCCAAATTTCAGAAAAGGACCACACCAGAAAATCTGAGACATGTGACAGCTACAGGTATGTGTAGTGTTTAATAAACATGGAATGACAGCCAGAACTACTTGAGTACTAATTACATGTTACATTCTGTAAAGTTAGTTAGACCCTTGATTAACTTTACCATAGGAGCCACCAAGTAAGCCCATAGTAAAGAGTCTGCCTGCAGTGCAGGAGACCCTGGCTCGATCCCTGGGTCAGGAAGATCCCCTGGAGAAGGAAATGGCAACCCACTCCAGTGTTCTTGCCTGGGAAATCCCATGGAGGAGCCTGGCAGGCTACAGCCTATGGGGTCACAAAGAGTCGGACACGACTGAGCGACTGCGCTTTCTACTTTCTTTTCTTGATTCACTAGGGCTTAGGGCCTCTTGCCAGCCTCAATCATAAGCCCACATGTAACTGTAGTCAGCCTTCTCGATCTTCCATCCCTTCACCTTCTTGGATTCAGCCAGCCGTGGATTGAATTGCGTAGTGCTGTAGCATTTACTCCTGAAAGCCTCCACACGCAAGTGGATCCTGTGCTGTTTGAGGGCGGACTGTCCCCTGCCCTGCTCTCATCCTCACGAACCCTACAGAGGCAGCAGGGCCGGCAGCCCTGGCGAGGAAGGAGGGAGCAGGGCACCGAGTCCCGTGGCTGCTGAGTGCTGCGCCCCTCTGCACCCCCGAACCCACCCTTGCTTCTCTTCCAGACCCCATGCCGCAGCTGGATGTGACCGAGGCCAACAAGGAGTTCATGGAGCAGAGCGAGGAGCTGTACGATGCGCTCATGGACTGTCACTGGCAGCCTCTGGACACAGTGTCTTCAGAGATCCCTGCCATGATGTAGCCAGGACAAAGGACAAGCCAGAATGGACTTGAGGGAGAGAAGAGACTCCTTTTTTAAAGTTCCTGCAAGACTTTTTTTGAAATGTTTCATAAAGATTTTAGTAATCAACCATTCCTGCAATTATATTTTTCCTCTAACACAGCTGCCTTCATTTGAGTTTGAAAACCCAGAGACCAGTTCGAAGAGGGTTGAATGAAGTTCATCTTTGAACAGTAATCTCATTTATCTACATAATGTCACCTACACTCCTGGACATGATTAACCAAGGTGGGTCATAAGTTAGTAAGCCAACTTCTTAGGAAAGTTCACATTTAAGGTTGTGGTTACCTGCTGGGATAGTGTCAAATGGTGGGCTGTTAACTTGTTTTCAGGTTTCCTTTCCCCCTACAAATTTGCTTCAAATCTGTTGGCAAGGAATTCATTGTTTGAACTGGGGAGTAAATTGCAGGGCCCATTGAATAGTTGAACGGTGGCTCAGATGGTCAAGTGTCTGCCTGCAATGTAGGAGACCTGGGTTCGATCCCTGGGTCAGGAACATCCCCTGGAGAAGGAATGGCAGCCCACTCCAGTACTCTTGCCTGGGAAGTCCCATGAACAGAGAGGCTACAGTCCATGAGCGACTTAAATTTCAATTTGAATGGTTGAAGTGTTTAGGCTTTGCTGTCCATGAAATTTTTCAGGCAATACTGGAGCAGATTGCCATTCCCTCTTTCAGGGGATTTTCCCCACCCAGACAGCAAAGCACCTCTGGTACTGGCAGGCCAATTCTCTTACTACCGTGCCACCTGGGAAGGTCAAAGTGTTGGAGCCAGCTTATTCTAGACCAAAAGGGCCTGGACTGTTCTAGGTACAAGATGATGCCATGAATGTGCCAATCTCGCCTCTTAAGAAAATGTTAAAACTAAAGTAAGTGCATAAACTATTAAACTAAATGCATGAGTCTTATTTACATATAGGAAATGGTAATTCAGAAAGCTAGCCTGTGAGATTATCAATCATCACCAAACCAGATCTTGATGACTGTCACATCTCTGCTATATTTTCCAAATAGGAAATCCCATTTACCAGGGCCCTCCTGAAATGCCTGGGATTATGCCAAGGATTGCTTCCCTAGTTATTTTTATGTGTAGACCTGAGGAGTGGCAGAGTATGTAACCTTTAAAGATCATTAAGCACCAGTCTTGGGCTCAGCCTGAATTCTCACTCAGCAAGAGTAATATAATTGCAATTATAGAACTGATCCATTTTATCACTTTCTGAGAGATCAATTGTCAGAGATTGAGACTCTTAATTCATCCTGGGTTTTAAGGAATATTTAAATGAGAATAAGGAATAAATTGAAAACATCAAGAAACTGACACAAATATACATCCATGAGTCTTTTATTGGTCATTTATATGCCAAGTAGCAGCATCACCAAAAACAAAACAGCGATTTCCACCTGAATGCATCCCTGGTCTCTTCATTTGCCTTTTTGGTTCTCTCCTGAAAAGGAAGTATAAGCCAGTGTGTTAGTAACGCCCCAATTAATCAGTGCCCCTCCAGGTTTTCTTAAGAGCTGGTCTCAGTCCCATATCCGCATTTATCATCCACAGATGTCCACTCAGATTAGGTTTCATCCTAGACCAGTCACAGTGTGAAAAAAATACCGAGCTAGACAGAACTGCCTGTTTCTACCCAACTGTCTCCCACTCAGAGGGCTGGGTGGCTCCATGGTTACCCAAAACCACTGGGCATGAGCAGCAGTCAGGCCTCAGTCTCAAGGTGGAGACTTAAAGCTGCTGCATTCTACTCTCTGGATGTGCTCTTTGGCCTTGGTGCAGGCCAAGTCTAGCAGACCGAGTCACAAAATAAACATTTTTTGTCATCTGGTTCTGAATAGCCAATAAATACAGCTTCCAAGGAAAGCCAGATGTTAATGATACATTATAAAGACTTTTACACACTGAGTATCTCTCTATTGGCCACACTGTTTAGAGTCCTAACAAGCTAAGTAGGAAGTTGTGATAAAGCTTCAGCTATTTCAACTCACCCAACTCTGTAGATCCGCACAGATGAAGACAGCTTTACTGGCAACAGGTCTTAGGGGGAGAAAAATACCAATCAGGAAGCAAGAAAACTACTGGTATATCCCTCCCAAATACAAAGATATTAGCCAGCAATTACTATACAACTGCCAGTTTCACACAGTCTCCGTTTAAGATTATCCCATTTTAAGGGGTGGAGAAAAGTTCCAAGAGAATTCAACCTTGTCCGAAACTAGCCCACATGCTGTACAGCACACACCACGAGCAGAGTTTCAGTACTGCTATTCCTCCTTTTACGACCACCAAGACCAGGGTTTAGATCCGATGGGAAAGGGAACTGGAGGGTCAGCCTGTCTCCAATACCCAACTTTACCTTATTCTAAAGGACGGCTCCAGTGACAAGGTGGTATTTTCAGTTACTTCAGTGTCAGGCACTGCCAGTTAAAAAACGGGGGGCAACCTGCAAAAGAGTGTGGAAGCTCTAACCAAAAATCTAATGTACACAGAATGTGATTTTGATGGAAACACGGATTCAAGTGGAAGACTTCCAGCCCAAATCCTGAGAAATTATAGGAAAGGCGAGTGGCAGCTGCAGGTATTACGCTGACCTGTGCTGTCAAAGTCTCTCCACGTTGCTCTCGCATGCAGTTGGAGATCCCATGGCCACAACAAGCCACAGCCCTTGGAAACATGCTGTACTGACCCCCCAGGCAGCTCCCAAATTACCTCTTCACAGAGAACCTACCGGGTCCTGAGGCTTGCGTTCCATCCCTGTCACGTCCTCTTCACTCACCAGAAAGGTTAGCTTCAGTCATCCTGGAATCTTCTGGCACAACTAAAATGAGAACAGCATTGTCCTGAATGACCTACTTGTTCCATTCATCTGGTTTTCAGAACAAGGTTTTTGACTTGCCTTTGGGCTGATGCCTTAAGCTTTTCAGGGCAAAGACCCAAAGCATGACCACAATCTGCACCACTTGCCCCTGGATTTCCCCAGCACAGCTATCTAACCCACCCATATCTGCATCTGCATACTGGTTCTTGGCCTCTGCCAGCCACTTCTCAAAAGCCTTATTCTTGCATGTATGACCCCATCAATGGAACACTTCCGGTAGCCTCTGAAAACGTTGTCAGTTTTAATAAAGGTCTCTGGTTGTACCTGAGAAATGGCAAGTACAATGGGAACTGTCTTTTCCAGAAATGTTGCAGATCAGTTACAGCAAACAGAACGGCGACCGTCAAGGAAAACTGTCACTTTGGGCTCCTTTTTGACCACAGCAGCTATATGGAAGCAGCTGCAGCTTCGATAAGGGCCACGGGGGCGGGGCGGGTGGGGAACCTAGGTCACAGGGCAGAACCAACACTGCAACCCTCAGACTCACCTAAATCCTGTGTGTCAGGACTCATCTACTGGGACATTCTGGAAACTAAAAGAGAACAGACATCCTATAGGTTCTGATCACCACCTTCTTTTACTATGTGCCAGTGGTTTGTCTCATTTTATCTTCACAGGATCGTTTCCTCAACCCCGTCTTACATCAGATTTAGACTTGTTATTTGCCAAAGTCCCCTATCAGTGGAGAAAGTGACAACCTTGGGGTTCAAAATAGGATCTGAATGACTATAGCCTGTCCTCCAAAAAACCTTATCCTTATATCCACCAGGGTGACTTCCTTATCATGTGTTGTGCAGCCAGATAATTTAGGAGAAGGTAGGTAAGTTAACATGCCCAAGGTCACGGAGCAACTGTCACAGGCCTATTCAAGGTCTGGCTGACCCCAGCACGTGGTCTCCCCTAACTTAAACCACTCAGTCCCAGAAACGCCGTACACCCGACCGCCTGCCCATGTTACTCACCCGTCACACCGGAGCACAGGGCCGCGAGGCCTGCGCGTGGAGCAGGGCGTGGCCCACACAGGGTCCGGCTTCTTCCACTGCGCCTGAGAACCACGTGGCCTTCCGGCTCTCGGCCCGACTAGGCCAGTAGGCCTGGATCCTCCGTGCCGCGCTCAACATCTTGCCGCCTCTAGAGGCAGCCCCGGCAGGTGCGGCGCCCGTGGCAGCCAGGCTAAGGCCGGGTATGGCGGAGGATGGGTGTGGACCACTGCAGACAGAGAACCCAAGACGGACAAGACGACCGACGCGCGGCTGCCGGGTAAAAGGACGCTTGTGAGACAGGAAGGGGTTTATATGGGCCCCGCCCCTCGCAGTTGTGCCTGACGATTGGAGCAGCGCGCCGCGCGGAATGATGGGAGTTGTAGTTCGCTCGCCTCTGGCGAGCGGCCGAGTGTCTGACTCGCAGTCCCAATCGCGTGTCGTGTGGGACCCTTTTTACTCGGTTGGAGGAACCTTGTGTAAGTGATTTCTTCAGGATTCGAAGAGATTCCTCCGCCATCATTCAGCACTTAGTGAACATCCAGTAACCCAGGACGGATCTCAAAAATATCACCGACTTTCAAAATCGGGAAGTTAACCTTTAACCCAGTGAACTGAGCCAGCGGTTTTGGTTCAAACCGCCTGAGAGCACGTCGCGGAGCAAAGACTGAGCAGTATTTCGGCGGAGAGATCTGGGGGCGGGCTTCCTTTTCAAAAGGAAGAGGTGACTGATTACAGAGCTCATTAAAAGAATGCATTGTTTGTTCGGGCTTATGTCTTCGGCTAATAGATTAAAAAAAACTACTGAGTGCTTACTGAGTACATTATGCTCGATTATCTCAGCTAGTTTTCAAAATAACCCTGTGTATGGGAATTACAATTATGCCTCTTTCACAGATAAGGAAACAGAAATGGCTTACGCAGATAGCAAGCGAGTTAAGACGTGAAATGAGGAGGTTCACCCCATACGCCACGCTCATAATCACTGTGCCACATACAAGTTTTATCCATAGAATGAATAAGCATCAACATAAAAAAAAAAAAAAAAAAGTAGTGGGACTCTGAGACCTGAATGCAGGGACCCCAGTTTCCATCCGGGGTCAAGGAACTAGATCCCACATGCTGCAACTAAAGATTCCACCTGTGGCAACTAATACCCAGGCGTCCACGCTCAACCAGCTCTGACCCAGGCTCCTCTGTCCATGGGGTTTTCCAGGCAAGAATACTAGCATGCATGCATGCTCAGTCGCTTCAGTCGTGTCTGACTCTGCGACCCCACAGACGGCAGCCCACCAGGGTCCTCCGGCCACAGGATTCTCCAGGCAAGAACACTGGAGTGGGTTGCCATTTCCTTCTCCAGATTCCTAATAAAAGGAAATAAGATGGATACTATAAGTCACCATCAGTTCAGTTCAGTCGCTCAGTTGTGTCTGACTCTTTGTGACCCCATGAATCATAGCACGCCAGGCCTCCTTGTCCATCACCAACTCCCGGAGTTCACTCAAACTCATGTCCATCGAGTCAGTGATGCCATCCAGCCATCTCATCCTCTGTCATCCCCTTCTCCTCCTGCTCGCAATCCCTCCGAGCATCAGGGTCTTTTCTAATGAGTCAACTCTTCGCATGAGGTGGCCAAAGTACTGGAGTTTCAGCTTCAGCATCAGTCCTTCCAATGAACACCCAGACTGATCTCCTTTAGAATGGACTGGTTGGATCTCCTTGCAGTCCAAGGGACTCTCAAGAGTCTTCTCCAACACCACAGTTCAAAAGCATCAATTCTTTGGCGCTCAGCTTTCTTCACAGTCCAACTCTCACATCCATACGTGACCACTGGAAAAACCATTGCCTTGACTAGACGGACCTTTGTTGGCAAAGTAATAACTCTGCTTTTCAATATACTATCTGCTGCTGCTAAGTCACTTCAGTCGTGTCCGACTCTCTGCGACCCCATAGACAGCAGCCCACCAGGCTTCCCCGTGCCTGGGATTCTCCAGGCAAGAACACTGGAGTGGGTTGCCATTTCCTTCTCCAATGCATGAAAGTGAAAAGGGAAAGTGAAGTCACTCAGTCATGTCCGACTCTGTGCGACCCCATGGACTGCAGCTTACCAGGCTCCTCCATCCATGGGATTTTCCAGGCAAGAGTACTGGACTGGGGTGCCATTGCCTTCTCCATATATTATCTAGTTTGGTCATAACTTTCCTTCCAAGGAGTAAGTGTCTTTTAATTTCATGGCTGCAGTCACCATCTGCAGTGATTTTGGAGCCCCCCAAAATAAAGTCTGACACTGTTTCCACTGTTTCCCCATCTATTTGCCATGAAGTGATGGGACCAGATGCCATGATCTTCGTTTTCTGAATGTGGAGCTTTAAGCCAACTTTTTCACTCTCCTCTTTCACTTTCATCAAGAGGCTTTTTAGTTCCTCTTCACTTTCTGCCATAAGGGTGGTGTCATCTGCATATCTGAGGTTATTGATATTTCTCCCAGCAATCTTGATTCTAGCTAGTGTTTCTTCCAGCCCAGCGTTTCTCATGATGTACTCTGCATATAAGTTAAATAAGCAGGGTGACAATATACAGCCTTGACATACTCCTTTTCCTATTTGGAACCAGTCTTTTGTTCCATGTCCAGTTCTAACTGTTGCTTCCTGACCTGCATACAGGTTTCTCAAGTGGCAGGTCAGGTGGTCTGGTATTCCCATCTCTTTCAGAATTGTCCACAGTTTATTGTGATCCACACAGTCAAAGGCTTTGGCACAGTCAATAAAGCAGAAATAGATGTTTTTCTGGAACTCTCTTGCTTTTTCCATGATCCAGCGGATGTTGGCAATTTGATCTCTGGTTCCCCTGCCTTTTCTAAAACCAGCTTGAACATCAGGAAGTTCACGGTTCACGTATTGCTGAAGCCTGGCTTGGAGAATTTTGAGCATTACTTTACTAGCGTGTGAGATGAGTGCAATTGTGCGGTAGTTTGAGCATTCTTTGGCATTGCCTTTCTTTGGGATTGGAATGAAAACTGACCTTTTCCAGTCCTGTGGCCTGGAGTTTTCCTGAGTTTTCCAAATGTGCTGGCATATTGAGTGCAGCACTTTCACAGCATCATCTTTCAGGATTTGGAATAGCTCAACTGGAATTCCATCACCTCCACTAGCTTTGTTCTTAGTGATGCTTTCTAAGACCCACTTGACTTCCCATTCCAGGATGTCTGGCTCTAGGTCAGTGATCACATCATCGTGATTATCTGGGTTGTGAAGCTCTTTTTTGTACAATTCTTCTGGGTATTCTTGCCACCTCTTCTTAATATCTTCAGCTTCTGTTAGGTCCATACCATTTCTGTCCTTTATCGAGCCCATCTTTGCATGAAATGTTCCCTTGGTATCTCTAATTTTCTTGAAGAGATCTCTAGTCTTTCCCATTCTGTTGTTTCCCTCTATTTCTTTGCATTGATCACTGAGGAAGCCTTTCTTCTCTCCTTGCTATTCTTTGGAACTCTACATTCAAATGGGAATATCTTTCCTTTTCTCCTTTGCTTTTCACTTCTCTTCTTTTCACAGCTATTTGTAAGGCCTCCTCAGACAGCCATTTTGCTTTTTTGCATTTCTTTTCCATGGGGATGATGTTGATCCCTGTCTCCTGTACAATGTCACGAACCTCATTCCATAGTTCATCAGGCACTCTATCTATCAGATCTAGGCCCTTAAATCTATTTCTCACTTCCACTGTATAATCATAAGGGATTTGATTTAGGTCATACCCGAATGGTCTAGTGGTTTTCCCCACTTTCTTCAATTTAAGTCTGAATTTGGCAATAAGGTCATGATCTGAGCCACAGTCTGAGCCACTAGAGTGGGCTGCTGTGGTCCTCCAGGGTTGAATCCCTGTTTCCTGCATCTCCTATATTGGCAAATGGGTTCTTTACCACTGAGCCACCTGAGATGCCCAATATTCAGACAGCCAAATAAATAATTTTTTTAAAATTTCCATTATATATTTTAATAAGAGACAAATTGGGAGAGAATAGTTGCAAAACATGCACTGAATAGGAGTCTTGCATCTAAAACATAAAGAACTCTTAAGGAACCACCCTGGTGGTCCAGCGGTTAGGAATCTGCCTGCCAGTGCAGGGAACACGGATTCCGTCCCTGGTCCAGGAGGATCCCCCATGACGCTGAACAGCTAGGCCTGTGGGCCACAATTACTGAGCCTGCGCTCTGAAACCTGTGTGAGCCACACCTATGGAACCCACGTGCTGCAGCTACTGAAGCCTGAGCTAGAACCTGTGCTGTGCAACAAGAGAAGCCACCACGATGAGAAACCTATAAGCAAATAAATGGCCCTTAAAACTCAACAGCAAAGAGTAAAATCACTCCATTTTTAAAAAGGGGGAAAAGAAGGGGGGGGCACAAAATTTGAAAGACACCTCACCAAAGAAGATAAACAGATGGCAAATAAACACATGAATGACGCTCAATATCATAACACTACAAACACAGTGGAAGGGCTAAAAGTTAAAAAGTTAAAAAGATTGACAAAGTCAAGCAACGACGGACAAGTAGAGCACGTGGAAATTTCATACGATATTCAGGACTGTAAAATGGTGCAACCACTTTGGAAAACGATTTTGCAGTTTTTAAATAAGTAAAAATGCACCTACTACCTGACCCAGCCGTTGCAGTACTAGGTATTTCCCAAGAGAAATGGAAAGCATGCATCCACACGAAGACTTGAATATGAATGTTCACAGCAGTTGTGTTTGTAATAGCCAAAGACTGAATATAACACAAATGTCCTTCAACAAGGATTGGATAAACAAATTGTGGTATGTTAATACAGTGAAGTACTATCATGTTGAGTGAAGGAAGCCAGACTATATGCTGTATGATAAAGATTCTAGAAAATACAAATTAATCTTTAGTGGCAGAAAGCAGATTGGTGGTTGTCTGGGAGAGGAGGTCAGGAGAGAAGAATTAAAGAAGGACATGGAGAAACTTTTGAGAATAATAGATGTTCATTATCTCAATTATGGTGGCTTTGGGGATGTACACTTATGTCAAAATGCATATTGTACATTTTTAATATGTGCAGTTTACTCTGTATCAATTACATTTTAATAAAGATGCTAAAAACAAAGAAGTAAGCAAGAGAAAATTCAAATCATGTAATTCACCTGCCCCACAATCACTGACTTCTCAACACATTTGGAATAAATGTGTTGGCCTCTGAAGCCACAGGTGATTTGGCTCCTCCTCTTTGCTTTCATTACCTGATCCCTGGTCTAGGAGGATCCCACATGTGGCAGAGCAGCTAGGCCTCCGTGGCACAACTGCTGAAGTCCACACGTCCTAGAACCCATAGTGTGCAACAAGAGAAACCACTCCAATGAGAAGCCCACACACTGCAACGAAGAGTAGTCCCTGCTCACAGAAACTAGAGAAAGCCCAAGCAGCAACAGAGACCCAGAGCAGCCAATAAATAAATAAATTTTAAAAATTAAAGAAATAAAATAAAACTAAGATCTGATAGCCAGTGGGAACCTGCTGTGTAGCACGGGGAGCTCAGCTGGTTGCTCTGTGATGACCTAGAGGGGTGAGATGGAGGAGGGAGGGCATAGATGTATACACAGAACTGATACACTTTGCTGCACAGCAGAAACACAACACTGTCAAGCAATTATATTCCAATTATAAGATTCATTAATTACAAAATAAAACAAAGGAAAAAGAAAACACTAAGATCAGTCTAACGCAAATATACACCTGCTATGACACACAGTTACCCCAGGACTGCCCTGAGAGGAGGACACCATGATTTGTCTCACTTCGCAGAAGGGAAGCAGGGCTGGGGAGGAGAAAGGGCTCGCCCCCTGGCGAGTCACACAGGCAGTTTATGACAAAGTCAGCTGACAACTGGATTCCAGCGCCAGGTGCAGTTAGGGGCAGACGCGTGACCCAGCCCACAGCAGGCACATCCAGGAGGGGAAGTTCAGGAGTCTGATGCTGACAGCGCACTCTGCCCACATGCTGACCACAGAGGCTTCTGGGATGTCTGGGTTCAGACTCCCTTTCAAGCTGTCCCATGCCTGTCTGCCTTCACCCACTGCCTCTGCCTGAGTACCCTTCCTCGCTTACCTCCCCAGCTTCCACTGTCCTTGGAGACCCAGCTTCAGCTTCAGCTTTTCCAAGAGGTCTTTTCTGACCCCGTGGCTCCCTGAGTCCAACTCTGTTGTGGTATTTGAATGAATAATGAGTGAATGAATAAATGAATAGCACATCCACTTTTTTTCATTCATACAACCATAAATATTTACTGAGCCAAGCACTGAGGATACAGCCTCTGGTCCTTGTCCTCAAGGGGCCTGAGCCTAGAAGGGAGACAGACATCACAAAGGACAAAAGGGCCTGTGACCTCACTAGCCAGTCAATGAGGGGCTTCTTGAAGACACAGATCTAACCTGAGGCCTAAAATTGGGGTTAGTTACCCTTTGAAGAGCAGAAAGGGAGTGTTCTTGGCATTGGGCTAATAAGAGGAAAGATGTTCTGCACAGCTGGAGCAACAGTGGTGGGTAAAGAAGAGAGAGGGTGGAATGGGGGGAAATGGTTCTGCACAGGCCTGATGCAGAAACTGTTTTTCCAGCTGAACAGAGCAAGGTGATGAGAACATCCTGATGGAAACCTCAGAGGGGCAGGTGGCACTGGGGCAGACTCTCCTGGTTTGGACAGAACTGGCAGGGAGGAGTCCTCCCCCAACATACACACCCTACCTGATTTTCCTCTTTCTCTCCTGGAGTGGGGGTGAGCAGAGACTTGGGCCCCTTCAGGCTAGTGAAGTGACCGAAGGGCAGAGTTACGAGGAGGCTTAACAAAATGGCTTCTCACTGATTTATTTAGGAAACCTGGGCCTTCCCAGGTCCCCAAATTGTCCAGCCAGAAACAAATTTGGCCACTACTTTGTCTTCTGTGCTGAGTGATATTGGGCTGGTTACTTAACTGTGTTGCTGCTGCTACTGCTGCTAAGTCGCTTCAGTCATGTCCGACTCTGTGCAACATCTACTCACAGGTTGTATATGGAGGAAATGTGATGGTATGATGGTTTGCCTTAGTGAGAACTGCTTCCCACTGCCAACCTGTTAAACTGCAACATCCACCCACTGTGGGTTAGTGGGATTAAACCAGCAGACAAGCTGTTTGGGACCAACCTTGAGCCTTGATGTCCTGGGTGTTCAGAAGACCCGATTGGAAAGAGTGGAGGAGGTCTTGAATGCCGGAGCATCTGCCTTACCCTTGCCCCAACCCACTTTGTCCTGGTCCTTTGGGAAATTGCTTTCCAGTCCCCTTCTTTGGCATCAAGGGTAAACCACACAAGTCAGATGTGTGACAAGCCACACATCTGAGCCTCGGTCTCCTGAACTCTAAAATGGGCACACTATAGCCTTCTCAGAGGGTTGCTGTCCCAAAGCATAAGAAACTGACCATCTCATCTCATAAACATTAGTTGTACAGTCCACAAGCCAACTGTACTCTCAGTTGTCTGTCTACCCTGCCCCCTCTACCTGACTGTGTCCAAGTCTCTCTCTGGACCCTGGGGCCCAGCACAGGCAGGCAGCGGGGAAGCAGTGGGGCCTGCTGAACCGTTGAACCTGAACACTGAGCCGGAAGCTCTAGGCCAGGGCCAGTAGGGCTCCAGGAAAGGGGCATCTGGGTGAGAAAAGTGCATCTATAAACCATCAACTTTCTCCAGGTCCAGCAGCAGGGGCGCAACGGGGGGACTAACAGACAGTTGGGGCTGCAAAGGGAAACCACCTCAAAGAGTGAACGAAGTGGTTGCTCTGGCGCTGTTAGTCTCAGGCCAGTGCAGGTTGGGTGTGGTGATCGGTCCTCTGTAGCCCTCCTCCCCACATTATCTAGTTTAATCTCTTCTTCCTTGAGGTAGAGATTATTATCTCCATTCTACAGAGGAGAAAACTGAGGCTCGGAGCAAGGAAGTGACTTGTCCAGATGTTTCCACCGGGCCGAGTGGCTTCCTCGGCATCCGGTTCGGCGTTGCTGAAGACGCCCCAGGTTCTCCAGGCCCGGGTCTGGGTGTCTCTGGGGCCTCCTGGAGGCGGGGGGCGGGGCCCAGAGACGGGGCGGGGGCGTGGCTGCAGGGGCGGGGGCGTGGCTGTGGGGGTGGAGGCAGGATCGCACAGTTGGCCGCCGGGTCTCGGGAGGCGACACGCTGGCCATGGAGGCGGGGGGCTGCCGCTACCAGTTTCGGATCGCGCTGCTGGGGGACGCGGCCGTGGGCAAGACGTCGCTGCTGCGGTGCTACATGAGGGGCGCCCCCGGGATCCCCGAGCCCGAGCTGGAGCTCGAGTCGGCGCCCACGGTGGGCGTCGAGTTCTATACCCGCACTGTGCAGCTTCAGGCTGGGCCGCGCGTCAAGCTGCAGCTCTGGGACACGGCGGGCCAGGAGCGCTTCAGGTGCGCGGTGGGTGGAAGGTGGGCCGGGGGAGGGACGAGAAGGGTTTGGGGTGAGGGGTTTCTGGTTGGGGCGGGGTGACCATGGGGATCCTTCAGAGTCACCGCCCTCAGTGGCCCAAGTAGGATCTGGGGGTCCCTGCCCCGGGCCCGGGTCCTTCACGCTTGAGTCATTCATCCTACAAATAACAGCTGGTGGGCTGAGCCCCTGAGCTTGATGCCTGAGACCTGGCCCGGCCGGCCCCAGTGGAATATTCGACACTGAAACCTAGAGGGATGAATGACCTGGGTGCTGAGAGGGCCCACAGAAGCGCAGAGAGGGAGGTGTCAGGGAGAAGTGGAAAGAAGAGAAATTTGTGTTGGCTGTGAAGGATGCGTAGGAGTTTGCCAGGGAGAGAAATGGGGAAACCTGCAATCAGGAAAACATCAGGTTTTCTCCAGGAATGGTCAGGAGAGTATGGGAATCAAACTGCTCCCTGACTGAGGAACACACAGTAACTTGGGAGAGACACAGACCCGGGGGGAAAAGGGAAGCAGAGAGCAGTGTGAGATGAGCTGAAATTGGGGTGTGAGGCAGTCACTGGATGGAGGAGGACGCAGGGCCCGGTGTGCTGAAGGCATAACCCTCTCCCACCTTACTCCCTTCACCAGGTGCATCACCAGGTCCTTTTACCGGAATGTGGTGGGTGTCCTGCTGGTCTTTGATGTGACAAACAGGAAGTCCTTTGAACACATTCTAGACTGGCATCAGGAGGTCATGGCCACTCAGGGCCCTGACAAGGCGATCTTCCTGCTGATTGGCCACAAGAGTGACCTGCAGAGTGCCCGTTGTGTCTCAACCCAGGAGGCGGAGGAGCTGGCTGCCTCCTTGGGCATCGGCTTTATGGAGACCTCCGCCAAAAGTAACTGCAATGTGGACCTGGCCTTTGACACCCTTGCCAACACCATCCAGCAGGCCTTGTGGCAAGGGGCCATCAAACTGGAGGAGGACTGGGGGGGTGTGCGGCTCATCCAGAACACCCAGATCTCCAGGCTGCCCAGCAGGATGCAGCACCCGGGCCCATGCAGGTGTTGACTCTAGGAGGGAAAGGGTTAAAGCAGTGCTGGTGGGATGGGGAGTGTTCGTATCTCTCTGGAGGCCAAATGGCAGAATCTATTCAGACAGTTATTACAAACCATATCCTGGCACAGTCATGCCTCCTGGATTTTGGGGTCTCAGAGCTCAGCCCCTTTTCCACCAGAAAGGTCTGAGAGGCCAGGTGCGCAGCTTCCTGTCCTGGAGCCTGTTTCCTCTGTGGTCAGAGGAGCGCATAACAGACCCCACTCGTGGGGGGTTGTGGGCATGACTGAGATCATGGATGTGCTCTGCTCAGCCACAGCCAGAGCCTCCCGAATGGTGAGAATCGAATAGCAAGAACTGTCATCGCGGCTGCTCTTTCCTCTCTTGGCTAGGATGTGGCCGTTTCAGGTAGTGTCCCTGGGCTCGGATGCCGAGCTGCTCAGCGTGTGGACGCTGCTACACAGGCGAGGAGGGGGGCAGGGGCTTTCAGGCCGAGCCAGGTCTTCAGGCTTGGATGAGAAAGCGTGTCCTAAAACCCTGATTGCTGCCAAATCACAGCCAAAACGGATCGGAGAGGCAGGGATGAATATGAACAGCTCTCTGGCTGGGCGCGTGGTGGACACTGTTGGTTAGCCACCAAAATCTCCCCTCAGGGCTGAAGAACCCATGGCCTCCTCCCCACCAAAGCTCCTAGCTGCTGGGAGTGCTAATGTGGTGGCGGAGCCCAGGCTGCTGTCTCTGGGAACTGCCTGCTCATCTGGGGCAGCCCACAGTCCAGCATCAATGTATCAGATCTGTTGGGGGCGGTGGGGGAGTGTTCAAAGGCCTGGCCTTCTTGCCTCAACTCTGAAGGAAACACCCATCTTCATCATTCTCCATGGGGTCGAGGCCACTGTTAGGACAGCATCACAGCTAAATTCTGCTCAATCCTGCTTTCTTCCCTTCCTCCCCCCCAAGCAGGTATTGGTCTCAAGAATCTTCTAATAGGGACTTCCCTGGTGGTTCAGTGGCTAAGACGCTGAGCTTCTGATGCAGGGGGCCTGGTTTCGACCCCTGCTCAGAGAACTAGATCCCACATGCTGCAATAAAGATCGAAGATCCTGAGTGCCACAATTAAGACTCGGTGCAGCCAAGTAAATATTTTTTTAAGAAAGAATTTCCTAATAAAGGTCTGCACACAAATACAAGGGGAAAAAAAAAGTCTGCACCCTTGGAATTCCCTGGCGGCCCAGTGGTTAGTATTCTGTGATCTCAAAGCAAAGAGCCCAGGTTCAATCCCTGGTTGGGGAACTGAGATCCCACAGTCTGCATGGCATGGAAAAAAAATGTATATATAAAAGTCTAGGGGACTTCTTTCATGGTCCAGGGGCTAAGACTGAGTGCCCAGTGCAGGGGACCTGGGTTCAATCCCTGCTCAGGGAACAATTACCCACATGCTGGAACTAAAGATCTCACATGCCACAGTGAAGACTGAAGATCCTGCCTGCTGCAACTAAGACCCAGAGCAGCCAAAGAAGTAAATACTAAAAAAATAAAAGTCTGCACACTGATTTTGTTCTCAGAATCTGGCTGCTGGGGAACTTAACCTGCCATAGAAGCTGCTAGGCACAAAATATCCAGTGGCGATGCAGGAAGGCTTTATGGAGAGAGGAATCTTTACACTTCACTGAAGGCAGGAGAAGAGGGTGACAGAGGGTGAGATGGCTGGGTGGTATCACTGACAATGGACACGAACCTGGGCAAGCTCCGGGACGCAGTGACAGAAGGGAAGCCTGGCGTGCTGCAGTCCATGGGGTCGCAATGAGTTAGACATGGCAACTGAACAGGCAACACAGCAGGTGTAAAGGGGTATCTGGGCGGTCTCATTGTGCCAGCGGGCATGGGCAGGGCAGAGCAGTTGCCACAGCAAAAATAGCACAGCCACCCTACTCACTGTGACCTGGGGCCAGTTACTCTACCTCGCTGAGTCTCAGATTCCTCCTCAGTAACCTGTCACTGAAAACCCCTCCTTCCTAGGGGTCTTGGGAAGTTTTTACTCTGGTGATTTTTAGCTTCCTCGCCATGGCACCTGGGCCAGGAGGAGACCTCTCTGTGCTCTACTCCTTCCCTGCCTTCACTTTTTAAAACATCACTCATTCTTCTGAACATCTTGCAAGGTTGGCATGACTATCCTCATTTCGCAGATGAGAAAGGGTAGGCAGGAGAGGGAAATTATTTGCTTTAGAGTTATCATTCCTTCATCAAAAATGTCTTAAAATGAGCATCTACTCTGATCTGGGCTCCAGGGATACAGCAGTGAACAGGAAAGAAAAGTAGTCCTAGAGCTGACGTTCTAGTGGAAGAGATAAAACTAGTAAGTGGGACTAAATGAGTCCTAGCTGTAAGTGCTATAAAGACCACAGATCCGGGAGATGGGCCTGAGGGTGATGGGGGCTCCTTTAGAGCAGATGGTCAAGGAGGGTCTCTCTCAAGAGATGGCCTTTGATTTGAGAACCTAGATGAGGAGGAAGAACCAAGCTAAAAGCAGAGATCTAGGCAGAACAGCGTCCAGCTCTGATTGGGCACTTCTTATGTACCATCTGCCAACAAGTTTGCCATTGCTATCTCAGTTCAGCATCCCCCACCCCGATCTTTAGTGTAGATTGTATCACCCATCTTGAGGGTCTCAGGCCTGTTGGATGTGACTTAGCATCCACATTGCCCCAGGGGATCTTTGTAAAATACAGATTTGACCTGGCTGCTCCTCTCCTAGAATTCTTCCCTGGCTCCCCATTGCCTGCAGGGTAAAATCCAAACCCTTTCCCCCAAGTCCAATCTAATCTGGTCCTACGGCCTCTCCACCTGCTTTGCCCAGCTTCCCAACCACCTACAGCCCTGGGCTTTGCACATGCTGTTCCCTTTGCTTGAAAGACCCTAGCACTTTCCTCCCTCCCTGTGTTATCTGATCAGCCTGCAACACTCAGAATAACATGGCCTCCTCTCAACCATTGCATTATCCCAGCTGCCAAAAATAGGGCAGGCTTTTGGTCAAACCTGGGTTTGAATCTCAGCTCTGCTATATACAATTGTGGGACCCTGGGGAACTCATTTCATCTAAGCCTCAGTGGACTCATCTGTAAGATGGGGATAATACTAACACAAGTTTTAGAAAGGATCAAATGACAAATCAAAGGCAGTATTCCTCACTAGGCACTAGGAGCTCAGAAGGTGGAAGTCCACTTCTTCCCCTGAGGGTTTTGCTCTTATGACTGTTAGGGAACAGAGACTGCCAAAGTACATACTTCAGGGAAGTAAGAATTCCAGACGCTAACAAAGTTCTTAAAGGTCCTGACCTCTTGCAGAGATATGAGTTGGGCTCCCCACAGGCTACTTGGCCTCCAAGCCTTTCCGTGAGCTGCTTCCTCATCTGAAAACCTTGCAGCCCAGGCCTGAATCCCCTGTGCCCTTCAGAAGGAACAGAACTGAAGGTCTGCCACTCGGGAGACCCTTTCTGAAGACCCTACCTATTCTGGGAGCCACTGAAACCTGGCAGATGAAGAGGGAAGGTTTGTCCGACCCACTCTGCGCAGGCTGGAACCAGAGCCTTCTGGGGAGATCTTTCCTCTACCTCTGAGCCTCAGTTTCTTTATGGTAAAATGAGAATGATTTCTACCTCACAGTTTTGTTAGAGGATTAATTATGACGTGGACTAAGTGTTAGGTTACTTAACACTTAATGTTAGGTTACTTCAGCCAACAAGGCCCCTCTGCATCTTTAGTGTGTGATTCCCTTGCCTGGAATGTCCCTCCTCCATCTCTGACAAAACTCTGTTCACCCATCAAAGCTTAGTCCAACCTAACCTATTTCTTTCCCTGAGCCTTCAGGGCACTTAACTGAACGGCTCTCCTCTGCAAATTTCAGGCTCTGCTGTACCTTTTTGGCCCACTAGAGGGCAGCTCTTCGAGACCGGGCTGATTCCCTCGAAGAAGCTCTCGAGCAGGGGAACACTGGGCTTTCTAAGACCATTAGGGAAAATCTGAAACATAACCAAGAATAAAGAAACTAGTATAAAGTAGTGTGAAGAACTTCTTGTACTCATAACTCAGCTTCAACAAATAGCAGCAAGCCCATCCTATTTTCCTCTCCCTTTTTTTTTTTTTTTTTCCTCTCCCTTTTCTTTATGAGTTATTCTTAGATCCTGGCCCTGGTGGGTTACAGATGTGGGAGGACCTCTCTACAACCCCTGGCTGGGGCGTGTCCCGCAGGAGTCCCAATGTTGGGAGAGGTAAGCCTCACACTGCAAAGCCCACGCTCAGGGACTCAGGTCAGCAGAGGGAAGAAAGGGGTCAGCACATGGGGTCTGCAGGGAGGGCATCTTTGCCAACCGCATCACCCAGGCAATAAAGGTAGACTTGTCTGAGTTGTGGAGGCAGAGCCCAGGGGTCTAGCTGGCCAGGAAGGGTCCTGGGCTCAGCCCCTGCTCTGCCTTCTGTACCACCCACCCTTGAGGGGAGAGTCCACCCATCAGAAAGGGAAGGGGTGGGACTCCCCTGGTGGTCCAGTGATTAAGAATCTGCCTTCCAAAGCAGGATTCGATCCCTGGCTGGGGAACTAAGATCCCACAGGCCACGGGCAACTAAGCCCACGTGGGGCATCTAGAGAAGCCCATGTGCCTCAACAAAGACCCAGCACAGCCCAAGTTTTTTAAACAAAGAGCAAGGGAAGGGGCCTTTGCCTGGAGAATAAAGGACTACACTGGGGCTTTGGGGAGCTTCCCAACTACAGGAACTGTGACACCTCAGTCCAGCGCTGCCCTCCTCCTCCCTGCCTTACCCCATGCAGGAGGGACCCCCTCCAGGATGCCTTCTGGATCCCAAACGGTGCCTTCCAGGTCCTCAAACTCACCCCTGTTTTTGTGACCACCCCCTACAGCTGCCTTTTGGTTGATTCAAACTTTGTTTATATGCCTGCATCAGAGGGCTTCCCTGGTGGCTCAGCTGGTGAAGAATCTGCCTGTAATGTGGGAGACCTGGGTTCGATCCCTGGGTCAGGAAGATCCCCTAGAGAAGGGAACAGTATTCTCCAGGATTCTGGACAAGTCCACAGGGTCACAAAGAGTCGGGCACGACTGAGCGACTTTCACTAGCATCAGAATCTTGTCAGATGGGATCTTTCCCACAGCCCTAAAATGCTCCACAGCTGAGAGAGGTGATGCTCAGGCTGAAGAGGGGTGGGAAGCCCAGGGTCAGCCAGCTGGGCTCCCCACACCCTCCCAACCCCCTGCAAGACACACACATGGCAGACTCCAAACACGGGCACTAGACCCCACCACTAGGCCTGAGGGCTGTCCACCCCCAGGCTTACTCTGCTCACCTCTGACCATTCTCTCCTGACGTAGCACCTTATGCTTCAGCCACGTTGATGAGGTGACTTCTTCACACCTCCAGGTCTTTGCATGCACTGTCGCTCCCTTCTCTGTGCCCCGCTAGGACTTCGGGAGAGAGTTTAGGGCACAGTCAGGGGAGCAGGTTCTGGAGTCAGAGGGACCTGGTTGAAACCTTAGCACTATCACCAGTACCTGTGTGATCTTGAGTAGATTACTTACAATCTCTCAAGTTCAGTTGCCTCACTGAAAAATGGGGTTAAATGACATTATTGCAAAGTGCTTAACACTTTTTCTTCACGCTTGTTGGGGAAACAAGCTTATTCACAGAAGGTGCTCGGCACACACATGGCACCTAAGTTCTGTCCGGAGCACACGAATTCACCAGCCCTGCTCCCCACTCCCTGGGCTGCTCAGCATGTGTTAAGTCGTCTGTGTGCTCAGTGTGCAGAGCTCTGGGAGTCAGATGGGCCTGGTTACTTAGCTAGTGAGGTAGAAGGCCTTGCACCCAGGCTAAGCTGCCCCAGACACCGAGTTAGGAGATCCCTTATAGATACTTGGTGACACCCTTCTCCCCACATCCAGTCACCAAGTCCACACGAGCACCACTTAAACGGCTGTCAAATCTCCCTTCTCTCCACTTCGTTACAGCCACCTCAGTCCAGGCAACAAGTTCTTATGAACCTCTGCTTCTACAAATGTTTTCTTATCCCCTCCACTGTCTGGCCAGAGTGATCTTTTCAAAACACCAATTTGACCATGTCACATTTCTGCCTAAAATCCTTCAATGGTTCCTGCTTTCTGGGTAAAGCCCACTCTTCTGAGGCCTACAAGACACTGCATGACCTGGCCCGTCTCACTTCACCACACTGCACTGGGGTTGGCAAATGTGCAGCTCTCTCTCCTTTAAAGTGGCCCTGCCTTCCCATGGATCCCTTAGATTACAGCTCAGCTGCTCAGACTCTCTCCCCTGACCCTGGGAGCCTCTGCTTTGTAGTTCTCGTCACAGAGGCAGGTTCCCTTCCCCTCGGTGGAAGGAACGCTCCCTGTGTTCATTCATCACCATTGGCCATGCCTGGCATGGGCAGGGGCACAGCTTATAAACACTCGCTGGATGAACACGCCTCTCAGGAAGCACACAGGACAAGATGTCTCAGCTGGAGGAATGCACTCACCTGTCACACAGCTGATCAAGAACTGAGGTCTTCTGACTCAACCCAGCTCTTGCCATTAAACTGCCTGGATTCCCTGCCCTCTTCTGTCCTCAATGGAAGATTCAAAACTAATTCTGGATTCCTTCTTGGCTGCCAAGGCCAATGACTCGCTCCTACTGCAGGAACTCGGTGGAAGGCTTTTTGCAGCTTGGTAATCACCAACAGAACATCCTTTGAGTGTCCCCCAGCAGCATCAGGAGGTTCTGGAGAAAGCACAACCCTTCAACATCCTCTGGCTGGTGGGAGGCCACAAGAGTGATGACTGAGTGACAGGTGATGCCAGAGGAAGGCGAGAAGCTGGCTGCCTCTTTGGGTGTTTATTATGTTGAGACCTCAGCCAAAAGCAACAGTGACATCCAGCACAGACTTTAAGCTGCTCACTCAGGAGATCTATAAGCTGTGAAGACAGGGGTCATGGGGCCAAACTCAAGGTGGGAGGGAGTAAAAAGCAGGGTCCCACCACAGACCAAGTCTCAGGAGGCAGAGACCCAAAGCAGGGCAAGGGGGATGTGTCTGTGCTGGTGGCCCCTGGGTGGGCAGCCACGCTCCCTGAAGCTCCTGGAAACTTCATGATCCACAAAGGTCTCTGCCAGGCACAGAACAGGATGATGCTAGGTGCCACTGGAGGTCATGACCCTGACGTCTCAAAGCACCTGGTTTCCTCTGTGAGATGGTGAAAACACTAGGATCTCCACAACTACAGACAGACAGAAGCCTGCACGGAAAGGCCTTCCCCCAAGTCTCCTGCTATCTTTTCTCAGCATCAAGGATGAACTCCAGAAGTTCCAGAAAGCATATCAAAAACAATTTCCCCAAATCAGGATGCCTCTTCAGTTTAGGGCTGATAAGAAAAGGTCACCCTGCTCGATTGTTATGGCAGAGAGACTGGACTGCAAGTCCTGCTGATGGTAAGGTCTTCCTTGGAGTAAAAATAATGGAAAAACCCCTGGGTTTTTTCCTCCATCATACAAATGAATAATAGTGCTGCCATCTGCTGACTAGAGGCCCACATTCAGCCTTGCTTATCCTTCTCTGGCATCTCAAAGGCTGTAAGCCATGTACCCTGTTTCTTTCGATTAATAACTTCTTTATTCTGGAAAAGCAAATGAAAGTCATATTCATATAAACACTGACATTACAAAGTACAGGGAGAAGGGGGAGGCAGAAGGGAACAGAAACCTCTAAAAATCCTGCTAATATTAATACTCTCTCACCAAACAAGACCATAATGCTTTGTCCCCTATTCAATCACTTACATAATAAACCACAAATAAAATCTTCTCTGGAAGATACACTGCTCTTCTTTGAGACGGCAGGGAACAAGGACTGGAAGTTGGGGTAGGAGGCTTTATTCTTTTGGCAGATCCTCTCAGTCATTATAGATATTGCTGCACTGTTAATAAAAAATATATGCTTCTCTGTAAAGCATTAAAAAAAAAAAAAATCCAAGGATGAGATGGCTGAGGTCTCAGCTCAAGTATCTCCGAATACATTGCTGTCCATCCCCTGAGCTTTCCGTGCGTTATTTCTTGGTTGTTTTCCGGATCAACGCCATTCTCTGAAAGGAGAGAAAAATAAGCAATGACACAGGTTAGAGTGAGGAACTGTCCAGGAAATCCATGTGTGGTTACCAGGTAGCATGATCTACACCACTCCTGAGGCTGGAGTCCTCAGGAACTTACAGGCACAGGGCAGCTCAGCAGACTCCTTCTAACTAAAGTGCAGTCTGCGGGGCCCTAAGAGATGTTTCTATTGGCCAGTAGACCCATTTCATTGACTGAAAGACTCAAAGAGCCCTATGCTAGCAGGATGGCAAAAAAAAAAAAAGTTAAAAGCAGAAGCTGACACTTCTTGCCTTTTGGGGATTTAAAGGGACAGGCCATCAAAATATGTGTTTTCTAGGCTTACTCCCCCTCACCATTCTCTTTTCCTGATGATGGTGAAAATAGGGAAGAGGCCTCTGTTTTGAGCCTGTTGCCAACACACAAAGGGAGCTGATATTTCACACTGCATGACCTGCAATGGAGGAAACTGACTCTAATAATTTCCACCATAACCCATCAGGGCAACATTCAGATCATGGGTTTCAAATCTTCCTATTACCAGCCACTGGCCAAATTAACGACTTGCTTTGCTCACTCTTTTTGACTAAGAGATTGTTTTAACATTATGATATTTGCTGACTGATAAATAAATAGGGCTAAAAGTGGACAATTTGATAGCAGAACCAAATTGACTGTCCAGTGCCTTGAGGGACTCCCTTCTGAACAACACTGCACTTAGGCTATTAGCAGTCTCCTTATAGAGCTTCCTTTGTGAGCTTTGTAAACATACCCATCCAGAGATCCTAAGCTATGGAAAAGCAAAGTACACTCAGTCAGAACTGCCCAACTGTGGCCATCTAAAGCTTGCAAAGAGCCCACTTTCAAATCAGAGTAGCCAGTTAAATTAAGATTTGTCAAATGGAGGCCAACATTGCTATGAGACTGACTAGTGACTGGGACAGCTTGTTCTCCAGCAGAAGTGGAGACAGATTCTCTTACTGACCCCTCAGTTCTGCAGTAAGAGGGACAGAGAACAAAGGTTAAGCTGGGGCAGAGGCCAGAATGCCTGACAGAGCAGCCTGGGTGCTACCTCCTGGCATAAGTATAGCATACTTCTTTCCTTAAACTGCCCTTTAGTCAGAGGGTCCTAGATGATGTTCAAATCAGCAACAATGAAAGATTTCATTAACGAGATGTGGTGGGCGTAAGTTCCATCCATGTTAGAAGAACCTAGAATCAACAACTTTAAGCAACACCACAGACACTCAATTTTTTCTCTCATCAGAGTTGAGAGAAAAAACAGACCTCACTGAGAACAGCGAAGTACCAAGGAAAAACATGTCTGATGTACCATGGAGCTTTGCTGCCTCCTGCCCTCTCTGACATTTGGGGGAAATGACACCGCAGTCATTTCCCAGCTGCAGATGGTAGCTGTGTGCCTTCTCTCTGAGACACAACTCAAGGAATCAGCTGTGGCAGCCTTGGGACTCTGAAGGCTTCTCACCTGTTTGTGAGCTTCTGTGGTGCAAGCTTTTTTGTAGGGTCGGATTTCTTCAGAGCCAAACCCTGGGATCCACATGTTCCACTGGCGTTCTGTAAGGAAGAAGCCCACACAGAGATAAGGGGACCAGGAAGAGAGTGCCTGGGTGCAGTGTGACTCTCAGACAAGGGTCAGGGAGGACTAACCTGGGCAATCCACTGTACTAATAAATAGTAACTCTGAAGAGCGGCTCTATGGGATCCAAATAGGTAACTGCGTATGGTGCCTTAAAGGTTTTAGAGGACACTGTTTGACCCTCTTGCAAGGAAAAAGGAGGTAAATGAGTCAAAATTTTGGGTGTGAAGCCCTAAGGTTTTCTATGTAGCTTTTCAGGAAAGTTACTTGTTTCTTCAATCATCTTACCCTTATGGTCAAGGCAACCCCTCTCAAACCTAAAGGAGGAGTAGGAACAGAAAGGCACTCTTAGCAATCTGGAGTGAAGAGCCAGGTCCTAGCTCTGCTGCTTCACTGTGGAGCAATATAATGTTGGGTCTTGGTTTCTTGACCTTTTATATAGTAGTAACAACAGAAATATTCATTGGAAGGACTGATGCTGAAGCTCCAATACTTTGTCCACCTGAGGCGAAGAGCCTAGTCATCGGCAAAGACCCTGATGCTGGGAAAGATTGAAGACAGAAAGAGAAGAGGGCGACAGAAGATGAGATGGTTGGTTGACATCACTGATTCAATGGACATGAAATTAGGCAGACTCCAGGAGATGGTGGAGGACAGGGAAGCCTGGTGTGCTGCAATCCAGAGGGAAGCAAAGAGTTGCACAGGATTTGGCGACTGAATAACAACAGAAATAACCACCTGATAGGGTAGTAGAGAGCCCTCAGTGGCATGTTGCAATCCCACAGCCTGAGATAAACACACAGAAATACAGATACTGAAACAGGTATGTCCACGCCACAGCTCCATGTCCTTTTGCCACTGCATGACCGTGCCTGTAGGACTGCTACTCCACGTTACCAGAGGGCAGACATCAGTTGGTATTCTTGGTTATTCTCCTTTGTCAGAAACTGGCATAGCTACATGGACCCCTCAATCCACAAATACAAGTGTACTGCACTTTAAGTAGATCAAATGTAAAGAAATCACACATATAAGATTATTTAGGGAATAAATCTCTACTCAAAAGGAGTACATATTTAATATATATTCAAGTACAACTAGTTAGAAGATACCTAAGTTAATCAGTTGGTAACCTTGAATATTTAGATTCATTTAAAACTAAAGATAATGAATTAATATGAATGTATACTCTACAGATAAATATATTTAATGGAAAAAAAATAAAGAAATGAAGACCATGTCAATAGAAGGTGAGGTTATTTAACCATTCAAGTATAGGAAATAGCTGGATGAGAAGCAAACACTGGCAGTATCCATCCCAGCCTGCCCAAAAGCAAGCCATCAGGGTTTACAGCTCCACTGGCACTTATCCTTGGTGGGGCTAGGAGGAGGGGAGGTGTGCGCAGCTGACCTAGATGGTCAACACCAGGTTCCCTAACTTCCCATGCTTTGATCCCATGCCTCCCAGCAATCTTCCTTATGATTCAGGTTCCATTAGGTCCCCTGACAAAAAGCTATTCTGGTCATACAGAATTTCAAGTATTCATGTTTGTGATAATTATTTCTTACCCTTAATGAAGAAACTGACATTCCAATTTTATTTTCAACAATCAAAATACAAAACACTTTTACAAACAGGAATGTTAAACTCTGAAAGTAATAGAAACTGTGTGGGATTTTTTAGGGGAGGGTATGATAAAATACACATAAAATTAACCATTTTTAAGTGTATGGCTCAGTGGCAGTAAGCACATTCACACAACCATTACCATTACCCACCTCTTTTCATCCATCCAAACCTAAACTCTGTACACACTAAACAATAACTTCCATTGCTCCATCCTCCTAGCCTCTGGTAACCACCACTGTACTTTTGGTCTCTATGCATTTGTGTTGTGGTGGTTTTAAAGTATGTCTTCTATCAAGAAGTGGAGTCTGTGATCCCTCCCCTTGAACCTGGTCAGGTCTTTGTGATTGCCTCATAGAACAGAATTCAGCTTCCCAGGTGGCACTAGTGGTAAAGAACCTGCCTGCTAATGCAGGAGATATAAGAGATGCTGGTTCGATCCCTGGGTCGGGAAGATCACCTGGAGAAGGAAATGGCAACCGACTCCAGTATTCATGCCTGGAGAATCCCATGGACAGAGGAGCCTGGCGGGCTATAGTCCATGGGGTCACAAAGAGCTGGACACAACTGAAGTGATTTAGCACGTGCACATGCAATGCAGTGTGTCTTCAGAGGCTAGTTAACAAAAGCCATGCTATTTCTGCCATGTTTATTATACAATAATAGGTAACTGAAATATCTGTCTTCTGCTATTCAGTTCAGTTCAGTCACTCAGTCGTGTCTGACTCTTTGCGACCCCACGGACTGCAGCATGCCAGGCTTCCCTGTCCATCATCAACTCCTGGAGCTTGCTCAAACTCATGTCCATTGAGTTGCTGATGTCATCCAACCATCTCATCCTCTGTCATCCCCTTCTCCTCCTGCCTTCAATCTTTCCCAGCATCAGGGTCTTTTCCAATGAGTCAGTTCTTTGCATCAGGTGGCCAAAGTATGATGCAAAAGTATGATGCAAAGTCTTCTGCTAATAATACCAGCAATGTTAACCAGAAGTGTGTCATTTATTCCACCCCCAGTACCAGCACCTTCTGAGCAGTAGCTCCCTAATACTGAGAAGGAAGCCTTTCAGTCAGGGCTGATCTGCACTGAATCCCTTAATAACAGTGCCTCATTCTTTTGGCCTGACTTTGTAGTCACAGATTGTTCCCTTCCTTTTGATCATACTGCAACCAATGCAGCAGGAGATGGGGATGGGGGTGGCTTATTCATTTCCAAGTGATTATGATTACCAATGTTAGATGAGTGTCTCCCAGAAAAATCCAGGCTCAAATTTAGTGTCTATTAAGTAGAAAAGCAGAATGCAAAATTATATGTACATTAGGGATAAAATGTTCTTGGGAAAAATACATCAATAAACTAAAAACTGGAAGGAAAATACCATTATATGAATGGTGGACATCTAATAGTTACATTTACTGAGCTCATTATTTTGTGCCAGTCACTTTACAACATTATCTATAATCCCCCAATGACCCTGTAAGGAGGATATTATGATCCCTATTTTACGAATGATGAAATCGACTTTAAGAGAAAGTAAGTGGAAAGGATAAGGTAGTACAGTTAGACAGTGGCAAACTCAATGCAGGGCTCATTCCCCTACCATGGATGAATTTCTCTTTCCTGTTTAATGTTACTATTGAATGAATATATAAATCCCAGAGCTCTAACGTCTGATCCTGGCAGGAAGGTTCCTACAGTGTGGATACCTCAGGGAGAAACGAGACCGCATACCTAGATGCAACTGGACATCTTTCACCTCCAGGGTGCTGGACTTGCGATGCCGAGCAAGCTGGCAGGCAGCTGTCACCACACTCTCAATAAAATCATCAGCAATCTGCAGCAGCATCTGGGGGAAAAACGGTGGGGGAGAGTAACCATGGCATGGCAGGGTAGGCTCCTGTTGCTGAGACACCTGTATTTGCTTGAATCACATATCTAGTCAGGCTTTCTATTACAAGGCCTGGAAT
This sequence comes from Bos grunniens, assembly GCF_055505025.1. Classification (NCBI taxonomy): domain Eukaryota; kingdom Metazoa; phylum Chordata; class Mammalia; order Artiodactyla; family Bovidae; genus Bos; species Bos grunniens. Next base: position 12,197,566 of record NC_141166.1, read on the forward strand.
CAGCATTTGAGGGAAGGTAAGAAGGAGGAGTGAGGACAAGAGAAACATACCCACTCGTTAACCAGGTTCAGAGAAATTCACACCTTTCTGAGGATGCATTTTCTATACTTTCTACCTAGCAGCAGTCCACCAGCCCAAGCCCTATCCCCTCTATATCTTCTTCTGAATTAGGGAGGAACATAAAAGTGAATCATTAAATCCTCATTTTCTCATTAAATCCTTCATATTCTCTTAAGCATTTTTATTTCCGTTATCTCACCGAGTCCTTATAATAATCCCATGGGGGGAAAAATGGGGCATAGATTTTATCCTAATTCTATAGAGGAGGATGCTAAGATTCATGGAGACTAACTTGTTTACAGCCATGTAACTACTAAGCAGTGGAAGCAGGATTCGAGCTCAAGGCTCTAAGTCCAAATCCTGGATTCTTTCCACTTCATTATCCACTATTCATAGACTATGTAAAGAGCAAAATCAGAATTCTGAAGTTAAAGATCTACAATTAAGAAAACCTGAAATTTTGATTAGTGAATACCTTCCTCATGTCTTCCTCTGGAAAAAAAATAAAATTACAACCATAGTTCTAAACATTACTTTTTCTGCTAGACCATTAATATATTGCTATCTTTCCTATGGAACTATCTAAAAGAAAGATTTCAAATGATTAAACATGGTAAGTCAGCTCCAAAAATGACCTCTCTCCTAACCCAATAAAACAACAAGAAAAGGGTTGGGGGTCGGGGGGAAGACATATAAACCCACAAAGACAAGAAGAAAAGGAGAGAAAACCTTAATGGACAAGAAATTCCAATAAACTTTTACAGCAAAATTTTGGAAAAGAGGTAACAAAGAAAGTGGGAACTGACCTAGCAGACAGAAGGTATAACACAAATGTCTGTAGAGGGGACACCAATGAGAACTGAACTGATTTCCCAGATCCAGGATTTGGAGCTATCATTAACCAAAGAAGACTTGACTCAGATATGGGACTAAAAACTGAAGAACTGTTAGATGTCTATATACAGAACAGACTTCCAATCCTCATCTTCAAAAGCAGCCAAGCGACTCTTCCCCACACATACCAGGATTACTAGACATCTGAAGAAAATCTCCAACACTAAAAAGAAAATAAACAAACCAAAGGGGGATTAGGGGACCCAGAGGAAACAGACAATACAGGGAAAAGAAGAAAATGTCAAACAACATAATTAATATCTTCAGAGAGAAAAATAGAAGAAGATCCTAACAATCATAAAATAAGAACAGAATGGATTAAGGGGGAAAAAAACAGTCAACAAGAAAAAGTTCATGGAAATTAAAATTTTTATTAAAAAAAAAAAAGTTAACATTTAGAAGATAAACTGAGGAAAATTTCTCCAGCAAGCAAAACTTAGAATTGCAAAGAAATGAACAATAGAAAAGATTTTTTAAAAAACCCAAAACTAAGAGGATCAATGCAGAAGATCCAACATCCAACTGTTACTGTTACAATAACCCTGTGAAAAAAAAATGGAGCATGGATTTTACCCTAATTTTTTAGAGGAAGATGATAAGATTCATGGAGACTAACTTGTTCACAGCCATGGAACTATTACACGGCCAACTGTCATTCCAGAAAGAAAGAACAATAATGGAGAAGAAATTATCAAAAAACTAAGATTAAAAAAATGGAACCCTCATAACAGCTGGTGGAAATGTCAAAGGATGGAACACTTTATAAAAACAGGAAATTCCTCAAAGGAAAAACACAGTTACCATATGATTCATCAATTCCAGTCTTAGGTATATATTTAAAAGAAATGAAAACGTATGCCCACAGAAAAAATTGTACATGATTTCAAAAAAAGAAAGGGAAGAAAAAACAAAAAACCTGTACATGAATGTTCATGGCAATATAAGTGATAATAGCCAAAAAGTGGAAATAATCCAAATGTCCATCAACTGATAAATGGAAAAACAAAATGTGGCATACCCATACAATGTACTATCATTATTATTCAGTCATAAAAAGAAATGAACTATCGATACCTGCTACAACAGGATGAATTTAAAAAACATTATGTTAAGTGAAAGATACTAGTCATACAAGACCAATTATTATATGATTCCAATTATTTGAAATGTCCAAAATAAACAAATCTACAGAAAGTAGTTTAGTGGCTGCCAAGGGTTGTGGGGATTGGGGGAAAATGAAGTGACTGCTCCTTTTAGGGGTGATGACAATGTTCTAAGATTATGTTGATAACTGTACAATTCTGTGAATATACTAAAAACCAATGAACTATGTATATTTCAAATGCATGAATTGTGTGTTACATGGATTTTATTTCAATAAAGCTGCATCTAAAAAACCAAACTCACATAGTGAGGACAAATATTTTCTCTCCAGATAAAAAAACATAAAAATAACAGTGGAATTATACTGTTTTTGCAACCTGCATTTCCTTTCTCTATCATTACATATTCCTCAGAAAAGAAAAAAACAAACAAACAATATCATCTTTGAATTGAGACACACAAGTGTCTAAAAGAAGCCTGTAAGAACATAGCACAACAAAAGAAAAAAGATAACATGTAAGGCTCATATGAAAATTCAGAACAGGAAGAAATTTGGACCCTAAAAGAACTTGGACCAGAACTGACTAAGGTTTCTTAGATTTCAGAAGACAATGGAGCAATGCCTTCATCACTAACAGGAAAAAAATAATTTCCAAATAGAATTCTAAATTCAGCCAAACTAAAAATTAAGTGTGAGGTTAGACTGCAGATATTTTCAAACATTTTACCTATCATCTAGCCTTTCGTAGGAAGTAACAAAAAAAAAATCTAGTCTAACAAAATGAGGGAGTAAAAGTAAGAGGATGTGGGATTTAGGAGACAAGACATCCATCAGAAAAAGAGCAAAAGGAAGGGGAGGGATCTGTGTAAGTGGATTAAAATAAATCAAACTAGAAGAGGATGGAGGTCTCTCCCAGAGGGAGAAAACCCAAATTAAGTATTTTTCCATTTGGAAAATAATGTTGATGGGGTATAAGATAGCTAATAGTGGAAGCTGAATAAAAAAGGCACAAAGAAAACTAAGTAACTAAAAAGGGTCGATTATCTACTTCAAGAAGATAAGTTATACCAAAAAGGAAAGGTAGTCATAGGCATGCCTTGGCTCACTGGTGATGAGTAAACAATTGAATAGCCAGAATAATGTAAATACTGATTTCTGGGCTATGCAAAAATTGTGACAAAACGATACTGGAAAAATGAGAGAAAGCAAAGTCTGTATGGCACGTATGTGAGTGGTTTAACAAATTCTTGTCTACCATAACAGTAAGTTTACAACTATTAGAAAATTAATGAATCAAAGAATATCTGTTTAAGTATATTACTCAGAAATTCAGTGGAATGGGGACTTCCCTGATGGTCCAGTGGTTAAGGCTCAGCACTTCCAATGCAGGGGGCATGGGTTCAATCCCTGGTCAGGGAACTAAAATCCCACAGGCCCCAACAGTGTGGCCAAAAAAAAAAAAAAAAAATTAATTAATTAAAAAAGGAAAGAAATAGAAGAAACAATTTAAACTGTTGAAAGTGACTGCCTATGAGCAGCAGACTACACCCTTTTTGATAGGCAAAAATAGCAGTGTTCGGTATAAGTGCTAAACATTCTCTAAGGTGATTTGTGTAAGTTATTCTACCGGACCCTCACAAAAACCCTGAATAACCCTGTAGATAAATACTGTCATACCTTACCAACACAGGAGGAAGCTGAGTTTCACAAAGCTTCACTAACACACCCACAGAGCCAAGTCTCAAATTCAGATATGTCTGCCTCTAGTCTGTGCTGTTAACAGCTATTCTGTACGACTTCTCAGGGACACAGTCTCTGGAGTACCCAGTCCCACCTTACCTCCTCCACATCTTCATCCAATTGCTCATTAGGATCCACTTCTCTTACTAAGTCCTGTAACTTCTTCTTGGTCAATACCTAAAGTTAATTGGGAGAACAGTTTTCAGCCAATTTACCGGGTTTGATTTCTACTTTCCAAAGAACTCTCAGTCTGGCCTACCTGGAGCTACTACTGGAAGACTATATTCTAGAGTCAAGAATAGCCTCGGGAAAGGCGGAAAGAGCAGCATGGAGGAGAGGCCAACATCTGTCAAACAGTTTTAGGAAACTCTATTAATTACCAATTTTCTGACCATCACAAGTTGTATAGCTCCTCTGCTGCCTTTGTATAGCTTCCCACCTGCCCAGCTCACAGAGCCTCCTCTCTGTGCTCTCCTAGGCTACCCAGGTAAAAGCAACCACCTCCTCCTTCGGCCTCTGTCGTACCCTGTGTGCCCTTCCATCATTGGGTTTCTTTCCTTGTTTTCTGACTTAATAGCCTAAAAGCTCCTCAATGGCTGGGAACATGTGTTCCTCTCTGTTTAACTGAATATTTGTATAAGTATGTACAACTATCGGAGAAGGCAATGGCACCCCACTCCAGTACTCTTGCTTGGAAAACCCCATGGACAGAGGAGCCTGGTAGGCTGCAGTCCATGGGGTCGCTAAGAGTCAGACACGATTGAGTGACTTCATTTTCACTTTTCACTTTCATGCATTGGAGAAGGAAATGGCAACCCACTCCAGTGTTCTTGCCTGGAGAATCCCAGGGATGGGGAAGCCTGGTGGGCTGCCTATGGGGTCGCACAGAGTCGGACACGACTGAAGTGACTTAGCAGCAGCAGTACAACTATGATCCCCTCTTTCATAAAGGAAAAATTATATCACATGTACATGCCACTAAAGAAGAATCAAAAACACACACTAAAATGTTTACCACAGTTACTTTGGGGTGGTCATAGAATTACGGACTATTTACTCTTTTTCTAAAATTTCACAAAAAGCCTGTATAACATTGGAAATGGGAAAAAAGAATACAATTTTAAAAATAAATATTTGTTAATAATGTCTCAGATCTATCCATTCTACCATTATTGCTTAATTCTTTACCACATATTGTGACTTACTGTAAGAGTCTCAGACTTCCTCTCAGTCTGCCCACTTTCTTACCTTTCTTGTCCCCTGTCAAGTTAATCCCCCTAAGATACTTTATTATGTTATTTTAATGCCTCATTGAATATTTGCAAAGATTGTTTATTGACTAAAAGTTCCAATGGAAACTAACATAGGCCCAGTATGTTCTGTTAGAATCCCACCTATACAATTTTAATTCCTGCTCTTCTCCAACTCCACACTCAGTATGGTAATCAATCTCCTGACTATCTGCATAACCCTTCCCATTCACTGTTGCTAGTTCCTCCCTCATTCTCTTGAACTATTGTCTCCTCATCCTGTTCTACTCAGCCCACAAGGCCCAAGTCAGAGATTATACTTATTTTTTATGGCTCTGGAGGACAGAATCAGGATCATGGGTAAAAAGAGGGGGTCAGATTATAGAATCATTGCAGAAAATGAATAATGGTAGCAGCTAGATGAACTAGAAGGAGAAAAGACTGGAAGCAAGGGTACTTTTATTACAAGAATAATGAATAATGAAGCCATTAATTATTTACCTATTTTATTTTGCTTAACAATTATATAGCATATATTTATATATAAATATATAAAAACCTATCATAGGCAAGGTATTGTATTAATGCATGCATGTGTGTGTGTGTATATATATATACACACACACATATATATGTATACACACATACATTCTACAAAGTTAAAATTGATAAATGTACATGATATACTGATAAAGAACTTAAGAAGTCTGAGAGGAAGAGGCAGCATCTGAGTTGGACATCTCTCAAAGTATCACTGCTTTAAAGAACAGATAAGAAGTGCCCACAGAGAACAAAAAGATGATGATACCTGATTGTTTTCAGGGCTGAGACGCCCTCCTGTCCCAGGAGTGCCTGGGATCTTCACCACTGCAGTGCTATTGGCCATGGAGCCTTGTGGAGGGGTGCTCGCTGGTTCCGGTTTTATTGATGAGAAATTGGACAGGTTGATTAGGGCTGAGGGACCAAACTGGTTCATAATCTGTCTTGCTTTGGACTTTAGCTCATAGAGCTTATCGAGATCTTGTTTCTTTTTGGAGCTATGAGGACCAAGGCCAATCAACTGTAGAAGAAAAAAGAATTAATTCAGGAAAGACATGTAATAAAGGATGAGTTTTAAAAGTAAAATTCTATGAGGTCTGTTGGACTTTGAAGGGTCTTCATCTGACACCCGCACATTCAAAATGGAATGAAGAATGTTCACTGCTCTCACCTGATATTTAGAAACCATCTCTTTCGGAAAAGCTAAATAGTCCACACAAGTGAAATAAGAAATTAAATGAAATGAGGAATCTTATGTACATAAATAAACTAGAATGAGCAAGACATTTTTGAAGACTTTGTAAAAACAGAATACTTGGTTAAGTAGTACATGCATTATTTTTGAACATCAAATAACGCTAAATTCAAATAAATCATGGCACAATCACATACTTGAAACCTAGTCACAAAACTTCAAAAAACAGATTAGTTCATTTCAGCATTTCAAACATGCTTAAATCTATGCCAGGGCCTGATAAACATAATAAATTTAGCAACTGTTAAAAGTAAGCTCTTCTCTGTCATCAAGGGCAAATTTTCTCTGAGTGTTAGCAATCTTTAAATACATGCAGAGTCCCTAGCCTGGAATAGCCAAGACTTCTAAATTTTAGAGCCATGAGGTTGACTCGGTGGACCTCAGCTTTGGTGTCAAGATCAGAAGCACATTCAAGAAGTTCTGCCCACAGTGACCTCAAGGAGCTTACTTACAGCTATCTGAGTGTCTAGATCTTTAATTACATCAGCAACGGCTGTGAGCCCGGTGAAATGAGAGGCAGCCATTTCAAAAGCTACCTGTAAATGAATAACTGGCGTCAAGCACCACCCTTGTCACAGAACCATTTCAGTTGCATGGCCTGCATGTCTTCAAAGACCAGGATGCAGGCAAACTGGATGCAGAGAAACATCTCTTTATTCCTACTGTGCACCCAGAAAAACATCTCCATCTCTTTCATATATAACTTTTTAAATTAATTAAAGATAACAATAGTAACATTAAGACTCTCTTCCAAAAAATGAATGCTCTACTATTAGGGATAAACTAGCAGCATATGAAACACTTTATTGACCAAAATTACAGAATTTGAACCTGCAAGAATCATGGCAAAGTTTTCAGAACTTGATAAAGCTTAACAACCTAAATGGAGAAGGCAATGGCACCCCAATCCAGTACTCTTGCCTGGAAAATCCCATGGACGGAGGAGCCTGGTAGGCTGCAGTCCATGGGGTCTCGAAGAGTTGGACACAACTGAGCAACTTTACTTTCATTTTTCACTTTCATCCATTGGAGAAGGAAATGGCAACTCACTCCAGTGTTCTTGCCTGGAGAATCCCAGGGATGGGAGAGCCTGGTGGGCTTCCGTCTATGGGGTCGCACAGAATCGGACATGACTGAAGTGATTTAGCAGCAGCAGCAGCAACCTAAATGAGTATCTTCATCTATTCTACTCTTGCTCCTATTGCTAAGCTCCTCTCCAACAAATTGTTTAACTCTCTAATGGCAGAAATCATCTTCTGCTGGTTTACTCTTAATAAAAGCAACTAGTTAAATGATTAAGAGAAACTTTGTTGGCCAAGAGTTGACTGAGGTGGGTAGCATAACATAAAGATTACTTTTTTAAAAAAACACATGGTCCATGTTTCCTTCTCCCTACTCACAAATGTTACCAAAGAAAGAATCAGAAAAAGAAAAGGTTGTTAAATGGTAATAACTCTTCTAATGTTATAAAACACAAACTATTTTCCTGGAGCAAGTTCTATGATAAAGCTTTACTGAAGATTATCAGTATGAACATACTCTGTCCTCAAATTACATTCCCACAACATTCAGCAGACTTACTTCCCAAATAGCACTGAGTATTGCTCAAAGTAAATGGAAGAACTTTTGTGTATTTCTGAATAATGGAAACTTCCCTATTAAGAACTTGGACATAGGGACTTCCCTGGTGGTCCAGTGGCTAAGATTCCATGCTCCAATGCAAGGGGCATGGGTTTGAACCCTGGTTGGGGAATGAGATTGTAGGTGCCACAACTAAGCACTGGTGCAGCCAATAAATAAATATTAAAAAAAAAAGAACCTGGAGATTAAAAAAATATATATCTATCTACACAGTACCAAATATGAATAATCATATAGGAATTAATCTTAAGGAATAGCTCTGATGGCTACTAATAAAATAAACAGCCTTAATGAAATAAGTGGAATCTGTGTAACGTAAGAAAAATCAAAGTTTCTAAGACAAGACTGAAATTTACCGTTCCCACTGATTTTGTTGAGAAACAAACGATACTTCTAACTTTAAAAAATTCTGGGTCAGTGAGCTACTTCTTCCATTAAAACAAAACAAACAAAGCAGATGATAACCAGACACCCATTTCCAGACTGGCACTGCTCTGAGTTTCCTAGACCGTTCCTTTATTTGGTTGAATTTAAAGCACCAGAACACCTGGGTGGGTGATCATTTCATGGGCTTATACACCTGTCAAGCTCATCACACTGAATATTTAAGATCTATGCATTTTAAATTATGCCACAATTAGGGACAATAAACCAACCCCTCCCCCAAATAGGTAAAAGATTACACTCCCAGGCATTTATCTCAGAAAACAGAAAACTTATGTTCTCACACAAAGCTATATACTCATGTTCATAGCATGTATCAATAGAGAAAAGACATATTATTGAATAAATGGTGGTGTATGATTGAGTACATCTGGAAAACATCTAGTTTCATATTTAAAATTTAAATAGTTGATCAATTTGCACTGGGGGGTGTTATACATTTTCCCTTTCATATGCTCCTCCATTCCAGATTGATCAGATATTTAAATTTTAAATATCAAATCACAGATAAAATACAGAATATCTTTAAAGAATATTCTGAAACCTAAAATTTACCTTTTATACAAAAATTAACTCAAAGTGGATCACATATATGTAAAATGTATAACTACAAAATTTAAAAAAAAAAAAAAGAAGAAAATTTTTGGGCTCTAGCTAGGCAAAGCATTCTCAGACATGACACCAAAAGCATGATCAATAAAAGGGGAAACTGATAAATTGGCCCTCATCAAATATTGAAAGTTTCCTCGGTGAAAGCTCATGTAGAAACGATGGAAAGACAAGCTACAGACTAGGAGAAAATATTTAAAAACTATAGATCCAACAAAAGACTAGTATCTAGAATGCATTAAATAAACTCTCAAAACTCAATAGATTAAAAAAAAGTAATTCAACTGGAAAATGGACAAAAGTCACACCAGACATTACACCAAGGAGGATAAGCAGAGAGCAAACAAGCAAACTGAAAGTCATTCAATCAACAACATTAGTCATTAAAGAAAGGCAAATTAAAACTATAATGAGATATAACTATACAATTATCAGAATGACTAAAATAAAAAATAGTGACCCCAAGTGCTAATGAGGATGCAGAGAAACTGGATCACTCACATAGTGCTAGTGGGAGTATAAAAGGCATAGCCATTCTGTAAAACAATTTCTTAAAAATCTAAATATATACTGTCACAGAGGAGCCTAAACAGACAAGAAGACTAAGTGGAAAAACTAAGAACTGAATAAACCATGGACTTCAGCTAATAAAGATATATCAAAATTGGTTGATTAGTTGTAATGAATATACAATACTAATGTAAGATACTAATAATGAAGTGCATTATTATAGTAACTGGGTACAGGGTATATGGGAGCTCTGTACTATCTTCTCAATTTTTCTATAAATCTAAAATTGCTATCCTGGTAGGACCTCCTAGATAAATAAATAAAACTGCTCTAAGAGTTTATTTAAAAATGGAAAAAGAAAAAAATCACTAACACAGGAAACAACAGGAATGAATCAAAATATTTTGGTGGAAAAAAAAGTCGGTCTCAAAATAATACATACTATGATCCCATTTATGTGAAATTTTAATATCTAATGATCTAAACACAAGTCTCTAATGATAGATGAGGCCGAGACTGACTGCAGCAGGGCAGGGTGGAAGTTTTCGAGGTGATGTAAACCTTCTATATCTGAAGTGCGGGGAATGCTTACACAGCTGCTACATTTATCAAAACTCACAGAACTATATGCTTACAAGGTATACATTTTATTGAATGCAAATTATACCTCAACAAAGTGAATGTGGAAAAACAAAAACAAAAAACCACACAACTACTATATGACCCAGCAACTGCAATCCTAGGCATTTATCCTAGAGAAAGGAAAACTTACGTTTACACCAAAACCTGTACATGAATGCTCATAGTAGACTTACATGCAATAATCAAAAACTGCAATCAATTCAGATGTCCTTTAATAGGGGAATCATTAAACAAACTGGGGTATATCCATACCATGGAATACTACTCGGCGAGAAAAAGGAATGAACTACTGATATGCACAACTTGGCTGAACTTCCAGAGAATTATGCTGAGCAAAAGCCAATTCAGAGTACACACTGTATAATTCCATTTATATGACATCTTTGAAATAACAAAATTTTACCAACAGAGGACAGATTAGTGAGGTTGTCAGGGACTGGGTGGGAGGGAGGGAGATGTGGTTATAAAGGGGCAACGAAGAGCCCTTGTGATGGAACTGTTCAATATCTTGATAGTGATGATGGATAAATTAACCTATAAAAAGTGATGAAATTGTGTAGCACTTAGTACATATATACATATAAGCAAACAAGTACAGGTAAAACTGGGGAAATCTGAATAAGATTGTTTGGTTGTATCAATGTTGATATCCTGATTGTCATATTACTCAACAGTTTTGCAAAATGTTATCAGTAGAGAAAACTGGTGGTGCAAAGGGTGCTCTGTATTATCTTTTATAATGTTATACAAATCTAAGTTATCTCAATTTTTAAAAATTGGAAAAACAATATTCTCAAGAGTAACTAATATCCTTTTAAAGAAATGAAAGCTCAGGAGCTACAGCTCAGGAGCCATAAAAGAGACTAATATGTTCAATTACACAAAAATAAAAATGTCTGCATGGCAACAAGTATAACAAATGAAGTTAAAGGACAAAAGACAAACTAGCAAAAATACATGCAAGATGTATCAAAGAACTTTCTTTTATATATAAAAAATAACTGCAAATCAGTAAGAACTAACTACCCAAAATAAATACTATGAAGAAACATGACAGTACAAGAGAAATTCAAATGGTTCTTAAAACAATGAAATGATCCTTATTCTCATTTATAATAAAAATACAAATTAAAACTACAGGGTACTATTTATTTGCCATTTGGCAATGATGATAACGTTTTAGTATACATCAGATCAGTCGCTCAGTCGTGTCCGACTCTTTGCAACCCCATGAATCACAGCACGCCAGGCCTCCCTGTCCATCACCAACTCCCGGAGTTCACTCAGACTCACGTCCATCGAGTCAGTGATGCCATCCAGCCATCTCATCCTCTGTCATCCCCTTCTCCTCCTGCCCCCAATCCCTCCCAGCATCAGGGTCTTTTCCAATGAATCAACTCTTCGCATGAGGTGGCCAAGGTACTGGAGTTTCAGCTTTAGCATCATTCCTTCCAAAGAAATCCCAGGGCTTATATACATACTTTAGTATACATACTGTGTTTGAAAATTTTATGGAGAAATAATCATTTCATAAGTTGCTGGAGTGGGAGGAATGAAAGTCAAAAGTCTCTGTAAAGAGCTACTTGGCCTTATCTATCAAAATAAGAAAAGTGTATATTGTTTTGATCCCATGGTTCTATTTTTAGCAATTTATATTACAGCTGAACTTGTATGTGAATAGAATACTATACATACAAGCAATTTCAACCTAAATGTCTATCAAAGTGATAGTTAAATACACTAGAATATAACTATATAATGGAATACACTGGAAAAAAAAATGAGACATGAAAATATTATCTAAGTGAAAGAAACCAGTCACAAAAGATTATATATTGTATGATTCCATTTATATGAAATGTCCAAAATAGACCAATCTATACTGTAGTGGTTGCTAGAGCTGAGGAGTGGGGAGACGGACAGCGACTGACTTCTAATGTTTATGCAGTTTCTTTTAGGAGTGACAAAAATAATCTAGAGTAAATTGTGGTGATGGCTGCACAGCCCTCTATGTACCATAAAACTCTGGACTAGGGACTTCCCTGGTGCTCTAGTAGCTAAGACTCCAGGGCTCAGGTTCAATCCCTGCTCAGGGAACTAGATTCCACATGTCACAACTTAAAAAAAAAGATCCCCCCTGCCTCAACTAAAGATCTTGAATGCCACAATGAAGATCAAAGATCCCCGTGCTACAACTAAGACCGGGTGCAACCAAATAAACAAAGAAACCAAACGCTGAAGTGTATACCTTTTCTTTTTTTGGCTGTGCCCCATGGCATGTGGAATCTTAGTTTCCCAACCAGTTGTTGAACTCCCACCCCCTGCATTGGGAACATGAAGTCTTAGCCACTGGACCACCAGGGAAGTCCCTGAATTGTATACTTTAAATTGGTGAACTGTATAATACGTGACTGTCTCAATAAACTGGTTTCTAAAAAGCAAGGAAGTTCATGAAATGACCTGCAAGATACACTGTACATTGAAAATGCAAGGTACAGAACAGTGAGGATAATTTGTTATCACTTGTTTAAAAAGACACATAATTATAAATGTATAAATTATTCCTGGAAAGATACATAAGAAACTGATAGCCATAGTTGTCTTGAGGGGGATAGGGATGGTAGTATCTGGGTGGCCATGGAACCAAGGTGTGAGACTTATTTTTCATTATATACCCTAAATGTAATATGTGCATACGTAACCTGTAAAAAATTAAAATAAACTACTGTTTGGTTTGTTTCCTCTGAAGAAATAGGTAATATTGACCCCTGTTTTTAAAACCTAACAAAAAATACAGCATTAGCAACATAAATAAATCTTGACCTTTATCTCATACCTTATACAAAATACATTCAAAACTGATCATAGACTTAAAAGTAAAAATGTAAAACTATAAAACTTCTAGAAAACATAGGAGAAAAATCTCCCTAACTTTGGGTCAAGCAGAGTTCTTAGACACAACACCAAAAGCACAATCCACAAAAGAAAAAACTGATAAATGGGCTTAATCACAATGTAAAACTTCTGCTCTGCAAATGAAAATAAAGACAAGTTTCAGACTAAGAGAAGATATTTACAAATCATGTATCTGCAAACAATTTGTATCCAGGATATACAAAGGACTCTCAAGATTCAATAAGAAAACAACTCAATTAAAAAATGGGCAAAAGATCTGAATAGATCCTTCACCAAAGACAAGCAGATGGCAAATAAACACATGACAAAATACTCAGTATCATCACTCATTACGGAAATGCAAAATAAAGCCACTATGTGCTCAGTCATGTCCAACTCCTTGCGACCCCGTGAATTATATAGGCCATGGAATTTGCCAGGCAAGAAAACTGGAGTGGGTGGCCATTTCCTACTCTAGGGGATCTTCCCAACCCAGGGATCGAATCTGTGTTTCTTATGTCTCCTGTATTGGCAGGTGGATTCTTTACCACTGCACCACCTGGGAAGCTCCAAAGCCACTATGAGATAACAGAAAGCACCTCCTTGGAGTAGGAAATGGCAACCCACTCCAGTATTCTTGGCTGGAGAATCCCGGGGACACAGGAGCCTGGTGGGCTGCCATCTATGGGGTTGCACAGAGTTGGACACAACTGAAGTGACTTAGCAGCAGCAGCAGCAGTAGCAAGCATCTACTAAAATAATTAAAATTAAAAATAGACAAGTGCTAGAGAGGCATCATTGACTCGATGGACATGAGTCTGAGTGAACTCCGGCAGTTGGTGATGGACAGGGAGGCCTGGCGTGCTACAGTTCATGGGGTCGCAGAGTGGACACGACTGAGTGACTGAACTGAACTGAGAGAGGATTTGGAGCAACTGAAACCCTCACACACTTATGGGGTGATTGTAACATGGTACAGTCTCTTTGGTAAGTGGTTTGGCAGTTTATTATACAATTGTATACTTACTATATGACCCAGCAACCCACTGCTAGCTATTTACCCTAGACAAATGAAAACTTTTAGTCACACAAAACTCAGTATGTGAATGTTTACAGCAACATTATCCATAATTGCCAAAAACTGAAAACAATCTTTCAACTGGAGAATGGATAAATGAACTATGTATAGCCATACAATGGAATACAATTTAGCAACAGAAAGGAAGAACTACTAATACAAGGAACATGGATAATCTCCAGTGCATTAAGCTAAATGCAACAAGCAAGATTCCAAAGGCTACTTCCTGTAAGGATCTGGAAAAGGCAAAGCTTCACATGGATGGAGAACAGATCAGTGATTGCCAGGGGTATGACACTGGGGAAAGTCTACTACAAAAGAGCAGCATGAAGGAAATCTGGAGGGTGTTGGACCTGTTACGTAACTTGAGTGTTATGGTGCTTACATGACAGTACACACTTGTTTCAACTCACAGAACTGTAACCTGAAAAGTGAATTTTACTGTGTGTAAATTTTAAAATAAAATTTCAAAAAATCACGATGTGATCAAAATGGTCCAAATTATCTGTTTAATGACAACTTTCATTAGCTCAACTGTAGATGACGCTGGTCAAGCACAATGGAATGAAGTGACCGTAAATAACCTGAATTCCATTATGTAATGTACTATGGTTGTTTTTGGGCTACTCAAATCTGTAACTCATTTTCTTAGCATGCCAAGAGGTAGGAATGTACTATGGATTAAAAACAGAGCTATTAACTGCAGGACAGTTTGAGAGAACAATTATACTAGCAAAATGTTACTAGCCCCTTCTATGTGGAAATCATGTGCCTGGATTGCCTTTAAAATCCTATTACCTCTGAAATGTTTAGGAATTTATTATTTAAACAAATACTAGGTAGGGAATTCCTTGGCAGTCCAGTGATTAGAACTCTATGCTTCCACTGCAGGGAACACAGGTTTAATCCCTGGTCAGAGAACTAAGATCCAAACAAACAAAAAACCCCCAAACTGAAAGGGGCTACCAGCCTGATGGCATAAAAGCCTTATCACTGTGGTACATGACTTAATGATTTGAGTTTTCTCCCTGACTGTTTCTCCTCTCACTGGTTTCTAGATGCATCTAAACAAGCTCACGGTTTCCAGCCTAAATAAACCACAAATAATCCATTGTACTGCAGTCTGTGAGATCTGAGGGCAACAGAAATGTGGGATTTTTTTCTACTCGTTTTTTGACTAGTTTGATACTGTTCAGGAATTTTTTTTTTTTTAAGGCAATTTTGAATTAGCAGAAAAGCAGTACAGTACAGCAGTCAAGGGATGGACTCTGGTAGCAGTTTCTGGGTTCAAGCACCTACTCTGCCACTTATTAGCTTTATGTCCTTGAGCAAGTTACCTAATCTCTTTATGTCTCAATTTCCTCATCTAGAAAATGGAGTTAATCATAAGGTATACCCCATGGGATTGCTGTGACCATTCACTGAGTTATGTGCTCTAAAGCACTTAGAAGAATGTGTGGCACTGCTAAGTACCATTTTAAATGTTTGCTAGTGTACTATATATGCTTTCCTCTTTTAAATTTTCATTATAAAAGTCAGTATATTAAGCCTAAAATGTTTCACCCATCCTGCTATGTATTAGTGGCATCCTATAATTATTCTCATTACTTCAGACATTTAAAAAAGAAAAGTGGATTAAAAAGAAGTTGTGGCAAATGGTCAGCAGGAGGCTGATGAAAGGCGCTGTGACACAGGGAAGATGCAAGTCAGTCGGGCTAGGTGCCACCACAGTTCTGCCAGAGTTATGTGAGCTGCCTTTGCCCAGTTTCTACTCCTATAATTAGAAAAGGACCAGGCAAAATCTAAAGTCTCCTCCAGCTCTAAAAATTAGTATAAGGTTTAAAATTAAGTCCATGTGTATAGATTTAAAAGTTTGTCTTCAACACACTTGTTTCACAGAGCAGGTTATAAACACTGTCGATGTGCTGCCTCTCAAGTACTTTGGGTCAAAAGTAATATGTTCTATGTTCATATCTGCTCTAACACAATGATTTTCTGATCAGATACTTACTTCGAAATCCTATTCTAATAACTCAATCAATGCTAGAGCCACAAATGAGTGAAATAAGTAATACGATTTGCAAACGTAGATGAGAATGATAACTCCGGAGTAAACTATCATGAATTAAATCATCAGGTATTTTGAAATGGCAGTATGGTCACGCTTTACCTCATAATTTGGTGTAAGTTTTGATCACTTGCATTCAGTATAGGCATTTGAAAACAGTATAGGCAAACCCACTGGGAACTAAGTTATTCCAGTTTCCTCAAACATCTAATTCATATTACAATAACTGTAAAGTTACTCCATTTAAGTCCTTGTTCTTCTCATTGGTCTTTCTTAGCCTCCTAAATTTAAAACTAATATGTCTTACTCCACTGTGAGGAAAGTTCTATACAGGTCCCATTTTTCTATCTTGAATATCTGTGCTTCTTTAAAATACAGGAATTTAGTTCCCCTCAAAAGCACACTGCTTTAATACCCTAATAAGTTACAGTACTTGATATTAAGAGGAGTCTGGAGGAGGAGGAGGGAGAGCTTTTATTCAATGCTAGGCTTTGTATAACTATTCCATTTTGCTGAAGAGCAAACTGAGACATGGTGAGGAATCCATTCAGAAAAACAGAAAAATATATTAGTCAAACACATAACTGGATTTGACTGGGGCTGGGTCACTTAGTAGCAAATGATTTCAGGCGAGGCACTTCACTGATTTCATATATCTGTACAATGGAATTAACAATATTTAACTTGTGGGACTGTAACCTTACTCTGTTTCAGCAAAAGGTATTACTGAAGAATGAAAGTAACTGGTTCTAGTATCCCCACCATCCTTATCTAAAAGCAGCCATCTTCACTAAATATGTTAAAAATAAAGGACACAGTTTACTTATCCCTGACTTTCTAAATGACTTACTATATTTTTGAGGGGGAAGGGGCTTCATTTAAAGGTTTCCTAACATGTAAGTGACACTCATTTTATCAATGTCAATACAGTAAGAAGACTCAAAATAAAATACTAGAATCTGTAAAAACTTCCCTCTTGAGTTTGAAGTTAGAGCAAAGATTCTAAAAATATATTTTCAAGGAATATTAACCATAAGCATCTCCTACCTGCCATGCAGAGCAGGGTACTGTATCAAAATCATGATCTAATCAGTCGTGGCCTCACTGTAATTTTTATCTTCTTTGGATTTTAGCTTCCTTATATGTAAAATATGAGTTTAAAAAAAGATTATCTTTTCTGGTCCTTTCATCTCCACCATCATTTTTTGAGATGCAGAGATCTGCGCTCAGTTGACTAGAATGGGATTTAAAGCACTTACTAAGTATATAACTGCTTCAACTTTACACCAGGTGCTTTACCAGAACGAAGCTGAAAAAGATGCTTGCAAGTGGGCTTCCTAGATTGCATCCGACACAAGACAAGCCTGCCAAAAGGTCAAGCAGGCAGCGCGAAGGAGTCGTTGTCTTCCCCTGAATACATCCTTTACCACTCTCGGTTCAGAGACTAGGAGGAGAAAAAGTGGATCCCTGTATCTTTTCCGAACTCTCTCCCTTTTACTAAGAGGCTCATTTCCTCACAGCCACGGCCTCTTATCCTCTTCGCTTTTAGGAGTTCGGGTCCTTACAGCCCTGTTCCCTCAGATACTTCGGAATCTCCGAGCCCCGACCCCGTCCCCAGAGAAGTCCGTCTTCACTGACCGCTCCTGTTCTTCCCAAACCCGTGTCCTCTTACTGCTCCTGCCTCTCAGGAACCGAAGTCTTCGCTGCCCCGTTTCTGAATCCTTCCTCAGAAGCATGGGTCTTCACTGTCCTGCTTCTATCGCTTAGCAGCCCGTCCTTACAGCTCCGCTTTTACCTCTTAGGAGACCGTGTCTTCACGCCCCGTTCTCTTCCGACCCTCTCCTCTTAAGAGCGTGGGTCCTCACAATCCTGTCTGGCCCTCTCAGCCCGCTTTCCCTCAGATGCCGGATAACTCACATCCGTCCCCTTTCCCTATGTCCTGTCTGGAGCCCAGGTCCCCACAGCCGTATCTTCTCGAGCCCCGAGCCCCTCGGTCCCGTCCCAAAAGCCTGATTCCTCACACAGCCCCGTCTCCTCCACAACCTGGCTCTTCAAATACTGACCACTGTGGGTCTGGGTCCTGACTCCTTCCTCCCGCTCTTCTTCCTCAACTGCCAGGGCCCAAGACTCACAGGCAGCAGCGTCTATCTCCCCATGATATGCGGAGACTGCCCCAGTGAAGCGTTCGTCTCAGCAGCCTGTCCGACTGCTCGGCCCTCCCCGAGTACTTCCGGCACCGCTCCCCGCCTCCAACCCGGAAACGCGCGGCTCTTCCGGCCGGCGGGCCCGCGCCTGGTTGCGCAGGCGCGGACTGCCTTCAGACACGTGGTGGTGATCTTGCCGGGTAGCTCGGTTTTGGCAGTTGGGGTTTTTCCTGCTTGTGACTGACTGGTAGTGTGAGCTAGCTCTGCGCCTTCTATCCCGGCGTTACTAACCCTGACCTTGTTGTTTCTCACCAAAATAGCTTGTTGTATATATTGCTAGCAAGACCGGTAGAGGTCGGCATTTTTGGTTGGTATCTTTGTCGTGCTGTGAGGACAGTAATTGCAGGCGGGAGGAGAAGGGGATGACAGAGCATAAGATGGTTGGATGCCATCACCGACTCAATGGACAGGAGTTTGAGTAAACTCCGGGAGTTGGTGATGGACAGGGAGGCCTGGCGTGCTTCAGTCCATGGGGTCGCAAAGAGTCGGACACGACTGAGCGACTGAACTGAAACTGAATTGAGGACAGTAGTATCTCCTGGGACCAACACTCCAAAGATAGCTAATTATTGGATGTCAACCGGAGAAACTTGGGACAAGAAAGGTTTATGGCTGTGGTTTGGCAGTTAATAACAATTGAGCGCTTACTATCCACCAGGAACTTTTTATAAACCGTCGCTAAGTCATTTAACGATTTCAAGAAACCTGTGAGAGGGACTTACCTTGTGGTCCAGTGGGTAAGACTCCGCGCTCCCACTGCAAGGGACGCGGGTACTATCCCTGGTAGAGGAAGTAAGATCCCGCGTCCTGCGGGACGCATCCAGAAGAAAATAAAGGAAACCTGTGAGAGAGTAACCAAATTCTAACTAATAAGCGCAGAGGCACAACTGTAACTCAGAATTCTCACTCTGAAGCCTGAACTGTCTAATCATTAGAACTGATGCTTTCGGTTACTTCATCTATCAAATAAATGTCAAATGCTTGGTGAGAACTGCTGAATTCCTGCTAGATGCTAGAGTTGTAAAGAAGACCTTATTCCAGCCGGAGTGCCTTCCAGCCCGAATCCCTCCTAGAGCCCAGGTCCCCAAACTAAGATGGACGAGAATCCACAGACAAAAAGTAGTGTACAAAGCGCTGTGATAGCTTAGTGAGCAGCAGTACTGTCAGCAGGAAAAGCTGCCTCCCACCAGGAATGGTACAGCAACTTGCTCTCCCTGTCTTTATATGTTGCCATCCTCATCCCACCAAATTCCCAATCCACAGGTAACCCTGCCGCAGATCTAGATTCACAGATTTCAGGCAGCTTCAGCATTAGGCTCCACACGACTGAGCGACTTCCCTTTCACTTTTCATTTTCATGCATTGGAGAAGGAAATGGCAACCCACTCCAGTGTTCTTGCCTGGAGAATCCCAGGGACGGGGGAGCCTGGTGGGCTGCCGTCTATGGGGTCGCACAAAGTTGGACACGACTGAAGCGACTTAGCAGCAGCAGCAGCAGCAGCAGCAGCATTAGGCTCCAAGCTATGGTACTAGTCTAATTTCTCTGCCACTGCTCTCTTCATTCTCCTAAGGGTCTGGCATTCCATTTTTGTTTTTGCACTCTGTCCTTTTAAGACCCAGTTTACTTTTTTTCTGGGTCTTAATTATTCTTTTTAATTTTATTTTTATACAGTTTTAAAGGTTACACTCATTCAGTTATTACAAAATATTGGCTATATATCTCCCGTGTTGTGCGATACATTCTGGTAGCCTCTCTCACACCTAGTAGTTTGTGCTGCCCACTTCCTCACCCCTATATTGACCCTCGCCTTTCTCCATTAGTAACCACTAGTTTGTCCTCTAAATCTAAGAAACTGCTTCTTCTTTGTTATATTCATTAGTTTGTTGTATCTTTTAGATTCCCCACATAAGTGATATCATACAATATTTGTCTTTCTCTGACTTATTTCACTTAGCATAATGCCCTCCAAGTTCATCCAAGTTGCTGCAAATGGTAAAATTTCATTCTTTTTTTTAATGGCTGGGTAGTGTGTGTATATATATATATATATAATCCATTAATCTGTTAATGGACACTTAAGTTGCTTCCATATCTTGGCTATTGCAAATAATGCTGCTATGAACATCTTGGTGCATATATCTTTTCAAATTATTGGTTTTTTTTTTTTTTTCAGATACATACCCAGGAATGGAATTGCTGGGTTTTATGATAGTTCTATTTTTAGTTTTTTGAGAAACCTCTATACTGTTTTCCACAGTGACTGCACCACTCTGGGTAGGAGGCAAGATAAACACAAAACTGTTAACAGTAGTTTGGGAAAACAATTCTCACATTTCTGTACAGTATCAATTCTCACTTTTCTGTACTATGTCAATTTCTTTCCAATTTCTTTTTTATATTAAAAATGAAATATACATGAATGATTCCAATTTTATGCCTTTCTGGAAAACACAAAACTACAGGGCCAGAAAAGAGGTTGCCAGGATTGGAGATGGGAGGAGGGGTTGACTAGAAAAAGGGACAAAGGAACTTTTTGGGGTGATAGAAATACTGATTGTGATAACAGATTCATGTCTGTATGAGTTTGTTAAAACGCATAGAACTGTATGATAAAAAAGGTGAATTTACTGTATATAAATTATACCTCAATGAACCTAACCTTCGGGCTCCCCCTCTGTGGCTCAGCGGTAAAGAATATGCCTGCAGTACAGGAGACACAAGAGAGCCGGGTTCGATCCCTGGGTGGGGAAGATACCCTGGAGGAGTACACGGCAACCCACTCAAGTGTCCTTGCCTGGAGAATCCCATGGACAGAGGAGCCTGGCGGGCTGCAGTCCATGGGGTCGCAGAGTCAGAAAAGACTGAAGCAACTT
Organism: Bos grunniens; assembly: GCF_055505025.1. Classification (NCBI taxonomy): domain Eukaryota; kingdom Metazoa; phylum Chordata; class Mammalia; order Artiodactyla; family Bovidae; genus Bos; species Bos grunniens. The sequence goes on from NC_141166.1 coordinate 12,218,874, forward strand.
AGCACGCAAACCTAACTTTAAGAAATGTCAGAGAAACTACAGAAAGCCAGGACTATATTTTTAAAATAGTCTTAATTGCACAAGTAACAAAATATATAATAAAATAATCGTTATGGGTTTTTAACAAAACATAAGTAAATCTAAAGTTTTGTGTGTCTGTACCCAGACTCCTTTCCAGCATTAATCATTAATATGTATTAATACAAATATGTAGCCATAAAAAATAAAGCACTGGGTTTTGTATGCACACATGTGCTTTTTATTACGTCAGTGATATCATGCGGTACCCTATTCAACACATTTTTCACTCAGTTTTTAAGTATTTGTTGATAAAGCACAGTATTTTTTGTTTGTTTTCTTACGTTAATGGTATCACGTTGTACCTTATTCTACTGCTTTTATCAATCTGTGTATTTTGATGTCCAATTAACTCCTTGGAAGTGCAGCAGATGGCATTCCACTATAAACCCACCACATTCTGCTGTTCGTTGCTGTATAGGTGAAGGTTAAATTGCTCCCAGTGTTTTGATCTTACAGTGATCCGACCCCTCCAGTGCTCGTGTGGCCGCTTCGGGGTGAACGCCTAGGAGTAGCACAAGTTGTGCATTTTCAATTTTAATAGGGTGAGATTTGAGTCTTCCCCAGATAGGTACGTGTATCTACCGGAAAGTCAGTCTCGCAGCGCAGCTCCCGCGCAGTGGAGAATCGCGCTCCTTCCTACAAACCCCTCCCCTACGCCTCCCTGAGCACCCGCAGGCACCTTCCCAGCAAGCACCGCGCCTATTTGCATACGACTCAAGCCTCTGCTTTTATTTTAAATAAAAATCCAAAGACAGATGATAGAGTCTCCTTATGAAGACTTCTCTCCCTTTCAGAAGGGTCTGCCGTTACACCTTCAACTTTGGGAACTCTGAATGGAAAACTGCATCGACTTTATTTTCACCTTTACCATAAAAGGGATTTGCCGACACTGCCACCCTGCTTTGGAAGCCGGAAAGGCAAAAAGGGCTTCTGTCGTGAGTGGCACACGTAGGGCAGCTCGTTTGCTCTACGTGCGGAATCGACATCAAGAGATTTCGGAAGCATAATTTTTGGTAATAGGGCAGCTGGTGATCGTTGGTCCTGGCGCCCCCGCTTATGATGTTTATAAAACAGAACTTGGAGTTAGTCCTTGTAATATTCCTTGATATGAGAGGTTTTTGCCGTGTGTGTCTGTGGATGTTTCGTAACTCGGTTTTCGAAAACTTTAAATTTTTAAGCAGAAAGATATGTGGAGCGAAGCAGTTTTGATTACGTTTTTTTCCCTTTCGTGAGTTAGGAAGAGTAAATGGCGTGTTGGCGTATTTTTCCGCTAGACCACGCAGCCGTAAGAGATGTTCACACTTTTCTTGGTTGGTTGCTTACCAGGTTAACGGAATCATAATACAAAGCTAATTTTGTAAAAATATTTTTCTTACTACATGTATACATTATCGGTTTCTAAGTTTGTGTTTATATTCTTCCTGTAATTTATGCCCTTTGAAAAGAATCACTACTTCAAAACACCAGGTAAGTAGCACTCTTACTGTTGATAACGTTTTCGCAGAGCAGCTCATTAAGAGACACAAAAGTGTAAAACCTTCAAAAAATTCATCTCATATGTTATATTATGTTTAAGAGGACATTAAGGAATTTCTCTGGCAGTCCAATGTTTTATATGCAGAGCTGCCGCTGTAGGGGGCGCAGGTGGTCCGGGAACTAGGATCCTGCATGCTGCCTTGTGCGACCGAAAAAAAGAAAGCGAGGTTTTGCTACAAGGATTCATTCCATTCGTTCTAACAACAAATTTGTAAGTGTTCTGCAATACAGGATGGTCCCTCCAAACCCCTGGAGGCCCAGACGTAAAGAATCTGCCTGCAATGCCGGAGACCTGGGTTCGACCCCCGGGTTGGGAAGATGATCTGGAGGAGGGCATGGCAACCCACTCCAGTATTCTTGCCTGGAGAGTCCCCATGGACAGAGGAGCCTGGCGGGCTGCAGTTCATGGGTCTCAAAGAGTCGGATACGAGCCACTAAGCACACTGTAGCGCACTCCAAATCAGCGCACAGGTGGGGAGTAGGATAGTTGGATCCAGGATCCCCCCTTGGATACACAAAATCCGCAGATGTTCAAGTACTGTATATAAAAAGGCAGTGTGTGCCTGCGTACTCAGTCGTCTCCAACTCTTTGCAACCCCACGGACTGTAGTCCGCCAGGCTCTTCTATCCATGGAATTCTCCAGGCAAGAAGACTGGAGTGGGTTGCCATTTCCTCCTCCAGGGAGGGGATCTTCCCCAACCAGGGATGGAATCTGTGTCTCCTGCCTTGGCAGGCTGATTCTTTACCATACTTGCATATAACCTCTGCACATCCTCCAGGTATATTTAAAATCACTTCTAGATTACTTACAATACCTAAAACAAGGTAAATGCGTGTAAAATAGCTGCAGGCGGGCAGCAAAATTAAGTTTTGCCTTTTGGAACTTTATGGGGTTTCTTCTGTTTTTTTAATCGGTGGTTGGTTGAATCTGTGGATGCAAAACCCAGGGATAACAGAGGGCTGGTTGTATTGTTTTGCTCACTTAATGAATGAGAAAACAGAAGCTCTGAAAGGCCCCCAACACAGAGCTAGAAAGCAGCAGGGTCAAGAGATGAGTCCAGCTCTTCTGAAAGGAAACTTGCTCTGACTGCACAGAGTAATATCCAAGAAAAATGTCAACCAGAATGGAATCTATTACAGATGGAAGATTTACTGGGAGAGTGAAGCTTTTTTGCTTTTATTTCTCTATATTTTCCAATTAGTTCTCAGAAAACATGGGGTAGATGAAAAGATTAGAGAAATGATGAGGATGCACAGTCACTGGAATACAAATGATGAAAAATAAAATCGGACTCACAAAGAAGCCAGTCAGTAAAGACCATATATTATATGATTCCTTTTACCCAAGATGTCCAGAAGAAGCAAAGCTATAGAGACAGAAAGTAGGTTAGTGATTGCCTGGGACTGGAGTTGAGAGCAGGGACTGACTACAAATGGGCATGAGGCATCTTTCTGCCGTGAAGAAAATGTTCTACAAGTAAATTATGTTGCATAAATCTATGAGTTTCCTAAAATCATTAAATTGTACACTTAAAATGGGTAAGTTTTATGATATGTAAATTGTATTTTAATAAAACTGTAAATTTTCTCTTTTTCAGCAGCCTGTCTTCCTCTCGCATTTTCCCAAAGTGACTAATTCCTCCTCATTCTTTTTGTCAGTTCAAATGTCACTTCCTCAGGGAGGCCCTCCTTGACCCACCCCCAATAGACTTACTTCTAATCATATCATAGACTCACACCAGGATGGGTTTACTGCAGGTGGGTGATGGGAGGGGAGGTGGTTCAGGGATATGGATTTTGAGAGGCTTTGCTTTGGTATTTTGAAGGATGGAGGGGAAAAGGGTGTCAGTTTGTCAGAGAAGTGAAAATGAAAGTTGCTCAGTCATGTCCAACTCTTTGCATGACCCCATACAGTCCATGGAATTCTCCAGGCCAGAATACTAGAGTGGGTAGCCTTTCCCTGTTCCAGGGGATCTTCCCAAACCAGGGATAAAACCCAGGTCTCCAACATTGCAGGCAGATTCTTTACCATCTGAGTCACCAGAGAAGTACAGTTTGTCAGAAGAGAGGAGGAAGTTTCCATCCTTCAGGTAGGCAAATGCCATCATGGCTTCTCTCTTGAAACCAGCCAAATCTTATTCCTGAGCTCCCCTATTGGTCTGTATCTCCAATGTTGCAATCAGTGACCACTGATAAGAAATGAAGGTCACACAAAAATTGTATTCTATACACTAACTGAAAAGAAAATTAAATAATTCCATTTACAATAATACTAAAAAGAAAAAAAAATACTTAGAAATGTTTATATGATACTTAGGAAATTTAACCAAGGAGGAGAAACTTAACCAAGGAGGAGTGTAACTTGTACATGAAAATTACAAAACATTGTTGAAAGAAATTCAAGAAGACAGAAACAAATGGAAAGGTCGTCCATGTTCACAATCTTATTAAAATGCCAATACTATCCAAAGTAATCTGTGGATTCAGTGCAAAAAATCCTGTAAAAATCCCAATGACATATTTTGCAGAAATAGAAAAACCCATCCTAAAATTCGTTTGGAATCTCAAAGGACTCTGAGTACCAAAAACACTCTTGAAAAAGAACAAAGTTGGAGGACTACACTTCCTAATTTCAAAACTTACTACAAAGCAAAGTAAGTAAAAATATTGTGGTACTGGTGTAAAAACACACATGTAGACCAATGGAATAGAATAGAGAGTGCAGAAATAAATCATGGCCTCAAATGACTTTTGATAAGAATGCCAAGACCATTCAATAGTGAAATGACGGTCTTTTCAGCAAATAGCATTGGCAAAACTGGATAGCCACATGCAAAAAAATGAAGCTGAACTCCTACCTTAAACCACATAGAAAAAATAAATTAAAGATCTAATTTAAGAGCTAAAACTAAAAGAAAATAGGAAAGTTTTATAACATTGGGTTTGGTAATGATTTCTTAAATATGACATCAAAAGTACAGGCAACAAAAGAAAACATAAGTAAATTGGACTTTATTAGAATTTACAACCTTTGTGCATCAATAATCGCTTTCCTGGTGGCTCACCCGGTAAATGGACAAGGCAATGGCAACCCACTCCAGTACTCTTGCCTGGAAAATCCCACGGACGGAGGAGCCTGGAAGGCTGCAGTCCATGGGGTTGCTGAGGGTCGGACGCGACTGAGTGACTTCACTTTCACTTTTCACTTTCATGCATTGGAGAAGGAAATGGCAACCCACTCCAGTGTTGTTGCCTGGAGAATCCCAGGGACAGGGGAGCCTGGTGGGCTGCCCTCTATGGGGTCGCACAGAGTCGGACATGACTGAAGTGACTTAGCAGCAGCAGCAGCACCTGGTAAAGAATCTGCCTGAATTGCAGGAGAGTGGGGTTAGATTCCTGGATCAGGAAGATCCCCTGGAGAAAGGAATGGCTATCTACTCCTATATTCTTGCCTGAAGAATTCCATGGAACAGAGGAGCCTGGTGGGCTACAGTCCATGGGGTCGCAAAGAGTTGGATACAACTGAGTGACTAACAAACACACAACCACTATCGATAACCACTATAGAATGGGAGAAAGTGTATACTGTGTCCCAGACCAACTTTTCCCTCTTCTATGGTGTCACCTCCTGCCCATGCCAGAAACTGAAACTCTAGGACTGCCAGGACCAGGCTTTGAGTGGAATCTGCAGCAGGCCTGCTGTGGTGGGATCAGCTGAAGAGTTTATGTTCAATCTGGAGGAGCAGGGGGCTCCCCTACCAGCCTGCTACGGCCTCCCTAGTACATGGGGAAGGGCCCAGTGTGACCAGAGCAACCAATTTAGAAAAGGAGGCAGAAAATCTTTTATTTGATATCTCTGGATTTGTAAATGTTGATAAATGATTTTCAACAAAAACTTTAGATATCCTCTGGACCTTATGTTATCCATCTGTGAAGAGGTATGACCTATGGGTCCCTAGAAGGATAGCCTCTGGTCCCTCCTCTCTGGTATCTACTTGCAGCCCAGAACACTGTCTCCAGCTGCATGGACAGCTACTAACTCTGCAATTATTTCATAATTTCTATCCCCACTTCCCCTTAGTTTCCCATCCCCCATCAAGCCTGCTTCTTCTCTTGTCTCTTTGACCTCTGCAAATCCATCACTTAATAACTTCCCTCTCCATCACTTAGTAACTTCCCAGAGACCCCTCTAAGACCACCTCCTCTCTGAATCCCCACTTGGTCTGAACCATCACCATCACCTGTTCTATTACAACCAGAAGCTCCTAAGTGGTCTTTTGACTTCCTGTCATGCTCCCTTCTAGTCTTCATTCTTAACTCCTTCAGTGGCCTTCCTGTCACTTAGAATTAACCTTTAACTCCTCATTGGGGTCTACAAGACCTTATATGTGTTGGCACTGGGATCTTCTCTTGACTTCTTTCTGTTTCTCTGCTCCAGCCTGACTGGCCTTCTCCAAGTTCCTCCAACATGTGAGGATCTCATGGACTTTGCCTCTGCTGTTTCCCCACAGAATCCTGAAACACTACTTCCGGACCTTCAGCTGGGATCTTCTCATCCTCCAGGCCTTAGCTCCTGAGCCAGCCGTCCCTGTTCACTTAACTATGTCTAGTTAGGTCCCCTCCTCAGTCATATCCTCTCTCAATCTCTCTGGCACATCTCCTTCATAGCCCTACCATACCAGGCATATCCTGCTCTTTGTCTATATCCACTTCCCTCCTTTCTCCCCCATTTCCCCTATCTTTTTACCCACCTACCCCCAAAATATGCACTATGCAATAGAATCTCTATGAGAACAGAGACAAAATTTATTTTATTCACTGCAGGACTCCTAGCCCCTGGACCACTGCCTGCTACATAGACAGTACTCAAAAAATCTTTGTTTACTAAAGACTGCCTGTACTTTTGCTTCTAATTCCCCACCCTCTGTATCACATTCTCAGAAGCCGATATGGGGACTGAGTCAGAAAAAGAGGAAGTTCTTCCCGTGGGTGCAAAAGAAAAAACTCTGTGATGAATCCAGATACAGTCAAGTGAATCACCGCCTCTCCCACACCAGCCCCACCCACCCCCAATGTCCACCACCACCACCCAAGCAAAAGGCTAACTTGCTGGTTTTGGAGTCAGAGAGGACAAGATTCAAGTCCTGCTGGCTCTGTGATCTTGAATCAATCTCTGTCTCAGCCTCAGTCTCCTCATCTGTAAAAGGAACACAATAATGGTACCCTCCTCACATCGGGGGTTGTGAAGAGCACATGAGGTAATCCACACTCACAGAGGGACTGGGAATCATGTCTGGAATGTAATAAGCACTTAAGAAGTGCCAGCTGGTATTATTTTTAATACTCCAACTGGCACCACCCACCTGCCTTTCAGAACAGAGCCCAGTCGTTGTCCATCAGTTGCTCAGTCATGTCTGACTCTGTGACCCCATGGACTGCAGCACGCCAGGCTTTCCTGCTCTTCACCATCTCCTGGAGCTTGCTCAAACTCCTGTCCATTGAGTTGATGATGCCATCCAACCATCTCATCTTCTGTCGTCCCCTTCTCCTCCTGCCTTCAATCTTTCCCAGCATCAGGGTCTTTTCTAGTGAATTGGCTCTTTGAATCAGGTGGCCAAAGTATTGGAGCTTCAGCTTCAGCATCAGTCCTTCCAATGAATAGCTACAGTTAAGACCCTCTCTGGACCTAAGTCTCCCCATCTGTAGCTACACTTATTATTTGGGGCTATCCTGTGTGGCATGCAGGATCTTAGTTCCCCAACCAGGGATTGAACCTGCGCCTCCTGCAATGGAAGCTTGGAGTCTTAACCGCTGGGCCACCAGGTAAGTCCCAGGAGCTACACTTATGAGCATGTGCTGTCTACCAGGCACTTGGCATGGGCACTGTTATGCCTGGTAGAGCCTAAGTTCCCTCAGCTGGCAGTGAGCTTCCTGCCCAGGGCCAGGGACATCATCAGTTCAGTCGCTCAGTCGTGTCCGACTCTTTACAACCCCATGAATCGCAGCACGCCAGGCCTCCCTGTCCATCACCAACTCCCGGAGTTCACTCAGACTCAAGTCCATCGAGTCAGTGATGCCATCCAGCCATCTCATCCTCTGTCGTCCCCTTCTCCTCCTGCCCCCAATCCCTCCCAGCATCAGAGTCTTTTCCAAAGAGTCAACTCTTCCCATGAGGTGGCCAAAGTACTGGAGTTTCAGCTTTAGCATCATTCCTTCCAAAGAAATCCCAGGGCTGATCTCCTTCAGAATGGACTGGTCGGATCCCCTTGCAGTCCAAGGGACTCTCAAGAGTCTTCTCCAACACCACAGTTCAAAAGCATCAATTCTTTGGCGCTCAGCCTTCTTCACAGTCCAACTCTCACATCCATACATGACCACTGGAAAAACCATAGCCTTGACTAGACGGACCTTTGTTGGCAAAGTAGTGTCTCTGCTTTTCAAAATGCTATCTAGGTTGGTCATAACTTTCCTTCCAAGGAGTAAGCGTCTTTTAATTTCATGGCTGCAGTCACCATCTGCAGTGATTTTTGAGCCCCCAAAAATAAAGTCTGACTCTGTTGCCCCATCTATTTGCCATGAAGTGATGGGACCAGATGCCATGATCTTCATTTTCTGAATGTTGAACTTTAAGCCAACTTTTTCACTCTCCTCTTTCACTTTCATCAAGAAGCTTTTTAGTTCCTCTTCACTTTCTGCCATAAGGGTGGTGTCATCATAGGCACGCCCAAAACCTTGCTCTTCACTGTCTTTTATTTAATTATTTTATTTATTCATTTTAATTTTTTAAATTATTATAAAAATATACTTAACATAAAATTTGCCATGTTTAAGTGTACAGTTCAGAAGCATTAAGTACATTCATGTCATTGTTTATTATCACCAACAACCATTCCTAGAACTTTTGCACCATCCTCAACTGAAATTCTGCACCCATTATATATACTAGCTTCTCAAATACTCCCTTTACCCCGGTCCCTGGTAATCACTATTCCATTTTCTGTCTCTGTGATTTTGATGATTTTATTTACTCCAAATAAGTCAACAGAGCTTGGACTTTGGACAGACCCATGGGAGTGGCAGCTCTGCAACTTCTTGTACTTGTAACCTGAGGTTGTGCCCCTTAATTTCACTGAGCCTGTTTTGCCTCTTCTGAGAAAAGGGGATATCACTCCCTACCTGGAAAGGAAATTCCCTACCTGGAATTTTATCTATGGAAAAACTTCTAGTACACTGCAGACACAGAGGAAGGGCTCAAGAAATGTTAGTTTCTTTTCCCTTCAATCCTGTCAGCAGCTAGTCTCAGGAAATCATCTTGGTTAGGCCATAGCACAGACTGAAGTCAAGAGCCCAGATTCTGGTTCTACTGCGTACCAACTATGTGACCTTGGTTTTCCTATTATAAAATGGGGACCCTACTAGTACCTTCCAAGTACATTAATACCAAGTGTTTAAAATGGGCTGGCACTTAGTAAACTTTAGCTGTTGTTATTCATGCTGCTGCTGTTGTTACTGGGCTTGGAACAGACATAGTCAAGAGCCAGCAGAGCTGTGGTTTTTCCACCTGGCTGTTCCCTAGAGTCATTGAAGGCCATTTTAGAAAATATTCATGGCCAGACTCCACCCTCACAGATTCCAGTCGAATTCGTCTGGGATGGGGCTCTGGTATGGGTATTTTATAAGACCACCCTGAGTGATTTTATGTGCGACCAGGGATAGAAGTTCCACAAAAGTGGGAAACTAGGAGCATGGGCTCTGGAATCAACTACCTAAGTTCAAATACAAGCTAGCCAATAAACAGATGTATGAATGTAAGAAAGTGGTGTTTTGTTTTGTTTTTTTTTCTTTTTTTAGGTGTGTAGCTTGCATAAAATCTTAGTTTGAACTAGGGATTGAACCTCGGCCCTTGGCAGTGAAAACTAAGTCCTAATGATTGAACCACCAGGGAATTCCCTGAGTGTGGGAAAGTTCTTAACCTCTCACGTTACATTAGGTTAATAACAGGACCTTGGAGGCTATATAGATCTAACATGGTTAGAGCAAGCTCTCAGCAGGCCTGATACCACTACCCCTGAGATTCCCTTCTGTTTTCAAACCATGCAGCCATGGTGGGCCTATGTCCAGCTCACACCTACAATCTAACCAGGGGGGCCTAAGTGCCTTGAACATCCCAGATAGGGTCCTCTCCTCACCTTGCCAGCTTCCCCCAGTTATGTTTGGCCCTTCTACTGTTTGGCTTTTTTACTCAATCAAAATGAACAAAATTATCTCCCAAACAAAATTGTCTGCCTAGAAATCAGAGAGACCTGAGAATGCTATAGGGAAGGATAGAGCCAGACTGGTCATTCAAGTATGTCTCATATTTAAAAGAAGAAGGGAAGGAAAGGAGATGTGGTGGGGTGGGGAGGGGTGGGGGAGAAGGAGAAGAAAAATTATCCTCTTCAATGCTTAGGAAACAGTGTTTAAGGGAAAAAGAAGTATAACATGGATTGCATGTTCAAGACATTTCTTCATGATAAGGAAAAAATGCATAGAAAACAGATTGGAAGGAAATATATTCCAGGTTAAATAAGTGGGTTTTTCCCCCTGCTTCTCCATCCTTTTATTTATTTATTTTGACCATACTAGGTCTTTTTTGCTGAGCTCAGCCTTTCTCTAGTTGCAGCAAGTGGGGGCTACTCTCTAGTTTCGGTGCTTGGGCCTCTCATTGCAGTGGCTTCTCTTGTTGCAGAGCACTGGCTCCAGAGCCCACGGCTTCAGCAGTTCAGGTGTGTGGGCTCAGTAGTTGTGGTGCATGGGCTTAGCTGCCCCAAGGCATATGGGGATCTTTCCAGACCAGGGATCGAAACTGGCAGGCAAATTCTTAACCACTGAACCACCAGGGAGGTCCCTCTCCATCCTATTAAGTAGTTTATAATTTCCTGCAGTGAAAAGGGATTACAGGAAAAATAAGTGAAAAAATAAAAAAGGAAGACCTTCACATGACTTTTTCTCCTGTTAATTTATCATTATTATTTATATCTTGGCCCCACAGAGACTTGCAGGATCTTAGTTCCTTGACCAGAGGTGGAACCTGGGGCCCCTGTAGTGGAAGTTCAGAGTCCTAACCACTGGACCACCAGGGAAGTCCCTCTCCTCCTAAAATAATCACCTTGGTCCTTTATATCTTAGTTTCTCCTTTTTGTTAAAAATTTTTGTTGCTGTTGTACAGCAGAAACGAACACTACATTGTAAACCAATCATACTCCAATAAAAAATAATAAATAAAAAAGTATATATATACAACAGATGAAGAAAAGATGAATAAAGGCTAGAGATATGCCGTACAACATTGTGCCTACAGATAACAATACTGTATTGCACACCTAAAAACCTGTTAGGAGAGAAGATCTCATGTTAAGTGTTCTTACTACAATAAAAAAAAACATGAGTCAAAAAATATTGTCTCTACTCATTGTTTCTGCTAATTCTCCTCCCACTTACCATTTGAGCCACTAGAATCTGGCCTCCTTCCTAACCTCAGAGGTGACCCCATCCTTGAAGGATCAGCAACGACCTCTTAGTTGCCACATCCAGTGACCTTTTTTTCCTTGCCTGAGCTCTCTGCAATATCTGGCATGGCTAGTGCAATCCCCTTCTTCTGGAAGCTCCCTGCCTGCTCTCTGGGCTTTGCTTTCCTCTGTCCAGGGAGCTAATCACTCTGACCACTTTCAGTTGGTTCCTTTAGTTTCCTCAGGGCTTAATGTTGCCCAGGTTTGGGCCTCTAGGTTCCTTCCTCCTTCCCTGCACACTCTCCTCAGGTGACCTATTTACTTTTGGCCTCTACAGTCCATCTAATTGACAAGTCCTCAAATCTAGCCCTGGATTCTTGCCTGAGGACAAGTCAATCCAACTTCCTCCTGGAGGCTTTCATTTAGATGCCCCTCAAATATCACAGACTGAAGAAGCTCAAGTGGACTCACCATTTCCACTTTCTCTCAATCCCAACTCTTCCTACTTCATTCTTTTACTTGGGGAATAGCCTCGTCCCTTTCTCTCATTCATCACATTCGCTTGGTCACTAAGACTTGCTGTTCCGATTGGAACTGTGTCCAGAGCCATGAACTCTGCCCTGCATGAGGCCTATCTCTCTCTCTGTGGGGAGGATCCTAGTAAGATGATCCTAGTCTCCCTCACATAAGTTTCCTTGTCCTGGTCTTTCTCCTCTCCAGTCTATATCTTATCATTTTTTCTGATTATTCAGTCATTTAATCAAAAAACATTTGCCATGTACCATACTCAATGAATTGATACAAAATAGGTCAAGAAATAATCCAGAGGGTTTCATGTTGTGGAGACTGCTATGCAAATCAGCTGGAGGTTGGGAGACAATAACTAGGACATGGATATAGGCGCTCTCTCAGATGTGGTGCCCTGAAGAGTCTTCCAGATGAACCTGACCAGTGCCCTGATGGAAAGGGAGTAGCCTGTGGCTGGGGATCCGGCTTTAAGGTTGGGAGCCAGGGAAGGCCTGTGAGGAATGAAAGATGAGTGAACCCTGAAAACCTGAGAGAAGAGCTTCCCAGGGAGAGAGAAGAGCCGGTGACAAGGGCCTGTGCGGGGGTTCCAGGCACACACAGGGTGTCTGGAGCACAGGAGCGAAGGCAGAGGAGGGCAGGAAGAAGGTCACACATGGTGGTCCTAGTGAGGGGTCTGGGTTTTTATTCTAAGTGCAATGGGAAGCTACTAAAGGGTTTTAAACACAGAAATCACCTACTTTGTTTCTTTAAAAGATTACTCTCTCTAGGTACCCAGGATAGATAACATTTAGAAGGTGGGTGGACAGGGTTGCTGAGTACTAGGAATTACTTCAGTGATCTAGGTAAGTCCTGCGGGCTGGGGCTGGGTGTTAGCAGTACAGCCAGAGAGGACTTAAACCTCCAGTGGGTCCCCACTCCTTGTAGAATACCTCTTTACTCTTTATGAGGACCATTTGGTTCTGAGCCTCCCTCTTCACACTCACTTGTTCTTTTTGGAATGTTCTGCCTCACTTTTTCCCTTTGATGAACTCCTGCTGCTGCTAAGTCACTTCAGTCGTGTCTGACTCTGTGTGACCCCATAGATGGCAGCCCACCAGGCTCCCCCGTCCCTGGGATTCTCCAGGCAAGAACACCGGAGTGGGTTGCCATTTCCTTCTCCAATGCATGAAAGTGAAAAGTGAAAGGGAAGTCGCTCAGTCATGACCGACTCTTAGCGACCCCATGGACTGCAGCCCACCAGGCTCCTCCATCCATGGGATTCTCCAGGCAAAGTACTGGAGTGGGGTGCCATTGCCTTCTCCTTGATGAACTCCTAGTCATCCTTTAAGACCAGGTGCAAATGCCCCCTCATCTGTGAAGCCTTTCAGGAATCCTCCAGGGAGAGTCCTTTGCATTTTTTCAGCGCTTTGTATCTCTACCATAACACCTATCACACTGTACTGCTTCGTATGTTTACAATTCTGTCTCTGAAGAAGGTAGACTGAGAGCTTCTGGAAGACAGGGACAGGGTTTTGGTAAACGTTCCATGAGTGCACGATGCATAATCAAAAGATATAGATGAAAAAAAATATATAGATGGTATCACTATGAAATAGTTCACAAAGGTCAAGAGTCCAGTCATGAGCAGTTCCTATTATATTCAGAATCATCTGCTAATGTGTAAATTCTTGATCATAAGAATAGATATGAAAAAAAAAAAAAAGGATATGAATGTGGATACTAAACCTCCTCATTTGATCCTGCAAACAGCCCTGAGAGATGGGCACAGTGAGAAAACTATCTCAGTTTTACAGGTGAGGAAATCAAGGCACAAAGGAGATGTGACTTGGCCAAGATCCCTGAGCTTTGATCAGTTCAGTTCAGTTGCTCAGTTGTGTCTGACTATTTGTGACCCCATGGACTGCAGCACACCAGGCCTTCCTGTACATCACCAACTCCTGGAGTTTACTTAAACTCATGTCCATCGAGTTGGTGATGCCATCCCGCCATCTCATCCTCTGTCATCCCCTTCTCCTCCTGCCTTCAATGTTTCCCAGCATTAGGGTCTTTTCAAATGAGTCAGTTCTTCGCATCAGGTGGCCAAAGTATTGGAGTTTCAGCTTCCGCATCACTCCTTCCAATGAATATTTAGGACTGATTTCCTTTAAGATGGACTGGTTGGATCTCCTTGCAGTCCAAGGGACTGACTCTCAAGAGTCTTCTCCAGCACCACAGTTCAAAAGCATCAATTCTTCAGCACTTGGCTTTCTTTATAGTCCAACTCTCACATCTATACATGACAACTGGAAAAACCATAGCCTTGACTAGATGGACCATTTTTGGCAAGGAAATGTCTCTGCTTTTAAATATGCTGTCTAGGTTGGTCACAACTTTTCTTCCAAGGAGTAAGCTTCTTTTAATTTCATGGCTGCAGTTACCATCTGCAGTGATGAGCTTTGATAACCAAGCCTAGAATCCAGGTTCTCTGGCCCCCAAATCCTTTTCTATTGTTTGACTCCTGGGCTGCCTCGCCTGTTCTTGAATCAAGAGCCTGTAAAACTTCTTGTTACTTCCTCATGACAGAGAACAGAGATGTGAGTCATAAGAGCAGGCAAGATGGGGAAGCAACTCTCTCCCCCCCACTCAAAAAAGTGCCTGTATACCACCACCTCATTCATTCTTAATAAAGGTAGTGACCATCTGAGTGCTTCACTCCGCAGAAAGAAGGACCTGAGTTTGCATCCTGGCTATACTACTTACAAGTTTGGTGACCTTGAGGGGTTCATTAATTTCTCTTGGCCTCCTGGGTTTTATCTGTAAAACGGGAGTGAAAAGAAGCTACTTAGTAGAGTTGCCAAGAGGATTCTATGAGATAAAGGAATCTTCTTCAAGGCCCGGCCAAACAAAGGTCTTCATTTTTTTTTTAGCTATTTTTATTTATCAGAACAGATCTTAGTTCCCTGACCAGGATCAAACCTGTTCCCCCGCCTTGGAAGCAAGGAGTTTTAACTAGTGGACCTCTAGGGAAATTCCCACAAAGGTCTTAATATTTGCTAATTATTACGACTGGCCCCAGGAACTTTTCTAAGCATTTTCAAGTATCACGTCTTTAAACGCTAGTAACAACCTGTGTCCTAGACGAAATACGGGCTTAAAGCTGTCAAGTAACCCCCAAAGAATTTATGGGTTCTGACTGGAATCCAGAACCAACTCGCAGCCAGAAAAGGCTTGGCAAACATGCATGTGTCAGAGAGGGCAAAGGAGTTTGCTTACAGACTCTATACTCAACCAGATCTTTTGATTCCGAATTGGTAGTTGGATCATCACTTTTGAAAGTCTGGTAAATGTAAGCTTCATAAACCGGATCTGAGGAGTGACGAGGGGCACGCAGAGTTCTCCAAGGGGAGTCCTGCCTTTGTTCCCGATTGCGGATGAGGTGTCTTTAATTTAGACCACGTTTTCCTCATCCATGAAGTGGGGTTAGAAGAGTTATTAGGGTCCCTGGCGTCCCTCCCAACACTTAATTTTCCAAAGCGGGAGCTACTTGTTCTGATAAAGGCCCCAAACTCTCCGGCTGAAGTTCATCCTCCTCGGGCTGGCAATAGGGACGCGTCCCCTTTAAGGCTCCAGCTCGCCGGCGGCGGCGGCCGGAAGTGTTGAAGCCCGGCCTGGCGGCGGCGGTGGCGGTAGCGGCCGTGGCGGCCTCTGCGCATGCTCCGTCGCCCGCCCGCCCTGGCCGCTCGCCGCCCGCCCGCCCGACGGAGACGGTGAGGAGGGGGAGGGGTGGGCGCTCGGGCGCGGGCGCGGGGTGGGTGGGGGCGGGGGGGCGGGCGCGGGGGCCGCGCGGCGGCCGGCAAGGGCGGGCGGGCGCGCAGGGGGCGGGGGGCTGCTGCCTCCGCGGGCGCCTCCCCACGCCCTGTGCGTGCCGCCGCCGCCGCCGGGGAGCGAGCGGACGTCGCGGCGCCGCGGGGGGGTGGGGGGACGCTGCCGCTGGGTCCGCCTGAGCAGCCGGGCCGCCCCCAGCGCGGCCGGCCGCGCCGCTCGGGTTCGGCCCCCGGCCGAGAGCGGCGGGGGGCCGGCGAGCCTGGCACTGGGGGGCCCCGGCGCCCCCGGACTGAAGGGCCCGGAAGTCCTCTGCCGAGGGACCAGGAAGGGCCGGAGCGACTCCGGATTGAGAGGCCCTGACATCTAGGACCCCGGGGAGGGGTCTGGGGATCCAGGGGGTATCCCTAAAGGCGGGATCCAGGGAGCACCAGGCCCTTCGATGTGGAGCTGGGGATGAGGCCTGGGTCGCGCTCGGGCTACCGGGTAGTGGTGACAGGAGGGGGCGGCGAAGAGTGAAGGAAGCCCGCTGTCTGCCCGGGAGGACCTCTCGGAGCCTTGGGGTGGGGAGCCAGGGCAGAGAGTGGGTTCTGCTGAGGAAAAGAGTGTCCAAGCTTCACCCGGGGGCGCCTAGAGGCCTCGGCCATTCAGTTCAGGGGAAAAGAGGCAGGTGCTTCCCTGAAGGCACAGTGACAGGTCCGGTAAGCAGGGGACAAGGAAGAAGAGCTCCAAGGGAAAGTGAGCAGGCCTCTACCTTCCCCTAGATGAGGGGGCGGTAGGAATACACCTCAGAGCCTCCAGAGGAAGGAATGAGAAGGGTCCAGATCTGTGAGGGAATAAAAGAGAGCTTGGAGTACCTCATATAGGTAGAGAGCAGGGTGATGTGGCCTGTCGCGGATGGGGAAACCTGAGTTTTTGAGGACCGGAGAGAAGATGATTGTTGGAAAGAAGGCTAGCATATCCCTGCTTTCTAAAACGACGGGGGAATTGGCCTGGTGTTTCCTAATTGAGGGGCAGGAGAGGTGAGAGCAGACTCTTGAGGGTCCTGGAGTGTGATCCATCCAGACTGACACTTCAAGTCTTGATCATGGGAAGTCTTGGCTGTCTAAGGAGGAGGAGGAGGAGGCATTCTCTCAAGATGAGAGAAATTCAAAAACACTTCCTAACAGACACAAACAGGGGCCTTAACTCGTGTTTATTTAGGAGAACCAAGAAGTGGCATTTTCCTCCTTAACCTGGAGGATTAAGGAAAGAGAGGATCAGCTAATTTTAGTCTCACAGGATTCTTTTCTCTCTCTTTGCTTATGGAACGTTTGGGGGACTTTTTCATTAAATTGTTGGACTGACCTAACTTGTCAGCCTTTTATCAATTATGTGTATTTAATCTCTACTGACTTGACTTTTTTCATTAGTTACCTGTTAGTTGCTTACTCGTGTTTACAGCAAACATATTGAATAGCCAACTTGTACTCAGCTTCATGGGGTTAGTTTGGACTGTGTTTTGTTCTTGTCCTAAGAAGAAATCTCCTCAACTGTAGTATGTTGACCCTTCAAAAAACCCTTTTTGCAATTGCTTCTCCAAACACCTACAGAGTGGTCACTATTAAGTGATTCATCCGAAACTTCATTTGCTCTGGCTTTTTACCTCAGTGATCTTGTGTAGTGATCTGTTGGCTTCATTACATCTGGTAGCACCCTGGATCACCTAGTAAATACATGAAACAGAATAAAGAAGGAAAAAAATCAAGGAGTTTTGACCTCATGTAATAATAAAGTTTTTAAGTTGGAAATTTCTTAGAATAGGCTACATAGTCTACCAAAATTTAAGTATGAAACAAATACATTTTGGAGTTAGAAAATTTCAGGATATATGGTATTTCTATGACTCCCTCTCAGCTACCAACTGTCATGTTCCTATGATCATGTGACACTTGTGCTTACATCTTGCCATGTGTTTTAAACTTTTCAGAACACAAAAATGAATTTAATCCAGAGTAGGTCAGGTATCATTGATTTAATTTTTTGATAGTTTACGTGAGTAGTCATGTAGTTACTTTCAAGGTGTCTTGTCTTTGAAAATAACTACAAATAATTCTTCCTTTTCCAGAAGTTTGACATATTTCCCTTATGTGTGTTCTCTAGAATTACAGAATGTTGTGTGATTCCACAATGAATACTCCAAGGTCCCATCCATAAAATACCCAAAGGAGCAACTTACTCATCTTCCCTTAGTTTTTGTTGCTATAAACAAGAGCCACTTTTCAATTTACACTCAGTTCAAAGAAATGACCTTCCAATTAGCCAGTGTAGTCTGTAGAGCTGGTTAGGGTTTCTTGCTCAGAATATGGTATTTAGGATAGTAAGAGTTATTCAACCCAAACTTGCTTCTCTGAGGAATGTAAGAATTGCCATGTGGGATCAGACCTGTGTCTCTGACTGACAATGAGAGACTTATTGTGGATGATTATAATTATCTTTTCTGGTAAACTCTCAGAAGGTTAGAGAAACAGCCATAATATTGCTTTTGAGTTCCAAGGTGTGGGAGGGGTAAGAAGTAAAATATGAGTTCTTATTGAGGAAAGTATTAATCAAGAAGTTAGTCAACCACTTATTCAGAGTATTGTAGACAGAGAGGACTCAACCTTAGGGTAGAAAGTTGAACTAGAAGCATCCTTCTAATTTTGCTTTTCTAACCCATTAATTTACCTATGCTGTTAATTTAACATTTAAACCACTTTTTTGAAGTAATAAATTATCTACGATTGTTATATGCTAAAGTATTACATCTTTTAAATTCATTGCATATGTAACAGGATAGTGCTTGACAATAAGTAAGGGTCTGACAAATGTTAGCTGTGATTATTTCAATTCATCCTACATTTTTATGGTTCAAACTTTAAAGATATTGGTCGGTTCACTTATTCTAGGATTTGATGGCATTTTATACTTCATCATATCCCTTTTGGCATTTTCTAGACTCAAAGGTCCTAATCATTTAGGTTCTGTTTCTGGCAGCCAGCCAAACTGGTCCATTGATTCCGCATACCCCCACTCCAGTTTTAAACTTTTAATTTACAGAAGTTCAGATTGTATATTCTAGTATCTTGTAATTACTTTTTTCCTCTACTGTATGACAGTGTCACATATCTCTTTCCCTTCTGTAGTTCCTTAAGAACAGATACCATCCCTTTTCATATCTAAGGAGCCTAACTGTGTCCGATGTGATTTCTCCCCATCATTACGGCCAGTTCAAGCTTTCTAAGCAAATTTATATCTCCTAAATTAAAGAAGTAGAAAGTTCTAGAAGTCTTTTAGGGTAAAGTGAGTCACTGATTGCATGAAAATTTATTACATACCTGCTGTGTACCAGATTTCCTTAGAAAGTTTTAGGTAGGCAGTTTTGTAAATAGAAGTCTGATATTTGAAAACTATTGCACTTGTGGCCCTGGGCACTGAGCTAGCATAGGGAAGCCTGTTAAAAAAAGTAAAGCTAGCTTTTCTCTCCCAGGATGCAGTCTGGTGAGGAGAGACTGACAGAGTGGGCTGATGGTTGTGACAGGGATGCTCCAGGCGCTGAGGAGGCAAAAAGACCCCCTCAAATCTAGTCAAGGAAGTCACAGATGGCCTCTCTGAAGAAGTGATGTTTTAAATGTCACAAAAGTATAGCAGTGACTTGCCAAAAAGGACAGAAAAAAAGAATTCCAGGTAGAATAAATAAGTGTGAAGGCTCAGGTGAGGAAATATGGCATGTTTGAGAATTTGGAAAAATGCAATGGCAGGAGCCCACAGTGTGAGAGGAAGCACTGTGGGAAGTGAGGCCAGCAGGGTGGGCAGGGGACAGATTTGGTGGGTTTTGTAAGCCAGGGTGTTTGCACCGTAATAGCAGCAGAGGGAACGCCCTGAAGAGTTTTTTAAGTGGGGGAAATGGCCTTTAGTTAGATCATTTTGTCTGTTATCTAATGAGTTGGAGATCCGACCAGAGGTTAGGATACTGATGAGAAGCAGCTGGAAAAATCCAGGTAACAGTGTGGTGGTTCAGCGTATGATGATGGCAGCACAGATGGAGAGAGGAGGATGGTTAAAAGAGATATATAGGTGATAAAATGGCTAGGATTTATTTGGTGGTTGGTTGAATTTAGAAAGAGAAGAAAGAGGAGTCAAAAATAGCTCCTTAGTTTTTGGCTTGAGAAAATGGATGGAGGGTAGTGCCATTTACTGAGGCAGGGAACCTAGGGGCAGGTTTGAGAGGGAACATGCTTTCAGTTTAAGATGCCTAAGATATTTTAAGAGGTTTTTAGATATAGGAAGTATTGAATCCAGGAAAAAGTTTGAATGTGAGAATCATAAAGGGCAGGTCTAAGTCATATGTGAGGAATTTTAACTTGGTCAAACACAAACAAAAATTGATTGAACTGCTGTATGTCAGTGGCTACAGTGAACAAGGCTGTAGGAGACAAGATTTTTAGAGAAGCAGCACCTGTCTTCACAGTGTGGTCATGGAGGCAGATGTATGTTCAGTTACCCGCTGTACAAGGTACAGTGCTATTAAACTAGAGGAGGGCGGCAAGCAAGTATTGGGGGCCTACAGGAAAGAAAATGGGGAGCTAGAGGCTTTGTGGAGGAGTGAACTTTGAACTGGGCCTTGAAGGGAGAAGGCGATGAGGGAGAAAGGAGTTTGGGGCTTACAGAATAACAAACGTACAGAAACCTATACATGTTACATGTCCAGAATTTAGTGAGAGATTGATGTGGCTGGATTTTAAGATTCTTGGGGTATTATAGTTGCAGATAAAACTGGAAAATTTGGGGAGCCAAATGAGGGAGACTTTGAGTGCTATGTTAAATATGTGTATTATAGGCAAACAATTGCTGTGGCAGAGCTGAAATGTGGATTTGGTCATCTTGAGTACCAAATACATATCCATTGTGTGTCTAGGCACAGTTCATTGCAGTCCTAATCATCTTCAAGTACTCACATATCTCAGTCAACACAGTACTCTTATCTATATTCTCTTACATGACCCTCTCCTTTCTTTTCAGCTGTGAAGACTAACAGCTGCAGAATAACTTAGGACCCTCTGAGTTTTCATAAAGATGGAAATAATGCTTTGAGTTACTTTAGAGTCAAAGATCTTTTGGTACTGGACAGTAGTTCCCCCAACAGCTCTGCAAGTGAAGTGTCAGGCAAGATCCTATCTCCATTCAGTTTGAGGCAAAGAGGTATTAAGATGTTCCTGGAGGTCATACAGTTGGACACAGCATTTATTAAACAGCCATACAATGCAAATCATCTTTCTTTTTCCATGCAACTTAGTTTCAGAACACTTGATGAAGTGTAATGGCTGGTTGCAAAGAAAATAGATGATTCTTACTTTCTAAGCACTTAGGATGGAACTAGTAATGTGCCATATACCAGCTCTCTAGAATAAAAAATACCCTGATTTGTAATGCTTGCCAATTTCTTTGGTGTATATACTCCCAGCATCACTGATTTCAAGTTACCAACTTGATGTTGCTAAACTGGGAGTTGCAAAGAGATGTACACAGTTGGCTTCCCCTGTGACTCAGTGGTAAAGAATCTACCTGCAGTGCAGAAGATGGAAGAAATGCGGGTTCAATCTCTGGGTTAGGAAGATCCTCTGGAGTAGGAAATGGCAACCCTCTCCAGTATTCTTGCCTGGAAAATTCCATGGACAGAGGAGCCTGGTGGGCTACAGTCCATGGGGTTGCAAAGAGTCGGACCCAACTGAGCACACAGGCACGTGCACAGTTGGTTCACAGGAGCTGGTGGAGCTGCCTGCAGCATACCACTGGGTGAATCACACATACTAAGAAAATCTCCAGTCGCTAGTGAAGTCCAAAGGCATTTCTGTGAAAAGATGTCTGCCCCTTCTTACAATTCCCATCTTTTTCAGGAGACCATGATCTCCAGGATGCCCTTGGAATTAATAGTTATTATATTGCTGTTCCTTTCCTATGGTTGTCATCTTTTCAAATCAGACAAAATTACTGGTGCTTCTTATTTCTGACAGCATTCCCAGCTATCTGACTTCATGTGAAAGATGGCTAATGCAGAAGTGAGTGTCCCAGTGGGAGATGTGGTTGTGGTACCCACTGAAGGAAATGAAGGGGAGAACCCTGAAGACACTAAAACCCAAGTGATCTTGCAGTTACAGCCTGTGCAACAAGGGTAAGTGACTAAAGATTGGAATATTCTGAAAACTTTGGGGAGTTTAGAGTGGAGATATTGTAACTTTAAGGTGACTTAGCACAATGGAACGTTCAACATCAACTCTCAGAGCTAAGTTTTCATCTCTATAATGTATTGTGTGCTATATTTGTCATTCAGTACTTATTACAACAACTGACTGTTTCCTCGTCTCTCGCCCTCTACTCTCAGTTCCTTGAGGATAAGCTACATGGTTCCCTTATCATATTTATCCACACTTTAGCGCAGTGCCTTGGTACATGTGGTACTTTTGCCAAAAGAGATAGTTACAGTCAGAGGAGAATAGGCAAGGCAGCTATAAAAGTATTCCTACCAGAAGTTCTCTGGGCCCTCATGGATGGGCAAATTATCAAGCTTAGTCTATTAAAAATATGTGTATCAATCGCCTACCATTATACAACATATCACAAAGGTGTTGAAAGCAATATAGCACATGGTTCTCACCATCACGAAGCTTGCAGTCTAGTTGTGCAAAGCAAAACTACATGTTTATAAATAGAGTGATCACTTACATGGCAAAATCTAAGAAGTGCCAAGTGGCATGCTTAGGATGTGCTTTTGAATTCAGAGAAGTGATTCAGAAAATCACGATGGATTTGACAGAAGAGATAAGATTCTTAAATGGGCTTGAAAGGTAAACAGGAATTAGATCTCCAGAGAGAAAAGGGGGCTAGTTATTTTATCTTGGGGAATATATAAAAGATTTAAGGATCAGAAGTATTCTACGGGCTTCCCTAGTGGCTCAGATCGTAAAGAATTCACCTGCAATGTGGGAGACCTGGGTTCTATCCCTGTGTTGGAAAGATCCCCGAGAGAAAGGAACAGCTACCCACTCCAGTATTTTTGCCTGGAGAATTCCATGGACGAGGAGCCTGGTAGGCTACAGTCCATGGGTTGGCAAAGAGTCGGATACGACTGAGCAACTTTCACTAGGCAAACACACAATTGGCCCTCTGTATCTGTAGGTTCCACATCCTCAGATTCAACCAACCTTGGATGGAAAAAAAATTCCAGAAAGTCCCAAAAAGCAAAATTGAATTTGCCACACACAGGCAACTATTTATAAGCATTTACATTATATTAGATATTACAAATAATCTTCAGTTCAGTTCAGTCACTCAGTCGTGTCTGAATCTTTGCAACCCGATGGACTACAGCACGCCAGGCCTCCCTGTCCATCACCAACTTCCAGAGCTTGCTCAAACTCATGTCTCTTGAGTTGGTGATGCCATCCAACCATCTAATACTCTGTCATCCCCTTCTCCTCCTGCCTTTAATCTTTCCCAGCATCAGGGTCTTTTCCAGCGAGTCAGTTCTTCACATCAGGTGGCCAAAGTTTCAGGTATTGAAGTTTCAGCTTCAACATCAGTTCTTCTAGTGAATATTCAGAACTGACTTCCTTTAGGATGGACTGGTTGGATCTCCTTGTACTCCAAGGGATTCCCAAGAGTCTTCTCCAACACCACAGTTCAAAAGCATTAATTCTTTGGCACTCAGCTTTCTTTATAGTCCAACTCTCACATCCATACATAAGTACTGTAAAAACCATAGCTTTGACTAGATGGGTCTTTGTTGGCAAAGTAATGTCTCTGCTTTTTATTTTTTATTTATTTATTTTTTAATTAGCACTATACTTTACTATAAATTAAAAAAAAGCAGTTTCAATGTCTCTGCTTTTTAATATGCTGTCTAGGTTGGTCATAGCTTTTCTTCCAAGGAGTAAGTGTCTTTTAATTTCATGGCTGCAGTCACCATCTGCAGTGATTTTGGAGCTCAAGAAAATAGTCTGTCACTGTTTCCATAGTTTTCTCATCTATTTGAAATGAAGTGGTAGGACCGGATGACATGATTTTAATTTTCTGAATGTTGAATTTTAAGCCAACTTTTTCACTCTCCTCTTTCACTTTCATCAAGAGGCTCTTTAATTCTTCTTTGCTTTCTGCCATAAGGGTGGTGTCATCTGCGTATCTGAGGTTATTGATATTTCTCTCTGCAATCTTGGAGAAGGCAATGCAACCCACTCCAGTACTCTTGCCTGACAAATCCCATGGACGGAGGAGCCTGGTGGGCTGCAGTCCATGGGGTCGCTAAGAGTCGGATACAACTGAGCGACTTCACTCTCACTTTTCACTTTCCTGCATTGGAAAAGGAAATGGCAGCCCACTCCAGTGTTCTTGCCTGAACAATCCCAGGGATGGGGGAGCCTCCTGGGCTGCCGTCTATGGGGTCGCACAGAGTCAGACACGACTGAAGCCACTTAGCCGCAGCAGCCTGCAATCTTGATTCCAGCTTGTGCTTTATCCAGCCCAGCATTTCACATGATGTACTCTGCATGCATATAAGTTAAATAAGCCTTGACGTACTCCTTTCACAGTTTGGAAGACACCACAGTGAGAAGCCCATGCACCACAACTGGAGAGTAGCCTCTGATCACCACAACTAGAGGAAGTCCAGGCACAGAAAAAAAGACCCAGTTCAATCAATAAGTAAAAATTATTAAGAAAGAAAGGTCAGAAAACTATGGTTATATTTTTAAAACTAATAATAAAGAGTCCTTATCTTTTACAGATATATACAAATGTCTGGGATTTGCTTCAAAAAAACTTCAGGAGTGGGCAGATGTAGAGATGAAATCAGACTGTCCATGTGTTGACAACTGTTGAAGCTGGGTGATGGATGCTTACATGAGGGTTCATTATCATATTTTCTCTATTTGGAAGTATTTTTGAAATTTCCTATAATAAACAGCTTTATAAATTACCAAGATAGGCTAATAGGCTGACAGTTTTTTAATCATTAATTAATTTTTAATCATCTGATTTATGCAATAGCTGATCTAAAGTATATGGGAGGATGTATGTATATTATATGCAAATACTATGCCATTTTATAAAAGACTTGCACGTCTGTGGATTTTGGTATTTGCAGGGGTTTTCTGGAACCAATCTCCCCACAATACTGAGGAAGGACAGTAATCCAATCCCGGTCTACTAAGTCATGTACCTTGCCTTAAAAAGTTCTAGGGAAAAACTGTTAAACTATTAACCTGTCTTGATAATTTAGAAAGCTTTTTATTATAGGAAATTTCAAATATACCTCCAAATAAAGAAAATATGATAATGAACCCCCGTGTAAGCATCCATCACCCAGCTTCAACAGTTGTCAACACATGGCCGGTCTGATTTCATCTCTATATCCGCCAACTCCTGAATTTTTTTTGAAGCAAATCCCAGACATTTGTATGTATCTGTAAAAGATAAGGACACTTTCTTATTAGTTTTAAAAACGTAACCATAGTTTTCTGACATTTCTTTCTTCTTTAATAATTTGTATTTATTGACTGTGCTGGATCTTTTTTTCTGTGCGTGGACTTTCTCTAGTTGTGGTGATCAGAGGCTACTCTCCAGTTGTGGTGCATGGGCTTCTCACTGCAGTGTCTTCTCTTGCTGGGCTTCAGTAGTTGCGGCACACGGGCTCAGTTGCCCCATGGCATGTGGAATCCTCCTGGACTATGGATCAAACCCACATTCCCTGCATTGGCAGGTAGATTCTTAACCACTAGGCCACGAGGGAAGTCTGACATTTCTAAATATTGTTAAGCATAAAGGAGATATTCTAAGGTCTATAAAGGAAAGTTGATATAAATAATGTCTAGCATATAGAGTGTCTTAAATTTTTATTGGCACCACAGATTATGCATGCTTATTCAAACTCATTTGGGAATTTTATTTTGATACACACACACATACTTGTCGTCGTTACCTTTTGAGGTACAGTAACATCAAGAAGAATTAAAGGTCAGGTTCTTCTGTCTTTCCTAAAGTATTCCAGTTGTCACTAGTCCTATCCACAGTGGAGACAGAAAAAACTTCTCTGCTGCTTCGAGACAATTCTTTTGAAGATTTGGTTCCACTTAATTTTCTGTTGGTCTTTTTTATTTTCCAAATGATACTGTCTTATCTGGAAACCTGACATTGCTTGATTAGGTAGAGGCATCTTTGTCCAACATACATTGACTTCCCAATCCACTGTCTACAGTGAATTTTAATGCATAAGCTAGTGAATAAACATTTTGAGGTATTGCCTTTTTTTGGGAGGGGGGTGGCTATTGCATTTTGAGATGTTTGTCAGTTGTATTATTTAATTATTTTAATATTTTATTGGATTTTAGCCTCATTTTGTAAAAATGAGCAGGGTACAAAAACAGTGATTTTAGTGATGAGATATATAGGTCTCATTTTAATTTTAATACACTTGAGACAAAGGTGAAAATTATCAGGTGTCAGTATTCAGCCTCATCATACTTCACCTGATGGGCTGTAATTCAAGTGTGAAGGAAATAAACAATCAAAAGGTATGCATACATTGCTAGGAATAAATTGGTAAAGATTATATTTAAAAGATGTGAGAGTTGGACTATAAAGAAAGCTGAGTGCCAAAGAGTTGATGCTTTTGAAGTGTGGTATTGGAGAAGACTCTTGAGAGTCCCTTGGACTGCAAGGAGATCCAACCAGTCCATCCTAAAGGAAATGAATCATGAATATTCATTGGAAGGACTGATGCTGAAGCTAAAACTCCAATTTGGCCATCTGATGCAAAGAACTGACTCATTTGAAAAGACTCTGATGCTGGGAAAGATTGAAGGCAGGAGGAGAAGGGGGTGACAGAGGATGAGATGGTTGGATGGCATCACCAACTCGATGGATGTGAGTTTGAATAAGCTCTGGGAGTTGGTGATGGACAGGGAAGCCTGGCATGCTGCAGTCCATGGGGTCACAAAGAGTCGAATGTGACTGAGTGAGTGAACTGACTGGCTGGCTGATATTCAAAAGGCAAGAAATAGAGATTTTATATAAGTATTGTTAAATTTCAATATGTAATTCCTTTTGCCCATCATTTTAATTTTTTTACATATATGACACTTTATACTTTCCCAAATATTCACCATATACACATTTTCAGGGATACGTATGAAGCAAAAGTAGAGTATAACCTGACGCATTATATAAGATGATACTTTCATAATGATACTAAGTTAAAATATATCCACATTCATGTTTTTAAGAAAATAGAGATACTAAGGTGAGTGAAGCAAAGTCGCTCAGTTGTGTCCGACTCTTTGTGATCCCATGGACTGTAGTCTACTTGGCTTCTCTGTCCATGGGATTTTTCAGGCAAGAGTACTGGAGTGGGTTGCCATTTCCTTCTCCAGGGGATTTTCCTGACCCAGGGATCGAACCCAGGTCTCCTGCATTGCAGGCAGACGCTTTACCCTCTGAGCCACTAGGGAAGCAGGTACTCAGGTACTGAGATACTAAGATTTTTTATTCTGGGAGTTTTTCCAACAAAGAAGACTTGTTCAGTGTATGCTTTCTTTTTAAAAACAAAAAAGATGATTATTAACCTTTTCAAATAAAACCTTTAAATATACTTTGGAAATTCTCAGAAGGAATGAAAGTACTAAGATTCCATTACATTCTTGACTTTCCAATTCATTTTGGATTCATAAGAGTTTTTAACAATGAAAGGACTAGTGATTTTAATACTACATAAATTTACTCAGTGTGCTGAGTGGAATAGTTCAGTTTGAGGAATAGTGACCTTACTTTCCTTATGCTCATATCCCTCCCTAGTGGGAGGTTTAAAGTGTTAGGAATATATATAAACTCAGATCAGTAGGGTACCCCTTAGCTTATGTAAGAATCCCACACTCAATTAATCAGAATAGCTTTCCTTAACATTCAAGATAAAAAAAAAAAGTATATTTTCAATTTTCAGTGAATTGGAATACAATAATGTGGCCTTAACTTTAAAACTCTTAAACATGTATACCATATGTACTATATATTATACTATTTATATGTATTTATATGCACACATTATACTATTAGTGAAGTTAACATCACAGTCATTGTAAATGCTAATAGTAACTGACTTGTACTTCACCGATCCATAATTACCACTTATTATTTGTAGCATAATAATTTGTGTGCATGTTTTATACTTCAATTTAGAGTGTAAGCTTCTGTGTTCTTGGGAAAAAAGGATTTAGTATATCATGTGTTCTCAAAGAATGTGAATTAATAAAGGAATAACAACAATCATAATAAAATTTTGGGGTGATTATTAAAAAAAGCTCTAGTAAACCTAATTTTGCCTTACTTTGATGATTCAGAAGGCTATTGATATCTTATAAATCCTTAACATTTTAAACATATTTTATGATTTTTGACTATAGTTTTAGTAAGTATAGAGAATTAAGCTAAATCCATCACTATTATGAGTTGCTTTAGAAAGATTTTCCCTGATAAAATCTTTTGCCTGTAAAAATACAGACTATGCCCCAACTTCCCAAGTGCAATTTACTGGTTGTTGAAATTATGTATAGACAAGAATCTATTATTTTAAAGGATTTTGTACTTATTGGTCAATGAGCTTACCAAATTTACTTGAAGTAGAGGTATGGTTTTATTTTTTTCTTGTCTGTGCTGCATGGTGGGATCTTAGCTCTCCAGCTAGGGATTGAACTTGGGCCACAGCGGTGAAACTCAGAACCCTAACCACTAGGCCTCTCAGGGACCTCTTAGATTATGCCCAAGGAGAGAAAGAAAGGTAAATAAGTAAATAGTATTAAATATTATAGTTGTTGTGGCAAAAGCCTAAAGTACAGTTGGGTCACAGAGGAGGAATTGGATGATTATACCAGAGGACTGAGATGGAAGAAAAAGCACCATACAGGCTGCTGATTAAAAAACAAACGATGGGGAAAGATGTTCTGGGAAGAGGAAGAAGAGCAAGAACAGAAGGGATAAAAGAAGATGGCAGTTTGGTACCATAGGGGCTTGGGTTGTCTGGTGGGGGTTTGGTGAGAATTGAAACCAGGGACCAGATCATGGAGGGACTTAAATATCATATTATGTATTTGGGGCTTTATTTCAGCAGCAAGGAGGAGATTCTTACAGGGTTTTGCAGAGGGTGTTACCTGATCATTCTGGAAGGAATATAGAAGATCAGGTTGATGTGAGGAAACTGGTTCAGACTAGAGATGACGCAGCCTGAGTTAAGGCAGTAGCAGTGGAAATAGACAGGGAGGGTGTTAAGGACGTGTATCTGGCAGGACTTAGTGACTGGCTGTGTGGGAGTTGAGGAGGATGAAAAGGGAGAAATTTAGTGTAATTTCCAGGCTTCTGTTTTAGGCTACTGTGTGCTGAGTAGTGCCATTTACAAGGATGGGAAATATAGGAAGAAGAGTAGTTTGGGAGGTGGGAGAGGAAAGAGAACTTGGTTATTTTAGACATAATTCATTCAATCAAGTCCTATGGGATATTCCAGTGCATTTATTATTTATTTATTTATTATTAGCAGTTAATTGTGTCCTGCTGTGGAATTCAGAAGGGAGGTCTGTGCTAAAGGTGTTGCCATCAGGGAGGGAAATCACTGATGCAAAGGGGATTGTTCAGGCAGTACTTCAGGATAGCAAGTGCAGTAAATAGCATGTTAGGCTTATTGTGGAAATTAAACAAAGGATGTCAGTGTTCATGTCAGGTTATCTGAGCCCATTTCTTAGAAGGCAGAAACACTTTGGAGAAAGAGTTTTCCTTAAGTGGTACCTTTCATTACTGCTAGTTACTTTGGGCATAATCGCTCTCTCTCTTTTTTTAAAAAACTAGGCTCTGCTCCTATCTGTAGTTTGATTATGATGCCTTAAAAAATGCTGAAGTGTAAAAATGGCTAAAGTGCCTAGATTCCAACAAGGGACATCAGCTTCTGTAGTCAGTAAGTTCTTCCTGGTTTGAATTGTCTAAAGGTATTACTTTTTAGTCATGTTTGGATAATTCTATAATATGTTACAAGTGAAGCAACAATCTATGTCATGAACTTTTAAAGTTAGGAAGGGATAAGTCTGGTGTAAAATACAGGTATTTTACAAGTAGCAGTGTAAATAGAGTAGCAAGAGAAACTTTTCCTCTGGGATGAGGAAGGTTGTTGATTCATTTCCACGATAGTAGCTGCTAAGCAGTCTTGGGCAGCCTGGAATTTAGATACATTGGGGCTTGAGTCAGAACACTAACATCAAGTTGTAAAGTATATTATTTTATTCCTTTTGAGATAGATTAAAACAAATTTCTTAACCCCGTGCTGTGGATATTAATATTGTCGTGATTTATGTAGTTTATTGATGGACACTTTTACGACAGGATTTATGAAGCTGGATCTGAGAACAATACGGCAGTTGTGGCAGTAGAAACTCACACAATACACAAAATTGAAGAAGGGATTGGTAAGTCCTTTTGTTGTTCTAGTACTTTTTTTTTTTTTTAACCACACTTTGAGGCATGTGAAGCCCTCTGCAGTGGAAGCGCAGAGTCGTAACCACTGGACCCCCAGGGAAGCCTTGTTCTGGAACTTTTAACCTTAGCCTCCTTGGTTGAGATTTCTTGCTTTTTGTGCCTGATTTCCCCTTCCCGTCCCCCCACACCTCACTACCCAATGTGCTCTACTGGTGCTGTAGCCATCAATTCGATGATGGTACATCAAGAGACACTGCGATCTGCTAGGGCTATCAGTTGATGTTTAACGTTAGTTTGCTAGGGTTACTGAAAAGACTTCTCATCAGTAGAAATCTGTCAAAGAAATTGGAGTCTCAAGGTTGGTGTCTGTCATTAGGGAAGTTGCTGATGAGGTGCTGATTGGAAGGCAGAGTGGAAAGAAACTGAAGAGGAACTCTGAAATTAGTCAGACTTGGCGTTTGAATCCCATATTCTCACTTAGCTGTATAACCTTGGAAAATCCCTTCACGTTTCTGAGTCCCATACAGGTACATAGGAAACCATGACCGCCTCACAGGATTGTTTTAAGAATTAAAAAAGATTGAACCTGTAAAAACACATGGCACAGTGTCTGGCACATTTCTTCCAGAAGATTCCTAAACAATACGAATCACTGTGAACTGTTAGCCCCTCAGAGGAACCAGGAGACTAGAGCTGTTGAATTAAACTTTAAAGAAGAGTGTTTGATAAATAACTGATATTTTTTCCATTTGCAAGATGCAAGCACTATAGAAGCAAATGAGGATATGGAAATTGCTTACCCCATAACTTGTGGGGAGAGCAAAGCCATTCTCCTTTGGAAGAAGTTTGTATGTCCAGGAATAAATGTAAAGTGTGTCAAGGTAATTGTCTTTTCTCCTTGCTGGGGTCTATTTTGGGGCTCCTTGTTTTCAAAGGGTATGGTTTTAGAACCTCTTCTTCCCCACCATTTCAGTGTTCTTAATTTTGTAGCGTCCCTTTGTGTCACAGTTTAAAAGAAAAAAAAGAACTCTGGAGTGATACTGACCTGGGTTCAAGTCCCACCAGAATACAAGTCTTTTGAGAGCTGAGAATTTGTCTGTCTTCTTCACCATTGTATCCCTAGCACTTGGACTAGTGCTCTGAATATTTATCAGTAAATATTTTGTTGAATGAATGGAGTCTCAACTCTATCACTAGTTAGGTGACCTTGGTCAGGTAATATTTCAGAGCTTCATATGTTAAAATACAAATAATTATACATACATACGCACACAGTAAGGTTGTTGGAAGGTGAAATGGTATATGTAAAATGCCTTATACTAGTGTGTAGTTTGGCAGAATTTCTTCAAAATTATTACTGATGAAAATAATCTTCATGAGAGCACAATGTGGAAATAATTGCTTATTCTGTCTCCGCTGGTAGCCACAGCTCTACCCATAGGTAGTAGGCACCGTCAGTAGCATCATCTTGGAATCATTAAGGATTACAGAGTTTTGAGGCTCTGCAGTGCTGTTGGTTTCTACCATCCTTTTTCTTTCTACCAGATCCTGAATCTTGTCATCAGGGCTGGATAGATAACTTCAGTTTATTTTAATAGCCTTTGCAATATCAAAACCATCTGCTTGATTCAGGACACAAATGGATTTTATATCCTAATCAATATATTAACACCAGGACAGGGCCAGAGAAGGATCACCTCCTCTAGCACAATAGGATGGGAAGATAGAGAATACAGGCTATGATGAGAGATGTCATCTGGGTATTGTTTTGTTTGTAACAAATAGAGTTATGTCTTTCTTTCCCTCATGGCCTGCCTAAATTAACATTGGATTATTTTGGACTTTTCCTTTTACATTAGTTCAATGATCAGTTGATCAGCCCCAAGCATTTTGTTCATCTGGCTGGCAAATCCACCTTGAAGGACTGGAAGAGAGCTATTCGTCTGGGTGGAATCATGCTCAGGTGAGCTCTAATAGCAAATCCACACCTTTGAAGTGACTGTGGGGTACTTAATCATGGTAGAATCCAGAGAATCCAGTCTTTCCTCTCCAACTTGAATTTTTATTCTGTCTGAAGGATTGGCTTGAACGATCCATGTATTATTTGACCTTCATCAACTTGTTCTTAAAATCCCTGTGAGAGAAGGAAAATTGAATTAAATCGACTCCTTCCAGCATCTAGGGCAAATTCTTGTGATGTCACAATGCTGGGTAGGATCGTCTCTGTGCAGAGAAGCTCAGGAGTAGATGACAGTCTCGCTTGAGATCACTCAGCATAGGTGGAGCTAAGCCTGGTGCTAAGAAAGAGTGGCTACCATGGAGATGTAGGCTGACAGACAAATTCTGGGATAATCTGGTAAAGCAGAAGGTTGCTGTTCATAAGAAACAGTTATGCACAATGAATGCAATCCTTGCCGTCATTGTGCCATAGAAATAAACGTTATTTTTTTTAATGCAAATAGTTTTTTAAAAAATTATTTATTTCTTTGTGGCTGTGTGCTGGGTTTTTGTTGCTGCCATGTGCTTTTGCTAGTTGCAGTGAGTGGGGCCTACTCTCTAGTTTCGGTGCACAGGCTTCTCATTGCAGAGCATGGGCTCTATGGTGTGCAGGTTTTGGTAGTCGTGACATGTGGGCTCACTAGCTGTGGCTCGTGGGCTCTAGAGTACAGGCTCAATAGTTGTGCTGCATGTGCTTATTTGCCCTGAAGCATGTGGGATCTTCCAGGACCAGGGATTGAACCCGTGTCCCCTGCATTGCAAGGTGAATTCTTAACCACTGGACCTCCAGGGAAGCCCAGAAATTAGAATGTATAATATTCTCACCAATTCTGTTTTTGCAGCAAGTTTATCATAATTTCATCCCCTACCCATAAAATTAACATTATTTTCTATCAGTAGCAGTCACCTATTGATAGAAAATTTTAAAATGTGGTCAAGAATTAAAAGTTCTCCGCAGAACATGTATCAAGAGCCTTAAAAGCCTCTTACTCTTTGTCTTCAATTTTTTAAGGAATCTGTCTAAAGAAAAACTACAGTACTTATAGAGATTAAAGTATAATGGGGTTTATTGCAACATAATTCAGGATAGTGAAAATTACAGTCTGCTTTAATACACAGTCAAGGTAATGGCACCCCACTCCAGTACTCTTGCCTGGAAAATCCCATGGACAGAGGAGACTGGAAGGCTGCAGTCCATGGCGTCGCTGAAGGTCGGACACGACTAAGCGACTTCACTTTCACTTTTCACTTTCATGCATTGGAGAAGGAAATGGCAACCCACTCCAGTTTTCTTGCCTGGAGAATCCCAGGGACGGGGGAGCCTGGTGGGCTGCCATCTATGGGGTCGCACAGAGTCAGCCATGACTGAAGTGACTTAGCAGCAAGGTGTATCTGAAGTAAATTATGGCTCATCTAAATATATGGGTTTATACATTAAAATATTCCTAAAGATTTTTTACGTGGAAAATTGCTTATAATGTAAAAAAGAAAACAAAATGGACTATCAGTTAATTTAGTTGTTTTAAAAAATATATAGGTAAGTAAATTTAGTGGAAGAACATATGCTAAAATGTTGACATTATCTTTGTTTTTTTTGACATTATCTTTGTGTTGGGGGATTTTTTTTTTTAAGGAGCAATTGTTTTCTTAATAATTTTTATATTTTCCAGAGGAAATGTTAATTTTTTTCTTCATGTGTTATCTGTATAGTCAGAGGCATAATTTTGAAAAACTCACTCCAGATCATTTGTATGTGTTAATTATTAGTTGAATGAAATTGGAGGTGAATACCTTTAACTTTTCTTGTTGTTCTTGGGTTGTTTTATTTGGCGAGATAAATAAGCATATGCCAACTCTCCCCAAATATAAAAGACCCAGAGTGCCTAAAAAATCTTCAGCGAAAGCCAAGTAACATTATAACATAGAGTTTACTCTAATTAAAATATCCTATGGTTTTGCTCCTAGCCTATAATAACAATGTCTTGTGAATCTAGTTATAAGGACATTTTATAGTGGGGGTTTAGTGTAATCAGCTTTGCTCTGTATTTATAGGAGAGTTATTTCTTGTTTTTTTTTCAAAGGAAAGACATGTGCTGAAGTTTTATGTCTCCAGAAGTGGCAACAGATCTTGCTGGTCTACAAGTACTAACATTTCAGAATCTAACCACAAAATTTGAATCCGCCTGTGCCTTTTCTCAATTGTGCTGGGATATGAGTTAGTCTTTTCCCCTTTAGGGTTTGGTTTCAATGAGATTCTATGGGGAAATTTAGCTAGTGTCACAATTATATGTCTAAAACTTAGTGATAACGGGAAATAAAAGAGAGTACTCATAATGAGTAGACTAGGGAGGGAAGAGGAGTGCTTGTACATGTGGGCAGGACCATGAACATTTTATTGCCCCAGTTAGAATTTTTGCGACCTAAGGACTTGAATACTATTAGGTTTCACTAATACATAGAACGGACTCCGCAACTTTGTCTCTGTCTCCTCCCTGTACGTGAAGTACAGGCTGAACTGGTACTTCTTGTCTCTCTTTGCACAGGAAAATGATGGACTCCGGACAGATTGATTTTTACCAACATGACAAGGTTTGCTCCAATACCTGCAGAAGCACCAAATTTGATCTTCTTATCAGCAGTGCAAGAGCTCCAGTGCCAGGACAGCAGACAAGTGTGGTGCAGACGCCCACATCGGCCGATGGTAGGGGGTAGGAAACCACCTGAAAACCCATTGTGTTGCTCAGTAGTACTTTTCCCCTCGTTCTCTTTTGTGTTTTTAATTCTCATGAGTGTTGATGGAAGATATGGTAATCTTGGGTAGGAGTCCACGCTTTAGAAAGAACTCTGTTTTCTCCCAAATTATTCCTACTGGCCAGTCCTCCTTCCTTGTTTCTGTATTACAATGCATGGTAAACGTTAGAAAGGGGATTCATATGAGTTTATTTAACAGTTTACTTTGGTGCCAGTGCTGCTTGGTATATCTTTGAAATTAGATTGTTTTGAAAATCCCTGGCAATTCTGATGGTCAAGGCAGGCGACTGGATTTAGAATGGTGAATGGTTTTCAGCTGTTGAACTGAGAAGTCTCAAAAACAGTGTGTCATTGACTGGGCTGGACTCTGGAGACTCTGCTGTGAGAGTCAAAGAGCTCTGTCTGGGAGGAATCCAGATAAACAAGCTGAGACATCTTCACAAATAAGATAGGGTGTGCACACACTTCAGTATTGTTGAGTTTGGAATGAGGGCTCTCTAGGAAAGATATAACCATTTGAGGTTATTATTAAGGATTTAGTTGAGCTGGAAACTTAGCGCAGCTAAAGTTCTTAGAATGTGTCTAAACTACTTCTAGGAGACTTAAAAATATGCCTGACAGAGACACAGAATGCAGTGTAAGGAAGGCACTGTGCTTTAAAAATGACTTCGCAAGGTTTCTTTTGGTCAACCCTAAGGTTCTGTTCCCAACCTAACTGCTGGATGAGTAGAAGCCAAATCTCACTGAGTTTCTTTTGGGAAAGTATAAAATATCTAGCAGTGTGAATATTTGGTGGTATGACACTTTGACTTGAGAAGTGAAAAATGCTGTGAAATTATCTACTTTCTTTTTATTTTGCTGAACCTTCTTGATCATCTATATTGATATTTTGCTTGTTTGCTGATATCCTTCACAGTGGAGAATCCACATTTTATATTTCTGTCTGGATCAGTTTGATTTTTCTCAATTCTCTTTGTTTAAAACCTTAATATTAAATCGATAGCAATAGGTTTTTCCTCTGTGAATCTGCTATTCATGGATCTCTTACCTGATTTTTTTTTTTTTTTGTCTCATTTATCTTGCTTTCTCTTACATCAGCTGATAAGTAAGTTATAGCAACTTCACATATTCTAGATGGTTAGTATCAAATACACTTGGAGTAGGGCTCTTGACTAAGCACCATAATTTTCTTTTTCAATTATTTCAAGTCCTCCTCATCCTCACTAAGTCTGGGTACAGCCTGGCAATCATGCCTACCTTCTGTCTCTTTCAAAAATATAATTGCTCAGATTGCTCTTTTGTGATTTTGTAAGTTATCTTTCACTTTCTATTCAGAGTAAGAAGAAAGCATTTTCTGCAAGGCAGGTTTTCTTTAGGAAAGCCAGTGTTCATCCTGGCTTACCTAGGATTCTAGTTTTTAACATAGGGACCTGCAGACAAAAGGCCATAAGTTAAATAGCAGGATCTCTGGCTGTCTGAGAAAGGATAGCTGTGACTTTTTCATAAAATTCACTGGCCTTCCCTTTAATGCACTGCTTTTAGGTAGCATCACACAGATTGCCATCTCAGAAGAGAGCATGGAAGAGGCAGGGCTGGAATGGAACTCGGCTCTCACTGCTGCTGTCACCATGGCCACAGAGGAGGGTGTGAAGAAAGACTCAGAGGAAATTTCAGGTACTATCTATGGCGCGCAGATTTCTTGCAAGGTTTTGTAATTCTTATCACCATTATGATTATGGACACAGAAAGGCTCTTCATTACTTGTGCTGGTCTTTCTTATGCATATTAATACTAATTATAGCTGCAAACATCTTATTTGAATCCATGTAACAGCCTTGCAAAGTTAGATTTTATGAAGAAATTGAGATTCAGAAATGTTTAGTACGTTGCCTAAGACCAATCACACAACTGGTATCAGAGCTGAATTCAGCTGTTTCGCTCTGGAGTCCATCTTCTTATGCTGCCACACTGATTCCAACTTTGGCACATTCGTTAGATAAACCAAACTGCAAGATTTTAGAAGAAAAAATTAGCAAGCAGGTGGTGTAGATGATGATTAATGGTGATTCACTTAAAGGGGACAGGAGAAGCTTTATATCGTCTTTCATTAATTCATTTAACAAATGTTTATCGCTGCCTGTTTTTAGCTGGCACTGTTGCTTGATCTAGATAGAAAGATAAAAAGACATAACCTCTGCCCTCAGGGAGCTTATACCCCCACCTATTCAACTATTTCATTTTGGTGTTTTTAAGTATAGGATTAGAGGGAGTATGTCTTTAATTTATTTATTATTTAACTTTTGAAATACTATATATTAAAAGTGAAAAGTGCAAGTGTTAGTCACTCAGTTGCATCTGACTCTCTGCAACCCCATGGACTGTAGCCCACCAGGCTCCTCTCTCATAGAATTCTCCAGGCAAGAATACTGGAGTAGGTTGCTGTTTCCTACTCCAGGGGATCTTCCCAACCCAGGAGATGAGAATGGCTACCCACTCCAGTATTATTATCTTTAAATTATTTAAATAAATGTTTTAGTATTTAATATTTAATTTAATACTTTTATTGAAGGAAGATACCCATTCCCTGTAGCCAGAGGTATGACCCAGTGAGGTAATTATCACAGTTACCTGGAGTCCAAATAGTTATGTACCAACTCAAGGTGGCAGCTGGTGTTCCAAAAGCTTCTTTTCTTCTTCCAGAAATGCCTGAATAAGAAATCATTGGAATTCTCTGGTGGCCTAGTGGTTAGTATTCTGGGCTTTCACTGCTAGGGCCTGGGTTCAATTCCTGGTCAGGGAACTGATCCCATGAAGCCACACAGCATGGAAAAAAATTTTTTTTTGAACTTAACATTGTAGAGCTATACCTAAGCATATGTAGCATCCCTTATTTGTGTGCTCAGTTGTATCCAACTCTTTGTGACCCCATGAACTATAACCCACAAGACTCTTCTGTCCATGGAGTTTTCCAGGCAAGAATACTGGAGTGGGTTGGGACTTCCTCCTCCAGGGGATCTTCCAGACCCAGGGAATCTTCCAGACCCAGGGATCAAACCCATGTCTCCTGTATTACAGGCAGATTCTTTACCACTGAGCCACCTGGGAAGCCTAAGTATATGTAGCATCCCTTATTTGCCTTCTGTCTTATCCTTTTTTGCCAGAGGACACTTTGATGTTCTGGAAAGGAATAGCTGATGTTGGACTGATGGAAGAGGTTGTCTGCAATATACAGAAGGAAATAGAGGAGCTACTTAGGGGAGTTCAGCAGCGGCTCGTCCAGGCTCCCTTCCAGGTCACAGGTAAACATACTAATCCTAACGATAGTGGTCTTTATTAAACAGTAACAATTGTAGGCAGACGTTATTAGCCTCATGAAACACTGAGGTACAGGTATTATTATCCTCATTTTACAGATTAGGAAATTAAGGATCATAAAACAGTAAGTTACTATACAAAGTTCATAACTGTAAATTTTAACTGTAAAATATTTTTTTTAATTGAGGTGTAGTTGATTTATAATATTGTGTTAGTTTTAGGTGTACAGCAAAATGATTCAGTTTTGTGTGTGTGTATATATTTATATATATTTAGATTATTTTCCATTATAAGTTATTAGAAGATACTGAATATAGTTCCCTGTGCTATACAGTAGATCACTGTTGCTTATGTATTTTATATGTAGTAGTGTATATCTGTTAATCCCATACTCCTACTTTATCCCTCCCCCACTTCCCATGGGGGAAATAGTAACCATAAACATGTTTTCTATGTCTGTGAGTTTGTTTCTATTTTGTAAATAAATTCATTTGTATTATTTTGTTAGGTTATATATATTTTTATATATATATAATATATATAAATATATATTTTGTTATATATTTTTATATATATAATATAAATACAAATATTTATATTTGTATAAATAATATTATATAATATTTGTCTTTGGCTTCACTTAGTATGATATTCTCTAGGTCCATCTGTGTTCCTGCAGATGGCAATATTTTCTTTTGTTATGACTAAGTTATATTTCATTGGATATATATACCACATCTTCTCTATCCATTTACCTGCCAACGGACACTTAGGTTGCTTCCATGTCTTGATTGCTGCAAATTGTAAATTGCTACTGTAAACATTGGAGTCCATATATCTTTTCAAACTGGAATTTTCATCATTTCCGAATATATGCCCAGGAGTGGGATTGCTGGATCATATGTGGTAGCTCTGTTTTTAGCATACCTTGGTTTTAAACTCAGGTTTGGCATTGCTTTTTCCACAGGTAATTTTTGCCTTTGTAAATGGTGCCAGAAAGCAGTCTCTCTGTCTCTCTCTCAATATAGATATAAATAGATATATAGAGTTTGGAAATTGAAGAAATCCGCCTGTCTTAGACAATTCTCGTATTCTGTTAGTTTAAGGCTCCCAGAACTATTGTGTGCATTTATAAGTGTTTCTGCATACTTACAGGGTACTTGCTGTCATGCACAATGTAAAATGTTTTAATCATCTGATACAAAAGGGCTCATTATGAGGTCTCATAAGCTTGTATGTTTAGTTAAGTCTGTCCTTAGATTTGTTAGATGTGTATTGTTACCTCTTTATGACTCATATACTATGTGTAAGGAAGTCAGGAAGTGTTAGTTGCTCAGTTGTGTCCCACTCTTTATGACCCCATGGACTGCAGCCCTCCAGGCTCCTCTATCCAAGGAATTCTCCAGGCAAGAATACTAGAATGGGTTGCCATTTCCTTCTCCAGGGGAATCTTCCTGACCCAGGGATCAAACTGGGGTTTCCTGCATTGCAGTTAGATTCTTTACCATTTAAGCTTCCAGGGAAGCCCCTGGTATTTACATTATGTAAATACGCTTAAACGTTACAGCAGAATTTTTTTTTATGATTGGAGGTTGTTTTTTTTTAAGGCAACTAATATAAAAAACTGGTGATTCTTTTAGACAGGGTGGTCAAAGAAGCCCCCTCTAAGCAGGCGCCATTTGAGTAGAAATCTGAATTGAAGGAGATAGCCATGTGACAGACTGGGAGAAGGAACACTCCAGGCAGAGGGGACAAAGATCTTGATATGACAGTAAACTGAGTGGGTTCAAAGAATTAGAGGAGTGCTGACATATGGCTCCAGTGGACTGTTAATGGAAACAGTGATGGGTGATGAAGTTGGACAGAAGCAGGGGGGACATTTTGGATAAGCTTTGGTCAGATAAAATCCAAAGCTAAAACTTTGGGTTTTATTTTAAGGTGACATTAAGCCATCATAGTGATTTTGAGCAGGAGAGTAAAATGATCAGGTTTATTTTTATTTTTAAAAGATCACTGTGGTTGCTGTGGGGAGAATAGATTATATGGGGCAAGAATAGAAACAAGAAGACCACTTAGAGTACTTCCCTGGTGGTCCAGTGACTAAGACTGTGATCTCCTAATGCAGGGGGCCCAGGTTCGATCCTTGGTCAGGAAACTAGATCCCACATGCTGCAGCTAAGAGTTCGAATGCTGCAACTAAAGATCCTGCATACTGCAACTAAGACCCAGCACAGCCAAATAAATAAATAAATAGTTCAAAAAAGAAGACCAGTTGGAAGACTCTTGAAGGAGTTAGTTCAGGCAAGAGACGATGATAGTGTGAATTAAGTGGGTAGTGGTAGACCTGGGAAGAAATGATCATACTGGGGATATGTTTTGAATGTGGAACTGATAGGTCTTGCTGATGGATTAGATGTCAGGTAAAAAAGAAAGAAATCCAGGATAACTAATGTATTTTTTGTCTGAACTATGAGTGGTGACTTGAGATGAAGACTGCTGGGATAGGAAATCAAAATTGACTTTTGACTTTTAAATTGAGATGCTTATGAGGACTTCAGATGGAGATGTCACTTGACTAAACAGAAGTATGAATCTGTAATGTAGGAAAGAGATCTGGGCTGGATAGCTACATGTGGGAGTTCTTAGCATGTCTATGATACTTAAAACTATGAAACAGGACTCAATATGCCAGCAAATTTGGAAAACTCAGCAGTGGCCACAGGACTCCAAAAGGTCAGTTTTCATTCCAATCCCAAGGAAAGGCAATGTCAAAGAATGTTCAAACTACTGCACAATTGCACTCATATCACACGCTAGCAAAGTAATACTCGTAATTCCCCAAGCTAGACTTCAACAGTATGTGAACTGAGAACTTCCAGATATTCAAGCTGGATTTAGAAAAGGCAGAGGAACCAGAGATCAAACTGCCAACATCCATTGGATCATTGAAAAAGCAAGAGAATTCCAGAAAAACATCTACTTCTGATTCATTGATTATCCTAAAGCCTTTGATTGCGTGGATCACAACCAACTGGAAAATTCTTCAAGATATGGGAATACCAGACCACCTTACCTGCCTCCTGAAAACCTGTATGCAGGTCAAAAAACAACAGGTAGACTTAGACATGGAACAACAGACAGGTTCCAAATTGGGAAAGGAGTACATCAAGGCTGTATATTGTCACCCTGCTTATTTAACTTACGTATGTGCAGAGTACATCATGCAAAATGCCGGCCTGATGAAGCATAAGCTGGAATCAAGATTGCTGGGAGAAATATCAACAACCACAGATATTCAGATGATACCACCCTTATGGCAGAAAGTGAGGAGGAACTAAAGAGCCTCTTAATGAAAATGAAATAGGTGAGTGAAAAAGCTGGCTTAAAACTCAGTATTCAAAATTCTAAGATCATGGCATCCCTTTCCATCACATCATGGCAAATAGATGGGGAAATAATGGAAGCAATGACAGACTTTCTTTTCTTGAGCTCCAAAATCACTGTAGATGGTGACTGCAGCCATGTAATTAAAAGACACTTGCTCCTTGGAAGAAAAGCTATGACCAACCTAAACAGCATATTAAAAAGCAGAGACATTACTTTGCCAACAGAGGTCTATCTAGGCAAAGCTATGGTTTTTCCAGTGGTCATGTATGGACATAAGAGTTGGACCATAAAGAAAGCTGAGTGCCAAAAAATTGATGCTTTTGCTCTGTGATGTTGGAGAAGACTCTTAAGAGTCCCTTGAACTGTAAAGAGATCAAACCAGTCCATCCTAAAGGAAGTCAGTCCTGAGTATTCATTAGAAGGACTGATGCTGAACCTCCAATACTTTGGCCACCTGATGTGAAGAACTGACTCACTGGAAAAGACCCTGATGTTGGAAAAGATTGAAGGCAGGAGAAGGGGATGACAGAGGATGAGATGGTTGGATGGCATCACCGACTCAATGGACATGAGTCTGAGCAAGCTCCAGGAGTTGGTGAAGGACAGGGAAGCCTGGTGTGCTGCAGTCTGTGGGGTTGCAAAGAGTCAAACATGACTGAGCAACTGAATTGAACTAAACTGATGAAACTGGATGAGATGACTGTGGAAGAGAGCTAGCTATAGGTAGAGAAGTGGTCTGAGTTAATAACAGCTCAGTTAGTAACAGCTCTTTCAAGAAGCTTTGTTTAAAGGGGCATAAGGATAATACTATTAATAATAATAAATGCCCATGTTTGGCAATTAACATATGATATTTCAAACCTTCATATCTATTTTGCAGAGTAAGTATTATTAGTCCCATTTGTTTCAAATGAAAAAACTGAGGAGTGAAATGACTTACCCAAGGTCACACAGACTGGAAACATCAAAACCAAGATTCAGACTTAGCTCTGCTTAGTAGATGACCATGTTTTCTTTTTCTTTCTTTTTTGTGCCATACCACACAACATGTGGGATCTTAGTTCCCCGGCCAGGGATCAAACCTGTGCCTTCTGCATTGGAAAGCAGAGTCTTAACCACTGGACTGCCAGGCGAGTCCAGAATGACCATGTTTTTCTAAACCAAGTCAGAACCTATAACCAGATGTAAGATTTTTTCCCTTATTTTTGTATTTATTTATATGGAGAGATGTATAAAGATATAACAATTAAATAAAAATTAGTTACACATGTGATAAATCTTTTTTACTTAATATTCATTTCTTTGTATTTATTCTTTGGTTGCACCAGGTCTTAGTTGAGGCATGTGGGGCAGGGATCAAACCCAGGCCCCCCTGCAATGGGAGTGCAGAGTCCCAGCCACAGGACCATCAGGGATGCCCTGTGATAAATCTTTGTTTTTTTGAAAATGCAATTAGCATTCTAATTTCTGAATTGTTTTATATTTATAAGTAGCATAGTAGGGAGTTTGTGGAGCATTTCTGTTTTAACTGGACAGACCTATTTTGTTTTAAATAGATGCTGCTGTTCTTAACAATGTAGCACATACATTTGGCCTAATGGACACAGTTAAGAAGGTTTTGGACAACAGGAAGAACCAAGTAGAACAGGGAGAAGAGCAGTTTCTCTATACTCTCACAGGTATGTATAGCTTCTCTCTTTTCTTTGGTGATATACTAACATCATCGAGTCTTGGCATTTCTTTGTTGTCTTCTGTTGGGACTGGACTGGCTTTTTCCTTCCTTCCTTCTTTTCCTCCCTCTCTCCCTCGCTCCTGCCTTTTCTGTTTTCTTCCTTCTCTGTCTTTCTTTCTTTCAAATCACATAGTATTAGATTTGGCTTTTTCTTTGTACACAGTCCTGGGTGAGGTGGAATCAGGTCAAGCAGAGAAGTACAAAAGGAAAGAAAAGAAAACTAGCAACATGATCCTCCTTTTATATCTTTGAAGGATGAAGATGTCTGCTAGATTGCTCCATTAGCCCAGTAATATAAGTGGCAGAAGAATAAAGCTGACCCTTGTCTTTTTTACATTATTAATACTGAGTTGGTTGATAGATACACATTTTGCACTTCCCTTATTTCTGGTAATCAGAAATTATGAGCATATATATAATTTAACCCTTTAAATAAGTATTGGGTTGGCCGAAAAGTTCATTTGGGTTTTTCTGCATGATCTTATGGAAAAACCTGAACAAATTTTTTGGCCAACCCAGTGCTTTGTGCTGGTCTCCAAGCTAGATTTTAGAAATATAATGTTGAGTGAGGTAATCTCAGTCTCTTGAGGGCTTTCAAGGAACTCAAGGGAAAGCAGACTTAGAAATATGTGCAAAAAGTAGTTCTGTAGCAGAGGCATATGGAAGGTATGGTGGTAGAACAAAGGGAATTATCATTTATTGTCAGGGAATATTTAACAGGAGGATTCCTACGTGGTGTTTCTTGGTTTCTTCTCTAATTACAGTACAGGAAGTAGCAGTTTCTAATCTAGCTACAAATTAGTATAACTTTCATTAGGTTCCAACAAAGGAGAGACTTTTGGAGTTGCACCTGTTGGCAGGGGAGGAGCATTTGGAGCAGCTAGGGCAGGGTTAGTAAGAAAATTTTGAAATATTTTATGTTGTTCTAATTGGGCCTTTTGTAAAGTTTTATCATCTAATTCATATTCATGCAATAAGTGTTCTGTCTGTTGTTGAATATTAGGAGGGTTAGAATTTACCTTGAAATGGCCAGAAATCAATTGGAATATTTTTTCCTTGCTTGGTGGCTCGTCTAACATTTTCTTTGATCTAGTGCCAAATTTCTAAATCAAAACTGCCTTTATCAGGGAACCAAGGATTACATTTAACCAGTGTTTGAAAGTAAGCCTCTATTCATTGGCCCGAAACCAAAAGTCCCTGAGCTTTAAACAAATGGTGAAGTAAAGTAGAGAAATGATGGGGCTTTCCAGCCGTATAACCCGTGTTTTAGTACTTATTGACCTCAATAGGTCCCAACCTCAATAGGTCCTGAGTCCCTCCGACCGAAATGCCACGTACACCAGTGTCCCTGTTCGGGCGCCACTTGTTGGGGTCCTTTAATGGACCGGGACCTGGTGGTCTGGAGGCAACAATAAGAAAGTGAAAGAGAGAAAGAGGCTAATACTCCCTGGTTTACGCAGAAAACCAATAAAGTCCTTGACACAGGACTTGGTCTCTCACGAAGGCACCGGGCACCCTGTCGATGGGGGGTGAAGGCACAGCGCACCTTCTCTAGCGAGTCTTAGAAGCCTGGGCAGGAGAGTGAGCAAGACGGGTCTCTGTGGTCCGAGGAATCAGCTGAAGAGAGAGAGAGAAAGAAAGAAAGACACGGGGACCCAAGCTCTGATGGAGCAAAGGTGCTATAATGATTTTTCTGTGAGTATATAT
Organism: Bos grunniens; assembly: GCF_055505025.1. NCBI lineage: Eukaryota > Metazoa > Chordata > Mammalia > Artiodactyla > Bovidae > Bos > Bos grunniens. The sequence goes on from NC_141166.1 coordinate 12,263,719, forward strand.
AGGCCGTAGTACAAGAAGTTTCTTTCGTCAGTGATGAAGATCAGAAAACCAAATGTACAGTAACCATTACCAAGGGAACAAGGGATGATGATGGTCACAAGGTCAGGAGACAATCCATATCTCAAGAAAGGGAATTGAGACTAAGCAGTTTTGTTGTAAAGAGAATGTTTACTAAAGGCGATTCAAGCCTGTCTCACACAATGACCTCAGTTCCTGGGAGCAGCGTGCTGTTCCACTTAAAAAGAAACAAAGGACTTGTGAGAAACAGCACGTAGGAATCCTCCTGTTAAACATTCCCTGACAATTTATATCCAGAGAAAAGTCATGAGAAGCTTTCGAAATAAGGTACAAAGCAAGTTAGAGGTATAGATTATCAATCTTATATGATGTAGAATATAGTCAGTTGGGAAAACAAAAGGCAAGAAAGATCATTTGGTAAGAGAAGAACAATTTAGGTTGTTTTAAACTTATTTTTATGTCCAGTTTATATTTTAAATTCAGTTTACCAAGTATTCTCAGAGATCCCCCTTTTCATTTCATCTTCCTAGGGATATTATAGGCTGTTATCCTGATTTTACAGATAACCCAGTAAAGGGAGAGAGAGAGTAAATGATTTGCTGGGATCACATCACTCCTTGACAGTGAAGCCCAGGGTAGCACTGTCTTCTTTCAGACTGGTAGAACAGTCTGAAAGATGGTTTTTGTTAGAAATGTAGGCTTCTGGTTCCTTGTCCATATATTTTAGTTATAACCACAATATACATAAAGTTGTGTTTTCTGCTTTTTTCACTATGATATACTAATATTTTTTCAAGTTCCTACACAGTATTTTACCTCGACATTTTTCTAGGGATGAATTTAAATTTTCAAAATTTTCTTCAAAGGCTTATTTATTGTAGTGAACTTATATGAATATAACATTTCTTCTTATGTCCTTTTAAACTACTTCATGGAAGTTCCCTGGTGGTCTAGTGGTTAGGATTCTAGGCTTTCAATGCCGTGACCCAGGTTCAATCCCTGGTTGGGGAACTGAGATCCTGTAAGCCGTGAGGCCCCCCAAAAATAAAGAAATAAGCTACTTCACAGGACTAAGCTTGAGGCTAAATGGTATTGATATTTGTTTATGGAGTTCTGTGACCTATTATCAAATTTCCGAGTAGATTATACCAATTTAGTTCACAAGTTTGAGCTCCCAACATTGGGTGTTGTTTTTTATAATACACTCTGATTTAACTTTTTTTAAAACTATACATTTTTTTTTTTTTTTTGGCTCTTTTCAGTTTATTGCATGAAGGAGTTACACTAGTCCAAGTTAAAAGCAGACCCCAAATGGTTACATTATACAAGCTGTGAGGTTTTTAAACTTGTGACAAGGGACAGAAGGGAAATTCTACTCATTGCAAGGAAATCCTCACTTAAGCTTCAGTGAGCCAAAAGCACTTAAAACCCATGAACCTTCAGCTGGTCGTCCTTAGCCAGTCCAATCTCTACCAGGAACTGGCATATGTTCTTGCGCTGGTCACCCTGTAGCTGAATTACTTCTCCATATTCTGGATGCTCAATTACAGTACCATTGCAGGCAAATTTCTTCTTAAACGCCTTCACTAGTTTCTTTTTATCGTAATCATCAGCGATCCCTTGGACAGTAGTAAGGGTCTTCCTGCCGTTTCTCTGTTGAATTCTTATATGGATATAATCCTCAGTGCCAGCAGGAAGCAGATCATCACCCTTACTTGCATCAGCAAAGGGGTCGAAAGAGTGGAGGTTCTGGATAGCGGACATACGATACGATTCCTTTTCCTCGGTGGAAACGGCCTGCGGAAGGCGGCGGCGGGAGAAGGCGGGCAGGGGGGACGGAGCGTCGGGAAGCGAGGGGGCTCAAGGGGGAGGCTGCTGAGTCCTCGGCGGCGGCTCAGTGACTGGGGCCAAAACTATACATTTAATTGATATCTTGTTTAGGTTCACGTTTCTTTGATTACCACCAAAGATGGGAGAAAAATGTAGTATCTTATAACCTTTAAAAGACAGCGTTGTAAAATTTTTGACTATGTTCTTTATCCCTACGAATTAGCGGCTTAGTATACATGCATGCACATACACACTCTTTTATTCCAAGCAGGGAATTGACTTGCTCTTGGTGTCGCACAGGAAGAATAGTGCTCTTCGGGTGTAACTGGTTATTTATTGGATGTATATCAGGTGCTAAGCAGCAGAGAAGTTCTGCTGTAGAATCAGACTCACCAGTAGTCATCAAGGTTGGATTAGACCCTTGGGAGAGGGATAGTGATAGGTGTATTGGGGTGGGAAGGCCACCAAATTGACTATCAGAAGACTTTTGTTTTGGCCCAAGCTCTGTGACCTTAAATAAATAGCTTTACTTCTCTGGATCTCTGTCAAAATGAATATGTTAGAACTCTAAGACCTCCTTCAGTATTGTAATTCTTAGGGACTTCCTTTGTAACTTTGTGTAGACTTCTCTGGGGCTGATGGTAGATTAAAGCCATCTGGGTCACCAGCAAGTGATCCTGTCTTGAAGGACAGTTTGGAAATCACTGTTTTTCAGAGTGGCCATTGTAGCTCCTTTGTAGGTCCATGGCAACTGCAAAGGGATTGTACAGATATTATTTTCATCTGTAGGCAGGGCATATATAAACTACTAGACCAAATGGAGACTTCTTCGGTTTGCATTTTGGTGACAGGTGGCAAAATGCCACAGGAGCTTCTAGAGTTGAGCTGTAGTAGGATCACAGTATGGCAAGATTCTGAATTATCACCTTGCCTATAATCACACAATGAAATATAATAACTGGTGGAGTTGTAAAGATCCAGTCTGGTTCCTTCTTCAAAATGATAACATGACTTGCCTAAGGCTGCTGCTGCTGCTGCTAAGTCGCTTCAGTCGTGTCCGACTCTGTGCAGCCCCATAGACGGCAGCCCACCAGGCTTCCCGGTCCCTGGGATTCTCCTGGCAAGAACACTGGAGTGGGTTGCCATTTCCTTCTCCAATTCATGAAAGTGAAAAGTGAAAGTGAAGTCACTAAATAGTAGCAAAACCAGGACAAGACCCCAGGTCTCCTCACTCCTAGTTTACTGTTCCCAAGATTACGCTTCTCTCTACACAAAGTCTGTCTTTTTTCCATAGACTTGGAACGCCAGTTGGAAGAACAGAAGAAGCAAGCCCAGGATCACAGGCTGAAATCCCAGACAGTTCAAAATGTGGTACTGATGCCTGTGAGCACTCCTAAGCCTCCCAAAAGGCCCCGGCTCCAGCGGCCAGCCTCCACCACCGTCCTGAGCCCTTCTCCTCCTGTCCACCAGCCTCAGTTCACGGTCATCTCACCCATCACCATCACACCAGTGGGTCAGTCATTTTCCATGGGCAATATTCCAGTGGCCACCCTCAGCCAGGGCTCCAGTCCTGTGACTGTCCACACACTGCCTTCTGGCCCTCAGCTCTTCCGTTATGCCACAGTGGTCTCCTCAGCCAAGAGCAGCTCACCAGACACAGTGACCATCCACCCTTCGTCTAGCTTGGCACTGCTGAGCTCCACCGCCATGCAGGATGGGAGTACCCTGGGCAACATGACCACCATGGTGAGCCCTGTGGAGCTGGTGGCCATGGAGTCTGGCCTAACCTCGGCCATCCAGGCAGTTGAAAGCACCTCAGAGGATGGGCAGACCATCATTGAGATTGACCCAGCCCCAGACCCAGAGGCCGAGGATACTGAGGGCAAAGCAGTCATTTTGGAGACCGAACTGAGGACTGAGGAGAAAGTCGTGGCTGAGATGGAAGAACACCAGCATCAAGTCCACAATGTGGAGATTGTGGTCTTAGAAGATTAACTGGGGGTCTTGGGGCCAGGAGATATGTTTTGGTTTGGAATTTTAATTATTTGTTTATTTTTATCATTGTCCCACTCATTTCCACATAGGATCCTTTTTTTTTTTTAAAAAAACAAGATCTCATTGTTGTAACTGAACATGTCGGGTCCCTTCCAGCCCCTCTCTGAAAAATGGACAAAACAAGCTGCCCTTCTGGAAGTTGAGAGTAGGTCATTCAATGTCCTAACCGTCTTACATCAAGAGAGTTATTTCTTTGAGGGGAGGCATCAAGATAACCCGAAACCCTCTCCAGAAGTCACTTTCCAGGCTGGTCTCTCTGTGTATACACGTGGTTTTAGTCTCATAAGGTGCATTGACCAAACCAGGGAACACAGATCTGACCCTGAAGGCAACCCACTCACACATGGATGCAAAAGTATACTTGATGTTGTATCCTGAAACAAGCCCTCAGAGGCCAGTGCAAAACCCCCAAACAAAAGTGAGTTGACTCTGCTTAGAGGGGAAGATAACAAACTAGCAGAAGCTTAAAAAGGGAAGTGCTTTGGCCAGGATGGGGCAAGGAAATTATCTTACTTCCAGAAGTGCTACTGATGCCTCTTGCTGTCTCTGAGGGTTACCACCATGGGTGCCGTTTTGAGGCAAGGCCAGTGTTAAGCGGAAGGGTACATTTTCACCAAGCAGGTGGCGTCAGGGACCTGCAGCTTGGCAGAGATAAGAATCCAGAGATGTCACAGCTGTGCTTTGGGGCTAAGGCTTACCTTGCAGCCGCTCTGTCAAAGCACTTACCCTCCTAGTCCATTCATTTGCAAACTGTGGTGTGGTATAAAATTGCTCTGGTCCTTAGACTGTGGCTGTTCTGGGTGGCTGGGGCTCCAAGGCCATCATTTTTATTGCATGACTCCAGGAGCAGGAGATTTCCTCTTCCAGACCAACTGCCCTTTTTTGCAGGGCCCTTTCTTGACTTTGGAACCAAAAGCAGCCACTCCTTTGGTGCTTCCTCTTGTTTTCCCCTGTATCCCTGAATGGTTAATGGCATCTGTCTCCTGGATCCCACGCTCTTCAGCTTTTTGGCTGATTCAGAGAACAGTGACAGGTGGCTGCCTGCCTTCATCCCCTTTTAGATTCATTTCTACCATTTATACCACAGATGTTTCTGTGAGATATTGAGCTCATAAAAGACCCTTAGGTTTGGCAGGGAGGACTCAATATCCCAGCCTATCAAGTAGATGTCTCCTGAGCAAGCTGGACTTCCTGGGAAAGAAGCATTGTCTGCAGCATTATATTATAGGAAATGTACCAGGAATGTAATCATAATGTCTTTGGGTGGGGAGGGGGTATTTTGTTTTGTTCTTTTTTTAATGTTTTTGTATATTTGGAGCTGGGCCCATTTTCTGTGCTGTGATTCTTTCTCTTTGACCATCTTCAGTGTTTGGGGCAAGAGTGGACCCTGGTTTTTATTTCTAAAGAATGCATTGTTTACTGCACTAGGAAAAATGTAGGGAAACTGCAGACCATTTAAAGGAAAAGTAGGTCAAAAAAGAAAGCACACATCTTAGGAGTGGGAGGTCTTTTTTTTTTTTTAATTAAAAACAAAACTTTGACCTGTAGTTTCCTTCTTTTTTTTTGAAGGCACCCACCTGAAGCTATGTTTCTTCCAACGGATGTTGGAAACCCTGTTGTTAAGCAAGTGAAAACTGCGTTCTGCCATCCCTCCGATAGCTGTGTATAGCTAGAGAAGCCCTCTCATTTGGAAGGGTCAATCTTAAAAGGCTTAAGGGTGAAATTTCTGAATCCCATGCAGTTGTGATTTTCAGCTTTAAGATTGTCCGGGGTTTTGTTTTTCTTTTCAGAATAGTCAATAGACAGAGCAATCAATTTAGAACAAAGCTTTGGCCCTTAATATATCTTTAGTGAGGAAAATGACTTTTATTTCTTGCTTCTTTAGATTTTCTTTTGGTACATAAACAAAATTTCTGCCTAAGTCTAAAACTACTACTTGAACCTAGAAAGGCACATGTCATCCCTCATGTGGTTTTTAAGGACACTTTTCTCTTTGCTAGAGACAACAGGCTTAACTCTGGACAGAGGAGGAGCCCTAGAGAACACCTACATGCTAGCTTAGGTTCCTTTCTTATTTCAGAGATGTTGGTACTGTTTTAAAGTAGTGTGAGCATCATGCTTCCTAAGTCAAGAGATCGCCTCCTAAAGACAGAGCCTGTTTCTTTTCACTCTCTGAATATTCCACCTGGTGGAAATACATGAGCTATGTTGTTTTCCTGGTCTTCCAATAGCCTGTCGTTATTGCTCAATGCTATGTACCTGTTGTTGAATGTGGGTTTCCTCGTAGCCCTGGTCTAAATGAGCTCAGATGGGGTGAGACACACGCAAGGCACTGCTGTGTGCACAAGCAGTTGCAGTGAATCATTCCTCAGGCTGAGCTTCCAGTAGCCATCTATCTTTCTGTTCCCTCACTAAGTGAATGTTTGTAAGTGTCACCTATGTGCCAGGCTTTGTGCTCGGCACTCGCAGTACAGAGATGAAGCCTCGCTCAGTCCATGCACTCAAGGGACTCATTCTCCAGAGACTGTCTGGAGTTAAGAACTGTATTTCAATATAATTGGTTTCCTTTGTAACCTTATGTATTTTATTTCACGCATTGATAAATATTGTTCCGAGAGCTGGTCCATGGATTTCAGAAGGCTACCAAAGGTACAAAATGGTTAAGCCTTTCTCTAGGGAGATACTGAAACTAATCATCCAATGGGATAAGTGCAGTGGCAGAGCTATTGGCTGGGAGAAGAGAGAACAAAGGGTCAAGCGTCTAACCCAGCTTGGAGGCAGAGATCAGTAAATAATGGGAGTACTTCCTGGAGAAGATGTATACCTAACCTGATTTAGGACAGACCATTTTTGGCTACTTTTTTGGATTCCATTTTCAAGTTGTTGGACTTAGGTATACAAGAAGGGGGAAAAAATCCGCTGTCTTGTTGCTTCTGCCTCCAGAGCTAGGCAGAGTCAGCAGCTTAGATAGGCTCTCCTGAGACCACTCCACTGGAGAAAGCCCAGTCATTCATCAGCTTCTCAGAGTTTCCAGCAGATGAATCCAGTACAGGACTGGACTTTAGCTGGTAGAAGGTAAATGCCCCAAACATTCCTGCAGTGTGGTTTTCACAAAGGGCTCAGAAGCAACTGTTCAGCTGTCTTACCTTGGCCATGCCCCTGTCTGGTGCGTGCCTGTTCTCTTCCCCTTTTCAGTTTCCAGGCTCCATCCCTGTCCCCTCCCCCAATTAAAACAAAACTCCCTGCCATTCCAAAGTTAAAAAAAGAAACAATAGACTTAAATATTTAGGATTTCAAGCTGTTTCATGTGAAGTTTCTTTTATGCTTCTGTCCATATTTGGGGAGGAAGACCAGAATTAATCCAGATACCCTCAAATTTAACATTCAACCCAGGTGGATTGACTGTTTAGTGGTGGCATTTTAACCTATTTCATGAAAAGCATTAAAGGTAAGTCTGCATGGTGGGAAGTACTGGTAACATTTGATGATAAAGATAGTGAAATCAAGTACGAAATATGGAACTCCTAGTTCATTGAGTTTGGAGAATGGCTCCCCACTCCAGTACTCTTGCCTGGAAAATCCCATGGATGGAGGAGTCTGGTAGGCTGCAGTCCATGGGGTCGCAAAGAGACACGACTGAGCGACTTCACTTTTGCTTTTCACTTTCATGCATTGGAGAAGGAAATGGCAACCCACTCCAGTGTTCTTGCCTGGAGAATCCCGGGATGGGAGCCTGGTGGGCTGCCGTCTATGGGGTCGCACAGAGTTGGACACGACTGAAGCGACTTAGTAGCAGCAGTTCATTGAGTTATAACTGGCCCACAACTCTCAAGGAGGCAGAAAGGACAAAGAAAAGGTTGAATTCTCAAAATAGGCATGAGTTGTGATTCACTTGGGTAATGCTCCTGAGGAAATAGTCCTTTCTGAGACAAATCAGATTCTAGGTTAGCTAGCCCCTGCCTTTTCAGTCAACAACCTAGTACAATTGATCACAGACCCCTCACACCTTGGATACCTCTTCCCTGGGAAATTCTTGTGTAGTCTGTAACGTACTACAATAATAAGCAAGGCTGATGCGCTAAACAAAGGATCAGTTCCGCTAGACTAGCACTCTCTGCCCCTGGTATTCTCTTCTTAGATAGCCTTAGTTGAGTCATTTCTAGTTTTCCTTGCCAACCTGGAACACCTTTCTTAGTCCCAAGCTAGGCAATCGCGCGCCCTCTAGAAGGTTCTACTTTCCTTGAACATCCTCACCATGCTGCACCATCCTCCTTGCTTTGGAGAAACCAGTGTCACTTAGTTCCCAAATCCTGCCATGTAGTAACTCTGCCTTTCTTAGCAATAACTTTCTTATCAACAACTCAAGACAATCATTTCCTTCCAAGGAGACCCCAAGACCCAAACCTCACCGTACATCCAGAGATTTCAGTCTTTACTCTAGAACAGCCTTCTTAACTCTAGTCATCACCTGAATTGAGGCATCTTTGGGATATGCTTGTGCTCGAAGTTCCTCAGAACACAGATTCTAAAATCTATCTTTCACACCTGATCGATTCTCTACCTATGGTCCATAGCCCAGGCTGAGACATGCCTGTTTGCTGGATAAATTATTGCAGCCCAGTATGATTCTTAACTACATCTTCATAACTACCTGAAGTTTCTGTTGTGTCTATGAGGCTCCCAACCTGAAGACTCCTGAAGCCCTCTCATCCTAAAGTAGGCCACACTCTACTTTGAAATTAACCCTGGGTTCTCTTGCTTCTATGTGCCTTTGCTAGTAACTATGGTTTATGACGTGGGTCGATTTTTCTAGTTTGAAGACACGTGGACATTAGCATTGGGTCACATACAAAGATAAATCTGAGGCTGGGTAGTGATCCAGAAAGAAAGATGGGTTCCTCATTGGACTTTAATGTAGGAGCTTTGTCCATGGGATCCTCCAGGCAAGAATACTGGAGTGGGTTGCCACTTCCTCCTCCAGGGGATCTTCCCGACCCAGGGATTGAACCCGGTCTCCTGCATCGCAGGCGGATTCTTTACCATCTGAGCCGCCAGGGAAGCCCCGTTTATGCCTACACAGAGTTTCAAACATAGGAACAGTTCACATGAAAAATTTAGGATAAAACTTTTCTTCAAAAAACAGCAACAACAAAAACCAAAGCCCAGAAGATCTGACAACACTGGGTCCACATTTCCTCACAGCAGCACCAGACTGGAACTGAGGCCTGTGTTAGGTGAAACATGGCTTCTTAACAGACACTGTCACTCCCTATTACAAACCCAAATCTATTAATACTTATTTTTTGCAGCTTATTTTTTGATTCAATGGTTTCAAGCACACTCTTCCCCCCAGGTAGCTGTGGAGCTTATTATTAATACCTCATTTCCTTCAAGTCTCCGTTCACATGTTCCCTTATCAGAGAGGACTTCCTTGATTACCCACCCTATGAAGAGTGGCAGTTTCCTTCTGCACTGTGCTTCCCACTTTCCTTTACCCTGCTTTATTTTTCTTTCTTTTACTATCACCTGATATACATGTATTTTTTTCTCCCCCAACTAGAATGGAAGCTCCATGAGAGCAGGGGCCTTTCTCACCTCTTGGTCACTGCTGTTCTGCAGTCCCTGGAACAGTGCCTGGCATGTAGTAGAGGCTGGATAGATATTTGATGCATGAATAATATTATTAATAATAATAATAGCCAATACTTATGGAAGGATAACTATGTACCAAGCATTGTTCTAAGCACTTTACATTGTTAATCCATTTGATCCTCACTACAGTCCTGCGTGGTCAATAGCATTGTTTACATCATTTTACAATGAGGAAACTAACATTTATATTCTACTCTAAACAACAGATACATTTGAAGCATTGTATATGGATCAAATTTATTAAACAGAGTCTTCAAATGTGCTAGAGAACCTTAATACCTAAAAGGAAAACTTTCAACTAACTATTTTATCGTGATGATGTTCTACGGATAATGTATTTTGTTTAGCTGCTCCTTAAGGTTGTTTTGCTTACAGTCCTGTTCACCATCTCTCAAAAGTACTGGAGAGGGAGTTGTGAGGGGAGGGAACTTACCTGAGAAATTATTTTAGAACCCAAATCATCTATCCTGTCCATCAGACACAGGAAGTACTGATTTATCACTTTGTTAATGGTCCTGTTTGAGGTGATGCTGATGTCATGGTCCCTGATTAGAACTCCTTCATTTGTTCCCTACTGTATAGAGCCCAACCCTTTACGATTATACAGTGGAAGTGAGAAATAGATTCAAGGGATTAGGTCTGATAGACAGAGTGCCTGAAGAACTATGGATGGAGGTTCGTGACATTGTACAGGAGGCAGTGATCAAAACCATCTCCAAGGAAAAGAAATGCAAAAAGGCAAAATGGTCTGAGGAGGTCTTTACAATTATCTGAGAAAAGAAGAGAAGCAAAAGGCAAAGGAGAAAAGAAAAGATATATCCATCTGAGTGCAGAGTTCCAAAGATTAGCAAGCCTAATAGATAAGAAAGCCTTCCTAACAGATCAATGCAAAAAAAAATAGAGGAAAACAATAGACAGGGAAAGACACAGAAAATCAGAGATACCAAGGGAACATTTCATGCAAAGATGGGCACAATAAAGAATAGAAACTGTATGGACCTAACAGAAGCAGAAGATATTAAGAAGAGATGGCAAGAATACACAGAAGAACTGTACAAAAAAGAGCTTCATGACCCAGATAACCACAATGGTGTGATTACTTACATAGAGCCAGACATCCTGGGATGGGAAGTCAAGTGGACCTTAGGAAGCATCACTACAAACAAAGCTAGTGGAGGTGATGGAATTCCAGTTGGGCTCTTTCAAATCCTAAAAGATGATGCTGTTAAAGTACTACACTCAATATGCCAGCCAATTTGGAAAACTCAGCAGTGGCCACAGGACTGGAAAAGGTCAGTTTTCATTCCAATCCCAAAGAAAGGCAATGCCAAAGAATGCTCAAACTACTGCACAATTGCACTCATTGCACATGCTATCAAAGTAATGCTCAAAGTTCTCCAACCCAGGCTTCAATAATACATGAACTGTGAACGTCCAGATGTTCAAGCTGGATTTAGAAAAGGCAGAGGAACCAGAGATCAAATTGCCAACATCTGCTGGATCATCAAAAAAGCAAGAGAGTTCCAGAAAAACATCTGCTTCATTGATTACACCAAAGCCTTTGACTGTGTAGATCACAACAAACTGAGGAAAATTCTGAAAGAGATGGAAATACCAGACCACCTTACCTGCCTCCTGAAATGTGTATGCAGGTCAAGAAGCAACAGTTAGAACTGGACATGGAACAACAGACTCGTTCCAAATCAAGAAGGGAGTACGTCAAGGCTGTACATTATCACCCTGCTTATTTAAATTATATGCAGAGTGCATGCTGTTTCTCAGTCGTGTCTGACTCTTTGAAACCCCATGGATTGTAGCCCACCAGGCTTCTCTGTCCATGGGATATTCTGGCAAGAATACTGGAGTAGTGTGCCATTTCCTACTTCAGGGAATCTTCTCGACCAAGGGATCGAACCCTGGGTCTATATGCAGAGTGCATCATGCAGAATGCCAGGCTGGATGAGGCACAAGCTGGAATCAAGATGGTCGGGAGAAATATCAATAACCCCAGATACACAGATGACACCATCCTTATGGCAGATAGTGAAGAGGAACTAAAGAGCTTTCACTAAAGTGAAAGAAGAAAGTGAAAAAAGGCTGGCTTAAAAGTCAACACATCACTTCATGGCAAATAGACAGGGAAACAGTGGAAACAGTGACAGGCTTTCTTTTCTTGGGCTTCAAAATCACTGTAGATGGTGACTGCAACCACACAATTAAAAGACACTTGCTCCTTGGAAGCAAAGCTATGACCAACCTAGACAGCATATTAAAAAGCAGAGACATTACTTTGCTGACAAAGGTCCTTTTGGTCAAAGCTATGGTTTTTCCATTAGTCATATACGGATGTGAGAATTGGACCGTAAAGAAAGCTGAATGTGAAAAAAGTGATGCTTTTGAACTGTGGTGTTGGAGAAGACTCTTGAGAGTCCCTTGCACTGCAAGGAGATCAAACCAGTCCATCCTAAAGGAAATCAGTCCTGAATATTCATTGGAAGGACTGATGCTGAAGCTGAAACTCTAATACTTTAGCCACCTGATGCAAAGAACTGACTCTGTGGAAAAGACCCTGATGCTGGGAAAAATTGAAGGCAGGAAAAGAAGGGGACGACAGAGGATGAGATGGTTGGATGGCATCACTGACTCGATGGACATGAGTTTGATCAAGTTCCAGGAGTTGGTGTTGGACACGGAAACCTGGTGTGATGCAGTCCATGGGGTTGCAAAGAGTTGGACAAGACTCAACTGAACTGAACTGAGAGCCCAACCCCATATCCCTTGTTGGTGAGGAACCAATTTCATAGAACATTATAATATTGTAAAGTCTTTACCAACTCAGTGAAAATGTATTTCCCTGCTCCAGGAACAAAAATGCAACCACTATGCTTCAGAAATGTTGAGTTAACATTTCCATTGACCAAGACATTCTGATAAGACTTTTTGAGCAAAGTGGACATATTTTTGCCTCTCACACTCTGTAGCTGCCACCCAAGGATCAAAAGGGAAGCATTTAACTATAAAACACTGTGAAATTGTTTAGAGGCACATTCATTAGTTTCACTATTTTTTCTTGGCACAGACTTAAAATTGAACCAGTCCTTCCTAGGTCTCCCTAACTTCATTTTTCTCTTGGAACTATCTCTAGAAATCTTGTTTATACTTCATTTTTCCCTCTGGGCTATTGTCTTAAGATTAAGACTATAAGCTGTTTCCTAGCACAGTGCTGTTCAAACTCTGAGATCCCGTGGATCAATAAAAGAGGTTTGAAAAAAAAAAAGTCTTAGGAAACAGTATGAAGAAAAAAAAAGAAAAGGAACCAGTACGGAGTTCTATACACTATATTTTACCAAATAAGGATATTAATTTATTGACTTATTTTCTTTTGCTCACTGTTATATCTTCAACATCTAGTGTATATTTTTTATTTTTCCAAACCTTAAACTTTTTATTTTGCATTGGGGTATAACTGCTTAACGATATTGTGCCAGTTTCAGGTAAACAGTGAAGGGACTCAGCCATACATATAAAAATATGGAACACTTCATGAATTTGCATGTCATCCTTGCATAGGGGCCGTGCTAATCTTCTCTGTAGTGTTCCAATTTTAGTATATGTGCTGCCAAAGTGAGCAAAGGCTATTTTTTAAATGGCTAATTTTTACTGGCATCATTTGAGAAGAAAGGTCATTTTCACATCACGAAAGTAGGAGGAAAACAATCTAAGAATAAATAAGTCTTCTACACTGAATAAGTTTAGCTTTATGAAAAGCTCATTACATTATCATTAGCTTTCTCATTTCTTGGGGGATTGGTGAAACTTTCAGCTTTCACCTCTAGACCCTGAGTTGAAAACTTCAAGGATCTTTTCCTGCTGGCTCTCTCTGGGTTCTGGTTCTTTTCTGCCCTTGATGACATCCCCGACAGGGGCCCTTGTGGATTCCTAGTGTCCTTAGGCCACTTGGCCCAGATGTAGGTCTTTTCTTCCTTTAGCTTTGTTCTCATGTTGCTCTTCTCAGAACTTCATTCAGCAAGTCATAAAACACACCTGCATGTCAAAAGACAACCATCCATTTATCTTGGATTTCCACAGTGCCTTTCCTTAACATTCAATTATGCAAGTTAAATCTTCACATTTAACTTTTGAATGCAAAGGTTGGCCCCACAAGGTTTTCATTAATAAAATGGAGATTGACATTACTAGGGGGAATTTTGAAAATGAATGAGAGAAATTAATTCAACAAACATTTATTTAGCAAGCACTGGATTATAAAGATTAATAATAAAATGTTCTTTGTCCTATAAGCAGTAATAGATTTATTGGAGAGGCAGTATATAAGCTGAGAGTTGGTTGTCTTAACCTGCAGTCGATGAAATGGATGTACTTGGGGAAAGTGTGAAAGCAAAAGCATTAGTCGATCAGTAGTGAATTCCAGTAGTCCCTGGAATTCTCCAGGGAAGAATACTGAAATGGGTAGCCATTCTCTTCTCCAACGGATCTTCCTGACAAGGGATGAAACCTGGGTCTCCTGCATTGCAGGCAGATTCTTTACCATCTGAGCCACCAGGGAACCCCCATCCTTGGGAAACAGAGTACATAATGAGATTGGAGGTAAAAATTTGGTTGTATATGCATTTTTCTGAGAAGTTTCATTACTCTCATTAGATTTTCAACTGAGTCCAAGATTTCCAAAAGAAAAATGCTGATATTAACAGATAACTTTAATACACTAAAATAGGTTACCATAAGGAACTGTGACCAATATTATGGGTGGGCAAAGAGAGCACCTTTGTTCTGCTCAAGGGAAAAAATATGGCTTAATTGATCAGGGTTTTGAAGGACAAATGTGAGTTGGGGAGGGGAGATGTCAAGGACAATGGAGCAGAAAGAACAGCATGTGCAAAGTTGTAGGTTCCAGGAAAAAAATGTATGTTTCAGAAAAACACAATGTGGCTGGAGCTCAGAGTGTATGGTGAGAAATATACATGGCTAGGGAGTCACATGGAGAAGGCAATGGCACCCTACTCCAGTACTCTTGCCTGGAAAATCCCATGGACGGAGGAGCCTGGTAGGCTGCAGTCCATGGGGTCGCTAGGAGTTGGACACGACTGAGTGACTTCACTTTCACTTTTCACTTTCATGCATTGGAGAAGGAAATGGCAACCCACTCCAGTGTTCTTGCCTTGAGAATCCCAGGGACAGGGGAGCCTCATGGGCTGCTATCTATGGGGTCGCACAGAGTCGGACACGACTGAAGAAATTTAGCAGCAGCAGCAGCAGCAGGGAGTCACAAGCTTGGTAAACTGTGTGGATTACAGAGAACCAGTAGAAATCTTTAAAAATAGGGTTTTACACTGTCAGTTGTATGAAGTATATAAACATTTATCAAAGGATAAATGTTCCATTCCTGCCTTAGTAAGAGGGTGACGTGGGCAATGAAGTCTGCTGTTCCTGAAGTCTGGAAGCATTTGAGAAAAAGAGCAAGCGTGCTAGGGCCCAGCCCAGCCCATAGTAAAATTCTGGAGATTACACGTAAAATCTGTCCTAACCAGGGATCGAACCTGTTCTAACCAGGGATTAAACCTGTCCTAAGCAGGGGTTTTAAATGAAATTAAAAGACGCTTACTCCTTGGAAGGAAAGTTATGACCAACCTAGATAGCATATTCAAAAGCAGAGACATTACTTTGCCAACAAAGGTCCGTCTAGTCAAGGCTATGGTTTTTCCAGCAGTCGTGTATGGATGTGAGAGATGGACTGCGAAGAAAGCTGAGCACCGAAGAATTGATGCTTTTGAACTGTGGTGTTGGAGAAGACTCGAGAGTCCCTTGGACTGCAAGGAGATCCAACTAGTCCATCCTAAAGGAGATCAGTCTTGGGTGTTCTTTGGAAGGAATGATGCTAAAGCTGAAACTCTAATACTTTGGCCACCTCATGCGAAGAGTTGACTCATTGGAAAAGACCCTGATGCTGAGAGGGATTGGGGGCAGGAGGAGAAGGAGATGACAGAGGATGAGATGGCTGGATGGCATCACCGACTCGATGGATGTGAGTTTGAGTGAACTCTGAGAGTTGGTGGTGGACAGAGAGGCCTGGCATGCTGCAGTTCATGGGGTCGCAAAGGGTCGGACACGACTGAGCGACTGAACTGAACTGAACCAGGGATTAAACTGTATCCCCTGAGGTGGAAGGCTGAGCCTTAGTCACTGGACCGCCAGGGAAGTCCCCTCCTTGCCTGCTTCTTTTCTTTCTCTTATCCCCACTGCCCCCTTCATACATCCGGAAGAATTTCTTCGGTTTTACCTTCCAGAGGTCTAAAATGGTTGAACTAGAAGGAATCTCAGAAGTTATTCTGAGATTAATAGCCCCACGTCCCTATTTTACAGTCTTGGAAATAGACTCTGAGTAAGGAGATGATTTCCTCTGTCTCTCCCCTTCCATCTCTAGTTTGGTACTGGGCCTGTTGCTCTCCTCTTGCTCTTCTGAGGAAATTTCAGGGGCTCTTTTGGGTTTAACTAACATCCCCATACCAGAGATTCCAAGATTTGTATTCCTAGTTTGATTTTACTCTCTAAGCCCCAAACCTCTTAATTGTCTATGGAATATTCCTATCTGATATTTTAGATTCTCCTGAAACACAGCATGTCCAAAGGTGAATTAATGATCTTTCCCTGTCTCTAGTATTACCTGCTTTAGAAAATGGCACCTGCTTTCAATGCAGGGGGCCCAGGTTGGGGGAACTAGATCCCACACGCTGCAACTAAGAGTTGGAATGCTGCAATGAAGATTGAAGATCCTGTGTCCTGCAACTGTGACTCAGTGCAGCCACATAAATAAATATAGATATTAAAAATAAATAAACATAGTTAAAGAAAATGGCACCAGATCCATGGAATCACTCAAATTAAACTAGATATTATGTTTGTATCTCCTCCTTTAATGCCCTCCCCAAATCCAATCAATCACTGAGACCTCTCATTTTACCACCTAAAATGTCCATTTGTCCTTTTCTGTTTATATATATATACATATATATATATATATGTATATATATATATATATATATATATATATTTCCCCCGTCCCCAAGCCGCACAGCTTGTGGGATCTTAGTTCCCCCACCAGAGATTGAACCCGAACCCTTGACAGTGAGAGCGAGGAGTCCTAAGCATTGGACCGTCAAGGTATTCCCCATTATCACCGTATTAGACCACTACGTTTTGCTTGCATTTGCTACGATATTCTTCTAACTCCTAATGTACTCATCTCTCCCTGAATCTCCTTTCCACACTGCAATCACAGTGAACTTCTTAAAACATAAACCTGAGAATACTATGCTTCTATTAACCCTTTACCAGATGATCACTCCTTGTAGTTAACAACTATAGTCTCTATTTTCCTTCTTTCTGCCCAATTCTTGAGTCTCATTTGGTTTCATCCTGTCTCTCATTATGCACCAGTCACACTGGCCTTTTTTTCAGTTCCTCACCAGTGCCAAAGCTCCTTCCCTGCCTGAGGCCTTTGCACACATTATCTCTCACATTCCTTCCCTCCTAGACTGGTCAATTTCCGGTCACCTTTCAGGTTCTAGCTGAAGCTCATGGACTTCAGAGAAAACTTCCTGGTCTTCTGACTAAGTGAGGTCCATCTACGCTTTCTCATGCACTCTACACAACTGTGATTGAATGATTATTTTAATAGCTATTTGCTGTCAGTTTCCCTGACTATAGACTTCAAGAGGAACTGAACTCTTAAGACTTTCTCCCCAGCACATTGCCTTAGTTCAGTTCAGTTCAATCACTCAGTCATATCTGACTCTTTGCGACCCCATGGACCACAGCACGCCAGGCCTCCCTATCCATCACCAACTCCCGGAGTTTACCCAAACTCATGTCCATTAAGTCGGTGATGCCATCCAACCATCTCATCCTTCGTCGTCCCCTTCTCCTCCTGCCTTCAATCTTCCCCAGCATCAAGGTCTTTTCAAATGAGTCAGTTCTTCGCATCAGGTGGCCAAAATATTGGAGTTTCAGCTTCAACATCAGTCCTTCCAGTGAACACCCAGGACTGATCTCCTTTAGGACAGACTGGTTGGATCTCCTTGCAGTTCAAGGGACTCTCAAGAGTCTTCTCCAACACCACAGTTCAAAAGCATCAGTTCTTCAGCGCTTAGCTTTCTTTATGGTCCAACTCTCACATCCATACATGACCACTGGAAAAACCATAGCCTTGACTAGACTGACTTTTGTTGGCAAGGTCCATCTGCTTTTTAATATGCTGTCTAGGTTGGTCATAACTTTCCTTCCAAGGAGCAAACGTCTTTTAATTTTATGGCTGCAATCACCATCTGCAGTGATTTTGGAGCCCCCAAAAATAAAGTCAGCCACTGTTTCCACTGTTTCCCCACCTATTTGCCATGAAGTGATGGGACAGGATGCCATGATCTTAGTTTTCTGAATGTTGAGCTTTAAGTCAACTTTTTCACTCTCATCTTTCACTTTCATCAAGAGTCTCTTTAGTTCTTCTTCACTTTCTGCCATAGGGGTGGTGTCATCTGCATATCTGAGGTTATTGATATTTCTCCCAGAAATCTTGATTCCAGCTTGTGCTTCATCCAGTCCAGCGTTTCTCATGATGTACTCTGCATATAAGCTAAATAAGCAGGGTGACAACATACAGCCTTGACGTACTCCTCGCCCTCAATAAATGCTTGTTGTGTTAGTAGAGGGACTGAAGGATCTATGCACCTAGTGGTAGAGGTGAAACTAGAATCCAAACTAACTTCTCATACAGTATTCTTTTCTCTGCCACCCTAAGATGATACCCCACACTCCAGACTTCCTCTCCCTCTTCCCAATGATTAATTATATGTCTCTCTCTCTCTTTTTTTTGGCTACACTGGGGTTTTTCTTGCTGCAAGCAGGCTTCCTCTACTTGTGGTGGGTGGATGCACAGGCTTTTCATTGTGGTGGCTTCTCTTATTGCAGAGCACGGGCTCTAGGGCACTCGGGCTTCAGTACTTGCAGTCTGTGGGTTCTAGTGCACAGGTTCAGTAGTTGTGGTGAACAAGTTGAGTTGTCCCATGATATGTGGCATCTTCTTGCATCAGGATCAAACCTGTGTCGCCTGCATTGGCAGGTGGATTCTTAGCCCTGCACCATCAGGGAAATCCCATATGTCTTAAATTTTTTTTTTTTGGCTGTGCTGGGTCTTAGTTGTAGCATGTGGGATCTAGATCCCTGACTGGGGAATTGAACTGAGCCCCCTGCTGTGGTATCCAGGAGTCTTGGCCACTGAACCACCAGGAAAGTCCCTAAATGTATATCAATATTGTTTGTGTTCTGTTCAGGGGCCTGTTAAAGCCAATCTTGTAAACTAATTCAGGTTTAGAGAATATCCTTCCCCCCAGGATATCTGCCTTTTAACTGGGAACTCCTGTAGGACAAAAAGTAATCCCAAAGGGATTAATCAAAATTTCAGGCACTAAGAAAATATTATTGAAAGGAGGGAATTAACAAACACCCTCTTCCAACAACACAAGAGAAGACTCTATACATGGAAATCACCAGATGGTCAACACCGAAATCAGATTGATTATATTCTTTGCAGCCAAAGATGGAGAAGCTCTATACAGTCACCAAAAACAAGACCAGGAGCTGACTGTGGCTCAGACCATGAACTCCTTATTGCCAAATTCAGACTGAAATTGAAGAAAGTAGGGAAAACCACTAGACCATTCAGGTATGACCTAAATCAAATCCCTTATGATTATACAGTGGAAGTGAGAAATAGATTTAAGGGCCTAGATCTGATAGATAAGAGTGCCTGATGAACTATGGACTGAGGTTCGTGACACTGTACAGGAGACAGGGATCAAGACCATCCCCAAGAAAAAGAAATGCAAAAAAGCAAAATGGCTGTCTGGGGAGGCCTTACAAAGAGCTGTGAAAAGAAGAGAAGCGAAAAGCAAAGGAGAAAAGGAAACATATAAACATCTGAATGCAGAGTTCCAAAGAATAGCAAGAAGAGATAAGAAAGCCTTCTTTAGCGATCAATGCAAAGAAATAGAGGAAAACAACAGAATGGGAAAGACTAGGGATCTCTTCAAGAAAATCAGAGATACCAAAGGAACATTTCATGCCAAGATGGGCTCGATAAAGGACAGAAATGGTATGGACCTAACAGAAGCAGAAGATATTAAGAAGAGATGGCAAGAATACACAGAAGAAATGTACAAAAAAGATCTTCAGGATCCAGATAATCACAATGGTGTGATCACGGACCTAGAGCCAGACATCCTGGAATGGGAAGTCAAGTGGGCCTTAGAAAGCATCACTACGAACAAAGCTAGTGGAGGTGATGGAATTCCAGTTGAGCTATTCCAAATTCTGAAAGATGATGCTGTGAAACTGCTGCACTCAATATGCCAGAAAATTTGGAAAACTCAGCAGTGGCCACAGGACTGGAAAAGGTCAGTTTTCATTCCAATCCCAAAGAAAGGCAATGCCAAAGAATGCTCAAACTACCACACAATTGCACTCATCTCACACACTAGTAAAGTAATGCTCAAAATTCTCCAAGCCAGGCTTCAGCAATATGTGAACCGTGAACTTCCTGATGTTCAAGCTGGTTTTAGAAAAGGAAGAGGAACCAGAGATCAAATTGACAACATCCACTGGATCATGGAAAAAGCAAGAGAGTTCCAGAAAAACATCTATTTCTGCTTTATTGACTATGCCAAAGCCTTTGACTGTGTGGATCACAATAAACTGTGGAAAATTCTGAAAGAGATGGGAATACCAGACCACCTGACCTGCCTCTTGAGAAACCTGTATGCAGGTCAGGAAGCAACAGTTAGAACTGGACATGGAACAAAAGACTGGTTCCAAATAGGAAAAGGAGTATGTCAAGGCTGTATATTGTCATCCTGCTTATTTAACTTATATGCAGAGTACATCATGAGAAACGCTGGGCTGGAAGAAACACAAGCTGGAATCAAGATTGCCGGGAGAAATATCAATAACCTCAGATACACAGATGACACCACCCTTATGGCAGAAAGTGAAGAGGAACTCAAAAGCCTCTTGATGAAAGTGAAAGTGGAGAGTGAAAAAGTTGGCTTAAAGCTCCACATTCAGAAAACGAAGATCCTGGCATCCGGTCCCACCACTTCACAGGAAATAGATGGGGAAACAGTGGAAACAGTGTCAGACTTTATTTTTCTGGGCTCCAAAATCACTACAGATGGTGACTGCAGCCATGAAATTAAAAGACACTCCTTGGAAGGAAAGTTATGACCAACCTAGATAGCATACTCAAAAGCAGAGACATTACTTTGCCAACAAAGATTCGTCTAGTCAAGGCTATGGTTTTTCCTGTGGTCACGTATGGATGTGAGAGTTGGACTGTGAAGAAGGCTGAGCACCAAAGAATTGATGCTTTTGAACTGTGGTGTTGGAGAAGACTCTTGAAAGTCCCTTGGACTGCAAGGAGATCCAACTAGTCCATTCTGAAAGAGATCAGCCCTGGGATTTCTTTGGAAGGAATGATGCTAAAGCTGAAACTCCAGTACTTTGGCCACCTCATGGGAAGAGTTGACTCATTGGAAAAGACCCTGATGCTGAGAGGGATTGGGGGCAGGAGGAGAAGGGGACGACAGAGGATGAGATGGCTGGATGGCATCACTGACTCAATGGACGTGAGTCTGAGTGAACTCCGGGAGTTGTTGATGGACAGGGAGGCCTGGCTTGCTGCGATTCATGAGGTTGCAAAGAGTCGGACAGGACTGAGCGACTGATCTGATCTGATCTGATCTGGGAATTTTCACTATCATGCCTTAATGGGATTATAGGAAAGAAACTTAAAATGTACGAGATTTGCTTTAATGTTTTTGTTTTTTGATTCATGCAACTTAATCTTTGCAACAAACATGTTAGGTAGATATTTTTATCCCTTTCACCAAATGAGGGAATCACTGAAAGTTTTAGTAATTTACCTAGAGTCATAAATCTGTTGAGAAGGCCTGTATTTAGTCACTCCCTCTCCCAGGTTATGACTCCTGGTCTAATCCTATATTTACCATACAAGGGTAGGTTAGGCAACTTCTTACAGTTTGCACATAAATCTGGGTCATGGAGTTAACTGACTAAGTTATCTTTCCTTTTTTTTAAAAAAAGAAAGGCTTACCAGGTTAGTTTTCTTTCTTTGGTGGGATCTATCCTCTGAATCTGGATTCTGCCAGAATCTATCATATTTGGTACCTCACCTTATCCTTTCCAACCATAAATGTGATTATGGGTAGGAAAAAAGTACTTTGAGCACTTTTAGTAAAATTATGATGCAACATACAACATGTTATCACTTATTTTACTACTGAGTCCACCAAAGCTTCCTGTATCCAGGGAGTGGATGGTATCAGGTTGACCCTTAAGAGTGCATTATTCATCTGTTTAGTACTATTTGCAAAAACAAAAGCTATTAGGTGATGGGCTGTCCCATATCAAATATCCTTGCAGGAGTCAGGTTTGCCTCTGATGAAAAATGCTTTTGCCCACCCTTTGTGTGTATGTGTGTGTGCTCAGTCGCTAAGTCCTGTCTGAGTCCTTAGGACCCCATGGACTGTAAACCCACCAGGCTCCTCTGTCCATGGGATTCTCTAGGAAAGAATACTGGCGTGGGTTGCCATTCCCTCCTCTAGGGAATCTTCCCAACCCAAGGATAGAACCTGCATCTCCTGTGTCTCCAGCTTTGGTAGGCAGGTTCTTTACCACCAGTGCCCCCCATCCTTTAGACCTCCTCAATACATATGATTTCTCTTGGGGTCGGAGGGACACTATTATGTTCCTCTCAATGTCAGACAAACTTCTTTGATAGCTTTGTGACCTTGGGCACATGCCTTAACCTCTCTGTTTCCTCAGTTGTAAAATGGATTGACTGCCAGCTGTTTTGATGCTGAAAGCCTTTAATATGTTTGAAAACACCTAACAACAGAGCGAAGTCGACAGCAGGTATTTAAAGAGCGTTAATTTCCTTCCTTCTCCAGGTAAGGGCTCACTGAAAGATCAGTAAAATTTTGTGTAGTTGTGCGAGGTGTGTTTTCCTTAGAAAGAAAATCCACAGTTTAACAGATTATCATGGGGGCCAGCGATGTTCCTGAAAAAGAATTGTAGATTCTCCTGCCTGCAACCGCCAAATGGTAAATCTCTTTCTCAGGGGACCAGATTTTTTGTGAATATTTTTGTTCTCTGGGTACTCTTTCTTGTAGCCTGATAACAGAAGAGAATAACCAGGTGAGGGGCTTTCTTTCTCAAGACAGGGTCCCTTTGAACTTTCCCTGAGGGCCCTGTGATTCCCGTTTGTGTTCCCTCCCATATGAGGGGGAGTGTGCCATCCAGAACTGGGAAGCAGGTTTAAGGTCGCTCAGCCTTTGAGGGTCGCTTCCTCCCCGAAAAACCAACTTTTGTGGGCTTCCTCAAGCTAAAGGGACTCTCTTCAGCTCCAGCTGTTAGTCAAAACCTCGTGGTGCAACCCTGGCCGCCAATCCCACCCTCCTAGGCCCCAAACCCGAAGCGGTGGGGGCGGGGAGGCCGGGCGCGCCGCTTCCGCTCCTCCACACCACCAGAGGGCGCTGCGGTCCCGCCTCTGCCTTCCCGGGGTGCTTCGCGCCGGGCCCCTTCCGCGTGGGTGAGTGAATGTGAGAGTCAGCGTCGCGCCGCGCGCGCCGACCGCCTCCGCCGCCCGGCGCTCTTATTTCGGCTGCGAGGAGCGAGCGCGCGCGTAAAGGCATAGAGACGGGCGTTGAGCTCTCGGGCTAGAGCGTCGCCGAGTCGGAGCCGGAGCCCGAGCCGCGCGCTGTGTCTCCGCTGCGTCCGCCGAGGCCCCGGAGTGTCAGGGACAAAAGCCGCCACCGCGCCGTCTGTTCTCGTCGCCGGGGCTCATCCGCTGTCGCCGCCGCCCTGAGGAGAGTCTGCCGCCGTCTTCACCCGCGAGGATCCGAGAGCCATGTCGGCCAGCAGCCTCTTGGAGCAGGTACAGGCCCGGCCCGCATGCCTCGGCCATTGTGTGAGGCGAGAGGGAGCCTGACTAGGCCCGGACCCGCCGCCCCCAGTCGGGCCAAGGCGAGGCGGCGCCACTCGCGGGCCAGGTTTCGAGCCTCTCAGGCCGGCCGCGCCCAGCGCCTCGCCCTCGGCCCGTTCTCCCCGCTCTTCCCCGGGCCTCGGAGCCCGCCGGCCGCGCCGCGTCCCTTCCTCTCAGAGGGCCTCGTTTTTCTCTTGTTTCCTTCCCCTTCCTTGAAGCCCTGGCCCCCTCGCGTTGTTTGTGGCGCGGCCCCGGCTCCTCTCCGCGGCCCCCTCCGGCTTCGCACTTCCCCCGCCTCCCATCTTCAGCCTTCCCCTCCACCCCCGTTCCTGACGCCGCTCCTCAGGCCTGCGCCTTTATTCCCTTCTCGGGCCCGGCTTTAATTTGTCTTTCCTTTTCCGTTTCTTCCTCGGACGACTTGCCGCTCGGCGACGTTTCCTTCGCCTGCAGAGACCAAAAGGTCAAGGAAACAAAGGTGAGCCCGGCTCCGCCGGTGGCCCGGGGCGGGCGGGGGGACCCGGAGTGGGGGGGCGGGGTCTCCGGGAAGCGCCCCGGGGAGAGGACCTTTCGGAAGCCGCTTAGTTTGCAGGTGCCTCACACACTTGAGTGTTTGACCCTTTCGGTGTGTTCCTGCAGCTGACGAACAGCTTTTTAGTGAACAAGGAGTAATTCATTAGAAGTGGGGGGTGGAATCGGTCTTGAAATGTTCCAGGTCCTTAGTTTCCTGTAGGTCTTAGAAGGCCTTTGTTTTTCATCCTCGTGGATCCCACTCTGGAAGTACTCACATGTGGTGGGGGAGGGGAAGCGGGAGGGAATTGAAATCTAGAGGAGCCAATTAAATGACCTTTTTAGATCAACTTTCTCTGGATGGAGGGAGACATTTTCACTGACGAATTGTTGCTCAGCATTCACTCTCATCTTTACCGTTCTGAAATACAAACTTGCTCTGTTTAGTAAGGTTTTTCTCTTGTTAGGAGGTAATTTGATTAATTTGGGAGGTAGATTGTACGATTGAGACACTCCTAATTGGAATTTTTTTCCTCTAGTACAAAATGGATCTGTACATCAAAAGGATGGATTAAACGATGATGATTTTGAACCTTACTTGAGTCCACAGGCAAGGCCCGTGAGTAGTTAACCATTTACATGCTTGATCGTAGGATGTAGTATACGTTTATTCTTTGCTCTGCTCTATCAATAAATCTAATTTTCACTGGACGACTTTTAAAAAAGTTGCTACAGATGTTGTAGGCTGTTAAGATTCTCATCTTTATTGTCAGCAAACAATTCTCTGAGGCTAGTACTGATAACATTTTATAGTGTACTAACAGCAACACTTGTTTGAGTAGTTCTTCCTCCTTACCAAGAATCTAACAGTGTGAAACTTAAGAGTACTTTTCTGTGTTAAATATTTTCACTCCTAAAACGTTTTTCACGTTGGCTTCTTTGGGGAGCTATAGAATTTACAAAATGGATTTAAAGTGATATAACATAGTGTTCAGCACAAAGATAGATCAAGAATAATGGAATTCAGTTTTTGCAATGTAATTATCTTCTAATGTGAAGATGAGTTGCATGTAGGTTCACGTATGAACATGACCTGTGCACACAAAATGTTTTGACTTGGCAGGTCTTTGTATTAGTATTTTGAATCCCGAAGACACAGCCACAATGTTGTAGCTAATAAATATAACTCCCCAGACTAATTAGCCAAAAGGAAAATTGACAGTAACTCATTCGGAATATCCTAGAAGATAGAGAAGCTTATGGAACATTTATATAAATTCTGAACAGATGCTCTGTGATGTATATAATAGTTTGGAATAACTTGACATGTTAGTGAGAGTGCATGTTTGGGCCTAATTCTTAGGTAAAACTCTCTGATTCCTTATGTAAAAGTTTCTGCATTGAAAGTGTAGAAACCACTTAAGTAAGTGATTGGGGAAAAGTTTTTACAGAAGACAACCAGTTAATCAGGAAAAGTAGGGAAGGAAGTAGAGGAATGAACTATCACTGGGTTCCTGCTATTGAAGTAGTTTGCTTACATAATCATAACAGGGAGAGTGAGAGCATTTGGAAACATAATTCTAGGTAGTTCTTGTGAAACATTGTGTAATTCAGTTTTGAGCTCAGGGGCATGTGGGAACCTGCCAGATCAGGTGTAGGTATTCAGCTGTTATAATATAACCTGTGATAATGAGTGCATTTGTTTTATTACAAAGAAAGCTAAAACTTAAATGTCTTGAAAAACTTAGGGGGTGGTATATAAATTTTGGTTGAGAAGACATAATTTAAGAATCTTTGTAGTTTGTCAAGAGTGTTTCATCTATTTTTTTAACCAATTTTTATCACATTTGAAATAATTCTTCAGGCTTAATGTATTAAGTGTAGACTGAATTTCTTATTTATAATGAATTTGGGGCTGTTAAAATTATAACACTATCTTTGAGACTTAGATTTTTTGTAAACTTGAGGGTATATGTCACTTAGTTTTTTAAAAGAAAATTTTAAATGGGTTGAGAAAAGCACCACTATTTGAGTAAACTGCATTAGTTAAAAAATTTAATCTTCAAGAGATGTGTTTTTAGTGGCCAGGGAGAAGTACTCTTGGCTTTGATAATACAAACTAATACAGACCTAGCATATTAATAGTTATCAAGAACAACTTTCCCTATTGACTAGTTAGTGGAGTCTTAGATACCAGAGCTCTTTTGAAGTTAGGATAAAGCACTCTATTTTTGAGTTGAGCTGACTCTGGGTGTATAAAAACCAATTGTATGTATCTGTTACTTTGATTTAAGGGACTACTTTGTGAGTTGTAGGGTTTATTTAAAAAAAAGTTAAAATACTGTCAGCACAGATGAAAGAATGTTTTTACAATGTAATGTTTTCTAATATGAAGACTAGTTGGGTAAAACTTT
This sequence comes from Bos grunniens, assembly GCF_055505025.1. Lineage (NCBI taxonomy): Eukaryota > Metazoa > Chordata > Mammalia > Artiodactyla > Bovidae > Bos > Bos grunniens. The sequence continues at coordinate 12,290,266 of NC_141166.1, forward strand.
TTATGGTTGTTATTATCAAGGATGATTCCTTTTTTAAAGATACGGACTGTACCATGCCTTTAGAAATTAATTCCTGTTTTTAATGGAAAAGTTAAGTGTACATTTTAGCTACAGCCTTTACTTTTATAGATGAAACAGAACAAATAGCAATACTTGTTTAGTTTTGAATCCTCTGGAAGCCACTGTGCACTTTCTTTCCAGGTTATAATTTTTTTTTTCATTTTTTAAAATTCAAGGTTATAATTAAATAGTGGCATCTACTGATGTTCTCAAATGGTCTGCCAGAAAGCTATATTATAAACTAGATGTATTGAACTTTTCTTTTTGGTTTATGGTTGGGTAATGGCTGCACAGATTTGGGGGATAGAAATTGAAATTTCTAGTTCTTTTTGTTGTTTTATTTGTTATACAATGCAGTTTTAATAGGAAACTCTTTTGAATATTCTTCTGTTCTGTCAGTATTCCCATTCCTTCAGTCCAGAGATAGTGGTTTTAATAAAGGTATCCTCAGAGAGTGGGCTTCCCAGGTAGCTCAGATGGTAAAGAACTCACCTGCAATGCAGGAGGACCCTGGTTCCATTCCTGGGTCAGGAAGATCCCTGGAGAAGGGATAGGCTACCCACTCCAGTATTCTTGGGCTTCCCTGGTGGCTCAACTGGTAAAGAATCCACCTGCAGTGTGGGAGACATGGGTTCTCCCTGGGTTGGGAAGATATGCTGGAGGAGGGTATGGCAACCTACTCCAGTATTCATGCTAGGAGAATCACCGTGGACAGACAAGCCTGGTGGGCTACAGTCCATGGGGTCTCAAAGAGTCAGAGACGACTGAGCAGCTAAGCACACATTCTTTCTCACAGAACAGGACTTGCACTTGGTGAGATGCTGGGTTTTCCCTTTTCTGAATTGAAGCACTAAAAGCTAAGGCCTGTGTTCACTGTATGTCAGTTTAGTTTTAAATGTTTAAACACTTCAATGATTAAACCAAAATATCTTAGTCTGTAAAAATGCCAGCAAGTTTATGGGAAGAGACCATCTGAAAAAAAAAAAAACCACTCATTTTTATGGTAACGGCTGAAATGTTTGTACTGTATGAATAATTCGGAGAGGAAATGTCCTGGTTGTTTTATTTATTTTTGTGTTTAGTTCTAATTTGCCTTTTTTTTCCTTCCACAGAATAATGCATATACTGCCATGTCAGATTCCTACTTACCCAGTTACTACAGTCCCTCCATTGGCTTCTCCTATTCTTTGGGTGAAGCTGCTTGGTCTACTGGGGGTGACACAGCCATGCCCTATCTAACTTCTTATGGACAGCTCAGCAACGGAGAGCCTCACTTTCTACCAGATGCAATGTTTGGACAACCAGGAGCCCTGGGTAGCACTCCATTTCTTGGTCAGCATGGTTTTAATTTCTTTCCCAGTGGGATTGACTTCTCAGCCTGGGGAAATAACAGTTCTCAGGGACAGTCTACTCAGAGTTCTGGATATAGTAGCAATTATGCTTATGCACCTAGCTCCTTGGGTGGAGCCATGATTGATGGACAGTCAGCTTTTGCCAGTGAGACCCTCAATAAGGCTCCTGGCATGAATACTATAGACCAAGGGATGGCAGCACTGAAGTTGGGTAGCACAGAAGTTGCAAGCAATGTTCCAAAAGTTGTAGGCTCTGCTGTTGGTAGTGGGTCCATTACTAGTAACATCGTGGCTTCCAATAGTTTGCCTCCAGCTACCATTGCTCCTCCAAAACCAGCATCTTGGGCTGATATTGCTAGCAAGCCTGCGAAACAGCAACCCAAGTTGAAGACCAAGAATGGCATTGCAGGGTCAAGTCTTCCACCACCCCCAATAAAGCATAACATGGATATTGGAACTTGGGATAACAAGGGTCCTGTGGCAAAAGCCCCCTCACAGGCTTTGGTTCAGAATATAGGTCAGCAGCCAACCCAAGGGTCTCCGCAGCCTGTAGGTCAGCAGGCTAACAATAGCCCACCAGTGGCTCAGGCATCAGTAGGGCAACAGACGCAGCCATTGCCTCCACCTCCACCACAGCCTGCTCAGCTGTCAGTGCAGCAGCAGGCAGCTCAGCCAACCCGCTGGGTAGCACCTCGGAACCGTGGCAGTGGGTTCGGTCATAATGGGGTGGATGGTAATGGAGTAGGACAGACTCAGGCTGGATCTGGATCTACTCCTTCAGAACCTCATCCCGTCTTGGAGAAGCTTCGGTCCATTAATAACTATAACCCCAAGGATTTTGACTGGAATCTGAAACACGGCCGGGTTTTCATCATTAAGAGCTACTCCGAGGACGATATCCACCGTTCCATTAAGTATAATATCTGGTGCAGCACAGAGCATGGTAACAAGAGACTGGATGCTGCTTATCGCTCCATGAACGGGAAAGGCCCCGTTTACTTACTTTTCAGTGTCAACGGCAGTGGACACTTCTGTGGTGTCGCAGAAATGAAATCTGCTGTGGACTACAACACATGTGCAGGTGTGTGGTCCCAGGACAAATGGAAGGGCCGTTTTGATGTCAGGTGGATTTTTGTGAAGGACGTTCCCAATAGCCAACTGCGACACATTCGCCTAGAGAACAACGAGAATAAACCAGTGACCAACTCCAGGGACACTCAGGAAGTGCCTCTGGAAAAAGCTAAGCAGGTGTTGAAAATCATAGCCAGCTACAAGCACACCACTTCCATTTTTGATGACTTCTCACACTATGAGAAACGCCAAGAGGAAGAAGAAAGTGTTAAAAAGGTAACAAGCTTACCCTTCTTAAAACTTTAAGGGAAGGAGAAGGAACTAGAGAGAACAGGAGAAGTATAATACTGAATCGTTAATAAAAGCTTTGTAAATAACACAAGTATCATTTAACAGTTCAAGTCTTTATGGGAGGATAATTGGTCTTATTATTTGAACCTTAGTGTGAAAGAGTGTGGGAACATTAATAGGGGACAGAAATGTGGGCTTAAGTTAAAGGAAAGCAGAAACCATAGAGAAACTGACTATGCAGGAACAGGTGAAGAGTGAATCTGAAAAGTACACAAAGGGAGTAATTGAAGTGAAAGAAACAGAACTGAAAGTAGGAAAAGATTGAGGCTGTAATGTGGCAGAGAAAAAGATAAAAATTCTGTTGCAGGTTTTGGCCTAGCTGGGTACTTAGTTATTTTCAAGAGTCACCAAGCCCTGACATTTCTGCCTGCCTGCTGACAACTGACAGTGTTAAGGAGGATGTTTTTCAGAACTTTCTTCCTTATTCCTATCTTTTGTAGTGTTCTGCTTAATCATTTTTTTTTCCAAGATATTTTTCCCATTAGAAAAGTTTGTTTATTTTATAAAACTTGAAAAACAGATGGTTGGAAAAAGCTGGCCTCTTGCTCTTAACATTTTGCTGTATTCCTAAAGATCCACTTTCTTGTTTCTCTGTAACAGGTGGTTATCTTGGACAGAGTGATGGGGAATAGATCTATACTAAAAGGTTGAATACATTTGAAAGAGTTGGTCCTGTGCATTGAGTGTGTAAGGACCGTAAACGAATGATAAAATACTGGTCAGGGCAGATCATGTATTATCCAGAACTTAAACATATTTAAATGTAGAAAGTAGGTGAAAAGATAATGGCAAGGAGATAATACTTTAAAATTTTTTGCATTAATGATAGAATCCTGAGTGGTTAGTTTCAAATGTAAAATAAACAAAACTTGACAGTTACATGGAGAAGGCAGTGGCACCCCACTCCAGTACTCTTGCCTGGAAAATCCCATGGATGGAGGAGCCTGGTGGGCTGCCGTCAATGGGGTCACACACAGTTGGACACAACTGAAGCGACTTAGCAGCAGCAACGGTTATGTAAATATATTCTCCTTGAATTGGTCATTAATTCATAGGGATCTTCTGTACTTGATCTAGGACCTGAGGCACTTCTTTTGCCTCTGTAAAGGAGGACTGCTCAAAGGAATAACTTTGCTCAGGTAGATTCTCCACCTCCATAGTACAGAATCAGAGGTCTGTAGTTGCCTAAAACAGGATGGTTGACTTTTTTCTTCCTATATATACAGACAAATAAGAAATAAAGATATACTTGTCAGTGATGCTGAAGTATTGTGGAGATAGAGCCAGATTACTGAAAAGTTGGCTGTCAGAAAAAACTTGCTCCTTTCCTAGAGTTTTAATAATTTAACTTAAAATTCTCTGTAATCTTGTAGAAAAAAGATAGTTGATTATTTTTGCCAAACTTGTGAAAGGCTCTAAGTATGTCTGCACAGGCTTCTCTTTCTGGAGGAACAAGAGAGGAGACTGTGGCTTTTGGGGCATCATGTAATGGCAGAGCAGATTATTAATGTGTGTGAGGGGCATCCAGGTGCTTGGTTTAATCTCTTGGAACATGCATAGTGTCTTATATATTAAGAACCTACTTGCTTTCATCTGCAAAGTTCTGTTCTACATTTTGTGGTTTTAAAAGTAAGAAGGCAAAGACAGGACTATTTTTTGGAATGTACAGCGTAACTGTTAAGATCATTCTGTGTATATTAGAACTAGTGGGGAAGCTGTTTAAAATTGAAGTAGCAAGTTTGAGGATTGTTAACTTATGTTCAGTCTTTATCAAGTATTAAATTCACTTGAGTGGTTCAGTGAATGATAAAACTTCATAAGAAGGTGTAAGATACATTGACCAGCCTTGTATTTTCAAAGAGTGAGTGTAGTAATGAAGCTAAGGTCTTTGTTAAGGTAACTGATAGATCTTCCATAAAGACTTTTGATGAATGAGTATCCTAATTGTTCTCAGGTGAACTAATCACCAAAAATAAAAATAAAAGCTATTATACTTGTGTCAGATTACTTTTTAGTTTACTTTCTGTAAGAAAAACTTGCTGAGGTTTCAGGAAGGTCCCTACAATTGCTTCCGAATCCAGTTACGCTTTCAGTCAGTATTGCCTTACTCCAGTGTTGCCCACTGTTACTCTTTAACATGCTTACATAACTGACTGTAAACTGTACTTTTTAGTCTGTTAGGCTTCCAAGATAAAACAAGTTTCATGAGAATGGGACTGATAGCTCATTGAAGCAGTACACTCCCTTAAGTGGGGTGTTTGTGTGTCTGCCTTGGTATTATTTACAAGATTGCAAAAGATCTTTTGACCAAATGGTAACTCAGTCAGTAGGGAAGTACTTAATACTTCATCCTAAAAATGATGTCACAGCTGTTCTAAAGTTCTGTGATTGGGCATGTTTCTTGGCAGAACACAGTGAAGCAGAACTACACCCATTTTTGCCTTGTTCTGTCACATGATCTAATTCAATATCATAAAATCTTTTCAAGATCTATCTGGCTCGAATCTCTTAGCTGTCTGGCTTGATGCTTCCAGCAAATTTTAGTGACTTCTGGTATGTGGTTTACTTTCCTCGGATACTGTTTTGTAAACTCTTTCTGCATTTGTTTAGAACTTGCCCCTCTGCATTTGTTTAGAACTTGCCCCTAATTGTTAAATATTTCTTCTGTGACATCACTTTTGAAGGCTTCATAGTATTCTATCAAAGGTTTATTGTAATTCGCCAGTCCCTGTTGAGTATGTCAGCTTCTTTATACTTTTTTCCCGGCTAAAATAACACTGTTGTAAACATGCTAAGGGGCTTCCCTGATAGCTCACTTGGTAAAGAATCCGCCTGCAGTGCCGGAAACCCCGGTTCAATTCCTGGGTCTGGAAGATCCTCTGGAGAAGGGGTAGGCTACTCATTCCAGTATTCTTGGGCTTCCCTTGTGGCTCAGCTGGTAAAGAATCCGCCTGCAATATGGGAAACCTGGGTTCGAGCCCTGGGTTGGGAAGATCCCCTGGAGAAGGGAAAGGCTACCTACCACTTCAGTATTCTGAGCTGGAGAATTCCATGGACTGTATAGTCCATGGTGTTGCAAAGACTCGGACATGACTGAGTGGCTTTCACTCACTCACTGTAACGTTCTAAGATATAAATATTGATTCACACCTATCCTTAAGTGCTGGGTCAAAGTACATGCTTTTTGAAGATCTTGGCTGTGCTATACATTGCCATGAGCCTTTTTCTTAAAATTTTTTTTGTTGAGAGAGCTCTGTCAGATATTCAAAAGGCAGCGACAGTCAATTTTTCCCTCTATCTCAACTTCGGAGTAGTCTGGGATAGAGGGACAGTTGCTCCTTGCATTAGTGATGACTTTGTTTATAAACCTCATAAAATAGTTGGCTTGGTTTTATCTTTCTAGCCTTTTAACTTTAGGCAAAAATAAGATAGGCTTTTTTGGTGGCTCAGTGGTAAAGAATCCGCCTGTCAATGCAGGAGATGTGGGGTTGAACCCTGGGTCGAGAAGATTCCCTTGTAGAAGGGAATGGCAGCTCACTCCAGCGTTCTTGCGTAGGAAATCCCATGGACAGAAGAGCCTGGTGGGCTACAGTCCGTGGGGTCACAAAGAGTTGGACATGACTTAGCGACTAAACAATAACAACAAATATGATAGTCTAGTAGAGGGGACTAAGGGCTGTGTAATTCTCTTAAAGCCTAGCCCAACATTAGACTCAGCCAGATTACCTGGGTAAGGGTTTATCCAGTTGTTTAACTGGAAAGCTCAGGGGAATTTAGGAGAGACAGATCTAGAGAAAATGTGATTATAATGACAACGGCTTAAGGTTTAAAAAAATTTTTTTTTAATATTAAAAAATTCCATTACTAGTAAGTGAGAATAGTAGGATTTCTTTACCTCTAGGATTCAAATTTTCTTTTTCTTTTTTTTTAAATTTTATTTATTTATTATTATTTTTTAAATTTTATTTTATTTTTAAACTTTACAATATTGTACTGGTTCTGCCATATATTGAAATGAATCCGCCACAGGCATACATGTGTTCCCCATCCTGAACCCTCCTCCCTAGGATTCAAATTTTTAAGCAGAGGACTTAAAAATGGAGACTTAATTGTGTTTGGATGTAATGAAAATTTATTATGGTGTGTAAGAATTGAGATGAAGTTATTTATCTTTTCTTTGAACAATTTTACAATGTGTTAGACTTTACAGAAAAATCGGAGGAGTCTTGTCAGGGAGCCTTACATTAGTGACACGTAACAGTACAAAATGGAAAGTGTTTTCTCAAGGTATGCACAGAGTGCCAGTTTGCAAGCTTGAAGATTGCCTAACCCAGTTTGGGGTGTGGGTTGGTTGATCATAGAAGAATCCTTGAAGAAGTGATCTCTGAGCTGTGCCTTAAAAGATACGTAGAGGATAGCCAGAGATGTTTTGAAAAGAGTGAACATAGTTTCAGAACAGCTCAAGTCTGTATAGATAATTTGGAATAGGAATTCTTGTATAGTTCAAGAAGAAGTCTAATTGGAGATTGTCAGATGTGTTTCTCGTAAGGAAGTTTGGAGATCAGTTGAGGAAAAGGGAGTTGATTTGCATTTAGTTGGATGTAGAAGGAATCTACTGAGACAGATACAAAGTTGGCTTAAAAAAACAGGTATGAAGGGTAGGGTCTAATTTGAATCAGGTTGGAGGAGGTCCCTGATGTAACCTTCACATGAAAGGCAGTGGGAAACTTGTAGAAGTAAAGGTGGACCTGTACTATTACTGTATGTATACAGCTCACTTCTCAGCTCACTTTTTCTCACAGTGTGTTTTAGACATGTTATCTTATGTCTTATTTCTCATCATAGTGTTTAGCTTAGTAGAGGTGATTTAGAAGGGGAATATAACTTTTTAAAAACTCTGGTAGGTTTATTCTTCATGTCAGTGACAGCACTAGAATCAATGGATAGAGGTTATAGGGAGGAAAATTTTTGTAAATAAAAGAGAGAACTTTTCTAAAAATGAAGTCTTAGTCACAGGAAGGTTTGAAGAAAAGACCCAAAGGACTTTTATTAGATAAATTGTAAAGAAGATTCACATATGGGGTAGTTTAGATCAGAGAAATTGAGGGTTAAGAGAGGGTTCTCTCTCTCTCCCCAGTGGCTTACTCCTGTCCAACTCTTGCAATCCCATGGACTGTAGCCTGCCAGGCGGCTCCTCTCCAGGCAAGAATACTGGAGTGGGTTGCCATTTCCTTCTCCAGGAAGAGAGAGTTAGGTGGCTTGATAACATTTGAGGTTCATGGAGAGGAATTGATGATACAAAAGAGGTCTTTTTTGGAAGACCTTATTTTTGTTTGTGTTCTATAATTTCTGACTTAAATACTTAACTACATATAAAATATAAAAAAGGGCTTGAGGCTAGAAGAAGATAGATGACAGAAAGGATTTGTGAATTCTCAGTGGATCTTAGTATAGATTAGGTGTCTGGGTAGTTATTAATATATTTATTGTGTGTTAATGAAAAGCTTATCTAAAATGTAATAAAGACTTAGCAAAGAAACAGAGGTGATTACCACATAATTGTTTCCTTTTTAAAGAAAAAAAAATCTAGGTTTACTGTAGTGTTGGCACAAGTAATATTTCTCTTTATAAGGAAGTTGTTTTTGTTTTTTTTTTTCTTTCAGCTCTCATTTTCCCCCCTCACCCTTTAACTTGGACATTCAGTTCCTTGTTTACAAATATTGACTTCATTTTCAACTTCAGAAAAAAATTTAAAATATCAAAGTTTTGGTGATGCAAAAATCAGAAAGGAAAAAGCCATCACTTTAGCTACATGTATTGTTTTATTAAATCTTTAAGAAATAAATAACCAGGGAGTATTGTTCTTTCCATTTAACAATATCCCACTCCTGTTTTTTTAAATTACTTCTTCAGAACTAGTGAGTGGGCATCCTGTTTTAATCAGGATGGCAAACTTGAATGTTTTGTAAAATTCTAAGGCAGTCTATGTTTTCTGTCTTGCAGATAAATTTACTTGTCTTTTTGCTAATAGGATTGAGGGAATTCTATTTGTATTACTCACCTTCCTTGCTTTGTGGATAGATTAAATGCCTCTCTGTAGCCTTCTTAAAGGAGGACCAAAAGAGGATAGGTGACGCTGAATTTGGAACTTTTTGAAGCATGCCCTTTGTTTGTATCTATCTTTCAACAAATGTGTTTGTGTTAATTGCTGGGATAGAACAGATAAACAAGGCACCATCTTTGTCTTAGGACCAAATAGTGTTGTTAAGTGTACAACAAAATGGATAAAATATGAGATAAGAGCTGTAACAGAGGGATGAAGAAATAGTTTGGCTTTCTGGAGAAGTGGTAAGTTTGGGGAAATTAAGAAAGGCTTCATGGAGGAAACAGCATTTGGTCTGTATCAAATAGAATGAGTAAGGGGGTAATAAGCACTTAATGATAGCACAGTGCTTGGAACTTGTTGCACATAAAAGTTTAGCTTTCCCATCTAGTATATCATTCTCATATTTTAGATGAGGAAGCAGGCTCAAAGAGGTTCTGTATAGAGATCTCATAGGTACAAGTGGTGGAGTTGGTATTTCAGTGTCCAAGTCCAATAATGTGCTTGAGCTTGCTCATTGTGAGGCAGCTGTTTAGGTTTCAAGAATTTTAGCAAGCCAGTTAAATACAATCATTAAACAAATTATATGAATTTAAAAATTAAATACATTGTATTAATAGGTGTTTTAGATTTCTATTTATGTTTAATTACATTATAAACTACAATTTGAAATGTAAATTAAACTACATAAATTTAGAATACTGTTATTACCATTAAACCATAATATTTAAATTAATCAATCTTGAAGTTATGTCTGTATCAATATAATACACTGCAATTGCATGTCTCTTAGCCCTACAGATAGCCCATTTTTAGTTTGAGGTCAGCTATGTTATTGACACTACAGAAATTGGCAAATGCTGTATACAAATCAGAACTTGATTTTTGTTGATTGTCTAGACTTAAAAGTGATAGAGAAAATAATGCAGATTTGCCGTGAGGCATTCAGGATCAAATTCATGTTCCCTGCAGTGAAAGTGCGGAGTCCTAACCACTGGACTACCAGGAAGCTCCCTTAATGCAGATTAAGCACACTTATGTCTCTATCCTAACATATTTTGAATAACACAAAATTTGAGGAATTAGTCTTCCACAATTTGAGAATCATTATCCAGTTTAGCAAGGAAGTTGTTCAGATTGATGAGCCAGTGAAGTCTTGACATACGTCTTCATTTCAGTTGTCTTAAGTCAGTAATGGGCACTAACTTTGTTAGGCACTTTCATAGTTTACTTTAATCCCCGCACCAACTCTCAGACACAAAATTTATAGGTAGGAAATTGGAAACTCAGGTTAGCAATGCAACTAAAATCATCTGTTAAATGAATAGAGAGAGGTAGAGGTGACTCAGAGGCCAAGTGAGAGTTTTTTACAATAGTTGGGAGAAAGACACTGAGAGCCTGAATCAAGATAGTGGGAATGGGGAAATGTGATAGAAACATTTGCTGATAGTTATTAAAAAAAAAAACTTAGAAAGTACTATGAGCAGCAGGTTAGGGTTTGAAGATATGTTGGCTTTTGGAAATAGTATTAGGGGTACCTGTGGTACAATCAGTTGATGGTAGGATCTTGGGCTCACGAGAGAGGTCTGTTGATAGAAATTTGGAAGTTTTCAGCCCTCAGTGTAGGTAAAGGCATGGATGAGTTTAAGATTTTTTAAGAATATTGGTAATAAAAATAATGGCCGAAATTATATGTTCTATAGTGTCTATAGTATGCAGCTGTCCTGAATACATATTTTTATGTATGTTTTCATTTAATTCTATCATTGTGGTATAGATACAACTTACCTCAGTTTTACAGATGAAGACTAGAGAACTCTAAAGAGTAAATACCTCTGCACAGTTACCCAAACTAAGAAAGCAGAGCTGATGTTCTACTTATTGTGGTTCCAGAGCCAACGTCCAGTGAGAGAAGAGGGCCAAAGAAAGAACCCCCAGCAGTAACACAATTTAAAGGATGAATTAAAGAGGGAGCAAGTGAGAGAGATTGAGAGGGAGTAGTTTGAGTTTTAAAGAGAACCAGGAAAGGGCTATATCTTGAGTAGAATTTCAAACAGTGGGGTATAATCAACTTATTCAGAGACTGCAGAGAGGTAGCAGATGACTGCAACTATCTGAATAAAAGTAACATGAGAGTGCTTGGTTAAGGGTTTGAAGGTTTTGTCTTCCACACATTATTCAACAGACTCTGCTGTTGTTTCTATAGTTTTCTAACCCTTCCCAACCTGCTAAGTTTTCCAAGCTGTCTATTCCAACCAAGTCTTAAAGAGATGTAATGAAGTAAGACCAGCTTCTGTTTAGTTAGTATTGGCTGTTTTGGTGAATTAGACCATGTAACAGTTTCTGAAATACAGTTGAGTATTGAAAATGTCAGTATTCTGGTTCTTTTTTCTTTTTTATATTTATTTATGTGCTGGGTCTTGCTTGGTTGTGTGGTGGGCTTTTTCTAGTTGCAGTGGGCGGGGCTGCTCTCTAGTTGTGTTGCGATAGCTTCTCATCGCGGTGGCTTCTCTTGCTGCAGAGCACAGGGTCTAGGTGCTCGGGCTTCAGTAGTTGCTTCCCTAGGCCCTATAGTTGGGGCGCACAAGGTTTAGTTGCTCTGAGGCATGTGGAATCTTCCCGGACCAGGGATGGAACCTGTGTCCCCTGCATTGGCAGGTGGGTTCTTCTCCACTGTACCACTAGGGAAGTCCGGTATTCTGTTTTGGATAGGGGTAAAGATTGATCTAGAGGGGGCCATTTTTCCAAACCTGAATAGTTTGGGACAAGGAGTGGTTAACAATTTTAGAATCATTTACTATTTGTATTTACTCTGAGTAGTATAAACCAAGAATTACTGAGATGTGAACCATTTTGCTTATCTACCAGAAGTAAAGGTTAGTCCTATAAGTTTTAAGACTTTTTAACTTCGCAATTTTTTTTTTCTGCTCCAAACACTTGCTCAGAACCCCATGAATGGCTAATTTCACATGTGTGCTGTGCTAAGTTGCTTCAGTTGTGTCTATCTCTTTGCAATCCTATGGGCTCCTCTGTCCCTGGGCATTGTCCAGACAAGAATCCTGGAGTGGGTTGTCATGCCCTCCTCCAGGAGTCTTTCCAACCCAGGGATTGAACCCAGGTCGCCTGCTTTACAGGAGGATTCTTAACATGCTCAGTGTTTTTTCCCCCTCTGCGTGATCTTCAAAGTACCTCCTCTGTGAAGCAGAATTGGGAACCCACTATGGGACAGGAATTTTTTTTTTAATGAATGAATGGTTGCAAGGAGGTGGAATTGGGAGTTGGGGTGATCTGTTTTGAAACAAGAACCGAAAGGAATCTGCTGCTTCAGCATCTCATCTAGGTCTATTGGTTATTTAGCCTTGGAGAAAGGGAGGGATTAAGAAAACATCTCACAGAAGCTGGGGATGCTACAGTATTGGCTTTGACTGTCTTAAAAAACTGTATGATAAGGACTGACACCTGCACTAGTTAGGAGTTTCTTGTAGAAGAGAAAAAGCTCTGTTACCTGAATTAGGGAAAGCAAATGTGATCTCCTCACCATTGAGTTCTGCAAGCCTGCAGGAGCTGACAGCTAGCTCAGTAAATATTGCCCTAATACTTCTCATCCCTTGCTGAATAAACAATCCCTAATTGAACTAATTTAACTCCAGTTAACCCTAGGGAGGAGATAACAGATAAAATAGTATAAGATGGTGTGTATTGGAGGAGGTGTCTTAGATGAAACAGTATAGGATCAGATCAGATCAGTCGCTCAGTCGTGTCCGACTCTTTGCGACCCCATGAATCACAGCACGCCAGGCCTCCCTGTCCATCACCAACTCCCAGAGTTCACCCAGACTCATGTCCATCGAGTCAGTGATGCCATCCAGCCATCTCATCCTCTGTCGTCCCTTTCTCCTCCTGCCCCCAATCCCTCCCAGCATCAGAGTCTTTTCCAATGAGTCAACTCTTCCCATGAGGTGGCCAAAGTACTGGAGTTTCAGCTTTAGCATCATTCCTTCCAAAGAAATCCCAGGGCTGATCTCCTTCAGAATGGACTGGTTGGATCTCCTTGCAGTCCAAGGGACTCTCAAGAGTCTTCTCCAACACCACAGTTCAAAAGCATCAATTCTTCGGCGCTCAGCCTTCTTCACAGTCCAACTCTCACATCCATACATGACCACAGGAAAAACCATAGCCTTGACTAGACAAACCTTTGTTGGCAAAGTAATGTCTGCTTTTGAATATGCTATCTAGGTTGGTCATAACTTTCCTTCCAAGGAGTAAGCGTCTTTTAATTTCATGGCTGCAGTCACCATCTGCAGTGATTCTGGAGCCCTGAAAAATGAAGTCTGACACTGTTTCCACTGTTTGCCCATCTATTTCCCATGAAGTGATGGGACCAGATGCCATGATCTTCGTTTTCTGAATGTTGAGCTTTAAGCCAACTTTTTCACTCTGCTCTTTCACCTTCGTCAAGAGGCTTTTTAGTTCCTCTTCACTTTTCTGCCATAAGGGTGGTGTCATCTGTGTATCTGAGGTTATTGATATTTCTCCCGGCAATCTTGATTCCAGTTTGTGTTTCTTCCAGTCCAGCGTTTCTCATGATGTACTCTGCATAGAAGTTAAATAAGCAGGGTGACAATATACAGCCTTGACGTACTCCTTTTCCTATTTGGAACCAGTCTGTTGTTCCATGTCCAGTTCTAACTGTTGCTTCCTGACCTGCATATAGGTTTCTCAAGAGGCAGATCAGGTGGTCTGGTATTCCCATCTCTTTCAGAATTTTCCACTGTTTATTGTGATCCACACAGTCAAAGGCTTTGGCATAGTCAATAAAGCAGAAATAGATGTTTTTCTGGAACTCTCTTGCTTTTTCCATGATCCAGTGGATGTTGGCAATTTGATCTCTGGTTCCTCTTTCTTTTCTAAAACCAGCTTGAACATCAGGAAGTTCACGGTTCACATATTGCTGAAGCCTGGCTTGGAGAATTTTGAGCATTACTTTACTAGCGTGTGAGATGAGTGCAATTGTGTGGTAGTTTGAGCATTCTTTGGCATTGCCTTTCTTTGGGATTGGAATGAAAACTGACTTTTTCCAGTCCTGTGGCCACTGCTGAGTTTTCCAAATTTTCTGGCATATTGAGTGCAGCAGTTTCACAGCATCATCTTTCAGAATTTGGAATAGCTCAACTGGAATTCCATCACCTCCACTAGCTTTGTTCTTAGTGATGCTTCCTAAGGCCCACTTGACTTCCCATTCCAGGATGTCTGGCTCTAGGTCAGTGATCACACCATTGTGATTATCTGGGTCCTGAAGATCTTTTTTGTACAGTTCTTCTGTGTATTCTTGCCATCTTAATATCTTCAGCTTCTGTTAGGTCCATACCATTTCTGTCCTTTATCGAGCCCATCTTTGCATGAAATGTTCCTTTGGTATCTCTGATTTTCTTGAAGAGATCTCTAGTCTTTTCCATTCTGTTGTTTTCCTCTATTTCTTTGCATTGATCGCTGGATACTGTGTATTAAAGTGCTAAGTTTACAGTATGAAACTAAGTACAGAAGAAAAGAATAGCAAGACCAGGGTCGTCATTTTTATGGAAGACGAGTTGAGTTGGGTCTGGAAGGACATGTATATAGAAAAAGAATGTGGAAAGAAAGATGAAGGAAGAAAATGGCTAAGTCTTCAAGTTTCAGCTGTTGAATGTGGGGGGCAGGGAAGGGAAGAAGCAGGCAGTTGCTCTTTCCAACTCTTGCATTTACTGCTGTTGTAATACCTGTTGGTTCTTATGAAACAAGATATTTAATACTCTGCTACATGTGTCAAAGCTGAAAATTTTGGACAGATAACTTGTGTAAAACATGAAGTCATTTATAAAGGGTAGACATATAGAAGCTTTTGTCTTCATGTGGACCTTTTTGGCAGTTGGTGTGGATAGCATACTGAATTTTTAATTTGTGTTAAATTTGGGTGCCAGTTTTATATTAACATTTGCATATTTCCCATTGCATTTGTTTTTCACTGAAAATATAAATGAAAGCTGACCCATAGTTTCTCTGCTCTGACAAAACCACGCATCATTTTGGCTGATTTTCCTGCACAGTTCAGTGGTTTATGTAGTTATCATATTCTATATAGTATCTAATCCTGCTTTTTCCCCCTTAACACCTCAGATATTCACCCATATTTAGCCATTATTTTGCACGTTTATATAAGGCACTTTCCATATGTTATTGCACATGCCTTGTAACAATCCTGTAGAATAGTTAAGATTTTGTTTTGTTTTGTTTTGTTTTGTTTTTTAGCCCCACTATGAAGCTCAGGGAGGGGAGGGGATCCTGACTGGGGATCCACCCACCAGGGGTGGAACCTGGGCGCCATGCAATGGAAACAGAGTCCTCTTAACCATTGGATGCTGGGGAATCCCCAAGATTATTTTCATTTTACAGTTAGGGAATTGAGATTCAAAAAGGAATAACTTTCTTAAGACACTGGCTAGGTCGTAAAAGAGCTGGAATTTGTTGTGCCCCAAAGCTTTTTGTTCTTTGGTCTTGCTGAATCTTCGCATTTATCATTTAAAGTAAAGTAGCTAACAGCAATGATCTATTATCTCTTGATGCCTATAGCCAGTCACCTCTTTGTTGCCTATATGAGGAGAGCATAATTAATTGAAACTTAAACCTTTATTTAAGCACTTAGGTTTAAAACTTCCCTCATCACAAGCATAAAAATGGAGCAAATTGTATCTACCTAACCTTTTGAGAGTTGCTGCTAATGACAGACAGCAGGAGTAAGGGAGAACATAAATGGTTCTTTGGGTTGTTTTTTTTTTAGTTTTTAGAAATTTTATTTACTGTTTATCTTTGGCTGTTGCTGTGTGTAGCCTTTCTCTAGTTGTACGCAGGTTTCCTGCAGACATAGGCTCTAGGGCGCCAGTTCAGTAGTTGTGGCACGCAGGCTTAGTTGCTCTGGGATCAAACCCACCTCCCCTGCATTGGCAGGCAGATTCTTAACCACTGGACCACCAAGCAAGAAGTCCTACAAGTTACCATTTGAGAGTACCTATATGACAGATTCTTGTCCTTCCTCTCCTACTAAGTGAGCACCTTTGAAGCTGAGGCTTTGGAATTTGCATTTTCTCAGCTCCATAGTTGATTCCCTTGTATTTAAATTATGAATGTCATTAGGTAGTTTTTTGTGTTTCCCCCGCCTCAAATTCCTCATGCTTATTTTTCCTGGAAGTTTCTTCCTTTGGCCTAAAGTTTTCCCGGTCTCTGCCTGCTAGTCTCAAGACTTCATGTTTGGAAACAATGTTAGAAGTTATATGTGTCTGGTAAGCCTGGCTGTATACCTTTTTATACTGTGGCCTACCTTAAGGCTGAAAGGGTCTTTTGAGTAGTATTTTTCATCAGCTATCAATATTATGAGCCTCCAGTGAATTGCCTGTAATTGTTCATTAAAAGGTGGCAGTGTAACTGAATATCCTGCGTGTAACTTCATGCTGTAATCTACTCCTCAGAGGCTTCTACTTCTGAGAGGCTTTAATGTTTTTAAGTTTTACCTTATTTTATTGTATTTTCCTTTTTATGAGCACCTTAATTGTTTAGAGTTGTTAGATAATTTAAAGGAATAAGATTTAGTGGCCACTATCCATCCTGAAGTTGTCCAAAGATGTTAACTGATTTTTAAAGGTAATTAGTTTTGGGGGGTTGTGGGAAGGGATTCTGTGAAGTATATTATGTATAATGGGCCTTTTAAAAAACTTAGATATTTATATATTGTTCATTAGGTTGGTATTATTGATTGAGCATGAGTCATAGAGTCTGGTTTTGTTAACATAGTAGTGAAAAGCCTAGGAGCCTTCTCTGCCTCTTAGTGATTTGAGCAAGTAAACCTTTTGAGCCTTAGTATTTTATGAAAATAGGGGGAGAATCTTACTGAGTTGTTAGGATTAAATATATATATATGACTGAAGTATTTGCATACAGGTCTTTTATTAATATTAGCCATAATCTCAGGCATATAAATATATATATACACACATAAATATACATACATTTGTGTTTATTTTGGGTCAAACATCAAATTCTTCGGTAACTTTTGATACAGTACTTAATAATGCTGCTGGGTCCCCATTCTTGGAACAGACTGAGGAGGGCACAATACTGAAAGAGATCAGTTAAAAGGAGTCTGTAGCAAAGTTCTATTGAGAGATCACAGTGGCTTGGACTAGAGAGGTATTCATGGAGGTGTCGAGGATGGTTCCACTGGAAATTTTTGAAGGTCGAACTGGAGGCTATGTCATTTATCAAATAGCTGGGAAACATGTTCAGTGATTGCTTCATTTTCTGTACTTACTGTCAAATGCTGGGAGCTGGGGGGTTTGATTGACAAGTTATTAAAAAACCTTATTTGTTAAATTGTATTCTGAAGTGTTTTCAGAAATTGATTTTATTGTAAAATTAGTTTTTGTGCAAATGTATTCCTTATTGGAGAGCCAGTTATTTTTGAAGAATAACTGAAAAAATGTAATCTGTCTTACCCTTTGTTCTGTTACTAGTTAGACTTACTATTCAGGGCTTGAAAATAGTAGATTATCCAGGCTTTTACTTCTAACCCTTTTGGTGAAATGTATATAGGAGTTCAGCTACTAACTCTGTAAGTGTGATGGTAGGAAAAGTTAATAGTTAAATGCATTTACTTCATCCTGGTGCTCCTATGTCATTTCCTAGAAGTTTATTTCAACTAAATGTCCATTTCTGCACCTAGAAAATCTCAAAAGGGAGAAGATAGAAGATACTTTAAATAAAATACTATAGCTCTGCTTTAAATTAGAGAATTGATGGAAGATATTTTTGTTCCTTCATTATGGGGAAGGCAGAATATTAATTATATATAGCTTGTGATCTTTCTGCCCTTAGATTCACGTAATGCATATATTAACAACATCAGGGATTATTAAGATTGTTTTCAGGGAATTCCCTGGCAGTCTGGTGATTAGGACTCTACACTTTCATTGCTGAGGGCAGGAGTTCAATCCATGGTCATCAGGGAAATAAGATCCCACAAATCTCAAAGCGGGACCAAAAAAAAAAAAAGATTTATTCCATAAACCATATAAAACAGTGAAAGTTATTTTAGTATAATCTTATTTTCTCATGTTAAACTGTCTACCATTTTCTTATTTTCAGCCAGAGGTTGTGAAGTGTGTGTTCTTATCTACCAAGGACCATGGGGACATAAGATTTAGTTGAGGGCTGTTAAGTAAATTTTATTTCAGAGGATAGACATCAGATTTTAAAGTTAATAAAATTATATCTGATGAATAGATGTGTGTGTGCCTGCTGTGTTTGTGGCCCACTTAAAAGTGGGGAGAGGAGTGGTAGTAGAGATGAGAGAGGATATTAAGCTAAATAGAGGAAAAATTAAGCAGATTTAAAGAATTTCAGAAAGAGATTTAAAATGTGCAGACTTTAAGTAACATTGCCACTTTGTGGCTTTTAGGATATTTCCTAAAAGAAATACAAAAAAATAAAAATTTTTTCCTAAAAAAATAAATTTTTGTATTTTATAGTCATAGATGTAAGGTGAGAAGAGACTAAAATATGATGGATAGATGGTGTATTAACCTCTAGTTATTTAAGTGACAGACCAGATATTGAGGCCTAGAAACTTCTTGCCCTGGCTTATATATTCTTAGTTAATATCTTTAAATTTATCTTATTTAATTTCATAAGATTTTTTCCTTTATTGAACAATGAACAATGGGATTGTGAACTGATTTAAAGATTAGGTGAATGTTCTAGTGGGAATTTTGTGATGCAGTGTGAATTCAGTAAAATCTTGCTTTGCTATTTTCCTTTGTTCTTTATTACATCACAGTATTGTAAAGCTCTGGGAATGCATCTTCCTTCCTTTTAGCATTTGGTCTGTTTTCTGTTTAACTAGGACTTCATGATTAATTTTGTGTTTGTGCTTGAGGATCTTATATAGGGGCTTAACCTAGACTGGCCACTCCAGCCTGTTCCTACCAGTGATCACACTATAGCTGCCTTGCATATGACACCAGGTTTAAAAAATGTGGTAAATATAGGCTGCAAGATGATACCACTGTGGGGAAAGCCAATATGCCTTACCACTTCCCCTGCTTTGGTGGATCAGTAGCATCTCCATGTATAAAAGCTGGAGTGTCCAGCAAGACAAGTACATTTTGTGCTTATGGCAATTCCATCTGAGACCTGGACCCCTTGGATGTCTCAGCTTGCTTTTATGTGTTCTGCTCTTTCCTTTTATTGTATATCTATCATCATTCTTCTGTCTCACCCCCAGGTTTTTCTTTATTAAATATTACCATGGTAGCACTGGTTGATTAGAAATGTTATAAATACATCTGATAAATGAAGTCTTGACCATAGATTGTCAAAGCAATAAATTTATTGGAATTCCTGCAGTAATAAGAAATAGTCAAACAAGTAAAAGAAAAGACCTTTTGTAAGAGAAGTATTTTATAGAAACCTAAAAGGTTTTAATGTCTCAAATGGTTAAAATAATGGTCCTTGTGTTAGAATCTTTTCTGTCATTTTTTCTCATTTTAAAAGACTTGTAAAAAGCTGATAGGCAGATTTGTTTCTTTTTCGTTTGCTAAAATACTCTCATGTTTGATGATTTTAGTATAGATAAGAGGAAATAAACACATTTCAAAGTTTCATGAGTTGGTAAACATAAACTTCTTGGCTACACCTGCATGTGGGGTCTTAGTTCCCTGCCCAGAGATGGAACTAACACTCCCTGCATTGGACGTGCAGAGCCTTAACCACTGGACCGCCAGGGAAGTCCCCAAACATAGCTTTTTAATGCAGTCAATTTTTGCAGAATTAAATGAACTGTCCCACATTTTATTAGCTTTTTATCTTGAAATAATTTCAAATTTGGAGAAATTTAAAGGACAGTGCAAAGAACTCCCAAATAGTCTTTACCCAGATTTACCAGTGTAATATTCTGCTAGATTTGTTTCATCATTCTCTTTGGAGATGTGTGTGAAATTTTTTTGTGGATCATTTGAAAGTAAATTCCAAGGCATTCCAAGGAGAAAATTCCCTTTTCTCCTCAATACTTTGCTGTATAGTTCCTAAAAAGAAGAGCATACATTGATGACCACAGTGCAGTTTTTCAGAATCAAGAAATTTAACATGGATGCAGTACTGTTGTCTAATCTACACATGGTATTCATATTTTTACCAGTTGTCTTAATGTCCTTGGTAGCAATTTTTTTGTGGTCCAGGGCCCAGTACAGGACCTTTCAGTTTTATGTCTTTTTAGTCTCTTAATCTGCAGTTATACACACGTAATCACACACCAGCATCCCACCCATTCGCCCTTTTTGTTTTTTACATGATATTTCTGAAGAGTATGTGAATTCTGTTTTTGTAGATGTCGTCCTTGGTTTGTCTGAAGTTTCCTTTCGTCACAGTGTATAATCAGATTATGCTTTTCTGACAGGAATACTACATAAGTGACTGTCCTCAGCGCATCACATTAGGAGGCGTAAGATGTCTGTTTATGCCATAATTGGTAGTGTTTACTTTGATCACTTAAGGTATTCACTTGGTTCTTCATTGTAAAGGTACTGTTTTCCTTTCAATAAGTGGGAAAATAGTTTGAGACTATAAATATCTTGCTCCTCATCAAATATTCACCCTTTAGATTTAGCATCCATTGCTAAATTCTTGCCCAGTTAAGATATTACTAAGATAGTTGTTCACGTATCATTCAGTTCAGTTCAGTCGCTCAGTCGTGTCCGACTCTTTGCGACCCCCTGAATCGCAGCACGCCAGGCCTCCCTGTCCATCACCAACTCCTGGAGCTTACTCAAACTCACGTCCATCGAGTCAGTGATGCCATCCAGCCATCTCATCCTCTGTCGTCCCTTTCTCCTCCTGCCCCCAATCCCTCCCAGCATCAGAGTCTTTTCCAATGAGTCAACTCTTCCCATGAGGTGGCCAAAGTACTGGAGTTTCAGCTTTAGCATCATTCCTTCCAAAGAAATCCCAGGGCTGATCTCCTTCAGAATGGACTGGTTGGATCTCCTTGCAGTCCAAGGGACTCTCAAGAGTCTTCTCCAACACCTCAGTTCAAAAGCATCAATTCTTCGGCGCTCAGCCTTCTTCACAGTCCAACTCTCACATCCATACATGACCACAGGAAAAACCATAGCCTTGACTAGACGGACCTTTGTTGGCAAAGTAATGTCTCTGCTTTTGAATATGCTGTCTAGGTTGGTCATAACTTTCCTTCCAAGGAGTAAGCGTCTTTTAATTTCATGGCTGCAGTCACCATCTGCAGTGATTTTGGAGCCCAAAAAGATAAAGTCTGACACTGTTTACACTGTTTGCCCATCTATTTCCCATGAAGTGATGGGACCAGATCACTTATCATTAAGGCTGTGTAATGGCTCACATCATCATAGATTTGGGCAGTCATGGGCCCTTCAAGCAGGGTCATCTGATTCATTTCTGTTTCTAGCCAAATTGTGGGATTTTGTTGTTGTGTTTTGCTTTGATTTTCTTTTTTGGCTGTGCTCTGTGGTTTGCGGGATCTTAGTTCCCTGACCAGGGATCAAACTTGATCAGGGATCAAACTCATGTCCCCTGCAGTGGAAGTGTGAAGTCCTAACTACTGAACTGCTGGGGAATTCCCCCTAGTTTTTTTTTTTTTTTTTTAATGTTTAAAATATCTAGCAATATTAAAAACCTGTCAATCATTTACAGTTTTATTATGTTTATCATTTACAGTTTTATTATTATTTACATTTACAGTTTTATTATTGGTGCCAAATTCATTTTACTTTTCAAGATGTGAATGCTTAATTATCTTTACAATTTCTGAGAAGATGGATATTTATTTGTAAATATGTAAGCTTATTTGTGTACACATCAAAATTGTATTTGGAAGTAGAAGAGCAGTTTAATCAGCTTGCTGAATTAGATCAATGTGATATTTTCTTGATGTTGATTAGGAGATTAAGGCAGCTAATGCCATTTGTTGTTTGCATCAAATTTCCATAATTTAAAGCAGTGATCCCCAACCTTTTTGGCACCAGAGATCAGTTTTGTGGAAAACAATTTTTCCATAGTGTGGGTGTGGGGGGTGGTTTCGGTTTTGCCCGTACCCTGGCCCCTGCCCTACCACAGCTGCTCACCTCCTGCTGTATAGTATGGTTCCTGACAGACTGTGGGGTGGGGTGGGGTGGTGTTTTAGGACCCCTGATTTAAAGTAAACCTTCTGCCACACAGGTTTACATTAGGACACAGGTGGTATTTGCCCTCTTGGTATAATTGTGTGGTTAAATTCAGGAATAGTTTTGTTGGAGGCAAAGTTGAACACAGGTGTTTGTGGATTTAGTATCACATTATATAAAGAGAAACAAACTTTGTTTATAATAAGTGCAGTTTCACAGTGCTGTTTTGAATTTCTTTTCACTAAATATTTTAAATGTTGTAATTTGCCAAGCCACTGGGCACATGGAGATTTTAGTTCCTCAACCAGGGATTGAACCCGTGCCCCTTGCAGTGGAAGCATGGAGCCCTAACCTTTGCATCACCAGGGAATTTCCTATAAATGTATTTCTTAGGGGAAAACAGATTTGGCAGAGTCTAGGTTTTCTAATTTAGCTTTGGAGCATATAAGTTTATTTGTATTCTTGGGGCCACATTATATTAAAATAAGAAATAGTAGGCAGAATTATTCCCCGTTTTTTTTTTTTTGTCTACCAGTCCATTTTCTTTTTTGATGCATTACAAAGAAATTGTCATTATCAGTACAGTTCACCCCTAAACATTTCAGCATACATGTCATTATTAGAGCACAGTATTTGTTTTATGTACTTTCTGAGTTTAACTTACATGAAATGCACAAGTGTATATTTGTGGAATGCTGACAAACGTACCTATTTAACTCAAATTCCTATGAAGATATAGAATGAGGACTTCCTGGTCACCAGGAAGGTGACCCAATGTAAGAGGTGCAGGTTCGATCCCTGGTGGGGAGCCAAGATCCCACCTACCTCTCACTAAAAATCCAAAACGTAACACAGAAGCAGCAAGTTCAATAAGGACTTTAAAAATTATCTACATCAAAAATAATAATTAAAAAAAGATCCAAAAAAATCATCCTAGAAGTTTCCCTCATGCCCCTTCTTAGTCAGTCCCACCCCTGCTTCACCAAAGACAACTACTTTTCTAATTTTGTCCCCACAGATTTGTTTTCCGTTATAAAACTTCACATAATTAGAGTCATACATTATGTGTTCATTCTTTTTGTTTAAGGCTTCTTTCATTCAGCATGTCTTTGAGAACTACTTTTCTTTTAGATCTTCAGTACTTATATTCAGAGCTAGGAGGGTACTCCCAGATCCATAAAAAAGCAGATCTATATGTGCTGAAATTGAACAGTCTGCAGGACGTATTAAGTGAGGGGGGAGAAAGCAAAGTGAAGGGAGTGTTATATGCTACTTGTGAAAAGCAAAAAACAAACAATATCAGCTTTTATCTGCTTAACATAACTCAGAAAGGACAGGAGGAACTGGTAATAGAAATTGCCTCTAGGGATTTTTCCCAGTTTTTTGAGATATAATTGACATACAGCATTGTTAAATGTGGACTACAGCATAGTTATTTGATAAATGTGTATATTGAGAAATGCTTACCACAATAAGTTTAATTAACATCCATTACCATTTTTTTTCCTTGTGATAACCAGAATTTTATTTAAAAGTCAGTTGTAGCCTCTTATCCACTGCCAAACTTGTAAGTAGGTTTGTGAGTGAGCTTAACTGAAGACCTTTGCTTTGCTTTCTAGGAGCTTTTGGTTGAGTTGGGACTAATTTTCTATGAAACAAAACAATTTAATTTTCAATTGTGGTTGCAGATTTAGAAGGACCTTGAAAACTGCAGTGGTTAAGGAAGTCTCGAGGAAGGAGTTTTGAACTGTACCCTAAAGGTCAGAAGGCTAGGTATTCCAAGCATTCTTGGCTTAAAATTATAAGAATGAGATTTAATTAAGAAACATGAAAAAAGTCCATATTTCCTGAAAGGAAAGATAGATTTTCATTAGCAATAGTAGAGAGGTTAGATAAATAGTATTCATCCAAATTAAGAAAGACTGAACTAGGTAGATAAGTTTAAGATTGATAGGAGAAAAATTCTGTAAAGCATTTATACTTCAATTAAAAAAAAGAAAAAAAATGATTGATAGAACCTACTGTTACAGCATAGGATACATTCAGTATTTTGTAATAACCCATGATGAAAAAGAATATATGTAACTGAATCACTTTACTATATGCTTGAAACTAGCACAACATTGTAAATCAGCTGTGTTTCAATTAAAAAAAAAGACTGATACGAGAATCAATGTGCTGTTGAAAGTTTCATTTTGGTCAGTGCCAGAGGTTTTTTTAGTTGGAATTTTCCTATTATAAATAATATATCCATCATCAAAACTTTGGGACAGTTATATAGAAAGTGTGTGGGGGGTCAATATTGCAGCTCAGAAACATCAGAATTTTTGAGGTCCCTTATTTATGTTGGATTTAATTTCTTATTCTTTTTTTCTTTTTCCTTTTTCAAATTGTTGAATTGAGTTTGAATTCCAGAAATAGCATGTGGGTGAATTTTTTTGTTAATTTTATTGTTTGAAATTTCCAAATGACTTATTTTGAAAATAATATCCCACATCTTTGTATGTTGGTGAGTTTATCTCTGAATTCCAGATACGTCCAATAGGACATCACAAAAAGATAACTGCTCCTTCTGGATAGTTTACTGTTTTTTATATCCATGAAGTAATTTAGTGGTAGGGTAATCAGTTCACCACAAAGCCTCACTTCACTTTGTTGACTTTTGCATAAATATTCCTACATGTTGTAGACAAAGAACCACATAGCCATGGGTTTGAAATCTTGGTTCTTGGGAAACCTTGGTCAAGTAACTATTTTGAGTTTTAGTTTTTTATCACTAAAGTGGGAATAGTTCAGTTGTTGCAGGTTGGTTATGAAGATCATTATGTACGGTTCCTAGAATGTGGTAGCCCATAAGTGGTAGTTGGCTTTTTTTAATTGTTTTTTAAATAGGAATATTTAACTTCAGAACTATAGATACCATAAGGTGAATAGGAGCAAATGACTACTTACGTAGCTTGATGAATCGAGTCTTAAGTTCAGGTATGTGCACTTGCTCCTAACCACTTAATGCTTTTGCTTTTGTTTTTTGCTTTTAAAAGGCATGTGGATTTAGTTGTATGTTTTAAAATTCCTTTGTGAGGTAGTGTGTGAAATGGAATGATGTTTAGGGTAAATTTATGAAAAGCTGATAAAAGAATGATTCTTAGTAAGAAAGGAGCATTTAGATTTATTTCAGGGAGAACATAAGTATTGCATTCAGTTTTCAAAATCCATTTCTGAGTGGATTTTAAACTCTCCCTTGGGGAAAAGGATGATTTTCTTGCCTGCTATGGAGCAAGAGCTTTCTGTATGTCAGCTCATTAATTCTCCCATGGCCTAGATACATATCCTCACTATACCAAAAACAAGAAGGAAATTGACGCCTGTGAATATGTTTAATGCTTTGGGACTAATAGAAGATGACTCCGGTATTGTTCAGGGCTTACGCAAGACAAATAATTTCATATTAATTAGGGTTCATGAGTGTTAGTACTTCCGTTTAAAATATTAGAAGTAGAGTTTCCCTGGTGGCTCAGTGGTAAAGAACTCACCTGTCAATGCAGGAGACACAGGTTTGATCCCTGATCTGGAAAGATCCCATATGCTGTGGAGCAGCTAAGCCCGTTGGCCACAACTATTGAGCCTGTGCTCTAGAGCCCAGGAGCTGCACCTACTGAAGCCCACACCCCAAGCCCATGCTCTGCAAACAAGAGAAACTGCTGAAGTGAGAAGCCCTCGCACCGCAACTGGACAGTAGCCATGGCAGCAGCAAAGACCCAGCACAGCCAAAAATAAATTTTTAAAATTAAAATATTAGAAGTAAAAATTCTTTACCTGTGGGGAATCTTCTGTTTAGCTCAAATAATTAATTTTTTGTAGTGTTATTCTATGAAGTTTTAATTCTTGTTCAGATAAGTTTTAACTAACCATTTCAATTTTTTTTTTTAACTTCTATAGGAACGTCAAGGTCGTGGGAAATAAGAGGCAGTTCTGCACAGACTGCAGCAACGGTTGCATCTGCATATCCTAAGAGGAAAAAAAATGACCTTCAAGAGAATTAGGACTTTTTTCTTAATTTCATTGACTTCAGAGACGATTGCAGACTTGCAGTTTAAGTATTGGAATTTCACAAATGACATAGGACTTAACTGGAAAATGAAAAAAAAAAGAAAAAGGAAAAACTAAACAAAAAATCCCTCTAGGTAGTTTAGGTGAAAAATGTCCCTTTTATTTTGGCTTTGGTTGTGATTTCAGAGCATAATGCTTTGTTTTTTTGTCTTTTTACTATGTTTTTCGGATTTTAAAGTCCGTAAGTACATACAGTTTTCTCTAATTTTTAAACCCTTTCCTCCCCCCGTTTTGACATTTGCACTTGGAGAACACTTGAGTTTTGAAGGTTTTGGGCATCCACCCCAGAAAGTGGGAATTTGGTTTTTTCCTTCCGAACTGGAAGAACATTTTTATGAAGAATTTCTGTCTTGGAGAATTTAACAGTGTTACCCAAGGTTGTGTCTTTAAGGGTGGTTCATTTTCTCTGACCCTTTGTTTCTCAAAGTAAAGTACTAGGAGTCCTAAGAAATGTTCTGTTCTTGTACATTATACTGATTAAGTCAGGATTAATTTGATTTCAAAGCTAAGAACAGTGGTAAAAACTTGTTTACAGAAATGCATTTTGGAAGAGAAAAATATTGTAAAAACGTGTAGTGAATGTTTCTTCAGTTTCTTGTTCAGCCAATGAGGAAAGGGCATTGCCTTTCTTTTTACCATTAATCACTTCTCAATAAACGTGAGATCCTGTTGAGCATCACTTCTAGTACCATTTATTAGTATTATTTGATTTGCTATGTTTTGTGAAAGCTTTGGAGTACAAGGAGTTTCACGAGGTGAGACAGCAACCATTTTTAGAAAGTTCACTGAGATGGAATAGTTCAGGAATTGCTTTGTACCCAGGGTTGGATAACCATGACCACTGCAAAGCAAGGTGGGCCAATATTCATAATGCTTTATTTCTGGATACTTCCTGAGAAGGTAGTGCCACTGCTATGCTAAATTGTTCAACAAATATTTGATTGTGAGTCTTTATTAGTTGCCTGGCAGGCACTGTGCTAATAACCCTGTAGTAACCTGGCCACATATCTTCTGTGCAAAATAGGTAGAGCCCAGTATCAAGGATATACATGTTTAATCTGAAATATGACTGACTTAGGCAGGATTCCATGTGTCCCAAGAATAAGAAATTCCAATGGGAATTTCACAATTCTTTGTGAACCATGTAACCATAAGGGTAATTGATTCATCATTATTTATTTTCTAAGGTTTGGAGATTCTCTTTTTTCTTACAGGTTTTTAGCCCTTAAGGTATCTCAGTTAAATGTAAAAACTTCTGTAATAAGAAAGGATTCAGAAAATAGATAATACTGTTGGATCGTGTTTTGCCCTCAAATGATTTATTCATCCCATTCTACACAACCCAGGCTACTAACTCAAGAGTGTGATAAAATTAATAAATTGCTGATTAATAACTAGCATTATTGTTAACGCTTAGAGTTGAGAACTTTGCTTTGCCTGAGACACGGTCCAGTATATCTAGATATTCCTATTTGCTAAGCTTTTTGAAATACAGTCCCCCCAAATCAGGGAGTCCTTTGTGCTTTTATCAGTTTGAGGATGCCCAGTTTCGAATTGGAAATGTAACATTTATTGCATTCAACTTAAGGTGAGACTTCTGTGACTTCTAGAGGACTCCCATGGGCTTAATGGACGTTTAGTATTTCACTTTTGAAAGGGAAAAAATATCCTGAGAAAAGCAAATTCAAAATCAGTTTCAGCTAGATTTTCCTACATTGTATTCAAGTTGGATATGAGATCATTTAAGATGCTTTTCTGCAATTTGAAATGTTACTGCCTCAGTATTTAAGCTAGTCTTTACTTTTATATCACATAGAAAATACTGGTATTGCTTTGAGGACAAGCTGAAAGGAATTTGGAGCCTTTAACAAGGCTGCTCACTTGAGTGAGTATTGAGGGAGTCAGGATGTTAGATTTGTGTGTTTTTTTTTTAAAAAAAAGCATTGGACTTTTAATATATAAGTAGTATAAAAATTAGATTATATTCGCTCTTAAAGAGTTTGTCCAAAAGTTGGTTTGGTGAAGATCCCAAAATGCAGCTAAACTAGTTCTCTCGTTTGCTAATGACAACTTTGCCAGGGGAAGTTGCTGACTTTTGACTCTTTGCCCGTAATGCTTTGTCTGTCGTTTGTGGATGTAAGACTCCCCACAGCCATGCTTGTTCCCCTCTCTCCTTTGTTGAATATGAAGGGAAACTGAACAGTCTCACAGCGCGCCATCAGTGCTAACTCAGAGCAGTTTAAATCTTTAATGTGAACAAACTGTGTAAGTCTCCCATTCACTTGATTTAATACTTAATAGGCTACCGTTCTCCAACCATGTTCCATTTTTTAAAAACTTTGCAAAAATGGTGTGAAGAGTTCTCATATACCCTTCACTCAGCTTCCCCTAAATGCTAACGTTGTATATAAGCCACTGAACCATTTTCAAAAGCAGTAAATACCAATCCAGTACTGTTAACTGAACTGTAGACCTTATTTGCCTTGTGCCATTTGTTCAAGGAGTGTCTTTTTATTTCCAGCTCAGCATTCAGTCCAGGATCCCATGGTATGTTTAGTTGTCTTTAGTTTGTGGACTGCAAGTTCTTCAGCCTTTATCTTTTATGATTTTGACACTTGGGAAGAGTACTGGCCAGTTGTTTATATAGTGCCCCTCGAATTGACTTTAATACTGTCTCACCACTGGATTGAAGTTATATTTTGGTAAGAATACTGCAAAAATCATATGCCCTTCCTGGTGCGTTGTATCTGGATACATGATGTCCATATGTATTATTATTGGTGGTGTTAATTAATTTTGATCACATTAAGGTAGTATTTGCTGTGTTTCTCCACTGTAAAGTTATTGTTTCCCTTTGTAGTGAATAAGTAACTTGTGGAGGGATATAATTTTAAACAGTCTTTGTTCACTAATTTTGACACCTTGGATTGTTACTCACTGGCTATCAAGTATGTGACATTTACCAAGTGTTAATTCATTATGTCTATTATTTCTTCTACATTTGTACTATTAGAATTCTATAAGGAGACACTGTCCCTTGTCCCCATTTTATTTAGTGACATCATTGTGGACTCATAAGTATTTTATTCTATGTGTCACTGCTATCATTTGTTGCTCAAATTGTCCCAGCTTTGGTCACGGGAGCTCCTTCAAGTTGGCTCCTGTGTCCTTTTGACATGCCCCCAGTGTTCTTTGGAGCCTTTACTTAACATTCTGGTATGTACTATAAGATGTTCTTGGCTAGTCTTGTATTTTTAGTCTCTCAGCCCCATTTTTCCAAGGAACAAAGGTTCTTTTTATTGGAGAATATTTAGAAACCAACCCTTGATTTTTTTTTTATAAAGCAACACTTTGAATTGCAATGGATTATTAAAGTGGGGGCTTTATTTCTTGTATAAGTGAAGAATTATTTAGCCTAATGAAAACACCTAACCACTCATCTCTCCCACTTTTGTAGAGCTGTGTACCAGTCTTCTGGAGTTGTGGAGAGGGCTTTTCACTTGGCTTATTAATACTTCATCTAGAGTAGGGGACAATGAGTGCGGGTTGGTTTGCACCCTTCATTAATTTCTATCTTTTTAGTGTTGTAAATTAGAGACCCAAAATGTTGAAAGTCCTGGCTTCCACCCCACCTAAACTATTTTAGGGGTTCAGAGCTTTTTCTGCCTGTGGAAAAGTAAGTGGTCATATGCTGACGTTTTTCATTAGGGAGCAGATAGCACTTGAATATTCCCACTCTTATTTGAAAAATGATTTTTTTTCTCCTGGAAATGTAGTCTTGTGTCATGAATGTAGGAGCCTTCCCTCTGAAAATGAAAATGAGTTTAAGTGTCCTAAGGATTCAGGTTTCATAAAGCCAGTTTACAATCTTCCTGTTTTTTGCCTGTGATAGTATCGCCACTTTCTCACGACTGTAACTCTCACTGCTAGCCCTGTTTCTGGCAGCGGATGAAACTCCTTACCCCTGAGACAAGCCTTTCTTTGCAACTAATACTTGTTACAACTGCTGGGTTTGCACGTGGAAAGCTGACATGGCTGCAGGGTAATCAGCCGCAGGGAGATTAAGTGGGTTGGAGGATGCCCCACAAACCTGCAGGGCTCTGCTTGCAGGCTCCCTGGACTGGCTCTAGCCTCGCCTGCAGGGGAGCGAGCATAGGGCACCCTCCCGCCCTTGTTCCCGTCGCTGGGCTCCGTGACTGGACAGCGCGCGCAGGTTGGTGCTGCACTTGGTGGCCATGGCATCGTGATCCGCAGGGAGGTGGAAACTTGTGCCCTGCTAACCTGATTCTCCGTACTCCTGCAACCCCGCTAACTAGCCCGCTGCAGCCTGGGGGTGGGGGGGCGGGGGGGGGGCGCTGTGCATACCCTGTCATTTGGTCTGATTTTCCCCTGACTTTGACCGCGAGAAATACGGGTTCAAGATGGTGTAGATACTGCTTTTGCGCTCTTGCAAAAGCCTCTCTTAGTGCCAAGCCTGTTACCTTCACAGGTGAGCTGGGTCTCTGCTGCCTAAAGGACAGGGAACTGGGGTTTCACACTGTCCTGCTAGCAGGGCAGAGATGACATTAGTGCCATGCATGACTTGCTGCTTTCTTCTCCCTTTTAAAATAATGCTCAACCGCGTGGCTGGCTGAAGGTTGTGAAACGGTTACTGTGGCCCCACCTGCTGGCGATGGGCAGTGTTCACGTGCTCTAAAAATAAAGTTACCCTGGAGTTTCCCTTTAAGGGGAAGCTCCCTAAAGAAACTCCCAATTTTGCTGCTTTGTCCAGTTTTTCGTGAGAGTGTGTTCATCTGCTTTCCCCATCTATTCAGTCATTGAGTCTCTATTTTGTGGGCCCCTGTTAGTGCTGTTGGGCACTGGGGGAGAGGGAATGATTAAGATTCTTGTCCTCAGTTTAGTTCAAGGATTGCAATGTAGTGCGGGTTTACAGTTGTGGGAGGTACACAGAGTAGGAAGAACAGAGGGGCTGTACCCAGCAGGTTTCCCTTTCAGTACTGGATCTTCCTAGATTTTTCTTAGTGGGAACCACATGAGCTCCTTGCCTCTTCATCTTCCTGTTGGCAGTTTGAGCTCACTCCTAGGTACTCTGCTCCATCAATGAGACGTCTGATTGGGAAAGTCAGGGAATTACTCTTTGCGTGTATTTCCTCACTGGAAAGAGGAATTGACCTCTGAAGCCACTTGATGTATGGTTTTTGTGGGAATTTAGATTCATTTTAACTACTAGAGCTTTTCTAATCAAAACAACCTGTCCAGACAGTTACATATATAGACTAAAAAAAGTACATCTTGGTATAACACTTTGCTATCTATCCTTCTAAACCATTAAACAGATTGCTTTATATGTAAATTCAGTATATAGTATATAGCATGTGTGTATTCCTGAATATAATGCATATAATTTTAAGTTATTTTACAAAGATGGAATAATACTAAACCATCTATAGTGTGTGCCTCCCTGCCCCTTCCCCATCAAAATTTCAGGAATTTTTCTATTTTGGTCTGCCTGAGAAGGACCCAGGTCTTACAGAACAATATGGTTGACCTTCTAGGATCCTGGAGTGAGTAGTGCCCCAAGGACCTAGGTTTCTGTCATCAAAAGCTACCTGGCAGAACCTTGAACTTGTCATCTTGTTGTTCTTAAGCACTGGGACCCAAATTTTCCAGACCAGCATTTCCCCAAAGTCTTTCAACTTGAAGAGTTAGGCACTGTGTTTTCAGATGAATGTCATTCCAAGTCAAGGTACTTTGATGCAGAAGTCTAGGACATGCCCTGGATGTGGTTGAAGAATAAGCTGGCCAGGATTGGGATAAGGAGGATAATGTTGGGGAGCACTGCTAAATGCCAGGCAGAATTCTAGGCGCTGGGGCCACAGCGGAAAACTGAAAGCCCTTCCTTCAGTGGGACTTCAATTCTGGGATGAGTGCTATAGAGAAAAGAACACAAATGTTTGAGGCTGGAAGAGTCATGCTAACAAATTGAGAGAGGTGAGTGATGAAGACAAGCTGGGTAAGGCTTTGAGAAAGCACTTTTGAGAAAAATATCATTTTACCTCACAGTACCTCCTCCCTCTCGTTTCCTAAACTTGATGGTCCTCATAATCTCCCTCCCACCTTGTGTTCACTGTCAGCTCTCATGCCGCTTTCTCTTCATCTGTTTTAATTGACAAACCACAGTCTTGGTTACATAAAACTCTACCCCTACCCGCACCTGTGCAGTTCACAGTGGTTGGATAAAAACATTCAGCCAGTGTCTTGTCTTAGATTCATGATTATCAACCTCAGGAGGGGGGTCATTTCAACATTTCCCCCATCTATTCACTTTTCCGACTCACAAGATAACCATTTCCTACCATTTCCTCCCAACACCTCATATCCCATCTTCACTCTCAATGACTTTACATGACTGAGAAAAATGAAGCAATCAGAATGAAAATCACCGACTCCTGCCACTACATCTACTTACCTCATAACTGTGGATTGATGTTTATTAAAGCCTGGTCTCCAGGCCAGCAGTATCAGCACCACTGGGGAACTTGTCAGAAATGCAAATTACTGGATTCCACTTCAGACCTATTGAATCAAATTCTGAGGATGGGGCCCAGCAATCTGTGCTTGAGTAAGTGCTCCAAGTGATTCTGATGAAGTTTAAAAGTTTGTGAACCAATGCATTTGGGACTATGTATGTTTCTATAAAGAGTCCCTTTCCGTACCAGACCTTAGTCTTTCAGCATCTCAGGAACATCACTCCATCAAATCTTCCACATCCCAATTTTACCTTTGTTGGATCATTCCCATCAGCATAAAAATGTGCTGCCTTTTTCCCCATTTCTTCTGTCAGTTACAACTCATTTCTCTTTCTCTTTGCAGCAAGACCCCAAAGAGGAAGCTGTTACTCCCTGGCTCCATTTCCCCCTCATTTTCTCTAACCCACTCCAATCAGGCTTTCATCCTCTTCATTTCAGTGGCACTGATCCTCTTAAGGTCACCAGTGACCTTACATTGTTAATTCTCAGCCCCTTTTTGACCTATAAGTGGCATGTGATCTCCTTGATACACTTTCTTCACTTGGATTCCAGCATGGCACACACACTTCGTGGTTTTCCTCTTATTTTACTGGTTCCTACTTAAGTCTCCTTGGTTGGTTCCTCCTCTGCTTTTTGCCCTCTTGATGCCAGAGTGATCTAGGGGCTTAGTCCTTGACCTACACTCACTAGATTTCATCCAGTCCAAGGGCTTTAAACACCATCCATGTGCCAACTACTCCCAAATGTAGAGTCAGTTCAGGTCTGTCCCTGGCACTCTGGTATATTCAGTTGCCAGTGCAGTCTCTCCACTTAAGTCTCACCAACATCTCAAACCTAACACTTATATAAACCTACAGCCCTCCCCATCTCATCTGCCCCATCTCATGTAATAACTTCATCTCTCTCATTTCTCAGGCCAAATCCTGAGAGTAATGTTTGACTCTTTTCCTTATATCCTGCGTCATAATTGTCCATAAGTCTTACTGGTTGTCCACTTAGCATGTCTATGGTCA
Organism: Bos grunniens; assembly: GCF_055505025.1. NCBI lineage: Eukaryota > Metazoa > Chordata > Mammalia > Artiodactyla > Bovidae > Bos > Bos grunniens. Next base: position 12,324,073 of record NC_141166.1, read on the forward strand.
AGTTATTATCCTGTCTCACCTAGATGACTGCACCAGTCTTTTAGCTGGTTTCCCTGATAGCTCAGTTGGTAAAGAATCCGCCTGCAATGCAGGAGACCGCAGTTTGATTCCTGGGTCAGGAAGATCCACTGGAGAAGGGATAGGTTACTCCAGTATTCTTGGGCTTCCCTGGTGGTTCAGCTGGTAAAGAGCCTGCCTGCAATGCAGGAGACCTGGGTTCGATCCCTGGGTTGGGAAGATCCCCTGAAGAATGGAAAGGCTACCCACTCCAGTATTCTGGCCTGGAGAATTCCATGGGGTCCATGGGGTCGCAAAGAGTCAGACATGACTGAGCGACTTAGACTTTCTGTCCTCCACACAGCAATACAGGGATCCTGTGGAAAAGTACATCAGATCATGCCACTTCGGAGCTCAGACTTTGTCTTGGCTCCCACCTCACTCTAGAGTAGAGGCCAAAGCCTTCAACAGCTCACAAATTCTTAAGCCATCTTGAGTGTTGCAATTCCATTTTCCTCTCACTGTGCTTGTCTTTTTCACTCACCTTGTTCTCCCCGCTTCTCTTCAGACACGCCAGGTTCCTATCACAGAGCCTGCACCCTGGTTGGGTCTTCCACCTGGAATACCTTCCCTCGTTTATCTGCAAGTCCCACTCACCCCTTTTTCAGCAGGGATTCCCGCACCAGTGAGATCTCTCCAGACTATCCTGTTTACTTTCGCTCTTCCATCTCCCATACTGCCTGCTTCCCTTGCTCTGGGCTTAGAGTGGGCAGCAGTAAACCTGAGATCGCACTCACCACAGATCTGTCTCTCTAAGGTGGAGAGTCAGGAAAGCTAATAAAAAGCTGACACAATTTAAAATAATTGAATATCAATTACTGGTTAACAGAATTTTTAAAATACAGTTTCTATTCTCCAATTCCAGATTTCTTGGGGAGATAGAATACTGACCTGGAAGCCAGAAGCCTTGAATTCTAGCCCTGGATCTATCATAAAGGCACTCTGTAACCTGTGGCAAGCAAGTCATTTAGGCTTGGTCAGCCCAGGAAGTGAGCGAACTAGGCTAAATGATCTATGAGGTTGACCTTCCAATCATGTCAACCCTGCTACCAAAATAAATTCCCACACCGTCGGTGTTTCTCATCTGCATTGCACCACCTCTCCATGCTGTTTTTATTTCCTGCCTGGGGTACTGCATCTGCCTCCTTTCTCATCTGTCACTCTTGTCCTTTAATCCTCCTTCCACACGGCTGCCTGAGTGAATGTACACGTATAAATCAGAGCATGCCCATTTCTCTCTTGAGCCCTCTAACAGCTGCCTGCTGCAGTTAGAATCACCCTGCACTCCTTCTCCTGGCCTGCAGGGCCCATCACCGTCTGGCCCTGGTTTCAGCCACGGTGGTCTCCAGCCCCTCCAGCATGCCAAGCTCATCTCCGCCTTGGCAGTCCTTTGTCTCGCTTGCACGTTGTTCCTCCTGTGGTCTCCTGGTGATTTCCTCTCTCTCTCTCTCTCTCTCTTTTTTTTCTCGAACTCAGCTTCAACATCATTTCCTGAGCGTGAGCATTCTTTCCTGATCACTGAAGGTAAAGCCAGTACTCCTTTGTTTTTTAAAATTCACCTCCCTATTTCTGTTTACATCCTAACATTTATTATTTTAAATAACTCAACATTCACACAATGGAATACCATACAATTTTACAAAAGATAGCTATGTATTGATATAGAATGATTTCTTAAGATATATTGTTAAGTGAAAAAAATCCCAAGGTGCAGTGTAGAGTGTGTAGAATACCACTGTTTGTATAAGAGGTGGGGGGTGGGGAGAATATATTTGCTTGTATATTCATATGTTTTCTCTGGACGGGTACAGAAGAAACTGATAACATTGCTAGCCTCTATGGAGGGGGTTAGGTGGCTAGGGGCAGGAATGGGAGGCTTCACTGTGTACCTTTTTGTATTTTGAATCATACAGTGTACCACTTATTACAAATAAAAACATAAATATTAAAAGTTGTGTACTTGCTTTGTTTCCTGTCTCCCCAAAGAGAACACAAACATGTCCTTATTCCCTACTATGTCCTCAGCACTTAACACAATGCCTGGCACCTAACAGTGCTCAATAAGTAACTACAGGATGAATGAATGAAAGGATGAAGGTCTCTTCCTGCTCTAAAACTGATTTCAAGACTAGAAGACATGGACTCAAGGACCAGCCATTTAGAGGCACCGAACGAGAACTATTTTGTAGTGTGTACTGTTTTTCTTGTTATCAATAAACTTTGAAAAACAAAAGTGTTGGGGGGTGTATGGTGGGTGAAACATGGAGAACCTCCTTCCCAATCGAGAGCCCAAGTGCCACAAAAGGACAGTGTCCTGCTTAGACCATGTCCCAGTCATGGCCTCGGCACACGGCAGCCTGAGGGACAGGCAAAGCAGCCCCCTTTCCTGAGGTCTTAAAACGTTCAGGATCATACCACACTCCAGTTCTGAGACTGTCTTCTTTCCTAGATGCTAAACTTTTTTGAGGTCAGGAACTGCACTTGTCTTGTTCACCAGTATACTTAGAGCCTGGCATAGACGTGATGAAAGAATGAATGAGAGAACAATTTGCGTGGAAAGCCCACGATCAGGAGCTGTCATTTCCCATCTAGCCAGGAGGTGGCGTCAGAGGAGCATTTTCTGGGTTGTCGGTTCCCTCCAGTCTTGGGTGTAGAGCTGTATTCTGACCAGGGACCTGGCGGAGGCGGCAGGTACCTGATTTTTTGACAAACTTACTAAGCGGCTCTACTAGGCATTGAGGGTTGTAAGAAGAGATATAGATGGGAGACAGAAGCCTCACACAGAAATCAACACTATGTAGGAAGAGAAGAGCTATTTCTGGCCCTTAGGAACTCTGAGAAGGGAGGATTAAGTTTGAGGCATTTGGGGAAAGTTCACAGAGGAAGTGACATCTGAACTGGGCCTTGAAAAGGAGGGTTTAGGCAGTTGGAGGACATTATGGGTAGAAGGAATGGTTTCATGAGAAATTGTGAGACTGGTGAATTGCCAAGAATAGCTGAGTTATCCCAATTTGGTGGGAGACATTCTGCTCTGAGAATTTACCCTTTCGTTGAAAGGACAAAAGACTCGTGGAATTAATGCGATTCATGCACTAGTAGCTCAAGAAATAGTCAATGGACTGAGATCTTTGGGTCAGGTAAGTAGTAGAGACTCAATACATGTGTTGTTGAATGAATGAATCATGGGGCTCTGGTTTTTTTCCGTGCTATGTCACATGTCCTTGCTGATGCGTTATGAGTGTGTTTTCCAAGGCTCTTTCCTCCTGTGTCTGAAGCTCCTCACGGACAGCTTTTCTTTCTCTCAAAGACAGAAAGCCTGACCCCAAAGGGGAAAGGATTACAATTAACCTGTGAGGTTCCCAGTGTCCAGAGCCTCCCTTATTAGAGGGTTCCCAAGTCCTGTCTCTGGAACATAGTCTCCTTCTTTGTGTGTGCGTGTGTGTGTTAGTCGCTCAGTCCTATCCAACTCTTTGGACTGTAGCCATGTAGACCCCATGGACTGTAGCCCACCAGGCTTCTCTGTCCATGGAATTGTCCAGGCTAGAATACTGGAATGGGTTGCCATTTCCTTCTCCAGGTCTCTTTCCTTAGGGCTGAGATAAAAGTAATCATCACTTATATTTTTATAGAAACTGATGTCTTCCATAGCTTTCCTATTGATAAACCCACTGGAAACATTTCAATCCTCATTCTTAATTCAGAAGACTGCTTCTTTCTTAAAACATTCTCCTTCCAACTTGTGTGACCCCGTGCTCTCTAGTTTACTACCTGCCTCTCTCCCCTTTTCGTTTCATCGACTGACTTCTCTTCCCCTCTGTAGCCACTTCAGGCTGAGTTCTAGGTCCTAGCCTCCTCTTGCTTTGTTCTCTGCATGGGTGATATTCTTGCCTGTGGTTTCAGCTATCTAGATGTCGGCCATCCTCTGGGCACCAGCCCACACATCCCACAGCCTACTTGACTTTTTTGTTTGGATGTTTCTTGGGCATCTTAATTTCAATATGTATAAAAACTCCTCATTTTCTCTACCTGTTCCCCTACCAGGGTGAGTGGCCGCATCACCCAGCCTGCTGAGCCAGCCAGAAGCACGCGCGTGTGTGTGTGTGAGTCATCGTTGTCTCAAGTCCTGATCACTCCACCCCCTCACTCTCCTGAATCTTTCCACTTTCTTCCCTTCCCGTCATCACTACTGTCACCTCCAGCTACCTGCTCTGCCAGGCCATTCTCTCCTCAGTAGCCAATGTGACTTTTTAAAAATGCCATTAAGATCATGCCACAACTCAGCATCATTCGTATCCCTTCCCATCTCTTTGAGGTCATTATTGTTGTTCTTCTATTTCCCTTCTATAAAGTCCTAGTTAACCATGACCTTCAAGACCCTGCATGATCTGGCTGATGCCCACCTCTCAGACTCCTTCTCAGGCTGATGCCCATGTCTCAGACTCCTCCTTCTCAGACTCCTCCTCCACTCTACTTCAGCAAGAAGGAATTTCATATAAGCATTCATTCATCATTCCTTCAGGCAGCCAGGTATTTATAGAGCACCTTATTGGTGCCAGGTGTGGTGCTATGTGTTTGGATGTGAACAAGGTGAATATCTCTGCCCTCGTTACCCCTCCCGAGGTTCCTCTTCCTGCTTCAGGCTGTTTTCATACACTGCTCCCTCCGCCTCAACTGCCTCCTCCAACATACACACTCTACTTCCCTCAACTACTAACCCCAGCTCCTTACTCAGGTCAAAACTGAACATCACTTCCTCTCTGAAGCTCTCCTGGGGCTGCCAGGCTCCGTTAGGACTCCTGTTACAGATCCCAGGGGTCCTGACCTTGCCTTCATTGCACATTCTGTTTCCCCTGCTGGACCAGAGGCTCCATGAGAATGAAAACCAGACCTCCGGTGTTCACCAGTGCCTGGCACGATGCCTGGCTCACGTCATGATTTCAATACAGAAGAATGAAAGGGCACAGGCATTTCCTTTGGGTCTGCTCTTTTAGAATATTTGAGGATGACACCTTAAAGGCTCATAGACAGGGCCACCCTAGTCGCAGCCTCGCACAGTCCAGTCTACCAGGTGCCAATGCTGTGCTTTAAAGGAGGCCTTTGACTGCGATATCACCTTGGTTCAAGGAAGCAAACACCCAGGCTGCACAGAGATTAGCTGCTAAAGCCTTTCATGCAGTCAGCCTGTCCTGCAGAAAGGCAGTCAGCGGTGTCAGACAAAGGACCAGGGCTTTCCAGGGGGAGGCATTGTAGCTTCCAGTCTTGGCCACTTGTTAGTTTCTGCCCCACAGCCTTCCCACCTGTGGGAAAGACAGGCATAATCATGTGTGTTGCTGGGCTGATGGGAGAAGTTCGTGAGCTGTCACAGAGGACTTGGGAGCCATTCATGTCAGTCTCCTTCGTAACTTCAGGGCAGTGCAGATTATTTGTTAGCATCTTGGTTCTGGGTCAGACAGACCAGAGTCTGAGACCTGGCTCTGTCACTTCTTAGTGATCTGACCTTGGGGAAGTCATGTCACATCTCTTAATCTTAGTCTGCACACGTGGAAAATGCAGACAAAGTTGTACCTACATCCAGTGAGTGCTTATGCGAAGAGCATGTATATAAAGAGCTCAGCCCAGAGCCTGGTAGTGCTCCATAGACGCATACAGCATCAAGACGGTGACGGTCAAGGAGACAGAAAGTGCGCCTGAAGTTCTGATCCTCACTGGTGAGTTCATTTCGGAACTGTTTACCAAGCATCTAACTTGTGGAGCATTTTATGGAAGGGTATCATTCAATATGGACCCCCTGTCTCCCAAGTCTAGGATGGGAGAGAGGACATAAATAAGAAAGCGTGCGCCAAGTGGTAAATGTTATTTTATCAAAGGTTATTAAGGGAGTTCCCTGGTGGTCCAGTGGTTAGGACTCCTGGTCCTATTGGATTGGATTACTGGTCAGGGAACTGAGTGAGATGCCACAAGCTGTACGGTGTGGCCAAAAAAAAAAAAAATACTAAACTAAACCAAACCAAACCAAGAGACTCAAAAACTTGTTGAATGAAAGAAGCTAGAAGCAAAGGAGTCCGTACCACATGATTCCACTTTTATGAAGTTCTAGATCTGGTGATGGAGAGAAGTGTGATTCCCACTGGGGCACTGGCTGGGAGAAGCATGAGGGAACTTTCTGGAAATGTTCTGTCTTGATCTGGGTAGTGGACCCCTGGTCATATGCAAAATATGCAAAAATTCCACAATTTGGACTTGTGGAAATCTTATATACAGTAAACTGTATGTAAATTATATTTAAAAAAATTGCACCAGAGTAGTTTAGAGAAGGGAGCGACTTCTTCCAGCCATATGGGCAAGGAAGGCTGCATGGACTGTAGAGGGAATAGCAGAGAGGAGATGACCCCTTTGTCTCTCTTGGTGGCTCAATAACAAAGCATCTAAACAAAGCACTTAAATGGAGTCAGAAATCATCAGTAAGTGGTTTTGGAGATTATTTGCTCTCTGTTTAGATTGAAAAAAAAAAGTTTGAGATTATGTAATTGCCAAAGTTAAAGTCAGGGAGGTAATTATCAAGTGTAACATGAGTGCTCTATTTTTGGCCTCACGGCTAGCTCTTCTGGCCCTTCATTCCCTTCAGCTAATGTGATTGCAAGTTGTTTTGCTGGTTCTCTTCTGTCGGAGGCGGCTGGATGATGGGAGGCAGTGGATGGGGAAACACAGAGTGGAATGATAAATCATATCTCTGCCGGGCTTCGCTGTTCACAAAGCACCTGTGTGCACAGCGTCTCACTTGATGATAGCAATCTAGGAGTGGGGCGGGGGTATCAGTCAGGGTTATTGATTGCAAGCAACAGAAACCAATTCTGGGTAGCTTAAGCAGAGAACGAGTGTTATGGGAGGTCATTAAACAGCTCACAGAGTCACAGGAAAACTGGAAAACTAGGGTCAGAAAATAGGCAGGAATCAAAGGAAGCTTACTTAAGTCTGGGTATTTGAGGCTGTCTTTGCTTCAGCAGCTTAACTATCATGGTTACATTTGGAAATCATCGAGACAGATCTTCACATAAGTGGTAGTGTGGACATCGCTGATGGAAAGTAATTTGACCAGCAAAGAAGGGAGTTTCCAGGACGGACTCATTGGATGAGCAGAGGCAGGGAGGTAGGAAGAATGTTGAAGGTGTGCTTGGGGAACTGAGTTTGTTGCAAGGTAGCAGAGAGCTAAAGCTGGGAAGGGAAGTGGAGGCTGTACCATGAAGAGCCTTGTGTGTCTGGGTGATGAGTTGGTACTTGAGCCAGTGGGCAGTAAGGATCCTTGGAGGTTTTTATTTACTTATTTATTGGGCTGCATCAGGATTTATTTGGGGCTTCCCCAGTAGCTTGACTTCCCTGGTGGCTCAGACGGTAAAGCATCTGCCTACAATGCAGGAGACCTGGGTTCAATCCCTGGGTCAGGAAGATCCCCTGGAGAAGGCAATGGAACCCCACTCCAGTACTCTTGCCTGGAAGATCCCATGGACAGAAGAGCCTGGTAGGCTACAGTCCATGGGGTTGCAAAGAGTCGGACACCACTGAGTGACTTCCCTTTCCCTTTCCCCAGTGGCTCAGCTGGTAAAGAACCCACCTGCCAATGTAGGAAATGTGGGTTTGATCTCTGGGAAGATCCCCTGGAGGAGGAAATGGCACCCCACTCCAGCATCCTTGCCTGGAAAATTCCACGGACAGAGGAGTCTGGCGGGCTACAGTCCCTGGAGTCATGAAGAGTCAGACACGACTGAGCATGCACGCACGCACACAGGGGTCTCATCTGCGGTGTGTGGGCTTGGTTGCCCCGTGGCATGTGGGATCTGAGTTCCTCAACCAGGGATCAAACCCACATACCCTGCATTAGAAGGTGGGTTCTTAACCACTGGACCACACGGGAAGTTCCCCCTTGGAGGTTTTTGAACAAAGGAATAAGAGTTTCTATTCCACTGTAGGAGGAATAACCTGGTACCCACAAGAGGACTGTGTGAAGCAGGAAGAGTCTGGACCTGGGCCCACTGACATAGGAAGTGACACCTTCCCTCCTCCTGAGATGCTGAGGCTGAGGACCCTAGAGGGCTTCTGTGCCTGGGTCACTGGAACCACGAGAAAGCAGTTTCAGGAGTGCGCTGAGGCCAGTGTGCAATGTTAGAGGCTGAGTTGGGGTAAGGATGCGGGGTTTCAGGCAGATGAGAACACAGGTCCTAAGTCCAAGCTTTCCACCAACTACCCCCCCAGCCCACCACTGTCCTCAGCTCCATCTGGGCTCCCTGTATCTACCCCCACCCAACACTCTTCCCCTGCCTCAGGGTTGAGTCCCTCTGAATTTTGCTCTTTCATCCTGTTTCCCCAGCTTGATGGAGAATCTTAGCATCTGGGCCACCTAAAGACCTTAGATGGACCAGTGGAGGCTTGGGGAAGGGACGGGACTAGCCAAGGACAGAGCCAGGGAGAGGCAGAGCCAAGAGTGAAGCTTCGTCTCTTCTGCCCTGTTCAGGGCCCCGACTAGACACGTCTCTTCTGAGGCACTGTCCCCGACTGAGCCCTGTCACTGGGTTATATCATAGCGTCATGGTGGCATGCATTCAGTTTGATTGCATATTCCGTGAGTAACTTAAAATTCCTGATTTGAAGTGTCTTCCAATGAGACACGGCAGAGGCCTATTTCTTCGTCCTTGGTGTTCCCTCCAGAACTAGAGTCCAGGGCTCTTCACGGGAAGCTCTTAGGCCCGGGGTTGAGGCTGGCTCTCCATCTCAACCTGGGGAGATTTCTGAGCACAGACCCTGCAGCCTTCAGACTGATTCCCCAAGGCAATGCCCCGTGAGAGAACACGAAGCTAGGAGGTGCCCTGGTAGAAGGCTTAAGCCAGCCTTCTGCTCCTTGGAAGTCCCTCTAGAGACCGCTTCACCTTCCAGGGAATAGTCTAGCACCATCCCCAGGCTGTACAGGCCTGGTATGCTATGTCTTTCTAGAGTATCCTTAGGGGCCCAGGACACATTTTATGTTCATCCTTCAGCTTGTGCTTCCAAGGTCATGTGAGGAGTGTCAAGTCAAGCTACAAACCTGACCCTGAGGACTTTCCTGGTGGTCCAGTGGTTAGGACTTATCATTTTCACTGCCAAGGGCCTGGGTTCAATCCCTACTCGGGAACGAAGATCCCACAAGCCACAGGTGTGTCCAAAAAACAAACATACAAACAAAAGACCAAAAAACAAGCCTGAGCTTGGATTAGAAATTCCCAGGGCAATACCCACCCTCCACTCTAACGCAGGCCAAGACATACACATTTCCTTGTTTTTCCCTGTGCCAGACGAGAAATTTTTTTCCTAATCTCCTCTTCTGCCAAGGATGTAGTCCTGGGAGGGTCCTATCTCATTTCTAACTCCTCATCCTGTATCATTAGAACCTGGACTCAGCTACCCCTTGTCATCTCTCCACTCAATTCCCTACCCTGAGAATCTTCCCCTGCTGTTCCTCAACTTCACCCTGGAGGAATCTCAGCATGGCTCTGATCATGCTCAAGAACCTTCAGCGGCTCCCCATGGATTAGAAACATAGCACATCATTAACTAAGTAGCGTTTCAGACCTCTCATCACCAGTGACTCCCAGCAGAGAGGCCACCGGGCAGGCAGAGCAGTAACCCAGGGGTATCAGGGAGAAGTGCCTGCCACCTGCTGGCCCTTGCTTGGCAAAACGATGCCCCCTTCTCTGTCCCTCACATTCTCCTCAGATTTCTTGTGCCTATTTTATTCATAACATAGAAGGGATGAGAAAAAAATCCTATTTTAAAAAAGCTGCCCCAAATGGTAAACTTTATGTTATGTATATTCAACAAGGGAAATAGTGGGGGAAATAGAAAGGGGAAAAGTGGAAGCAGTGACAGATTTTCTTTTCTTGGGCTCCAAAATCACTGCGATGGCAACTGCAGCCGTGAAATTAGAAGACGCTTGCTTCTTTGAAGAAAAGCTTATGACAAACCTAGACAACATATTAAAAAGCAAAGACAGCACTTTGCCAACAAAGATCTGTCTAGTCAAAGCTATGGTCTTTCCAGTAGTCATGTATGGATATGAGAGTTGGACCATAAAGAAGGCTGGGTACCGAAGAATTGATGCTTTTGAACTGTGGAGTTGGAGAGGCTCTTGAGAGTCCCTTGGACAGCAAGGAGATCAAACCAGTCAATCCTAAAGGAAATCAAACCCTAAATATTCATTGGAAGGTCTAGTGCTGAAGCTGAAACTCCAATACTTTGGCCACATGATGCAAAGAGCCAACTCATTGGAAAAGACCTTGATGCTGGGAAAGATTATGGGCAGGAGGAGAAGGGGTCAACAGAGGAGAAGGGGTTGGATGGTATCACCAACTCAATGGACATGAACTTTGGCAAACTCTGGGAGATAGTGAGGCACAGGGAGGCCTGGCCTTCTGCAGTTCATGGGGTTGCAAAGAGTTGGACACAACTTAGCAACTGAACAACTATAACAGTATTCAACAAGAAAAAAAATCTGCCAGGTTTCATTTTATCTTGGTGTAAGACTACTTAAAAAAATTTTTTTTAATGTTCTATTCACATTTGCTTTTTCGCTTTTAGTGTGCTCACAGAAAATTGGGACACCTTAAGCAGTTCAACAGGAATTTTTGTAAGCAAAGTTACATTCCATCTTTATGTCAAATTAGTCAAAGCTTCTCCAGGATTTACAAAACATGATAGACAAGATGCTACACAAAACCACTGCATCTGAAGATTTTTTCCTTTGTTCTGAAAGATCACTGGAAAAGAAAGCATTGTCTGCAGAAGACTGCCTTTTGGGGGGACAATATTCCTACTCTGCCTCCCGTGATGCCAAGCAAGTCTCAGGATGAAAGTGCAGAAAGAAGCTGAGACCAAAAGACCAAAACGCGTCCCACCAGGAGATAAACGGTCAGCCTCTGGCTGATCGTTTCGTGGTTACTGTTGTTTGTTTTTGTTTGATTATAGATGCTGTTCTGGTTCTTTCTCTGGAGGACCCAAGAAATGGGTGTGTGGCACAGTTTGGACACAGTAAAGTAGGGGCAGGGACCGAAGAAGGTCTTGATTCGAGCAGGGAAGTCCCCTCTCCTGTGGCAGAGGCTGGAGTGGGTGGGCTGAAGGACCGGAGGGGCGTGGCTGAGGGGCCTGGTGACAGCCATACTGAGTTATCTAGCAGGGCATCAGTTTCCAGCTTTCATTAACTGAATTGCAATTTCCTCACGACGTACCCAAGCTGTCAGCAAGGCTTGTGAGCGCCACAATTAGCCTGGGGCTGGCGCTGTCTTGGGGAATGAAGGGAAGAACCGAGGCTCTCTCTGGGTGGAGGTGATTGGGAGGGCGGCAGCAGCCTGGAAAAGTGATTACAAGGCAGCCTGGAGTCATCCGGAAGCAGCGAGAGCAGCTGTTCAGGTTACATGGCAACAAGACGTAACTGTAATCTATGAGTGTTTTTTTTGCCATACTGCATGTCTTGTGGGATCTTAGTTCCCCAGTGAGGGATCGAACCTGGGGTCTCCTTTTCACAGTGAGAGCACCGAGTCCTAATCACTGGGCTGCCAGGGAATTCCCAATCTATGACTTTTGGATTCAGGCAGCTGGTTTTGATTCATGATTGTACCTTACAAGCTGTGTGACCTTGAGCAAGTTAACTAACCTCCCCGAGCCTCCATTGTACCCTCTGTTAAATGAGAGTAACAATCCCGACCCCACAGGGCTGTCATGAGGCTGAAATGAGATACAGCACTCCCCACCTCATCTCTGGTTCTGCTTTCTGAAGTTTCAGTTACCCATGGTCAGTCACAGTCCGAAAATATTAAATGGAAAGTTCCAGAAATAAACAATACAGACGTTGTAAATTGTGCCATGTTTTGAGTTTGAGATGAGATCTCATGTGGTCCTGGAGAAGGAAATGGCAACCCACTCCAGTATTCTTGCCGCCACCCCACCCCCGCAAAAAAAAAAAAAAAAAAAAAAAGCGGCTCCGAGATCTCAAGTGGTCTAGCTCAGCCTCTCCAGTCGTGAATCATCCCTTTGTCCAGCGTATCCTGCCTGTTACTCGCTCAGTAACTGCCTCCGTTATCAGACTGACTGTCGAGGCATCTCAGTGCTTGTGTTAAGTAACCTTTATTTTACTTAATAATGGCCCCAAAGCTCAAGAGTAGCGATGCTGGCAATTCAGATATGCCAAAGAGAAGCCATGACTTGCTTCTTTTAAGTGAAAGTTCTAAACTTAATAAGGAAAGAAATCATATGCTGAGATGGCTGTGACCTACGGGAGGAACAAACCTTCTGTCTATGAAGTTGTGAAGAAGGAAGAGGAAATCTGTGCTACATTTGGTGTCCACCTCAAATAGCAAAGGTTGTGCCCACAGTGTGTGATAAGTACTTAGGTAAGATGAAAAAAGTATTAAATTTGTATGGTAAGATATTCTGAGAGAGTGTTATGTGCATTCACATAACTTTTATTATAGTATATCATTATAATTGTTCTATTTATTATTTTTGTTAATTTCTTACTATGCCTATTTATTTATATTTACTATGTATAATTTATAAATTAAAATTGATCATAGGTAAGTATATATAAGGGAAAAAAATATCATGGTGTATATCTGGTTTGTACTATCCTCTTTCAGACATCCACTGAGTGTCTTGGAACATATTCCTCCAAGGACAAGGTGGGGACTGCTATGCTGTATGTATAATTCATGTCACGTAGACCTCAGTTCAACCATATGATACCCTTTTTTGTGTTCAAATGGGGTTAAGAGGCAAATTGATATTGTTAGGCCTAACAAGGACCTGAGGGGCATCCCAGGTGAGTCAGGGGTACAGAATCTGCCTGCAATGCAGCGGACAAAGTTCCGATCCCTGGTTCGGGAAGATCCCCTGGAGAAGGAAATGGCAACTGACTCCAGTATTCTTGCCTGGAGAATCCCATGGACAGAGGAACCTGGTGGGTCCATTGGGTCCATGGGGTCACAAAGAGTCAGACATGACAGAGCAACTACACAATAAGGACCCAACAAGCACAGGACATTATTTTTATTGTTGTTGATATTATTAAGTATCTCCTCTCTGGGAACCCTCAGAAATATTGGCAAGAAGACTGGACTCCCTGCAATTGTTCAGAGGGGAACTGGAGCGGTTTGGTTCTGATAGTAAAGGGAAGGGGAAGCCGGGGAGCTCAGGAAACAGGGGACTCTCAGGTGACAATTGTTACCCTCTTGAAAATAACTTCTCTTACTTGGACCACATACTAAATGTACCTTGACCTTTAATTCTAGGTATTTCCCTTTCATGGCCCCTCTAACTCCGTCACCCAGTCCCACCCTCATGCAGATTTTACCTGGCCCATAGTTATTTTTTAAAGTAATTTATTATTTCTTTTATTTTTGGGTGGGCTAGGTCTTTGTTGCTGCACTTGGGCTTTCTCTAGTCGTGATCAGCGGGGGCTACTCTTCGTTGAGGTGCACGGGCTTCTCATTGCTGTGGCTTCTCTTGTTGCGGCTTGTGGGCTCTAGATCTTGGGGTCAGTAGTCGTGGCGCCGGGCTTCGTTGCTTTGAGACATGTGGGATCTTCCCGGACCAGGGATTGAACCCATGTCCCCTGCACTGGCAGGTGTATATCTATCCACTGTACCATCAGGGAGGTCCCTGGACCATAACTGGAGGGGGAGGCTGGTCCTATGGAAGCAGGTGAGGCAGAGCCTGGGCTGCAGAGAGGAAGTGGGGGTGGGGGGGTGGGAGGGCAGGGTTGGCGAGGGGAGTCTCCAGGAGGAGGGAGGGGGGAAGGCCTGGCTCCCTCTGGGCTGCATGTTCGGACAGCAGGGTCTGCGGGCAGGAAGGGCTGGGGCCTTCAGGAGGGCGCTGGAAGCTGCAGAGAAAGGGGACCTTCTCCAGAACACAGACCTGGGCATGAAGCTGGGAGGGGAAAAGATGGAAATGAACACCCCCGCCCCCAGCCCGCGTTAACTTTCCTGGCCTTGAGGGCAGGTGGGAGGTGTCTCTGGGGCTGGTGGGCAAAGGGCCAGGAGCTGGCTCTCTGGAGACAGCGGGACACTTGGGTTCCCCTCACTCTCCCTGTGGAAAGAGACAAGGGAGAGATGGGCAGCTTGCAAGTCCTTGGGATCTCTGTGCTCATTTCACAGACGCTTGAAGAGCAGTCTGAGTCACGTTGCCAATTGCAGTGAAGGCAGGACACCCAGCCTCTGTCTCCAGGCCCCTACCCGCACCCTCCCCCGCCCCCCACGCCGGCTGTCTCTGCCACTTCAGCCAGACTGGCAGCAGGAGGAGATTCACTGATTTAGAGGAAAATAGCTTTGTTGGATTTTTTTTTCTGTTTATTATAAAAGATTTAGACAGTGACATAAAGATATCTGTCTTTCTTTCCTGCCTTCCCTCCTTCCTTCCTTTCTTTCTACCTACCTATTTATCCATCTGTCTATAAGTAAACAAAATCATGTGTTCCCTCCAGCCTCCAGATGTAGCTCCCATTAGCATTTTGGTGGCAAGCTTTCCACACTTTGTTTTCTTATGTATTCATATGCAGGTCACCCAGAAGTCTGTTGGGGTCTTAAGACGAAGAAAAGGTGGGCTTGAACCCTTCATCCCATGCCCATTGGAAATCTAATTCCCTCCTCGAAACGGAGTTTCCCCAGGGAGAAACATGAGCTGAGTCACCTCTGTCTCTATCTTCCCAGCTCCACCAAATGGCTTCCGTGGTGGTTTAGGAGTAAAGAATCTGCCTATAATGCAGAAGACACAGGAGACCCAGGTTTGATCCCTGGGTCAGGAAGATCCCCTGGAGGAGGGCATGGCAACCCACTCCAGTATTCTTGCCTGTAGAATCCCATGGACAGGGGAGCCTGGTGGGCTACAGTCCATGAGATCGCAAAGAATCAGACAACCTGAAGCGACTGAGCACACACAGCACATGAGTAACATATCCAGGTGGTAGCTGAGACTTGCAATTTAGCTCCTTTACTCCATTTCCAGAAAAGTTCCCTTCACAAGAAGCCATGTGTATACATGTTGCAAACTTTTCTAAGGTAGGAGGGATAATGGTGGGGAGTAGAAGCCACTGAAGATTGAAGGTTGACATACTGTTAAGTCCTTGGTGCCCATTCCGCCCTCCTTCCTTTTCTTGTTCCTTCCGCCCCAGTTCATGTTCTTCTTAATGCATCTCTCTCATAGGCTGGTCTGAGAGTGAATGCCCTTGGGTACACGCTTCCTCCTCAAGTGGTTTATCAAAGTGTTATCTTAAAGAGCGACAATTCTCTCTCCAAGGAGCCCACTGCCATCTGTTAAGATGACAATTCTTTCCATTCTGCTAGACACATCTTCTTTTTTTCAAATGAGCTCATTCTATGCATCCTCTATGACAACGAAACTGATATTTCCCCCCCTCCATTTTACAAAAGAGGAAACTGAAATGAATCTTGGCTCTTGCGTAAAGGCTGCTCTGCCCAGCTCTTCACGTGGCCAGGACTCTGGGTCAGGCAGCTCTATCCCTGGGGTTGCACACACTTCTGAAAATATCTCTCATTAGTGTGTTTAATATTGTGTTTCTTTTTCCTCCTTCCTCCAGAAGGTAAACTCACCGAGGCCACAGACTGTCCATTTTGTTCACTGCTCTGTCTTCAGAATTAATCACGTAGTAGATTGTTTCTTCAGAGAAACGGAGTCAATAGGATGTATATATGCAGAGAGACTCAGTTATTTTAAGGAATTAGCTCAGGTAATTATGAAAGCTGGCAAGTTGAAACCTGTAGGGTGGGCTGGCAGACTGGAGGCCCAGGGAAGAGCAGTTCAAGTCTGAAGGTTGTCAAGCTGGAGAATTTTTTCTTGCTTGAGGGAGTTTAGACTTCGTTCAATTCAGTCCTTCAGCTGATTGGATGAGACAGCCCCCACCCCCCGCCCCAGCATTATAGTGATTCCAGATGGTAGAGTGGTAAAAAATCTCCCTGCCAATGCAGGAGATGCAAGAGACACAGTTTCGATCCCTGGGTCAGGAAGATCCCTTGGAGTAAGTTAATGGCAACCTACTCCAGTATTCTTGCTTGGAAAATCCCATGGACAGAGGAGCCTGGCAGGCCACAGTCCATGGGGTGGCAAAGAGTCGGACACTACTGAGCGACTAAGCATGTACGCACACTCACATTATGGAGGGCAATCGACTTTACATGAAGTCTACCAACTTACATGTTAATCTCATCCAAAAACACCCTCAGAGAAACATTCAGAATAATGTTTGACCAAATATCTTTGCACAGTGCCCAGCCAAGCTGACCCATTTTATGTGTCACAATAGGCACGTGGTAACTATTTGTTGAATGAGTGACAGACTGAATGAATGAATGAATGAACTTAAGGAGAGTGAGAGTCTTCCCAGGTTCACACAGCTGGTAAAAAAGAAGGCCCAAGTCTTCAGAACTCAGTGCAGGCAGCTGTTCTTTCCATCCTACCGAAGGGCATCTAGGGATGCTGACCAGAGCCAGCCTTGTGTGGTTCCCAGGACTGCTTGTCAGGGCATACAAGACATTCTCCTTTCACGTCCCACAAAGGTCTTCGCTCCTGTCTGCTGTTATTACAAAATGACTCTTTTGATGGAAATTTTCACTACCTGTGTGACCTGAAGGGCTTCCCAGGTGGCGCTAGTGGTAAAGAACCCACCTAGCAATCCAGGAGATACCTTAGAAAAGGGTTCGATCCCTGGGTCGGGAAGATCCCCTGGAGGAGAGCATGGCAACCCACTCCACTATTCTTGCCTGGAGAATTCCATGGACAAAGGAGCCTGGTGGGCTATAGTCCATAGAGTCATAAAGAGTCCGACACGACTGAAGCAACTTAGCACGCATGCATGCGTGTGACCTGAAGCAATCAAGAACTTATTCTTTTACAAATAGGAGAGCCTCACCTAAAACCTTCTCCTGCAGGTATGAGTAAGCTAAGAGCTGGACGCTCTGGTGTGGAGATCTCACTCTAACCCACTAACCTACTCGCTGGATCCTTGCCTACTTCCCTTCCTGCTCACTCCTCTCCAGTCAAAATAAGCTACTTCCTGTGTGAGGTACAGGCCCTGCAGTTAATTCTCTCTGCTCGTGTGTTTCACCTGGTGCTGTTATTGCACCTGGAATGTATCTTCTCCTCCTCTATATTTTATCCATTTATTTATTCATTCAACAAAAATTTCCTTAGCATCTACAACAGGGCGGGTAGTAGGACTTAGCACTGGGGACACAGAGATGAATAGAGAGATAAAGTGCCTGCCTTTCTGGAGCACTTACATGCTAGTACTGGGAAAACAGACACAACTCAATCGAGGAAGCGAGCAAGATAATTTCATGTGGTCATCAGTGCTGGGAAGAAAACCGGGAAGTAATAACAGGTGACAAACAGGCTGATGTGAAAGATGGTGCTAGGAATGTAATTTAGATGGAGCTTAGGGCTGGTGTTTGAGGTGAGACCTCAGCCACGTGTGGAGTGGGGGAAGAACACTCTAGGTAGAAGGAACAGTAAGTGCCAAGGTATAAGGTAGAACAAATTTGATGTGTTAGAAGAGAAGAGAGAAAAAACTCATACCTATTACACAGTTTCTGTTAGACATGTGCTAGGCTCTGGAATACAAAGAAATAGGGCATGGTCACCAGGGGGGACTTCCTGGTGGTCTAGTGGTTAAGACTCTGAGCTCTCAATGAAAGAAACACAGGTTCAATCCCTGGTTAGGGAACTAAGATCCCCTATGGCAGGACCAAAGAAAACAAAAACAAAAAAGTAGGGCATGGTCCTTTCCCCTAAATAGTTCATTATTGGGGGAAAGACAAACATGACAGCTGCCACCCTTTGAGAGATCTACCCACTCCATGAACCAATGACTGCATCCCTGGCAGCCATATTTGTACTCTGTGACCACGGCTGATTGGTTGGAAAGGGTGGTCACCTGACTTAAGCAGGACCAATCAGATTTCTTTCCCTCAGGATCACTGAATAGGGGGTCAGACACTACCCTTGCTTGCAGGGTAGTGCTAGCTGGTATTAGTTATGTCTTGAGCAGGTATTGTCGGGGTGACTCAGCCTCCTGACTTTCCCAGGACTGAGAGGTTGCTGTGGAAAAACTTAAGAGCGTCCCAAGATGGTCCATCATCCTATCTTCAGTGTGCCGGATTGACTGTTAAACCTGAGAATTTAGGAGCTGGTGAGGAGGGGGTGTCAGACCTGTCACTGTGGCTGGAGCAGCAGAGGATGCTTGTCTGTAGAGAGAGGAGAAAGGAGGAGCGATGAGAAGCAGAGATCGAGTTCCTGGGATTCTATTCTTGGTACCAGGGTCTTTCCAGGGGCCATCTACATCCCTGACTATGGATTCTCAGACACCCTTGTTCCCCTACAGAAAATCTCCTATGTCTACTTGAGTCAGTTGCAGTGGGTTTCTGTTCCTTGCAACCGCAGACTTCTAACCGATAGAGACAATGACTATAAACAACTATAACCCAGGAGGTGTATGCTTGATAGAGAGGTGTCCGGAGCCTGGGGTGCAGTGAGGCTGTGGCCTGCCTACTTGGCTACATCCCCAGGAAAGCCTTCCCCAACTCAATCTATGGTCTCTGGCTCTCACCTCCCAACAGCCTCATCTGACCCTCACTCATAACACTCACTCCTCCCTTATATCTTCTGTCACCTTCTAGCCTGTAAAGACTTGTGTGAAAAATCTTTGTAGTTTCTTCCAAACACAGTGTCTTATGTGGCTAATATCTTGTACTTTTGCAATGCTGCATATATAAAGCATTTTTTTTTTTGGCCAAGCAGTGCGGGTTGTGGGATCTTTGTTCCTCCACCAGGGACTGAATCTGGGCTCTCAGCAGTGAGGGCACAGAGTCTTAGCTGCTGGATTGCAAGGGGATTCCCTACAAAGCATTTTCAAGTTCATTATCTGATGCGCATCCAACTCTTCAAAAATTTGAATATTAGCATTAATAATAGCAGCTGCTGTTTATTTTGTGCATACTCTACGTGCTAGGTGGGGGAAAAAAACTTGAGACTTAGAGAGGATATGTGATTTGCCCAACCAAGATCTCTAAATTTATGTGTCACAGATCTGGCCATAGAACGTTATTTTCAGGCTATAAACCCATGATCTCTCTACCCTGCCAGCATCTTGGGGGCAGAGTGCAGGCTGCTGATCCCTTCCCTGGACCCTCTGACTCAAATCCTTTGGGCTGGCCCCAACTCTGCCTTGATGTTTTCCAGTAGGGCAGGTCTCAGGTCACTCAGTTTGCCAGTCTGGCCAAGTCAGGCGAATTCGGCCCCCTGGAGCTGCTGTGGTTGCCATGGCACCTTCCCTGGGCTCCTCTCAGTGTAAACCTGGGGGCGAGCTGTTTTGCAGCAAATAGGGGTGAACACAGAAATTCTCCCATGAATGTGGGCAACTAGCAAACAGCTTGCCTTTCCTTGGAATTCCTTTTGATGCCTTGCAGGTGGGTTTTTAGGGCCATGAAATCTAATTCCTCCATTTCACAGGTGAGGAAACTGAGGCCCAGGGGCTTAGTGTTTCACAAAGAGATTTTGTGCTGTGGCTAGGAGGTCTCTGGAGTCAGAGAGACCTGGGTTCCAATCTAGCCTCTGCCTGACATTGGGCAAGCTCCTGAACGGCTCTGAGCCCTGCACTCCTCATCTGTAAACTGGGGCTCATGACCCTCCTTCTCTGAATGAGTTAGGGGAAGGGTTAAATCATATTTTTTCATATGTATACATAAAAGTGCTTCCCAAGTGCCCAGTATGTGAATAGATGCAATTGCCTAAGGTCACCCTGCCGGGAGTGGGGGAAAGTATGTTGTTACATGATTCAGGAGATATAGATTCTGGTCTTGACTTTGCTGCTAACTTGCTGTGTGTAAGTATCTTCACCACCTTGAACCTCAGCAACTTTTTCTGTAAGCGAAAGGTGGGTTGGATGAGATGATGCCTCAGTTTTCCTCTCCCCAGCCCTACAGTTCTGTGTGTCTGCTGACAGAATGCTGGTTCCCAGGGCTCCTAAAGCTGTGCTTGTTCAGCACACCATCCTGCCTCACCACCAGAGTGGCCCTGGGATCCAGTCAAGAGCCCCAGAGTCTTTGGCAGGAGAGGAAGGGATGCTCCTGAAGGTAGGAACTCTCCATGACTGCTGGGCTGCACTCATTCTGACTCCCCAGCGTCCTCCTCCAGTTCAGAGTCCTGCCCAGGCGTTATGGGGAGGACAGGGCTGAGTGGCAGGGAGAAGAGGGAGGCTGGGGACTTGCTGGTGAGGGAAACCCATCTGGTGAGGTCAGCTGAAAGCAATTTTAAATGCTGTCAGCGTTAGTGGGTGGAGATGAGAGGTGGGCAGTGTCGCAGCTCCGCTCAGATAGCAGCAACGACTGAGGAAAGAGGAGGAGAAACGGGGGGGGGGGGTGGCATTAGGGATCCAGTGGAGGAAACAGGAATCCACGTTCGGGGGAGGAGGAGGTGAGCAGTGGGATGGGGAGCTGGAGGGAATGGATGGAGGAGAAGTAGAGACAGGAAAGGGAAGAACTGCTTTTTGTCGAAGGAAAATGATGGCTTGATAGAAAAAACTGGAGACAGAGCACGCTCACTCCCACTCACTGTCACCAGGAGCCAGGCTGGGAGGCATTGAGCACTGTCCTCGGAGGGGAAGTCCAGTGGCCCTTCTCCCCCACTGGGCTGCCCTGGATGGGCTGGCCTGCTGGGGCCCCGGGCCCCTGAGGGGCCTCACCTTCTGCATGTAGCACCAGGCTTCTAATCACGGATGAGCTGGGGGACTCTGAGCCTGTCTTGCACTCTCTTCCCAGCCACTATCCCTCCCCTGCTGCCGCCCAGGGGAAGTCCCTGAGCAGGACTCAGAAGTCCCTTCTAATCCCTTCCTCTCCTCCACTCTAAACAAACACATCCTACAGTTTGACACTTGGGAATGAACTCAGCACTGGCTCCTTGGGGGGGTGGGCCCATCTAGATCTGGGATCACTTTGCCTCACAAGATTGAGAAAGGAAGCTTGATATAAGCATAGTCTTCTTGTTATTAGTATTGGGCATGATTATTGTAACAGTAGTACTAGTTAAGATAAGAACTTTTTGAATGTTTTCTGTGTCAGGCACACAAGTTCTGTATTTGCATTACCTCATTTATCTCCTTCATAATCCTAAGAAATATGTATTATTACCATTTCCTCTTCATAGATGAGGACCCTGAGACTTGAAGTTGAGAAACTTATCCAAAATCATATAATTAGCATGTGACCAACCCAGTGTTCAAACCCAGAGTCCATACTCTTTAAGAATGCTACCTCCCCCAGTCTCCAGACAAAGTTGTAGTCATGCAGTAAGCCACGCCTACTCATTCTTGTGTCATTCTTGGATGTTACCCTTGGATGTTATCCTAAAGGATGTTACATCCTTTAGGAATGCTTTAAGCTACAAGTAAACAAAAAGCCATCATTAAGAATGTCTTAAACAAAAGATCTTGAAGTCCAGAGCCAGTATACTTAGAGTTCAACAACCTCATCAACTATCCAGGCTTATCCTTTCTTTCTATTGACAACCTCATCGTTTTGGCTTTTCATCCTCATGCTTATTGCTTTGTAATTGCAAGATGGCTGCTATAGCTCCAGGCATCACACCAGCATCCCAAGGGGTCTGGGCAAACAGATTTCTTCTGATGCAGCTTAGCTTTTTATCCTGAAAAAAAGGATGTCAGCAGATTTCTCTACACATCTCATTGGTTTCACATCCATCCTTAGACCAATCACTGATGTAGGAAGGTATGTATGTACCTATATATCATGATGGCTCCTGCTTAACAGATCATCCCAAAACTTAGGGGCTTGAAGAAGCATTCACTAGGGCTATGAATCTTTGGATGGCTGAATGGTTCTGCTGATTTGAGCCAGGCCAGACTCATCTTGGTTGGGTTTCCTTCTGTGCCTGTGAAAGTTGATGGGTCAGCTGGGAATTGCCTGGTCTAGGACAGCCTTACTTACTCACATGTCTGGTGCTGGCTGTTTGCCAGCTGGGGTGATGGAGTGACTAGGTCTTTCATCCAGCAGGTTGGCCCAAGCTTGTTTCCATGGCAGCGGTAGGGTTCCAAGAGATTGGGTAGAGGAAGGCAAGGCCTCCTGTGGCCTGGACTCTGGACTGGCACACTCATTTCCGTCGCATTCTTTTGGGCAAAGCAAGTCACAAGCCAGGTCAGGTGTGGGGGTGGGGAAATGCATTCCACTATTTGATGGGCGAGCTGCAAGGTCACGTGGTAAAGGGCTCAAATGCAGAGAGTGATGAAGAATTGTGACTGTTCTGCAGTCTACCACAGATTTGTTGTTTCGTTTAGTCGCTCAGTCGAGTTCAACTCTTTTGCGACCCCATGGACTGTAGCCCGCCAGGCTCCTCTGTCCATGGGATTTCCCAGGCAAGAATACTGGAGTGGGCTGCCATTTCTTTCTCCAGAGGATCTTCCCAATCCAGGGATCGAACTGGTGTCTCCTGCATTGACAGGCAGATTCTTTACTGTTGAGCCATCAGGTTCATTTAGGCCAGTTCATCCCCTAAGGGTGGGAAGCGCTCCTTTCCCCCAAATCAAGGGAATACCCCTATGTCCTGATTAGGGTACAGGTGCAGGGAATAAAGGGAGGACATGGCTTGTGGGTAGACTGCGTCTAGACAGGGGCCAATCCCAGGCACAAGATGGGGAAGGGAGATTTTGCAGCTTCAGTTTCTCCAGGTCACCTTCCTTCTTCTGAAGAGGGTAATTTTCATCTGTCTTTTGTTGATGCTTGGTCTGGGCCTCATGATGCTTCCACTAACAGGCATATGCATTTCCTCAACACTCAGATGCAAAAAACAATTTACAAAAATAAAATGAACTCTGCCACCATCCACTAGTTGTGGGAAAATCCAGTGTCAGTCACTGAGGACAGGCCAGGGGGTTGTCTAGTCCTTCTCCCTGAGGTTTGCATGATTTAGGAAACATGAGGCAAAGCCTTTGGTATTTGGTCCATTAAAGTTTCTTGGGAGGTGCTTTTGTCCAAACCCCACCCAGGTGTCCATTCAAAAGCAAGAGACTCTATCTCTGCTCCCTTGATCCCCTCTTGTTGCAGAAAATTTCCAGGTTCATGAAAGTTCCCTGGCGGTCCAGTGGTTATGATCCCACACTTCCATTGCCAGAGGCCTAGGTTTGACCCTTTGTTGGGGAACAAAGATTCTCCCAAACCCCACAGTGTGACCGAAAAAAAAAAAGACCTCTAGGCTCTTACTATCCATCAAAATCTTCACAAAAGGAACCTACAAACCTCCTCTGCTCTCCTTTTCTCAAAGAATACAGCTCTCTCCTGCCTCCCTATTCAACTCCATTCCCTCTTTTTCCTAACAGACCCAGGCCTCCCCGACAATGTCTGGGTGGGATTGTTTTCCAGGAACCCAAGACCTGACTGTGCTTCCTGGAAGAAAAAGCACCCCAAGAGAGCAGACAGTACGTGACAGAAACGAATCTGAGGGATCAGGGAAGGAAGACACATCTCAGCTGAGATGGGCAAGAGTGTAGGAGTGGGTTAGATGACCAAGGGGCCGGGAAGTCTGCAGTAGAGTGTTCCAGGCAGAGGTGCCATCCTTACCGCAAGAGCCAACATACTGAGCGCTGCCTACATGCCAGGTTCCATGAAGCAGATGCTTCTGTTGTCCCCACTTCATGAAACTGACAGAAGAAGTTAAGGAACTGGCCCAAGAACGTGCAACTAGTAAGGTGCTGAGCTGGGATTTTCAATCCAACCATTTTGATGCTGAAGCCCCACTCTTAATTGTTTGGAGTACCAAAGGGAGTTTATTTTGCCTGGAACATAGCATGTAAAGGGGAAGGTGGTACAAGAGGTTATGGAGGTAGAGAGAGATGCCAGTGTGGCGACTCCTGCTGCCACGTCACTGCTTG
This sequence comes from Bos grunniens, assembly GCF_055505025.1. Lineage (NCBI taxonomy): Eukaryota > Metazoa > Chordata > Mammalia > Artiodactyla > Bovidae > Bos > Bos grunniens. The sequence continues at coordinate 12,348,095 of NC_141166.1, forward strand.
GAGGCAGCCAGCCTAGAAGCATTTCAGAGGCTATTTCAATAACCTTAGCAGGAAATGATGGTGGGTCAGTCTAAGCAGATGGTAATAAAAATAGTTAAAAAAAAACAAAGGACTTCCCTGGTGGTCCAGTGGTTCACTGCGTGCTCCCAATGCAGGGGGCATGGCTTTGATCCCTGGTCAGGGAACTAAGATCCCACGTGCTGCCAGGCATGGCCCAAAAGTTAAAAAGAAATGGCAGGATTTGTGGGTTATTAGGAAGAATGGACAGCCCTTGGTGATTACGTAGTGGAAGGGGATTTGGGGTGGGGGAAGAGACAGGAGTTAAGAGTGACCCTCAGATTTCTGGGTTGGGAAACTAAATGGATGTCCTGACCCTATTCACTGGCTTGCTTTGAAAGCATCTCCCCCAGGCTCTCTAGCTGTCTGTCTTCCTCGCTCTAAAATGAAGATAATGAAACCTGACCTCCCCATTATCCAGATGGTGTCAAGATAACATGAAGTCATCAATTTGGAAGTGCTTCAGGAAAGTCAGAAGTACTTTGCAAATGCAAGTGGTTATTATTTTATGGCTATCGCTTAGGTCCTGCCCCTCCTGGGGCTTGCAGATAGAGCCAGACTCAAGGCAACCCAGGGGAACTGCCCGCTCGCTCTCTCACTCACTCTCTCTCTCACTTGGAGGCAGTCTCAGCATTCCTAGCAGGCAGGGCCTCTTTGGCAGGTGGGAGCCACAGTCCTACGTACTAAATTGTTAATAGCTTCTCTGGGGAGTTCCTTTCTGCTCTGACTCCTTCAGTAATTTCTGTTTCTCTACTGCTGACGCCTTCTGATGCCCTGGGTTGGCCCAGGATTCCCCATCCATTTTGGTTTGTGTCTTTGTTCTGACCTGAAGTCAAGGATAGGGTCAAGCAAAATTGAATTGTTTGGCTGTCCAGGCATGGAGGGCTGTGTATTCTGTGCTCCACCAAGAGCAGGGACGGACTTAAGAATCCCTGATGTTCAATGACTCATCGTCCTTCACAGCCGGGGAAAGTCTGCTGAACAGAGACAGCAGCCACTGGTTCTTGTGTTTTGGGGGGACTGACTTTCTAGGTTTTGCTCTGAGCAGCAGGAGTGAGGTGCAGCAGGAGCGAGGTCTGTCAGGAGTGGCTTTTGGGGTCACACAGACATGGCTTGACGTCCCTGCTCCGGGATCAGCATATCACCTAAGCTCTGCCAGATGGAACCACAATAGAAAGCTCTCACATTTCTAGAGCTGCCGAGAATTAAATGAGATAATCCATGGAGCACTTGGCCTCGGCGCCTGGCACACAGCCGACTCTCTCTAAATGGGAGCCAACGGGATCATTTATGAGTTGTGACCACAGAAATGAGACTGTCTTTTAAAGATAAGTAGACCAGAATGCTCACATCTGAGTAAGAATTGATCTCTTCAAAGTGTTCACTTTGGGAGTTCATTGGGGAAACTCCTTTGAGATGCCATTCAAGTTTCCATGTGTCCTTCCAGTGTCCTCGGGACGGGGTCGGGGGGGCTCAGTTCACATGCACTGGCATGAGCCTTAGTCATCTGAGGTTGCTGTAACAAAGTACCATAATGGAGTGGCTTATCAACAACAGACATTCATGTCTCATAGTTCTGGAGGTTGAAAGTCTCGGTGCAACAGGACTGGGTTCTGATGAGAAACCTCTTTCAGCTTGCAGACTGTTGCCGTCTCATCGTATCCTCCCATGAGAAAACAGAGGTGGCAAGCAAACTCTGCAAAGGCACAGCCCATCATAGCATATGTGGTGTCTTAGCAATCGTGTCCCTCATGTACTTGGTCATTTACTTATCTGTCACAGCTTCTTGACTGCGAGCTCCTTTAAGAGGGCAATGGTCTGACTCATGCTCTTGGTTTCATAACTGGTACTCATGCAGCCCTTTCTCAGTTGGCACAGCATCTGTTGTTTCACCAGATCCTCACACCAATCCTGCCTCTCTCTACTTTCTGGATGAGAAAACTAAGGCTCAGAGAACTGAAGGGAAACTTTCTGTCTTCTGCTTCCACCATAGCTGTGACTTTCCACCATAGCATTTCCTTACCCAAGAGGGACTCAAAAAACATGGTGGAATGTAATGTTTAAAAATTCCCTCCAGCCCAGTATGGAGAGGGTGTGGAGTCAGAAAAGGGGAACAGTAAACCCTGGGTAGGACCAGACTGGTCCCTGTGTCATTCACTCATGTCAGATTCTTTTGCAACCCTTTTGGATCGAAGCCTACCAGGCTTCTCTGTCCATGGGATTTTCCAGGCAAGAATACTGGAGTGAGTTGCCATGTCCTCCTCCAAGGGAGCTTCCCGACCCAGGGATCAAACCCATGTCTTCTGTGTCTCCTGCATTGCAGGCGGATTCTTTACCCCCTGAGCCATCTGACTGGGAAGGGCCTCAAATGCAATGCCTAGGGGTGACGGTAGACCTGCTTGGTAACAGTCAAAAGCCAAGGAGGCAATGGAGTTGGGAACTAGTACAGATGTTCTCTGCTTTGCAACGGTTTGATTTAAGATTTTTTGACTTCACAGTAGTGCAAAACTGCTACACATTTAGTAAAAACTGTGGTTTGGATTTTGAATTTTGATCCTGTCCAGGCTTGTGCTATGCAGTGTGGACAGCATCAGTGAACCACAGCTCCCACTCAGCCAGGAGATCACGACAAACAGCTGGTATACTTACAACATCCTGTGCTCACACAGCCATTTGCTTTCAGTAGAGTATCCAATAAATTAGTGAGATAGTCAACACTTTATTATCCAATAGGCTTTATGTTGGCTTTGCCTGACTGTAAGGAGTACATCAAGGCTGTATATTGTCACCCTGCTTATTTTAACTTATATGCAGAGTACATCATGAGAAATGCTGGGCTGGAGGAAGCATAAGCTGGAATCAAGATTGCCAGGAGAAATATCAATAACCTCAGATATGCAGATGACACCACCCTTATGGCAGAAAGTGAAGAACTGAAGAGCTTCTTGATGAAAGTGAAAGAGGAGAGTGAAAAAGTTGGCTTAAAGCTCAACATTCAGAAAACTAAGATCATGGCATCTGGTCCCATCACTTCATGGGAAATAGATGGGGAAACAGTGGAAACAGTGGCTGACTTTATTTTTCTGGGCTCCAAAATCACTGCAGATGGTGATTTCAGCCATGAAATTAAAAGACGCTTACTCCTTGGAAGAAAACTTATGATCAACCTATTCAGCATATTAAAAAGCAGAGACATTACTTTGCCAACAAAGGTCCATCTAGTCAAGGCTATGGTTTTTCCAGTGGTCATGTATGGATGTGAGAGTTGGACTATAAAGAAAGCTAAGAGCCGAAGAATTGATACTTTTGAACTGCGGTGTTGGAGAAGACTCTTGAGAGTCCCTTGGACTGCAAGGAGATCCAACCAGTCCATTCTGAAGGAGATCAGTCCTGGGTGTTCATTGGAAGGACTGATGTTGAAGCTGAAGCTCCAATACTTTGGCCACCTGGTGCAAAGAGCTGACTCATTGGAAAAGACCCTGATGCTGGGAAAGATTGAGGGCAGGAGGAGAAGGGGACGACAGAGGATGAGATGGTTGGATGGCATCATCGACCCAATGGACATGGGTTTGGGTGGATTCCGGGAGTTGGTGATGGACAGGGAGGCCTGGCTTGCTGTGGTTCATGGGGTCACAAAGAGTCAGACATGACTAAGCGACTGAACTGAACTGAAGCTAATATAAGTGTTCTGAGCATGTTTAAGGTAGGTTAGGCTAAGCTATAATGTTCGGTAGGTTGGTTGTATTAAATACATTTTTATTTATTTATTTTTTGGCTGTGCTGGATCTTGGTTGCCATATGGGCTTTTCTCTAGTTGCAGTGAGCAAGGGCTACTCTTGGCTGTGGTGCACAGGCTTCTCATTGCAGTGGCTTCTCTGATTGCAGAGCACAGGCTCCAGGATGCGAGGGCTTCAGTAGTTGTGGTGCGTGGACTCAGTAGTTGCGGCTCACGGGCTCTAGAGCACTGGCTCAGCAGTCACGGTGCATGGGCTTAGTTGCTTGTGGCATGTGGGATCCTCTCGGACCAGGGATCGAACCTGTGTCTCTTGCATTGGTTGGCAGATTCTTTACCACTGAGCCACCAGGGAAGCTCTTAAATACATTTTTTAGTTACCATGATATTTTCAACTGACAGTAGACTTATTGGGACATAATCCCATTGTGAGCCTTAGTTCAGGGCTGAGATTAAAGCCCTGGAGGTGCTGGGATGTGCTGGGAGTTCAGGGCCAATACTATGGGCACCTGATACAAAGAGCTGACTCACTGGAAAAGACCCTGATGCTGGGAAAGATCCGGAGCAGGAGAAGGGGGCGACAGAGGATGAGATGGTCGGATGGCATCATTGACTCCCTGGATATGAGTTTGAGCAAACTCTGGGGAACAGTGAAGGACAGGGAAGCCTGGCCTGCTGTAGTCCATGGAATCACAAAGAGTTGGACGTGACTGAGTGACTGAACAACAACAATCCCATTGTAATTGAGGGAGATCTGTACTTAAGTTCCAAATAAGATGTGACTGCAGAGTTTATGCAAAGGGTTTTGAGTTGCTTAAGAGAATTCATAGGTCCTGTATTAAGCTGTAAATGCTCTGTCTCCCTCATCAAAGGGGGAGCTCACCAAAGGTGGAATTGAGCTTTCTAGTCAATCACACACCAAGCACTAAGGAGGAGGTGCAGAAGTGCACGAGATCTATTGTAGAGGTGATGCACACAAATCCCGTGATTATCCAGATAAATTTCTGTGAGGAAGAGGTGCATGATGCTGTGAGAACAAACGATAAGGACAGCTTGATCTAATTGTATGGGGCAGTGGAGGAGGGCAGTCAGTGAAGGTTTCGTGGAGGAAGTGATATTTAAGCTGAAACTTGAAGGATGAATAGCATTTAGCCTAAGGAGGTGGCGGAGCCCTTCCCAGTGGAAGAAATAGAATATGCAAATGTCCTGAAGTGGGAAAAAATCTGGCTTGTTGGAGGAGTTGGGAGGGGGCTGGAACTCTAGTAAAACAGCCCTCCTGAGTCCTGTCCCAATTTCTTTCCTCTGGCACCAGAAAAGTCTCTGAGTATACCAGGCCTTTTGGGATAAGGGAGAGAGTTTTGGCAGCACACATGACCACAGAGTAAAAAAATCACCTGTCTGATGAGTCCTTAGATGGTTGGGTGGGAAAGCCTTGAGAGGTGGGGAGTCTGCTGTAGCTAGTAGGGGGACTTGGTCAGCAGCTGAGAGGGACAAAGAGAACAGAGAGGAGAGCTTCGCTGGTTCCCCTTCCAGTGGTTAAGAATCTGCCTGCCAATGCAGGGGACACAAGTTTGATCCCTGGTCTGGGAGGATCCCACATGCCATGGAGCAGCTGTGCCTGAAAGCCGCAACTACTGAAGCCCATGCGCCTACAGCCATGCTCTGCAATAAGAGAAGACACCGCAATCAGAAGCTGTGCATTGCAACAAAGAGTAGCCCCCACTCAGCAGAACTAGAGAAAGCCTCCATGCAGCAACAAAGACCCAGCACAGCCATAAACAAACAAACAAATAAAGCTGTTCTTAAAAAAGAAAAGAAAGGAGAGGAGGATGATCTTGGGAATTCTGGCTTTGTTCTTTCTGGGAAAGGGTAAGAGTCTTATGCATAGATGGATGACTCAAGCCAGAGAGTGAGGGGTCCTCACCCAGCCACTCACAGGGCCAAAAGTGTCACAGCAGAGTCCAGAGCTCAGGAACTCCAGTATTGTCCCATTCAAACCCCTCCCCCCCCACTCCAACCCGGGTCCTTTATTCATCCAACAAGTATTTCCTGAGCATCCACTGTGACCCCAGCCCTCCATTGGGTTCAGGGATCAATCAAGCCTGGTCTTCCCAAGGAGGAAACAAACTTGGCTAGAAATAATTACCATATGGGGGTCCAGTGATTTAAGACTTCTTGCTGCCACTGCAGGGGGCATGGGTTTGATGCCTGGTTGGAGGACTAACTGAGGCCAAATAAAAATTATCATATGAGAAGATTAGTCTTCTTGTCTGTAAACTGGGGAATCCATGTCAAAGTGTTGCTTTGGATAAAGGGCTCAGCACAGTGCTGGAACAATAGGGAGAATGTTCTGGGAAGGACAGGGGCCCCCAAAACGAGGATGGCTCTGGGTTGGGGCTGGTCAGGTCAGAGAGAAGGTGTCAGAAATGGCCTCTTTCCACCTGCGCCTATAGCAGCCACAGAGATCCTTAAGGTGCTCTTTGAGATCCTGCCCACCTCCTTATTCCCTTCTCCCCACACTCCTTTTCTGTCCTCTGCTCTTCCTGGCTTTTTATCCCTCTGACCATAGGGTCTTTGCACATGTGATTAAAAAAAAATTTAGAAACACTTTCTTTTAATTTTTGACTGTGCTGGATCTTCGTTGCTGCACGGCTACTCTGTACTTGCAGTGCATGGACTTCTCATTGCCGTGGTTTTTCTTGTTGCTGAGTACTGACTCGAGAGTGCTGGCTCGGTAATTGTGACACTCAGGCTTAGTTGCTCCATGGCAGGTTGGATCTTCCCGGATCAGGGATGGTTTAAACCTGTGTCTCCTGCATTGGTAGCCGAGTTCTTTACCACGGGGCTACCAGAAAGCCCCCATGTGTGACTTCTTTGACTGAAATGCTCCTCCCCAGTCTCTTTCCTGAGTCAGTTCCTCCTCACACTTCACATCTTACCTTAAGCGTCATTTCCTCAGGGAAGCTGTCCTGACCCCTGGCTTTTGTAGGTCCTGCCAAAGGAATGCCCTGCTTTCCTTCACTCTCCTCCGTGCATGACCAGATCTTCCTCAGTGTGATCTTGCGATTGATGTCTCTCTCCTCCACTGGGCTGTAAGGAGGCAGGGCTTTATGCACTAGCGGCCCCTCAGTTGGGCTTCCCTGGTGGTTCAGATGGTAAAGAATCTGCCTGCAGTGCAGGAGACCCAGGTTTGATCCCTGGGTCTGGAAGATCCCTTTGAGGGAATGGCAATTCATTTCAGTATTCTTGCCTGGAGAATTCACCTCAATAGTACCTGGCTCATATTCCGCACCCAAAAAAGATCTGTTGAGCAAATGAATGGGCTGCAAAAAAGAAAAAAAAAAAAGGATAATAATGTTTATTTATGAAGCGTTTACTGTGTACCCGGCACTGAGCTAAATTCTTTAACCGCATCATGTTAATCTCCCCAACAACCCTCTGAAGGAGGTGGTGTGATTATTCTCACTTTACAGAAAAGGAAAATGAAGTCGAGGGATATTAAGTGACTTGCTCAAGGTCACTCTGCTTGTTAGCGCAGGGGTGAGGGGCGGGATTCATATACAGGTCCTTCCCACCCCCAAAGCAGTGAAAGATGCGGAGGTGAGTGCCGGCTGCGGTCCGCGCGGACGCACCAGAGCCGGCGGAGCATCCCTAGGGAGGGAGTGGGCAGTTTCCCCCGGCTCCACTCCGAGCCGGTGGTGCAGCGCCCGCCCCCGGTCGCGGGCGCAGACTGGCGGCCGCCTCCGGGCCACGTGGTGCGCGCGGCGGGCGCGTCCGAGGAGCCCGCAGCGGCTCCGGGCTCAGAGCTCTCCCGGCTTGGAGAGCGGGCGGGAGCCGGGGGCCGGGCCGGTGCGGACGGCGAGGCGGCTGAGGAGGCGCGGAGGTAGCAGGGAGGCCGGAGCTTAGCGTCCGGCGGCGTCGGGGCCGCGGCCTCGTCCCCGTCCCGGCCGCAGCCTCTTCCCTTGGCGCGTTGCTGGCACCGGGTCTCTGCGCCCAGGGCGCACGGCGGGCAGGGACGCAGTCCGGCCTCTTGGCCGCCATGGAGCCGGCCCCCTCCCGCGACCCCGAGCTGCAGCCCCAGCTCCTCGCCAACGCGTCGGAAGCCTTCCCCAGCGCCTTCCCCAGCGCGGGTGCCAACGCGTCGGGGCCGCCAGGAGCACGGAGCGCCTCGTCCCTTGCCCTGGCTATCGCCATCACCGCGCTCTACTCGGCGGTGTGCGCCGTGGGGCTCCTGGGCAACGTGCTCGTCATGTTCGGGATCGTCCGGTGAGTCCGCTGCGGGTTGGACCGCGCGGCAAGGCCCCAAGGGTGAGGGTGGGGACCGCGGGCCTGGGACCCTGACCTCGGACTCCGCACACCCGGGGTCTCTGGGCTTCCTGAAGGGGGCGCCCGGGGGCCCAGCAGAAAGAGCCCTTCCATGGCAAGGGGGACCCTGGCGTGTGTGTGTGTGTGTGTGTGTGTGTGTGTGTGTGCGCGCGCGCGCGCGCGCGCGTTTAACTAACATTGGATAATCTGTGGGCCTCCCCCTATTTCTGTGTCAGACTGTGTGGGACAGTTTGGTGACAGTTGTGTGTCTGTCACAGTTTGCGAGTGCGTGATTCTGTGTTTGTGACAGTACCGATGCGTGTTTGGATCTCCACAATCCTGGTAGTGGTGGGCAGAGATGCCCGAGGTGCGCTGGGCCTCGGGCGAGACAGCAGTGTGTGGGCTGAATATGCAGGTGAGGGCACAGGAGCGCTTGTGTATCTGCATCATGCTGACAGACGCTTACCAAGTCACATTTGGGGACCATCTGTTGGGGTTCCAGTGTTGGTGTATGTGCTTGTCTCACACTGTCAGTTGGTGATTCTCTCTGTAAGAGCGAGTGACAACGTGACTGTTGTTTCTTGTCGGACCCTGAAGCCCCCATGGGAGGAGAGCATCCAGAGTGGCTCTGGACACTTGTGTGTGCATCTGCTGAGGGGTCGCCATGGTTCCCGGGTACAGTGGGCCAGCCAGTCACTCTCTGCTTCCTTCCCCGGGGCCATCTGGTTCTGAGCTCTGGACGTGATTCAGAGAGGCCGCGGATCCTCCTCACAAATGTCCCCTCTCTCACCTCCTCTTCTCCAACAGTCTTTTTTTTTTTTTCCTGGCAAAAGCAAAAGTGATGTGGTTGGGCTGGACTGGAGTTTGTACTTTCATCTCAGGAAGTAAAGTTCTCTTCTGTGTCTCCGTTCAGTGCAGGGACCTTCTCAGAGAGTCTAAAGCATCATGGGCTTGCCCAGAAGCAGTCTTCCTGACCCAGCCCTACCAATGCAGACACGGGCAAAAGGGCTTGAAAGGAAACTCCCATCCTGGTTAACTGGAAATGGGTCATCTGTGCTGGCTGACCAAGGGACAACCCTAAACCTCTCTGGGGCCTGGTGCCACCAGACAGGGCAGAGAGCAGGGGGCAGATTGTGGATTCAGAGGCTGGAGATGTGAACTGTGGTCTTGGCCCAATTGCTGATGCCTGTCACACTGGGGGCCCTTTCTTCTCGCCCACCATCTACCCCACCTGCCTCAGTTTCCTCGTCTAGGGGATAGAGACCCAGTCTCTGTAGCTGGGACCATGAGTTCCAGAATGGGAGGTCTCTGTTGGACAGAGCACAGTACACTGGAGTGTTGTGTGGTGTTGGGGTGTTGTGGGAGCTTTGGCTTGGATGATTTCGGGGGAAGCTTTGCTCCCCCAGGAGGAGTGGAGGGCACAAGAATTTCCTGTTCTTTCAGTGACTCATCACCAGCTCCAGTGGGAAATTTTTCCCAAGCACAGGCAGGAGCAATCTTTGCTTTGTCCGTGGTTCTCCCCACTTTACCTTGGGAAGTAGTCCATGAACTGGCTCTGCCACTGGGGTAAACCGCTTGGCCTCTTTGAGCCTCAGTTTCTTCATCTATAGAATGGGGAAGTAATAGAGTCTTCTTTGACAGTGTTTTTGTGAGGTGGCACTCAGAGAGCATTATAAATGCAGCTGGCATGGTGTCTGGACCCAGTAAGTGTGAGGAGGAGGAGTAAGATTTCTCAGAAGGAGAGTGAGGGGGTGCTTTTCCTAAGGTGGGCCTGGGAGTAGCTCTGATTCCAGGAGTCCCAGGTTCCTGCACTCGTGCTCTGGGGGGCTGGGGCGGAGGTCTCAGTGCTCTGATCTGGGGAAAGCCAAGTGTCAGTGTGCTCACTTCCACCTCCAGTCTCTTTCCTGGGGCCTCTGACTGGTCGGCTGATGAGTGAACCCCCCCGCCCTACTGAGCCAGGGGAGGGCCTCTCACTTCTGAGGGTCCACTGAGGGCAGGCTCTGGGCTGCATGTGCTAGGGTGCTGCCCATCAACCTTCCCCACATCACCCTGTGTCAAGTGCATCTTGCAAGCAGCATAGTGGGCCCCTTAGGTCCCTGTGTCGTGCCGACATTTCCCGGGGCAGCCATCTATGTGATCACTGGGCCCGACTGATTGAATCCTCTCCTGCAGCCTGGTAGGATAGGCATCAGCATCCCCATCATTGTCACTTCCAGTGTACAGTTGAAGAAGCCGCAATTCAGAGGGAGGCAAGGTGGCTTGTTCCCCTAGGTCCAGAACTTTTTCCAGAGCTGCCTGGGGTAGGGGACAAAGAATCGCATAGAAGGAGGGGGCGGAATCCTATCCATCCTCTTGTCCTAGGGTTCTCAGAGAATGATGGAGACAAAAGCACAGTGACTACACATGTTATTCAGCACATGTGCTTTAGGCTGCCATCCTTGGGGAGGGGAATGACAGGCCCTGGCACTTAGTCCTCCCCCACTGAAAGGGAGGCTAGGGACAGGGCAACTGTCTGGGGCTCGACTTCTGCTGGCAAAGTCCCAAGAGCAGTGTGTGTACAGTGGGGAGCCAGGATGAAGAAAACCTCCAGTGTATCCATGGTTCTTTGAGCATGCAGAGCTCAGCCCCACCAGTAAGTGAGTCAGTTGATTGGCTGAATGAATGAGTGATTGAATGGATGAATTCTGCCTGTGAGTCCTGAGCTCAGCCTACTTGGAGAGCAGGGGAGGGTTTGCAAAAATGATCCAGAAGGCCGTTGGGACAAAGAAGGAGGGAGGTGAGCGGCAGAGCTAGGGCTCTGAAGCCAGACACTGCTGCTGCTAAGTCACTTCAGTCGTGTCCGACTCTGTGTGACCCCATAGACGTCAGCCCACCAGGCTCCCCTGTCCCTGGGATTCTCCAGGCAAGAACACTGCAGTGGATTGCCATTTCCTTCTCCAATGCATGAAAGGAAAAGTGAAAGTGAAGTCGCTCAGTCGTGTCCGACTCTTCGCGACCCCATGGACTGCAGCCTACCAGGCTCCTCCGTCCATGGGATTTTCCAGGCAAGAGTACTGGAGTGGGGTGCCATTGCCTTCTCCAGAAGCCAGACACATCAATGTGCAAATCCAGAGTTCAAAGCCACTTACTTGCTGTGTATTTGGACTAGTGACTTCACCTTTCCGAAACTCATTTCTTTGCGTGTAAAGTGAATGTAACAGCAGCACATCTGGGGTGGTGGTGAGGATTAAAGGAGACATGTTGTGTCTGAGCCCTTTAAGCCCTTTGAGAACAGGGAGGGTTTCTATGTGAAGGAATGAAAAGAATTAACTCATTCAATAAAAATCCATGCTAGATGCTGAGATGTGATGGTGGGGAAGAAAATCCACCATCCCTGCCCTCATGGAGCTTAGGTCTGGGAGAAATAGACATTCGTCCACTAGTCATCCAACAGATAGAAGTTTGCAGCTGTGCTGAGGGCCATGGAAGAGTGAGCTGTGAGACCCGGGATCGGGGAGGGTCTCACCTGGTCTGGAAATTCCAGGAAGGCCTCTGAGAAGCTGAAGGGTATGGAGAGGGTAACTAAGTAAAAAGGTGAGGAACAAGGCTGACATGCATGAGGGGCTGGAAAAAAAAAGATCACAGGAAACTCAGAATCCCAGAGCACAAAGCACTCCCTGTTCCCCCATCCCAACTTCCAAGGATATGCTTGGGAAGCCTGTTCACCCTCTGGATACACAAGAGGGGCCTCTGGGAATTGCACTCTTAGCCAACAGCCTGTGGTTTCTGAAATTTCCATGAAATGTGAGCAGGAGTTTGGGGATATGTGGTCCCCAGGCAGATGCTCCCTCCCTCCCCTTGCTGGGTGAGTTCAGCCAGTGTGGGGACTTGGGGAGTCTTTACAGCAGATGCCCGACAACCCCTCCTTCCGGGTAGAGTCATGCCCTGAGCAGGGCTGGCATCTCAGAGTTCCCATTCCAGCTCTCTAGGTGGAGTGGAGTGTGAAGGGCTTAAGGATCCCCACATCTCTGATGACTCCATCTTTAGAAGTCATCAGTGATGATGCCATCTTCCCTGTATGTGGCCCAGAACTTCCTGGTTTGCCTACCCCAAATTCAGGGAGGAGAATGGAGTTGATGCTTCTCCGGTGTGGCTGCTCATCCGCCTGCCCTGTCTGCTGCCTCCTCCTCTCCCTGACCCTGGTTTGGGCGTGTTTATACCTTGCTGTGTCTCTCACCAACCCCCCACCAGGCCTCCCTGTCTCTTCATAACTCTGCCTCTTGAGCTCTTCTAGGCTGGTGTCTCTTCTGACTCTTCTTGTATCAGATGCCAGCTCTGCCACCTGCCCAGATCTTTAGCAGGCTGGATGGCTGCTCTGCCCTGCGGTTTCGTCATTTATAAAATGTGGATTGTAGCACCTGCCTAAGAGGCACCTTTGTCCTAAAGATGACAAGGTGGTGTTGCTAGAGCATTGTGTTTTGCCTCCCATCCCAGGGAGCTGCAGCACAGAGCAAGCGGGGGGGGGGGGGGTTGGGCTTGGCAGCCTGGTGTGGGGCAGGGTCACGACAGATGAGTGAGGCATTCTGGTTGTCCCCTCTGTCTACTGCCCAGGTGCCAGGGGTGGTTGGAACAAGTGCTCGGTGGGGGGAGCCCTGAGTTCCTGTCTTGCTCTTGGAGACCCAGCGTGAACCTCTTGCCCTCTGGTCTCCCTCCCCTCTCTTGCCTGGATTGAGGTCTTGCAGACCCTGGGGCCCTTGGACCAGGAGAGATCCCAGTGAGGTGAGACAGTGCAATGGAGAAGGTCACACCAGGAGGTCAGGTGGTGCTGGTCTGCCATCCCTGCTCCACCATGTCTGGTGGCGTGGCTTTGGGAAACGGCTTAACTCTCCTGAGCCCCCTTTCTGCATTTGCAAAATTGTGGTGATCAGGATAGGCTCTTGGGAGGACTACGTGAGATCATGCATGTAAAGGTCATAGCACAGCACTGGGCACAGAGTAGGCCTTCAGCACATGCCAGATGCTGAGATTAACTGGCACCCCAGTGGCTGTTCCAGGCAGGCAGAGCTGGTGGCCATGAGATTGTCTATACTTTCCACCTTGGGTCCTTTCCTGCTTCCTGCATCATCTGCACATTTACTCATTCAACAAGCATTTGCTGATACTGATCCTGCCGGGCCTGTCCAGCTGCAGCCCCCACGGCCCAGATGCTCAGCTGAAGCCGCATCATGGGCCCTGGCTTCTGACACAGCCATGCGCCCTGGACCCCCTAGTAAGTTACAGTTCCAGGGACAATTGCAAATTTTCAGAGCTGACGGAGTCTGGAGGCACCCAGCCAGGGCAGGTGGTGTCTGTGCTGAGTCGTGATGTGGGTGGGAGCAGTGGGTTGGCTCCACAGAGAGGTGAGGATGGAGCATTCCAGGCAGGGGGAACAGCACGAGCAAAGAAATCTTCAGGAGATGATCAGAAGGCAGCACTGCAGAGGGCGGGGAAGTTCACTGTGGCTGAACGAGGAGTGCTAGAGGGCAGGGCTGGCAGCCAGGCGCCAAAGCAGGAAAGGTCTTGCAAGCGGGTGTCTGCCTCAACAGGGTTGTCAGGCGCACCTGCTGAGAGCTGAGTTGCAGCCAGGCCCTGGGGCTGGTGATGAACCACCGACTACAATCTCTGCCTTCCAAAATTCCTGGGGGAGTGGGATGCACATATTAGAGGAACTCCATGAGCCAGCCCCCGGGAATTGGAGGGAGTCATTCTGGTGGGGGCTTCGCTGGTGGCTCAGATACTGGAGCTGTTAAGTTGCCCATTCATGTCTGACTGTTTGGACTGCAGCATGCCAGCTTCCCTGTCCTTCGCCATCTCCCGGAGTTTGCTCAGACTCATGTCCATTGAGTTGGTGATGCCATCCAACCATCTCATCTTCTGTCACCCCCTTCTCTTCCTGCCTTCAATTTTTCTCAGCATCAGAGTCTTTTCCAATGAGTCAACCCGTTGCATCAGGTGGCCAAGGAATTGGAGCTTCAGCTTTAACATCAGTCCTTCCAATGAATCTTCAGAGTTAATTTCCTTTAGGATTGACTGGTTTGATCTCCTTGCAGTCCAAAGGACTCTCAAGAGTATTCTCCAACACCACAGTTCGAAAGCATCGATTCTTCGGCACTCAGCTTTCTTTATGGTCCAACTCTCACATCCATACATGACTACTGGATTTGACTATACAGACCTTTGTTGTCAAAGTGATGCCTCTGCTTTTTTAATACACTGTCTAGGTTTTGTCTTAGCTTTCCTTCCAAGAAGCAAGCATCTTCTACTTTCAAGGCTGAAGTCACCGTCCACAATGATTTTGGACCCCCATTTTTCCCCCCATCTATTTGCCATGAAGTGATGGGACTGGAACCCATGATCTCAGTTTTTTGAATATTGAGTTTTAAGCCAGCTTTTTCATTCTCCTCTTTCACCTTTCTGGGGTCAATCCCTAGGTCAGAAAGATACCCTGGAGTAGGAAATTGCAGCGCATTCTGGTTTTCTTGCCTGGAGAATTCCATGGACAGAGAAGCCTGGTGGGCTGCAGTCCAGGGCGGGTCACAAAGACTCGTACAGGACTGAGCGACTAACACTGTTACTACTATTCTGGTGCGGAGAGGGGAGGGAGAACTTAAGAGAAGCCTGGATTCAGGCCCAGCATGGCTGTATGAGGGGCTGGAGGCTGTGCTGAGGCTCGAGTTGTGAGACTGGACAGGTTCTTGGGCCCACGGTAAGGCAGCCATGCTGGGAAATGAGGGAACTTGGAGTCACAGGACATGGGGAAGAGGACTTTGGAGCAGTCTGTGCAGAATGGAGTTCAAGAGGATGAATTTGGTGTAGCGGGGCTGGATCAGGGCAGTGGAGAGCTGGATGACCTTGGGCAGGCCCTGGAAATCCTAGCCTTGGTTGTCCCTTTCAAACTGCAGTGTTGTGGGACCCGAAGAAGGCCGGAGGCTGGGCCGGATGAGCCCTGGTGAGGCAGGGAGGGCAGCTGCAGTCCTGGCCAGTGTCCCTGTGCCTCCTGGCCCTGCCCCGGGGCCCGGCTTCCTAGCCTGTTGGGTTTACTTTCTGGGGAGTGTGTATGACTCATAGGCACACCAGGGAGAAGCCGGAGGAGTCAACTTCCGCATTCCTGCCACAGGCCAGAGGCTCCTCTGAGCCACAGTGGGCCTGCAAGGGAGTGAGAGATGGGGACCAGAAGGCTCAGATGGAACAGGTGGCTCTCACAGCCAGAAAGGGGCAAACCCAGATCTTCCTGGCTCCCAAACCCCTCCAGACCCACTCTACCACTGCTGTCCGTGAGACACATGGGCAGTGGAAGCGAAGGCTGGGCCTGCCTAGTTAGAGGAGGGAGGACCAGGGCTGGGGCGGAAGGCAGATTGCTGTCTGCAAACCTCTTAGGCCTCTGCATGAGGTAACAGCACTTGAGAGCCTGGATGTCAGAGCCAGACTGATCTGGGAATCGCATTTACTAAGAGAGGGAGCTTGGGAGATACATGCATGACCTTTCTTGGCCTCAGTTTTCTCATCTGTAAAATGGGAGTAGAAATAGACCCCTGTGAGATCCCAACCCTCACAGGGTGGTTATGAGAAGCTCATGAGGCTGGATGTGAAGGAATTCAGTACAGAGCTGGAACTTGGTAAGTATGCTATACATATTTTCCGTGATTTTATCTATTTAGAAGAAGAGTGAGACTTGCATCTCATTCATTTGATTGACATTTTTCGAGCCCCAGAGGAACTAGAATTTTGGGGTGGATACTACAGGGAAACTATCAGCTCAATACTAAACATTTTCTTTTACAATAAACACAGTAACACATGTTGTTATAAGTAACACTAGTTATTTCAGAAAACACTGAGGCAGTTAAGCAGAGACAAATGTTACCAATGATCCTACCATAAAGAGAAATGCTTTGTCATTTTGATGTATTTGCTTCCCATCTCTTTCTGTGTCTCTCACTGTGTGTGTGTGTTTTAATGACATTGGAGTCATACTGTGTTGAAATAATGGGCACATCATATATAATATTTTGCTAGCAGCCTTCTCACATCGTTCAGTTCAGTCGTTCAGTCATGTCTGACTCTTTGCCACCCCTATGGACTGTAGCATGCCAGGCTTCCCTGTCCATCACCAACTCTTGGAGCTTACTCAAACTCATGTCCATCGTGTCAGTGATGCCATCCAACCATCTTATCTTCTGTTGTCCCCTTCTCCTCCTGCCTTCAATCTTTCCCAGCATCAGGGTCTTTTCCAATGAGTCAGTTCTTTGTATCAGGTGGCCAAGGTATTGGAGTTTCAGCATCAGTCCTTCCAATGAATATTCAGGACTGATTTCCTTTAGGATGGACTGGTTGGATCTCCTTGCAGTCCAAGGGACTCTCAAGAGTCTTCTCCAACACCACAGTTCAAAGCATCAATTCTTCAGTGCTCAGCTTTCTTTATAGTCCAACTCTCACATCCGTACATGACTACTGGAAAAACCATAGCTTTGACTACAGAGACCTTTGTCGGCAAAATAATATGTCTGCTTTTTAATATGCTGTCCAGGTTGGTCATAGCTTTTCTTCCAAGGAGCAAGCATTTTTTAATTTCATGGTTGTAGTCACCATCTGCAGTGATTTTGGAGCCCCCCAAAAAACAAAGTCTCACTGTTTCCATTGTTTCTCTATCTATTTGCCATGAAGTGATGGGACTGGATGCCATGATCTTAGTTTCCTGAATGTTGAGTTTTAAGCCAACTTTTTCACTCTCCTCTTTCACTTTCATCAAGAGGCTCTTTAATTCTTCTTCACTTCCTACCTTAAGGGTAGTATCATCTGCATATCTGAAGTTATTGATATTTCTCCCAGCAATCTTGATTCCAGCTTGTGCTTCATCTAGCCCAGTGTTTCGCTTGATGTTCTCTGCATTTAAGTTAAATAAACAAGGTGACAATATACAGCCTTGACATACTCCTTTCCTGATTTGGAACCAGTCTGTTGTTCCATGTCCAGTTCTAACTGTTGCTTCTTGACCTGCATACAGATTTCTCAGGAGGCAGGTCAGATGGTCTGGTGTTCCCATCTCTTGAAGAATTTTCCACAGTTTGTTGTGATCCACACAGTCAAAGGCTTTGGTTATAGTCAATAAAGTAGAAATAGATGTTTTTCTGGAACTTTCTTGCTTTTTCTGTGATTCAGTGGATGTTGGCAATTTGATCTCTGGTTCCTCTGCCTTTCCTAAATCCAGCTTGAACATCTGCAAGTTCATGGTTCACATAGTGTTGAAGCCTGGCTTGGAGAATTTTGAGCATTACTTTGCTAGCATGTGAGATGAGTGCAATTGTGCGGTAGTTTGAACGTTCTTTGGCATTGCCTTTCTTTGGGATTGGAATGAAAACTGACCTTTTCCAGTCCTGTGGCCACTGCTGAGTTTTCCAAATTTGCTTCTTTGAAGACATGATTTTATTTGGTTGTGCTGGGTCTTAGTTGAAGTACGTGATGTCTTCCATTTTCATTGGGGCATGTGGAATCTTCAGTTGCAGCACTCAAATTCCTAGTTGCAGTGTGTGGGATCTAGTTCCTTGACCAGGGAGGAAACCCGGGCCCCCTGCAGTGGGATGGCGGACCCTCAGCTCCTTGACCGCCAGGGAAGTCCCTGCAGACATGATTTTTGATAGCTGTCTTGTATGAATGTCTTTTATATGGGGGTACTTATGCTGTTTCCCATATTATGCCAATCTAAATAATGTGTCTGTGAATGTTCTTAAATCCATATGTTTGTGCACATCTCATATTATTTCCTTAAGGAATTTTCTGATAGAGCTCTTCAGGGAGGTATGGGCCACTGTGTAATACAGGGAGTTTCCTGTCCATGAAGCTGTGCAAGAGGGTTCTGGCAAACCACTATGTGGAGGCTTGGCACTGGAGATTCAGGTAGAGAAAAGACAGACAGACATAATTTCAGGCTCCTCTTCCCGCAGCCGGGACTGGAGGAAGAATGCTTCTCAGATTTCCCTTCTCCCCTTCCTGGAGGATGATGCTTGAACTTTAGAGGAAGAGGGCTGTGCAAGGGCAAGACATGATTTCATTAACGTCAGAGTCCTGGGACCTCTAAATCTAATTGGCTACCCGGAACATCATAACATGCACAGGAAGAGGGATAATCGAGGGGTAGAGCAGAAGCCAGGCTTAAATTAGCAATTTACCATCATGCAAGCTGCAGCGGCCCCATTACCAGCTGAGGGGCACAGAGTAGGACGGGGTGTCTGGGTTGTGTTCTATTGATTCAGAGCTCCCAGTGCAGCTGCAGAAATCAGCAGCTTTGTCTCTGGCCGGGGTGGGTGTGTACAGCAAGAATTTTTTCTTCTGTAACTTCCCAAGTCTTTCTTGATAAGTGGAAGGAACTCAAACTTCAGAGTCCTTTGAAGTCAAAAAGTCCCATTCAGGGCACTTCCCTGGTGGTCAGTGGCTAAGACTCCATGCTCCCAATGCAGCTGGCCCAGGTAAGCCCCATTCAACAAACATGACACAGGGAGAGGTGGAAATGGCCTCGCTGCCCTCCCCTGCAGAAGTAACCTTTTCACCAGGGCATAGAATTTTGAATCACGGATGATGATTCTCTTTACTGAATATTTATTTTGTGCCAGGCGCTCTGCTTAGATATGTGTATATATTATCCTGTTTAATCCTCACCCTATTAGTGAGTACTGTTTACCCTATTTTCTAGATGGGGAAACTCAAGGCTCAGAGAATGTTTGATATAATAACATCCTCAAAGTCCTGGAGTCAGATTGAAGTCAGGTCATTCTGATTGCAGAGCCCACACTCTTTTTTTAAATTGAAGATTCATTGGTTTACAATGTTGTGTTAATTTCTGCTATTCAGTAAAGAGATTCAGTTATATATATGTAACTGAATATATACATATGTTCTTATTTATATTCTTTTCCATTGTGGTTTATCTTAGGATATTGAATGTAGCGCCCTGTACCATGCAGTACAGTAGGACCTTGTTGTTTATCCATCCTATTTATAATGTTAATAATTTGCATATGCTAATCTTGAGTTCCCACTCCATCCTTCCCCCACGGCAGTCACAAGTCTGTTTTGTCTGTGAGTCTGTTTCTGTTTGGTAGATATGTTCATTTATTTCATATTTTAGATTCCACAGAGAAGTGGTATCCTATGGTATTTGTCTTTCCCTTTCTGATTTGTTGCACTTAGTATCACAGTCTCTAGGTCCATTTGAGTTGCTTCAAGTGGCATTATTTCATTCCTTTTTTATGGCTGAGTAACATTCCATTGTATGTATGTACCACATCTTCTTTATCCATTCATCTGTCGATGGATATTTGGAGTTTCCACGTCTTGGCTGTTGCGAATAGTAGAGCTACGTGCTTAGCCATTGCCCTGTCCTCTGCCATCTTGTATGTCAAGTTCAGCCCCTCTGATTTACCAGTGAGTAAACTGAAGCCTGGAGAGGTTCTCTGTCTTTTGAATCAGTGGCCAGTGCAGGACTGGAACTTTGCTTTCCCTCACTTACATCTCTTTCCGTGCTTGGGATTATCTGAGCCAAAGGGTGTCTGGAAACAGGAGTAGCTGGGAACGTTAAAAGTGAGTTCCTACACAGGGCAGCCCAGCCTGGGGGCCACTGACAACACAAAACGGGCCCAAAGAACCCAGTTCCCCCAGGGGCAAGGCCAGCAGCTGGTGAAGCAGCCTGTCCTTCAGAGACGGGATGCAAATCCAGGTCTGCTTCTTGTTGGCCTTCCACCCTTGGGCTCACCTCACTGAGCCTGTTTTCTCCTCTGAGAAATGGGGATGATAGAAAAACACCTGCGTGGCAGGTAAACATATATTCGGCAGCTCGTTCTAAGTACCAGGTAGGGTTCTAGGTGCTAGGTGTGCAACAATGATAAGACGCAGTCCCTGTCCTCATGGAGCTGACATTCTAGTGGCGAAAAGTTAGACGCTAAAGAAATAGATGTAAGGCCAATGGCATAGGCAATGAAATCAACTCAAGCAGGCTCAAGGAGAGAGAATGGCGGGGCTGCTGGTAAAGATGGGGAGGATGGTGGGGGACAGGGGAGGAGACCATTGAGTAGAGGCCAGTTGCTGGGAGGAGGTGTTTTAGCAGAGACAACAGTGAGAGCAAGCGTTAGGGGAAATGATGCAGGGCCTAGCGCAGGGCCTGGCCTATATTAGGAAGTTATTGGTGAGAACGATGCCTTTTGGCTGGTTGCCTGGGACTTGGAAGCAGGGGTAGGGATTAAGCCAAGGGAAAGAAGCTGCTTCTCCCAGCCAGGCCAGATGCCCCTGCAGGACAGATGGAGGTAATCTGTTTCCCTTGGTTACAAAAACTCATCCTCAAAAAAAAAAAAACAAAACAAAACTCATCCTCCTGAAGTGCCGGGAAATGCCCCACATTTAGTGATTTTCCATTCCTCTCGGTGAGGAGGGCAGGAGCTCACACGTGGTCACAGGGCTGCCCTGTTGGGAGGGGCAGGTGGCCCCAAGACATTTCTTCCGTGGGCTCAGGCCTGGTCATTCTGGATAAGCGAGAGGTCTACAGCAAAGCATGGCATATCGACTTGTTGGACTTAACATCAAAGATACCACTGCTGACCTTTCTCGAGGGCTGACACAGTGGGCAGCTCTGTACCGAGTGCCTCACATACATGGTCTCTTTTAATTCTCCCAGCGCTTTGACATACACGGTCCCTTGTTTCTTTCCATTTGACAGATGAGGCCACTGAGCCTCAGAGGTGGTAATTTGCTTGCTGAGGGCATCAGTGGGTAAATGGCAAAGTCAGCCTTTGAACCAAGGCCTGAGATTCCTGAAGCTCGGTCATGCAGTGCCCATGAAGGAATGTCCGTGAAGGAGGTCGAATTCAGGATACTCTCTGGTCCCAATTGTGGAAAAATGACTCTTTTGTACAGCAAGGGATTACAAGAGGCTGTGGAACGGGGTAAGTTGATTTATAGTTACGAAAATACTGAATTGCTGGGGACTTTTCTGGTGGTCCAGTGGCTAAGACGCTGCTCTCCCAGTGCAGGGGGCCTGGGTGTGATCCCTGGTCAGGGAACTAGATCCCACAGGCCGCAGCTAAGAGTTCTGCAACAAAGATCCCACAACTAAGACCCGGCACAGCCAAATAAAGAAATAAATAAAAGTAAATATTAAGACAATAAGAATAAAATAAAAGACTGAACTGTTAATAAATAAAACAAAAGTGAGACTGCTGTGTGTCGGGCAGAAGGAGGTATATATAATAAGGAATGCTCAGCATGGCCAAGGGCCTGGAGTGGGGAAGCCTGAGCTTTTCAGATCATGTGACTTTAGACCCTGGTTCTGTTCCCTCTGTGCTTCTTGACAAGCACCTCTCTGTGCTACAGGTTCCTTCTGTGAATGAAATGTATTGATACCCACTTCCCAGGGTTGGTGTGAGTCAGAGGAGACTGAGTGTGAAGTGCTCTGCACGAGGCCTGCCTTGCCCATCGCCCTCCAGGAGTGGCCCTGGGCGTGAGGTCGGTGGAGGGACAGATCAGGCAAGCTGTGTAGCGTTCATATAAGATCACTAAGGATGATAAAGTTGTGGGCATTTTTTACACTGAATTATGGGATGGGAACATTCACTTGGCAATGGCAACGACTCAAAATAATTAAGAATCCAACCAGTTAAAACTGTGGCAAAAACGAGCCTGTGCTTTGGCCGTATTACAAGGTGCCATGCTGGAAACCTTCCATGCAAAATCTCACTTAATCTTCATAGCACTTTTATGAGAAAGGAACTACTGAATATGCCTTTACAGATGATGAAGCTGAGGCTCAGAGATGTAAGACTTTTGCACGAGGACGCCAAGGTTAGAAAGTGTTTGCCTGGCCAGGCCTGCCCTCTCTCTACTGACCACTGGCCTTCATCACACTCAACCCCCTGAACAGCCTAGCATCTGGTGGTTGTCATTGTCCTTTTCGGGGTGAGGAGATGGTGGCTTCCTAGCACCAGCCTTAGCCTACATCATGGTTTTCAGGTCTGTGTCAGTCAGAACCCTACCAGAAAAAAAAAAAAGACCAGTGAGATATAGTTCAAGGAATTGGCTTATGCGACTGTGGGGTGTGGCTAGGCAAGTCTGAAATTTGTGGGCAGGTTGGCAGGCTGGCAACTCTCAGGCAAGAGCTGATGCTGTGATCCACAGGCAGAATTTCTTCTTCCTCTGGGAAGCCTTAGTTTTGCTCTTCAGGCAAAACTCATTATCATGGATAACCTCTTAAAGTCAACTGATTGTAGATGTTAATCATATCTACAAAATTCCTTCACAGCAACAACTGGATTAGGGTTTGATTAAATTTGTTGTTTAGTTGCTAAGTAGCGTCTGACTCTTTGCGACCCCATGGACTGCAGCACGCCAGGCTTCCCTGTGCTTCACTATTTCCCAGAATATGCTTAAACTCATGTCCACTGAGTCAGTGATGCCATCCAACCATCTCATCCTCTGTCACCCTCTACTCCTCCTGCCCTCAATCTTTCCCAGCATCAGGGTCTTTTCCAATGAGTTGGCTCTTTGCATCAGGTGGTCAAAGAATTGGAGCTTCAACTTCAGCATCAGTCCTTCCAATGAATCTAAAGGGTTGATTTCCTTTAGTGTTGACTAGTTTGATCTTCTTGCTGTCCAAGGGACTCTCAAGAGTCTTCTCCAACACCACAGTTTGAAAGCATCAATTCTTCACTGCTCAGCCTTCTTTATGATCCAACTCTCACATCCACACATGATTACTGGAAAAACCATAGCTTTGGCTCTATGGACCTTTGTCAGCAAAATGATGTCTCTGCCTAGATATGCTGTCTAGGTTTGTCATAGCTTTTCTTCCAAGTTGCAAACATCTTTTAATTTCATGGCTACAGTCAACAGTCTGCAGTGATTTTGGAGCCCAAGAAAATAAAATCTGTCACTGTTTCAATTTTTCCCCCGTCTATTTGCCATGAAGTGATGGGGCCAGAAGCCATGATCTTAGTTTTTTGAATGTTGAGTTTTAAGCCAGCTTTTTCACTCTCCTCTTTCATCTTCATCAAAAGGCTCTTCAGTTCCTCTTTGGTTTCTGCCATTAGGGTAGTATCATCTGCATATCTGAGGTTGTTGATACTTCTCCTGGCAATCTTGATTCCAGCTTGTGATTCATCCAACCCAGCATTTTGCATGATGTGCATATAAGTT
Source organism: Bos grunniens (assembly GCF_055505025.1). Classification (NCBI taxonomy): domain Eukaryota; kingdom Metazoa; phylum Chordata; class Mammalia; order Artiodactyla; family Bovidae; genus Bos; species Bos grunniens. The sequence continues at coordinate 12,371,382 of NC_141166.1, forward strand.
AAATAAGCAGGGTGATAATATATAGCCTTGTTGTACTCCTTTTCCAATTTTGAACTAGTCTGTTTTTCCATGTGCAGTCCTAATCATTGCTTCTTGACCTGCCTACAGATTTCTCAGGAGGCAGGTAAAGTGGTCTGGTATTCCTCTCTCTTTAAGAATTTTCCAGTTTGTTGTGATCCACACAGTCAAAGTGTTTAGTGTAGTCAGTGAAGCACAAGTAGTGAGTTTTTCTGGAACTCACTTGCTTTTTCTGTAGTCCAACGGATGTTGGCAATTTGATCTCTGGTTCCTCCGCAATATTGAGTAAGTAACTGGGCACTGTAGCCTAGCCACATAGACACATAAAATTAATGACCATCACGGGGTCAAACAGACCTGGGATTGAGTCCTGGTCGTATAACCTACTGGCTCTATGATCTTGGGCAAGTTTCTCTGCCTCTTTGAGCCTCAGAGTCCCCTGGTCTGCTAAATGCAGTGACAGTGTTCACCAGAGTAATTTGTCATGAGGATTAAGTGCAGTGATGGAAATCAAGTACCTTCATCCAGTGCCTGTCATATAGGAAGAGGGGAGACACACACAAACATCAGTGGTCTTGAATTGGGCATTTTCTGGCTGTAGTGTAATCGCACGTTCCGGTGCTTGTCTTCCCTTTTACACTGGTGGCTCTTGGAGGGCAGGGACTGCATCCCATTCATCTTCTATCCTGTTTCCTAGCTCAATCCCTGGCTCTGAGGAGGCTTCACTGAGTGTTTCTTAAATATCTAATTGGCACTTTGTTAATGAGACTCCCTCTGAGGGGCTGGGATGTATAAGAAAACTCTCCCAACGACAAGACAAGAGGGAAAGAAGATGTGCAGGAACCTCAGACTTCTGTTTGCTCTACAGTAACACCCCTTCCTTTTCAGCTTCGTAGGGCTTCCCTTGTGGCTCAGCTGGTAAAGAATCCGCCTGCAATGCAGGAGACCTGGGTTTGATCCCTGGGTTGGGAAGATCCCCTGGAGAAGGGAACAGCTACCCGCTCCTGTATTCTGACCTGGAGAATTCCATGGACTTTATAGTCCTTGGGGTTGAAAAGAATTGGACACGACTGAGTGACTTTCACTTTCACTTTTCACTTTCTGCTTAGTAAGTCTCTCCTCCAGGGAGCCTTCTCTGATGCCTCCTCCGTGTTCCCACAGTGTCCAGCACATGCCGCATCAGAGACCCATACAGTTTTCAAACCCCTGATCACTCATTCCTGTCTCCCCAGATGAGGGGGTGCAGTGAGCATCCTTTGGAGCCCCAGTCTAGGGTCTGATACTCAGGTAAGCATATCAGTAGGTGTTTGCAGGACGGACATGTTCTATTTCCAGAGACCCATGGGCTGATACGTCACATCTAAGGAAATCTGCCTCTGGGGCAGTGTCCAGCTGCCTCATCCGCTGGTCCAGTCATCGTTACGCCAGAAGCAGAGCCAGAGTGGAGACGAGTTTCTCTTCCCTGCCTCCCATGGGTGTGTTGTGGTTCTTGAACTGAACCGAACAAGGTGCCTGCCCTGTTTATTGCTGAGTGCTCTCTGGAGGCCACCCCACCCCCCTCACTCATGTGCAGCTCAGGAGCCTTGTATTTCTATGTTCCAGCCTTTAATCTTCTCTTTCGACACGCTTGCTGGGCCTCGTTGTCATTAACCACTTTGCTTCCTCAGGCTTTGCCAAAACTGAGATAACTAACTAGTTTCTGGCTACTCGCCACTCAGATGGTGGGCAGGTCATAGCTTGCTGCCCTCCCTGCCCACCCCAACTTGTTTTGCCAGTGGGAAGAGCAAGCACCCCTTGTTTACAAATACAGGGAGCCTCAGCTGGACCGCTGGGTGGCCGTTGCTTTATTTAAGCTGTTCATCCCCCAGCGTGGGCACAGCCTTTGGGATCACCACTGTAGCTATGCCTTGGTTTCTTCATTTGTAAAACAAAGGGATTGAACTTGACCAACTGAGAGAAGATGGAGTAGAGGTCAGGACTCTGGGTTCTGGAATTAACCCAAGACTTACCCAGGTCCTGCCACTCCTAGCTCCAGGATTTTGGGTGAGTCACTTCAGCCCTCTGAGCCTCAACCTTTCTCACCTGTAAATGGGGAGAATAATGGTCACCTCCTGTGGTGGTTATGCCCCTTCAGTGGGATGGTGAACACACATAAGGCCCTTAGCAAGGCAACTGGCACATAGTAAATGCCCAGTAAATACTCTTATCAGCTGTCTTTCTTTCCAGTGCTAGCATTCTGTATTTCTGATGAAAAAAGTCTTTTTGCTGGTCTTGCAGGGGAGTGGAGCAGTTTTAACAGACATTGCTTCTGTGTTTTAGGCCACTGCTGGCAAGACAGTTATCCTTATGTATTCATTCCCTAGGGCTGCCATAACGAATCACCATAAACAGGGTGGTTTATTTTTGTTTTCTAAAAAATATTTATTTTTATTTGGCTGTGCTGGGTTGCAGCAGGCAGGATCTTAGACATTCCATGTGGCATTCGGGATCTTTAGTTTTGGCCTGTGGACTCTCGTTCCCTGACTAGGGATCAAATCCAGTCCCCCTGTCTGGGGAGCGTGGAGTCTTAGCCACTGGACCACCAGGCAGTCCATCAACTGGGTGGTTTAAAACAATAGAAATACTTTCTTTATAGTTCAGGAGGCTCGAAGTCTGAAATCAACAGGACTCTGCTCCCTCTGAAGGCTCTGGGGAAGAGTTCTTGGTCCCTGAGCTTCTGGTGGTGGCCGGCACTCGCTGTTATCCTCTGGGCTTGTAGCTGTGTCCCTCCAGTTCTTGGCTGCGTTTTCACATGACCCTGTCGCTCTGTGTGTCTCTGTTCTCTTCTTACAAGGACACCAGTCATTGGATTTAGGGCCCACCTTAATCTATTCAATAGGACAACCATTTCTTTTTTTAAAAAAATAACTTTATTCTATTCATTGCAGTGGCTTCTCTTGTGTAGCACGGCTCTAGGGCACAGGCTCAGTAGTTGCAGGGCATGGGCTCAACAGTTGTGGTGAATGGACATAATTGCTCCATGGCAAGTGAGATCTTCCTGGACCAGGGATTGAACCCGTGTCCCCTGCATTGGAAAGTGGATTTTTAACCACTGAACCACCAGGGAACTCCTTAGGTGTGAATTTTGAGGGCAACTATTCAACCCAGTATGCTCTCCAAGGCTCACTTTCCTCCTTTGTTATGAGGATGATAATAGCAATTTCATAGGGTTGTTGGAGTGATTGAATGAAATAGTCTTTATAAATGTCATGGTAGGATGCAGTATAATACACCAGACTCGTGTTAAGTACTGAGTCTGTGTAGCTGTTGTGTTGGAGATGGTGGCAGAGATGCTGACAGTGATGGGGACAGTTGCATCCATGGACCCACCCTCCCTGGTTAACCACTGGACGCAGGGACGGACAGTGCAGGCAGCAATCTTGTCAGGAACTCTGAAGCCGTGGACAGGAGCCCGTTTCCCTTTGGCCTCTTACCTTGAACCCTCATCTGAGATTTAGCTCCTGGGAGGGCAGCTTCAAGAAGTAGAAAGAACTTGGGCTCCTAGAAGTCGGGGGAACTGCTATTCTGTGTGACCTTGCACAATTGTCTTTCCCTCTCCAGGCCTCAGTTTTCCCATCTGCAAAGTGGGTGGGGAAGTTTGAACTCAGTGTTCCAGATCAGAGCCTCTTCTAGGGAGGAAGTTCCAGAACAGGGCTCTGTGTTTCATCTCGATGGTGGTAGGTTACCAAAGGGCCAGAAAAGGAGTCAGGAGCCTGGGACCCCAGGGATCATTCTGGGCCCATCTTCCTCATCTGGACAAGAAGAGAAGCCATATGATACGAATGTGCCAGGAGTGTGCTAGGGAGATCATAGGCATGAACTCATCCCACACTCACCACACCCTCGAGAGGAAGGATGGTTATACCCAGTTCACAGAAGAGCAAACTGAGGCTCAGAGAAGTTAGAACTCACCCCGGGTCTTACGGTTAGAAGCATCTGTTGTTGTTCAGTCGCTCAGTCGTGTCCGACTCTGCAACCCCATGGATTATAGCACGCCAGGCTTCCCTGTCCTTCGTCATCTCCTGGAGTTTGCTCAAACTCATGTCCATTGAGTTGGTGATGCCATCCAATCATCTCATTCTCTGTCATCCCCGTCTCCTCCTGCCTTCAATCTTCTGCAGAATCAGGGTCTTTTCTAAATCTGACTTTCTGATGTGAAGTCAGCTCTTCGCATCAGATGGACAAAGTATTGGAGCTTCACCTTCAGCATCAGTCCTTCCAGTGAATCTTCAGGGTTGATTTCCTTTAGGATTGACTGGTTAGAAGCAGAGCTGGGGCTTAAATCTAGGTGTGTCTGGTGCCAAAGTCCATGCTTCTCCTTGGCTGCACTTTTACTGTATCATTTCCCAGAGCTGCTGTAATGCATTGCTGCAAACCCAACGGCTTAAGACAACAGAAATGTAGTCTTTTATATTCTTGGAGGCCAGAAGTCCAGAAAGTGTCTCCAGGACTGCATTCCCTCTGAAGGCTTTTGGGGAAAAATCTTCCTTTCCTCTTCGGCTTCTGGTGACTCCAACAGTCCGTGGCTTGTGGCCACATCAGTGTAATCTCTGCTCCCATCTTCACATGGCCTTCATTCTTCCTGTGTGTTGTGTGTCTCTTACAAGGACACTTGTCATTAGAGCTAGGGGCCCACCCCAATAATCCAGGATGGTCTCAAGATCCTTAACTTAGGGACTTCCATGGTGGTCCAGTGGTTAAGATGCACTCCCAATGCAGGGGGTTCTATCCCTAGTCAGGGAACTAAGATCCTACTTGCACAACCAAAAAAAAAAAAAACGTATAAAAAAAAAAATGTAATTACATGTGTAAAGACCCCTTTTCTAAATCAGGCCACTTTCACCAGTTCTGGGTGTTGGGATGTGGACTTGTCTTTTTAGGGGCTGCTGTTTAACCCACTACGGTTGTTACTGAAACTTTGGTAGTGACACTACCTGCTGGAGGTGCAAGGAGCTCAGGGAGAAGTAGAAGGAGAGGAACAAAGTTGTGAGCTGGAACAAAGTTGCCCGTCTGGGGTGCGTGATGTGATGGGAGCATGGCTTAAGCTGATGTCCCACCAGCAGTGATGTCAGTGAAGTAAGAAATACACAAAAACGCATCTGGGGGAAAAATAAAAAGTAAAAAAATAAATAAAAGGAGAGACCCCACCACGTGTATGTATGGTGGATGCAGCCAGCCAAGGGGCAGAAACCTGAAAACGTATCCACAGAGGCCACCCTTCCTGGTGTGGCCCTTGTCCACGTTAATGGCTTTGGGGTTATAGATCCCACTGAAAGTAGATTCAGCCTCCCTTACCTGCCTGGAGAGATGGGAGAAGGCCTGAGCGTCTGTGATGTGGCTTACCTGCATCGTCTTGGCCCTCCTTTAACCCAGAGGGTGGTACCGTCTTTACTCGCATCATTCCATTTTTAAAAAGATTTTGTTTGTTTCTTTTTGGCTGCGCTGGGTCTTCGTTGATGATGGGCCTTTCTGCAGTTGCAGTGAGCAGGGGCTGCTCTTCCTTGAGGTGCACGGGCTTCTCATTGTGGTGGCTTCTCTTGTTGCAGAGCGTGGGCCCTAGGCACGGGCTTAGCAGTTGTGGCACAAAGGCTTAGTTGCCTGGAGGCACGTGAAACCCTCCTGGACCAGGTATCGAACCCATGTCTCCTGCATTGGCAGGTGGATTCTTAACCACTGGATCACCAAGTTAGATAATCATATTCTTGAATGCCTGAGGCCCAACTGAGATGGGGGCTCCAAGGAATGGCTACTCGGTGTGAGAAGGCAGCTTACCAACCAGCCATACTGAGCACTTACTCTTCTTCATATTAACTCAGGTCTCACCAAGCTGGGTGAAGGGAGTACCATTAACATCTTTATTTTCCAACACATGGACAAGAGAAGGGTTAGGTTTAGAACCTGTGATTTGTGAGTGTAACCAGGAAAAATGGTGCCAGGTGACAAGGAGGGAGTTTTCAGCTCAGATAAAACCAAGAACTTGTTTTCCTGTGAGTTGTCCCCAATGGGAAGGACTGTGCTGCAGGTGGCGAGTTCCCCATCTCTGGATGTACACAAGCAGAAACTGCATAGTCATTTGTCTGGAGTGCCACAGAGGGAATGCCCCCACTGGGAAGTTTCCTTCTAGCTCTGAGATCCTAGGAATTTCCCAAGGAGACCATCAGATATCTTTGTGCACAAAGACATTTATCACAATACTGTTTATAATACCAAAAGAGCAGAAGCAACCTATGTGTCTTTTAATCGGAGATTTATTAAGTAACTATCTTTGGGAGCATTAGTGTCTGTAAGTGAGACTAGCTCCAGCTTGTAGTCTGTTCTTGTATAGTCCTTGAGCTAAAAATGTTTTTTTTTACACTTTTCAGTTCAGTTCAGTCGCTCAGTCGTGTCCGACTCTTTGCGACCCAACAGGAATTCCCTGGTAGTCTAGTTGTTAGGACTCCACACTTTTACTCTTAAGGGCTGGAGTTCAATCCTTGTTCAGGAAACTAAGACCTCCCCAAGCCCTGAGGCCAAAAAAAAAAAAACAAAACCCGAAACACACAAACAAACACGTTAAACAAAAAGCAGAAGAATATGCATCAGAGACCTTAAGGGGCCTGCTAAGTCACTTCAGTCGTGTCCGACTCTGTGCAGCCCGATAGATGGCAGCCCACCAGGCTCCCCCGTCCCTGAGATTCTCCAGGCAAGAACACTGGAGTGGGTTGCCATTTCCTTCTCCAATGCATGAAAGTGAAAAGTGAAAGGGAAGTCCCTGAGTCGTGTCCCACTCTTTGCGACCCCATGGACTGCAGCCCACCAGGCTCCTCCGTCCATGGGATTTTCCGGGCAAGAGTACTGGAGTGGGTGACCATTGCCTTCTCCATTAAGGGGCCTATCGAGCCTAAAATAATTACTTTTTGGCTCTTTACAGAGAAAGTCTGTTGACCTCTGGATTAGAATAACAATCAGTCCCCCCAAATTATATTAATTTGTGTCTGTGGATATGGAAAGATGATTACAGCATATTTTTGAGAAGAAAGAAACAGGTTATATAATAGTATTAGAGCCAGATCCCATTTATTTAAAACAGGGCCTGTATATTTGCCTGTTATCTGTCAATGATAGTCTGTCCTAATGATGGTTTTTAAATTTTCTTTATGAAATGATTCTGTATTATTTGGACCTTCTATAGTGAGCAGCTGTTATTTCTGAGATCTGACAAAGCACTGGGGAAGAAAATTAACTCTGAATACTCCCAACAGTCCATGCTGTTTGGGACCCAGTGAGTTTTGATCTAGGCTGAAGCATTTTGTTTGATTTGGTTCCTAAGGTGCCGTAAGGTCGATCAGCCTGATTGGTGCCCTTACTTTGTTGCTGTTATTGTTTTTAGGTCTCTTGCCCCGTGAGCTCTTATGTATGAGAGGTAAAAGAAAATAGCCCTCAGCTCAGATAAAAACAAATTTGCTCCTTTCGGTAAATGATCTGACAAGATTTCCTTTTGCCAAGGCATAGCTGAGTCACTGCAGATTCAGGGCAGGTAGGGTCAGGCCCGGATGTCCTTCAGGGACCCTGGGTTGGCCTGGGTGGAGGAGAGAAGGGATGAAGGGAGCACCGTGGTCTATCTCAGAGCTCTTGGGTCTGTGGTTGGTTACCTCCAAGGATCAGGGTGCTGACCCTCCGTCCTCCGGGAATCCCCCAGTAAATGCTATGTTTATGACACGGTTCCTGCCTGAAGGCTGCCCTGTCTAGTGTGGCGGACAGATGCAGTGACATTCATTCATTCAACAGATGTGCTTTGAGCACCTGCTTGGAGCTGGGAAGTCCCAGGCTTAGTGGTGACCGAGACAATGCCATGCCTTTGGGACTTAATGTTTTCCTTGTCAAAGAGAGTATGTGAAGGGTGCGCACTCTGGGATTGCAGGGGAGAAGCTGAAATGGAAGTCCAGAGGAAGGCACCAGGGACTTGGAGATGCCCACAGGGGTGGAATCTCTGCTCAGCCTCTTTCTGCCTCTGCATCCTTGGGCAAGTTCCTTTATTGCTCCCCATAAATCAGGAATGATAAATCCTATCCACCCCATAGGGTACTGGGAAAATTAAATGATGTAAAATGCTTTCCCAGTGCCTGGCACAGAGTCAGTGTCCAACAAATGCTTATTATCTATTAAAGAATAAAACGAAGCACAGGTGTAAGAAGTACCTAAAATCATGCCTGAGAAAAACCTGGGATGCAGCTGTAATGCCACAAATTCTGGCTGCCACCCTTGTGACCAGAAGTGGACATATTGTTCTGAACTGACCTCTCTTCCTTGCCCCACCGGGCCCCATCATGACATCTGTGCCATTGTTCTGAGGTGTATAAGTCTCTCTCCCCTACCCTACCTGGACTGTGAACAGGTGGTCTCCAAACTCCAGATCATAGCAGAGTTGAGGAATGTGTGAGGGCAGGTGAAGGCTCTGGAACCAGCCCACCTCTGGACCAGTTCCCTCCCTTTGGTCCATGCCTCCAGACTTGGCCCCTCTGCCATGGCTGATGTGTGATAAGCTAGGTCTTAACACTCAGGGTTGCAAAGAGGTTGAAATGAAATCATGCATTCAGTGCATTTGGCATACTGCCTGGTACATGCGGGCTTCCTTGATAGCTCAGTTGATTCCTGGGTTGGGAAGATCCCCTGGAGAAGGGATAGGCTATCCACTCCAGGATTCTTGGGCTTCCCTGGTGGCTCAGCTGGTAAAGAATCCACCTGCAATGTGGGAGACCTGAGTTTGATCCCTGGGTTGGGAAGATCCCCTGAAGAAGGGAAAGGCTACCCACTCCAGTATTCTGGCCTGCAGAATTCCGTGGACTGTATAGTCCATGGGGTCACAAAGAGTCGGGTATGACTGAGTGACTTTCACTTTCACTGGTACAGGAGAGAAAAGACACTTAGAGAATATTGCTTTTAAAAAAAAAAAAATGAGCCACCCAAAGCTGTCAGACCTGTCCCCTTGGGGCCTTGTACATAGGAGGGAATGTTTTAGTCTTCTTCTGGGCACTGGGCATTAAGATGTCAATCAGTCTAACCGACCGCTCTGGGTTTCCCTGGGGAAGGAAATTCTTACCAGGAGCTTACTTGTCATCAAGAAGCCCAGCTCTCCAGAGACCCAGGAGCGTGTGTGGATTTCCTGTGGCCCTGGCTGTGCGTTAGACACTGAGCAAGGCCAGTCTGTATCAAGTTAAAGGGAAATGGATAGAGGTGGTGCCTGTTCTTCCCTGCCTGGGGCCGGCGGGGAACGGGGCTTGTCTGACAGATGGTGGAATGGGTTTAGGGCTCTGAAATCAACATGGTCAGGCACTCGGTGCTTCCTATAAGGGAAGCCTCCCTGAGGTCTGAGAAGGATTGTTGCTGTTGTTTAGTCAGTCGTATCTGACTCTTGTGACCCTATGCACTGTAGCCCACCAGGCTACTCTGTCCATGAGGTTTCCCAGGCAAGAACACTGGAGTGGGTTGCCATTTCCTTCTCCAGGGATCTTCCCCACCCAGGGATCGAACTCACGTCTCCTGCATTGGCAGGCAGATTCTTTACCACTGAACCACCAAGGAAGCCCCTGAGAAGGATGGTTGGGAGGAAATTCCCTAGCAGCTGTGTAATTCAAGATGCGCTAAAGGGGATTTTGACCTAGAAAAAAAGAAAAGCAATGAGTTTCCCAAGGCATCTCAGAGTCAATAGAGTTCATCCCCAGGGTTGGGCCCAATTCAGAGAGGATTGAATTCTATGAGAAAAATAAGCATAAAAATATCAGGGAAAATAAACCCTTAAAGGCTGCTAATTCTTAACTCTGTGCTGGCTAGTAAGCTAGAGGCTTTCGCTTGTGTTGGCTCCAAAAGCGTGATTACTCTGAAATTACCAATGAGGAAACGGCTTCAGAGAGGTGAAGTAATTTATTCAAGATCACACAGCTAAGTGTGTTGAGGAGCTAGGATCTGAATGGCACTAAAGAACTTCCTCATCAGACTCTCTAGCTCAGAAAACAGGCACAGTGAGAGCACTTGATTAGCCACAACTTATTTATTGCAGTAAAATACACATAAAATTTAACCATTCTTAAGTGCACGGTTCACTGACGTCACGTATATTCACATTGTCATGCAGCCATCACCAGCATCCATCTCTAGAACTCTTTTTCATCTTCCCAAACTGACACTTTGTACCCATTAAATAATAACCCCTCAATTCTCTCTTGCTTCCATCCCTGGAAAGCACCATTCTACTTTCTGCCTCTGTGAATCTGACTACTCTCAGTACCTCCTATGAGTGGACTCACAGAGGTCTTTGTCTTCTTGTGACTAGCTTATTTCACTTGGTGCACGTCCTCAGGGTTCCTCTATGTTGGAGCATGTGTCAGAATTTCCTCTCTTCTTAAGGCTTGATGATGTTCCATTGAATGTATAGACCACGTTTTGTTTATCCATTCATTCATCTGTGGGTACCTCCGGCTGTCGTGGATGATGCTACTATGAGCATGCGTGTACCGATTACTCTTCATGACCCTGCTTTTTTTTTTTTTTTTTTGTCTTTTTTTAGAATTTATTTTTAATTGGAAGATAATTGCTTTACAATGTTGGTTTCTGCCATACAGGTATACATATGTACCTTCCGTCTTGAACCCCTCTCCCACCTCCCACCCCATCCCACTCCTCTGTAGGTTGTCACAGAGCCCCAGGCCGAGCTCCCTGGGTCATACAGCAAATTCCCACAGGCTGTCTATTTACACTTGGTAATGTATATGTTTCAGTGCTGCTCTCTCAGTTCATCCCACCCTTTCCTTCCCCCGCTGTGTCCACAACTCTGTCCTCTCTGTCTGCATGTCTATTTCTGTCCTACAAATAGCTTCATCAGTACCATTTTCCTAGATTCCATGTATATGTGTTCATATATGATATTTTTCTCTTCCTGACTTACTTCAATCTGTAAAACAGGCTCCAGCTTCATCCACCTCACTAGAACTGACTCAAATGCATTCCTTTTTATGGCTGAGAAATATTCCATAATATATATGTACACAACTTCTTTATCCATTCCTCTATAATGGACATCTAGATTGCTTCCATGTCCTGGCTATTGTAAATAGTGCTGCAGTGAACACTGGGGTACACGTGTCTTTTAGAATGGTTTTCTCAGGGTATATGGCCAGTAGTGGTATTGCTCATTACATGGTAGTTTTATTCCTGTTTTTAAAGAAATCTCCATATTGTTCCCCATAGAGGCTATATCAACTTACGTTCCCACCAACAATGCAAGAGGGTTCCTTCCCTTTTCTCCACATCCTCTCCAGCATTTATTGTTTGTAGATTTTTTGATGATGGCCATTCTGACCCATGTGAGGTGATACCTCATTGTAGTTTTGATTTGCATTTCTCTAATAATAAGCGATGTTTAGCATTTTTTTTTTTTTTTAGTCATCTGTATGTCTTCTTTGGAGAAATGTCTGTTCAGGTCTTCTGCCCATTTTTTGATTGGGTTGTTTTTTTCTAACATTGAGCTGCCTGAGCTGCTTGTATATTTTGGAGACTAATCCTTTGTCAGTTGCTTCATTTGCAATTATTTTCTCCCATTCTGAGTATTGTCTTTTCATTTTGTTTATGGTTTCCTTTGCTGTGCAAAAACTTTTAAATTTAATTAGCTCCTATTTGTTTATTTTTGTTTTTATTTCCATAACAACGCTGCTTCTAATTCTTTTGGGTATATACCCAAAAGTGGAATTGTTGGATCATATGGCAATTCTGTTTTCAATTTTTTGAGGAATCACCATGCTATTTTTCACAGTGGCTGTACCATTTTACATCCCCGCCAATAGGGCACAAGGACTCCAATTTCTTCACATCTTCATCAGCACTTGTTACTCTCTGGTTTTGTTTTGATTTTTGATAGTAGCCATTCTAATAGGTATGAAGTGGTATCTCATTGTGGTTTTGATTTGCATTTCTCTAATGATTAATGATGTTGATCATCTCTTCATGAGCTTATTGGTCCTTTGTATATCTTCAGAGAAATGTCTGTTTGAGTCCATTAGCCATATTTTAAAGCTGGTTGTTTGCTTTTTTATTGTTGAGTTGTAGGAATTCTTTAAATATTCTGGATATTAACCCCTTGTCAGATATGTGATTTGCAAATATTTTCTCCCATTCTGTGGGTGGCCTTTTCACTCTGTTGATCATGTCCTTTGATGCATAAAAGCTTTGAATTTTGATGTAGTCCAGTTTATCTATTTTTTTAATTTGTTGCTTTTGGTATCGTGTCCCAGATTTTGTTGCCAAATCTAGTGTCATGAAACTTTCCCCCTGTTTTCTTCTAAGAGTTTTATAGTTTTAGTTCTTACATCTAGGTCTTTCATCCATTTTGAGTCAATTTTTAAATCAGGTATGATATAAGGGTCCAATGTCATATCTACAACTTTTTGAAATAGAAAAAAAAAAGAATGAGAAACCAACAGTAGGATTTTGAGATGTGGGGAGATAAAATTTATCTTCCTAGAAGTCCATTTTCTCAACCACTTTTGCTCTGCCCTCCAACCAGCCCCCACACGGTCGTCAGGATGACCTTTTGAAAACCACACATAAGTCAAACCCCATCACTCCCCTGCTTAAGAAGTGCAGCAATTTGTTCAGTGTCTGCCCCCTCCCTAAGATTATAAGTTTCAAGAAGTCAGACTGCCATCTTCACTCCTGTAGCCCTTCCTCAGTGCCAGCACGTACCAGCTGCTCCACTGATACCTGTTGGATGAGTGAACAAACTTCAGCTTATAATAATAAGCTCACATTCTTTGACTTTTTCAAGGAATGTGGGGGAGGAAGGAAGTGGAGGAGGAAGGAAGGTAGCAAGCACTGAGGGGCAGAACAGCAAAGTCATTACCAGCTGTTGGCACTAGACTTCCTGATTTAAGTACCAGCCCTGCCGTTTCATGGCCACGTGACCTTGGCAAATCGCTTCACCTCTTAGGTCTCAGGTTAAGGGATGGCAACACCTATTTGGGTGATGAAAAGCAATTTGAACAGGAGGAACAGGCCGAGCAAGGGTGAGATGTGGGGCTGAAAACAGGGGTAGGGAATCAATTACCTATAGACAGAACAGTGAGACCCTTAGTTCCCCATCCCTTGTACCCTGCACAGCCAGGTGGCCGCCCCTCCACTCTGCAGGAGGGTGTTTTCCTTGGAGAAGGTAACCTAGGGGGACTGAATTTGCAGCTGCAGACACAGGAAGGGTCACAGCGAGATACCAAAGGAAACAAAAATGGCTTTCCAGACCCCTTCTGCTACCAGGGGTAGCTCTGCTACCAGAATCCTGACAGCCAGAAGTGTGCTCTCCAGGGAGGAAATGGCAGGATTCTTTTCTGAAGCCCCCAAAGAAGGGAGCTACAGTCACTGATATTTAAGTGTTCCTAGAAGAAAAGCCAGATCTCCATTCAGTCCACCTAGAATGAAGCACACCAGTTGACAGCCACTCCCCAGCCCCCAATGTTGTCAATTAATTAATTAGTGCTTCACTCAAATGCCAACCTTTAGGGACTTCCCTGGTGGTCCAGTGGCTAAGACTTCACACTCCGAATGCAGGGGGCCCAGATTCAAACCCTGGTCAGAGAACTAAACTCCACATGCTGCAACTAAAGCGCTGGCATACTGCAACGAAGATTGAGGATCCCGCATTCTACAACTAAGACGTGACACAGCCACATAAACAAACACTAAAAAGAAAAGGGCAACCTTTGATCACATATCACCAGATATCCAAGTCTCCGGGATAAAAGAGGGAGGCCAAAGCAGACAAATAAACAAAACTGTGTGAAGCAGATAGACCATGCAGAGAGCAGAAAAAAATACAAGACTAAAATTGTCAGTATCCTCAGAGACAAAAGAGAAGACATTACGTTCTTGAAATAAGATGCTATAAATGCTATATAAAAAGGAATAATAAGAGAAGAAGAGGCACTGGGAAATAAAAATGAGAGACAAAATAACGTTTTAAAAAAGTCAATAGAAAGGTTGAGAGGTAATGAAAAGGAAAATTCCCAGAAGATGTACTGCAAAGACAGCAAATAAAAAAGAAGAAAAGGAGACAATCAATCTAGGAGGCCCAATATCTGACTACCGGATTGTCCAGGGATTCCAGAGAAAGCAGAGGGGAGGAAAGGACTGAAGAACTGATGAGGGGACGTTTTATACTGAAGGGCATAAACCTTTGGACTGAGAGGGCCCAATAAAAATGAAAAAGAGCTGTCTTACGGCATATCATCACAAATGTCAGAAATCTAGGAGTAAAGAGAAGGTCCTAGGACTTCCCCGGTGGTCCAGATGTGCTCCCAATGCAGGGAACCCTGAGGTTCGATCCCTGGTCAGGGAACTAAGATTCCCCCATGCCACGTGGTGTGGCCTACAGCGTTAAAAAGAATTAAATTTTAAAAAGAGAGAGAGAGAGAAGCTCCTAAAAGTTTCAGAGGCGGGAAGAATAGACTACAGACAAAACATCAGAAATTAAAATGGTTTCAGACACCTCAGTGGCAACACTGGAAACTAGAAGATGAGGGAGCCATGCCATCAATTTTCTGATGGAAATGATTTCCAATCCACTATTTTATGTAGAGTCAAAGGAATCAGACGTGAGAATAGAAGAAAGACATTTGCTGGCTTGCCAGGGTGTAAATTTTTTCCTTCCTATGTACCCTTTCTTTAGGAAGTGACTAGAGGATGTGCTCCACCAAAACAAGGGCATAACCCATGATAAACAAGACTTGTAAGCCAGGAAACAGGGGCTCTAACACGGGAGGACAGGTGTTCAGCGCTCTGAAAAGCAACCAGTTCCAGATTGAGAGAGGAGGAGGGAAGCTCTGGGAAGTGGATTCACTAGAAAAGCAAAAGGAACTTGATAGATTATGTGAGTGCACGGAAAAGGCTTTTTGTGGGTCTGCTGGAGTGTTTGAAGAGATTTATCAATGTGTACACAGAAGTAAGCAAATTTAAAAAAGAAGCAATTGTTTTTTTATTGAGATACAGTTGTTTCACAACGTTGTATTGGTTTCTGCTGTACAACAAAGTGAACCAGCTTCGAGTACACCTATATTCCCTCTTGTCCCTCCCTCCCGTCTCCCCATACCCCACCCATCTCGGTCATCACAGAGCGCCGAGCTGAGCTCCTTGCATTATACAGCAGGTTCCCACTCTGGTTCACACAGGGTAGTGTATTCATGTCAGTCCCCATCTCCCAGTTCACCCCACCCCCCTCCCCCCAGCGTGTCCACATGTCTGTACTGTATGTCTGTGTTTCTATTCCTGCCTTGCAAATAGATTCATCTGTACCATTTTTCCAGATTCCGCATATGTGCATTAATGTATGATATTCAGTTTTCAAAAAGAGGCAGTTTTTAACTCCACAAAAAACAAAAATTAGTACCAAAAAACCAATATAACTATAGTATACCATTTGGCTCAGCAGTGGACAGTACCAGAAAGTCATAAGAATGTGAGCCCTGGGGACTTCCCTGGTGGTCCGGTGGCTCTGACTCTGTGCTCCCAACACAGCACGCCCAGGCTCAATCCCTGGTCAAGGCACTAGGTCCCATATGCCACAACCAAAGAACTCACATGCCACGACGAAGACTGAAGATCCTGTGTGCCACGACTAAGACCTTGGCACAGCCAAAGAAATATACATAAATAATTTTTTTTAAAAACCATGAATGTAAACCCTGGAAAAAAAATAAACTCTGGATATCAACTTGACTAAACAATTTTAAATTGTGGTAGAACTATATTGGGAGGATGGAGAGGAAGCTGGGTAGATGAAGAGAGTTCATCCTTATTGTGTGTGGAGGGCCTTAGTGGAGGTTTCCCTGGCGGCTCAGTAGTAAAGAATCCACCTGCAATGCAGGAGATTCAGGTTTGATCCCTGGGTGGGGAAGATGCCCTGGAGAAGGAAATGGCAACCCACTCCAGTGTTCTTGTGTGGGAAATCCCATGGACAGAGGGGTCTACAGTCCTTGAGGTCACAAAAGAGTGACACGATTCAGCAGCTAAACAACAAGGAGGAACTTAGTAGTATTCACTAGTACT